>NW_020292040.1:1022154-2222154 GCF_003184925.1 Aspergillus vadensis CBS 113365 | reverse complement strand
CAATATAGAACAATTATTGCAAGCATATCATTCTGCTAAGGACGCGACTGCGGACCTGCATGGTTATGGACAATATTATGTACCACTATAGAAAGTTACTAACTGCGGCCCAAATCCTCCACAGACGACAATATATATCGGAAGCTGGTAGTGAAAGGCACAAATTTACATGTATATTTTCGCATCGCACTTTGCCACTAGAGTATATGCGTATAGTAGATATCCACTTACTATTCAAACAATAGAGCACTGCCACCCTTTGAACTTAAATATATGATATTGATACTACTTGATCCACCTACAGACTGGCAGCAAACATGCGAAAACATCGCTCTATCAGCATCCACCAACTTATAGTGACAAGAACTAGTAAAGCCTTATGCATCTTCTTCGCGTAATAAGCTCTTCTGGGATCGTGATTGCTAGATTTGGTCTGTATTCCAGTCGGGTCAAGAAAGTATAGATTTTATGTAGTGGTGGTAGATTCGATTCATAGTATGTATAGTTCAGTCCAAGTAGCTAAGTAACGCTTTCTCTTCTTGGATATATATCTATATGTTATATCATCTTCATACATAGGAATACAAGATCTCGATCTCTACTTACACACTCTCTAATCCATACGGACTGGGTCTTTCAGGTAGAGATATATTTCTAGATGAAAAGCTCGCAATGCTCGTAATCACCTTATATATATATATATCTAATATAGAGGACTCTGGAGATTTTATCTGAGTAGAATTTGACAACAATATATCCATATCTTTCCAGTTTACTGTCCATATTCTGTATATCTTCGAATCTTTATTACAGCATACGATATAAAAGCTGTAGAACTCCAACGCATATATTATGGATTTCTAGAATCTGACAAGGTCGCCTCTAGCCAAAATGTCTTTGGAAGCACCAGGCGATTACCACTAGACCACCCGGCCACCAAATATAGACTGAAAGTAACCCTATCTATGATAGCTAGTCTACTCCATTTCACTGTCATAGCTTCTACTATCTTAGGATATTCATATAATACCAACATTATCTACCTTGTAGTCTCAGTATCTAGTGAAGTATCTGGGGATTTTTGGCTGCCGGAGATTCCCACCTACGTTCGATCGAAGCATCCCACACTAAGGAATCTACTACGTTGATGTGATTATAGGAAGGCCTATCTATCCTGTTATTTAGCTAGTAAGGTCACATGCCTAATTATGTCATTGTTTCTACGAACCCATTGAATGAGCTTGAGAAAGAGGAGCATTTGGAATCCACTGTTCGCATGCACGTATAGTTTGCTAGTGCTGTGTGGAACGCACTGATATATATACAGGAAATTCTCTCCATCGTCTATTCGGAATTAGGGGATGGTGGCTCGCAGATAACTGGTCTGCCAGTTGTGGCGCTTGTTTATATCGTTGCGTTGTTGGAGGATTTTGCTTGGCTTTCGTGGTTTCATGAGACAAAGGGATCTAAAGCTGTCCAGCTCCATATTCTCTGTTTTAAACAGTGAAACACCTGAGCTGCTAGCATCTATATCTAGCATGCTCGATCAGGTACAGGGTTATGAATTGAAATGAGGTGAGTTGGACCAGTTATATATATCATTAGTATCATCATGACAAATACATCAAAGACAAATGAACAACATCTATGTCTCTAACGCTGACTATAACGAGCAGGTTGAAATGAACAGAATATTCGGCCCATGAGCAATTGGCAAGGTAAATGCTCAGTAAATTTCAACTAAGTGGTACTTAGTTGAGGGTAAGAGCATACTTAATACATAGGTGAATCAATTCACGAATATGTTTGTTTTGTTCTATGTTGGAATATACCCCTCTGCATGCTCCCCATATAGACACCGTAGATCGTTTTAGGTCTGCTGGCTAGCGCGTCAGCATTTTATAATACTCTTATTGTTACAAATGAGTCTATGTTATTTATCGCAGCACTCCATTATGAGGATAAAAAGAAAGAAAAAGCAAAACTGAGAGGTGGACCACGTGAGCCAATGAGGATAAAATCTGTGCCGCTCAGCTGGAGGCTACTAGCACTTAGTATATGCAAGCCAGGTGGTCGCGACAGACACCTCAGGCGGGGCTGATTGCCAGCCTCGTTCCTTCCAATCCACCCATCTCAACCCGAACGAATTCGACTCTCGACGAGACAACAACAGCCCAAAGGGTTTCTCAGAATGTTTCTGAGACTCTGTGCTAAACTCAACTTCTCAAAGAGAGATCGGCATGGCTGTGAGAAGGACGAGGAACAGCTCGGTTTATCTCCGAGCACGAAAGACCACGATCGCGTCGTAGCAAATGACGATGTAGGTGTGTCCTCCACCTCAGAGGCAGAGCTTATTCACACCAGAAGAGAAAGTCTCCCGGAAGTGGCCGGAGAGAAGCCAGACAAGAAAGACCGGAAGACCCTGCATGACCGTGAGAAGCATGACGAACAGCCTGGCACATCTCCGAGAACAGGAGACGTTTGCGTCGTAGCAAATGACGATGTTACTCCCCAAAGAGCAAATCTCTGGGAAGTTGCTGGTGGAAAGCTAGACGAGAATGACCGGAAGGCTCTGGGTTTGGAGCGTCCCCTCCTTATCACGGATGTCATCAAAGATGTGATCAAGTCCACTGAAGATAAATACCGTGAGTACCAGGAAGGCGGGCTCAAGATTCGCAAGCGCGATGGTGGGCATATCAACGTCCGCGATTCCGCGAAAAACATTATTCTCCATGCATTGCAGGCGCAGGATCTTGTCACCAAATTGGTCTCCTTTGATCCGACTGGTCATGGTAAGTTACTACACATTGACCTTTACAAGGTCTTAGAATGCATGCATAGATGTTGACAGTGAGGCCCAGCATCAAGTGCATGGTCAGTTGTTTCAATCGGGCTTTCAATAATAAAAAACGACATTGAACGCCGGGATGAGATTCTCCACGCAGCCGAGTATCTAGCCGACCTTCTTTCCTACTATGCGATCGTTGACAATCATTATCGAGAAAGGAAAGTGGAAAGCGATCGAGAATTGGAAGACGCTCTGGTTGAAGTCTACATTGCCGTTCTTCAGTACGCGGCAGAGGTGAAAAAGGCAGAACAAGAAAGAAACGCGGGTATGTGATTTTATCTTGAGGATGTCCTTCAGATGGTGCTATAGACTGATATTATGAAAGCTCGCATATTGAAAAGCGTCACGGCCCTTGTCCAACAGCCGTTCAAGGAACTCAAGAGAACTGTCGAGAAGAAAGAGCAGGCTGTTCAGAAGTGGGCAAATCTTACGGAAGCTCTAGGTACTACCACCTTCTGTTTGCCAAGGTCAACCAACATGTACCCTCGCTCATTCTTATAGACCACAAAAGACAAGTAGAAAGCATGCTCGAAGAAATTGACGAGGCGGTTGGAAGGCTGAAGATTATCCAATCGCACACTAGGAGTAAGGGACCCTCAAGGCATCGATCTTTTGAGAAGAACGTACACTAATATCAGCAGGCTTGCAAGACCGTGAGATTCTCAACTGGTTATCCACGGCATCCTATTCAGATCCCCAAAATAACACTCAAGGCCACCGCGCATCAAACACGGGGAACTGGTTTCTCAACTTGCCCGAGTATAAAGAGTGGAAGATCACACCTGGAAAGATCTGTTGGCTTTATGGAGCAGGTGCGTGCCCCTAACTATTACAAGAGGAATTAATCCTGATATCTTGCGAAAGTCGGCTGCGGAAAATCGGTTCTTTGTTCTACAGTTATCCAGGATATCGAGGAATTCTGCGAATCTGATCCATCAAGAAAATTTGCCTACTGGTACTTTCAGTTCAGCAATGACGAAACACAGAAGGTGTACAACATGATTCGGTCCATACTGCGACAACTCATGCCACGAACACTTCCTTCATCTATAATAAATCTCTGGGAAGAACATAGCCCTCGGGGCAGTAAGCCACAACAGCAAAAATTCGCAGATATTCTGGACGTCGTCTTGGAATCTTCCCAGGGCGAGGTTTTCCTCATCTTAGATGCACTTGATGAGTGTCCAGCGACTGGAGACGACGGAAGAAGCTCGCTTTTGCAGTTTATTGTAGAACTGCTTGGAAAACATCAAAGCAAAATGCACATTCTCGCCACTAGTCGACCAGAGCCTGATATACGATCAAGACTAGAACTATACCAAAGCGTGGATCTGGAGACTGGATTGGGGCAAGATGTGGAAACTTTCGTCCGTGATCAAGTTGCTCATGGCAGGTTGCGTGAATGGGGCGAGTCGGTCAAAAAGAGGACTCTAGAGAAATTGCTTGATATCCCGGAACGGTATGTTGCATTGATCCATGGATATGTATAGTCTGATTGATACATGTGATTGAGCAGGCGCTTTCGCTGGGCTGATCTGCAAATAAAGCGGCTACAAGGGTCCAAAACTGAGGCTGCATTTCACAAAACTCTTGATTCCATTCCAGTCACACTCGAGGATACCTATAAAGATACCCTTGAACGGCTGTCGCCAGAGGATCGGGAGGCGGCTCGCACGATATTGATTTGGCTCAGCTTTTCTGCCGCCCCGCTGGATTTGAAGACTGTCGCGGCTGTTGTGTCTTTTCGTTTTCCGGAAGATGTTGTAACAACCTGCACTACTTCTCTAGTCACTGTGAGCATGTCTGATAATACTGTGAGACTCGCTCATTTCTCCGTGAAGGAGTTCTTAGTCCGCAACGAAGCCATGGCTCACTGGTTTCAATTCTCGGTTATATCTGGCCATGATGCCATAACTAACAGATCGGTTGACTGTCTGCTTGAGAGTACCGAAATCCTAACCAAGACCGCTGCTGTGCAACAACCACTACTGACATACGCCGCACAATACTGGGACTATCACTTGGCACAATCAGGAGGTCTCCACACCTGTTGTATTGATCTCCAGGAGAAGGTTGACCGCCTGTTCATCGAACGCAATGTCTATACCAACTGGGTGCGCTCGTATTATTATTCTAGGTATTATGATATGTGGCATCGATCTTTCGAGGACCTGCAATCGCCTCTGAGCTCTGCATCAGAAAGAGGACTGAAATCAACGGTTGATTTATTGCTTGCAAAAGGTGCCGATCCTATGGTGTCATCTCTTGCTGAACGAGACAATGCATTGCTAAAAGCCGCGGAGCAAGGTCACCTGGAGGTCCTACAGTTGTTGTTGAATAGGGTGGATGAGATACCGCGAAGAGTGACTAAGTGCATGCTGAGTATTATTCACGCCGCCGAGTCCGACAAAGAGAAGCTATCAATGATTTTGGACCTGCTTTGGGGCAAGGGTGTTTTGCATGATCGATCAAGAGTACGCCGTATGGTCGTTGATGGGGAACTTGTTGAAGCAGCAGCTGCGAATGACGAGTCGGGCCATATGCTAATTAGTTGGCTCTTAGATCGAAAAGAGAAAATGGGTGTCAGGATAACTGAGAGGTTAATTGTAGCTGCGCTGGAAAATCAAAGTCGCGGCGAAGAAATCATACACTTGCTTCTAAATAAGTGTGATGCGGATTTGAAGCGTATTCCATCATTGATGCGGGTGTTTTTTGCCTCATGGAATATTGATGCCATGAGTGCCGTCCTCAAGAGGTGGGTGCATGATCTTGTGCCGGATGAGGAGTGTCTCGATGCTTTCGTACGCGGAAAGAAAGAAGCGATGGAGCTGCTTCTGCAGGAGCGTGGAGAGGAAGTCCAAGTTACCCAGAGTGTCCTGATTACAGTTGCCAGCAGTGCAAATGATCCACAGACAGTGAGGCTCTTGCTAGACAGGCGGGGGCCCAGAACAGAAATCAATAAAAAGGTGCTTTTAGCTGCTGCAGGAAACCATTCGAAAGGCAGTGCGATCATGGATGTGTTGCTTGATGAGTGTGAGCATGACATCGTTATTGATGACGAAATCATTCAAAAAATTGCAGAGAATTCTAATGAAGGCTTGGAAATGATGAAGTCTCTCCTCTGCAGACAGCAAGCGGGCTTTGTGGTCACCGAGCAAATATTATGCACCGCTGCTGAAAAACACGACCGGGAAATGCTGGAGCTTCTGGTGAACAATGCTGATGGCTCTAATCTTCCCATAACAGGGGAAACCTTACGTTCTGTAGCTGGTAATAATTATGATGGACGAGCCTTGATAGAGTACCTATTTGAGCTCCGAGGCCACAGTCTTCCTGTTTCAGAGGATGTACTGGTATCTGTCGCAGATGCAGATAATTATGAGGCGGACGATGTGCTCACGTTCCTTCTAGAGAGGTTTCCTGATATCCCAGTGACTGATCGACTGTTCGAAGCGTCCTGTATCCACCATAATGCCATGAGTCTACTGTTGGATCGACGGCGTGACTACCTTCCAATCGAAGCAATGATCCGCAAAATAGCAAAAGCACCTGTGTTGGCAACGGGAGAAAAGGTACTGGGGATGCTTCTGGATCGGCAGCTTGTGAAATTGGATGAATGGCTGGTGGAAACAGTCGCTGACGAGAACCATACTCTTCTGGAGGTTATTTACCAGAGAAATCCGGATTTCCCAGTGACACCAAAAGTAGTTGTCAAGGCTGCTAGAAACGATGGTGCAATGAGAATCCTGCTTGACCGACAGAAGAACCAAGTTGTGATCACAGAGGAAGTGATCAAAGCTTCATTGTCGGGACCGTTTCCAAACTGGGTCATACGCTTACTCCTGACTCGTCTGGATCGAAACGCAGTGCCAATTACAGAGGATCTCCTGATATATGCTATCAAAAATGATGATTTTTTGCATCGTCAGATCAAAGCTCTAGAGTTGCTTTTAGAACCACGCCGTGACCTCAACCTCAGTGCAGTCTGGGAAGCAATATGGCAGGATCCTGAAATCAAGCCATCTTCTCTGGCTCTGGCAGCAGAGGCTCTTTTTCAATATGTCAGGCTTGATGTCTCGGATGAAATGCTGGAGAGACTCTCATCTGGGTCCTGGTCAAGCTATTCCCCCTTGGATAATTTCGTCCACTCCTGTATGCAGTACAAGATACCGTTACCCACCACCGAGGCAGCGCTCGAGTTGATTGTTGAAAATACCACGTTGAACACAGTCGATATATACCTGGAGAACTATCCTGACACCACGATTACCAAGAAACACATCGAAGCTGCCAAGAGGAATTCGGTAGAAGACAGGTACCGGGATGAGCTGGTTTCACTTCTACTGTCTGCCAAGTCGAGGGTACCCTCATCTTGAAGAGCACTGGAGGTCATGATGTTTATTTTGTTTTTGTTTTCTTTTTCTTCGTGTTCTTTCTTTTTGATGCTTCGAGTTGGATGGGAAAATATCCTTGATTTAACTCTTGTTTGGTGTTACCTGACCAGATAGACACCAGACCTTCTCTCTCTCTCTCTCTCTCTCTCTCTCTCTCTCTCTCTCTCTCTCTCCTCCCTCTTAGATCTCAGTTTCCGCCAACCATTATGTGGTTCATCCGTTAATACTACTCACTCACCAAGTCTGTTACCCTGACAGTTCAATTTATCAGACCGTACATCAAGGATTGATTACTGTAGACATTACTATAACGCGTCTCTAATGAAAATCCCAAAGGGGAAGTACACAAGTAACCAGTGGACATAGAAATTGCAGTAATGAAATCTAATTGGTTTGAATGAACAGAAGAAATGAGGCTACTACTACCACTATACTTCATGAGATAACCCAACCTAGTGGACATTAGAAATGATATATACTACTACTTAAGACCACTTCAAACATACCTAACCACATAGTCTACAACTACCCATCCCAACACATACAAAATAAAAATAAAACACCATCACACACCAACAACAACTACTACAACACCTAAAACAACCCCTCCATATCCAAATCCAAAAACTCGGGATTCCCCACCGCCATATCTGCCGCATTCAACACATCATCAATACTCGTATCCAACCCCCCACTTCCCATACCCCCCATGCCTCCTGCTCCCCCACCACCGTCCATCCCCGCCGCGACAGCATTATCCAGCATCTGGTTGATCGTACTCTCCTCTTCGTGGCCGCCTGCCCCGGAGGTATCCAGGTCCATTTGTCCCGGTCCACCTACACCAACGCCGAGCTGCATGTTCTGAATGATGTTGTTCATGTCCAGTTGCGAGGGTGGAGTAAGGGCGGCGTTGACGCGGCGCCATAGCCGCACGATGATTTCTGCGCGGAGGGGATCCTTTTCGCAGATCTTGGGGACGGAGTCGTGTAACTGGTAGAGGGCGCCGCGGGGGGTGAGGATTGGGTTACGCGGGGGGATTTCTTTGGTCGTGTTGGTAGGGTCGATGTGGTGGTGAGGGGAGTAGGTGTTTTGGTCGACGGCGAAGGAGTCAGCCAGGGGGGCGCAGATCATGGTGGCTGCGATGTCGAGGGCGAGGTCGCTGCTGCCTGTAGTGTTTGTGGGGGAGGCGGTGGCTTGGAGTTTGAGTTCGTCGATTAGGGCGCAGAGTACGCGCATGGAGCCTTGGATGTGGATGCCTGCGATGAATTGGCGGTGGGTGTAGGATTGAGGGGCCATGCTCATGTCTGGGCTGGTGCTCCAGAGGATGAGCGATTGGAAAGTGCTGCGGATGCTGGCGAGGAGGCCGCCGGGGGTGTGGGCGGTCCAGGACTCGAGTTCGCTGCGGCGGGTGCTGCCGCTGCGTTGGAAGGAGAGGTGGGGTTCGAGGGCCTCGAGGATGGGTTTGATGGTGTCGTCGGGTTGGCGGGCGCGGATGCTCTTGAGTTGTTCTTCGAGGGAGCGGGCCGTGATGTTGAGGACGGTTCGGTGGATTTCTTTGGCTTCGCCGGAGATGGAGCTCGGGCTTATGAGGGAGTGGAGGGCTTTGAGGGGGATGGAGGGGTCGCTTTCGGATTCCCAGATGTGGTTTCCCAGCCAGTTTAGGGCGAGGATGAGAGATGGGAGGAGGAAGGGTTCCAGGAGGTCTAGCGTTGTTAGTCTTGAGAGGGGGAGGGCAGAAGGTGTAGGGCTTACATTCGAAGCCGCCCTTGAGGGTGTCGAAGTCGAGCTTTCCTGCTTCGCATGCGCTGAGACTTTGGTTGAAGAGTGTTGTCACTAGCATATAGAACTCCTGCGGACTGCAGGCGGACATGGTCTCTTCGCTGATACCCTCCGCCATGAATAAGGCGTTGATCCAGGATCCAAGGTTCTTGTTCTGCTTCTCGCTAAGGTCGTCGAGCTTCTGGCTGCAGAAGCCGTTCTCGAGCAGTCGCAGGACGAAGGAGTTGCTACCTCCAATTCCCATGTCTTGCGGTCGCAGGTCGTATCGGAACTTGAAGGTCAGCACAAGCAGTAGGATGCTTCCAAACTCGTCGTAGACTGGTTGACTCTCGCCCTGGTCCTCGTCCCAGTGCCAGGCGTCTAGCAGAGCGCAGAGCGGTTGGAGTACTTGCTTCAAGCTGCGGAAGAGCAAGATCACGTCCAGGGCCTGTGGCCGACGGGACAGTGAGTTGCAGATGTTTTTCAACGTCATCGTCTCTTTTTGATTGCAGAGATGGTGCATGACCTGGTTGCGTCAACCTTTGATTCCCAAAAAAAAAAAAAAAAAAAAAAAAAAAAAAAAAAAAAAAAAAAAAAAAAAAAAAAAAAAAAAAAAAAAAGAAACAACACTGGAGGACCTACATCTGTAATAGCACCCACTATCGCACCTGCGTTGCCCTCCATGGACTCGATCTCGTTGATCAACTGCTCTGCGCGCTCGGGATTGGCATTGATCTGCGAGACGAGCTCATCCTTGTTGTATGGGCCGCCGACAGGGAGAGTCTGCATTGGATTCTCGCCTAGTAGGCGCTCGATACTCGACTCGGGGATCAACTTGTGCGAGGCACAAGCAAACAAAAACTCCTGTCGCACATCGGACAAGACCGTATTGCTTTGCATAGCGAACATCTGCGAGAACGATGGGAACGTGTTTGGGTCTAGCCGGCTCAAAGCATGGCTGATGCAAAGCTCCATCGGCAACGGCAATGACACGATAGAGGCTGCCAACATGGCCGCGATGAAGGTGGGGAGCTTGTTCACCAGAAACGAGCGGAACAGAAACATAGTTCGGCTAGACTCGTTGCGGTAGCTGGCATTCGACAGGACATCGAACGAGGCTGTTATGAGCTCCTCAATGAGAACTTGATAGTGTCCCTGCGATGGTCAGCTAGTGCTGCGATAAAGATAACGTTCTACTCACGCCGTATCTATTCGAAAGGAAATTCAGCAGCATGCTATCATCTACCAAGGGGCGGCCCACAAGCTAGAATCCAGTTAGTAATATTCAGATAATTGTGCAGCGGTTGAAATACCATCGCATTGATATACACATAGAGACCTGCTCTGGAATTTATCACAGGCCCGTCCATGACCGAGTCCTCAAACTGAAGCGCATTGACATTGACATTTTCCATCATGGAAACATCCAATGCTTTGGACGGAGGCTCTCCAAACAAATTGAACTCCTTTTGCAAGCTATCCAACCGGTTACGGAGCGGCAGCGATACCTCCACACAGAGGGGAAGATACGCCGACAAAGCCTGTCCAAGCTTTATCTTCAACGCTATCAGACCGTCAGTATATTCCAGACACTAGAGGAACATGATATAATACCTTCATGAGAATCCGCCGAAAGAACCTCCAACCCCTTAGCTGTCCCCGAAAGCGCCGCAAGCAGAATCCCGAGACTCTCAAACAACGACACCGCATCAGGCGAACTCATCAACCCTCCCGTCTGATGACTGGTATCCAAATGACTATTATGCCAAGCCACAACAGCCTGAATCCAATCCACAATAGACGCAAAGATACTCAACGCCTCAGCAAAAGTCTTCGAAGCAGTGCCCGTCGAAACAGAAAGCATAGCATCCTGAACCACCCTGATATCCGTCATCAGAGTATAACACTTCCGCTTCTGCTTTCCCTGCACAGCAGCAGCTGTAGTAGCATTCGCCTCCGAACCACCCGCCGACGGCATCTTATCATGAATAGACGAATGCTTGAGCAGCGAATTCAACATCGTCGAAGTCCGCACCAATCCCATCTTGCACAGACAGTCAATATACAAAGGGGGCAAGGGATCCCATTTGATCCCCGTTGCGAGGCGCGTCTCCAGCAATACATCGAGCAGCTGGGCTTCACCAATGGGATAGCGCTGCATCAGCAGCCGCGTGAGGTTCTTAAACTCCGCGGCATCGATCCGGTGGAGCAAACATTGTTGGAGGAATGTCCCCCATTGTTCGGAGGATGTCATGTTCCAGATATTTTCGCGAGATTACCTGGCTTTGCGGAGTGCATAGCAAGCATGCGGGGGGAAGCTATATATTGGAACTCAATTTACACGTTCACTTGAACTCGGCGCTGATGTAGCGTTGGACATCGTGGCCTTGGCCCTCCTTGTTGGCGGTTCTTTCCGGGGAAAGCTTCAACCGTTTGTTTGGACGACGTCGAGGAAAGGTCACGTGGGATTAGATAAGCGGGTGTCACATGATGGGTGGTTGTTGAGGCTGAAGACATTCAGTATAGAAGTATGCTTGACAAGGATGAGAGACAACCACAACTTAGTCAGGTGTATAAATGTGGTAGCGTCTATACATCTAGTAGTATATACATACATGAGACCTATCTATATACAAAGGACCCAGCCTTGGCTCAATGTCATGTCATGTCCATCGATACCTGTCAGACCCAATCCCCGTAATTACAATACCATTCACGCCACAAACCATGAAAGAGTAATCAAGTCCGAGCAAAGACCAGACAGACCCTGTGTAACCATACTCCATCGGACCAACTACCTAGCTTGAACATGACAGACTTCAAACTACATGAGACACAAGGAAATCGAAACCGAGTTATACCTCAAACAGTATATGCAGCAAGCAAAGGTGTTGGTGTGCTCGGACGTTCACCGTTGTTAGTCAAAGCGATCTGGCGCCAAAAAACTACTACTCAAGCCCACAAATACCTGTACAGGCCAATCAAGCCCGCCAGATCTAGGGTAAACGGCCACACACTGGGCGCACATCCAGGACGAGTTGAACCATGGGATTAAATTGGGGGCCCCTTGACGGACAATTATATGTAAAAGGTTTCTGATTGCAGAGTGGGGGATTTCCCACAGAGCAAGTACGACTAAAAGGGGGGTTGAGGGAGGGAAGGAGGGTACCTACAGTGGGATGTCAGAAGTTTGCGTTGCCCCTTGTTCCACGCTAGCCGTTCCGCTTTCCTAATTAAGCTATCTAGAACTCTATCTAGAACTCAATAAGCTGTATACCAACCATCCGCTTGGATGACTGCCTGTACGCGATGAGGCATGGTTTAACATAGATTTCAAAGCACTCTTTCATCAATTGCATGCCAGGCTTCAATTGCTGCATCTATAAGCCTCTAGCAAGTATCTTCAGTATCTGAAGCGCGTTCCAACTCAGGATGTAGTTCGTATATCTTGGCTTTCATAATAGCCCATAGATTTTCAATAAGATTCAAATCAGGTAAGTATGGCGGCCAAATCATGACTTCTACCCCCATATCTTGAAGCAATTCGCGTACAATATAGGCTTGGTGTACAGATGCCCCGTCATGCATGAAGATATCCCCAGTCTGTAATATCTCAAATAGAAATGCTTCATAAATACCATGAATAATCCATGCAGTAACACCTTGACGCGTTAATTCTGGATCTCCTTGTAAAGGTAAGAGACCAGTACATCTATTATATCTAAAAACAGCCCAAAACATCTGCTTAACACCCTTTCCACAATATACAGCATGAATATCACGCTCAATGATTTGTTGTTTTGGTGATCAAAAGGTATAGATTCATCGAACTCCTGCGCCGCGCTCAACTAAGCATTCATCTGACCAGATAACTCATAGGAAGTCTTCAGCAGTATATTCTGCATATTATTAAGCCCATCTTAATCTCTTCTCTGCATGTTGAGGAGTAATTTCTGGCCGCTCACATTATTTCCATTTCTGCATGTGTAGAGTACGGAACAGACACTGAACTGTTCTAATTGAAGGACTGCTTTGTACAGCAGTAGAGAGTTCACGCATTTTTATATGTTGATCTTGCTCAACCAAGTCTAATAACTTCTGCTGTTCTTCAGGAGTGATCTTTTTGGATCGACCGGAGCGAGGTGCAGAGTGTTGCTGCTTTCGCGTACTCTCGCGTTTGATTGTAGTCTGTATAGTAGAATAAGGAATATGAGGATAGCGTTTATGAATCATAGTAAAGGTCCATCCAATTGCTTTTAACTCACAGAGTCTAGCACGGATCTCTGGGGTCAACTCTTTGCGTGGTGGCATCTTTGTATGGCTTGCTTGCTTGCTTGCTTCAAGATTCAGGGCTCTGTACGTGTTGTTTTGGTAGGCAGAATAGGTGTATTCTAACCTATTTAGGAAGGCGGAAGTGAAAGCAGTTAGCGTAGAATGTGGAGCAACGCAAACTTCTGACATCCCACTGTAGGGCCACAGTAAGAACCACTATCTTGAACCACACAATGGGGCCTTGACTTTTCCTTTCTCTCTCTCTCTCTCTCTCTCTCTCCCTCCCCACTCATAAAAAAGAATTAAGCGACGGAATTAGACCAAATACCATGTGAGATCTTGTGTGCATCTGGCCCTGAGAGTTATTTTTCCTTTTTCTTTTTTTTTTCTTACTGTTCCCCTTGCCGATCTCCCCACCCGAGACGAGGATCTCGGAAATCTGGAAAGTGGACCGAGGCTATGAAAAAAAAAAAAAAGTGAGGTTAATCTCGACCAGATGCCGGAAATGGGTTGTCTGACGAGATTTCTCACACACTCTTTTTCATTCTCTCCCGGCCGAAAGAAAAAAGTACCATATGTTATACGGCCGAAGCCGGGGTAACTCGGAATTGTATTTCCTTGACACATGAGATTTACTTGGTGAAATTTCAATGTAGTAGTATTGTTGTGTGTGGGTGGTAGTATAGTAGTATATGTGAAGAGTATAAAATAATATGATAGTAGCATTTGGTATAGTGATGGTCAATGCTGATTGACAGGCTAGTTAGGTTATTAATTATAAAGGCAACTACTATTACTGGAGAGTCTGTGCTGTGTTTTGCTTTCATCAATAATGCAGGGTACTCTACTGAATCATAGCTTCTGACTCGCAATGTGCATATCTTTCTCCTGAGAACCTGGCCGGAATTCTTGCCTAGTAAAGTATTAGAGTTTGGTGGGCGAGGGGTCACTGAGCGGCGATCTTGCATATGTGGGTAAGAATCGCCCGTCGGAAATACTGTCCCATCGCCCGGTACGGGTACTAGTAAGATTCAGTTCCGGTCCGATCGATCTTGTATTACCTTCACTATTGTTGGATGGGTATACACGGTAACAATGGATTGATGTTATCATAGCAGGATTCAAGCATATATACATTTTCTTTAGAGGTAAGTAAGATTTGTGCGTAGTAACATATATTGTCTGTATGATTTTTTATTGAGTTCAATGACCTGGTTATGTATAGTAAACATCAGGAGTGTAAGTCCATCTTACGCATAGTTGGTAATACGAATGTAACAAGCTATGACCCCTCGACCTCGATGACGCGTCGCAACATGACAGAACCTGACTCGACAAATTCTCCGAGCCAGGCGCCTTGACTCACCCGCCATCTGCACTGTTCAGTTGCCTACATGACAAGTACGGCGACCAAATGACTTAACATAAGAGAAATCGTATATTCGTTCGGTTGGAAGCTAAAACGGTCAAAGCAGCATACACACCACACGCCGCAGCACAGATGGGAAATTACGCTTTCAGAAGAGACGGAGATCTCCGAACAAATCTACTATAGCACTTCCGATGGATCGGATGAGGTGTGGGTGTTGGTTTTAGTAATCGGCTGAGCCTGAGTCCGAACATACGAATATGTTACCAGTCGGCGAAAGAGCAGTAATTTGATACGACCAAGCGGCAGAGTGCAAGTGCCTGAAAGGAAAATATGACCGACGACTAGGTCGATGGCGATCATCCTTCCCTTTTTAGATTTCCCCTTTTCTATGGGGATAGTAACACAACTAACCAAAGGAGTAAAAGGTCAACTGAGCACCAAATTTGAGCCGTGAGAAGTGCCAGGGGGATGTGTAAAGTACGTCACATCCCTATCGATCGTGGTTGGTTGGTCTGCCGCGGTGGACGGATTGCTGGACCCAAGGATCCATTGACCGTTTCGTTTCAGATTGAGTATAGAGGAGCTCATTCGGGAAAGAGGGGGTTTTTAATTATTTACCCGGTATAAGTATGAATTAAATGGTTCCCCGGAGGCTGCCTGTGTGAGGACATTGGGGAACATGCTATGATCATTGGCGAGCCTAAAGTAAGCTCCTTGATATAGCTCAGCGATCGTGTGCCAATCACAGTCTTTTGAGAGAGTTCCTGACTCGAAAAGATCTCCTCAATTGGTATTAGAAAATGTCTGAGGTGCTGTAGACCCGCGGGCAAGGCACACCTGATTTTCCTGTAGTAGCCGAGACCGTGACCGGAGGTATGACCCTACTTTTCACTAAGGATATACCCATGATAATGGCGAGCAACAGACTCTGAAATGAAGAAGCGAAACACTTACAGATGAGGCTCGTGGTTCCTCGTGCACACCAAATCCCGATTTCTAGGCCCGTCGGCGCAATTTAGTATTTAGTTTGACCTGGGCCCTCAAATGGTAAGTCGGTGTGAGTCTCGATTAAACAATAAAAAGCAAGGGACTCACATGCTTCGTTCCAAAAGCCCAGTGCAAGTGCAACTCTGGAGTCTCCTGCGACACTCTGAACCCGGCCGTTGGGCTTCCTCTTCAACTTAATAAGTTGTCATATAACAGTGACTCACCATGCGGTTCCTATCATGTCGTATAACGATAGAATAGACGTCTGACAATTTAAGGACGGTGTATTCAGCGCTGCTTGATCTGATTGGCTCGAGTCGAAGAAGCGCCAGGGGATATCATCACGAGGTTGTCTCGGAAGTTATTCCACACTATGGCCCACATTCACGGCAAGACTGTAGACTTGCTTTGAAGACTTGAAGGTTAGCGGCAATCCAGTAACCATAAATGTCTCCACGTCGTATGTCGTTTCATTTAGTATACTGCATGAAGAGATTTGGAAGTCAGTAGGCTAAGGTATGCGTCGGCACTGTTCTGAAGTGATAGACGAAGTTGGGCCAACGTCTCGTGTCTTTGCATTGAAGCCAAGGATAATGGGGAATTGCAAAGAGCATTGGCATGATGCTGTACATCCACCACTATGCGTGAGGAAGCATTAGTGAGGCAGATTTTGTCGAAATGCGTTGAGGCATTAAGTTACAAACAAGGATACTCCCCTGCTTGACACCAGTCTACCGTGGCAGAGACGGATGACTCTGATTGAAAGACCGAATAACCCCTTGGCATCTTGCCGAATCGTCTGGGTTCAGTGCACGTTCCTAACAGGTAGGTGAGCCTTGCTTAAGCGCCCTGCTATTGACGCTTCGTTTATGCGGGTTGGAACACACGGGACTAGGCTGTCAAAGCCTATTCATGAGGTGGTGATGCACTTCCGCTTTGGTGATCGTCATGTCACCTGCGTAAACGAATAATTGACATTCATCACGACGCCGATCAGAAAGACACAAATGGTCGGTAAAGCGGCCTTTGGTCACTATTGTTTACTATTAGCACTAGCAGCCCACAACATCCAGTGGAGTCTTCACCCACCTTGACGGATCAGAGCCACATGCTTGAGACAGCATCAGTGTTCGGTCAACATCTGCAACATCGCAACACTAACAGCAGCTAGTGTGGCTGGCAAACCCATGATCCTTGCAGAGATCTGTGGCTAGTGCAAACTAGTGGCAATAATATGTGGCTGGAGAGGACTGCCCCGCCACGGTGGCAAAACATGCCGTGGCTGTGATGTCGATCGCTGTGGCGTCGGGGTCGCCGTCTGGCCAGATTTGTTCGCTTGCTGTAGGTAGTATCGTGGGCGAAAATCTCGATGCTATGTGAGTTAGAATGAGCTCGGTTGGCAAAGAACAAGCAGGTACCATTTGAGTCGGTCAGGATGATATCCGTCCTGGGGATGGTAAAGAGAAGGGATACTCAGAGTATAAATCGAGCCGGCCAGTAGAGAGTTTCAGATACAGGGCAGAACGGTAAGTTACACCCTATGAAAAAGGTAAGAGTAAAAGAAAAACATGCATAACCCAAGTAAGCTCCGATCACCCCCTACATACGGTGTCCACCTCCAATAGTTGCCTGGAGGTTGTCGGCTCCGAGCCCGTATTTGCTTGCCCAAGTGAGATGTCACACTTCCATTAGTTTCTCTCCGCTCAGGTTGCGGCCGCGCGACGGGTCAATTTTCGGTGGCAAAGGCGCATGCGAAGTCAAACATGAGCACAATGCATTATGCAGCTTTAGATTAGCGAGCAGCCAATTGGACGGCCTGGAACTGTCATGGTGGATAGGATGAACGTGCTCGTGCATACATACTCTTCGTGAATTCCGGGAATTGGTGTGGTGACGCTGCCCCATTGATAGGCCGGCGGTAATTCGAAAAACCCAGAAGGAGCAAATAGTTGAGACTTAGGTAGACTCACCTTGCATGGTTTCCAACCAGAATACTGTGTACAACAGGGAGAGGTCATTGATATATTGGTATGAAAAGGGCCGAACATTCCTTTTCCAATAAACATCGGAATTGTTTTCCTTGGAACCGGCCCCTCCTGGTGGACATGGAAAGTGGCCTCTACCCCAACGATACCGGTGTCATATAACGCGGTTAACGGTCATCTCGCATTGACTCCATGGTGTGTTGTGCGGTAAGGCGTGCTAAGCGCACGAAAAGCATTAGACAACATTGATGTTGTAAGCACCTAACCTGTTTGGAGCCCATGCGCACCGGGACCTAGAAAGGGAAAAAGCAAATGCCGTCTCAGATCCACCAACGGTAACATAATGATCAAGCCACCGACCAAGTAAGCCACAATGAGTTATGGTTCGCAGTGCAGAGATACGACCCAGCAGCATCGCACCACATTGTTTTGCCAGGTATCTGTCAAAGCCGCCCGAAAGACGAATGCATATCACCTGCACCTTGAGCATGGCGTCTCGTAAGCCGCAAGGTGTGAATAGCTGGTTGGTGCTTGGTTTGGGATACTTTTCTCACCGCTCATCCGGGGTTTCTTTCTTCTGCTGTCCCGGTTTCATGCTGTGAGCATGCGTGCATATGTTGCTATCGGAGCCACAAGTTGGTCTACTGAAGGGTATCAATTCACCAGCTGCGTGGCATATCCCGGACCTCAGTCAGGATTGATAGCTGATAGATCAGTCGAGTTATTTCTTTTTCGCCGCGTATGAATACTTCTGCCTGTATCAGCTCAGCTAGGATGCGAGCTGGCCGAATAGGGGAAAACATCAATAGAGGGAGAGGCGGGATGTCATCACCGCATCGACCTTACCAATGGTTCAGTAACACAATAGCTCGACCAGTAAGGTGCAGAAACGGCCTCGCTATTGCAGTGAGTGGATCTGGGGCTGGTGTCAAGAAGGCCGCGGCGTCACGGAGTGGCAAATTCTGTGGCATTAGCTTAGTTGAGCTGGAAGGCAGCCAAGCGGACCCTACAGTGTGATTGAATTGATTAGCAAAGGCTCGCTGGTTCACTGGTGGCCCGAATCCACCTAAGATCGAGTAGTTCGTGCTTTCTGGTAAGACGCCGAAGCGATTCGGAAGTGATAGTTGAATCAGGGAACCCCGTCCTTGAAGCTAGCACCGAGAGGGAGAAGTGAGAAGGAGGAAGTTCAGTGATCGGGAACCACATCCTTACCGAGTGCCCGACCGTATAGTACATTAATTACCATACCTACTTACCCTTGCCAGCAAGCCCTGTAGGAGTTGTTGACCTGCATGACTGCGGGTCAGCTGGCTGTCTCGGTCTTACTATCCAGCAAGTAACGTCTTTCTATTGGTAGTCAGGTCGGACTTAATTCTGCTTCTTCGGCCTTTTCTGCTTTACTCCAGAGAGCGTCATTCGAGCTTCCCGATATTTTGCATGAAAGATGTCAAGACTAGAGCAATGACAAGGTCATTGTTGTAGAGGCTACGAAGGAGTCGAAGACCTGTCCTGTGCCTGCTGGTGGTTCACGCAACTGGTGAATCCGAGTGGTTGCCAATGGCCAGTTCATCATCCTACGTATTGGCAGTTTCAGTCCCCGAAACTAATTTGCAGTCTTAACAAATTTCACTATGCTACTGCTCGTGCCTTTCGAAAGCCAACAGGTCAAGGCAATAGTGTGTGAGATCAGGGTGCTGATTACGAGACCTCATAGTCAACAGAGGAACACAGTCTGGCAAGCATAGAGAAGAAAAAGAAAAGAATAGAACAGCAGGATGGCCTTGCGCTGTCGATGCTGCACCCCGCTAAACTCCAACATGCATTAGCACAGTAATATCTCTTTTCGCGTCTGTCGGGCCAGTTGATGGCACCAACTCGAGAATGGGCCTGCCAGGCGGCTTGGACTCGAAGGCTTCTAGACAGGAAAGGCAAGGAAAATCAATCACCATCCCACAGCTGATAGTCTAGGGGAGGAGTTCCTGACCGCCGCATGTACTACTAGCACACGAGACTATGGTAACGCCACTTACACCGCATCCTTCGCGAAGATGAGCGATGCGAACTGGGATACTGAAGCTGAAGCTGAAGGGGTTCGTTGGCTTGATAATACGGCCGTGCCAAGGACACATGGCTGACAGGAAGGATGATTGGTGATGGGGCAGTCCCCGGACCTCATCGCCATTTAGACTGGCCATCTTGAACCCGATGGACTGGGCGCCGTGTCATCATTTGGCATGGATGCTGATGGTTGTTACCGACCACGGTAACGAATGGGGCCCGGGAAGGTCTGGTACCGTCAGCATACAGCGGGAGAGATACTGGGTCGGATTAGGATCGGATGGACGATCTCATGTCTCGCACAGTTTCCCTTTTTCTTATTCTCTTCCGTTTCCTTATATTTTTTATTTCTTCTTTGCGGTACCCTGGTAGAATTCATCTTCATGATACTTGATCGTCCAGGCCGAGCACTCTCCCCGACTGCACGGAGATTCAACCACCGCATGTGAAGGATGTCGCCGGCATCCCACAGCTTACCCAACTGAGCCGGGTGCAGTTTCAGAAGGCGATGCAGCTCAAGATCTGACCGCTGTCGAAGGCACCGATTAAGGGATGCTATTAATCGCACTACCACCACTGCTCAGAAGTCGAGACGTAAGTACTTGGAGACTTTGTGCAGCTGCACGGATATCTTTCGATCTGAGCGACGGGCCTATCAGCATTTTTCCGGGTCCACCAGCCCAAAAGGACACGCGATGACCAGCGCTTTTTGCCATCCGCTAAGGGCGGAGCTGCTAAGGTACGGGGCACCATCACACACCCTTTCCCTACACTAGTCTGCCCTCCCTTTCCCGGGTTCTGATGGCCGTACCTGGTTTTGCCTTTTTTATTTTTGGGCAGGGGGAAAAAAAAAAAAAAAACGAAGCATGAAATCTATCAGTCTTGCCAGTTCCGATGTATGTAACAAAGGTAATACAATTTATCTTCTTATTGATTTTTACTTCTCATCTTTGGTTTCTATTTATTAAGATATTTTGTTTTGTCAATTTGCTTCTCTCTTTTTCTTTTTATATTCTTAAACTTTCTTCATAATCGTGATCGGGTATGCGGTTTGATGGATTACCACGGGTAAGATTCCGCTCAGAACTAAACCAGTGTTGCCCTGTTCCCAACGGACCACTGCCTAGTTTGGGGGTGGAGGGTTTAGCACTGGGATTTATTGCTTGCTGCTCACTAAAAAATCATTATTGGCTGTGGCCTAAAAAAAATCCCATCAGACCCGAATTAAAATTGAACGAAAAGAGAAAGAACAAAAATTATTATCAAAGAAAATATTTAATGCCAAAAAAGAAAGATAAAAATAAAAAAGAAAGTATCAGAACCTTCTTATTTATATGATACAGATTCTCGAGAAACCAACAACCCTCTTTTTTCTCATCAACCAGTCCAGCCCAACCCAAACCGAGAAGTTAACCGGTAACTGCCTGCGTGACCCTATCGGGTACACCCGTTCTGGTTCTAGTCGCTCGTCAGGTCCCAAACAATATACAAGACTACTTACGTCCACTTGCCAGCGCTGCTCCGCAATCTGACTCTTTTTTCTCCTTCGGCCGTTCCATTCTCAATTCACAGCCTCTTCCTTTCTTTGGGTCCGAGGATTTATGTATGTCGCATACCCCCCGTTTCATCTCTCCAATGGACTCTCTTTCTATAAAGCCTTGTCCCCTCCAACTACCTCATCCACCCGCTCTCTCTTCCCCCTCCTTGGCCTCGACCCATGCTCTGTCATGAGCTGCGCCTGTTTCCCCTCATAGATGGATCACGCTTAGCAGATGTCCATGGATGAATCTCACTCGGGTAGAGGACTAGGTTTTGCGATCAGGACTCTGTTTCGCTCCTCCCCATCGCCCTCCCCGACTCCTACCCCGCGACATCGAGTCTCTCTCCTCCGTCGTGGTCGGAGTATATTTTCCAGCAGGTACGGTCTCATTGACTCTTCAGTCACTTGGGTTCCATAATTCTCGCGATTTATACCCCATATTCTTGCTACGGGGTTGTCCATTTCACTGTTACCTTCGTCTCCGACTTCAATCGCTCCGTTGGGCAATGGTGAACGAGGGCTACTAGCAAAGACAAACGGTTGTGGAAGCAAGTGACTAAGTCTCTTTTTTGCGCAGGAATCCTCGAAACTCGAGTAAACCTTCGTCCGGTTCCCCAATGCATGACTTCCAGCAATTCAACTCGGCCGCGATGGTGGGACTGGCCCAAGCGTCTGCAGGCGACAACTTTGACATCTTCCAATGGCACCCTCGATACCAAAGCTGCCAGCGATACTTTCTTGATCATGCGCAACACAGTGATGCAGTCCAAGCACTCTCTGCGTTCTTGAACATCCGTCTCCCCTTCCAATGGCAGTCGAATCCTGTCGTAAACTCTCATGCCGACCCATCCCGATCCGCCGCTAGCCAGTCATCTACATCCTCACCTGCCTCGAATCTACCTCCATCTGTCTCATTGATTCCATACATCCGCCGCCTGGTGGCCACGGGAATGGATTTCCCTGGCGTGTTGCATGGGTTTTTCGGGGACGAATGGGGCGCGGGCATTGGACCTCTGCACGAGCAGGAGCGGCGCAATTACCTGTTCGCCGCGAAGAGTGGTGGCTGGGCGGCCGTTAAAAAGGATTACGACATGCCACCGCTGGAGACAATTCCGTTCCTACGTCCCTTACAGGGGCCGCTAGATTCCGAGATTGAGGCAGCGGAGCGGAGTTGGAGCGAATGGCTTGCCATGGAAGACTGGATGGTAGGGCCTCGAGCGCCTGATGTTCTTCGAGACTCATCCTCACAAATTTCACGACATCACAGCTCACGAGGGTAATTCTTTATTATAGGGTGCTGGGGCTTCTTTCTGGCTTCTTTCCTTTCTTCTTTTCTGCATACTTTTGCTATCTGCTTTTCTGTCCCATTTACACTGCTTTAACCCAACACTAGCCACGCTGGCGGTAGCACGGAGTTGGTGAGTCTCATAGCATGAGATAACGATCATACGATATCTTGAATCATGAGCGCGATAGACATCGCGGGTCCCACATAATGGTGTTCTGGCTTCAATTATTGAGGGAGCCGTGCGAACACCTCGCAAGGGGTCAAAGATACCACAGAACAACAATTGAAATAAAACATCCGAAAATAACCAGTGAAACCAATCAATCAATTAATCAATCAATCAAACATTTATCCCTTCCTAGCCCCTATTCAGCCCATGAACGCGTTATCCAACAAGGAAAACTCGCTTCAGGTAGAGTAAGTAGAGTACCTGACAGTCCCACCGCCACCCCTACCCCCTGCGCGCGTCGGGTAGCAGCTCCGATAGTCATGACGATAGATAGTACGCAGGTCACCTTAGTCAAGTCTACTACTACGCTAAGTAACTAAGTAAACTAGCGCGCCAGTCCGGTCAGGCCTCCACGAAGCTGAGCCCTTTTCCTTGGTTTATTTACGAACTTCTGATGCCCGAAACGGCGCCACCCCTGACACCAACGCCATCCGACGGACCGCGACATTAGCCCGGAGATCATCATCCTCTCCTGTAGAACATAGATACGTAGTCACCTACATCCGAACTATCCCCATACTCAAACGTACAAACTACGAAGTTAAGTAACTCCTCCGTATATACTGTTTTTGTTATAGTTATATCCACGATTGCCGATGAACCCGACCGAGACCCGCCCCACCGGTTCCTCACTACCTATCACAGTAACCATCTAGTCTATCTATCCAGCGGAACTCCCGATATGGTACGGCTACAATCTCTACCTGCAAATACTTAACTAGATCAATTATCCATTTCCGTTAATGATGAATGGCTTACCAAGCAAGTCAATCAACGGTCGTACCAAGATTAGTATGTACCACGATGCGAAGGGAAGACAGATTTCCGCCCAGTATGGAAGGTAGGGCTTCCCTCTATCTTCGATCCGATATACCCGCTTCACCATCCATCCATCCAACCTTCATCTCCACATTTGAACTCTCGACCGTGGGAGAAACTCACCGGAGTGTGAACTTACCGTCATATTTTCATTGGGAATGGGGGTTGATGTGATGTGATGGCTGGCTGAGCCAAGTCTTTCTTCTTTTTACTAATCACATACTAACTACCGAGGTGTGTAGTATGTTAATTGCTTGGTTGCCTACAAACAAAGACTCCTAATACACAACGCATATATTAAGTAACTCATATGTGTGCTTATGCTATATATGTACGTATGTATGTAAGAGGCTTCAAATCCCGAAACCCAACTAGTATGAAACAGGGCCGAGCGCGAACTAGTTAATTAGTTACAGAGAGTAAATAGGTAGATGGGTAAGTAAGTAGGGATAGGGGGAAAGCCGCTATGAATGAATAAACTTCTTCTGGAGTTTTCGATGGGGATGCCGGGTGTGGTAGTTTGTGGCGCGGCTGAAGGGCGGGGACGGAACTTGGACTGGACTGGACTGGACTGGACTCGGTGGGAGAGGGGAGAGATGTGGGAACTTACTATAACTTACTACGGGGGGGATGGGAAGTGGAGTTGGGAGTTGGGTTAGGGTAGGTTGGGTTAGGTTAAACTAGACTGGAATGGACTATACTATGGAAGGTTATGCTGTGGTTACGTTGTTGGGTTGTGTGATTGTGCATTTGAGAGGAGAGTATTGTACTGTGGTGATTAATCATATTAAGCATTGTATATTTACGATAGAATATGCCATATGGTGTGTTTCATAACTACAATCCGTGGACAATGAGACTGTGACTCTCATGTATACTTCGTATATAGCGACGACGATGTACCTTTTGAGTCGAGGAGACAGAATTCCACATGGTATTAACGCCGGAGATGTCTCGGATTACGGATGTATCATTACCCCGGCTGCTGTATATGACACGATACATAACTTACGTTACTGTCTTCCGGTATTGATGTATCGGATCTGTCTACCTTACTAATCTGAATCAGTAGATAAGGATTGATACCGTGTATTTGATAGATCTAGTTAGCTGGTTATTGGTATAGTGTATGTTACTTCAATCTAACAATGTGTGTATATATTACATTCCATAGACTTGATGATTGTAGACTTGCCAAACCAGGATGACTGCTGAACCTTTCTGCATCAGTATAGTCTTTATTATCACTGGTTGTATCCAGAGGCATTCCAGAGTCCTCGTAAGAGAGTTAGATATCTCTTCGTTACCTCCTCACCAGAGCTGTTTCGTCTATATGTCTGTTGTCATTGACAGTCTGAGGAACATAGAAACAATCAGCAGAGACAGAGCACTGATATATGTAGTGTTTGCGGGGGGCGCCGCTTCCTTCTTCCTTGTCCATGTTCTCGATGATCTCCCGGACTTTCTTCCAGTGGGAAGACCCCTCGATTACAGCATTGATATCGCAGGCCAACCAGCTCTCCTCATTATCTGGTATAACCCCCTCCGTATCCATATAATCCTGTATGCTAGGAATATTAGTTAATCACCAGCTATTCTTCCGCAGGAGATGGAGGAGCCCAAGAAAAATTATATTAATATAGAGGGCCTGTGTCATGCTCTTAAGTCTGGTCATCTGACAAAAATAAAGCATTAACTTTCTTTATTTTCAGTTCAGGAAAGTCAAGGCAGTGCTGTGTGAACCAAACAGATTTCTGCAACTGCTTGAGGAAGTTGATGTGCAATAAGAAGACACCGAGGCGTAATAAAACCTCGCTCAACTCAGGGATCACAGGCCCAGCGCACTGGTATACACTGTTAATCTACCTCAGGGCTTTAGCGTCATAGTCGCGAGTGCACAGATCATTGCACCACTCCGCTGTCTTAATCAGCCGCATAAATGCCGCCTTGTTCCTTGGCGAACTCAGGCAGGATATCACTAACAGGAACCAGTGGGCAGGGCCCCAACACTCCGCTAAGACCTGTAGCTGTCTGACAATAGACGATGAGTTATTAAAGCCTGTATAATATTTATTCCGAAACATCCGGGCCACCAGGATTCAATGGCACCGAATAACAGAAACCTGGAGAAAAGTTTTCTTATTCTTTCTCTGTGTGTGCTGATATGCTAGCGTGACATAGAGAACAAAACATCACTCATAGCTCCCGGTGGTGGTAATGCACCGTGCCGGAGCAAACAGGTCTAATTCTAAGCAGATAGAAAGAAAACAAATGTGAAGAAAATGAATAAAAGATAGATAGTAGTTTAATTATGTTCTAAGATGAGTCTCGAATGCTTGCAAAATATATATAATAGGAGAAAGGAGAGGGGGCATGCTACCCGATTTGGTAGGCGCATTGCAATGTCCCGCCCTTCTGAAGCCCGTTGTCCTCAACGTCGTTGTAAATCATCGCTATGAGTGTTGAATGAATGTAGTAACAGTAAGATGTATGGAGAGTAAAGCCGAGTAAGCGTCGGCAAAGAGTAAAATGAACGTGCGAATGTCGACGAAGGCTAAAATGTGAGCAGTCGATGAAGAAGAGTAAAGCATACGAGTAAGTGTCGACGAAGAGTAGAAAAGCAGTGAGTAGTTGATGATGAGTAAGGCATACTGTTGACGAAGAGTAAAACGTGCGAGTAAGTAGTGTTGAGCTATCCTTGTTTAGCGGCGCGCAGGGCGTCCTGCACGACCTTCTTGCCGGCTTTATTGTTAAGGTGCAGGGCTATGGCCTTCTTAGTTGTCTCTTCCGCAATTCAAAACGGGTTTAGATTACTTAGTCTATCCGTCAAGGCCGCCAACCGCGTGGCAAGATTGTCAATCTTCTGTTGTATCTCTGCTGCATCTTATATAGTCTTGAGTACGGGACATATCCACGCAGCCACGTCGTCTGCGAGCACCAAAGGGTTGCTACCGGTCGCGCCGGATGGTCCCATAACCGGGTTGCAAAACTCGTGTAGTGTCTTATTAGCGATGAGAGTCACCCTGATCTTCAAAGCGTTCAACAGGGGACTTGATGGTTATTGGATGCTTGGCCTCTATAAAAAAAAGTCTATAATAGCATTCGGGATATCAAAGTTACTCCATTTGGCCTGATCGATGTAGTAGATATTAGCCGGTTGCTCTGAGACAGCTCCAACACCGACCGTGGCAAGGCCATAAACAATTAGCTGTCCGACGGGATGTTTGTAGTCAATGAGCTAACTCTTGCTCTTACGCGCGATGTCGCCGCCTAGCACGTAATATCCGCTGACGACGGACATGCTACCAAGTTGCTCCGTGCCAGAGCAAATAGGTCTAATTCTAAGCAGATAGAAAGGTCATTGGGATTAACAGTCAACTTCTACTCCCTGATTCAGTTTTTAAGAAAGAAGGCTTTCACAAAGGTATAGTTAGTGCCCCGGCGGATTTTGGAGAGTATATAGTTTGGTGTGCTCAGTCAGTAGAGACATCAGATAAGAAGGTCTGTGTCATGGCCGCAGGGGGTAGTTATCATCAGGCCTGATATAGAGGCTGGCGCAAGCTCATTACATAGCAATTTCAATCCATCCCAAAGTCAACACAGTCAGAATGTTCATGAGTATCTACTGGATTAGACAATCAGATGGAGAGTCTGATGCGCCTGAATCGTCCGAATCGTCAGTGCCACGCGGGCCGTCTTGCTGCTCGTGATCATGGATAGAAAGGTTTTTGAAGCACTGCTGCGAGGTGTTCTCAAGCCAATCTCCAACCGGATCATGGTTCTTCGACACCTCGCCCGGAGAACGACGTCGGCCAAAGAGCCAAGGATAATAGACGGGTGTATCTGCAACCGTGCGGTTTATTAGCTCTTTAACGGACGGTGCAGATCGAGCGGGCTGGACTGTCCATATCATCTCCATTCTTGTTGGCAGTAAGGAAGCAAATCGGTAATGCCGGTTTCTGTCAAGTGCAAAGGCCATAATAGCTCGCGTGTGAAGATTTATAACCTCTCTTATAATGAAAGCAGATCATTTAATAATCGAGTTCGTCATTTCTGTACTCCAGGCTTCGAAGCTTGCGAGCATGAAAGGAACAAGGCTCGACAACGCTATATAAGCGAGGCATGGAAACAATAACGTCATAGCCCTCGAACGAGTCCTCGCCAACACAGATATAATGCGTCAACTAGTCTTTGGAATAGACCCTGCGCAATGTGTTTGATGGAGACTGATGAACGAAGTAGCATACCTCATTCCATTCCGCTGAACCACCGCCATCAAGGTAGCGTTCACATGTACAATGAAACAAGCACCGCTTCCGATCTCTGGCTGGGCTCTATACCAAAATGCTGAGGAAGTGGACTTTTTATGGTGACTGTGTCATTGACCCAGTGAAACCCGCTCATAGACGAACGGGCTATACTCATTGTCGCCGGTTTTGTACGCCCTCAGTAAAAGCAGCTAACTGCAGCATGGCCATATATGTGAGTGGCAGTATTTCTCCAGGGCAACTCTTCCGGTTGCTGCGATGTTTTCGAGCAGGTTTTATCTGTACAATGGCCTCTTTCACAGGACAGTCAGTTGATGTTCGTCCTTGTAAGCAGTGGGGTATTTATGGAGGAAACCATTCCTCGCAGCTTCAGCCTTATAAAAGTCAGTGATGTGAAGCTTCAGCATTAAGCCCCATGTTGGTTGACATATGTTAGCAGCCACCGTTTTCGGTATCCACACTCTTGTATCGTGGAATTTTTCAACAAGTGTAATTGCTCACTACTTTTCTCAACATGCATCGTATGCCTCAAGCTCCTTCAGAGTAAACGGCCCTTCATAGACCTTTCTCACCATAGGCGGGATGTCGCGTTCAGTGGAACGCTTAGAGCCAATCGGTACTTCCCAGGCGGTGACTCTTCTGACCATAAGATGTTTCAGTAGCTGTCTCAACCGACCTGCGCAGGTATTGTCATTGATTGTCTGCGGGAGGATGTGATGAAACATCTCAGTCTCCCTGCGGTACCATTACCCCAGTAAAGGGGCGAGTTAGTTTAAGATTAGTAGCAGCGGACAACAATACGTTCCCTAACACCAACGCCCATTGAAAATGCTGGACTGTGGGTAACCGGAACGCGGAACGCCAATGTCTTAAGCTCCCCTACAACATATCTTTAGCACAGTGCCCTGATAGCGGCAAGAAGGTTTTTTATGCCAGTAACTTCTGGACTGTTTCCACGATGTGTTTTGAGGTGTCTGGATACCCATCCGTCGCTGTTCAAGCACTCGCCTTTCTGACAGTATCTACCCAAAGGGGTAAATATAGAGGGAGGCCATTCGGGTGGCCATATTTGACGGGAATTTTGCAGTCTTTCCATAGACTCGGCCCTCTGTTATCTGCTATGTTTGCCCGAAGACGACTGCGAAGTATATGAGTCGCCTGATTTAAATATCTCATGTACTGTCTCATCCAGTGTCCCTGATACAATTTGGACGAGGACAATTGTAGTCAAAACCAGATTGGTATTGACATTATAGATAGGGTGATAAAGTCACCCTGTCCTCTGCTGCCAACTTGGCCTGCTCTTGATTTGCAAAGCAGAGGATAGTGTGAAGTTCTAACCCCCAACCGCGGCAACGCACGGGTTCGTATCTTCTTCAACCATATCTGATACCAAGCCTTAGAAAATCAAAAGAAACTGGTGCCAGGTCATCCTGTGCTAGGAAAGGCAAGAAACGAGCATAAAGCCCAAAGGGACTTGTAGCACATGTGGCCAGTTCCTCGCATTTCCTCGTTTCCTCAACTAAAGTAGGTTTATTTTCCACTAATACGAATTTATCCCTCTTGAAAACCATCTCTCGTTCCAACTCTTGCACACTAGCACGACCTGCGTAAGGTCATGATGTGGCAAGCAGGCCAAGAAACATCAGGTCAATCTCTGCTGGAAGACGAATGAAACAGATTCCATATGCGATGCGCCGCGCCATGCTCAATTTTTCAGGCTGTGTACACTGGCTTACATTTTCATCATCGCTCAGATAGATCTGATCTATCGGACTTGCAAGATACGAATGCGACCTTTCAAGGCCTGTCGTAGTCGCTGCCCTGAAACGTTCGCTCTGGACATCACCAGTCACGATCACATCCAACTGTGGTTCAGTTTGCTAGACTGATGCATCCATTTAAATGTAAAGTAAAAGCGCAGCCGGCAGTGGTCCGAGGAGCCACAGAAGATATGCAGTGTTGCATGTCGTTCAAGGATTTTTCTAGCCCGGTATAGACAGAGAACCAGTAGTTTTCCAGGTATTTTCCATGTACTTGTGGCGAGGCAAGTATAGTGTCTGTCGCCAACGGGGAGTGCTGCAATTCCGTACATAGTCTGTGCGATTCGTGGCACATGCAATGAGTGCCTTGCAGATCTGTATTCTTCGAACGAATCATTCTCGAATTTCCATTGCCGACGATATTGTGGTCGAAAGGTAAGCCCTCGCCCAAGAAGACGATGAGAAGACCATTGCGAAGGAGATCTTGTAGGGATGATTATAGCCAGAAGAAACCCTCAGACACGGGATGAAGGTATTGGGAGATGGATGAAGCTTTCGTTGTGGTCGGGTCGTATCCTCTGACTTCATTTTGTGTTCGTCCGCAACGCACATATTCTCTTCAGTATCTGTCGCTCCTTTGGACAGGCCTGATTTCTCTGATATAGTCGCTCTGTTAATGTAGGGTTGTGTTCGAAGACCGCATGGCTTCGACCACGATGACTTCGTGTATATAGTTATGGACCTGGCGAATGTTGGTTACAAGGACATTCGCCTGCCGTCTAATGGGCCGCTGGTGGATGAAGGACTCTCGTTCTACACCATATATGGGGTAGATAGATGTAATAAGTAGAGGGTGCTATTTAGAAGAGTGGATCATGATATATATTTGGGAACACTGGTGAGCTTCGTGTATAGATTTTTCATCTAGTAATGCAGTTGTTGTTGGACGCCAAATTAAAGTTGCATATGCACAGTCATGCCGATGAGACAGATTATTTCTGTGTCCTTCCTGGAACGAACGATCGACCATCAAAACGAGAATACTTGAGCCCAGTGATCCTTGGACATTTTGGACAGAATTTCGACTTCTCTCGGCCAATATATTTCCATATCCATATCCATACCGCAGTTGTTTCCTGTTATCATCTCGTTGATCATACCATCTACCAAACCAGGCACACAATAGATTCGTTGCCTGTTTGCGCTGGGTCAAAGGTTTCTTCTGGTATTTATCAAACGATATAAAGAACATAATGAAGTTTCAGCTTCGTGTGAAAATGTTGTATCTCGCAAGGTTGCTGCTGCATAAAAATTGCAGCGGTTGTAGAGCACATCGCAAGAGCATCACCCGCGTCTTTACGTGGCCCTGCCCGAAGGGCCCCGGACAGATGGTATAGATGCTAAACTAATGCAAGCACCATACACGCTGCCAGTCTGACGCGGCACCTGGAACACGCAGGTTGCATTTTCCAGCTGACATGGACCGAAGGTGTAAAGGAAGAGATGTAAACGAGAGGGGCTGGCAACGGCACGACGAACTTCAAGCAGCCACTTCTGTGCGTTGAACGTCTAGGTCCAGGCCATTCGCATGGCAGGTATTTGTGGTGCCCCATGTGTCCATTGCGATTTCTCTGCTGGTGAGTCCATCCTGGCACTGAATGTTCAATGGGGACAACAGCAACAAGATTGGGTCTTGAGACATCCTTCGATGCTTGTTGAGTGGTATTCTGATCAGTTCCTGAGAGATATGCTGATGCAGGACATGCACACAACGTAGATATATCATCGGCACGAGACTTTCTCGACAGGAACACCAGCTCAAGGGTATAAACCGAACAACCGACGGATGGCGCAAGGGTAGTAGCCGCTTGGGGCTACATTGTAGAGAGGGTGTAAGAAATAAGCTAACGTTCATACCCAGCCATCAGTAGACCACCTCCCTCAGTCGCTTCAACGAGATAGGGTGAAAAGTATATTCGCAGCCCATGGACCGTTTTGGTCACCACTTGGCTTCGTCTTTGCGCAGCGGCCTCAGCATAGGCCTCTGGGTTGAACATAGTGAGACATGCTCACATCTTGTTCGGGCCTTTCCCAAAACACAATCGAGAGCTTCAAACTGCTTCTTATGACTTATTGTCTGTCCGGATAAGGAAGTTGGCTGTGACTACTGGCTTCAATTGTAGGGCGAGGCACCAAGCAAGTGCGGTAACGACTCGGATAACTTGATGCTGGGGCACGAGAAGTGTGCTGAACGCGAAATCGGTTCCGCAATCCAGCGGTGTTCTCGACCAAAGAGGAGCTGCTGCCCTCTCCAGGGAGGGAGTCCTGCAGCACGGCTGGGTGCTCCGCGGACATTCTGGCGAGCCAGCTTGCCGCAGGCAGATCCACGAATTGGGACGAAGCCCAGACTGCGATTTTCACCCGCTGCGCGATAGAACGATCTCACTGAGCCCTAGGAGTGCCCGCGGGAGACGGGGGTGGTCCGCGGACATAGGCACCCTTGGTGACCGGGGCGGCCAACGCATTCGAAAGAATCACCGTTTCGCCCTTGCATAGAGGTAACAGGAGTGAAGCCCACCTAAGACAACAGAGGCTGCTTGTTATTAGCCTCGCGCGTGCACCCTCGTGAGAAAATAACTTACCGCGACAGCAGGGGCAGGTGCCGCAGCAAAAGGCGGAGCCAAAGTGCACTATTCAGATTGTCGTTGCTCTGCCAATTCTAGTAGCACCAGGGCCCGCAGGCAATGCCTCAGTCGTCCGCCAAGCAGGTTGGCTTTCCCATATTGGGTATACCCAGTTGAAGAAAGTTAACGAATAATCGGAAAGTAGTAATTGGCTAGCCACAGCTGCTTGATCGTTCCTCGAAGAGATGGTGCGGAACAACTATGTGAAGTTTGTCTAACTGATGTTCGTGGAACACATGTCCGTGCTTCGTACAGCTTGGTACCATATATATAGAGAATCGCTGATATTTGGAGAACCCAACCAGTGGGAGCTTTACATGGCGATATGCCAGACGATATTCTTGCTATCAGCGGCCACATCGCCAGTACTTTTAACTCTTGGCCATAGAGCATGACACGAGAAACAAGCACACAGTGAACAGACTCAGCCTTCCTGTTGCTTCTCCTCGTCCTAATTTTGCGCCCTGTTGGCGGGCGTGTTGCTGGAACCCCGGTAGCAACGGGTGGTCGATGTTCGACAGTGAGAGATGCATAGACATATCATAATTGAGGAAAAGCGTAAATCGCCTTTCGACTTCATTCTCCTTAGATACTAGTTCTGCAAATGCGATTATGCATGGTGCAAGCCACTTCAATTGTCAGTCGGCCGGGAAGCCTGAAACGATCGGTGGACGTGATGCTCTGAGAAGCTCCCAATTCAAAGTGGCCACAGGATCCGGGATGCCTTCGTCAGATTCTTACTAAACACCGAGTTGTTGAAACTGCCCTGAACTACACTACCCGGCTTTGTCCCACACGAAGAACACGTCCGATCGCCTGGTCGGCGAGAGCTTGTGAGGTAGGGTATCAAACATGTGTGTGTTGTGACACAAGTTCTGGAGGTTTGACCCTGCAGCGTTCACAAAATAAATGACGGGAGACATGTCGCATTCTCTGACAATATGTCGTTGTTTTCGTCAACCATCGCATAGGATCTCAGGTCTTTTGAGTCTTGTTGAGCATGATCCAGGTCGATAATACCCTTAATATGCGCTGCATTCTCCAGAAGGGATCAACCTCGTCCACATCGCGCGGGATAGTATGATAACTAGACATGGCAGTCATGCAGACACAGACAGCCCTAATGCGCAAAAGGCCAACGAGAATGGGTCATTGTGTGAAAGGCTAATGTCACACGTCTATTTGATATTTGTCATAACAGTTTCAAAACCAATGATGCGTTTTTTGAAGAGAAATTCTTCTCTTCTCTTGCTGCTAATCAAACGAAAGCTTCCAGATGCTTTATGCCAAGCATCATACAACATTAACATGTCTGTTGATTGATGTCAACGGAAAAAGGATCCTGCGTGGACCAAATGCTGGGAAGATAATGATTCATGTTTACCCAGATCTGCAATAGTCTGGCCATCTGCGATGGCAAACTTCCAAAAACTATTCCCCATTTCTGGCTTAACTTAAACAGGCTCGAAGGCTTGCATCACTATTGCGCCTGTAGTGGTCGACACCTTGGGGAGCAAGTTGGTCGTCCATCCTACTTGGGTGGACTCGTCCTTCATTTCTGCTTCCTTAGGCATCTTCGGTGGTACTGGTTTGGCTTTTAACCCCCTCATATTCAGTGTTGTAGAAGGATTGCTTTATTAACATGGGCAGCAGGGCTAGCAATCTTGAATGGCAGACGATATGTTCTGGCTCTTGTTTCAGGGGTATATATTTTGCACAGCCCTAAGCAGTCGTCTGTCGATGGCACACAATCATGTCAGCAATATTTGGTGCGTGTCTTTCTGTTGTCTAGGGCACACATGAGCCCTTGCTTCAGCTTGTGAGTGCCACATGAAGATGGTCACGGACCTTAAGGAGAACCGGTTCGGAGAATTATCGACGAGGACCAGACACCCGGGGTCTTCGCTTTCGGAATACGGTAATGTCTGCAACAGACTCCGAAGATAGGGGTTAATGAAGTGGTGCGATAGGTATCCACTGTGCAGGTATGGGTGTAATGATCCTGAGTTCTCCATGGCTCTCATTTGCTCGCTTTATTCAACAGCAGTTTCCAGTAAGTTGTTCAATTGATTCGTCAATCCTTCCCACTGTACAGCCCTCTCCACAGGCATTTCTATGAGATCTGTCTTTCTCGATTCTGCGGTTCGCTGATGCTGCGGGGGCCCCCCGGGGGGGAATAATTGTTCATTTTCGGCTGTAGGAGTCTATTGTCTTTCCCAGTGCTAATCGTGCTAAATGCTTCTCGAGGGCAAGTTGCTCGCATTCGATTTGGGTATTTTGGAAGACATATGCGAACACGACTTTGGCTCTCTGACCGATCCGATGGGACCGGCCAAACACCTGTTTGTGGTTCGTACTGCACCAGTCGGTCTCCATCGAGATTAGGTGTGCGGCGCGGGTAAGCGTCAGTCCGCGCGAGGAGGTGCCAGTTGTACCGATGTAGAGTCCAACTTTGCAGGGCTTACCGATACAGAAGTGGTAACACAACGAGAGGATCGTTATATTAGGACATGTTGTCTGGACGAGTTGAACATGGTTGTGGTGCTTGTTGTTCTGTAGATATTAAAAATAAGCACACAGTGGATAGCATCTAGTCACTGTACTGAGAAATCCCATAAAAAGCAAGCCGGACCAAGAGTTGGCCACTGATACCACCAAAGCCGCATTCTATGAGAGTAGTTGCTGTCTCAAGAGCAATAATTACAATTTGCTCGTCATTGATTCTGCCCCTCCAGTAGCCGACAGAAACCACATATTGAGCTAGCGCGAGCGCGGCCCCAACATATTGCGAGCCAGGCGATCTCTAGAGAAGCGCTAATTTGGAGAGGATTACTCGCAGACCATGTGCTCTCTGGTGGTTGGGCGGCCAAGATATGCTCCTCTTATAGGGCAAGGCAAGGTACTAGCTCGACGGAACATACCGGGTTATTCCATTGTCGGCGCTGTATCTCGGAAATCTCCACCTGGCGAGGGTAATGCTCTCGAGCAAGAGGTGGGATTTTCCTGGCTGTTCCTCAAGCCCATCTTGGCCACCGGACAACTGTCACTCAGTCCCAACGTCCGGGTTTACTGTGTTCACCGCAGCCTAGATGCGTCCCGCTCTCTTTGCAGCCGGAGATACTTCGTTTCCCTCCTCATCTGACTGCGAGATTTTTCTCTGGATTCCTCGTCACCCAACGCTGAATAGCCTTTCCACGACGTTATGTCTGATACCGAACTGCTCTGTGTTGACGTCTGTTTATCCGATGTTTCATCCGATGTCTTTGCCAACCGTTACCCGCTTAGTAGAAGCGAACTTTGATACCGACCAGAACGTCTGGATTGTTTGACATTAAGACAGTGGCCTTATTTTGATAGAATTGGTAATTGCTACCGGTTTGATCTGGCTGAAATTGATGCTTTATAGGCTCTCAGCTGAGGATTTGTAATCTCTTGAAGCAACTCATCTGTTCGCGACGTTGATACAGTTAGGCGCCGAAGATCTTCGGGGACCGTTGGCTTGTCTGAGATGGTTAAGCCATTTAGAAATGGCCTCTTCTAATATCTGTTTCACGATGATGCAAATTCTTCAAGCCGTGGCTAGCTGTGAGTTCTCCTAGCGAGCAGGCATCGTCGTGTCTCTCTCAGCAGTTCTATGTCATCTGAATCCAGTGAATAATTATATCCAGGACGTGGAATTGTGAAAGCGTACATCTAGTCTCGTACAATGCTTGTTAGATGTTTTGGACGCTGTAGCCAATGTCTTGCCAGGCTTGGAACTTGTACAGGGTAGTCCAGAGTGTCTTCCAGAAGGGCCTTTCATCTCTCGGATGATGACATGTGCCTTCTAGGGCTGGGGTTTGCATCAAACAATCATCTGTGATAGTTTGAACCGCGCCTGTGATTGTATATAAATATATAATCACGTCGGGAAGTATCCGACCACGGTGTCGGAGGTATAGATTGATATAAAGAGGTGATACGAGAGAGGCTGCAGGAAACAACCTGAACTTGGTAGCATGGTATTTCATCATCCAGCAGGTAGGTGCTATTTTCGAATGGGAGTCCAGACGAGTGGCATGTTTGGAGGCGATGCTGACTTACCATTACCATCAAGAACCATAATGCTGGTGGAAAGAAAAGTAGGTGAAGGAACTCAGACATGCCAGACAAGCTTCCGAAATTGTTGGATTCCGTTCGAGAAAGCTGCCACATAAGATAAATGGCCACATGTCTGTTTCCGGCCAGTAAGCTGGACGAATGAAGGGGACGAAAGTGTCTTCCCCTTATATCCCAGACGAATGCTATGAGGGTCGTCTGGCCGTGTAAAGATAGGTAGTGAGATCTTCAGTAGCTAAGACTAAGCCTTTTCTGTCGAGATGACTTTTCTGTATGATAGTGGCTGTGCATCTTCATCAGGACCCCCTTTAGGGTCCTGAATCCTGCCTCAATAAATCATGTCCCAGATTTCCGGGTTCAGAATAGGAAATGATCCCTTTCATGAAGGTGTGCTTAGCAGTGGTATGTCCACTGTCCCAGCCACAACCACAGATCAAGTTCTTCATCGGTTTCACTAGCTAGGTTATATGCTATATCATACGATTTCTCATTAGTGATTGCACCAGTAAGTTTGTAGCTTTTCATACGCTTGGAATAAATACCATAGTAAGTTTGTTGTACTTCTCTATGAACATGCTCGACATGGTCAATATGATATGTTGAATCCTCCACCTCTTCTTCGTCCTGTATATGCCCTGTGGGCCTGGTGGACATTTGGCTATCTCTCCTCTGGTACATGCAAGATTTAACTTGGCCATGGGTGATAAGCGAGTAGGAACATGGTCTTCGGTCATATCGAGGTTATACCCTCAAAGAAATTGGTGCCCAAGACCATTCATGCGTAGGATGGTAAGCCGTATATATTTATTCTTTTGGCTTGGTTTGTGAACTTAGGGCAAGCCCGCTCGACTGTGGCAGGATATTCCATTCTTTGGCTGCCTGTCTTTGTAAGTAGACTCTAGGCAGGTGGATCGCGTGATTGATATAAGAAGATTATAATGGAGTGTTGATGGACCATGTATAGACTGGGAGTATAAAGAGTATATAAAGTAGGGTTATAGGGTGCTAGTCCGCTCTGTGGTTGAAGATATCATATAGAGTCCGAATCATGAAGGAGATGGAGAAGAGGAGAGAACAGTGGGAGGAAATGGAGATTTTTATACACCTACTTGGCTGGAATATTCAATATGAAAAGGCAATTGAAGCAGTAAATAATCGAGGATTCATCATCCCCATTGATAGACTGGTGGATGAATGCCCTAAGAGTCAGGCATTCAACCACCACATAGAGTGACTACGGAAGGAATTGGATTCATCCATACATAGTCACATACACATGCAGCACGGACAGCACAGACAACAAATCAAAAGTTAATCCTGCTAACAGTCACATCTCTTCATCATCAACCCCATATGTCGCAAATAGTTCATCTAAACCAGACACCATGAACAGCCCCCCAGATCCGAACCAGGCCAACCAGCGAACCATCCCCGGCACTTAAACCTTCCCGAACCGAGTCACCCCCAAACTCACGCAGCCCCCACGATGGCAGAATTAACTTTTTCCTCTCACTTCCACCCAATCAATATGAATAATGACCCATCAAGCATCATTACCAACCTGCGCCCCTCGAAGTATATCAGAGTTGGGGGAGGATGCATTAGTCCGCTTGGCGATCTTCTAACTAGTATTCCGGGATGTGGGGAGAGCAAGAGCCGGCGTGTGAATCATGATGCTTTGTTAGTGTGGATCGCTGATTGGCCCGGGGCAGTACGGCAAGGATTAGCGAGGCAACTGATAGGCAAAACCGGGTCCCACTCCATGTTGGGTCGGGAAACTTTGACATGCAACGGCAACACGGCGCTACCACTTTTGCAAGTGACTATGCTACTACCTTAAAGACTATGTAAATGCATCGAGTAAATCTAATTCAATGATTGAATAACCGTAATTAAATATAAAAATCATTCCAACAAGATTATTTAGTTATACCCTTCTTGATTGAATCCCCCATGATTTTATTTATTTAATTACAAGTATTCACATGCATCGGGGACCTCCAACTCCAGGAAACTCATCCAAGAGAAGTCCCCGACGCTTACAATCACTCTCTACCTACCAGTCATTATTTCCAAGCATTATAGGCAGAGGGTTAAATTTAATGGGACAGTGATGTGACACCGACATCGCCTGGACCGGTTGGCAATCAAGTGTATTCCTGGATTCCCTCCTATGAGAAACCTACTTAGACTTAATAAGGCTTACCGGTGAACTCCCCATGGTGGTCGCATGATCAGACCGCCCAGTGAACCGTGTCCGACCGTGACAACGCTTTAAAGTATGGGAATCACCGTGATTGCCGCCCATTCCCCCACGTCGGGGCTCACCGGGGAACATGGGGAGAGAAGGCAACGTGTCTGTGTAGATTGTACACTATAGTGTCCTAATTTCGGAGGAGGGATCTCCGGGGAGGGGGTGACGAGGGGAAATAGATAGACAGAGTGAAGGGGGAAAGAGAGGGAAGATGAGGTTGTATTGGCTGAGTGCAGAGGATTTGACGATACGAGTAGGTAAAGGAAATCCAGACATCTGATAAGCACCTCCCGTGCAGCGGGGGGAACCAGGCCAATAGGAGAGGAGTAATCAGGTGATCCGCCAGTCTGCAGGATCTCTTGGCGTGCAGGCAAATGCGAGTTTCTCTCCAGATTCCAGCAAGTCTAGATTGCGACGGCGTGTTGCTTATACTATAGGAAAAAACTAAACTAATGGATTCCGACGGGAAAGTATTCTTGTCTGGCTTGTACCAATGGCTCATAATAATGAAGAGAAGAATTTTCTCTCTCGCTTCGAAAGCAATTAAAAAATCCTACCCTACCCTACCCTAATACTTCCGTTGCCACCCGATTCCTCCCGATGGCAGAGCGGGCAACTGCCATTGGCGGGCGGGCCAGCGGATTCCCGCCGATAGATAACGGACAGATTCTGTGACCTCAAAGTATCGACTAACAGCCCGAACTTCGGCGCCACCGCCAAACCCGCCCCGGAAGCCGGCATCAATTGCCGTTTGGGGCGTTGCCAGGATGCCCGCCTGCAGCGGAGACTCCCTATACTACTTACTATGCAGTGGATGGCCTGAGGGAGGGGGGACTTTATGTCCGACTCCGGCTGTTCTCCCTCTCATACTATCCACTCCCTCTACTCTGACTCTCTCCCCGCCCTCGCCCCTCCCCTCCTCGAAAACATAAATCGGCCTTTCCCCCTCGCCATCTTCTTCTTTTCTCCCTCTCCCTTCTTTCTTTCTTCTTCAGACAACTTCTCTTTCTTTCATCTTTCTCTATATATTCCTGTTTTAGATACCCCAGTTAAAAGTTCTCTCAATCAATCCTCCCATCAAAATGTCTAACCTTCCTCACGAGCCCGAGTTCGAGCAGGCCTACAAGGGTATGTTTTCAATTGTCCCTCCTTTCCGTAACTACAGAGATGGAGCAAAAAAAAAAATCTAATAACAATTTTCTACAGAGCTTGCCTCGACCCTTGAGAACTCCACCCTCTTCCAGAAGAACCCCGAATACCGCAAGGCTCTCGCCGTCGTCTCCGTCCCCGAGCGTGTCATCCAGTTCCGTGTCGTCTGGGAGGATGATGCCGGCAACGTCCAGGTCAACCGCGGTTTCCGTGTCCAGTTCAACAGCGCCCTCGGTCCCTACAAGGGTGGTCTCCGTTTCCACCCCTCCGTCAACTTGTCCATCCTCAAGTTCCTTGGTTTCGAGCAGATCTTCAAGAATGCTCTCACTGGCCTGAACATGGGTGGTGGTAAGGGTGGTTCCGACTTCGACCCCAAGGGCAAGTCCGACAACGAGATCCGTCGCTTCTGTGTTTCCTTCATGACCGAGCTCTGCAAGCACATCGGTGCCGACACTGACGTTCCCGCTGGTGACATTGGTGTCACCGGTCGTGAGGTCGGTTTCCTCTTCGGCCAGTACCGCAAGATCCGCAACCAGTGGGAGGGTGTTCTCACCGGTAAGGGTGGCAGCTGGGGTGGTTCCCTCATCCGCCCTGAGGCCACCGGTTACGGTGTTGTCTACGTATGTCTATCCTTCCATAATAAGTCTTCGAATACAGTACTAACGATAACAGTATGTTGAGCACATGATTGCTCACGCCACCAACGGCCAGGAGTCCTTCAAGGGCAAGCGCGTTGCCATCTCCGGTTCCGGTAACGTTGCCCAGTACGCCGCCCTCAAGGTCATCGAGCTTGGCGGTTCCGTCGTCTCCCTGAGCGACAGCCAGGGTTCCCTCATCATCAACGGCGAGGGTAGCTTCACCCCCGAGGAGATCGAGCTCATTGCTCAGACCAAGGTTGAGCGCAAGCAGCTCGCCAGCATCGTCGGTGCTGCTCCCTTCAGCGACGCCAACAAGTTCAAGTACATTGCCGGTGCCCGCCCCTGGGTTCACGTCGGCAAGGTCGACGTCGCTCTCCCCTCCGCCACCCAGAACGAGGTTTCCGGCGAGGAGGCCCAGGTCCTCATCAACGCTGGCTGCAAGTTCATCGCCGAGGGTTCCAACATGGGTTGCACCCAGGAGGCCATCGACACCTTCGAGGCCCACCGTACCGCCAACTCCGGCGCTGCTGCCATCTGGTACGCCCCCGGTAAGGCCGCCAACGCCGGTGGTGTCGCTGTCTCCGGTCTGGAGATGGCTCAGAACTCTGCCCGCCTCAGCTGGACTTCTGAGGAGGTTGATGCCCGTCTCAAGGACATCATGCGCGACTGCTTCAAGAACGGTCTCGAGACTGCTCAGGAGTACGCCACCCCCGCCGAGGGTGTCCTGCCTTCCCTGGTGACCGGATCCAACATTGCCGGTTTCACCAAGGTGGCTGCCGCCATGAAGGACCAGGGTGACTGGTGGTAAATGCGAAAGCCGACCCCACGGCTTATGTCATGACGATTATGCAGTTTGATGTTCCCTTTCAGCGCGATGGATAGAGGCGCCGGTGTTTTGGTAGTTTTAGATGGATGCATAATGATATCCTTTTCAATCCTCAATCCTAATTCCTTGTAGATGGCGGTTTACTTGTAATTCAAACTATTCTCGAACTTACTACTTTCAGTAATGTTAGTCCCGCTATATGCACAAGCCCATGGCACCGCAGCCCACTAGTACTTAGTCTATCATTCGTCCTATCACATCGTGACCAAGCATCCAGATACGAGCATACATACGTTGCTCTGCATGATTGAATTAAAGTAAATCTCACGAGTCATGTTAATTACCTTAATCCATATTCATTATTCACACTGGGAAACCATGAATCAGCCAAATTCCCAGCCCTCATTCTAATGACAATTGTTTCCTACTAAATCCCGATCGACTAGTGATTAGCCGAGAAGACATTCAATGAAAGCAATGCACTTCATGAACTCTTTCTTTCATATGACGGCAAGTTTTGCCGTCTATTTATTCTCTCCTGATCCCCTCACGAGAAAAGAACACCTCCCAAGACCGTTCGTTACTCTCCCCAAGACTGCTTATGATTGATTGGGTTATGGAAGAGTTGGGGGTGTGCATGCATCTACCTAATAAGCAGGAAACTAAGTACTAACCTCACTGTCAAGTCAAGTCTGAGTCGGAATAACCCCTCCTGCGGCTTATGATGAACGTTGTTGCCTTTCCTTTTTCGAACTGTGTGACACTCACTCACTACTTGAGTGTACGTACATAAGACGAATTAGTTAGTTCATGGTAGTAGAGAGATACACGGCCAATTTGGAGTGATGATTATGCTTGCATGATTTTGCTACTTGTAGTATTAAATACTATGCAGATGAGAAAGAGGTGGGTTAATTACTTAGTAAGTACTAATTGAGTAAATTGTATCTCAAGTGTGTTTACTATAAGGTAGGTAGGTAGTAGTGTTGTTACTACTTTACTCTGACCTACATTATCTCTCTGATTACTATTCATCAACAATGGTATAATGCCAGTATTAATAAATGCACTAACTACTTCATCATAGCTAGTTCGCATATATGCAAGTATATATGTACAGGACTCCAGCAATGCAACAGCCAACTCCACGCTAAAACACAATCCAAAAGTATAGGGTATCATGGCAAATCTCCTCCCGTAGAGATAGTCAAAACAACAATGGTATAGTAGAAAGAAAGATGAAAAGAAAAAGGGCTAATTAGCCCGCTCTGCACGCTCTCCCCCCTGCTCTGGCCATGGCGCCAATTCATGCATCAATCCCCCCGACGTCTGTTTCGTGTGGTCGGCTAGCTGCACCGTCGGCAACGGCTCCGACACTACGCTGCGCCGGCGCGAGAGGACCCCACCCACCGATGGGTTCTCCTTTTCGCGCGCCATCACGTTGGCTTTAATGCGACTGCGCCGGCGGGGGTGCCGCAGGTGCTCGTTTGGTACTGGGTCCACTTGCTTCTTGGCTGCCGGTACTATGTTGAGGTAGATGGGGAAGATGGCGCCCGCGCTGAACAGCGCCACCAGCACGCAGTAGGAATAGCGGATCCCGCCTGCCAGCTCGGCAGCGTACTGCGCGAACGGGAAGAAGGCACCGCCGCTGATGGCCACTGTGAGCAGTACCGTCGCAGTCTTGGTGTGTCGGCCGGTGCCGCGGAGGGAGATGGCGAAGATGATGCTGAATGCGCCGCTCTCGAACAGGTACACCATAATAGCCATGGCCTCGGCGGCCCGCCCAGTCATTTTCATGCACAGGATGGAAAAGAGAATCATGCCGATATAAGAGAGCATAAGTATCCAGCGGGGTTTAAGGAACCATTGCAAAAAGGCGGCGAGAAAGCGGCCGATCGCGAACACCGTGTGCGCGACCGTGAGCTGTTCAAAGGGACTTAGATAGGACAGCGGGTGCACGGCGCGGACGTAGCTGTCGAAGCTCATCGATATCACTTCTTGGCCGGCACAGTAGAAAAACTGAGACCACACGCCGAGCCCCAGCGTCAGCCAGACCACGGGGACGCCAGCGACAGTGGCCCGGTTGTCGGCGCGGCGGCGGTTAGCCAATTCCTCAAGATCCTCATCCGATGCCTCTGGAATAGGCAGGTAATAGAAAGCGAGAGCGAGGAGCACATCGAACAGTGCGATGCCCAAGTACGTCCACTGCACATCAACTAGTGTGCTCACGTCGGTTACAGCTTTGAAAAGAACCTTCTTGGCCAGGAGCTGCGACACGACGCTGCCAACCGCCTGCACACCCTGCGAGATGTTCAGCCGAATCTCCGAATTTTCGAGCGGTCCGCATAGCGCAATGAACGGATTGGCAGCCGTCTCCAGCACCGCCAGTCCACTGCCCACTATGAAATTGGATACGATGAAACCAGGATATGATGTTAGCACGGCTGACGGCCAGAAGACCAGAGTGCCGCAGGCGTAGATGCACAGCCCGGTGATGAAGGTGCACTTGAACCCCCAGCGCTTCAACACAACGCCTCCCACAAACGTCGGCGCCACCAGATATCCCCCAAAGTATACCGCATGGAGACCAAACGATTGCCAGATGTCCAGACGCAGAATATCCTGGATCTGCTCATTCAGGATAGCCAGCAAGCCGTAGGCGAATCCCCAGAGGAAGAACAATATGGTGGTCAGCGCGATCGGCGCGATGGACTCCTTGTTGCTCAGCTTCAACATGTTGGCCGGCTTCTTCATATTGACAAAATCGAAGAAGGTGATGCTGGGAGGATACGACGTGGTGGTGGTGACGGTGTTCGTTCGGTTCTCAACATCCGCAGGCGCCTCGGGCGCGGTGGTCAACATATCGGCCAGATCCATCCGGGCCGAAGCAGCCTGACTGCTGTGGCTCTCCGAATGCGACGGCTTATTGTCCTGGCTGGCGGACTGCTGTGAGCGCGACGCGCGCCGGGCAGTAGGAGGCCCGGTGATGGTCGGGAGCTCGGGGGGAGGATCGGGGGCGGGCAGGGGAAGGTCTGTGGCCTGGGAGCTCCCGTCAGTGTCACGGATCAGCTTCGGGATGAGTCGCGCGACGAGCGGCTTGAGACTGGGCACACAGGCACAGATGACGGAAACGTTGACTTCGATGACGGACCACATGAATGAAAACGCCCCGTACCCTGGGGCGATCAGCAGGAAATAGGGAGAAAGAAAGGACAGGGGACGTACAGCTGAGGTCATCACCCGGAGTATCCTGCAGATGGACTTGTTTCAACGCGATCTGACGTGAGGTGGCCGCATCTTGAATGTAGGCAATGCGGATGACGTCGACGACGGCGACAAAGAATCCAAAACTGAAGGTGATGACGAGGATGATCTTTTGTTTGCGCGGCAGTCGCATTTGCGTAAGAATGGGATTGGGCAGGAAGAGAATGGCCAGATCGGTCACAATGTTGACCGGCGACGAGGACAAGTATAGAGTCAGGATGTCGATACACTTGGCACCCTCGGGCAAGGGATAGGAAACGGCGGCGCTGACGGGACGGCATTGGAAGACATTGACGAGGGTCAGGGCGAGACCGGCGGCATTGACAACGATAAGGGTAACGTAGTTGGCCAAGCGAAAGACCTTCTCGCCTTGGGTGAGGGTTAGGTAGAAGACCAGAATGGATGATTTGACGGCCATGAGGGCCGGGTTCTGGGGCAGTCAGAGGGGAGCGATGGCGGAGGAAGGAGTCCCGGGCGACTCACGTAGAGGACGGTGAAGGCATAGTCGGCGCGATTGAGGCCAGCGCGTTGGTCCTCGCGAATATCGGAATCGTGCAGACCCAGACCTTTGTGGGTGGCATAGAAGAGGGAGAAGGAGAAGCCGAAGTCGAGGACCTGCGGGAAGATCGGAAAATGAGGAGCTGACTCGAGGGACGAGAGAGAGGACGGGGGAAAGAAATGAATAGACGTACCCAGGCCAGCAGCATCAAATAGTCATGGAGGGCGACCTTCTGGACAATAAAAATACGGGAGATAAAGCGCAGGGCCACGAAGACAGTTGCGATGACGAAGAAGACGATGGAGACGGTGAGAACCTCGGGCCGTTGGTCTTGCATGACGAAGTTGGGGCGACAAGGGCGAAGAGGGAAGACGAGGGGGGACAGGGAGGTCGGGCCATGATCGGATCAAAGCATGATCTTGAAGATGATATATAGGGAAATAAAAGAGGGAGAGGTTATAGTGGGGAGAGAGAGATTGTGTGAGTGAAATGGTGGAAAAGAAATGAGGTGAAGAAAGGGAAAAGTGGATGCAGAAATTGAGGGGAAGCGGAGACAGAAGAAAGAAGAGAGTCAAGTCAAGCCTGGAAGGTTAAAACTAAAAAATACTAATACTAATACTAATACTAACAAAGTCCCAGTGGTTTTTTTCCTTTGTGTGCGTGGGTCCCCCGGATTAGATAATACCATTATATTAATTAGTTGGTGATGATATTATGGTTTGATGTTGTTCAAAGGATCCAGGAATACGGTTTATTGGGACGATCCAAATAGCAAAGCCGACGATCGGCGGCTCCTCGCGTGTTGCGCCAAGATTGAAGCTGTTCGCAGCCATTCTTGGATGGTCTTGGAGATGTGCTGGACATTCCAGTCCTTCAGCCAGCCGGCCTTGAATGCAGGCTAAATTGCATAGTGGTCGTCCATCTTGCATGGAGTATGCAGAAATGCCCGTTAATAATTAGATAGTGAGCAAAAGAATATGAAAGGGGTATCAACAGTATACCACCAATCAATTGGGTATACTGCAGGGGACGGGAGATGCATGGGATAATAACTATCCGTTTAACTTACTTCTTCTTTCCCACTATTTCTTCAACTATTCATTATCCCCGACCTTCCCAACCCTAACTGCCCAATATTGCTACTGATATGGCTGCATCGCATCTGCATCTGCCAAGTACCTTAAATAACTTTGAGTATCATCCACCAACTCAATTCTGAGTACTTTCTGCTCTGCTGACTCCCGCCCAGCATCACATGAAGCCCTTCAAAATGTCCCAATTCGACGCCCGGCCATCGCCATGCCATAAAAACCCGACCACCACCAGCAGCAGCAGCAGCAGCAGCAGTCAGTCAGTCCCTCAATGCAGTATCTTCTCATGAAACCCGCCTTTCTGTTGGCCGTCCTAGCGACAGCCACCACAGCGCCAACCTGGACCCAGATCATCTGGCACGACATTCAAGCTGCGACCAGCTGCACTGCCTGCGAGGTGACTGACGGACTGTTCATCCAGATTGCTATGGATCAGGCTGATCTGCGCCCATAGACGCTGCTCAAATCACTCCAACGAGTATCTCAACTCGGTCCATCGACCCTCCAGACCATCCTCACCGAAGTATGCATTTTAAGCAAGGTAAAATAATGAATACTATACTACCGTCTCCACCTCGGACATTTCACTAATCTTATCCTCCCAGATCCTCGACGCCGACTTCTGCACCGGACTCGTAGCCTCCCAAGTCCCCAGCGCATACTATGTGCTTCGTCAACTGTCCATTCCGTCAGACACCGCGCAAACCTTTTGTGCCAGCGTGTTGGATTTGTGTCCGTATCCGCCGATTCCTCCTATCAACCTGACCTTCCCTCCTCCACCATATTCTCCTATCACCACGACCACTACCACTCAAGATAATAAAAAAGATAACAATATAACCCTCCGAATCGCCCACATCACCGACACCCACGTCGACCTCCAATACACCCCCGGCACAAGCACCCACTGCCGCAAGCCCATCTGCTGCCGCCAATACCACGCCTACGATGCCCCAGGCCGGTCCAAAACCCCATGCTCAACCTGGGGGAGTCCGCACTGCGATCCGCCATTAAAACTACTAGACAACATGCTCTCCATACTACAATCACAAAAACCAAACCTAACCCTCTACACAGGCGACATCGTCCCCCACGACATCTGGAACACAAGCCAGCAATCCGTACTAGCTAACTTCAACGCGACCAACTCCGCCCTCCACACCCTACTAAACAACAACAACAACACCAACACCAACAACAACCCAATCTATTCCGCCATCGGAAACCACGACACCCACCCCGTAAACATCTTCCCAGGGAGTCTCAACATCCCAAAAGAACTAGTAGATGTAGAATGGACCTACACCGCACTAACCACCCACTGGAGAACACTCCAAAACAACCCTACTTTAATCACTACCAGATTCGGCGCATACGCAACAACATATACCCTCCCACCCACACACGAAGAAGACCCAACCCCAAACCCGAAAATAAAAATAATCTCCTACAACAGCAACCTCTACTACCGTCTCAACCTCCTCCTCTACACCTCCCCCATGCCAATTGACCCCATGGCCCAGTTCACATGGCTTATCAGCGAACTCCACACCGCGGAACAAGAGGGGGTTAAAGTCCTCCTGATAACGCATATCCCTATCTCGAGTAAAGAGACGTTACCTGCGTATGCTGATACCTTACGGAGGATACTCTATAGGTATAGGGATACGGTCGTGGGTGTGTTCTGTGGACATGGACATGTTGATACGTTTGGGGTGTTTTATCGTTCTCATTTGGCTAGGGGTATTTACTCTAGGAAAGGTAGTGGTAGTGATAGTGATAGTCATGAGAATCAGGGGTACCGGCAAGGGAAGATCCCTGTGGAGAACAACAACGAGGTGACAGTGGAGAAAGGGGAAGAAGTGATAGGCGTGGAGATGATGGCGCCGGCGATGACGCCTACGTCGGGGTATTCTGCTTCTAGGGTATATGACGTACAATTTAGTGATGACGGGTGGAAGGTATTGGATTTTGAGGAGTATATTGCGAGATACCCTCAGCATAGTCTTCAAGAGGATAGTGATGAGGATAGTAAGAACACCACCACCACCACCACCACCACCACCACCACTAATAGGGGAGAAGGGGAGCCGGTATGGGTTAGGTATTACTCTGCTATGGAAGCTTACGGGAAGTATGTCTATCCTGATGGGGCTGGTACCGGTACTAATGGCATTGGTGCTGGTGGCGGTGCTCACATTGGACCGCACTTCTGGGCGAAGCTGACGGATGTTATGGAGACGGATTGGAATGTGTTTAATGAGTATTGGGCGAGACGGACTAGGGGGTACGATGTCTTAGTTTGTGGGAGGGGGTGTCGGGAGAAGGAGATTTGTCGGCTGAGAGGACAGGATTGTCAGTCTAAAAGGGGGGATGACGGTACTAAGAATAAGGGTATGGGAATGGAAAGAAGCGCTCTGGCAAGTTGGCTAAGACAGGTTCAACAGTCTTGTTCTTCTGTTTCTTAATCATTCTAATCGTGATACATACACGTCAGTCATACTGCAGATAGATTCGTCCCCAGGACAATCTAAAGAATGTGTGTGTGTGCTAAGGTATAAACAAGAAATCAAAATCATCATATCTAAATCAGTCAATCAACGAGTGACAAGAAGGGTAAAATAATTCCGTTCCATCCCGGCCATCTACTCAATGTACCACTCCGCGCCCGTCAGGCGTCCCTCGGACTCGGTACCGAACTTCTTGAACAGCTTCTCCGACAGGTCGATCGACACATCATCACAACCCATGCACTTGTCCCAGACGGTGCCGTAGTCGGTCACACCGTTGTAGGTGATCTTCACGGTCTTGCCGCAGTCGCTGTCTTGCATGATGCCATGGGGAAGCGCAACCACCATATCGGTGTTGCCGTTGCTGGTGATGCCGCAGGATCCCAGTCCAGCCACGTAGTAGGTCAGATCACCCGTGCAAGGAGACCCGGAGGAGCAGCTACCGGAGTATCCACTGCTGCTGCCGCTGCTACCACTGCTGCCGCTGGAGCTGGAGGCCGAGGTAGTGGCCGCAGCGGGAACGGTGGTGGTGGTGGAGGGGGTCCAGGCGGGCTCTTGGCTGGTAGTGGAAGGAGTCCAGGCAGGCTCCCATTCACTGGTGGAGCTGGAGGTGGTGGGGGCTGGAGTCCAGGCGGGTTCCCACTCACTGGTGGAAGTCGAAGTGGTGGAGGATGCGGGCTCGGGGGTCCAAGCAGCGCCCCAAGCGGTGGAGGTGGAGGTAGTGAAGGAAGAGGGCTGGTAGTTGACGGATTGCTCAGGCTGGCTGTTGCCGGGCAGCTGGTATTGAGATTCGGGGGTAGGGCTAGCGGCAGCGGATTCGGTAGGGGCAGCGCCGTAGATGGTGGTGGTCACGTCGACAGTGGTCCAGACGACGGAGGTGACGGTCTGGTAAACAACTTCGGTTGAGCGCTTCTCAACAGGAGCAGCAGAGCCGAAGGCGGCAAAGAGAGTGCCAGCCAGGGCGAGAGACTTGGAAAGAGGGGCCATTGTAATGGATGTGAGTTGTTTGGTATAGAATTGTGGTAGTGGTTATTTGGTGAAGTGATTTGCTTTTGGTTGACAATGTAGGGTCACTGTTTTCTTTTGGAAGGATTGATGCTCTGGTCGACAGAGGAGTCTAAGGAATGCGTACTGCACAGCAGTATAGAGCAAAAAACCCAAGGAATGAGGGTGGAAAGAAGGAATGACCGAGCGTCAAGGAGAGGACGGACTGTGAGGTGGAAGAGGAGAGGGAAAGAAGCAGGCGAGAAACGAAGGAGGGAGAGAGAGAGTATTTGTATTGGAATTGGAGCCAGTGGTATGTATGTATGGATGGATGTATGGTGTGTATGGTACCATTTGGTATGGGGGGGTGAATCACCGTCGGGATCCACCGCACCAACAAGTAACAACACCAAAGAATCCATCTTCCTTACCCTCACTCTCTGTCTCTCAATCTCGCTCTCTCATGAATGAAGCCTAGACTCCACTTAGTCCAATTACTTTTTTGACCCCCCAGACCCACACTCTTTTCTTTCCTCCCCCCCACCGCCAACAGCTCGTGAACCCTCGATCTCCGCCAATGCCCGTTAAGCCCTTCACTGCCCGACCCTCACCGGTCTTCCCAGGGCAACCTCGTCCTCCATGGTTGGCAGTGGTCGGGCGCGGCCCGGAACCAGCACAGCATCCTCCTCGGTCTGATTGGGGAGCTCTCCCTCGTACCTGACGCAGCCATCTCATCTTACAGCTGTTACCTTGAAAGAAGCAAATAAAGAACACGCAAAAGAAAGTCAAAAAATACTCTACTTCCAGGCACACACCAATTTGGCAGGGTCTGATCGGAATCCTCGGGGTTAGGCCCAGTAGTTTGGCTGATTGGCGGTTCGCATTGACGCCAGTGTCTCACCAAGCCGTGCCTGGATGGCACAGACACCTCTCACTGGCTGAACTGGGGCCGGAGTGGGCAGTTGTTCTTCGGATTGACTTTTGAGTAGTCTGCTGGTGCGTTAGTTCAGCCACGCTCTACCGTTCCTTGCCTGCACTGACTTTTTGGTTGGGGAAATTGGGAGAAACCGCCTTTCAGCTGGAAGCGTGCGGTCATGTTGCCTGCAGGGCTCTCTTTTCCGCTTCCTTCAGGGGGATCAGCGTGGCAATCCTTGGGTCGTTCCGCCCAAAAGGAGGAAAATAGGCGGTGCCTGACCACTAAGCCACTCGACACGAGAATACTAAATGATGTTTTCCGAATACACAAAAAAAGTCGAACGAGACTAGGCTGGACTGGACTGAAACTACAACAATCAGGTGCCGTCATCTGTTCAGGTCCAGGTTCAGGTTTCACCGGGCCGAATGTTGATGTGGCGAACTCGGCGGGTCTTGGAGCCCATCAAAGGGAACACGGCCTATTGAAGACCAAGTTGACGTGTCGCACATCCAGGCACCGACCAGTCACATCCCGTCAGCAGCATCTCCCCTTCGCTTTGTACACAGTCCATATTTCGTGTAGTGGGAGGAAAAGAGGGGAACCATTCTTAGTGGTAGGGATGTTGCCCTGATCTGACTTTTTTGCCCTACCGGTGGGCTACTGCAGGACAATCCAGCCGCGTCCATTCGCAAAACGACTGTCTTATTCGGTTGTTTTGGTCTTTCTTTTCGCGCCGCTAATCTAATAGTGTGGTCTAGGCAGTCCAATCCTCGGGACGAACGCCACTGGTAGATGTGAAACACTCAATGGTGCTTTCGCACAATTAACAGTCAGATCCATCTGATGGATCTGAAATCTGAATATCAGGCGAGACGCCAAGCCAGCCAACCGGACTCTATCGCAGGGCTCCATCGTCCGTTTCATCCGTCACTCGCGTGGCTTGATCGTCCACCGAGTACTACGATGTATCTACTATCTAGACTGACTTATGATGTGTAGTGCTGATACTTTAGATTCTACCCCTCTATTCAGGCGCGTACAGAATATATTTACTGTACATTACATCATTAACAAAGATCAACATTGATTGAATGCAGCATTGATAAAATGAAGCGGAGGATATTTCCGCATTCCACCGATCATTTTTATCAAATTCTCCATTCCAATCACCATTCCGATCGTCCTACCCGAAGTATCTCACAGAGTATCTTACTCAGAAGTATGTCCGACCTCCATACTGTGTAAGTAAACATGCACATCCATACCACCACCACCACCAACAATTACATCGCAACAAAACCACCCCCAAATTAATCAATAAACACAACATACAACAAATCCTTACCATTGTCATCTAGACTAGATAGCATACAGAAATCTACTACGGAGTTCACGGAATGACAAACACCCCCAAACCACCTGAAACCAACACAACCTAGACACTACTACCAGATATAGCATAACCACCACCGAATACCACCTACTACTAATCCTTCAGTCTCATTCAATACACGGTCCAACCTGTCATCATTAGAGTTCCAACACCTACTACTACATAGGGAAAGTATCTCAGCTCAGCTCAACTTGCAGCCCCCAGATCCACCGCGATGGTCAAACACACTAGCCCCCAATGTTACTCAGCCTTGTTCGGCCTCGGTTAGGTGCAGGTACTCGTGGGGATAAATATGCTGCTAGTAAGCTAAACTAATGTTATGGTAGCTATGAAGGATGATGGAAAGGATGAGGATGAGAATAGTGTTGTTGGTAGGCGCAGGTACCCGTTCGTTAAGTTGTTGGATTTTCGGAGTTGGATGGATCATATAACCCATTCCTAGTAATAGCTACTAGTGAGGTAGGAGATATAGTAGTAGTTGAGGTAGTAATTGGGATACATTCCCACCTACTTCAGGTACATACAGTATACTTAGTAGGTAGTTGTACTCCCCAACCACATAGTATACACCCCCTCAATAGACATACAGTATGTAGGAACTGCGTCAGTCAAGATAAGAATTCGCCAATCTCCTACTCGTAACTTCACATGTATTCACTGGCAACAGGGGTATAGCCCCCAAAGATAAATGAATTGAATACCTGATTCTGAGGGTGTTGAATTGGCGCTTGCAGGGGTCTGCTACACTTGAGTAAGAGAACATCACTACGTTAACTGGTTGGTTACAAAGTAGCTAAGTTGGTACTGAAACGGCCCGATATGACTAAGATCTGACTGGAGACAAAACTGTCACAGATTCATCGTTCATGAAGTAGATCGTTAACAAGATTGTTACATAACGATAGAGTTAATCAATAGCTGAGCTACCTCAATAAGTAGCTAACTAGTAACTCACCAGTCAAACCATTAACCAGCACAATGAACTCCCAAACACCTGAGTAACTAAATACCCATCTAAAGATATGAATTCATTAACGACGTAGCTACCTAGGTAGCTAATAGGCAAAGAACGGAATAAGAAGAAGTCGAAGATGTCACCCACACCCACAGCCTTACCCTTACCCTTTCCATCTCCACCCATGGAACCGACAACTTCCGAATCAACCAGCAAATAAACTCATATCTGACATCCACCACATACCATCTATCTCTAGATAGTCCAGATAACCTTTCCCTCCCATGAACCTTCTAGACTCTACTCAACGTCATAGCAGAAAAGTCTATGATTCATCTCTACCTGTCAGGTGAAATATAAGATGATACCTACATAACCTGCGCTAACTATTCCATTAACTGTTCTACTACTACTTCAACAACGGAAAATTTGATTGTATTTGGAACTTGAGTGATATTCACGAGTTACTCGTATGTATATCCCATCATTTTTTCAATGAAGAAATGGATTAAAGATAACTGACCAATGAAAATAGGAAATTTAACAAAATGGACTCCATCAAGAAGAACCTTGAAAACGCCAAGAACAAGGGCCAGGATTACTATAACCAGATGATGGGACAGCAGCAGAGTATGTCAATTTCTTTTCTTTCAATCAACCATGGAGGGAAATCGGAGTAATGCTAACGGAGATACTCTGCTGGTATAGACTCCGATGCCTCCCAGTACGCCCAAGACGCCAAGAACAAGGCCAACGAGGGCATGGATAAGACCAAGCAGACCGCGAAGGACTATATGCCGAATCAGGCTGGGGACCATTAATTCATCCGTACAGTTGGTATAGGCTAATAGGCTAGCTACTAAGGAATGAATATAATATAATATAGTCAGATAAATCCTATACCGAAGAAAACCATAACAGTAAATACAGTCATTTCCCATAAACCATGCGCAAGAAGCAAAAAGTATCCATCAATCTCGTGATATAATTACAACCCTGACGCCAAGACAATCAATCAAACCGGACCAGATCAGACAAGGAAAGAACACGAGGTATGTGCTTAACCCTGGCACATAATGCATGCCTCCTTGTTCTCAATGCTGCACTGGAGCACCTGCTGCGAGTAGATGTCGTTCTCGCGCTCTTCGCTCTCCTGCTGGCTGTCCTCCTCCTGAGGGCCGTTCTCCTGAGCGGAGGCATCAGCAGCAAGAGCCCGAGGGCTGCCGTTGGTGGAGCCGTTGACACCGTTCTCGCTGTGTCCGTTGACCGGGGCCTGGCCACGGGGAACAGCAGAGTACGTGCTGGAGGCAGCGCCAACAGCCCGCTTCTTGTACGCGGCATTGGTGCGAGCCACGTTGGTGTCCTCGACCTTGAGCTGCTCCTGGTCGACGGTGAACTGAATGGGCGCAGAGGCGGCCATCGTGCGCAGGTAGTACATGCCCGTCTTCAGACCCATCTTCCAGCCGGCAAAGTGCATGCTGGTGATCTTGCCCATGGTGGGCTCCTTCAGGTGGATGTTGAGGGACTGAGACTGGTCAATGAACGCACCACGGTCCGCAGCCATCTGCAGGATCGTGCGCTGGGAGATCTCCCACACCGTCTTGTACAGCGCCTTGATGTCACTGGGGATGTTGGGAATGTTCTGGACGGAACCACCCTCGGCAATGATGCGGTTCTTCATGTTGTCCGACCACAGGCCGAGGTCGACCAGGTCCTTCAGCAGCCAGGGGTTAACCACCTGGAACTCACCAGCCAAGACACGGCGGGAGTAGATGTTGGAGGTGTAAGGCTCGAAGCACTCGTTGAAGCCCAAGATCTGACTGGTACTGGCAGTGGGCATGGGGGCGACCAGCAAGCTGTTGCGGACACCAGTCTGGGCGATCTTGGCCTTGAGGGAGTCCCAGTCCCAGAGGTCAGTGGGAGTGCGGTCCCACATGTCGTACTGGAGGATACCCTGGGAGACAGGAGATCCCTCGTAGGTCTCGTATGTTCCGAACTCCTTGGCGAGATCGGACGAGGCGGTCAAACCAGCGTGGTAGATGGTCTCGAAGATCTGGATGTTCAGCTGTCTGGCCTCGGCCGAGTCGAAGGGCAGGCGCAGAGCGAGGAAAGCATCAGCCAGACCGTTGACACCCAGAGCAATGGGACGGTGACGGAAGTTGGACTTCTTGGCCTCCGGGACGGGGTAGTAGTTGATGTCGATGATCTTGTTCAGGTTACGGACCAAGACCTGGACAACCTCGTGGAGCTTGCCAAAGTCATACTCGCCGCGAGCAGCGTCGACGAAAGTAGGCAGGGCAAGAGACGCAAGGTTGCAGACGGCGACCTCATCCGGAGCACTGTACTCAATGATCTCGGTGCAGAGGTTGGAGCTACGGATGGTTCCGAGGTTCTTCTGGTTGCTCTTCTTGTTGCAAGCATCCTTGTACAGCATGAAGGGGTTACCAGTCTCGGTCTGAGCCTCCAGAATAGCGTACCACAGCTTCTGGGCCTTGATGGTACGACGGCCACGGCCTTCCTTCTCATACCTACAATACTGTTAGCACGAGTCGACGATACACAAACCGACAAACTTACTTCTCGTAGAGAGCGTCGAACTCATCACCGTAGACATCAGCCAAGCCAGGGGCTTCGTTGGGGCAGAACAGAGTCCAGTCACCGTTCGCCTCAACACGCTTCATGAACAGATCCGGGGTCCACAGGGCGTAGAACAGATCACGGGCTCTGACCTCCTCCTTACCGTGGTTCTTACGGAGATCCAGGAACTCGAAGACATCCGAGTGCCAGGGCTCAAGGTAGATGGCAAAAGCACCGGGACGCTTGTTGCCACCCTGGTCGACGTATCTGGCAGTGTTGTTGAAGACACGAAGCATAGGAACAAGACCGTTGGAGGTACCGTTGGTACCACCAATGTAGGAGCCAGTAGAACGGATGCGGTGCACGTTCAGACCGATACCACCGGCCGTCTTAGAGATCATAGCGCAAGTCTTCAGAGTGTCGTAGATACCGTCAATGCTGTCCTCCTTCATGTCGACGAGGAAGCAAGAGGCGAGCTGGGGCTGGGGAGTACCAGCGTTGAACAGAGTCGGGGAGGCGTGAGTGAAGTACTTCTGAGACATCAAGTTGTAGGTCTCGATGGCCTTCTCGATGTCGCTGCCGTGGATACCAACGGCAACACGCATCAGCAGGTGCTGGGGACGCTCAGCCACCTTTCCGTTGATCCGCAACAGGTATGACCGCTCCAGGGTCTTGAATCCGAAGAAGTTGTAGTTGAAATCACGGTCGTACACAATAGCCGAGTTGAGCTCGTCGGCATGTTTCATAATTATTTCGTATGTCTCCTTTGATATCATTGGTGCAGGAGCATTGTTTTTGGGGTTGACATAGTGGTAGAGATCTGAGATGACCAAAGAGAACTGCTTCTTAGTCTGCTTGTGGAGGTTGGAAACGGCGATACGGGCAGCGAGAATGGCGTAATCAGGGTGTGTGACAGTCATGTATGCAGCAGTTTCGGCAGCCTGAAACGAAATATCAGCACTTGCTCAGTCAATTGTAGCGGCTGCAAACCTACCAGGTTATCGAGTTCAACGGTGGTGACACCCTGGTAGACACCAGAGATGACCTTCTGAGTAATGGCAGCGGCATCGACATGCTCAGGGTCCAGTCCGTAACACAGCCTCGACACACGAGCAGTGATCTTGTCGAACTGCACGCGTTCTTTGCGTCCGTCTGTATTCAAAGTTAGCACCGACTGTTGCAACGGTGGCAAGGTCCATTCCGCTCAATGGACGGGCATCCATTCCACCCAAAGCAGGGAATTTTGTGCAACTCGTACTGACCTCTCTTGTAGACAAACATTTCGGACAGTGAGGTTATAGACAACGAGAAAGAAACTAGAACAAAGGGTATATGGAAATAATATTAGGGTAGTAGAGAAAAGAAGGCTTAGGTATGTATAAGAGAGGATTGAGAGGAGAAATCGTCACAGAAAGAATGTCCTGAAGACAGGAGCTGAGGGGAGGATGAGAGATGAGAGGAAAGAGAAGACGGAGGGGCAGAAAGATGGGAGGAGATATTTGATGTCGCCGGGGCAAACGCGTTACGGTGGATATCCACGCGAATTTTCGTGTTTGGACTAAATGGGTTGCCCTTTGCATACGAGCCCGCTGACTGGTGCGCGGCCAATCTTTGTCCGGCTGGCGGGAACGCGCGACGAGCGCAGTCACGTGTAGTTTTTCTTTCAAGTTCACGCCACGTCCCTCAGCAACTGCCGGGCTTCTTACAAATCAGCTCCGAGCCTCGGACACCGTATATCCGTTTGCAGGATATGGTTTCCGCCGACCTTCGACTACGTACTATCATGATTCCCATGCAACCTAAGCCCCACTAGGATATATTACGTATGAGCTTTCCGCCTCCCAGCGGGTTTCGGAGAGCTGCCTACGGATGCCTACACCGGTGGAGAAGACGCGGTTAAAGTGACGCGGTCTGCGCCCAATATGTACTCAACATCATTGATGTCCAAGGGTCCAGAGCTTTGTCCGAGATAATATACGAAGCGGACTAACTGATTCTATAACGTCGCCGCAAATCCGACAAAAACAACAGCCGCAAACGCAGCAGCAGACGCGCCACGGTCAGCCGATCCCAATGAAATGGTCTGGTTAGGATGAGTGCTGGGACAAGCACTAGAGCTGGCATCGGGGACAGAGCTCAAAGTGGAGATGCCGGTTGAACTAGCTATGACGGAGCTAGGCTTGGTCGGGCTGAAAAGAGCGGTGGATGGGGATGCGATGCCGGACGACGCTGTTGGTAGGTATGCTGCATAAGTAGAGTCAAATGTCTCTCATCTTTGGCACAGCGTCATTCAAGTTCAAAACATACCAATTGTGTAGCCTGCATATGAGCAGGTGTCTTTTAACTGCTCCAGGACCAAGTGTCTCTCATCCCCGCAAAACTCCACGATCTTAGCCCAAACCTTGCCTACATTCGTCGCACAAATATCTTGGAGGTTATCAGAATTCGATTGAGACCTATACTGGGTTAGCAGGAGAGCAAAGTAAGTGCAGCTATCTCGCTGTCACAGTTATACCTCATGGCGGACACCAAACACGGCGGAGTCTGTGTAGCTACGCTGAGGCTCCCAAAGACCAGAAATGATACAAGGAAAGCGAAATGAGCGAACAACATGATGCTGTCAAGCTCTTGGAGCTCAAGCAGCAAGCATATGAGAATCGGGTATGAAAAAGACAACAAAAGAGCGTAATAACGAACGATTATCCAAGCATTGGCTGGATATAATGCAATTACCGTAAAGGAGAGACTGCTGAGAAGCTAGAATTATCTATGAAGAAGTGACTAAGGAGGATAAGAGTGACCAGCGTACTGATATAAAGGAGAGTGAGGCCAGACCACTCCGCCCCATGAGGCATCGACCCTGCCGATCCATCCTTCATTTCGCTGCCGGGAGTTGAAGTCTTGGCCAATGGCCCCGAAGACTCGGGTGGAGTCCGCCAGGGACCAGCTCGGCTAGCGCCCGGGCCTCACTCCTATCCTTCCTAGTGGACTTGAGGAATAAGTACTATGGATAGATTTGTAGTCATGAACAGTTACTCGGACTGTATCTGATGAGCATGTTCCTTCGGAGTGCCTCTCAAGAACCCCATTACTACGCTGATGCATCATCTTCACCATCTTCCACAGTAGGTAACTGACTGACCACCATACTCCGTAAAGCAATAGTCGCAACATCTGCAATATCAAGTGACCAATGATTATCACTCAAAGAGCACATACGAACTCACAATGACAACATCCTCACGTATATATTGAGTCCCAGGTAAGGAGTCGGCCGACTTCAAACAAGCTGCAGCGTCCAGAGGGAGGTTTAGTACGATCCTCAGGGATAACATAATCTAAAAGCATTTTGCACCTTTTCCTGAGAAGGATCATGTACCCTAAGTCCTCGAAAGCCCGTAATAATCATACGCAGCAAGTCTCAACAGCAATCTATTTCCAGTAGACATTTGACGACTGGGGAAGGGATCCTCTGCATCTGCCCTTGCGGCAAATGCAATACAAACTGTAACACAGCTTTGCAGCCTTGGTTTCGACATTCAATATGGCAATTAAGCAGGTAATGTTAAATTCCAGGGAAAGTGATGTGTATGTGCTGCATGGATGCTTGTAATTAAGTGCATAAGGGAAATTCCGCTTGATATGGTCAGGAAGTTGATTCCTGCTTTTCCAGCCACACATGAGCATATAGTGTGGCTTGAGCTTTTCGAAAGGTCATTATTGTTATTTCATATGATCTCTATTGTATACAGTCTATAGAAGTTTTAAAGGTTGAATTGATGAGCTATATGTCCATTATGCAGGCATATAGCAAGCGTAGTAGTGGGGTCCAGCTAGTCTAGTTTTCAGCTAGAGGGTGGTCATTGTTCTTGACTAAGTTTTGGTAGGGGCGAAAGGTGTATAGAGCAGATGTAGACATTCGAATCTGGGTCAGAATGCCGGTATCGATACTTTTCATATGGTTTAACAAGTGCTGTGATGCTCAATCTCAACGAGATAGTAAACTCTTTCTCCAATATTCATTCAATGCAAGTCTTCAATTGCTAATGATCTCTCCATGCATGTCGTATATCCAAGAATCTGGGTAATCATAAGTATAAGTCTAGTTAGTATCGAGTCTTGACCAACGTCTATAACTCTAGAATCTCCATCCACCCAAATAACCCACTCACGCATCCCACGCAGGATCAAACCGACTGACAACCAGCTCTTGCAAATCCAACCTATAATCAACAATCTCCTTCCCATTGACCAAATCATTCTCCAAGACCCTCTTCTCCGCCTCTGCCTCATCCCTCGCAATTCCAGCCTTAACATGCCTCCTGATTAACCTGTTCTTCGCAACCTCGAAATCCACGTCCACAAACCACAACTCATCCATCAACTCCGCCGCGCGATTCCACGGCTCCTTATTCAAACTCAAGTAATTCCCCTCGAAGAATATCACCCGACACGACGCCGGGATCAATATATCGTCATCAACTGGGTCCTTTACCGCATGATCAAAGCTCGGTGCATATAGACTCTGCGTCTCGGGCGTCACCTGCTCCCGCAGCGCCCGGACCAGCTGCAGAAACTTCTCCCCGTCAAAGGTAAATGCTGCGCCACGGCGCGCAATAGCATACGCCGGGTCGGGCATCTCGGATAGCTGTGCCCGAGTTAGATGGTAGCCGTCCATGGGCACGTTGGTAGCGACTTGTGGTGATTCGGGGTGTTGCGTTAGGTAGCGCCGGTTGATGCGGTTGGCCATCATGGTTGCCAGTTCTGTCTTGCCTGAGCCGGGTATCCCGCTGATGGCGATTAATAGGCGGGTGTCTTTGGGTGTGGATTGGAATTTGTCTGGGGAGACCTGGTTAGTTTTTGCGGGGGTGATGGGGTGCTGATTGCGGAGTATGCTGCCCTCCTTCGTCCGGGGAAGAGATGACTTACTCCAGATTTTGTCGACTAGTCGGCTCACTTGGTCGTCCATTATTGGTGTGTGTATTATTTATAAGGAGATAAATACGAGAAAAGGAATCTGGGGAGAAGGTATTATATGGGTTCGAGGACAGAGATCCGTGGTCCCGTGCATGCAAAGATTGGGTCGCTTTGAAGAGCGGAAGATGGTGGATGGGAGTTAAGAGATTTGCTATGGGAAACTCTGATTCGAGAGACACTTCCTCGGTACCTGTACCGAGTGATGGGCGACAAACAGGAGGATGGCAGTTCTGGGAGACAGCGAGAAGCTCCGACGGCGGGCTCGATGGGATAAATAAGTCGGCGGGGCTTGTCGTCAGAGTGGGGGCTCGCGATCGCATTGACTCCGGCCGGGCCAGCGATAGTGAGATACGTCACAGGGGACCGGCTAACTTATCAGGCACCGTGTGGTTATACTTTGTCGGCTGTGGATGAAGTAAACTCGGCATGTTTTTTGGAGTTTTCTATATATCTCAGGGTTCCGGCTGGTGGAACATAGATGGTAATGCTTATGTGGGATAGTCAAATGCCATTCTCAGTCATTGAAGGAACAACTGGTCAATGCATGAGGTCACATGTCCACGGCTAGCAGCAACTTGAAGTATCCCATTCCAGGCTAAACTGATACAACTCCTACAGTTTCCAATACCTTGATTAAATCACACCGAATGACATTAGACAAGCCAGGTTATATGAGTACAATATGTGCCCGTATATGCACTTTAGATCAATTCCATCTCATAATGGGTAATTCCCGTCCATAACTTATTCAGCCGCCTGACCCTGGCTGAGACACCATAACGCCAAACAAGAGACCCCCGCTAAGACCAACTCGAAACCACAAGCATCCCCAGATGACCTATTAACTAAATTCTCGGTATCTAACACAGTGACAGAAAGGTACATGATCACCTCGACCTGAGCGGTCCATCCACGCTATCAGTGTCGTTAGTGTCATCGTTTGCGCCGAGCCGGCGGCCAAGGGTGCGGGACAGTCCAGCTGCCGCCCACCATTCTTCAGGGATATCCTCGCGACGCGCAAGTCGATCTAAGATGGCTTGCATCTGCTGCAGGTCTGGATCGGTAGAAGTAGAAGAGGAATCGGAGAATGCAAAGGAGATGGTAGGAATAGGAGGGTGGTTGCTCATGGTTGACTGGAGATGCTGAGCACGTCTCAGTGACTCCATCTGACGAACACGACGGTAGCGGCGGAACAATGCGTTGGAAGAAATTCCTGTTTCGGAATCGCTATCGGAATCGCTGGAGCTTGAATAGTCACAGGGATTTAAGAACTCGGGGTATGGATCGAGGACCATCTGGACAGTGCCCGTGCCCGTGCCCGGTTCCATAGGGTTCGACATCTGCAGCGAGGTTGCCGAACTTGCGGATGTCCCGATTGTCGAAGCATTCGTTCCAGAAGCCGATGCGGACGTGAAGGACGAATCGGCACTAGGAAGATTGGTATCCGGCGTGATCGTGGTAAGGAGAGTCTCCCATGCATCGTTGGCATGATCGTCATCTGGACTCAGACTTCTCTGTCGGTCGCCAAGACCATCAATAGCCGACTCGCGGTTGGGACGATTTGCCTCATTGATCGATCGTTCACCGACACGTCGCAGTGTAGGGAAGCCCGCTGAAATCGAAAGATCGCTTCCAAGACCATCGGGTCGAAGGAATGGGGATAGACGAGCAGCTTCTGGGCGCGCTTGAGGAGACGCAGTCCTATGGTATGCAATCGCAGGAGCAAAACGCGGTGTGAACTGGGGATGAGACTGGTCAGGCCGGTTGATTGTGTCATCACCCGGCGACGGACGGTTGTATAGATCGGACAAAGCCGAGCTGCGCGGTATCCTTAATCGCTGACCAGGCCGCCCATGACGGAGCGCATCGCTCAGCAGTCGCTGGCCGGCTTCGCGTCGATCGGAATCCAGGAGGCCGCGGGCCAGGTCGAACGGGTCATCGGCGCTGCTAGAGTTCGAAAGCGGAGAGCGCACATGACGCTGAAGACCATTCGCCTCACGCTCAATCTCATCTGCTAGCGGACGAGGGAAAGGCGACCGGAGGGTTGCGCTGCGCAAGGCGGAGCCGCCATAGCGCGAGGGACGACGAATACTAGCCTGGCGACGAATTGCGGAGCGCGCAGTGGCACATGGGTCTTTGACGGGATTGTTCTTCGGAGCATCTGCGGAGGACTCGCAGAACAGTCTGCATCATGTCAGTCAGATATGACAGCCGTTCCGTGCGCTCTTGGCCGACGGAGTCGCGCGTAGAATCCCGACAGCGGCGAGAGTTGTGTAGGGTAAGAAATTGTGGACTCACGGAATACCCATGGCTACAGAGGATGAGAAAAGAAAGGATAGGGAGCGACGGTCCAGGCAGAAAGGGAGATCAAGGAAAGAAGCCGCATCCAGAAGTAGCGTGAAGTGACGCGAGTCCTTAAATGGAGAGGGCCAGATTGCGGGGACAGCGACCAGGGCGATGTGTTGATGGAGAAACGGCGAGATTTGGTTTTCCTCGTAAGGGTAAAAAGCGGAGGCGAAGAGATTTTGCGCCTGAGGCTTGCGGTCGTAGCGCCGCGGGTTGGCCTGAGGGAAACATTGGGGGATTCTGGGTGGCTGGGAGAACCGGTGGTGGCGCCCTAATGATCATCCGCGTACAATCTGGTACAGCGCCTAAAGGCTGAAGGGAGGGAAGAGTGAATGATTAATGAGTTGTCAATTGAGATGGATCGTGACCACTGAATGTTTCACTTACAATGGCATTGATCACAACGCAGGCGATTGACTATTTCCATGGATCAACTTCGAGTATACTCCCTCAGCGTTACTCTGCCAAATTGATACCAATTACCTGGATTATTGTCCCTCCGACTGGGGGTTATTACGTACGGTAACGACCGCTTCCGGCCTCGGCTCTTCATGCCTTAGGCATTAATCCTTATCGGTCGGCACCTGACAGCTCCCCGATGATTATCTTGCCCGAATCCCGCGGGCAACTCAGATCGGCGCAAGTTTTCTGGAGGTCAAATAGATAACACACTTTTCCCCTCCATGACCACCTCGTCCCTCATCTTCCTCTGATCATGAGGATTGGTCCTTTTCAACTATCAATCATCACATACTCGGAGGGATGATTGAGCTCGGTCTTAGTCGCATAGTCCGCCTTCTCCAGCAGACGCCGCTGACTTGGAAGGCAATCCATATTGCTGGCACCAATGGCAAAGGGTCCATCAGCGCTTATCTCTCCCACCTGTTGTCGACGGGTGGTGTTCGCTGTGGCCGTTTCACCTCCCCGCATCTGATTGATCGTTGGGACTGCATCACTATCGGCGAGAAAGTCGTTCAAGAGTCACTCTTCCGGCAGATCGAAGCTAGAGTCAAACTTCGAGATCAAACGCTGGGAATCGGTGCGAGCGAGTTTGAGCTACTGACTGCAACTGCATTCGAGATATTTAATCATGAGCGCGTGGACATCGGGGTGGTTGAGGTTGGCATGGGCGGTCGCCTGGACGCAACGAACATCCTGACCGACGTCTTGGTCTCCGTCATCGCGAAGATAGGCCTGGACCATCAGTTCCTCCTCGGCGATACTATCGAAGAAATCGCAAAGGAAAAGGCGGGAATCATGAAATCGGGTGTTCCATGTGTTGTAGATGGTACCAATTCGCCTGAAGTGCTCCGAACCCTCGAAGATCACATCAAGGAACTCGGCATCGACGCGATCTTCACACGCCCCGATACTCCAGAGTATCACTCCCCATCGCTTGGTCGGCTCTTTGCTACACTCGATCTCCTACCTCACCAGCGAGCGAACATGTCCTGTGCGGTCTCGGCCTTGAAACTTGCTCTGTCTCGATTCCGTCCCGACATTGACGTCGATGTGCTCGTTCCACAACTGTCAAAAGTCGAGTGGCCGGCGCGCCTACAAAAGCTTGTTCTGAAACCATTGGCAGATCGTGAAGAGCCTGTTCTGCTGGATGGTGCTCACAATACTCAGTCGGCGGAGGTTCTCGGAGAATATGTGGATTACAAACTTCGTCCGCAAGGTACGAACGTCACCTGGGTTATCGCGGCCTCCCGCGGTAAGGATATAGAGTCCTTGTTTCATTCTATAATCAAGGCGGGCGATCGAGTCGCGATCACCGCGTTCGGACCCGTGGATGGCATGCCCTGGGTCAAGGCCAATGAGCCAGAAGAGGTGGCTTCATGTGTCCGATCAATCACGGGTATTGGACAAGTGCAAACCTTTGGGGAAGACATTTCCGGCGCTATCCATTGGGCTTGTGAACAAGCTAGTGGCGGCCCATTGGTCATTGCTGGCAGCCTCTACCTGGCGTCGGATGTTCTACGTCTCCTCCGGGAAGCACAAAAGCAATTATAAGTCATGGCATCAAGACCAATGGTCTTTCCTGACAGAGATACCCTTTTCCATCCGCAGCGTTTTGGCGTATCTGTAAGTATATAAGCATACATTAATTAGTTTAACGGAAGTGCATTTCCTGTTCCGAGGACCTAGTTCTGTAAATTATCAATGCGCAAACCAGTCTTGCGACTTGCATATATACAGTGCAGCACTACATTGCAGTAAGAAAACATCAATAACATGCTACGAGTTGCAGAGGAGTAATTGCACAGCTCGCATCATAGCGGGTGTAAGTGATACGGTGATAAGGCTGATCGGAGATCCAGCAGCGGCCGGGCGCTGCGTCATGGCCTAAGCCAGCTGGTGGTGGTCTGTGGGGAAAAGAGAAAAGGAAAGTTCAAAACACCCGTCTGTCCTGCATTTGCTCCGGCAGGCACAGCAGTCCGTGACTTTTTGTCGGTCCCTTCGCAAGCTTCTGGTTGGATATCCGTGAGTCTTTCTGACGAGCGGACGATTAGATTTGCTTTTCTGGAAGGGGAAATTCGATGTGTAGAGACGCGTTGAACCGGACGCGGCTCTCTCTTGACTGCGAGGACAAAGATTGTTCCTGTATGTTTTTTTCTTTCGTCTGAATCCACCATGAGATCATGCCATATTTTCTGCGGAGTTCAGCGCAGATTTATCTTCCTGCTGCATCTTATATTGTGTCTGAAACCTGCTAACGAGATCTCTTCTGTCTGGATGAATAGTTCGTGCTGACATGAACGATCCGATCGGTTCTCTGGCGCCTGCCTTTTCTACACCTTCCCTCGTCGTCTAAGCCTACAGTTGTCGGAATCCGAGTGCATCCAGCTGTTGAGTGTCATTCTAAACAACAGCGAAAAGGGGACCTCGATCCACCCGCTGCGCGACCATGGTTTCCCGGTCCAGCGAAGCCAGTGAGGGGCCGCCGCCACCTTCCAAGGCCTCCGGCACTCCAGCCAAAACGCGACTGTCGAGACTCAACTCCAGCCCGGCCAAACAAGACAAACCGAAGGATGATAGGGTTGTCAAATCGTCCGCTAAGGATGTCGCGGAGCTTAAGGATTATGTATGAATACGGCTTTCCCTGGTTCCCCGTGATGGGAGTGGCTAATGGTGACTTAATGTAGCAATTGGGCGACTGCCTGGGTAAAGGTGCCTTTGGGTCGGTCTACCGGGCCCTGAATTGGAATACTGGGGAAACAGTCGCTGTGAAGCAGATCAAATTGGTGGATCTGCCGAAAAGTGAACTACGAGTGATTATGGTAATCCTTCTCCGGTCGCCGCTTGTTAAGTAGCTGTCCGCTAACGCTGTGTTGCAGTTGGAAATCGATCTTTTGAAGAACCTAGATGTGAGATGCGAAATCCGATCATGTCCCTTGTCACCCCAGCTGACCTGTGATGTAGCATCCCAATATTGTGAAGTATCAGGGGTTCGTGAAGTCTGCGGAAACTCTAAATATCATTCTTGAGTATGTACTTTCGCATTGGTTGTTGAAGCCATGATCAGTGTAGCTGACGAGACAGATACTGTGAAAATGGCTCTTTACACTCGATCGCAAAGAACTTTGGGCGTTTCCCAGAAAACCTGGTCGGTCTCTACATGTCTCAGGTGCTCCATGGTCTCTTATATCTGCACGAGCAAGGTGTCATTCATCGAGATATCAAAGGAGCCAACATCCTTACAACGAAAGAAGGTCTAGTCAAGCTTGCAGATTTTGGTGTGGCCAGCAGGACCACTGGGCTTAGCGAGTCCAGCGTCGTTGGGACGCCGTATTGGATGGCTCCGGAGGTGATTGAACTTTCTGGTGCGACGACAGCTTCGGATATTTGGAGTCTTGGTTGTACCGTGATCGAGCTTCTGGAGGGTAAGCCTCCTTACTACAATCTCCAACCTATGCCGGCTCTATTTCGCATTGTCAATGATGACCACCCTCCCCTTCCTCAGGGTGCTTCTCCGGTCAGTTTCCTGTCCCATCCTCCGTTCTCAATATCTAATGAGTATCCAGGCTGTCAAAGACTTCTTGATGCAATGCTTCCAAAAAGATCCCAATCTTCGTGTTTCCGCCAGGAAGCTCCTTAAACACCCATGGATTGTCAACGCTCGCAGGTCTGATTCCGTGGTTCCCAAGAAATCCACCGAGTACGAGGAAGCAGTCAAGAGCGTTCAGGAGTGGAACGAAGCTCTTCGTTCTCCGGACACTGGAACCCTGCGGAAACCGTACAGATACGACGCTCAAGGTGCTGCTCTGCGCCCCGAAATGGCTCCATCTCGGTATACCCCAACAAAGGATATTCTTCCCAGCCCGGTGTCCAAGCATGTGACAGATCGGTTCCGCTCGCCGGACTCCACGGAAGAAGACAATTGGGACGATGACTTTGCTACTGCTATCTCTCCCAGCGCGCTGCAGCTTCCCCACCTTCGGCCACAGGACAATTTTGGCGGAATGCTTTCCTCCGAAAAGCTGAAGGCGTTTGCATCCCTAGATGGTACAGTGTTGAAGTCAGAAGATGGCTTTGATGACTTCGATGATCCTTTCTCTCAACAGCCCGGTGAATCGGATCCTCTTCGGACCATTCGCCCTTACTCGGCCAAACCGACCGGGATGGAGAACATGTCACAGCAGACAAAGCCCACATTAACTGCGATGCACCACAATGTACCTGTTCTCAAGACCCCTGTGCCACCATTAAGACCGCAGCGCCCAACATCGTACTTCAAGGAGAACTCGGTTGAAGACTACTCCGACCTCATCTCTGCAAATGAAGATATCTTGGATGATAAACTCAGTGCTTTCCAGGTAAGAATATCCCCTACTGGGTTATTAGTATGCGGCTTCTTATGCATCTTAGGATATCGACGAAGAGGGCAGCGATATATCGATCTCTTCGCCCTCAAAGGAGGTAGTCCGGTATCAGGCGTCACCGGATCGTGATGAAGATCACCAGCCGCAGCTTAGAAAACGGATATCTGTCAAGCGCCACCGATCAGCAATAGAAATACAAAAGTTCGCAGAAAACGAGCGAGACGAAGACTTCTCTGACATTCTAGGCGCTGATGAGGTTGCCTTGGATAAGCCCGAAAGCGATGAGGGCTCGGATCGGAGTACGCTGATGTTGAACTCAAAGCTATCGAATAATTCATGGCTTGGCGATCAAGATGATGAGGACGATCCGTTTGCCCAGCTTGAAGAAGGACTCGATGAGGTGGATCTGGAAGCTAACATCGCGCGTGACAAATACGCACGTTTACGGGGTCAAGTCGAGGGTCTTGTCAGCTCTCTGAAGACGTCTCAAGATGAAGATGTGCTTGGAGAAATCTCGGAGCAACTGCTAACCGTGTTCTGTGATCTTCCAGAGACGAAGAACATCATCATTAGCGCTCACGGGATGCTACCGATCTTGGAAATCCTTGACATCTGCCGTCGGCGCGACATTATTTTGTGCTTGTTGCGGATTGTCAACGCCATCATTTTCAATGACTATGAGATCCAAGAAAACCTCTGTTTCGTCGGAGGTATTCCAATCATTAACGAGTTTGCCTCCAAGAAGTATCCGAGAGAGATTCGACTAGAAGCAGCAGCCTTTGTGCAGCAGATGTATCAAACATCTACTCTCACCCTCCAGATGTTCGTCAGTGCCGGTGGTCTCAACGTATTGGTCGAGTTCTTGGAAGACGACTACGAAGATGAACGCGATCTCGTTCTCATTGGGGTGAACGGTATCTGGAGCGTTTTTGATTTACAGGTATGTCCGACTGCAGATCAACCTGCTCGTTCAGACGCTGACTCGATTTAGGGTTCGACGCCGAAAAATGATTTCTGCAGGATTCTATCACGCAATTCTGTCTTGGATCCCTTGTCACTTGTTTTGAGCCGAGTCTTGGACGAAGAAGGAGAATTGGCAGAAATCGTGGAAGGCCGGATAGCCAACATCTTTTTCATTTTCTCGCAGGCCGAGAATCACGTTAAGGAAATGGTTGCTGAGCGAACAGTTCTGCACAGTAAGGCATCAAGTTAGATACAACAGACACTCCGCTAACCTGTCTCAGGGGTCCTGAAAGAGCTGAAGCGGATGACGCCCGCACACCAGATCACTATGTTGAAGTTTATCAAGAATCTGTCCATGCTTTCAACAACTCTCGACTCGCTCCAGAACTCCAACGCCATCGACGTGCTTACGGACTTGTTGAGGTCGACCATCAAACGGCCGCATTTCCGGGAAGTTAGCAACCAGATTCTCAACACTATCTACAACATGTGTCGTTTGAACAAGTCCCGCCAGGAGGATGCTGCACTGAATGGCATAGTACCGCTTCTCCAGAAGATTGTAAAGACCGAGCGGCCGCTCAAAGAGTTTGCGCTGCCGATTCTTTGCGACATGGCGCATTCTGGTAAGGTCGGACGGCGCGAACTGTGGCGCAATAAGGGTCTGGCTTTCTACATTTCTCTGTTGTCGGACCCGTACTGGCAGGTGACCGCATTGGATGCTATATTTACTTGGTATGTGTTGGCACCGTGTGTAGTGAGGACCGATCTAATTATTTGGCAGGCTCCAGGAAGAAACGGCCAAGGTTGAGGAACACCTATTGGATAACCGCTACGACAAGATGTCCTTTACGGATTCCATTGTCAGGTGCTTGACGATTTCCAAGGCGAACGCCTTCGAGAACATTCTCGAGCCACTGCAAAAGCTTCTGAGACTGAGTCCGCCTATTGCCTCGACATTTGCGCGTCCTGATCTCTTCACAAGGCTAGGGCAGAAACTACATCACAACAAAGCCGCTGTTCGGCTGAACCTCCTGCGTATTATCTCGAGCATCTGCGATTCTAGCGAAGAACAAGGTGGCCTTCTTGCGAAATATGGACTTTTGGAAGCAATCCGGGAATTGGAGCATGACCCGGCCATTCTGGTTAGAGACATGGCTGGCAAGCTGATCCAATCCAATGAGCGCAGTGAATCTTTCAGTCTCGAGAAGCGCAAGCCTGGTATGAGGCGCAAGAGCACGTCTACCACGCCCCCAGGCTACCTTGCGAACCAATCCGCCCCAGCCACCCCACAGATCAATCGGTTCAACCAACCCAAGGCTTATTTCGATGGACGGGAAAGCCAGCGGCACCCACGGCCCTCCCTTAGCAGCTCGGCTCTGGCATTACGACCAGGCAGCAGGGATGGCACTAGCCCTGCTCTGTCAGCTGGGCTCAGCAGCAGTGCCGGCCCGTCGAGGAACAGACTGTCGCGAGGAGTGGCTAACAGGCTATCACAAGTAGAGCTTCTGGCTGAGGAGGAGACTCGGCCGTCGAGTTCACTCTCCCGTCGACGTTCCATCCTTCCTCAGCGCCGACGACCCACGCATGCTGATTCCGACTGGGCGTCCTAGCGGACCTCATGCTGGGCCGAGGTGCGATGATTTGCTCATGGGTAGACAGGAAACTGTGGAAGTAGATGGATACATTGTATTTGCATTGCATAGGATTGGAGTACTGGGTTTGTTTGTGATTTGCTTTGACTGTGTATACACATTCTTTTGTCGATGTGCTTTCAGGCGGAGATGGGATCTCTCTCAGGCTGGTATTCGGGGTACAGGAAGACGGAACTGTCAGGGAGGGAAATGGCCCATGTAGATAATCATGGATAACATACGAGTGCGATTTTCTGTTTTTGTTTTCGAACTTTGTGTAGGAAGTACATACTTACAGTTGGCACTGTAAGGGCAATCCCGAAGTGGCGGCCAAACGGGGCTGATCGGCTTCCGATGCAGAAGTGCGACGAAAATGCGCCGCGGCGGCCAACCAGTGAACTTCTCCGCCGCATCCTCCCTCCTCATTCTCCTCCTGCAGACTTTCCTCCTCCCCCTACAATTGTCCTCGAGGGCTTCGTGCTGGCACGGATGATCCACGCCGTCCGGTTGACAGCTGTTCTCGACTTGTGGTCGCTCCCCAGACGGCATTGTTCGAGTTCGGGATGAGGGCGGCGCTCCTCCGCATTCCGCTGCGGGCTTCCAATTTTGATCCTGCGGCGGTCATACGATCGGCTTCGAAGCCTTCTCTCGCCTGCCACCCTGGCAATTTCGCCCCGTCGTCTTCGATTCCCCGTCGGATGATTTCCACCTCGGTTACTACACCTCCTGCATCATGCTCGAAGCGCTTCTCCGGTCGTATCGCCCAGTCGATTCCCCGGGCCACTTACGCCACCCGCACGTCTCCATTGTCTGAATCGGCGAATTCGGGACAGAGTGATGGAAAGCATTCGGGATCAGGTCAAGCGCGCAGCAAGGCCATTAAGTATGCTGTGATTGGAGGCACCCTCGTGGTTGGAGCAGTGGTGTTTTCGGACCAAGTTCAACACTTCTACCGTGCCGCTGCGAGAACTGGCAGAGTGGTTGGCACACTGGCGGTTTGCATAAACGAGTAAGCATATATACACACCCCTGAGGCTATGCTGTCGGTATACTTATGCGTCTTGAATCAATCAGCTACCGGGTAACTCTCAAGCAAGAAACCTCCACGCCGGAAGAACGAAGCGAAGCCATCCGGGCCTGTCACAAACGTTGCGCGGAACGAACTCTACGGGTTCTCGAGAAGAATGGATCGATCTTCATCAAGCTGGGACAGCATTTGAGTAGCATGGGCTACCTGCTTCCGTCGGAATGGACTACAACCTTTATCCCGCTCCAGGACAAGTGCCCCGTGTCATCGATTGAATCGATCGAGGAAATGTTCGTGGCCGATACAGGACGTCGTATCGACGAGTTGTTCTCGTCGTTCGATTCTGAGCCTATTGGTGCCGCTTCTTTGGCGCAGGTGCACATTGGTACATTGAAGGAAACAGGTCAAAAGGTTGCGGTCAAGGTGCAGCATCCCGCTTTGGCGGAGTGGGTGCCCCTGGATTTGGCCTTGACTCGGTTTACCTTTTCGATGCTGAAGCGCTTCTTCCCTGAATACGATCTGGAATGGCTCTCTCGTGAAATGGACCTGTCTCTGCCCCAGGAGCTGGATTTCCGAATGGAGGCGGAGAATGCCACGCGGGCGAGCGAGTACTTCAAGAAGCACTCGGATGCCCCGTTGGTTATCCCTGAAGGTATGCCTCGACAGTCATAGTTGCCTTTACCCAGCAAGTGCATACTAATATCATCTAGTGATGTGGTCCCAAAAGCGTATCCTGGTCATGGAGTTCATCTCTGGCCGACGTCCCGACGACCTTGAATTCCTCGACTCGAACAATATTGACCGCGACGAAGTCTCCGCTGCTCTGGCACACATCTTCAACGAGATGATCTTCGGTAACAACGCACCCCTGCACTGTGATCCTCACGGCGGCAACATCGCCATCCGTCCGAACCCCAACCGTCGCCGGCACAACTTCGACATCATCCTCTACGACCACGGTCTCTACCGCGACATCGACAAGGACCTGCGCCGCAACTACGCCAAGCTCTGGCTGGCTGTGATCGAGTCCGACCTTCCGCGCATGCGCGAGTACGCGCGCAAGGTTGCCGGAATCACAGACGAGCAGTTCCCCCTCTTCGCCAGTGCCATCACGGGCCGCGACTACATGGTGCTCCAGAAGAAGGATATCGTGTCTGCTCGTACCTCGGCAGAACGAGAGAGCATGTCCGGCTCTTTGGCCGACGGTCTGCTGCAGCAATTAGTCGAACTCCTAGGCCAAGTACCTCGAATTATTTTACTGATCCTCAAGACGAACGATCTGAGTTAGTCCCACTCCTCCCTCCCCTTCTAATCTATCTGTCTCTAATCATTGATGTAAAACATACAGCCCGCAGTCTCGACGAGAACCTCCACACCCGCCAAGGACCTATGCGCACCTTCCTCATTCTCGCCCGCTACGCCACCCGCACCGTCTTCGAAGAGCAAATGGACTCTGTCAATGAGACCGGGGGTATCCTCCGTCCTGGAAACTTCTGGCGCTTCCTCTGCGCTTGGACTGGGTATCTGCGCGTGGAGTTGAAGTTGTCTGTTTATGAGACGTTGCTTTCGCTGAAGAGTCGGTTCGGGTTGGTTTGAGTGATCTGTATATTCTTCTCCTTTCTCTTCTTATTCTTTCCTTCTTACCTCTACTTTTTTTACCCCCTTTCCCTTTGGTTTTGAATCCCTGCTACGCAGTAATTGATCGATATCGATATAGAGGGCATATGCATGCGGTGTTGTGCATTGGCGTTTCTCTTTTTCCATTACCTTTGCCTTTTCCCTTTCAGCTTTTTCCGTTACTTTAGACTCGATTTTCCTTTTTCTCTCATTGTTTTCCCGTTTCAAGTAATCTGGATCTTGAAAAGAAAGCCGTGCTCTGTCTGTACTTTATACATATATAGAATTTATATTTTATTATATCGTTATCTCTTAAATACATACTACATACAATATATATAAGATACTGTACATACACTAGTTACCACTCTCTAGGATAAATTGAAGTAATCCTCTTAGGCATTAATACATATACATTAACAGGCACCTAGTGTTTAAGGGTGGTAAGATAGATTAAATAAATAGGTAAGGTAAAGTACCTTGGTAGCCACGCTCCCTGCATATCACTCCCAATTAGAAAAGAAAAAATCACTACACTTAAGAATAAGAATCCGTCATGTCTGCAGAATTTATCAGATCTAATCATTGCATGCGTGCGTGCGTGCGTACCTTGTTAGATTATTTCACGCACAGACTACGTACAGGCATAGTAGCTAGAGCTTAAACTACTTTGTACTAAAGTGGCTATGCTAAGTGCTTATCAGATGGGGCTTTTCCTTCTTTGTGTTACTTGTCATGTCACTTCACTGTAAGTTGCCTGTGCTGTGCTGCATGATGTCAGTGGCCAGCCATAGCTGAATTGATGGGTGGAGGTGGCGAATCAGATAACCACTCTTTATTCGCCTATCTCTTTGTTTCGATGGTTTTCTATCATTCCACTGTATATACTACGTTGTGATGATTACATTCATTGCTATAGATAGAGAGGAGTACATTTTCTTGTGTATTGTACTACTGTGATTGATAATGTTGATGTTGTATATATCCGAATAATCAATCCCTTCTTTAGTTGCTTCGCCGGAAACAAACATTGAGTAAAACGAGTCATGAAAAGGAAGAAAAGAAGAATAATGAAATGCTATACACCGTTTAATAAAGGAAAGGAAAAAAGGTCCATCCAGACTGACTGACAAACAACAGGTTATTTTGTGGGAATCACATATTCGGCCCAGACCATTCCACTCCATTCCACCACAGGCCAAATTCATACAGTCACATCTCCATTGTATCATTCTGCTTCGCTCTTCTCTCCAGGGAATCAATCATGGTATCTGTATCCGTATCCGTATCCATTTTTGCTCCGTATTTTTTTTCATTTTTCAAAATTTTCACTCTTCGCAAAACACTTCAAAGACTTAAGCAGTAGCGCTGCTGGTCTTCTCAACCTCCACCTGCACCTCGGGGATAGAGGCGCCCGTGCCGGACAGATCGGTCTTCACGGTGCGAGGGTTCTTGGTGTAGTAATCCGAGATGGCGGACTTGATGGCGTCTTCGGCAAGCATAGAGCAGTGCACTAGAATTATATGTTAGATCTTATCATCCCTTCCCCAAATTCTTTCGGCGCTCTCATCTCCAGGAACAAGGGGGAACGTACGCTTGACAGGGGGCAAGCACAGCTCCTTGGCGATATCAGTGTTACGGATCTTAGCGGCCTCATCGAGGGTCATTCCGCGGACCAACTCAGTCAGATAACTCGAGCTGGCAATAGCGCTACCGCAACCGAAAGTCTTGAACTTGACGTCGCTGATCTTGTTGCTGTCCTTGTCGACGCGGATCTGGAGCTTCATGACATCGCCACAGGCCGGGGCGCCGACGAGACCGGTACCAACGTCCATAGACTTGGCCATGGAGCCGACGTTTCCTATAGGATGCTCGTTAGTATTCATTTCCGCATTTTGTTCGTGTTTATATGTCTGGTGGGCGAGATTTGAATGCGCTGCGTGCTGTATATGTTGATGCGATGACATCTTGTCGAGGGATGGATGCAGGAAGCTACCTACTTGGGTTGGAGTAGTGGTCCAACAGTGCAGGGATGGTCAGTATTTTCTTCGATGCAAAAAAAGGGGAAAAGGTAGACATATCTTTCTCATGGTATCCTCTGCGCTGCTGCTGCTGAGGAGCAACAACAGTCGACCTCACGGCTTGCTGGATTCCGGAGACGGCCGGGGTGACGCTGCGAGGCGAAAGGACGCCGGAGCGAGGAACAACTGTTACTAGACGACGGAACATTGTGTATGTGATGTGTGTGATGAATTAAGAGAAAAGTAAGGTATTGATTAGATAGTAAATTGATGATGAAAGGACAGGTGAGTGGTGATGTCGGGGTTGAGTGGTTAAGTTGGTTAGGAAGAAGTAGGATGTGATGAAAGATTGATAGTTGCGATTGATTAATTATGGTTTCTTTGGGGGGGGAAACTTGACTAAGGCCGTCTTATTCACCGGCGCTAGGCGATTTCGAGAAACCCCGTTGCCTCCGCGGAGCCGGCCTCGGAGATAGGGTATGACGTTAAAGCGAACCAGTGGGTGGGATTAGGGAGTTATGCTGTGTATCGTTACTTGTCTGGGATACCCGTGGATGAGAAGCTATCTGATTGAAGGATGTGAGATGACACGTTCTACCAGAAGAATCGCTGTTGGGGAAGGATGGAATGCCAGTTCTGTGGCCTACAACAGAAAGGGTAGGCGGGAGTTGTAGTTCTGGGTCCGCCGGTTCTTAACCAAGAAGAAGAACCGGCAGTTTCGGCCAACGGGAAGTTCTGCAGGCGGGCATTACCAAGCGGTACGGAGCAGAGCAGCGGCTGGTATCGTAAGGATGGGCTTATCTGCTCGCCCTCCATCTGATAATGTTTCCTCCTTTCCCTATCGGATTATTTCGGCCCGAGGATGTACTTTCCCTGCAGTGTGGGCTCTAGAACCATTCTAGTTAGTAAGAACCTTTGCTTAGTTGTTTACTTAGACGGGTTAAGTTATCCCGGATGACTTTGGTCGAAAAGCGTATCTTGCTGGCCACCAGTCAAATTCCTTTTTACAAGAAAGAAAGAACGTAAACCATGGCCGGAAAGACACTAGGCCGATCATCGGGCGTGAGTCACTCTTTTCATCTTCTTATTCCTTTGCAATCATTAGTAGTGGTAGCAGTTGCTAGTTTGATCCCATGACAGTTGCTGCAAGAGTATATATTCGATTTCTATTGAATAGCACACACTCCGGATGATCGCCATTCAACTTAACTTAGTAATTAACATACTATCTATGAACAGTCCCTCAATGCCCCAATAGCCGCCTTCACCATGGCCCTTCTGCTTGGCTCCTACTGCATCAAATCCATCCACACCGCTCGTCGCGAAGCGCAATCCACATCAAGCACCGCAACCACTACGCCCCGACCTACTAAGAAGGCAGAGTCGCAGTCTTCATGGGTACAGCAGGCACTGGAAGAGAGTCGAGAGGGGGAGAACAAGTGATTCAGTTCGGGCAGAACTGAGTGTAAATCTAGTTACAAATACGCGTTGTATATACTACTACTTATTGCTTCTTCAGGTCTGGGACATTTTCTCGAATTTTCATTGCATTAAATCGGCACACATAATAATCTGATATGCAGTGGCTAATATCAGCACCACAAACACAACACAAATAACATCATATCAATTTAATCCATTATCAGAATTTTCAGTGTATCAATGATCATATCCCATATCCATGGCGGATAGCAGGATCTACCATTAAAAAATTATTCATCATATAAATGGAGTCAAATGATAATATAACCACCAACACAAAAAAGAAAAACGACGATTCAATTGTAGAGAAGAGTAACAGTCGAATATGCATCGATCATCATCATAAGCACAAACACATTATTGCGCAATAGGAAAATGATATCAATCAACAGTGTCGGTTAATATGGCTTTCATTATAGCCATGGTTGGTGGGAAGGAAACAAACCGCACAGAGAATTTCGCCGGTGGTTTTTAGTGTGGCTGTCACGTGACTTTCCCGCTGATGTCATGTGGGAAACGAACTGAGGGGAATGCAGCTGCGTGCATGGATGATGGGTGTATTTCCCCTCCCTCAGATTATTTCATTAATTTGGCTTGAGTTGTAATTTGGAACTGTTGAATGCTATTTATCTTACTACGGAACATATGTTCTAGAGGGAAGATTTGTATGTATATACAATCGCAATTGAGGTTTATCGATCCGGTAGGAAAAAACAAGAACGCTCAGAACCATAACCACCAAGGATTCAACAACTCAGAAAAAGACTAGTTTGTTTGGAGTTTCACATGTCAACAACACATCATACATCTACCCCTACTCCGCAGGGGTGTATCGCTGTGCCGAGGATGTGTCGAAAGGATCAAAACAACGTGCAGGCAGGATATCATGGGCTGCAGCCCAGGAAATGAATGTCCTCTATAGTAGTGTATCTTCGCGATGTACGACTAGCACGGAACAGAAATAAGATCGCTAGGGTGCAATATAATCCCAGCTCAGGTGCGATGCCCATGGCTCGTCACCTCGTCACAGACCATCCATCTAGTAATTAGATTCCATTGTCTGATGCGGTCTCCAGCTTCTGCAGCTTCAACTCCCCCTCATGTTGCACGTGTCCAATTGTTTTCTTCAAGTACTCGTAAGTGAGCATGGTAGTCATCGCAGCCGGGACTGCCCGGAACAGGTTCGTGCCGATCCCAGAGTAGAATGCGCGCCAGCCTTCTTCTCTCAGAATGGTCTGGCATGTGCGAATGATCCCCGTGTACCGGGGTCGGTTGGGCATCCCGTCCGACGAAGCCGCACCCGGGGGTCTGCTATGACCCTGAGGGTGATCCATCCCGCCGCGGAACGAGATCTCTTCGGGCGAGGAGGCCGGTGATGTCCTCTGCTGGGTTTGGAGTCGTGTCCGAAGCACTTCATGCGGGTATGTCGCAGTGCTGGCACAAATCTTACTCAGGAATGTCGCGGATGTAATGCCCACCCAGTGTGAGCTGCCAGTATCAGGATGTTCGCCAATACTATAGCCCGTAAATGCCATCTTCAAGTATTCGTAGAGAGGGAACTGGATGGCCACGTGCGCCAGTCCCAGCAGCGCTGGAGTCAGGCCGGAATAGAACGAACGGATTCCTTCACTTCTGTACATTTTGCGGGCCGCATCCCATGTATTCTTGTATTGCCACGGAGCCCGGTAGCCTTCGCTGCTTGACCGGAGGCTCTGGGACATAAGTCGTGTCTTAATCACCCATATCGGATTTGTCGCAAGTGTCGAGCAAGCGCCCGCCGTTATCGAGGCGTAACCTCGTGAAAGCCACCAACTATCTGTTCCAACGTCAGCCTCACCATCACCAACCCCTTGTTGTCACTCCTCACCTGTTGTTTCGTAGAAATACTCCCGAGACCGATCGTAGACCGCTAAATAGACCGCCCACGTCGGCAGGTATCCCAGGAGCATAGGACCCAATCCTTGATAAAGGCCTCGAATACCATCTTCCCGCCATATTACTCGCCCAGTTCCTAGCATGCCCCGGTACAGTGTCTTAGCCTCGACCGCCTTGCCGCCGCGTCGTCGCGCGAATCCACCCTGAGCCTGCAACTTGGTCTTGATCACATCGAGAGGACAGGTAACGATCCCCGAGGCGACGCCCGCACTGGCCCCGCAAAACGGTGTGATGTAATAATCCGGCACACGTGTAGCAAGCATTTCGAAGCGATCCAGGAAAGTAGGTTGGGGCGGAGACTCGGCCGATACATGAAGCGTAGACGATGGCGGGCTGTCCGAAGTTGTACCCTGCTGCTCTTGAGAGCCGCTGGCAGCCCCCGACGGGCCATGGCCTTCAGAGAACATCTTTCCAGCCAGCGCTCAAAGCAGTATGCAATCCGTCTACTATGTCACCGAGGGTTCCCGGATCCGAGCATATCGGTGCTCGCTCCGGAACCCAAGAATAACCCGTGTGTCAAATCGTGGTGAGAGGGGAAGAAAGCGTGACGTCGTTCGGGGCGCTGGTAGAACAGGAAAAACTACCCCGAGACAGTGAATTGAAGGGTTTTTCTTTCTCAGAGAGGAGCCGATACAGCCGGGAGGAGTGGGCGTAATAAGGTTGGCCTATCTGAAGCACAGACGGGGCGGGGTCTGTAGGAGCGACGCAGCTCCCCTATCGGAGTGAAAGGGAATCGAACTAAGAAAAATGTTCAACGGATTGATAATAAGCGGCATGCCCAGTGAGTACAAACCGAAGTATTAAATCAAAGACCGTCGGTGTGAAGTCCGAACAGAAGGGAGCGCCGGTGTTAAGAGGAAACAGACGGAACAGGACGGAGCAATGAGGACGGGATGATTTGAGCTGGAGGGATTGTCTTAGTCGTATTCCAGTCAGTCAGGTGGAGTGGAGTTCGGGAGTGAGTGAATCTTGTCCGCCTCCAAGCGCGCCGCTTATTTGGCCTGAGGCACATACTCATGGCGCAAGCTGGGCCGGTCACGTGAAAGACAGTCTTGACTGTAGCTCTCGGAATGATTCCTTCTGCCTCAGGCACCAACATCGGATGTTTTTGGGAAAGTCACCCGCCGAACCTCCGTTTTGCACAATCTCCAACGTCGGGCCATCTCCTGCTCAGCTTGACTGACATTTCGCGATCCTCCCCTCCACACCACCCCGTCAATTGGACCCGATCAACCCCGCTGGGATCGTTCACCATGTCCGCTCCCTCCCTCGCCAGCTACATCGTCAAGCGCCCCTTCCTCAAGCGCTGGATGATGCCCATTGCCCAGTGGTACACCGATGCCTCTGGTTACAGGAGACTCGGCTTGAAGTAGGCGACTCCCTTACCTTCCTGGGCGGTTCTCCCGGACCAATATCAGCGACTACGAATCAATGGCAAAGACAATGGATAGATTTCAATTGCGGGGGGATATGTATATCAGCATCCTCCACTTGGCTATCCATATCATGTTCCTGCCGTCGCCCGCTGGTCCGGGCATCACGAACCAACCCATACCCATACCTTCATTGCAGCCATCAACTAACAATCAAACCAGGGCTGATGACCTGATCCCCGAGGAGAACGACGTCGTCCAGAAGGCCCTTAAGCGTCTCCCTCCCAAGGAGGCCTACGACCGTGTCTTCCGCATCCGCAGAGCATTCCAGGTCCGTCCCATACCGAAGCCAACTACAGAATAACACAAAACTAATATTATATGCGCAAAAATAGTGCTCCATTTCCCACACCCTTCTTCCCGCTGCTGAGCAGACCAAGCCCGAGGAGGTGAGTCGAAATCCCGCGTTCTTCCAACCCGTTCAGTTTCTCCGCAAAAACGCATCGGCCAATCCCGTGAGCGGGATTTGTAACCCACCTGGGTTTACTCCATATCGATGCATATGTTGACTAGACTTGATATATTGATGTTTTGTTATGATATTCGTCGCGTTTGAGACTCATATTTTCATGTGGTGGATGCTAACTGTCGTCCCCTAGGATGTCGAGTACCTGAGCCCCATCATCCGCGAGATCGAGAAGGAGAAGCAGGAGCGCGAAGACCTCGACGCCCTTGTCGTCAGACGGTAGATCATGCCTCTGGTTTCGCTGAACTAGATTACTTTTGTTACGGTATACAAAAATGCCGCTGGGGTTTTATAGACGGGCGGGTATCACTAAGTATCAGAGAGAACTACTTGCTGTCCCGGCTCGGCTCGGCGGGCATGCTGCGAAGAGAAGGGGGGGAAGAGAGCATTTGGCTGGTCGTTAATTGAAGCTTTTGATTTATGGTGCTCAATCACGTGTACTGATACTGTACAAATTCACTCGTCATCGTTCTCTAGTTGGCTGTAGCAGAAGCTATATACGTTCCACATTCCCCGAGTAATGTACATATAGTAGCTCTATACACTATATCCGACGGATGTTTGGGATCTATATCCTGTCTGTATATATCAAGTAGTATCTACCCACCCAACACAGCAATATTAACATCCGTCACCCGCCACATATACCACATGAACAAGCTCCTAGTACCAATGTCAGACACTAAACCCACAAGGACATTCTTAGATCAAAAAACACCACATACCTATACGGAGCGAACTTCGCCGCCAGCTCCAACATATCCTTCTCAGGCATATACTTGAACTTACCGCCACCCTTTCCCTTCAACTTGTTTACATCCTTGCCCACAAACACTGCACAACCTCTCCTGCAACAAGTCAGCATCTACCCATCACCACCCATCTCCACCCTCAGATAATGGAAAAAAGGGACATACTGTACACCCAAATCCCCCGTGGAAAACACATCTATGCGCTTCAGAGCAAAACAAGCAAACATCTCAACAGACCATTTACCCAGACCCCTCACAGCAGTCAACTTCTCCACGAGCTCCTCATCACTAGCATTCAACAACATCCGGGCACTCAGTTCCCCGTTGGCGAACTTCTCCGATAACCCATGTATGTATTCCGCCTTGCGCTGGGACAAACCTGCTGTCCGGAGCGTTGTGATATCCTTTTTGATGATATCTTCCGGGGTGGGGAAGAAGCTTGTTCTTAGTGTACCACCATCCTGACCCTTTTCATTATTGGTATTGAACAACGCCACAAACTTATCCCGAATCGACTTCGCCGCTGCCCCGGACACCTGCTGTCCAATGATACTGCTAACGAGACTTCGAAACGGATCGATCTCCTCGGCTAGACCCTCCGGTGTGAACAATGGGCAGGGATGTTCGCTAATGAGCGATTCGAAGCGCGGATCTGTGGCGATTAGGTGTGCGGCTGCTTGCTCGAGAAGCGTGCCTGTTGTGGCGGTGGGACGGGGCCGGCCTGTCTTGCTTGGAGAGGCGTCTGCATCTGTGCCTGGGGGGTAGGCGACTAGTGATGAGCCGTGGGGGGTTAGGAGCGTTGCGTTGGTGTGGTGCGGTTCGACGGGTCGGTCGAGTGGGGGAGGGGTCGTTCTGCTGCTGGGGGTGGGGATGGGGTCCCAGATGTTGTTAGTAGTGGTGGTAGTGGTAGTGGTAGTGGTAGTATTAGGTGATTGTATGCTGTTGTTTGAGTGCGATGATGATGTCGTTGGTGCATCTGTGAGGGGAGAAGCTTGGTCTAGCTTGGGATTCGCATTTAGCTGCGCTTTCTTGCCCCTTGCTGCTGCTGCGGGCTTTCGTGTCTTCGAGACACCATTTGTGGTTCTGCTGGCTGCTCTCTTTGTTTGAGTTCTGGATTGCAGATGCGGGACAGTGCTGGTGGTGGTGGTGCTGTTGTTCTTGGACACTGACGCTGCGGTTAGACGAGCGGAGCGTCGTAGGGTCATCATTGAGTCAGTCGCTGTTTAGCAGAATGTATTCAAGTTCAGAATATATGTATTCAAGGGTGACTGAGGTGAGGATCTTATTGCTGCTCTTGTTAGTAGGTGGTATGGTCAGTCATGGCGGTTCGTATCATTGGAGTAGTACTATGATGAGGATGGAGTACATAAGCTCGGGAAGTCACGAGCAGCAAACTGTCTTAGCAATCAACCTTGGTTGGTTTCCTGTCTGTCAGTTTTCCATACCGCTTCTTATTGCGGTTTTCTCTGCATGCGTGGTGGACTCTTATCCCCCGCATTTGAGAGGTGTGAAACACTATCGCTTCAGGTTGAGGTCTTCAATCATTTGTTGTTGTGTCATATGACATTCCGTGGTTAGACACGCTGTATGTTGAGTAACATAATAAACCTGCAGAATCGTGGGTCCTGGGTATGATTAGTCTAGGGAATGAAACCAAGAGATTATTGTTCATCAAAATAATTCAGAATGGTTTGGACTGAACATCATGATCATTATGGCGGAATATTGGTAGGTTCTAACTGGTGGCAGCTACTCCGTACTGCAAACATCATGAAAGTCTCGTGCCGCGCAGTCCCTCCCCTAACTTAAAATATACACTTAACCATCCTATATACTACTACTAGACTCCTCTCCCATCCACACACAATAATGTACGTACTTACAAAGTAGTAGCAATAGCCCCATCCACGGTTCGCGGCCAATTTTTCTAGAATAATAAGAATGTGGAATATTTACCCGGTATGGAATCCTCCGGAAAGAGGAGCAAAGCAAAAATACGCAGAGAATCTACTAACTATGGATCTCGCGATGCGTAGGCATCAATCAACAGGGAAAAAAAAGCTTCTATCAGAACCTCCACCATCCCCCTCCCCCTCCACCAAACGTTGCGATTTCATTTATCTGGAAGGAAACTGTCCGATTGGCCATGTTTCACCGGCCATTTGTTGTAACTTGTAAGGGCTTTGATGCGAAGGTCGCAGGCATCGCTACTACGTAGTACTACGTACGTATTCCATAGAAGAAGATACGATTCAAGTGTGTTGTTGGCCCACGATGATGATAAGATGCGGAAGATCACCGAAATCGCTAACATGACTGGTGTATATTCTTTAGGCTACTTGGTGGGTAAGTAGGACTTTAGAGTCGGACGGAAACGACCGAACGCAGTGAGCTTGCGCGTCATCTTTATAAAAATTTTTTTTATCTCGAGGCAAAAAACGACGTTGTGTGCATCCACGTAGGTAGAATAGTTTGGGAAGTGTGGCCCAGCCACTAAAGTAGGTAGGTAGGTAGATAACTAAACTACGGACCTTCCATAGACAGTGAAGTGCGTGGTGAACCTACAAAGTACCAAGGTATAGATTCCCCCCTAGAGGAAGCCGGTTCCATGGGATGACATGTTCATCCGTGGTAGGTGATTGGTAAGTAAGGTCTAGTCCACCAGGTAATTAAAGCAAATACTAACAACAATTGAGCGATGCCTAAAGGGGGCGCAACGACAATCCTCCGCTGGTCGGCGAGTGGGTTTTTTTGTTGTAAGTATGCCCATCATCCACTGCATCCATCATATTTTGCCCGAATGGGCATTTAACCCCGTATTGGGTACTTCCCGTTGACAAACAAGCATCGGTTTATCTATACCGAGCATCTTATCCCGAGAAAAGAAAAAGCTTCGCTCTTGCAATGGAGGAGAAGGCATACGTATGTTGCTTCTTTTTGCCCCGCTCATAGAGGTTCTGAACATCATGGGATCGGGGTGTGGCTAAGAAAAAGGGGGTCGGTATTGGGGCTAGGTTAGTTACTATGGTGATGATGGCCGGGGTGAGTTGTCCCATGCCGACAAGCTGATCCGGTCGGTCCCCTAGTACGGGCTTTGATGCTAAAGCTTTAGTGAGAGGATTGGGTCGTTCTAGCCGTGATATAGGGGGTAATTAGGATGGATGATTTATGGTTTGTTATGATGGATAGGGGAGAGTTATGATGTGCAGTGCTCGGCAAAAGTCTCTTATGAAGAGGGTGTATCATCCAGTCCTGGGAGTTGTAGAACGCCAAAATCATTCCGATGCTTTTGGGCCTCATTGCCACTGCTGGATGATCTGTCAAAGACAAAGTATACTCCGTCCTCGAACAATTCGATCCCAACCTCTCTACATCATAAGTTGTCATACTGGATGCGTCAGACTGGGAGACCATATTCAATCCTTATCAGGCAAAACAGTGCTAGCCGGTTCCAGCCACCCGCGTCTAGTGGCGTTAGGGAGAACGTGCTCGGTGGTAAGATTTATCGGCTACTTCATTAGTACATGCGCTTCATTACGCAGCGTCAGAAGTGAAACATCGGCAATGAAAGAGGTTGCAGCAGCTCGCCTTGGCCAAGCCGAGGTTGAAAAGTGATTATCATTTGAGAGGCAAAATCAACCAACTCCAAATATAACACCACCGCGAACAAGAAATAGGAAATCTCATCAAACTCAGTTGCAAGGGCATCTCGCGCCACTTAAGGAGCGAGATTATCTCCCAGGGCAGTCTTATTATTGCGACGGATAGTTGTGGAGTAGGGATGGGTCTGATAGCTGAAGAACTCTAAACGGATCGAGAAAGAACAAGCAATAGTGGCAGCGACCACGGCGATCGCTCTTTGCCAGGTTTTGATAATGCGCGCGGGATTCTCCTCGCAGGGAAGTAAGTAATCAATCATCCCGTTATTCCTTTTTGTGACGGGTGAAAGGATCATAACGACGGAGAATCCCTTACAGCGCATAGCCGGGTGTATACATGGAGATCTGACTGACCCTTTCTGCAACCGTTCAAGATCTGAGACTCAACTAGGAATTCGTCTCGCTTTTGAAAGTCTCAACGAGGTAGCTATAGATCATGTCATATCATGGATGTTTCGAGTCATTGCCACTATGAAATTAGCATGGGAAGAATGCGCCTATGGGCAAGCAGCTTCGGACTCTGGCTGGCCGCGCCGGGAGTGTCTATTCATCTTATCCAGCCGGCCAATTTCTATCGCGGTATGGTATGTAAGTTACAACGACTGGAAATTACAGCACCAGCACTCGGAGTACTTTGTGGCCAGGCCAAGTGGGGGCCACTAACAGTGGGTATGGGAGTTACAGCCGTGTTACGTATAGCTGTAAGACACACGTGATGCTCTCCCCCTCAGAGCCATCGATTCGCCACTTTATTATTAGCTTCCCGAGACATTGTTTTGTTATGATTCGGTATCCACCGGTACCTGAAGCCAAGACGAGAATTGAGTTTTCAGGCATGAGGTCCAGCGCATTCATCTTGGAAGTCAAAGAACAAGAACAAGAATGAGTTCAAACTGAAAACGGGGATCATGGGAGTGCCACAGAATGGACCGTTAGAACATTTACCTTTCGTTTTTGTTTTTCGCCTCAGTCGTCTGCCGTTTGCTACACACATACGTGTCAAGAGGCAAAAGCAACTCAAAGGCATCTAGGCGACCGAAATTCCAACGCGCGAACAGGGCGCTGCATACCAACGTAAGGCAGGCAAAGGACAGGACTTGTGAGGGACGGAGTCGAGTCCGCACTGGGAGGAAAAGCGGGTCCCCCTCAGATTCCAATAAATTCAGATCGACCACTATACAGCGACCGGACTCGCTAGGTGTTGTTCAATTTGATACTAGCATTCTTAGAAGCTTTGTGGTGTCACTCATACTGCTGGCGATGGAAAACAAGCTGACTTGGCTGCGGTTGAGTGGGAAAGGGATAAATAATAGGCGAGCAAAATCGATGGTGGAGCGAAGGGATAAGCCAATACCGTGTTGGCAATATGAATATATCCTCCATAGATACTCCGGAGATTCTACTGTAGATAATTAGTCGACCTCACTAGATCACACAGGCTATCGCAGGTTCAGTGAGATACATGTATAATTTGTTCCTGGTATAGGATGCTAATATTAGTCAGGACCTCCCTAGCAATGCGCGATTGGGGTCTGGCCCCTCCTAGCGGCAGGATGCTAAATTTGTCAGTATTGTTACCTGCCACAACGAATGTCCGTGATGTATCGAGTCGCATTCCATTAGAGGAGTCACCTGTCAGTTGTGGTTGACGACTTCCTGATGGTTTCAGCAGTGAGATGCTGATGTTTTGAATGGGAGGCGGGGGGGCACCAATGGATGATGCCGAGTTGTTCATAGATTTCACAAGTCAGATCGACTATTGTAGTAGTACGTATGACGTTTGAGTTGTGAATGGGAAGCCCACTTCACCATCACAAGCAGAAGAAACGGGGCCAGACTTTTTTTCGATACAGTCAAAAATACGGAGTAAAGTTGCCTGCGGGAGTGGTTAGTATCTAGTCCGATTCAAGCTGCTGCATCGGCTCGAGCAATGAATACAAGCACCAGAAGCCTATGCTTGGTATGAATGGTCAGGATTTGCTGAGAGCCTGAGAGACGGGGGAAGAAGGGGGGGGGAGGAAACGGAGCCAAAGGGAAAGCACAACGAATCAGCAGACGCATGAGCAAGAAGTTGGCCATTGGCGAGGTGTTACAGGATGGAGCAAACTAAACCAAATGGACCATTCGTTTCCAGGACCAAGATCAGGATTCCTCGATTTCTTTTTCCGCTCTCCGTTACCGTGGGCCAATCGCCCCCCCGAAGTTAATTAATTAAACCCGGACAGGCACGGTAAATTGAGTAAATTACAGGTATGAGCAGCGTTCATACACAGGTCCGGTAACGTCGCAAGGAGAGAAAGACGCCCCCCTCCCCGGTCTCAGGTCCACCAGCCTTTTCGGGGCCACGACTCCTTTCTTGCCTTGGTTTGTCCTCCCTGAAAGTCTTCCCACTTTCTTTTGAAGAAGATTTTCTTTTCCAGCCATCCAGTCCTTCTTTCCCTTTCCTCTCTCGTTTCTCTCGCTTTCCTCTGTCCTTCCCTTTCTTCTTTCCCCTTCTTCCCTTCCCCGTGCAAATCGTGCCTGCCTAACCTGCGCACTTTCTCTCGCTGAGGGTCTTCGTCCATAAAGCTTCTCCTTCGTTGAAGCTCTTCATTCACTCGCTCGCTTATTTATTGTCTCACAAGCCCCCCTTCTTCAGCTCTTACGCTGCTATCCGTGTCAACAAAGGGCCTCGCCTCGCCCCAGTCTGCATACTTAACCATCAGCCGTCATTGGTAGGTCAACCTTTTCCTTCGATTCAAGTTGCTGTCTGATCTGCTATCTTTGCGCCTGCCACAACTGGGATTGGATCTGTTGGATTGCAGTGGGAAGGACCTTGGCAGTGGCTCAGAAGCAGTCGAGGTGAACATTGGTGACTGACATTTTCTCGACTATTCAGATCCAAGTTATCCTAAGCAATGGCTTTCATCAAATACGCCCTCCCCGCTCTTGCTGCGGCCCAGGCCGCCATGGCTGCCAGTGAGTACCACCCGCGATAATCTGGATGAAGTGAGTAGTGAACGGCACTTACTGATAACAATTTAGGCTGTGGTAGCACCGACAGCACCATCACCATCTCCAGCCAGAGTGACCTTGACAGCTACGCGACCTGCACCACCCTCAAGGGTGATGTTGAGATCAGCGAGAACGCCTCTGGTGACCTCACCCTCAGCGGTGTCACCTCTATCACTGGTGGACTGAGCTGCACCGGCGGCAGCAACATCACCTCCTTCAGCTCTTCCTCCCTGAACTCCATCGGCGACACCTTCAAGCTGGACGGTCTCACTACCCTCACCACCCTCAGCTTGACCAACCTCACCAGCGTTGGCTCCATCTCCTGGACTGCTCTCCCCGAGCTGCAGTCCCTGGACTTCACCAAGGGTGTTTCCGAGGCCGGCAGTGTCACCATCACCAACACTGGTCTTACCAGCTTGGACGGTATCTCCCTTAAGACCGTCGGTACCTTCGACATCACCGAGAACACCAACCTGAAGACCGTCAACGTCAACGAGCTCACCAACGCCACTGGTCTGATCAACTTCGCTGGTAACATGGACTCCCTGCAGATTATCCTGCCCAACCTCGGCACCGGTACCAACATGACCTTCCGTAACGTCAGCGGTGTCTCCATCCCCTCCCTCGAGACTCTCAGCGGTCAGCTTGGTTTCTGGGGTAACACCTTCACCAACTTCAGCGCTGCCAACCTCACCACCACTGGTGACCTTGTCTTCGACGACAACACCAAGCTGAACAACATCAGCATGCCCGTCCTGAAGACCGTCAACGGTGGATTCCAGATTGCTCGCAACGACAAGCTTAAGTCCATCAACTTCCCCGACCTGAAGGAGGTCACTGGTGCCATTGACTTCAGCGGTGACTTCGACGAGTAAGTTTCTCCAGTTGCTTTGTTCCGATGAGACGTTCTGTTTTGCTAACTCGTGTGTCCAGGGTTTCCCTCTCTTCCCTGACCGAGGTCAAGGGTGGCTTCAACATGCAGAGCACTGGTAACTTCAGCTGCAGCGCCTTCAAGACCCTGCGTGAGAACAACGTCATCCGTGGTACCTACACCTGCAAGGCCAGCACCTCCGACCCCACCACCAGCGATGGATCCTCTGGCACCACCACCTCCACTGGCAGCAGCAGCAGCTCTTCCTCCACCAGCAGCGACAGCGCCTCCGTCATGAACGTGGCTAACATGCCCGCTCTTGGTCTTGCTGCCGTCCTCGGTGGTCTGATCCAGTACGCTCTGTAAAGGACAACTTGATACCAAACATTTGTGTGTACGCTTTTTTGAAACCCTTATCATGGTCGTGTAAAGTTGCCTAATAAGCAATTGGTTTCCTTTAATTCCAGTACTGTGCTGTTTCTTATGATAATAATTGAATATCGGTTTGCTTGAGCCAAAATTCGCACGGCGTGGCAATGTGCCTCGGGAGATGAATTGCTTTTTTATTTTTCTGTTCATTTTGAGCATGAGCATCAATTTTATTTTGAGTCGTGACAGGTGCAGCGGGTCGAGGGAGGGTGATAAATTGTACGAACCGGACACCTGGCGATTTGCGCGAGGTGGCTGGGTTTGCTGCGGTCAGGCCTCTTCTCGGCCCTGTGAGCTGTCGGATTGTGTTCTATAGACGTTCCTTTGCAGTTTACGTGTGCGTTTTGCTACATGACAGTATGTTGTTCTTACTCTATACGCTAATTCGCCGTCCATAATTGACGTATCCTATTTCTCATTCTAAATTGAGATTGCCTCCACATCCTTCTGCCTTGTTAAGTAATGTCTTGGAGTGGTTTGGAGTGGTCTGGCCTGGTCTGATGTGTGGTCCGAGGGTGACTTTGTCGGATGTACTTATGTCCTCAGTTTGCAGCAGAAATAGGGTCTCGTGCTGCCTGCTGTCTGCTGCCTGTCTGTCTGTGTGTGTCCGTCCGTCCGCCCGTCTAACTAACACCAGCAGCAGCAGCAGCAGCTGCTGCTGCTACTACTGCTACATGACCGTGGCGAACGGAAAGTTAAAGTCCGCGCAGATGACCGGCTCTTGCCTCGCCTTCCCACCTCCCGAACCAGGTGCATATGCGAGACTGACTGCATTGCTGGCCGTAAGACACCTCACTCTGAAGTGGGACTTGGGCAGTGAGCAGATACCATCTCTTCCCCCTTTGTTCTTCCTTTTCTTAGATAGTCGTATTAGCACATACTCAGATGAATATAGCCGAGCGAGTCTATCAGAGTAGAGTTTGTAGGAGTCAACGGTCTTTTCCATCCTGTCTCTCTCTTCATGACACGAGGGAAGAAAGGGTTAGCACCGATGTTGATTTACTACATCTATCATCGTGGACCTGAGGCATCGATCGTGGGTGGGATTCAAGTGCTCGTGAATGTGAGTGGGTGGGTGGGCTGATATGCCTAAGTACTGCGTACATACATATATACATACATACGGAGTACATATTTCCAGAGCTATGAGAGCCAGTCAGTGTAAGTGTGAGTGGAGATTTCCAGGAAAGCGAACTGTCGTCTGACTGAATGACTTTCTGTCTGTCTGCGTGTGAGTTCAGCTGAGCTGAGCTGAGCTGAGCTGCTTGCTTGCTTAGGTCTTTTGGGATCAAGTTTAATCTCCTATTCGGGCTGTCTGTCTGTCTGTCTGTCTGTCTTTCTTTCTGCGGGAAAGCGGATTTGCTTGGTTGGTTGGTTGTATGTATCGTAGGTAGGATCGATCTTAATCTCTCTTACTAAGTACTACTCCACTGCTGCTGCTGCTACTGCTGCTGCTGTCTCCCCATCTGTTGCGGGCCGCAGATGTGGATTTTGGAGTCGAGTCCCGGAATGGCCGGGGGTTATTGTTGTTGTTGTTGTGTTGCATTAGTAGACATGCATGCATTGGCTGGCCTATATCTCTCAATGTACGGAGTAGTACTCTGTAGATGGAGTTGGTTGGTTGTTGATATGTAGACTCTTCCAAACTTATGTGGGTGTTCAGTGTGTTTTGCATTTCCTCTTTCTACGGAGAACCCTACCCTACCCTACTCAAGTAACTTAGGCACGGCACTACTGCGCTTTATTAAGTATGTAGGTTGTTGTGTTGTGGGTGAGTGGGTAAAGTAGTTAGGTAGGTAGGTAGGTAGTAGAGAGATCGATGTGTCAATTCAGTTCGAGTGAGGAAGCATGGAAGGGGAGGATGGTCGGTGGAATTTGTGTTCTGTTTATATTTAGTAGTTAGTTAGTTGGTAATTAATTAGTAGTACTCTTGGTTCAGAGTCAGTTTATTAAGTTGATAGTTTGATAGTCAAGTTAATTAGATTACTGTTATGGATAGTTAGTGGAGAGGAAAAGTGAAAGTCTGTCAAAAGTACGGTGGACTATTTAACTCTGAGTATGATGCTCGTTTAATCTTCATGGTGGAATATACTACTGAGAGATAGTCACTGCATGTGTAGGTTATACTATCTTTCTTGCTACTTGCTGTTTCTGTTTGTGTTTGCAGTGTATAAGCAAGGTATATACATACGCGGCAGGTTTCACTTTATTTCCTCACTTTAACTTCATGCTTGACAGATAAACCTCACCTATTTAACTAGGACACTTTATTAACTGCAGTTGCATTCGCATCTGCAATTGCCTTCTGACTACCTGCCTATCTTTCTATACATCTACTGCTCATAAACAACACTGGGGCCCGGATTTGGGATCCCGGTCACCTGGCTGGCCGGATGATTTTCCCTAGCCCAACTGGTGGGTAAATAGACCCACGATAGACGGGTCTGCGATCGGATTGAATTTCCGTAGACATTTTAGATATTGAGTTGATGCTGCTATGTTACACGAACCTTTTTACACTTTTTGTTGAGGAGATAATGTTCGCAAGGGCCACATAGTGTCTGTGTGCCTACGGAAGGTCCGGTGATGGTTCGCGAACTGCGCGTGTTCACCCTTTGGGTTGGGAGCGGGGGAAGGTCAAGGCGACAACAAGGAGGCTGTAGGTTGAGGTAGCATGAATGGAAGAGGGGAATGAACTCTAAATACGATTATGGAGATGCCGTCGTACGTAGTGTACCTTTGTTTCATGTTGGTTTATCTCCGAAAGGAAAGAGGTATGTCCGTGCGGCTTTGGGGAGGGGGGAAACGAAGAGAGGGGATCGAGGTCTCGAGTGGCTCTCGAGGATCAATAGAGTAAGTGTCTAGTCTTCCTAAAATGAAGGGAGACCAGGAAAGAATGAAAGAAAACAGTAAAAAAAAAAAAAAAAGAAAAAGGACCTACCTAGTGTTGTGCGAGGCAAGAGGATGATGGAGGATGAGGATCCATATGATAGATAACCGGATAGGGGATACCTTGCATGTGTGGATGCCTCAGGTCGGCCGTCTTAGGGCTAGGGCGGACAAGAATAGCATAGCCTGAGGAATTGCCTTCGGAGATCCTCGCCTTTGCTCCCCCGTCAGTATGCAATCCTCCGTGTGTCGGTGCTACGGCTGAAGGGTCTGGAACCCGGTCTAGTGGCAATGATGAGAGCGTCAATGCTAGTAGCTGGGCTGATCAGGTGTACGAGTCCCTTGAGCCGTAAGGCAGTGGTTGAGGCAAGGTGGTGGCTATATCTGGAACCAGACTCATCATGCAGAAATAGATAATGATGGGGCCTTACAACGCAGGACGAGGTGGACGCAGCACTCCGTATGGAATAATGGAATGCCGGGAGAAGGGCGCCCCCCTGGGAGCATCTGAAACAATGGCACGAGTTGCTTGAGCCTTACTGGCGGCGGTGGTCGACTCTGGGACGGCCTTCAATATTATTCTGCATAAGGGCACTATGCAAATGCGGAAGGCAGAGAGATAGGACTTCGTGCCAGTACGTGAGCCAGTCTGGCCCGGCCAAAACCGAGTGGCAAAGGATCACATCACGGAGACAAGAATCTGATACATGAGGCGATCTTGCATCGCCGCACGCAGGGCCATCCCGGTCTCTGCTGAGATCCGTGCCATGATGGGCCACGCTAATGTACGTGTGTTCATAAGCGTATCCTCCGGAGCCCTCTCATGGGTTAACTATGTATGTACGTTCAATGAGATGCGTACGTACTACTGTAACCCGACTGGGGTTGAACGGGGCCTAATAATGTTGCACTGTAAGTGCGTTGGGGGAAGCCGGTAGTGACAGGGAAGTTGCTGTAAGCAAGTCGACAGGTAGACTAGCCCGGGTAGCTTGCGAGCCGGACGACTGGCTACCGGGTTTGGACAACGCATTGAGGGGCGCGAAGGGGTCTAGGCGGGGAGGGTCGTTGCTTCTGTGATGCATCACCTGGGGACAATGATTGGCAAAGGCGTCAGGCTCTTGCTGGGTCTTTTTGCCTCTTTACAAGCGTTCCGAGTCCAATTGAAGTGGGCGGCATGCGATCGGAAGTACTCTGAATGTTGCTGATTCTTTGTGATGCGGATGAATTTTTTTTCTCTATCCATTATGACATTTGGGAGGCTTGAGGGGGAGGGGGACCTCCAAAAGCAAAGGATTCAGTCAACTGTCAATGTGTCAGCGGCAGTCCGTGTCAGTTTTGCTGCCTCTCGACTGTTGGACCCGCCAGTCGACGCTGTGTAACCAATTCCAAATCTAGACCAAACTTAAATCACTCCTCGGCTTTCCCATTTCCTGCCAGTCAGGACGGCCTTGCACCCTATTCGAAAAAGATACCGATAATTATGGTCCTCGAGTCATCAAACCCAGGGTGACTCGGTACTATGGTCGAACCCAAATCGCGATGAACCGGTTCCCCGTACTTAGTAAATCGTGCTATGGATCTCTCATGGACACTTTAAGGTTCACTTCAGCCGCTCACTCTGCCTCTCTATTGATGGATTGCTGCCCTTCCGTCGCTGCTGGGGATTCCCTGGTTGAAACCAATAGATTGGCACTTATCGATGCTTCCAGGCCCCGATAATTCGGAAAATAAGCGAAACTTGTCAAGTGAGTGTCCTTCGGGCAATTTTCTAAGGTTTTAGTCCATGGGCCCGTGAGCCGGGGGAGCATGTAGGAGCGCAAGCACATATGCCATCTATGGACATAGGTTCAGCGAGAGTTTACGAGTGAGTTCGTGCCTGGCGTCCACTGCGTGCGAGCGATTTCTGATCGAGCAGGGGTGGTACTCTTTCAACTGGTGTCCAGTGTTTCATGACTTTGTTCTGGTGGATGTATGTACTGCCAACTCACCACTATGGAGCTTGGTACTTTGGGGCCTCCACTATGGTACTATTGGTAGTTTTGAGGGGGCAAAACCGATCGGACATACTCGTTGATATGGTCTAACAACACCATCGGCGGCAATCCTCGCTATCGCCGCGCGGCGCCGTCTGCTGAAGAAAGGGCGGCTAAGTGTAGCGATAACGTTCAAAGGCGCCATCGTCATCCTCGGCTACTAGGGCAAAGGACTTGCCTCTCCGGGAATAACGGAGTCCACCCTAACCATGTTAGTTAATTGATCATTCAACTCTCATGGCGTCCACGCCGCCCTCGGAACTTCCCCCAAGCCATTACCATATGGGAGGCTGGTAGATAGTCATCGTTTGGCGCACAAGATAATGATCGTCCACATTCCTCCTTCAACTCTCTCAACGTGGGGCGGCCTGGGCGTGGCTGGAGCTAGAAGATCCATTGTTCCTTCATCATGCCGCATCCTCAGATCCGGGGGCACCTGAATATGACAGATCTGATCCGGCCGCCGCCTTGATTGCCATCTATCAGCGAACTCGGGATAAGGTTTGTCCTGTTTGGTCGCGTTCTCCTCATATGGCTCTTGGCTTTGGTACCCCATTACTCTGTATCGCCGGCCCTCCTTTCTCCACTGACGCCCTCGGGGTCTGCTCTCTCCCAGTGAAGAGAGTCGTGTCCTTTCCCCGGGGGATCTTCCATTCACTGATTGCATTCCCGTCCACCGTACCACGGTTCCAACGAGCGGGCACTCCTCAATGTAAACCTGGAAATGGGGTTCCCTCACGCTTCTTCACGCGATAGTCTGGTGGAGTTTTCCGAAACAACTCCTCATAGCGTCTGTCTGTTGGAGACGTCCGACGGCATTCCAAATCCCCTGCCCAGGTCTAAGCCAGCCTATTGCGACGGACTACACCAAGCCTGCACCAAGAAAAGAAGCAGTCCAGAATTGGGTCTGACAGCCGTCACATCCTGGTCGCTGGGATCTCCCAGTGACCCAGGCGTATGGGCCCTTCGTCGGCTGTGGATGATCCCAACTCTGTCCGAGTTTTGACCCCTTCGTTCGGGCCCATTCGGTAATAACCTGTGCTATTATAGACAAGGCCACTCTATGATTCCAAAGCCCGGCTAAACGAGGTTCTCATGGAGACAATGGCTCTGTCGTATGCACCAAGGAGAATCGCCTCACTCGTAACCAGCGAAGACAGGTTAGAGCCGTGGAGACTCGTGACAGAATGCGGCCGCTCATTGCCTCCCATCTGACAAAGGTCGATCCATGGTCTCCTCACACAGCTCTTTCAGGTACCAGGTACTTTTGGCTTCCTTCCTAGAAGTCCTTGCTTCGTGCTATTAGGTCCTATTCCACCTCCTGCCGAAGCTATGATCTGCTTTCGGGGAACCTGCATCTGCCTGTGCATCGGATCATTATGTATAGTACATTCTTACTCTGGGCGTTCATGACCCTTTATTGGTACTTTTGCTTTTCCTGGCCAGATGCCCTCATATGGGCCGCAGGTCAAGACGAGAAAGACACAAGATCGGGCCGGGACTGCTCCCGTGGGCCTCACTTTTGCCCTCGATCCCGTGCAGACCATGTGCTATACATAGTAGTATATACGGAGGGGGGTGTGTAGTCTATAGTGGCACTGAGTCTGGGAAGATCGAGGCGATCGAGACGACTTTTGATACCCTCCAAATGGATGGCCCGGATGGCTGATCCGATCTGTTCCCTATAATTTGACGTTTAAATTTGCTTCTCCATGGCTTCAGCACCTTGTCCGGTTCGGAATTGGGCCAGTGTTCGAACTGGCCAGACGGATAAGCGCCGCAGAGCTAGTTCCCACACCTGTAACAGCCACCAGTCCGCGCTTGTCCAAACGACGGGAACGTTTTATGCCTCGACGCTATGAGTTTCGCGGATGCATCGCCGCCTGGGTCCAGGATCCGAAGTGGACACTGGGTGGACGGACCATGGCCATTGGCCCGAACAGACTATTGATGACCGCAATGCAAGGGGAGTCGATACCTTTCTTCGCCCCGTGTAGATCGAAAACCGCTGCAGCGGTGACAAATCAAGGGTCTGCGATCCCCAATCCGACTCTCCTTCTTGTTCATCGGGATCATGGCACGTTGATTCGTCGATCCGGTGCTTTGCCTCGCGTCTGTGCCCATTTCTGATAGAGCAATGTCCCATTCTGTTGGAGGGAGTACTATGGAAAGTGAAAATGAAAAGTACTAGTTGATGGGCTGTCGAACTTTGCCGGAAGCTTGTTCATGCATCCCCGCGTGTCCTCATGGGTGTGAGGGAGCAAGGGAAGCAGAAGAAGTAGGATGAGGGGGGGGGGTTGAGGGAAGAAGGATGATGAAGCAGTGGAGGCGATGACCAGAAGAGGAAGCGGCGCAGAAGGAGAAGGTCCAGATGGAGATGGAGGCTGCAGATAATCTGTAGGGGAAGCAGGGAAGTAGTAGTAGACACAAGGAATAGTATCCCAAGAAGACAAGAAATAATAATAATAATAATAATAATTAAAATAAAGTAAAAATAAAATATGAAAAATAAAAGTAAAAATAAAAAAAAGAAAAAAGAAAAATAAAAATGGAGAATCCAACGACTCCACCACCATCAAACCATCTATCTGTATGTCATCGTCGATGCTCCATTTCCTTGTTGAGGCAGTCGCAGATCGAGCTAATCCGTTTAGCTTCTGGGGAGGATCCCAAGAAAGCACTTGGTGATACATCCCGAATGCTCTCTCTCTCCCTCTTTCACACACACACTCACTACTGTTTCCGTACTATTCGCATCCTCTCAACCCTTCGCATTCCTCTTCCGATGCAGTTCATTGCCAGCTCAAACTGCACGTCTGAGCGCGCCACCACAATGGCGTCCTTTTGCTGCTCTTTCTGGTCTTTCCCCACTCCCTCCTTCGTCGACTTCCTCATCCATTGCCTCCTCCTTCCCCTCTCCTCGTTCTCACCTGCGGCTTCTAACATATAAAACATGCAGCCGGATCCTCCCGTCTTGCTCTGCCAGAAGCATTGTGTTCTTCATCATCAAATCTCAGCAGTTCCTCGTGGATTATCCTGATTGTTTCCTCTTGTCTTACTTCTATCCTTAGAAACCCCCCCTCCTCCTCTTTCCCCCCTTGATTGTATCAGCGTCATTGTTGCCACTGAACTCTCATTTACTATCATCATCCCTTGTGGTCCCTATTATTGCTCCTCCCCCTTGAAGCTTATTCTATATACTTCTTGGCTGTGTGGTTTGTTTACTTCACGCCTAATCATCCCGCGCCGGTGCAGACATACATATCAGAGACATTTCCCCTCCTGCCTGCAGTGCATACAGACAAACCTCAGACATACAGCTCTCTAGCTGCAGCGCCACGTCTTTCATCTTACCTGCAGCAAGAACCCTCAGCACCATGATGTTTGAAGACATGAACACCATGGCTGACGACATTTCTCGCCGTTCTCTCCCGTAAGTTGTCTTTGAGCCTTGCCGACAGATGCAGCATCTGACGTGACATGCTCCCCACAGTGTGCGTTCCCTCTCCAGTGCATCCAGCACGGCAGACATGAGCGAGGACCGCCGCTTGCCCCCGCTCCCCCGCGTGGAGCCCTTGCCCCGGGGCCCCTTCGACCCGTTCACTACCAACATCGGTGCCACCAGCTCTCCAAGCTCCCAGGACGCTTTCCCCGTTAGGTCGCCGTGGCCTGAAGCGGAACACATTGTGACTCCCCCATCACCAGCAACCTCCGCCGACAGTTCCTGGCCAGAGTCCGTCCAGTCCCAAAAGGCCTTTGACTGGCCGCAAGAGCTTTCCCCCGCAGAACTCCTGAACCTCATCGCCCCTAAGCACATTAACCGCAAGCCGCCGTTGCAGCAGCTCTGCGGGCGAAAGCGCAAGGAAAGCATGGTCTCTGCGGATTCAGACGACCAGAGAGAAAAGCACAGAATTGCGGAGGGAAACCGACGGAAGAACCTCAGCCAGCTACACCGTGAGCTAGACAGCCGCATCCATGACTTCTTCTTGGAGCGCGCCGGCTGGAACCCTTCCAAGAGCCTACCAGAGTCCAAGGAGCATATTGTTCAAGCTGCCATCTTCCTCATCGACTTCATGCTCCTGATCATCATCCACTTGATCCGCCAGGAGAATGAGATGCCTCGTCAACTGTCCGAGAAACTGGAGCCCCAGATCCGCTGCATGCAGCTGCAGCAGTTGGTTTCCAGTCTTCAGCAGCAGAACCAGACTGCCCAGCAGCAGATCAAAAGTCTGAAGCAAGAGAACCAGATGTTGGAGGAGCGCAACCAAGCGCTCGAGCTTCAGTTGAAGTCATACGAGCACATGTTCCGATCGCCCAAAAGCGAGCCCCTGACTTCTCAGCCGATCATTCATCACGCCGAGGCCAAGCCACGTAACATGCTCCCTGGGTTGCGGGTATTTTGCGACGAGATTGCTGCCAGCAGCCCTGAGTCCTCTCGGCTTGAGTCCCATCCCACAGCGCCAGCTTTCACTTTCGGACATACATACCTCACCCACACTCCTTCTATCACACGGTCCTCTTCGCCTGTGTTCGCACACGGACCTCACTCAGTGCCTGTATCACGGCGTCAATCCATCATCCCGTCGCCATGAATTGGTGCATCTGCCTCCTTCACGAGCACTGAGGGAACCTTGTCATGATTCTCCTTGAGTCCATTCCTAGAGTGGCTGTTGTGCAGCCCGAATTTGTTTTTCATCTCATTTAAACTGTGTTTTCTGGCATAGCGAGAGCGTTCGTCATCGACATATACTTGGGACAAGTGATGTCTCCTGCACCGTGATCTGTTTACCGTCTGATATAGAGTCCACACTGGACTTGAGCTTTCCTGCGCATCTCTCCTACCGAACACGGAAAAGGCGCAATGTGTACATCATTTGAGAGGAAGAAAAGAAGGAAAAAGGCAAAGAGCGTTTTCTAGGCATTTACGACGGATGGTTTTATTTGGTGTCTGTACAATCTTTCTTCCATGTTCATATTGGGGAAGGCTATAATTATCTTGTTCACTGGCCAGGATCTGGAGCATTGTGGCGACAGTTTTATTGGGTTGAATTTTTTCGTTTTCCGCTTTACTATACATACACGACTGATTTCGGTATTTCTTTTGTGATGTCTTTTGTTTATTTTTCAGGGTTCGGTTCCCATGGGGTGAATTTTTGTAACTATCAGCATAGAGCGAGATGACCATGAAAATATTCTTATAAATAATGAGAAAAGAAGTAAACTCAGATGGAGCACAGAGTAGTGGGTGACTCCTTCAAGCATGAGGTAGTAGACCTTCTGAAGAGTCGAGTAGATATGTCAGTACACATGTGGGTAGTAGTAGTAGTGATACATAGTGCAGCTCGGTCGTTGATTTTATGCCGTGGATGAGGGTTATGCAGCTGATTAAGGGTCTCCTTAGTCACCCGCGGCTATAAATAAAAAAGAAAAATTAAAAGCGGCGGGCCAATCCCGAAGCGGCCAACTGGACTTTGAGTCTGGCTGGAACTTCGGCGGGTCGAATCTTCCCTGTCAACCTGGAACTTCTCTTCTGTCGACGACCATTCCATTCATCTTATCCTCCCCTGGACTTCTCTGTGTCGCTTGACTGAGAACTGGTCGGATCACTTTGTGTCCTGATCGTTCATCGTCTGCTTCTCACATTCGTTTGAAACCTACTCCCTTCTTTGCTGGGGCCCTCCGGTGCCGCACCACGCTCCCGCAGCCAGCCTTTTCCCTACCCTTTTTCCTGCCCCGGGCGATCGCTGGCTTCCACACCCCCCCTTCTCCATATCGCATCATCAACTCTGACCTCCCCTGTCGACGCCTTCGATCCGTCAGATTCCAGTCTCGATTGTGTGTGATCGTCCCTGCCATTATCTACATCGCGTCGAAACCCGCTCCTTTTCCCTTCCCCGGACGGTCCGTCTCTTCCGCCGCCCGTTCTGCATCGTGTTGTCCGCTCCACGACAGATTGATCGATCTCCCTGGACTCTGGTGTCCCAGCGATAGACATCCCCCATCCCCAGAAATCGTCGCCTAGCTGTAGGCGTCGACGATTTCTGATTACGAAAAGCGAGACCATTCTGCTCGCTTTCCTGGCCAACTCATAATCTTATTTCCCCTTTTTCTCCCCCGTCGCGAAGATGTTGCTCCCCAAGGGTGGTGTAACGTGGAAGTCTGCCAAAGCACGGCTGCCTCCATGGCGGGCTGTTCTGTTCCTGGTCACACGGACCCGTTTTCTGGTCTCATTGGCCATCACTGGTCTTGTAGTCCTACTATGGCGTGGCATCAGCAAGTCAGCGTCGGAGATGCAGAGGTGAGTACCTGACTCGACGTTGACAGGGCTGCCCGCGACACCCGGTCCCTGGCAACGACTTGCAGGCACGCGACCAGAAAACGCTAACGGCTGCATGTAGCTTCTACTGCTATGGCCCTTCAAAATCGCCGATGGAAATGAGCATCAACGAAATGGTCGAGTGGACCGCGCACACACAGACCCCTGTCCTCTTCAACCATCACGCTGCCTACGAAGTGAACTCCTCGAGCATCAAGACCGTCGACCTCAACCCCATCAAGTCTACCTCCCAGGCCATCTCGAATTCTGAGCGGGTGCTCATCCTCACCCCTCTGAGAGACGCATCCGAACATCTGGTCAACTACTTCGATCTCCTCTACAAGCTGACGTACCCTCACAACCTCATTGACCTGGCTTTCCTCGTTGGTGATTGCAGTGACGACACCATGGCTGTTCTTACCGCCGAGCTGTCCCGGATCCAGGACCAGGTGGATGAGAAGATTGCTTTCCGTAGCGCGACAATTGTGCAGAAGGACTTTGGGGCTGATGTCGAGATGAACGTCGAGGACAGGCACTCCTTTGCTGCTCAAGGCCCGCGTCGCAAGGCTATCGGTCGCGCCCGCAACTACCTGCTCTACTCGGCTCTCAAGCCTGATCACTCTTGGGTCTACTGGAGAGATGTTGACATCTTCGACAGCCCTGATAGCATCATTGAAGATTTCATTGCTCACGACAGGGATATACTGGTTCCAAGTACGTTGCAACACCTCTATGACTACCACGTTTCAAGGTGCTAACCCCGTCGCAGACATCTGGTTCCATCGCTACCGGGATGGTGTTGATGTCGAAGGTCGATGTATGTATACAAACTTCCCTTCACAATCCTCGCATTGCTAATTCTTGCAGTTGACTACAACTCGTGGATCGAATCGGACAAGGGACGCCGGCTTCGGCAGACTCTTGACCCGGATACTGTTCTGGCTGAAGGCTACAAGGAATACGACACTGGCCGGACTTACCTGGTTGGCATGGGTGACTGGAGAAAGAACAAGGATGAGGAAGTTGAGCTCGACGGTATCGGCGGTGTCAACATCCTCGTGAAGGCTGATGTTCACCGGACTGGCATCAACTTCCCGGCCTACGCTTTCGAGAATCAGGCTGAAACCGAGGGATTCGCCCGCATGGCCAAGCGTGCTGGTTACCAGGTGTACGGTCTTCCGAACTATGTCGTCTGGCACATTGACACGGATGAGAAGCCTGGCAACCTCGGAGGCCGCAAGGCATACTAGCTGCATTCCTGAGTTGATTCTCATTTCCCCGCAGTTTGAGTGGTACACCTACTGCCACATCTCATCCTTTGACGCCTGAATACCCCGTTCCCGTGTACATCCGAGCCCTTGCAGCGGTTCTTTGCATGGAGGCTTTCCTCTTAACGCTTTTATTGAATCCTTTTTCTTCAATTTTTTCCTTTTTATCTTTCGTGATTGCATTTCTTCGGACGCGGGGACGGATATCTCACGACGCCGGTAATTAAGTCTTTCTTTGTATTGCGTGCTAGGGTTATGTCTGATTTTGTTGGCGCTACGGGGACAGTGTTCAGCGGTATTGGAAGCTCATAGAGAGCGAGTGAGCGGGCTCTGGTTGGAGCCTACGTTGTTCTTCCAGGCCCAAGCCATGGGCTCCTTTCACCGGCATGGTGCTCTGAAGCTATTGCTCATCTCGCGGGGTCTGCTTGACGCATCATCCGCAGTTAGAGCAGTTGACCGTATTTGGGATGAGCTATACCGTAGCTCAGGGAGGTCGATGAAAGAGGCAGATGAACAGGGCCATGGTGCTTGGCGTCCATGTACATACATATATAGGCTACAATCTGGTGGGCTTGTTATGATTGTAAAACCGATAAGCTAGTAGCGGTAGTAGGAACGTAAGAGTAGTCATAAGTCTTAATAGTAGGAATAGTCGGTGATCCACCGGATAAGTGCTGCTCCTGCTCCCCACATTTTCCCCGCTTCCACTTCCCGCCATCGGATCTCTCGTCTTGCCGGACTTTTCCCTCAGTTTTCCCTCTCACCACTCTTTACACCTTTCTGGTTGCGTATCATTAAAGACGAAAACATAAACACCATGCCTGCCAAGAACGAATTTCTCTGCATCCTCCCGGACAAGCCGGGAATGATGGCCAAGCGACTGGAAGTTCGCCCGTAAGAACTACCCCTCACCTGTTCATTCTAGTCCTCAACACTGACAACACCGGCTTCACCGAACAGTCAACACTTGGAAGGAGTCAAGCCCCTCGTCGAAGCCGGCTCTGTGGTTGCGGGAGGTACATCATAGTTGCCACACTCCCTGTTTTCTTCTGCTTCTCCGTTACTGACTTCTTCACCCACCCAAGGCGCAATGCTCGACAAGCACCCCGCAGAAGGCGAATCCATGTCCTTCCAAGGAAGCATGATGATGGTGTTGGCGGAGACCAAGGAGGAAGCCGAGGCGCTCCTCAGGAATGATATCTACACGAAGAGTGGAGTGTGGGACATGGACAAGGCGCAGATTATTCCGGTTTGTGTTTATTCCCTGCTTCTGCCTCCCTCCCCTTTTGGTAGGGGCATTATCATGCGTACCTTTTTACTGACATGTGGGCGGTTATAGTTCAAGTCTGCCGTTCGGTTGGCATTGTAGATCTTCTTTTCCGTTCCTGTCACATATCACATTCTATGGTATATATGAATGACTCAGTTTATTGCATAGCGAAAGTGATAGTACCTTTGGTTATTGATACTATTGGAGTAAGTGGGTTTATTTATTCATGCAATGCTTTGCGTGTGGCTAGTGCAAGGTAGGACAGCGCAACAATAGTACGTGCTTGCGGTGGCAGCACGCATTTGCACTATGAAGTGACTGGTCATGTTGAGTTCGGCAGTCATCGTGCCTTTCAGGGGTCGAGTCTGGGAACTTGCATGTGCAGGACTAGTCCAAGACTGGGGCACGATGCTCCATGGGCCGTGTCCCCGGCTGTCTACTTACAGAAGGACATGGTCATGTTCTGCGCCATGTGTTGCTCATTGTAATGCGTCATATCGTCCGGATGCTACCCTGTTGAGCTGAGATGGCTGAAGTTCGTCCTCAGCCGGTGTTTGCTCGGCCACGCTTACGTGACGCAGGTTTTAGGTTTGGGAGTATACATGAGGAAGGATGTGATTTGAGCCTCCAGTTTAAAGGCTGCTGGCAACTTGTTTCTCCGTGATTGGATCCAAACCTAATCTTGACGATCAACAGCATACTCATTATATCGTCACAATCAAGATACTAGCCGGATGGATGTGACGAGCCTTGCATGTCACACTTCTCTTGATTTGCCTCCCGATGATAAAGAGAGTGTCCTCGGCGCAAGATACAAAAAGCGAATATACCTACGACACTACCATATGTTGAAAATCTCAGTGAAGCGGCCAAGAACTGAACGAGCCAGTGCTACATTCGTACTCCAAGCCGACAGTACTTCATCGCGCACACAAAGAAGGCTGATCTTGCGTCACCCTTGATAAACTTGACTGCGGCGATGCATGCACCCACAGGTGTGCATTCCTACAGGCGGAGAGCATGTACACGTAACCCAGAACTAACAAACGTGGCAGATACCTGAATATGTGACGCCGTTACAGCATCTAAAAACTAAAACTGTCAAGTCGTGCAACCAAAGCATCAGTATACTCAAGACCTCATCATGCCGTCCAACGAGAGTCAACCACAGGTAGGCAATAACGCCGTACTTCACAACATCAATCCCAACTATACGGGCTTCGACCACATCAGATGGTATGTCGGGAATGCCCGTCAAGCAGCGACCTACTTCGTCGCCCAATTTGGCTTCCGCATCGTTGCCTACCGCGGACCAGAAACGGGCTCCCACCTAAGCTGTTCGTACGTTGTCACCAACGGAAACGCCCGATTCGTTCTCACAGCTCCCATCACCTCTCCCAACAACACGTGGGACAAGCGGGCCTCAGGCGCAGACCGTCAGCAGTTGGATGAGATCCATGCACACCTCACCAAGCACGGCGATGGCGTCAAAGACGTTGCGTTCGCCGTCGACGATGTCACTGGCGTTTGGGAACACGCCATCCAGCACGGTGCCATCTCCATCCAGGAGCCACAACTCCTCAAAGATGACAGCGGCGAGGTCCGTTCCGCCACGATCCAGACCTACGGCGACACAGCACATACGCTGATCAACAGATCCGCGTATCAAGGGATCTTCCTCCCCGGATACCAAGCCGTATCCGGCCAGGATCGACTGAACGATCTACTTCCCGAGATTGACGTGATCGAAATCGACCACTGCGTGGGCAATCAAGGCTGGAATGGCCTAGACAGCATCGTGAAGTAGTAAGCATTACCTCCCATCCCCATAACACCTTTCATACTATACACTAACACAACCACCAGCTACGAAGACGCCCTAAACTTCCACCGCTACTGGACCGTCGACGACAAAGCAATGTGCTCCGAATACTCCGCAATGCGCTCCATCGTAATGGCCTCGCCCAACGAAATCATAAAAATGCCCATGAACGAGCCCGCCACCGGTCTCAAAAAGTCCCAAATAGAGGAGTACGCCCTCCCCTCCCCCCCCCCCCCCCCCCCTCCCCAAACTTTCCCTTTCATTCTCCCCAACAACAACAACCCCCTCCCTCCCAGGGGACTATCGATTGACATTCGCCAGATTCGTAGAATACTACAACGGCCCGGGCTGCCAACACATCGCCCTCCTCACCCCGAACATCATTCAAGCCGTAACGAACCTCACCACCCGCGGCGTATCCTTCCTCTCCGTCCCCGACACCTACTACGCTAACATGCGCACGCGCCTCGCATCCGCGAACATAACCTTAGCCGAAGACATCAACCTTCTCCAGAAATATAATATATTGATTGATTTCGATGAGGGTGGGTATTTGCTGCAGATTTTCACGAAGCATGTGGTGGATCGCCCGACGGTGTTTTTGGAGATTATTCAGAGAGAGGGGTTTGATGGCTTCGGGGCCGGGAATTTTAGGAGTTTGTTTGAGGCGTTTGAGAGGGAGCAGGAGGGGAGAGGGAATTTGTAGGTATTCTTTGATTGATTGATTGTTAGGTTGGTTGGTTGGCTAGATGGGAATTAGGGACTAGGGTAGAAGGGAGTAGTTGCTGCTGTCTTTTAACTATTATAGAATACTAAATCAGGAATGGGTTGCTTTATAGTAATTTTGTCAACACTTCATGTAGTTACGTAAGTGTCTTGTGGCTCATGTACTCCGATTCAACTAAGGTAAGAAAGGAATACGGCTAATCTAGGTAGATTATCTTCGCGTCACTATAGAAGTAGAAGAAGATGGTCAAGAACTTCGATACAAGCTAGCTCAACCATCTTATGACAAAAGATACAACATCCATACCATTCCGCCAATATCCATTCCATTCCCCATTCCCATCCCTGAACGCCGTCCCTATGAATAGATATAACGCATTGTAAGAATACCGAGACTAGACCTTATCATAAATGATACTGTAATATAGCAGCATATCATCACTGCTGCTGCTGCGGCTGTTGCGGCGGCGCTGGCGCAGCAGCACCACCCGGGGTAATCTTAGGTCGTTTCGGGTCGTTCTCAACGCCTACCGGTGGAGCAGGCCCGCTGCCGCCACTCGGGTTCGAGGCATTCGTCACATCAGACAAGGGAGGTCGTTTTCCGTTCATGTTCTGCGGGGCAAGACCCGGTGTAGATGCACGATTGGCGGCCGCAGCTGCGCCCGGGGCATTGATGTTGGGCCGTGTTAAGGGCCGGTAAGATGATGTGGTCATAGGTCTGCTCATGGGGCTGTTCATACCAGGGGCACCGATCCTGCGGTTCATATCTTGAGATGGGTTGACGAAGTCTCGGGAGTTGTTTGTTGCTGGGGAGGCGGCGCCAGTTCCGGCGAGCATGGGTCTAGAGACTGGAAGGCTCTTGTTGTGGTCGATGCCTGCGGTCTTGCGGATTGAGGGACTCTCCGCGTGTGGGTCGAAGACTGGGGCTCCGGATGGGATCCCGTTGGGGTTGTCGCGGAGGAGGTCGACTGCGCGAGCTGAGAAGAATGATGCGGAGGGCGTGCCGGGAAATGTGTCTTGGGGTTTGGGGGGTTCGTTGGTGGTGGGTGCCCCGAATTCACGTTTGATAGGCACGGCACCGCTTATGTTTGATGCGGCGGCACCTGCTTGTGCTGGTGGGACCATCCGGTTGTTGGGGAGGTTTTGCTGGGGAGCTTGAGGAGGCATGGATTGTCGTTGAGGTGCGGGCTGGTTTTGGGCTGCGGAAGGGTTGAGTCTGCTGTTAAAGGGCTGAGCGGGATTTTGTCTGGCACCAGGTGCTGGGTTGGAGGGCCGTTCCGGCTTGGATGGCGTTACCATGGCTGGGTTGGGCCTCATTGGTGCACGAGCGTTGTTGTTGAATGGCTGTCGAGGTACGTTGGGCCCGTTTAAAGGCGTCGGTGGTTGCTTCTGTGTTTCTGGTCCTAGTACTACCTCGTCTGGGTTGCCGGATCCGCCTACCCCAAAGTCGGCTTCATCGAATAGGTCACCTAAGGACAAGGTTAGCGGTTGTAAACGATCGTGACATGCCATTGTACTTACTTCCGAACTCCCCGTCGCCATCGAATGCCATTGAGTCGTCGAGGCTACTGTTCTTGCCAACGTCCGTTGGTCGAGGTGGTAGATCATCGTCTTCGGGACTGGGCTTTGGCTTTACGGGTTCTTTCCTGGGAACAAAGTCTGGGTGACGGTGCAGCTCGTCGACATCCCATTTAGCCTAGGGCGTGTCAGTGCCGTGAATAGAATGCCCGCATAATGACCACATACCGGTACAGTCTTCACCTTGGTGACCTTCGAGACATAGTCCTTGTCGTAGACACAGTTGCCCAGGACATTGCCGAAGTTCCTCAGAGCCCGCTTTAGAGCATCGGTTGTCCCCTCTTTCTTAGCCTTCTCGAAAGCAGCAGCCTTTCCTTTACAGTTCTCGATGTGACCGTAACCGATATCCTGATACCAGTCGAAGCTTAGCGTCAATGTCCAGGCAAGCTCGCTGCAACACAGTGATGCCTACCTCGTGATATGTGCCGTCTTTCAGAGTCACCCTCACAATGACAGATAGACCCAGGCTGATCTTCCCAGTGTTCGGGCTCTCCTCGACGAAATCAATCTGAATGTTCTGAATTGAGCTTGACCAGCCATTGAACCCGAAAACTTCATTTGCCAGGTTGATGCATTTATCAGCCGACAGGTAGTGTACTCTCTGTCCCGCAGCCCCAGGCCTGGAAGAGATGTATTCGGGACCGAGCTTCTTATCGAGACGAGCTTGCAAAGTCGCGATTTCCTGGGCAGTGTACTCATTAATTCGTCGCTGTGGCTCTTCGAATGGATTCGCGGTGATCGCTCCAGTGGAGTTGGGCATCATGATGGACGCTGGATTCCCTCGGTGCTGGTCGCCAACACTGGAGACGCGGTTAACCTTTTGAGGCGAATGAGGGAGGAGGAGAAACGGGGCCACCGAGTTTACTTACGCGGGCATTATTATAGTAAGGATACTGATTTATCAGACTGGGCGGTCATTGAAAGCCGCCAGTGGGACAGTTAATCAGTAAATGACAGTCAAACATGCTAGCTCTAGGCGTGTCGACGCGTGATCGATGCCGACACGCCTTATCACGTCATCACGTGATGATATAGCTGCCTGTAATGTATCACTCATGGAATGACTGCCTAACCTACTGGAATTAAAGTCAGGAGGTCCAGAATCGATAAGGTAAATTCTTAGCTAGATTTATGCTTATGATTATTTCGGTTACTTCTCAGCTTCCGTGCTGTGCTAATGCGATGCTGGCATTCTATAACATTCTTCATGCGAGCCTTGCTTTTAAGGCACAAACAAAATCATTACGAACCTCATCACCACTTATTTGGTGATTTGTTGGATATCGTCATTTAAGCTCTAGATTGGCTCCGCTAAAAAGCACCATATAGGCGCAATCACTGGACAACAAGACTTGCGCTAGGGATCAGGCCCAGGTCCTTCAGGGACTCGCCGAAATACTCCGCATCGAAGACCTTCCGGGGAAAGTTCTGCGCAAAGCTGTGTACTTCTATTCCGTCCTCCCGCTGCAGAGCTGCAGCGACCTCAAAGAGCGTGGTAGTCACTGGGAGAGTCTTCATGATATTTCCCTTCGATGTCTGGAATCTCAAGCGGGTTTCCGTATAGGCCGAAGCGGGCTTCGAGGCCACGGGACCAGACGTGGTGGCCGCCGGGGCTGGTGCAGGCTGAGCAGGGGGTGCTACACCGGCACGTTCAGCCCTCTCTCGTTCAGCCCGCAGGCGCCGCTCTTCCTTGTCAGCTTCAATCCTAGCCTTGACGCGTTTCTTGGCCTCGATGTCTGCTAGCTTCTCTTTCTTCTTCTGTTCAGCTTCTTTCAGCGCTTGCTTTCGCTGGAGTTCTTCTTTAACGTCCTGGGAGTCCTTGGTGGCCTTCCTGCGGATTTCCTGGGATATGATTAGCAATTAAACTCCAATCGTAGTCGAAACCATCCGTACCTCATTCCTCTTCTTGTCAATCTTGTCCTGCTCTGACTGTCCCGCCCGCTTTTCCGCTAGTTTCTGTCTAAGCTCTTCGAGCCTTGCCTTCTTTTGGTCTTCAGTCAAAGGAGCAAGCTCTTCGGTTGATTCGGAGAAGTCAACGTGTTGGGATTTAGACGCGTGAAACTCCGCCTGTGCATGGCTCCGGAACTTCTTGCCACACTCGTTGCACACCAAGCTGCGAGCTTCCTCTCCCGGCTGAAGTGCAGGGCCCTCCTCGCTCTCCTCTTCTTTAATTTCCTCCAGTGACTTATCCTGGTTTGCTTCCAGCCATTCGAGAGCACCTTGAACTGCAAAGCGTTACAGAAGACTGTCAGCGGTCGACACACTGTAGCTGGGCTTGAGAGTAACATACTGCCGTTGCCCTTCTTCACTGCAATTTCTGATCTTTCCTTGTCAAAGCCCATTTCAATGAGCTGGTCCAGATCGGAAGAGGCCATGGTGACACTGCCTGTGAATTCGGAGAGGGTGAGGTGGTGGTAGAGTCTCAAGAGCGGGGTAAAGGGATCGTTTTTGCTCGGTAACCGACAGGTCGAGTTGTAAATATGATATCGCCCGGAGTTGATGAAAACTATAGACAAATATGGCGCCTTGAGAAAGCGACGATAGAGTGGGGAAATGTTTGAGCGTTGGGAAGAGCTGGGCTCGCGGGTGACGTATCGATAGCTTGAGCTGAGTGATAGATGGCCGGCTGCGGAATGTCCCGCCGCCCAGATAGGCCGCCCCCAAGCGGCATCAGGTACACCAATGTTCTGGACCTTTCCAGCCTTTCTCTGGAGCTCGGACAGCTGGAGAAGGTCTACATGTTTCTCTTTTGCCAGTCACTGTCTGTGGACATTTGTGAATCCAGTTCAGGATTGATATTATGTCCAAAGTCCTACAATCGAGCGCGTGCGGGCTGGAATAAGATAGCAAATCGCACCCAGGACACTACTCGCACAGAAGTAGTTCTACAATTCAGGATCATATGAAGACCGTTGTACTTTTACAGCGCTTATGTTAGCTCCAATAAGACAAAACGCCCTATGAATATCTGGATGCACGAGTCGCAGCTGATGTCTCGATCGTGCAGGATTTGTAAAACACTCACTTGCCCGTCATCTTTAAACGATGTATCGCCAGTGATCAAGAAGAAGCTGTGGTTAGCTGCCAATCATTCGGCTTGGCTAGTCTGCCGACAGAGCCGACCTATGATGCGACTCTGAAAATGCCTCAACAGGCCCCGAGAAACAATAGAGCAGACAGTATAAGTTAGATCGACCAATGGGCTCCGCAAGATATGTGATATTGGCGCCTGACAGCCGTCATAAACCAATCTGGGAGATTGGGTACCTATGGCTTCTTGGTTGCATGGTGTCTGGCGAACAACAGCTATGCAGCACGATCGGCGCAAATCCTGGAAAGTAAGCGCATAGGGCGCCCCGGATCGAGGATCACTGTTGGCATTAGAGCCCACTTCAGCATTTAAGTTTGGTACCCATGAAATTTGCTAATCTTCAAAAGTTCGGTGTGATGGCGTGCCTGGTTAGAGCTGTACAGTAAACGAACCGACAAGATAGCCTCGTATTGAGTCACTGAATAGAGTCGTGATTCAAGATTGACCAGCTGGCAAAAGTGTTTGGAAAGAGGGAATCACCCTATTGCAATGTGACAACTGGAAAATCTCCGTTTCAAACTAAAAAGAAAAGAAGGCTAATGGTATGCAAGACATCCGCCCATCTCTAGAGATAGTGGACACTTAGCTCGAACCATTTGATTGATTATTTTTAGACGATGTCATTATAGTGGATCCCGAGTCAGGACCCAGAACCGACAGGAGTACTCCGTAGTAAATAAGGTACGGAGCAAATGGAGAGTGGATGGAGTCTAGACAATGGAAGCCGACAGCGACCGCAGTGAGCGTTGTTCGGCAGTAGCCCGTCTCTGGTTTCTGAAGACAGCAAGCAGAGATGGAGAGGATGCAGATTGCCGGCACTCCTGCAGGTACTTTGCTGGCTTGAAACGAGGCTCAAACGGCCATTGCCAGACCCCGTGATGACATCACCTGACCAGTGCCCCCGTGGCCGTAGCTGAGTCAGCACCCCGGTCCAACCAGCAGTTGCGACGGCGAGACCAACTGGATTCCGTCTCGCTCCCCCCGAAACGGAGAGTTGCGCCTGAACAGTTAATCATTCTGCCTCGTGGTTGGCATCCACTTTGTTGTTGACTACTTCTGACCGAGTTCCCTCCTTATCATCCAGTCTTCGTTAGGTATCTATTTCTTCGGCGGGTCCTGCTGCTGTCCTCCCTCGCGACTGATCCTCTTTCCTCGGCGCACTCTCATTCTAACTTTCTAAGGGCCACCCTCTCCCGCACTGCTGGGACCATCTTCTGTACACTACTCCATCCGCGCATCCCTTTCCTTCCTGTGTGACATACTCTTCACCCTCTATCCAACATGTCTATTATTCTCGAGCCCCCCGAGTTGGGATTCAAGCGTACGTGGTGCCCTGAATCTATCTATATACTGCCCTCCTGAAACTATCCGAAGCTGACTAAATCCCCAGGCCCCTTCGATCGTGAGGTGTGCCAGATCTTGCACCTGAAGAATGACAACGCTGAGCCGGTGGTCTTCAAGGTTCGTTATATCGACTTCCCTGAACATCTCTGATTTGCCTTAACTAACAACGACTTTCCCTCCAGGTTAAAACGACTGCCCCTAAACAGTACGTGGCCACACCCCTTCGTCACTCGACATACTACTAGTAGTATCGTTGTAACAACGGTCTAACATGGAATAGCTACTGTGTTCGCCCGAACTCGGGCCGGATAGACCCTGGAAAGAATGTCGACGTTCAAGGTTGGTTTAACGGTGTTTCGTTGGATTGGTGACGTTGCGCAATGTCTGACGGTCTTGATAGTTCTGCTCCAGGCCATGAAGGAAGAACCCGCAGATGATGCCAAGTGCAAGGACAAGTTCCTAGTCCAGACTGTTGCCGTCACTCGTGATATGGAGTTCGCCAATGTTACTTCTATTGTAAGTGTGATTTTATGGTGGTCCCCACCGGTTGCGATCTAACATAACCCATAGTTCGAGAAATCTTCCAAGGCCTCGCTTCAAGAACGCAAGATCCGTGTGAACTGGCTGCCTGCAGATGATTCCTCAGCTGCCGAACAAGTCACCGAAACGAATGGCGTAAGTAACCCCTCACCGACCCCTTTTCGGATCTCCAGCCATCGGATAACTAATTGATCTATTCAGACTATGCCGGAAGAAGAACCCCCAGCCTACACCTCTCCTAATGCAAACTTCCAGACACCTGCTGCAGCAGTTGCTAAAAGCGCTAACGACACGTCACCGATCCCACCGCCAGATTTCAGCGATAAGCCCAAGCGGGAAGTGTCGACCCCACAAGCGATTGCTGAGAGCCCAGCCACGTCTACAAAGTCGGCCATGATGGGCGGGGCAGCAAGTTCAAGCGATGATCTGAAAGCCCAATTGTCCGAGGCTAATGCTCAGATTTTGGCGCTGAAGGAGAAGCTGGCAGATCAGGGCCTGAGGCAGCGGAAGATCGGAGGTGAAACCGAAAAGGCGCCGGCGCCATTGGTGCAGCAACAGCCGCAATCTGCCGAGGCAGGCGTGCCAGTGCAGATGGTCGCTGGCTTGTGTCTCCTCAGCTTCCTGATCGCATACTTCTTCTTTTAATTTCCCAGTCTTTTGAGTCGTCTTCTTTGTGCTCCGCGCTCGCTTGCTCTTCTTTTTTCTTAGCATCTTTTACCCGCCATCCGCTTCTATCGACCAACTGTATTCTCTTCTGGAGTGTCCAATTTCCTTCAACAGCTTTGTCGACATCGGCAATGCTGGTATCCATGTGATACCTACTATTTTATCATTTTGCCGCTCCGTTCACAGCTGGCTTATCTGGCACCTCGGTACGGCCTTTCACTTGACATTTTCTTTTCTTTTCCTTTTTTTTTTTTTTTTTTTTCCATTCCATTTTTTATTACCACAACCTTTACCCCAGTGTCCGAAAAATGCTCCCGGCGGCTGTGATGAGATGATGCAGTAGATGGGAGGCAGGGGTGGCTCTATCCGTTCCATGGAATGACCATGCGTGGGCCCATCTTCTCTGCCCTTGCAACTTTTCAATTGGTCGGATGCCTTAACCCCTGACTCTATCCCAGCGTTTCTTCTCTTCCTTTTATTATTCTTTTGTCTCCCTTTTCAAAGTCTCCTTGCCCAGTCTTGTGTTCCCAGCGACATAACCGTTTAGACGAATGCACGCGTCCATAGTTTCAGTCAGTCAGGCAGTAAAGCTAATCATGATGATGCCATTGAAATGTCTATTGCATTGCTCGTTTTTGTGTACTTGTATGTCGGAAAAGTTGTCTCAGCGATGAAAACACAACAAATGATTAATTGATTTTCGCATACTGATAAAGTAACTATACACAATCTAAATCATAATCAACTATGTCACATGTACTTTGTCAAATAAGTAGATAAATAGATGACATCATCATGTCAAGTAAATAAAATCAATCAATCGATCCCCAGCATATAATCGACAGCAGGTACCAGCACCAGAACAGTCGATTAGTTCATCATGGAAACAACAAAGCCATGGGATATCATCTCTAGTATAGTATGTCACAGGTCATCAAAACAAAACAATCAAACAATCGATACCGTCCACACGGTACACATGATACATACAACATGTAGTAGAGAAAAACAGACGATATTCCAATTCAATTCTGAATCTCACTCTCCTTCCACCCATCTCCCGATTCCCCCTCCGGACCAGCCGACGAAGCCGAGATGCTTTCACCCGCGCGTCCGCCGCCACCACCGACGAGACGACCGCCCTGCGCACGCTTAACCCGACACCACATGCCGACGTTCTTATCTAGAATGAACGTCCAGATCACCCATACCCAGCTGTGATGGCAGGGGAGAGGTTCATAGAATTCGCTAGCGATGCGGTGGAGCTCGTGCAATCTTGTCCAGGGGATCGCGGGGAAGTCGTGGTGCTCGTTATGCAGGCCCACGTTGTAGGTGAAGAAGTTGAGGGGGCCGTAGTAGGAGTAGGTTTCCGGTGGGGGAAGAGAGTCAAGAGGGTGGGGCTTCTTCTGGTTATTCTTTTGCTCTTGGATGGATTCGGTGCCGTGGCCAACTTGGGAGAAGAAGTAGTGCTCTGCGATGAAGTGGCCGGCGCAGGGGTGGAGAGAGCCGGCGAGGAAGGAGCTCAGGAGGAGGTAGAGGAGGGGTTGGAGGGAGCCGCCGCAGAACTTGGTCAGGGCGTAGTCGAAGGTGAGCTGGGTGATTAGGTTCAGGACGTGGATGGAGGTGAAGGGAGGGCTGTAGATGAACATGGGGCGGACGGCGTAGAAGAAGATCTGGAAGGTGCAGAAGAAGGCCTTGCCGAGGAGAGAGTCGAGGAGGAAGGCTTCGACGGCAGTGGGAAGGTCGGTGTCTAGGCCGGCGACGCCGAGGGACTTGTGGTGGGTGAGATGGTAGGGCTGTGAAGCGGGAGGGGTTAGCTTTAGCTTCCTGTATACTTGTTTTATATGCTTCTTCTGGGGTTTGGTGGTCCGACGTACCCGGAACGCAGCACTGTAGGGCAAACCGATCGGGATGTTGGCGAAGATGGCCAGCAGACGGTTGGCCATGGCAGACCGGAAGGCGAGGTTATGGGAGATCTCGTGAATGGCGAGGAAGAGGTTCTGGTTCGAGGTGGCTCCGATCACGTATGCAGTTGCGAGAAATTTCCAGTCGAACATGGAGGTGTTGCGGAGCAGGTAGGCGCAGAGGACCTGGAGAGAGACGACGCCCAGAACGACATATTTGGTCAGGGGCTCTGGTCCGCAGAGCTTGGTGACCTGAAGGAAGCGCAGAGGATGTCAGTAAATGATTATTTGGCGGAAAAGGCCACGGAGAAGTATGTGCATACCTCCGGGTGAGCTTTGATAATGGCTTGTCGTCTGGAGCGATGCGGCTCCTCTGTGTATGTCCAAAAGAAGTGATCATCGACAGCGGAGGATTCTGGAGGATCGATTCTGGTTGAAGGCTCTGTTTTATTGGGGGTAGCTTGCGCAGCCTGGCCCTTGGATGCGGACACGCGGAGATGCGGTGAGGCATCCGCGGTGGCTTCGACGACGGACGAAGACATAGCGAGGGACGAGTAGGGGCGAAATGACAGACTTTCCAAGTGGCAATTTACGCCATAGATGACTGCGACTGAGGAGTAGGAGGAAGGAAGAAGAGAGTGTGGGAGAGAAATGGGCTGATGAGAGAGAGCGCAAGGAACAGAACAACGTGAGTTTCGGAGCGGATGCTTTCCACGTGGGGCTACCCGGGTCCACGGATGGTCCGATTTCATCTACGCTTTTTACTATTCGGTGAAAGTTATACATAATCATCGGCATCATTGGTCAATAGTTAACATGCATTTCATATACTTGGTTCGTTTCAAATAAGGCTAATTGAAGTGGTACAATCCCTAAACCCTCGACCAAAGATAGTGCAACCTAGTAGTCGTCGCCGCGACTGATGACTTCCTTTACATTGGGTCGAAGGACAATCGTCTGTTGTCTGGTTAGCTGTATGTCTATATATCGTGAGAGCTGCAGAAAGACGTACATGTTCATACTGGGCAGTGTAGGAGCCCTTGATATCGCAAAGAGGCGGGTAGTCCTGGACAATTCCGGACGAGACCAGGTTGTTCAACTGCACCAGGTTAGCATTGACACATTACGAAGCAGAGGAATTACTCACCCCAAGGAGGTACTTATCCTGGCCCAACCGGTCAAGGTAACGGCGACAGAAGGGAAGAGTACCGAAGTTCTTGTTGATGACGTTCAACAAGTTCTTCGCCGAAGAGAGACGCAGAGGAACCTGACTGTGATCAGGGATCAGAGCGTAGTGAGAGGTTTCCATCTTCATATCAGTTAGCAAATGAATAATATCTGGCCAATAAATGTCGACAACTTACATCCTCTCTCACGTAACCCTTTCCGGTACTACCGAAGGTCTCAATGGCGAACACTTCACCCTCCTCCATCTTGGTCTGGTCGCCACCCTTGACAATGGGAACACTCTTGCCACCGTGAATGATGTGCTGGTCAATGTTGTGACCGTTGAGGTTCCGGATACACTTGACGGGATACATGGTCCCGTTGATTTCAACTTCGTAACTCTCCATGGCTTCCTGGACGGCGGCACCAATGTCGCTCATGCGGACGTCGATGCCCGCTTCCTACATCAAGCTGTTAGTAACCAAGCACCCGGTACTAGGATAGAAACTGTAGACATACGCGGATACCAGTGTTGGTAGCATCCTTAACGGCCGCCAAGAGAGGGTCGTACACCGGGTCAAAGGCCACGGTGAAAGCACTGTCGACGATACGGCCGTTGATGTGGGCACCGAAATCGACCTTCATGACATCACCCTGCTGCAACACCATCTTGTTGCCAGCGTTGGGGGTGTAGTGGGCAGCGCAGTGGTTAATACTGAGACCACAGGGGAAACCCATACCACCCTTGAGGTTATCACCTTCCTCAAGACCCTGGTGACCAGTCAAGGCACGGACGGATTCTTCAATACCCTCCGCAATCTCCGTGAGGGTCTGACCAGGCTTAATGGTTTTTTGCGCATACTGACGAACCTGACGGTGCACCTCAGCGGCCTGACGGTATTCCTGCAGGAAGTCATTCTTCATGCGGTCGAGGTAGCGCTTCTCCTCGTTGGTGGTGCGGTACGAATTCTCATTCAGGTACTCGACGATCTCACCCTCGGGATATTCCTTGCCGGCGAACAGAGTCGACAGGGGAACGCGCGGAGGAGAGGACTGGACCTTGGCGCCTCCCTTCTTCTTCTTCTTGGACTTGCGCTTCTTCTTTTTCTTGGCGGCTGCACATCCGCGGATTTGGTCAGTGCGGGGAGAATTCTGGAATTGGCCCGAGGGGTTGGTATCCGTGGAGAGAAAGCGCACCTCCGCTGGCTGCACCCTCGCCGGCAGCATTTCCATCCTCTACTTCATCATCATCGGAGTCGTCCTCCGCCTCTCCGGCTTGTGCTTGACCAGCGGCAGGGGCGTCCGCCTTCGCGTCGCCGCTTTGACCGTTGACTAGAGAGCGAGCGGGGAAATCTTATCAGCTTACTGCAAGCGGATGGCAGAGGAGGGTTCGGAGATCAGCAACGGGAGTCGTTCAGTGACTTACGGTCGAGCTTCTGCAGCTTCTCGCTAGCCTGGGCAGCCATGTTGAAAAGCTGGGCAAACCGGGATGGATTGGTGGTGGGCTGATGGAGGGGAAAGAAAAATGAGGGCAAAGCGGCAACCGTCGGGGAAAAGACGGTCAATGCCAAGCCTGAAGGTCGCCTTTTGGCTGTTTTCAGGGTTCCGCGGCGCCAACTGGTTAGTTAGGATTGGAGCCCTAGCTGGTTTCTAGATTAATACTGTGGAGAAGCTCTAGGTCAGGTACAACCTGCATGTACAATTTGAATGCATTGACCATACTAATTGCTACCAACTATACAAAAAATTGGGGTCTATATGTGTAGGTATCAGTGTACGCTAACATTGCAATTGGTCGCGTGCGTCTGAACCCTGCAGCAACTTGCCTGACTAGACCATTGACATCGATTAGAGAATAATAGTAATAGAGGGATAGTATGCATAGAAGATACATAATGGCCTAATAAAAAGGACAAAGTGACGATGTCAAGCAACAGCATCTAGAACCACCATCAATGAACCTACATCCATACATGCACACCCATACATCACCAGCACCGCAGAACAAGAGAAACAATAAGAGAACAAACCATAAAATCACTTTATGAATATCTTCAATAATATCCCGAGATCAAGATACACAATCTACACCCAAGCATAGCACCAAATACAACGTAGCACAAAGTATATCTACGAAGTACTCCGTAGAAAGCAAGATCCACCACCAGATCAGATCAGATAAACCCGACCGATGACGCAGCTCCGCCTTCCGAAGAGCGGCGGATTTCCTTCTCTCATCTTATCCCGACCCAGCACCGATAAGTTACAATCTCCAACTCTCCCTCCATTCGATCGCGCCCTCTTCCATTCCCTCCTAACCCTCACCCTCTATCTAATGTAATCAATTATCCCAAATAACCAACACAACACAACACAACACAACACAACCCTCAAAAAGAACCATGACCTTCCCTCGTCTCCGGGGGCCCACGGCCACCCGCCTCCGACAGACCACCACCATCACCACCAACACACCCTACACGAGACCAATCCACCACCGAACATTCACCACATCCACCCCCCACTACTCCCCCTCCGCGCGCGAACCAACCTACTACGAAATCCTCGACGTTCCTCCAACCGCCACCCAAGCCGAGATCAAAAAGTAACCTCCATCTTCCCCCAATCCCTTCCCCCTCACCCATCAACCCCCCCAAACTAACCACATTCCCCCCAATCCAAATAGAAAATTCTACGCCCTCTCCCTCCAACACCACCCCGACCGCAACCGCGACGACCCTAGCGCCTCCAACCGATTCGCCCAAATCTCCAGCGCCTACAACACCCTCAGCAACGCCACGAAACGCAGTATCTACGACCGCGACCACCACATCCACATCCATGCATCCTCGACGCACAGCACAGCAACGCCAGGCCAACACCCCATGGGCAGCTACAGCAGCTACAGCGCGAATCTGCACACGAAGGGGGCGTCGTACGCGGGGTCGCGCCCAGCCAGCGGATTAAGTAAACGGCGGGGTCAGTTTCGTGGACCGCCGCCGAGTTTCTATGCGCATGGGGGGTATGGAGGGACTGGGAGGCGGGCTGGTGGTGTAGGTGGAGAAGGTGGTGGTGGTGGTGGTAGTGCGAAGGGCACAGCAGCTGGGGGAGAGGACGATCCGACGTCATTTATTCATCGGAATACGGTGTGGCATTTTAATGCAAAGGGGCATTATAGGACGCAGACGAGGGAGGATGAGAGGAGGCAGGAGCGGAGGTCGAGGGAGATGGCTGGGGCGTCGCACATTAATGATAAGTATCTTGGGAGTCCCGGGGCCATGGCTGTTAGGTTTATTGTGGTCTGTGGGATATTGATGGGGGCGGGCGCTATGACGGGGGTGTGGAACGGTGATCGGGCCGGTGGGCAGACGAAGTCTACCAAGTCGGTGGGGAGGAAGGAGGGTTGATCGGGGTTTAGACTGTGGTCAGTACTCTTCCTGGTGGGTTGGGTTGGTTCTGTATATTGGGGGCAACTGGCTGGTTCATAGACATTCATCTGGCGCAGGACTTGCTTGGGAGGTTCACTTCGGCATGCATTCGGTTATAGCTGGTTCTATACCCGCGACTCTGCGGAGAGTCCCCATGTGTATATACTATAGACGGGCTTGGCTTGAAACAAGGAAATATAGGCTTGATTGATATACACTATCGTTGAAAGGGTGTGATACATGATTATTATCTAAACATCCATATAACAACCCCGCGCCCACTCCCAACTCCTATCCCGCGTATACCAACAGCCGGACGAGAGACAACCAGGAATCAATCGATAATCTCAATGACTTCCAAAATCTACTCTATCAGGCAGTATCGGAGCACTAAGGACTAGGCATGGGCGGGTGCTGAAAACAAGGAAAATTCATCTAAGCCTCGAAGGTGAAGCTGGCGCCAACCTTGTGGGCGGCCTGGTTCAGGTTCTGGGTATCGAAGGAAGCACCAAGGCCGAGGGTAACACCAGGGCGGAGGAGAACGTTGTAGGCCAGAGCGGCAACACCACGGTCGTTGATCTTGGCCTGTAGAGAATGGGGTTAACGATGATCTGAAAGATCTGAAAAGGTTGCATACCTTGGCGAAGGAAGAGGGGTCAAGGCGGTACTTGCTGGCAACCTCAAGGCCGACGGAGTTGCCGGTCTTGGAGTCCCAGGTAGCCTTAGCACCAGCCTCAACCTGAGCGTTGACGCGGTGGTAGTAGCTGGCGGAGAAGACGGTCAGGTTGTTGCCAGCGGTGATGGCAGCGGAGTACTGGGGAACGCTGTAGCCAACGGCAGCGGAGTACTTGGTGATGGCGGCCTTCTGGACGTCGTAGCCACCCTCAGCACCGACGAGGAAGCCCTCGTGGCCGAGAACAGCGTCGAAGTTGGCGGAGGGGCCGTTGAGGAGGTCGAAGAAGGCACGGGCGTGCAGGTTGGGCTGCTTGAAGTAGAGGTTGAGCTTAGCACCCTTGGACTGCTTGGCAGGGAGGTACTGGGTCAGGATCTCAGCCTTGAGACCCTTGGCGATGTTGTTGTCGAGCTCGAGCTTGGTGTCGAGGGCGTTGGCAGTGGTCCAAGCCTGGGTGAGGGTAAGGCCTGGGTGGGGACGGATAATTAGCATTCCTGCATGTTCCACAATCCTGGACATGAAGTGAAGGAAGAAGCGCTGGGATGGGGCATGGCTGCACGCAAACATGAACGTGAACCTATCCTCAAGCACTGCTGGGGACGAAGGGACGGGTGGTGTGCGCAAGGGATGTTCGCATTGTTTTTTGCGTTTCCGGGGGCCTTTACCAGTGGGCTGGTCAACGTACTTGGCCTCGAGCTATAACAGGATGATGGTTAGCATTATAATCCATAGATCAGTGGAAGGGCGCCAATTGGGTAGTGAACTTACGGAGCCAGCAATGGGACCCTCGTGGGCAGACTTGCCCTTCACGTTGAAGGTGACGCCATTGGGAGCCTTGGACTTAACCTCGAGGTTGGCTAGAGTAACACTTGAGTCAGTCGTGTCGCGCGCAAAAAGAGAAAAAGCAAACAACCCAATCCAGGGGCGCAGGATTTGGGAGGGAACTCACCGGCGCTGTTGTGGTAGAAGTCCTTGTTCAGGAGCTGTTGTGCAGAGGATTAGCACGAAAATCCCTTCCCGGGAAGCTGTCTTCCAAGGTAACAAATTTCAAAGGTGGTGAGGGCAGCATACATCGTTGGCCGCCTTGGCGATGTCGGAGAAAGCAGCAGGAGCAGACATTGTGAATGAGGTGGTATAGGAGATGACGAAAACGTCAGAAGGAGATAAGAGAGGATAGAGTGGAAAGGCTGAAGATGATGAGGGGAGAAGGGAAGGGAAAGGGAAACGATGGGGAAACCGGGCAGGAAAGAAGGTCGAAGTTGAGTCGCCAAACAATGGGGAAGCCACGGGAGAAACCCCCCACCCTGATTGGTCGGTGCTCGGTTGCCGGTAGAAGCCGCTAAGTCCCGTGATGTCGATGCCTGGCGGCTGAGGTTCCGCGCCTGAATTGCGAGTCAACCTTTCCAAGGTTTCCCGAGAGTTCAGCCCGCCGTGTTTTGACTACTCCTACTAACACTAACTAGTTACTTTGTAGTTAGTTGCTTGCTTATCCTCGGCTTCCGTTCGTCCTGAAATATGAGAAAAACAAAGTACAATTGTTTTCTTTCTCAATAATATGAAGAAAAAACAATATCTGCTATTATGTTCTGAAATAGACCGCTTCTCAGAAACATAGCAATGGTATCATCTTGGATGCCTGTCACGCACCCCCATCGGGACAGCATGCATGGACCTACCATGGAACCCAGCCCAACCACATGGGGTTCGTATGACCGTGACAACGCATGTCCCTCCTGATCAGCACCATCCGCGCTTGACTCATAATTCGCCGGTGTGGTAACCTCGCCCGAACTACTCTCAACCATTCCTACAATTCTTACAAATCTTGCCGATCGAAGACAAACAACAGTAGTTGAAGAAGACATCATAGATGAAAGAAAAGGAAAAGCCAATACGCGGTGATCCCGACGCATCTAACTGAAATTCGCTTTTTTTCGCGTCCCAATGAGTATCCCTGGTAAATCATCTATACATGGTTCTATACCCAAACTCTCCGCAAGAAGTTAAGACACGCAATATTCATTACCCAGACATTTAAACGGCGTTTTCGTACTTGGCGTTGTGAGTCGCAATAGCTCTAATAAGGTCAAACATATCAGCTGTCTGTTTTCTTCTGCGTTCTGATGCATCATATGCTTACCTGCCACTCGGGTCGGTCTGCTTGGACCAGGTCGGTACCCAACGCTCAACAGTGCCGGCACAAGAAGGCGGGAAGAGTTCGTCGAACATCGTGCGGTACCAGTAGCTAAGAAAATGTCAGTCCCTGTCTTCGGCAATACAATGACACAAAACTCTAAACATACGCTTCCTTGGTGTCGGGAATATCGCTACCCCACTCGGGCTTGGGGTTCTTCATCATCTCGTCGGTGACGTGCACCTCAGCCTGGTCCTTGAGGGCGTCAATCCAGCTGTAGCCGACACCGTCACTGAACTGCTCCTTCTGGCGCCAGAGAATGTTGTCGGGCAGGTAGGGCTTGACGTCGGGCTCGTCGGTGGTGTCGAACGCCTTACGCAGGATGTACTTCTCGATGCGCTCCTTGGTGATCATCTTCTCGGCAGGCTCAACGCCCATGCAGGTCTCAAGGAACTCCTTATCCAGGAAGGGAACACGAGCTTCCAGACCCCAGGCAGAGGTGGACTTGTTGGCTCTCAGACAATCCGCCAAGTGCAGGTTCTTGACACGGCGGACAGTCTCCTTGTGGAACTCCTCACGGTCGGGAGCAGCGTGGAAGTAAAGGTATCCACCGAAGATCTCGTCACTACCCTCACCACTGAGAACCATCTTGACACCCATAGCCTTGATCTTACGGCTGAGCAGGTACATGGGGGTGGAAGCACGGATGGTGGTGACATCGTAAGTCTCCAGGTGGTAGATGACATCGGAGAGGGCGTTGAGACCGTCCTCAACGGTGAAAGTGAAAGCATGGTGCTTGGTTCCAAGGAACTTGGCCACCTTGAGGGCCGCCTCGGTATCGGGGGCACCAGGCAGACCAATGGAGAAGGAGTGCAGCTGCTGGAAGGTGGTGACGGTGGACAGATCGTTGGAGTCATCAATGCCGACCAACTCGTTCAGCTCAGCACCCTGGGCCTGGGCAGCCTTGGCGGCCTCCTGCATACGCAGGGTTTCACGCTGAGCGATGGAGGCGACCAAGCTGGAGTCGAGACCACCGGAGAGCAAGACACCATAGGGGACCTCAGCCATCAGACGCTTGCGAACAGACTTCTCGAGAGAAGCGCGGATGACCTTGTAGTCAACAGGGGCGGAGGGAACGTTGGCGGGGTCCCACCAGGTCGGCTCGAAGTAGCGGGTGAAAGAGCCGGTCTTGGAGTCGAAGATGTGGCCGGGAGGGAAAGCCTGGATCTTGTCGCAAACCGGGTGGAGAGACTTCAGCTCAGAAGCGAAGTAAACGGCTCCAGGGGTCTCAGAGGACCAGCCAATGTAGAAGCTGGTAATACCGATGGGGTCACGAGCGGCGACAACCCTGTCCTGGTTCTTGTCGTAGAGAACCCAGGAGAACATGCCATCCAGGTGCTTGGGGGCGTCGAGGCCGTGTTCCATGTACTAAGCCCATCAGCAACCTTATACAGATATACACCAGAAAAGATCCTTCGCACATACCAAGGGGATGACGACCTCACAGTCGGAATGCGTCTTGAACTCATACTTGGTCTTCAGGTTCTTCCGGAGGATACGGTGGTTATAGATCTCGCCGTTGACGGCCAGGGCAAGGGAGCCATCGTCGTTGACAAGGGGCTGGGCACCAGAGTCTGCAAAGAAACCATGTTAAGACGGATATCAAAACGATCCGCGGCGAGGGGAAAAATGACATACCAACACCGACGATACACAGACGCTCGTGCGCGAGGACTGCCAGTCAATTAGTCACCACCTTCTTTCAGCCCACGAAGCTGCTCAACTCACTGGTCTTGTCAGACATCCAGCTTCCACCTAGACGCAAGTCAGAATAATGTCCACCAGCATGCTTGCTAAAAACAGGCTTATGACTCACTCCAATCGGGACCACGGTGGCGCAAACTGTTCAACTGCAATCAGCACCAATTCCACCATCAAAAGTGCACCAGAAATACTTACGCCTTGGCCATGCGCAGGGCCGTAGGCTTGAATTTTTGCACATCGGGGTGACTATTGCAGTTCAGATCAGAGGGTGTGACTCAAAAACGGAGAGCGATGGTGGCGCGGGGCCCGCAAAAGAAATCAAAGACTTTGAAAGAGAGAGAGGGGAGAGAGAAGAAAGATTCCAGGGTTAGTCCACATACTGATGACACGCGAAGATACCACACATGCTGACTACAATTCAATTGATGAACCGACTCAGGTAGACAGCAAAAGGGAAGCAATTGACTAATCGAAAGATAGGAGAACGAGGGGAAAGAGAGAGAGATGAAGCGGGAAATCTTAAATATGGAATGGAAAAGCGACACACCCGTTCGCGGCGGCGGGGCGGAACCCGAGGGGCGATTTCGGCCACAAATCTCAGTGACTCACTTCCGATAAGATAGCCGCTAATTTTCCTACGCAGAAAACTGAAATGTCGCTGTGACGGTTACTTTTCTTTCTTTCTATGTCATCCTTATTGGTTGTGCCCTGACAGGTTGGGTCGGGTTCTCTAGTTGGTTCCAACGTTGTTGTGTCCATTTTCCTTCAACTGTCTGCACATCCCCCACATTTTATATTCTACTAAAGTACTTTCTCCAGATTTTTGGTCTTTCTGGAACTTGTTTTACTTTTACGCACTAAGGATGACAGATTGGAGAAAATTGAGTTGGAGTCGATTAGAGAGGACCCTCCCCCCACCCAGGGGGCACAAGCCGTCTGTCTATGGTATGATCATCCGAAAATCGGTCACCAGCATGCACCCTCCATGGTAGACATAGATAGAAGTATGCGAGGAATCCCAAAGAGCAAGGAGAGACATAAGCTAGATAAATCGCATTAAAGTAGTGTCAAACGCCGTCCCGAACCGCCCCGTTTTGTCAGTTCTATGTACGCCACGCTGCTCGCTAAGAAGGAAACCCAAGTATTCCACCCGCCCAAGACAGGAAATAGTCGAGACACGCCTGCGCCCATGCGACATTCCGGAACCGATTTAACTGCAATGGCGCGCTGAGCATGATCATAAACTCCCAAGCGGGTGTATCTGCGCTCTCCCTCTTGGAAGGCTTCCCGTCCTTCTACCCCACGTGGGAACACCTGGTCTAAGACTCTTAAGCCGCCATACCCGCCGTGAAATTCGCAGAACTGGGATGAAGTTGGGGGGACGGAAATAGACACACGACGGGCGGAAGAGTAGCTTCGTGGTGGGATAATAAATTGTCATGCCGTCGTGGGGCGTTGTTTAAAGGGCCGGGTTCTCCCTCACGACCTGTTTAACTCGCTTCTCGTACGCTGGGCGGTCCTTCTTAAACAGGTTGTATGCCTCAGCCTGGGCTGGTGACTCCGGGTTGGGGTCATCTAGCAGATCCTGAATACCCAGGAGAATCTGCTTGATTGTGATTGCGGGCTTCCACGCCTCCTCCTCGTTCAAGATTGAGAGGCACACGGTGCCGGAGGGATAGACGTTAGGGTGGAAAAGCGGAGGCACGAATTTGCCTGTTGGATGCGAATACTCTAGTTAGCTTATTGCGCGAAAAGTGCTATAAACGGAACCTTTCAAACAGCACGGACGAGTGGCGTTGGGGATAGTACGGGAGAGAGGGGAACCTACACTTCGGCGGCTTAGTGGGGTATTCTGCGATAGAATGCGGGTTAGCAGGTTTGTCGCATAGAGCACCAGTCGATAGGCTTCACTCACCATCGGGAAAGGTAACGTCAAGTTTGAAAAGTCCGCCTTCCCAGAGTGTTTGCGCCTTGCCGGGGATACCGCACTCCCATCGTTTGAGGTCAAGCGTTCCTTGAGGAGTCCGATGCGGCTTTGCGTAGAAGCCAAAAGGGTGGTCTCGACGCCACTGCTTTCTGTAGATGGTCGCGTTTGAGGTTAGTTCGAGAAAAGACACGCCACAATATGCATATGCGGTGTTGTCAGTCACCTACCTCTCCTCCGTCAGACGGTTCTGGCAAAGCGACATTTTGGGGATGCGGTTTCGGAGTACGTAGGTGGGCTGGAACCGAAGAAGGCTGGGATGATGGCGAGAGGGTTGAGAGAGCTGGGAGGGAGAGGGGAAGAAGAGGAGAAAGCGAGGCGGGAGGAACGAAGTCAGAGGGATTTAAAGGATAGTGAGGTAGGCAAATTAAGGTCGGCCGTGAATGCGCAGACGAAGTAACACTGTCTTGGGCGTGCAGCTGCTCATCGCTGGGTTTGATGCCCCACAGCCAATCAGTCCCCGGCGGCGCTGCAGTTTATCGCTGTCACATGACCTCATAGATCCGCATCGAACTTTTTGATCGATGAAAGTTCATTGGCACGTCTTCCATTTCCTCCCTCTGCAGTTGTGCCTTGGGCGACGGAACCAATGGGGTCTTCCATGTGTCCTTGCGTTGTACATGGTGGTTCTATTGGGTACACACAGTTGACATGCAGCAATTATTCCCGGAGATCGCCGTCAGCCAACTCAATGTACAGAGATGCCATGTACCAATGAAGGAATTAGTTAAGAGGTTACTGCTACTAGTCTCTCCAACCACTCCAGCAACTTCCTCATATCAGTGGTACATTAGTAGCTGCGCTATGGTTGTAGCAAAAAGCCTTTGTCAGGATGTATAGACTATCTCAAACAACATAGTACATTGTATGTATGGATTTAGGCAACAACCACTGTGGAAGGAGCCTGGAAGCAAAGTATATCTCATGTTTTAAGTCACATGATCTTAATGCAGTATAGATAGCCACAGGGGAAATCATGATATCTGGTCTTTGAGCACCGATAGTAATGCAAACAGTGACCGAGTTTAATGTAAGAGTTGAAATGGATGCATTCTCCTAACAGTCTTGTTCTGGTTCCCCAAAATGACTATGCTAAGTGCCATAAAAGGTGAGAGAATTGTCCCTTGCTTGTATTTCTCAGTTCGCAATTTTGTGAGGTATCATGTACAGAGTCCCTTCCCGCTATTAGCTATCGTATATCCCCTGTTCAAAAGTATGTACATCGTAGAACCGGGCAGTGATGGCATTCCCACTGAATATCCGACCCTCAAGAGCGTTGACGGCCTAGTGTTCTTAGCCAGGTTCTTAAATAAAGCATTAGATGGGCACTGATGCAGCACTTACACGTAGAGCCGAGAGCTGATTAGTGAACTTAACAAAAACTGGCACTGGAGGCGCCGAGTCTCGAGGTATGAAGACACGTTCAACACGACCGTACTGTATCTCATTAGACCGTGCCATGGAATAGGCAAACATCCACTTACCTTCTCAGAACACTCTTCACCAATCTCTTGCATAAGACCACCGCCCTCGCCATCCCCAGCTAATTCAGCATCCAAGTCCATTCCGTCAAGCATACCCTTTAAGATAATGACTTCACTCATTGGACCAAACTTCCCTTCCTCTTCATTCTTCCTTGCGCCACCAATGATCTTGCCCCGACCAGCGGGCGTTGCGAAGCCTCCACCTTCGGAGTCCGGTCGCTTCTTCTGCTTCTCAACCTTGACTTGCAATGGCTTGACAATGCCGGTGCCCGTAGCACCCAGACCAGAGCCCTTAGTCCAGCCATACTTGGCCATGAGACGTTCAGCAAATCCCTTCTGTCCTGGCCGCAGCGAACGCTGGCTCTCATCCTCCGGCTCATCTTCCACTGGCTGCTCCTTTGCGAAGACTTCTTCCAGTTCCGCCTCCGACGCAGGTATGTCCTCGGGTGGAGGAGGAAGCGTGTAGCGAACTGGTGCTCGGGATATAGTTGCGGAAGCTGGTTGTAAGGATTCTAGGGGCCTGGGCGGTGGCGGGGCAGCAGGAGCTGCTGCAGGCTGGTTGCCCATTGACAACTGAAGGCGCCGTAAGTAGGCATCTTCGCCTGTAGGGTCATCCGGAACCTGCGCGGGCGGCTCATCGGTTGGGGGTGGCGGTGGAGGAGCATCCGACATGGAGATATCTCCTGGGGTTTCGCTTGTTCGTTCTGGAGGAGATTCGATGGGTGGCCTGGGCGGCATATCGTTGAGATTGGGAGGCGGCGCGAAGCTGCTCGGAGGAGCAAATTTACCTATGACAGTCATGAGTATATGAACACGATCTTGAGAGCGAATTGCTTACGATTCATGGGTCGTGCATATCCATCGTCACTTAGTGAGTCCCTGCTGGGCGATCTGGCCATGCGATGTGCGTAAAGACGGTCTTTCCACTCCCTCACCTCAGCTATTTGTTCGTCACTGTGCTTGTACTCTTCATAGTTGTTCGGTCGCGACGGGTCATAAATGTCGTCCCAGTTCTGCACAAACTCCTGCGCCTCGCGGTTCTTCTTGCGCTTCTTGCGCCCACCTCGTTGCCTCTTCGGACCGGCATAGAATCCATTAACATCGTCATCCTCCGTGGCTGCCCAATCTGCGAGAGTAGTTTTCACGGGGGCTGCTGCCGGGGCCGCGGGTGCAGCAGCAGCCTTTGGTAACGTCGGTTTCGGTTTCGGTTTCTGAGCTGCTAGCTGGGGCCTCTTGGTAGGCTGAAATCTGAGAGAAGCTGGAAACCACCGATGAGAACAACCGGGCGGACAAGTGAGCAATCAGATCGTTCAAATGCAGATAAAACGGCTCAGTCAACAAAAGAGGGTATGAGTCTACCAGCACTGAGCTGCTGCTTTTTGGCAGCGGATTCATCGGACTGAGAGTCATTATTCTCGGTAGTGCTACTCTGCTTAAAGACGACCGGGGCGCGAGCGATCGTTCCGGGCGAGTTATCGGCAGATGGATCTAGAAGGTTGGCGTAGAGTGACAAGGTGCCCCCTGGCTTCGCGGGGGTGGAATCAGAAGCCATATCTGATAGGAAACGGAGAGAAATCAAGATCTAATAAGCATGAAGGGACAGTTCAAGCGACAGCTTTACAGGGTACCATCAATCGATCATCAAGCAATGTGAACGGGGCCGATAGAATGAGGAGAGGTTTGTCTAGTTTACATGGTTTGCTTAGTTTGTTACATTGTGGCGGTGACTAACCAGAATCAGCTGTCCCAAACAGGAAATAATGGGGGAGCGGAGCCCAAAGAGGAGATCCCGAGGTCGGATGGAGAGACAAGAAAGGGAACCCCTATCCCTTCAGCAAAATACCCTGGGAAACAAGTCCTCGTGGTGTTGTGAATACTTCCTGAATTCTGATTCTCCATCTCACAAGTCCCATAAGCAATTGGATCTCATCAACTCTATTGATTCGTTTCCGATCAGCATCCCTGCCAAGCCAAGACCCTAAGCGTTACTATCCTGCAGCATACTAACGACGATGGCGACCTTGGCCCGGTCATTTTCCTCCGATAGTGCTGACCTTGCTGTCCTAGTCCCCAATAAACCCACTCCGCTGTCGATCTCCTATCAGCAGCTACACAACCATATCGCCGATTTCCAGGCTAAGCTAGCTCGACTGGGTGTCACTCATGGCGCTGCGGTCTCGCTGGCTCTGATTAACTCCTATGAGTTCATAGTCGCCTTTCTTGCCGCCTCCTGGCAACGTGCCATCGCTGCGCCCTTGAACCCGGCCTATAAGCAAGAGGAATTCGAATTCTATATTGATGATCTGAGCTCCACTCTGCTTTTAATTCCGAAGGGATCATACATAAAGGATGGGCCGGCCGTTCGCGCGGGCAGGAAGTACCAGGCCGCTATCGCGGAGTGCTACTGGAACGGTTCCGAGATCGTTCTAGACGTCAAGGAACATGGAAAGTTGGCTGGCAATGGAGGCGCAGATATCCAGGAAGCTCAGCCTGATGACATTGCCCTCGTTCTACATACCAGTGGGACGACTGGCAGGCCCAAAGCTGTAAGCTCGATCTACTGACTCACATCCCATTGGATATCTCATATCGCTAACATTCCGATCTACTACTTGCCATGCAGGTCCCACTCACTCACAAGAACCTGACAACCACAATGAGTAAGTAGCAAATATAACTATACAGACACACCCACAAAAGCAAAAATAGACAATCTCAAGAACAAATTCACTGACCCACCACAGGGAACATCCAAGGAACATACAACCTCACCCCAGCAGACCGAACATACCTCGTGATGCCACTATTTCACGTCCACGGTCTCCTCGCAGCATTCCTAGCCCCTCTATACTCCGGAGGCTCCGTCATAGTCCCTCCCAGATTCTCCGCAACAGACTTCTGGACCGACTTCACCACTCACAAAGCAAACTGGTACACAGCAGTACCAACCATCCACCAAATCCTCCTCAAAACACCCCTTCCCAACCCAGTCCCTCAAATCCGCTTCATCCGCTCATGCTCCTCACCCCTCTCGCCCAAAACCTTCCAAGATCTAGAAAAGGCCTTCAACGCCCCGGTCCTCGAAGCCTACGCCATGACCGAAGCCGCCCACCAAATGACCAGCAACCCCCTCCCCCCAGGAAAGCGCCAACCCGGCAGCGTAGGCCTAGGCCAAGGCGTGGAAGTACGGATCCTCGACAACAACGGCAACGAAGTGCCTCAAGGCCAAGAAGCAGAGATCTGCGTCCGAGGCGACAACGTAACAAAGGGCTACCTGAACAACCCCTCCGCCAATGCATCCTCCTTCACTGCGGACGGATTCTTCCGTACAGGCGATCAGGGCAAGAAAGACGCCGATGGCTACGTTATCATCACAGGCCGTATCAAGGAACTGATCAATAAGGGCGGTGAGAAGATCAGTCCGATTGAATTGGACAATACGCTTTTGCATCATCCGAAGGTCGCGGAGGCCGTGTGCTTCGCTATTCCGGATGAGGGTCACTATGGAGAGGATATTGGGGCTGCGGTGGTACTTAAGAGTCGGGATGCTGCTACTGAGGAGGAGTTGAAGGCGTGGGTGGAGTCGAAGTTGGCGAAGTTTAAGACGCCTAAGAAGGTGAGTTTGCCCCTACGTTGTTGTAGCTTTGATGAGATATGGGGTCACTAATTGAGTTTGATAATGTAGGTGTGGCTTGTTCCGCAGATTCCCAAGACAGCGACGGGAAAGATTCAACGACGCAAAGTGGCAGAGGCGATGCTCAAGGTCAAGGCGAAGCTGTAAAATATGTGTGTAACCTTTCTATCTACACCATAGAATGTCTTCTATAGTATGAGAAGTATGACGTTGTTTTCCAAGATCAATTCAAATATGCTACCTGTCATGAACCATGTTACTACGAAATGATAAAGTATAGAATTATATGAAGCAAACCCGCTTAATCCTACAATATGCGGTTCTTTCAACATTTAGTTATTACCTAAGTAGTAGAAGTAGTAGTACTAAGTACAACATGATCGAACTGTAGATAACACACAACAACAACCTGATTTTCACCGATTAGTAAGTATCATTAGGATTATCGAAAAGGCTTGTTGCTCGATGGCGACGCATATCTGGAGCTCTCAAGACCGCCCAGGGCGGAAGGGGAGGGCTTGGCCTTCGGAGCGTGAACAGATTGTTGCAGAGCAGGTGAAGGTCTGGTGGCCGGCTTGGGAATATTTCCTGATGCAAGTCGTGGCGCAATTGGTCTGGGGGTCTCCTCTTTGCCAAATCCTTCCCTGACCGGTGTCTTGATGGTCAATTTGTGTGAGACTTTAGGTGGAATCGAAAACTTGAACCGGAGTTCTGGGATCTCTGGAGTTGAAGTAAGTATTGGACATGAGAAATATGCATATATAGATAGATAAAGGTAATACTTACCATCGGCTGGTGGCTGCTTCGGCGCAAGCTGCTCGGTTCCAGAGGATATGGTCTCTCTACGCCTACCTGGCAGTAGGTGATCCCCAAATATGTGTCCTTCTGGCATGCTCACGCGACGGTGCGGGCAAGGGGTTTCAGGAACGCATGTCGCATTCGACTCGCTTGAGAAACTATTCGACTGGGCGCGGTAGGGCGTCTTTGGGACAAATGGCGGTGCGGTCACGTTGAGTCGGGCGGAAGGGCTTGGACTTGCCATCGCTAGTCGGGCATTCTCCACTGATGTAGGCATGATCTGTCCACCGATGCTGGGGGTCGATTGCTTGTCTGGTTCGATTATAGTCTCAGCTTTCTTTGGGGTGGAGCTGTCCATGGATACATTCTGTATACCTAGACCACTGATGGTGGATTGAGGTTGTTCATCTGGCTCAGCTGCCGCTACAAGAGTTTCAAGAACCGGCTTTCCAAGGAAAGGGTCTTCTTGTGTTTGAATTGTTTTACCTGTGGAGTCATAAGCGCCTTGCAACTTCCCTTCGAGTGCTGTCTTGCATTGCTTCAGGCTTTCACGGTGCTCACCCGAAAGAGAAGTCGACTGCAAAAGCTCGCACAGCATATTAATCTGCCGATGCAGATCCTCGCTGGCTTCGGAATTGTTATGTTGTTTGGTAGGCATAATATCACACTCATTGGTGGATGGTTCCCTTTTGTCCAAAGACATGTCAAAGTCAACTTTTCTTCTAGTGGGAAACCTAGGGTGAAGATCCTGTTTAAAGTCAAGGCCTTTCAGGTCTTCAAGAGAAGGAGTTAGCACCTCCGTAGTAGCAGGACTTTGACCATGGACGCTTTTCTCCGGTGGTGTGGAGCTAAAGTCAAGCAGGATGGCTTCTTTGACATCAGTTGCTACCTTTGGAGTGGTATCTATAGCATCTGGTGCAGGAGCTGCCTCTGTAGACGGGTCAGTGGTAACTTGTTCTCGTGTTCCAGCTTGGCTTTCAGGCATTCCAGAATTAGATTGTTCATCCTCCGTCGACTCCAAGCTCATAGAGGCAGACCCTTGATCCTGACTGGTGGTATCGAGTACGGCTGGAGATGGAGAGACTGGAAGCGGCTCGTCCGTCTTGGTTGCACTCTCTCGCTGCAAAGCCGTGCTCCGAGGGGGAATGGCCGGTAGCTGAACGACTGGACGGGGAAGAGGCTTGGAAGGTTCCGCCAGTTGGGGCTTCGAATGCGGCTGCGTCTCCTGAATAGTAGACCTAACCGTGGTTTCCATTGGTTTTGAAGACTTTTGACTGGCCTCAGATCTACCAACATCGCGAGATATTTGGGAGGCAGGAGTAGGGGCAGCCGGCGTAGTTCTAGCGCTAACCAGACTGCGAGCGGCAGCAAGGAAACTCTGTGGCTGACTGAGCATGCTACTATAGTCAACCCTGTATCCAAATGTAAGGTTTGATTTGATATCTTTTAGGGGATAGTAATTGCAACATACTGTGACACGGGTCTTCTCGGTCTGGTCAAGGAAGACGTAGGCCTTCTCACAGCTAGAAGGATCGTATTAGACGCCATGTATCTCACTAATGCGAATATAAGTAGCTTACAAGATCGTCTGTTTTGTCCTCTCATGGCTTCTACCTTCCTTGAAGCGTTTCCTTCACGAGCCGTGCGGTAGAAGTCATTGTCGTCAAGAGCTGCATCTCTATGGGACCGCTTCTGAGGCTGAGCAGCATGGCCTCTGGGTGCAAAGTTGGACGGCCTGCATATTCCTTATATATCAGCCAGAAATCTGTAATAGGTGAAGAGAAAAGTTTGATACTCACGGTAAAGAGCTCTGCCTTGTTCCGCGTCCTCGGGTGCCTATCACGCCGCCGCCACGACCGACCGGATGCAATGACCTGATAGCCGGAGCAGAACCAGAGCGCCTTTGATCCCCTATGTAATTTTGCCCTCCACTCCCCCGAATCATGGCGCTCAGCTGAAGTCGATGACTTTGTCCATCCAGAAGGCTGTCGAGGTTTTCCAGGTCTTCGGTATCACCTATTGTCTTGTGGACATCTTGAGTACAGAAGTTCAGCAAGATGAAGCAGGCACAATATTTAGGAGGTTCTCCTTTCCAATGACTTACTTGCCCAATCCTCAAGTCTCCCCTGGTTTGCGGTGGCCATGCGTTGAGCAGCTGAACCGGGAACGTTTGTCATCCGTATTGCCTCTATGTCTTCCAACCTAGCCTTCTTATGTCGCCTGTCATCTGCAGTTGAGATGTACTCCCGTCGTGCGGTTCCGAGGTCTTCCTATAGGGGTGGAAGTCTGGATTAGCCATTGACTTTACTTCAAAAAGCGTGTATAATAGAAATAAACTTCCTGGTTCTTTGCACAACGTACCATTTGAAGCCTCTTGAGGCGATCTGAAGTATTGGAGTCCATCTTCTCGAAGAGATGATGCTGCGATTGCAGAAGCAAATCGATGTTCAGATGTCTGTCAAAAAATGAGTTGGGACGGAAAGATCCATGAGTTCACTCAGGGAGAGCTGGACGCGTTTTTTAAACGCGTTAGCCTTACCAGAGAGTGAAGTAGACCGGGGGGAAATTCTGTTGCCCAGGCATCACTAGCAATTTCAAGTGAATGACATTTCAAGGTCGCAGAGGTAGTCAAGAAGGCGAGGGTGAGGATAAAGTACGAAAATGTCTTTGTCAGGGAGAAATAGTAGAGAATGTCGCCACTAAGCCAGTCAGAACAGCATGGATACTTTGAGAAGTTGAACCTCGAATGGGAAGCACAATGTGGGGGGTAAAGCAAGACAGTAGGTATTACAATCGAGTTTGGGTGCGATGATCGAAATGTTTGGCTCTAAGGGGACAGGTGTAAAGATTGTGAAGACAGAGCAAGTATGCTGACGACTGGTGCTGTGGGTAGATATTTCAGAATCAGATGGATGGAAAGGAAGATACGAGAAACACATAAAGCCTAAGTGAAACAATTGCGTGTTGTGGGTAAGTACCTGCTGTACTAGGATGACTGCAAACGCAGCTTTACAGCCACCCAAAGTTAAGCATGGGTTGATTGGACAGGTTTGACAGCTTTGAGCAAGTTTCAAATCGGAGCAATCGATGAGTACTAGTCTTTGTATGCCAAGTGAAATCGGTAGCCACCACACTACACTCCCTATTCCGTCCTAAGTGTTGCCTTCTGAGGCGTCGCGGCTGGTATAGCACAGCTATCACCGTCATGTCAATGTAGAAACATAGTTCGGTACCAGGAATTTATACGGAAGAGGCAAAAATGGATATAGAAACGTGATGGCGCACGACAGTATGTACATTTATATCGAGGCAGCCAGAAAGAAATGAAGTCTATCAGATGGGAAGTGAGCCTAAATATGCTCGGAGGCCGAATAGAATTTTTTTTACGCTAAGCACTGCATGTGCTCGCGCCGCCTTCATCTATGGCAGCAAGTAAAAAATGTTAGCAAAGCCAGTCCGGAGGCCATAAGGTGAATAGGGTCTTGGACTTACTACTTATCATCTTCATCACGGCCTGCAACAGGCTGACTCCCATAACAGTTATGCCAAACACAATGCACACATATGAGGGGATCTTGGCTTTGTGCGACGCATTGCTCAGCTTGATATAGCAAAGAGGCGGGAAGATATAGGCCAGTGCAGCAGCGCTGGTCGCGCCAATCAGTTCGAACACTGCACCTAGGTCGCACGTTATCAAAGCCATAGCCATAGCAGACACGACCAATGCCGATGTGAATATCAGGTGTCGGTTCATGTTGAAAGGCTCGTCAGGGAAGTAGTAAGTTGTCATCACCGACCGACATACAAATGCTTCGAGCGGCAAGGTAGTGAGCATGTTTAGGCCAAAGCATCTTCTTCAGGTCAGCTTGTTGAATGTCCGTGAAATATAGGCCGCGATCTTACAGTCGTGCGATATTGACCAGAATATTGTCGGATGGAAAATTGTTCAAGACGTTTCCTTGAGTCTGTGATCCAAAGAAAAGGAAACCGAAAATGCCCATAGCTAGACACATCAAGAGTGATACACCAGTCGAATAGTGGGTTACCCTTGCAAATCGGTCCATGGTCGGTTTCTTCAATGAACCGTAGATCAGAAGGCTATTGTGATCTTTGCATCTGTTAGTCTCGGGCCATGTTAAGGGACAATGCTACATACGGCATACGAATGCTGCAAACAGTCAGTACGGTTTTTGATCGCTTAGTCTACCAATGACCTGAACATACCGAATGATATCACCCCAACAGCCTGGAAGAAGCCATCATTAACCAGGAGCAGGCTCTTCACTTCCCCGCGTGACTCTGGAGGTACGCGGAACCCCTGCGTGATCACAGCTACCACAATGACTATCATACTGATCAACGCGAAGGTAGACGCTTTTCCCAACTACAATGAACTGTCAGCACCGTATACTTCAGCTTTGTGGATTACTGATACTGTACCTTAGCAATGTCGCGGTACAGAGACAGGGGATACGAAATTCCGAGAACAAGAAGAACAATGATAGCGCGTCTGTCGGTCAAAAGCCAAAGGAACGACATATCACGAAGGGAAGGAAATAAAGCACTCAAGACATGCGGTATGGTATCTCCAACGATAATACAGAACGCAATCATGCCGCCAAACGCAAATGCCCACTGCGCAACCGATATGGCGATAAGTCCACTCTTGCCAAAACAATGCTGCATTGTCGCCTGGAAAGAGTCCGCACCGCTCAACTTCGAATTGACCACTATCAGGCGTATTGTCCAATCAACAGCAATAGTGAGGACAATCAGGAGTGTAATTCCCATGAACATGCCAGCCTGTCGGAGGGCATAAGGCTGTCCTATTATACCAGCTCCTATTATGCTATTGGCCATGTTCATAAAGGCCATGCGCATCCCACTCCTCGGCCTCGCACTTTCTAGGTGTTCTTCGGGAAAGAATTCATCGGAGGTAGCCAGGGTCACGCTCGGGGCCTCGATGTCTGTCAGCAGAGGGACCATTTGCCTGGCTGACCGGTTGCGGTCTGCACGGCCATAGTCCTCTTCCTCCAGCCATGAGTCTCCGGAGTCGCGACGACCATTGGGGTGGTCCTCATCCTCGGTCTCGTCATCCAGGTCAAAGCGAACTCGGTTCATTGTTCGAGGAGTGCGGCGCTGTCCTTCTGGTACCGGCTGTGATATGGAAGACTGGTGCGGCTGTCCGCGGGGAGTCGAGCTAGTCGGGACCGCATGGTTCACAAGCTCGAAGTCTTGTGTCGGCGACTCGGAGAGGAGTGACTGCGATTCCGGCCCATCAGGGCCTTTCTGGTCAGCCAAGAGAGCGCGCTGTCCTTCATCACTGGGCATCGCTGAATTGTTGAAGCTCCTGAAACTAGGAATCCCTGATGCGGAGGATGCTTTAGGGGCCAGGTAATCAATCCCCATGCACGTGATGTCTTATCGATTAGCCGGCTAAAAATAAACGTCAATAGATCAGTCAATAACACCCAAATCCTTTACTGCTTTGGGCAGCGATCATACCAACTTACAAACAATTGTAACGTTTGAAATTATAATGCTTATGTCTCCGTGTTGTACTAGCTACTCAATTCGTTGAAGCTGCATTGGCGATGCACGACTCCCTTTTTCCTTTTGGGAGTAGTATATTCGCGATAAGCTTCATGCGCTTCCGATCCCGCGCGCTTGTGACACAAGATCTGTGGAGAACTTATAAGTCTTCATGTTCGAGAGTACCTAGTTCCTATTTACTACGGAGTTCTTGGTCTATGTTGATCTCTCCATTCTGTCATAGTGCTGACATGCTTCATTCATGCGACCATACACTCCACATAGTGAAGCTGAGCAGAGCTAGAAATGCAGGGAATTGAGATCGGCGATGTCTATCCCGCTTAGTTCTCCACAGTCATAGATCCCGCCTCTCCTTTCCTATTTCGTCTACTACAACCACTTCCCCCAGTTGACCGGGGGCCTACTTCACAGAAGAAAATGTTCATGCTGACTGCTCATTATATAAAGCCACGGGATGGTTTTGACACTTGATCTTGGAGAAGATCGACTTAGTTCCCTTGATTCAACTATCGATCTCAATATTCATGCTTCAACTCAAGTACTAATTCCCGACGACACTGGCTTAACGGATGCAGCCTGTATCGGGAGGCTGCTCAAATCGCAAGATCTATGGGTGTTCCAAACTCCCGAGCTCAAGCTCTGCATTTCGATTTATATCAGTGCGTCGATAGCCCTTTCGGTCTCGGCTTTCGCTTCATCGGTCGGAGAGATGATGTGTAGTTCCAAGGTATTCTCATGGTCAGCTTCAGAGTAAATTCGTCTTGTGAAAAGAGCTAACGAATGGCTTGCTTATCAAGCTCTGGTCAGACCTTGGCCTTATTGCGCTATTTAAGAGCTATAGTCACCTCCACTACGACAATGTCACCTCCTTCAAGCTCATCATCGGCATTCAAAAGGACTTGAGACAGTCGAAGACGAGACCTACACGGAAAACAACGTTATTCGATTATCTTGACAATATTCATCCTCCAGACTACATCAAGACTGTTTATCTATCTACAGTCAATGCATCTATGTCTTTCACTACCAGAGACGAAACCGCACAGCTATATATACTGGATACTACAGACTCTTTGACAGAACCGGATTCGGTAGGAGACTATTGCTACATGAACTATATACTGAAGAGCACGCAAGATGGTGTTTTACTAAACCCCCAACCAGATTTGTATACGATTGATTTTGATAGCACTCACGCTACATCCTTCATCGATGAGCTAGAAGGGTTGCTTGAGAGCGAACAGAGCCCTCACACTCCCACAGAATCCTTCGAAGCTATTCCCCCGAAGGAACAGCGTGAACAGCTGTACAATCTTTTTTCAGTCGGCCTCGAATCGCTTCTATTTGGACGCACTGCATCAATCAATCAGAGTGTTCTCCATAGCAAGAAGCTACAACCTCTTTCACAGCTCGCACCCTCGGTCTTTAACCCGAACTACCACAGGGTAAGGCACATCACTACCACAACGAGAACGAATAACTCACCCCTCCACCAGGAAATCGGTCAACGATCAGCCCTAATCCCCTCCATCACGAAATCACTTTCTTCCATACTCAAGCTCACCAACCACCAATCCCTTCAATCCAAACTAGGCAAGCTAAACAATAGAGACACGCTTCACCCCACTACAGCGAACACAGACACAAACAATATTGAAAACACTATAAGTGCATCCCTCTTCCGCATCGCCCAGAAACAGCTCTACAAGCCACAAGCATCCCGAAAACTGCGTTTTCAGGCCCCATCACCCAACCCTCAATGCAAAGACCAGCCGTCGCCAGTCGAAGAAAGAATGTATGGAGAACCAGATTATTCTTCCGATGAAGAAGAAGAACTCCTTGGCTACAGTGAGCCCGATGAGAGTAGTAGCTGCGCGATGCTATCGACGACTACGGCTGCTGCACCTTCTTCATCATGCGGGTCACTGCCATTCTCACAGGATGATTACGACGATGACGATGATGACATTATGTCTAATCGATCTGATGAAGATGATATAATTCACACGCTGGTTTCAGATGATATGGTAGAGCTTGAAGGATTAGAAGATGGCTACGGTGACGACGATATGCTCTGCAGTAGTTTTTGAGCATTATGGTATCTCAATGTTGTCAAGATACTACTATCTTTGTCGGAGAAGGCATGTTACTAGTATATACGGTAGGTACTATATCTGCGTATTACTATCATATGGTTTAGACGAGTTATAACGATCCTGATCTATAGCTATGTCCAAGGAAACCTGAGCTTCTCCTAACTTATCCAGTTATTATTAGTACTTCGGACTATTATACGTTCCCAAACCTAGTGGGTATATAAGTTTATGAAGGTATAATCTCTTCTTCCTCGAGTTTAGTAGGACGATTGTCTAAAATACACTTTAGCCATAAAAAAATGGCATCTTGTCTTCCCGTGTCTTTCTCTTGACACGCACGCCCTATTGAAGACGGAAAATCACCAATCTACTCCCACAATAAATAGTACACTAGTGACGGAGTGACAACAAGTACCAGGAACCAGTCTATCTTAAGACATTTGGGGGGGTATAAAATAAGCGAGTATAGCAAAAATGGAAGTCCCTCCGACACAGCATTGAGTCTTCTTTAACACGATCCAGTCGTCGACAAGTATTTTATGCTTTTTAGTTCAGGAAAGAAATAATCAGGGGATAGTATTCGGAGAATGGGAAGATTTGGGGTTCTGAAACGATCATTCCTACTGTCTCTTGATAAGGGACAGGTGGCGGATCTCTCGGAGTGTATCGGATTGTCAGGACGGAGGTCGTTTGACCTATGGAAAATCGGAGGCTGGAGGTTTGATCAAATAGTTGATCTGAGTCATAGAACCGCACGGACCTCTTTAAAGGGATGGAGGAACGTGGCAGTTGGGGGATTCCTTGTCTCTATCATGTTCTTCCGGTGGCATCTTGAAGAGCCCAGATGACTGCCACGTCTTGACACCGGAAGACTGAGCAAGTTGATGAAGTTGAGATGGGTCAAATCGGTCTATGTAGTTTTCATCGAGTAATCTCGGTTTTGGAAAGGCATATCGAAGGTATTCTTCAATGACGTCGCATGAATCCCAGCCTTGAAGTTTGCGAAAACAGGCAACCACGCATCCGGTACGATGCTATAAAGAATATTAGTTACGCATCAAAATCAAAAAGAAGACAAGTGCTTACCTTTCCCTTGTTGCAATGGACGAGAACAGGATGGTTGCTCTTATCGAGCAGAAGCTCAAGGATTCGACACATGACAGAGTCAGGTATCTTAACATTAGGGTCCTTGTTTGCCTGAACCAAAATGCGATGATGTGCAATGCCGTTCTCCTTGATAAACATCACATGGCTTTGGGGGTATGGTTCATCAACCAGTGTTCTAAGGTCTTGTTAGTTAACTGTCATGGATGCGCAAGCTCGCAGAGACACGTACATTATGGTCTTCAGTCCCAGCTTCTTGAGTGCTGTAAGATTCCAGGGGTAGGGAAAGGAAGAGCGATATATCCCTTTCACGACCTCTCCAAAATTAGCTGGTAGCTCTGACTGTACAGACTCAGACTCCACAGAGGAGGCTTTATGACGAGCTATATCTAGAACGTTGGTTAGCTACTGTAAGCAACTGACGATAATAGAGAAATCAGGAAAGCCCAATATGTTCACTGTCAGCGAACTAATCACTCACCAATGGTACTCTTAAGAGAGCTGTTCGAATTCTTCTCGGTCAACGGACAGGCCATACTGGTATCCTGGTGATCCGGACACCCAGCGGCTGTATGACTCAACACCTCCGTAGAGAAGTAGCAAGACTCAGAGGTCTCACCACTTCGAATTTAAGAGAAAGGGGGGAGTAGGGGGGGGGGGGGGGGGGGTGCTATGAAGACCACCAGGAGCAAGAAGAACCAGCCTCAAGCTCAATAACCGGAAACTGCCTTGAGAAGAAAGGGATTATGCGCAAAAGGAAAAGCTTGTGAGACACGAGTAAGGCTGACTCGCAAGCCTCAAACGGAAAAGATCCGACAAGGAGACATAATGACGATGGTAGAAGATCCGTCTTTTTGCGATGATGAAATGGATTGAAGGGATCTTCAGTAGCCAACGCACAACCTAGGGCGGAATAAGAGATGAGGTCTGAGTAGTATGGAGCTGGGACAAGTATGGGCGGTGAGCTGATGTAAAAGAAGGTCAATAGAAAGCGAGCTAGCTTCTGCCGTCAGACCTCACGCGAGCACAATGCTTAAGCAGGAACAGACACGTGCGGCGCAGCTCTCGGTGCAGCTCTCAAGTGAAGCAAGAAGGAACCCCTGCGAGCGTCTCGTGGCAGAGTAAAGCCAGATAGCTACTCACGTTGGTTACTTCCTGGAAGCACCTACCAGAAAGGCTGACGACAGTTTTGCTTCTCGTTCTTCATGACAGAATAAACAGAGGGGAGTGGGAGAATGCAGTATAGAATTTGCGTTTCAGCAGCAGCAGCAGTTGACAAGGAGCAGAGTCTAGCCGTTGTGAGGAACCATGGTTGGGGCCGACTGACTCAGCGTCTAGAAACGGATCGGTGGTCGGGCGCGACTTCGAAAAAAGGCACCAACATAACATCATTAAAGGGTTATTTTTTCCATCATCATTATCTATCTATAATAATTAATCAAAAGACAAGTGAATTTTTCTTCAGCGGGTAGCCGGAATTCATGGAGGGGCTATGCGAGGTTAGTGAAAGCTTTGTAACAGAGGGCCTAATAATATATTCTAGATGCAGCATCATAATCATGCATCTTCCCCAAGCCCAAACATTTTGATCGAGTTATTCCAAGCACTAGAAGGAAAATAATTAGCGACATATTCAGGCTATTTCCGATGGTATGAGGAAATACTCACGCTTCGCAGACCTCTTCCACAGTTATCCCCTTGATCTGGGCGATGACGTAGGCGACATGGGCTATCGCGGCAGGCTCATTGCGACCCTTGACCATGAGACCCTTCTGCCACTTTTCCTTCTTAACAGCCTTTGGCAATTCCGGCGCGCCCTTGAGGTATTTAGACGAGGCATGGGAAGGACGAATTTCGCACTAGAGGTCAAAGTCAGTAAAAACACGAATCAAATGACATGAAAGTGAGGCATACCCAAGGGCCATCTGTTTCAATCTGGAGTCTCTCTAGCGGAATAGCCTTCACCACCTCGAGATTCTCCTCTGTCTTCAGACTGCAACCGTTCACGCCGATATCAAGCCCAAGGGCCACCATGCGCTCCATCTCTTCCAGAGTCCCTGTAAAACTATGCACAAGTCCTCTCTTCGGGAGCTTGGCCAGTCGCGGCCCCAACAATTTCTCGAAATCCTCACTAGCAGCGCGAGAATGAAGGAAAAGAGGGAGTTGAATTTCCACAGCAAGATCCAACTGGGCTTCAAAGTACTTCAGCTGAGGTTCTTTCGCACTCAAAAACAAGCGATCATAATCCAGGCCAATTTCACCGAAGGCGACAGCCTGTCCATTCTCCTTCGACTGCAATGCGAGAGTCCGGAGCTCCTCGAGCATTTTGGAAGGTCCACCGGGGTACTCATCGAACATCTTTGCCTGGCAAGGGTGAACACCAACAGTTGCATAGCAGAATCCAGCTGCAAGGGAGGTAAAGTCAGATGAAATCACTGCTGCTTGAGGGGGGCGATAACAAACGTACGGTAGTCATGTGCAAGTTGAAGTGCGCGCCGAGACTCCTCCAGGTCGGAGCCAGTCACCATGAATTTCTGGCACCCGATGTCCTTTGCACGTTGTACAATGTCGTCCAGGTCACTGTCGTGAACCTGTTTGCCATGGTAACTACCCGAGAATACGGGATCACTCAGGTTGATTCCAATCTAGAGTCTCTGCATTAGCTACTATGACAACGAACAGCGAGGGTTTCACGGGGCAGTGAATGTCTACCTACATCAACATATCTGATAGGTTTACTAGTAGTAGTGGCAGCAGCAGGAACAGCCTCAGAATCACCCATCTTGACTGCACTCTTAGCCAGGTATCCCTGACTATAATGAAGCGAAGTAGTAGTAGAAAAGCTTCTTTTGCCTAATATAGAACAAGAAGAATAAGAAGCACGCTGACGATGCAACGCCACCCCAGCAAATCTAGTAATAGTACCAGTACTAATACCAGAATCCAAAGACACTAAATTTTCAAGAAAAAGAAAAGCAAATGAGTCAGTCACAACCATTCTTACCCCACTAGTACCCTCCACAAGTCACGAGTATAAGAAGCAGGAGAGGAACACCCCGCCCCCCACAGAACCTATATAGCCTGGGATCTCCGCAACATACCTAGTAGTAGTGATCTAAAACAACAACCCCTCAGATTATTACTCTTGATAGTAGTAGCAGTAGTACCAAACTGTCTCACGAGATACCCTACACCAGTAGTAGCCCGTTGCATCAGTATGCGTTTTAGTTGGGAGAAAATAGAGAAAAATGTTCCCTCCTAGATGGAAACACACACAGCCTTACAAGGGCGAGTGAGGGGGGAAAGGGGCAAGAAGAGCAGAAAGCGGGACAGAATGGATAAAATAGAATAATAGTAAGCTAGATAGGTAAAGGTACCAATGCCTGACTGACTCACAAGAATGCGGTTGCGGTGCCTGAAATTCTGGGGATGATTATGGCTTGGGAAACAGCCACAGTCATCGATCACAATCGAATTTGTGTGGCTGTGGCTGTGGCTATGAGTTGAATTGATTATGTCAAGGTGTATTATTCAGATTAGTTATGTATGGCCGGCCCACCGCCGGAGAAGGGTCTGGTTTCCCCGGCGGAGTATTTAGATAGGCAGATAGGAGATAAGGAAGTACCCCAAGCTTTTAGTACCTAGGTTAGTTTGGATGCTGGACCCGTCGTATGTGCTTGTTGGTGCGTCGTGCGATGAAGATTATGTTTGTGACTCGTGGCTTACATGTCGGTAGGAAGTTGCATGCTTTTTGTTCTGTGAAGTTTATTTGGGCCATGTGGTTGATGAATTTTACGACTGTGTAGCCTTGCGGTATACAACTGTATAGGTTAGGCACGTTTCTGCCGTACGTTAGGCTTGAACGCCCTGAAGGTGCGTTCCAAGTTAAAGATAGAAAGTATGTGGATGAATTGGCAATATGAAAGGTGCTATCTGCTGAATGGTACTATACCAAGTGACGCCTGTGTTTCTTCCAAGGTGATGATATGTCGAGGTATCTCGTAGTCCGAGTATACACGTAGAATCATTATTCTCCGAAATACATAAGAATAAATCATCAAACGGTCACTACTCGCCGGAACAGGCTTCCTGTGGCATGCGCAAGGTAAGATAGTCAGAGACAGTCGACTAGTCGCATGGTTCATGGTTCATGCTTCATTGATAGCACTCGTCGTATCAGTCCCTGGATATGGAGGGGCATGCTAGTTAGCAACCAGAATGTCACATCGATCGGTATCCAACCATGAGTTCATAGATAGTCAGCGCTACTTGAGAGATATGAACTTCGGATACGTGGAAGTGGCCGGACGACACTTGCGTGGATCCAGACAATGGCGTGCTTTTTCAGCTATCAAGAAGAGTAAAGGCAAAGAGCTGCCATTTACCTATCGGGTCCAAGCTATGCTATGTATGCAAGGGATGTATATACCGTTAGACGAATAAGGTAGGTAAGCAACTGAAAATGTGTATGCCTAGGCAGGGAGGGTCGTAGGATCCGCAAGGTAAATACCGCGTTGGGGACCCTGATAAAGACGATGGAGACGATTCACATGCTTGGAGGGGTTATCAATGCAAATGCATATGAAAACAGACTAATGCGGGGCTGGCTGAAGCCTTGATTTCTTGGAATCCCTGCCATACTTAGATCAAAGCTCCAAGACGCGACAGCCAAGTCGTAGTGGAGAGGTCATATTTTTCAGTTGATTATTGTACCTGCACGTTCTAACTCCGATGACTACATGACTTAACTGGGTCGATGCAATTAGCAAACGGGCAAGGGCTGATAAGCACTTATTAACGTGTATCTAGTCAGGTTTGAAATGTGCTTCTCCGGAAGCCAAAGAAGGAAAGGCCATAGAAGGATCTCATCAGTTGATGCATGAAGTACGACATTCAGACAGACAAGAAAATAGAATGGAAGATGGAGGGAACCGCCGGAATCCTGCGGAGGATACGGGAGTCACCGAAACAATTCCCAGAATATTACTTTTGATGCAAGCACCAACAAGTCATGGTGGCTGAGTTTGCGTTTGTTGAGGGCGCAGGATCAGGGGCTGAAATGAGATGGGGAAGAGTAACCCCGTAGAGGATGTAGACTACGGCGTATATCAGAGTATCTCGTCGCGGAAGTGCTGGAGGAGGTGAAAGGGGACTCCGTAGAGTATGGGGACTACAGCGTAAATCAGAGTACCTTAATTTTAGTCGGGGGAAGGATCCACGGGGAAGCTGCCGGGCAAGCCAGATCGACCTCACGTGCCCCATCCCGTCCGTCTCCACTTCACCGCTCCTCAACTGTTGAGGGGAGTAGGCACTCCCCGAGCCAGTCATCTCCAGCCTTGAGCGTCGCATCATGCTACACAGTACAACTCTGTCAAGTAAGCATCCATCGTCCCATCCATCCTGCCAATCATTGTTTCCACTTAGAATCACCCGATTCAAGATCGACCTACCTGGCAGGTTGGATGAGGGACGGTTGTTGGGTCTGTACACGCATCCATCTCGGTAAGAGGCATAGTAAAGTACGGTATTGGCTGGTTTAATCCCGTTGGCGCTAGTAAGCTTCTCGAATGTCGTTGGTTGTTTCTTCATTGCGTCACGGCCGCCGAGCTCCAGCAGGTTGTGACGGACGGAGATAGAAGGTGTCGCCGCAGATGGATGGACTACTGCTTTAGGAAACCACGTACAGGGCAACAGCTTACGTTTTGAGTTGTTGTTCCTGTCATGACACTCCTGCACAGGATTAGATTTCGAGTATCTTGTTGATGAGGATAAAAGTGAAAGACTATCTTCAGGTCTAAAAGTGGGAAACTCAGTCCGGATGGTGGAACAAACTCAAAAGTGGTTGATGTAATACGGGACAGTCGCAGAGTTTCACGAACTCCGATTGCCAGTAATGAGCGAGAGACTACCTATCAGTCTAGCAGGAATAGAAGAAAAAATACCACGACAGATATGTAGCACCCTTCAAGAAAAGAAGGGATCATCTCCTGCCCCTCTCGCGCATCGCGCTAGATAATAATGCTCGATGATATACTCACAGCGCACCTTCATGGATGTTGTACCGCTGCTGCAGAGGAGGGGAAGGATAATGCGCCTGCGATGAGGGGGAGCTAATCTATCTGCCATTCGAGGAACGGCATATCCCAGACAGTGCCAGGCCAATGCGTGTTTCCAATGCCCCTCGATCAGCGACTGACCAGCGACTCCGGTGTACCGAGTAGTAATAGAAATGTCCGTAATGTTCAGTTCATTGGCTGCTCCGACCACCAGTCTGCATGATGGCGCCGGTGATTATGCAGGCTGCGATTGGAGAGTCCCAGCCCATCCGTATTGGCACCAGATGGTAAAAGTAACCTCTCCGTATGGGCTGCAGACAGCCTGAATAAATTGGCGGATATCATGATCTGGGAGAGCTGGGGGGACAGGTCATTCGTACCTGTTACCGTGGTTGACACATCTCTCTACCCCTCACGAGCTAAATGACTATCATTTCCATTTATTTTACCTTGGACGAGATGATTTTCTGTTCGAATCAGATTCGTAATGAAACCGGATAATAGGGGGGGATGGCCAACTCATGGAAAACAAATAATCAGACGATCATTTTTCAGACAAAAGCCGATCAGAGGAAGAGTCCGAAGGGCAGAATTACCTATTTGGGGGTGTTGGAGGATCATATCGATCGATCTATTCGGTCGGGACCAAGTGGTTCCATTCTACTATTAACAGCCGGCAGACTTGGCCAGACCGCCGGCCCCAGTGAGTGTCCACCCCAGCAGGGAGCGTGTGGATAAGGCAAGGTCGCTTGCTCATCACTCCCCCAACTGGTTCCTGCAAAGCAACGCCTGTACGCTTGTCCGCCTGTCCTTCAAGTACGGCCTGCTTCCCCCATCTTGCTTCCCTCTTTCTTTCTTCCTTCTCCTTCTCTCTCACATTCCATTACTTTATCTCTGGTGCCTAAACTCCCCTTCGAACCCCCTCCGCTGTACATAGCCGGTCACTTCCATCTACAGTACTTGCTTGAATTGTTGACTCCTTCCTATCAAATACTTAGCTCTACATTCTTGAGCTCAACTATTTGCCCAGACCATTATATTTGTTTCCCTCAACCAAACCCGCACATATCAACGAGCTCAACTCTTCCTCATTCTACCTCCCATCACATCTCCAATGGCAGCTCCTCGTTCCAGTTCTTTGCGCGCTCTCCGCGTGCTCTCTCAGCAGCACTCTACCACCCCATACATCCGTCGGGGCTTGCACATCACCGGCGCCCAATCTGCACAACCCGCCAATGTCTCGGACAGGGCTTCCCTGTATGCCAGCCGCACTCTGGCTGATCTGAAGACTGAATGTGTGAAGCGGTCCTTGAGATCTAGTGGCTCCCAGTCTGAGGTATGCTATCTATGACATCTACACTCCTGGTCAACCCACAGTTATGGCTAACCATTATCCGCGTCGCTCAGCTTGTCGAACGCCTCTCCAACCATGATTTCCTTCAATCCCGTGCCTTCAGCATCGCTATGAAGAGGATGAACGGCAGCTCTAGCGCTGAGTATGTAGATTTGATCATCATGACAGCCCGTTACCTCGGGTAAAGCCAGTTCGGAACTAACATTCTTGCTCAACACAGAAAGAACCATGGCCGTCAATTCAACACTTCCCGTTCTAGCAAGGCCGTCGGTGACTCATCCACCGTTGACTTCGCTTACATGCCTTCTATGGCAGAGATCGATGCACCTGCTGCTCGTGCCGATCCGCAAATCCCGATCCTTTCCGACATCTATACCCACTATGACCCGACCCAGTCGCAAGAGGCCCCCATGAGGCCCCAGGTTTACACCGTGTCCGGGGGTGCTGGTGACATCTCCGCAAGTCCTATGACCGAGGTTGTTGACAATCACTCCGTGGACATCGATCCCTTCTCCCTAACCGAGACGGTTGGGAAGTCCAGATTCGGCGAGGAGCTGAAGAAGCAACAGAACGGTACCTCCGAACCAGGTGTCGTCCGGGAACTTTGGAGTGGTTTCTTGGAGGATCTTTTAGGTTCCAAACAGCAGCAAGCTCAGAAACATTGATGCTGCCTTCATGTTTGATTATGTCTTCTGTCTCGTTTCTAGCGATGTGTGATGGTTACACTTCCAAGGGCCCTTATTGCCGTCCTTTTGCCAATGTTTTTCGGGATTGAAACATAGTTATGATCCTCTGTCGAGGGATCCTATCAAATCCATTCTGGTTCTTTCATGGATACACACTACAGTCTGTCCATAATAGCAAGTCCTCATGTAACCCACCTGGTATAGACCGGTAATAGCACACGACACATGCCCCGGATGATGGAAGAAGTGGACCATCGGGTAAAGCACGATCAATCAGCTCATCCGGTTGAGTGGCGTAACCTAGGTACGATTCGGACCATGCATGCTAAGGCGCACCTTGTGCACGCCGGGGAAATAAGGCTTATCAGATCGGAGCAGGGCAAAATTATCATCACTCCGATCTAACCTAGGTAAAAGCCGTTCCCGGGGACCCGGAAATGGGTAAAGTCAATCAGTAAAACCGTCGTGGACTGATGGATTATCCCCCGATATGTTCCGACCTCAAACCGTTGGGAGTGGCTCATGTGAATTTACTCAAGGCGTGTTGTTAGGCCATTGAGGTCTTACATCATAACAGGATGTAATAAATACCGCATATTGAAGTGGTGAGGCTCTCACTGTACTTTTTGATTCTCTCTCCTCGGATGCATGTCTGGGTGGTTATTGTTCCTGACTTTCGGGTGCGGCGGGTGTGTCAGGGGAGAAGATGTCCGGGGACCGTTTTAGATTCGGGCAAAGCCGCTGCTGCTGTTTCGAGGGTCGTACCTTTTAGAACGCATAATGCAAGGGACATTAATCTTCATTACTTTTATTTCGGGAATAGTCCTTCAGCACAAATATTGATTGTTAAGCCTCTTATGGTGCCTTCATTTCACTGTTGTAATTGACAGAGCTGAGACTAGTCTAGCCCGGCCACAGTGGCTGCCTCGGCTATGCTGAGTTGTTTCATGTTTAGTCTCGTTGGAAATTGGGAACCTCTTTGCTTTTCCTCGAACAACCCCCCGCCTTTTTCTTTTCTTCTTCTTGCCATTCTTTGTACTTGCTACTGAGAACGCTGGGTGATAATGAATATGCTGTCGTCTCTCATTCCCTGGATCCATTTTGCGGGGTCGATTGTCTACCGACCTTCGTGGTGATGGAATCCATGGGTGGTGTGGCTGTCAAGTTGAACGAACAGCGAGCACGGAACCCCGGCATTGCAGAACTCCGGCATTAAGCACCAACATTCTTCATATGGTTATTCGATGACGGTAGTGTCTCAGATCTATCAGCCCACGAACACCTCCTTGATATTTTCCCTTAAAACAGTTCCACTGGGAGAAGCGATGGATGCCTGGGAATATACCAAGCTTTATCGGTCCTCGTCATCTCGCAATTTAGGTGCCTGGAATAGTTAGAAGACCTGCTACCGATTTACCAATGGGTGTTTTCAGATGACTCGTCATATTTGGTTATTCGCTCCCAGCCAACTGACTACGGGGTCAATTTCGACGGTCGTTGGCTTATTGCAGCTGCAATGCGACGCCCTACGGATCCACTCAAATGCCAAGCTACAGTTGGAGGGGGCTGATGATGAGAGTCCGTCGACTACGATGCCCCCTCAGTGGCGCAGGAGTCGTCATCGCAATGGTTGGTGCATGTTCTGGACACCGCACATAACAAGGTGGCCTACCCCTCTTAGGTAAGATGCGAAATGAACGGGCCTTCTTCGTTGTCAATATGGATATTAAGGAGAGCTTTTTTTAAGATTAGCTGGCGAAATTACAATCTTTTAGGGAATGTCTCTGGACTCTTAGGTAGGTAGGTAGGTAGTCTGTGCTATATATGTACGGTATTCTCCGCCAAGGGCACCGGATATCTAATCTATCATTGCTAAAAACCGATAGTAGGAGGGTATGATACTAAGAATGGAAAATTGATGTTTCACGGACTCATTTCTGCCTGTACGTCCCTCACAACTGTGTTCAGGGGAAAAACATGATCGGTCTTGCCTGGGCTCCACCGCCGCCAAAAAAAGGCCTGTAGATCGAGGCCTGGATCATTGGCAGCAGCCAGTCGCAGGCGTCCGTTGCGCCGCGAAAACCTGCCGAGTGGGCCGTTTAGGCTTTGGGTCTCCCCACGATGTAAGCATAATCATTCTGTGCCTGAGTGTGAATTCTCCTGGAGGCTGCATCTTAATTCTTAACTGCATGAACAGCACTTGCGTGTTATTTCTTTTTTCTTCTTCTTTCATTTCCGTGTTCATTCTCTTGATTTTCTTCTTTTTCTCGACATTTACAACTAACTTTTTCTGATTACTTTTTTTTCGACTCGCCTCGTTTCTTCCTATTCACTCTCTTTGTTCAGCATTCGTTTTTTAGCACTTTATCTTTCGATCATCTCTTTTTATCTTGACTTGTGTCTTTTCACTAGCAATCTATCGTTGATAGTTCTAGAGCATTGTCTTGATTGTGTCATTCTGCCATTGACACCATCTATGAATTATTACTCTCAATCTGTCTAAAACCAAATTCTACTCTATCATCATACATTTGTATCACCTGATCTGGCTGGAATAGGAGCATTCGGCATCTCATCGTCTGCATCAGGCAATTGCGATAAATTCCTCGCTTGCATCTATTTCTTGGTTGTTCTAAATTATGCATCTCTCACAGCGTCTCGTTACAGCAGCGTATCTTTGCGCCGGTGCCACGGCTTTCATTCCATACACCATCGAACTCGATACGTCGGATGACATCTCAACTCGTGATTCATTATCTCGCCGTTTTTTGCCAGTACCAAAACCAAGCGATGCTCTGACAGATGACACTGCCTCACCTGCGAGCGATGAGTCCCTGTCGCTGAACATCAAAAGGGTTCCCGTTCGCCGTGACAATGATTTCAAGATTGTGGTAGCCGAAACTCCCTCCTGGTCCAACACCGCCGCTCTCGATCAAGATGGTAGCGACATATCATACATCTCTGTTGTCAATATTGGATCCGATGAGAAATCTATGTACATGTTGCTCGACACAGGAGGCTCTGATACATGGGTCTTCGGTACCAACTGCACGTCCACGCCCTGCACGATGCACAACACCTTCGGATCGGACGATTCCTCGACCCTTGAAATGACATCTGAAGAGTGGAGTGTGGGCTACGGAACCGGGTCTGTCAGCGGCTTACTAGGCAAAGACAAGCTCACGATTGCGAATGTAACTGTACAGATGACTTTCGGGCTTGCTTCCAACGCATCGGATAACTTCGAGTCGTACCCCATGGATGGCATTCTCGGTCTTGGTCGAACCAACGATAGTTCCTACAACAACCCAACCTTCATGGATGCTGTTGCAGAAACTAACGTCTTCAAGTCGAACATTGTTGGATTTGCCCTTTCGCGTAGCCCCGCCAAGGACGGTACCGTCAGCTTTGGCACTACTGACAAGGACAAGTACACTGGCGATATCACCTACACCGATACCGTCGGATCGGACAGCTATTGGCGCATTCCTGTGGACGATGTTTATGTTAGCGGCACTTCATGCGATTTTTCCAACAAGTCTGCCATCATCGATACCGGCACGTCTTACGCTATGCTTCCTTCGAGCGACTCGAAGACGCTGCACAGTCTGATTCCCGACGCCACTTCTTCTGGAGACTACCACATTATTCCGTGCAACACGACTGCTAAGCTACAAGTGCAATTCTCCGGTGTGAATTACACCATTTCTCCGAAGGACTACGTGGGAGCAACCTCTGGTTCTGGATGCGTTTCGAACATTATCAGCTATGACCTATTCGGTGATGACATCTGGCTCCTGGGCGACACGTTCCTCAAAAATGTGTATGCCGTGTTTGACTACGACGAGTTACGGGTCGGGTTTGCAGAGCGTTCCTCGAACAGCAGCTCTACGTCGAACTCTACGAGCTCTGGAACAAGCAGTACCTCGGGATCCACTACAACGGACAGCTCAACGACTACAACGAGCTCTGCTAGCTCTAGTAGTTCATCCGATGCTGAATCGGGAAGTGGAATGACCATGCCCGCTCCTCAGTATTTCTTCTCTGCTTTGGCGATTGCTTCCTTCATGCTTTGGCTCTAGTTAGCTTTGGGGAAAGGCTTTCGCATCCACTCGACGTCTGAACCTCGGGAAACGTATGCATTGTTTACAAGTGCTGCTGATTTGTATCTGCATATTTTTCTAGAGCCTAGACAGCGTGCGGGTCATATTACCTTACATTCGAAGTCCTTCTCTAATCAATCAACTTTCATTCTTACTTCACCAGTGCTTACTCGCAATAACCCCTATCTAAACGAAATGGTATAAAACATTGCATCCGCCATCCACTATCGAGATATCTAAAGAACCTTGTCCGGGATCAATGTGTATGACTTCGGGTACGATTCTGACAACACAATTAGCTTTCACCCCAAGAGAATATCCTGATCACCTTACCTAGTATAGACTTATCAAAGTCCTTGACGCTATTGTACCCTCCAACAGCCATCAAGATATCGAAATCGGCCAACAGCGACTTCATCACATGACGAACCCCCTCCTCACCCATGATACTAAGACCCCAGATCCAGAGCCGGCCGACGAAAACAAAGCGAGCTCCCAAGGCCAGCGCCTTAGCGACATCGCTGCCTCCACGAACACCAGAATCAAACATGATGTAAATCTGATCACCGACCGCATTGGCAATATTTTCCAACGCATCAAGACTAGCAATAGCACCGTCCACCTGTCTGCCCGCATGATTGCTCACCACAATCCCATCAACCCCATACTCAACGCACTTCTTCGCATCCGCCACAGACTGGATCCCCTTGATCGCGAACGGCCGACCACCAGAAATCTTCTTCCACTGCTCAATCAACCAGGGGATCTTCTCCCACGACCAAGCACGCCCATGCCAAACTGAATCAATCCACTTCGCCGATGCAGCCACCACATCCTTCTCCGGATCGATGCCCGCCTCGCGACACCGTTTCTGGAACACCGGATCCGTCAAGCCAAGGTCCGCGCCGATGCCACGGTAAAAGGCATAATTGGAATTAGCGACGTCGTCATGTCGCCAGCCCAATTGCCAGGTATCAGTTGTGAGAATCAGCGCGTCGAATCCGGACTTCCAGGCTCGGTTGAGCAGGGACAAGGTCAGCTCGTCATCATGTGGCATGTATAGCTGGAAGAAACGTGGGCTGCCTTGGCCGTTAGCTTCGCCGACTTTCTCGATCGGGGTGCTTCCTGCTGTGGAGAGACAGTAGGGGAGGTTGAGTTCGCCGGCCACTTTGGCTACTGCGAGCTCGGCGGATGGGTGGTAAATCTTGTTGATCCCAATGGGCGCGAAGCCGATTGGCGCGGATACTTTGTGGCCGAAAATCTCGGTGGTGGTGTCTCGCTGGTTGGTGTCCACTAGTTGGTTGGGGATGATCCGATGACGGAAGAAGGCTTGCCGGTTGGCGAGGTGGGTGTTGGACATGCCTGCGTTGGAGGATGCATAGAACCTGGATGGGTTAATGAGGCATCTATGAGGGGAGTGGGATTCTCGTACCAGCCTCCTTGGCTCAACTTCTTGTGTGCCTCCTCTTCGAGCTTTCTCGGGTCTGTTGCACAGCAAGTCTTGTTAGCGAGCTGGTTGAGATGGAGTTGGGGTTTGGAAGTGGTGTGTACCTGTGTTGAACGGGACTGTTTGGCCATCGTTTACTTTCCAAAAGTTCTCACGCTGGTACAGAGCCCATTGTGGGGTTGTTCGCTTCTCAATGTTGGGGTTGGTTGGGTCACTCATGGTTGATGTTTCTTACACTTGTATAGAAACGATGTAAAAAGGTGGTTATGTATATAAATAGAATGGAATCTATCTGATATAGACGAATTGCAGAAATATACAAAAGATATTCTACAATGCAATACTACGAAAAAAGAAAACCACAACAGATATACAAAGTAAGAAGTCCAATTTATACTTGGAATGACTTCACCTTGACGCAGCTCTCGGGCGAGAAACCGAGTTGGTTCCTGAGGCCACCCAGCAAACTGGCCTGAAGATCAGCTTCTGCCTGACTCGCAGTCCCATCTCTTGGTCACACCGGAGCTCAGGTACAGAGTAGCTCCCTCTTCAGGGGATAATAGTTGCTCCTGTTAATGGCCCCCTTTAGTGCATGAGATGGTCGGTATCGAAGGAGAGTAGCGGCGATGATGTCATTGCACAGTAGTCGGGATCATCACAATTCAGTTTCTACTTCACTTCGCCCTTATATCTTTTCACAGGGGTGAAGAATCACCCTACCTCCAGTTCATATGTTAAACATGTAAATAAAACTCAATGACTCACTTGTTCCATACCGAACCCGACATGTCAGTTCAGGGAAATATACTTTCTCGCGTTACCGACTTGCTCCGGCCATTGAAGCCGGAGCCGGAACAGCCGTCGGGAGATCCGCTTCAACTACCGAAGCCGAAAGTTCAGCTTCGTGTTCGACACATCATCTTGATCCATACTTATCTCTTCCTTCACTTTTGCAACTGTACACTATATCCAGAAATCTATTCATTCGGATAGATAGAAGAGAACTGGACTCACTATGTTCGGCTTAAGTACAAGACGCTCCGCCGCGTCGCGCTCCAAATGTCTTACCAACACCCCGACCACCCTTAGTAGCAGTGTCCGCTCACCTGCGCACCGATCTCTGCTCTCAGCCCGGGAATTTCACCCCAGTCATCACAATGCCGCATTCCGACCTACTTGGATGCCTATGAGAGTTAAGACTCCTTGGATTGAGGCGCTCACGAAAAGTCGCGAGACTGCAAAGTCTAATCAGGGGGCTGCTGCTGCGCCCTCGGCAAAACCTGATATGACGCCGAAGAAGATGTCGGATAGTTATTATAGCGCTGTAGGTGCACTTGCTGACCTCGGAGGGGGGAACAAGCTGATTGATGGGTCTGTCTTTAGGTTCTGCCTCTGGCTCAGGATAAATGGCTGCTTGATACGTATCTTAATGCTTCGGGACATATTAGGTGAGTGTCTCTGATATCTGTTTTTTGCGGTGATAATTTACTGATGGATGCAGATTGGGATCCCTGCTTATGGACCTCGATGCGCTGGCGGGTGTCATTGCCTACAGACATGCTGGTGACTCGGTCACTACTGTCACGGCGGCCGTGGATCGCATTACCATTGAGCATCCGCTGATGGAGATCTGTGACCTCGAACTCAGCGGTCAGGTCACATATGCGACGGGTCGCTCTAGTATGGAGATCTCCATTCAGGTGGCCAAGGCTCCTGCTCCAGGAAAGGAGGTTGAGCCGGAGGATGTGCTCATCACCTGTGCGTTTACGATGGTGTCGTTGGATCCTGCGACGAAGAAGTAAGCCCATGCCATCCTACCTTCTCCGTCTGAATACTGACCCTGGCACCCCAGGCCCGTCAACATCGCCCCCCTAGTGGTCGAAACAGCCGAAGAGCGTCTCCTCTTCAAGCAAGGCGAAGAGAACTACCAAGCCAAGAAAGCACTACGATCCAAGAGTCTTCTCGAGACAGCCCCCGACGCGGAAGAGAGTAACCTCATTCACTCCATGTGGACGAAGGAAATGTCCTACCTCAGTAAGTGTCCTTCCCACCAAACCAAGATATAACTCATCAATAACCGAACAACAGACCCCGAAAACCCCGCCCAACGACCCTCCAACAACGTCTTCATGAGCGACACCGTGCTCAAATCTGCCATGATCATGCAACCCCAAGACCGCAACCGCCACAACTTCATGATCTTCGGTGGCTTCCTTCTCAAACAGACTTTCGAGCTCGCCTTCTGCTGCGCCGCGTCCTTCTCGCACTCTCGCCCCAACTTCATCTCCCTGGACCCTAGCACGTTCGAGAACTCCGTGCCCGTGGGCAGCGTGCTGTATCTGCGCGCGACGGTGGCGTACACGGAGCCGCTGGAACGCGAGGGCCTGGAGAGCAAGTACACGAAGGTGCGGGTGCGCGTGGACACGAAGGTGAGAGATGTGGAGCATGGAACTAAGAAGCCCACGGGCATGTTCAATTATACCTTCCTCGTGGAGAAGGATGTGCAGGTCATGCCCAAGAGTTATAATGAATTTATGATCTGGACGGATGCTAGGAGACGGTCGGAGAATGCGGCGGCTATGTTGCATGGGTCGAAGGAGCCGAGTGCTCTGAGAGGATTGAAGGATAGTGTTACGGAGTAGATATTAGTATGGAGTTGGCTTTGATAGTGTAGAGTTTACCTGCAGTTGGTCGGTTCTTCTTGTATCATATCCAGTTAATATATAGATTCAAGGTGTAAAGTCATCGCTCCCAGACTTTTACTAGTATACTGATCGTGAAGCCTCACATGCCATTTTAACTACCAGTTCAAATATATTGACACCATTCTAATGACTATGGCAGTCCACAAAATTTATTAGTTATAGCACTGCTACACAATATTATACATATTGTACCAACGTCCATCTATTGAACCTATACCCATGTCACATGACATCATCGATCAATTCCCCGCCAAACCAAACCAAACCAAAACACAACAATATTCAATCTTATCAACAGTCCCTCACTACCTCCTTAACAAACACTCCCAAACCCAACTATACATAGAATAGACGCCATGTCAATGTCCCTCCAAAACATCTGGCATCTGCGCCGAGTAGCAGACACAGCAGCCAAAGCATGTTATATTTGCTACAAGCCATCAAGTAGTGTATTAATCACGCCTGATAATCGGGTATGAGGCCCCTTTACTTTCACTATCCCACCTTGTCTATTTTTCGGGATACATGGTTAGAGTTTTGATACTTGAACATGGAGTTTATTATCGGACAATGACTAAGGTATAATCCAGGACTTCTTCTACGTCTGCCCCTCTCACCTCCAAGACCGCCACTTCTGTTCCCCTATTGTCGACACAGAAGCGGCGGCCGCCAAGGCCAAAGAAGAGGCTATGGCGAAGGAAATCGAGAGGGTGAAGAAGGAGTATGAGGAGAAGCAGCAGCGGAAGAAGAATAAGGACGCTGAGAAGGACAAGGACAAGAAGGAAGATGATAAAGATAAAGATGACAAGTCTGCTACGAAAAAGGGGGATGAAGAGGACAAGAAAATGCAGAAGGAACGGGATGATAAGGTTCGTTCTTCTCTTCACAGTTCTATCTTCTATCTTCTTGTTTGGCTTGACGTGTATCCGCTAACATATTATAGATTGAGAGTATCAGAAAATCGACCACTTCGTCGGATGACTCGCCGAGGGTTTTTGCGTTGCATAAGTATTTCTCTCTGCTCTTGTATGGGGTTCTTTGTGATGGTTGCTAATCTATGTAGGAACTTCTATCAGATGCGTATCGACAGGATGCGCAATGCTGAGATGGCTAGAAGGAATCGTCAGCGCTTGCAGGATCCTTCTTTGTTCCCGTCTGTCCCGACTGGGGGGCTGTGAGCTTGAGTCTGGAGCTGCAAGATGATGATGTTCTTGTGAATGGATGCTGGAATGCTGACGACGTGGATGGGCGCCTACAGTTACCTTCTGGGTCGCCTGGTATGTCTAGCCTTGGCTGGATCCTTCGGTGCTCGCCGTGGTTGTATCGGGCTTGTTGGATATGATCGCCTGATGAATGTATGGCTGATGAGGAGCTCAGTGTCAGACATTAGCAGTTGCTGGACAGTCGGTGTATCGGATACGGGTTCGCGACGCGAGTGCATCTGCTCGTGCGTGAGACACTGTCACCGCGCTTTGCAAGGCGACACGCCACATGCCATGGCCAAACTGAGAATCAAATACAGAGACTGTCGATACATTTGCTACTCCGGCCTCAGTGCTCTGCCTAGCTACTACATCACTGCTACTACTCAGCTCAAGCGACGATCGCTCAGCTCCCTACCGACATATCCGTCACTCAGAAACTCATATCCGCCCTCGTCCATCAGAATAGCCATCATTACGCGGCTCACCGGAAGCAGCTTATACTGTCTCACATTTCCGGCAAGACACGGAAGCCTTAAGAGACACTTTGCACAGCCTTAACGGATCCCGGAAGTACCATAGCTTCTAGAAGCGAACTGCCTGCCTAACGGAGCTGAGAACGCAAGGCGTCTGACAGCCTTACACAATGCCAAAACCTACAAGGCTACAAACAGGGGTTTGCAGCCTAATCCAGCAACCCGATCGGAGCTTGTAGTACTCAGAAGACATAACCAGATGACCGTGTTGTGTTTGAATCAGGAAACGAAGTGAACTGCTCGTATCGAAGAACAACCGTACCAGCTCTCTCCTACAACAAACCCCAAAATAATAATAAGCGCCCCCAAAGAAAGAATGACAGAGAAATAGAAAACGCGCGGACCATGCCCAGAAACCCGTCACATGCACTATGCTCCATAAGCGATGAAATTAAGCATCGATGTGATGCATGCGTAGTTAGATAAATACAACATACAATATAGATAGACAATGTCCATCATCAATCTCTGTAATACACATATTAGGCAGATAAATAACTCACCCCTCATTTCCTCCTGACCACTCAGTCCCCTACAGAGTAATAATACTTTCCCAAAGAGAAAAGATAGTTAGTTAGTTAGAAAGAAGAGGGAAACTCCTCATGCAAAGCAGTGGATCCCCAAACGAGGCAGTGCAACTTAGTATCACCCAATCCCAATCATCCAGGACTAACTCTTAGCCCCTCTCTCTCTCCGTGTCAATGTCCCATGTTCTTAATGCACTCAGCTATACACAGAATATACACCCATAGTAAAGGGGGTGGGTGGGTGAGTGAGTGAGGTGACTCGGTTAGGTTTTCCCTGACCTAACTAACACCCTAACTAACTAATCAACTAGCTAGTAGTTGTCCCCCCCGACCCCCGACCCAAACCCCATTTTTCAGCCCGCGATATAGATAGAATAGATAGTAGTGGTTATTTTTTGCCCTGTAGGGCGGGTTAGATTTATCCCTATATTGTTGTCCCCCTCATATTATTATTATTGTTTTATTAATTATATTGTTCTGGTTTTTTTATGGGGATTGGTTCGGTTGGTGGGATGATAATGATGATGTTGTATTGTAAATAACGCCAAGATTAACGACTATATCTTATACTGTGTCTCTACTGGATAGTATTTATGCTAGCTACTACTACTTTGTGATGGTAAGGATGATCGTGAGATGAGGTTGACGTCATGTAGGGCGGAGACTAGAATACTTTAGGTAGTAGTAGTAGTAGTAGGTATGGGCATGGTAGATAAAAGTACTGTTGTTTTTATTAGGGTAGGATGCTATATTGCTGAGGGGGGATGTGTTTGAGAGGTGTTTGATAGTATTTAGTAGATGGGTATTTGGGTATTGAATGGGAGTGAGATCTCGTGTATGGGGTGAATGAATGATTATCCGGGTAATACTTTGTAGTAAAGGAAGGGAGTAATGGTAGCTACTTACCTACCTGTTTAGGCAGGTAAGTAAGTACTTATGATGATGATGATGAATGCAGGCTTGCCACTTCATTATACTACTCCATCCTGTGGTATATACAAGGCATTAATACAGATGAAATGAAAAATACACAGCATCCTACAGCACCACAACAATACCGGAAAGAAAGGTAATCTTCAAAATACGGTATGTACCAGCCCGGGATCAGCTCATCCATGGCTAGCGCGCCCCAGTTGCGTAAGAGCAGTTTGCACAGCCCCCGTGCCGGCGCTAGTGAAGCAGCCTAGACCTTCGCTAGTTCTACCCACCCTTCTTCCCCCCCTCCCCAACCCAGCCCGGATGAGCAGAAAAGTAGCAGCAGGCTTGGCAAGTTACAGTTGTCGCGCGCGCCGGGAATCATTAGTCATCGGAGGGCCCAGGAACTTGTGCCAGGCCCCGAGAACTCTGTTTTTCCTCCCCGATCTGCCCTTCTGGCTTCGCAGATCCCGGGTCTTACGTCACCGCCTGATTGGGTGCTGCTAGCTGGGGCCCGTGGGGCTGCCTTAAAACAGCCTCGTGGGGTCGGTGGGGTTATGCCCTGGATCCTGACAGGTCCTAGCGCTTAGAAGTTCTACAATTTCCCCCCTCTCATTCCCTTCTTCTTTCCCACCCGACACGAGCTGAATCCAATCAGTCTTTTTAGGCTAACTGATTTGATAAGATCATCTGGCTTGTAGCCGCCGAGGCTTGAGTTGGAATAGCTGAAGCTAGTGTGGTGCATTTGCTCTCATTGGCTGGGTTCTTGCTTGCTGGACCGATAGTAGTGAAACTGTATGTCTATCTCGACCTTGCTCTGTGTTCCAACTTGTCGCGGGATGATCGGCATCAGGGTCTGAAACCTGTCGAGCGCAGACCATACCCAAATCTAGTCTAGACCCGAGTCTATATTGTGCATAGCTGCGTTGTGTCCTTCCTTTCGTGCCTTCAATAGTGTACGGATTCGGGCTATTCCGCCAGCCTCCGCATACCATAGCAGAAGCTCTGAACGCCACACTTGCGTGCGTGGCCCGTCTATTCACGGGCCATCTCTGTCTGTTTTCAGTTCAACTATCGTTTTCCTAAACTTTGGAATCAGATGGCGCCGCTTCTAATGCCACGTGACGTAATTTGGCTCTGCGACCCGCTGGTTCGTCATTTAAAGACGTGGCTAAGGGAGCCTATCAACGAGCATGCTTAGACTTCTGACGGAGCCTTGCTGCGCCGTGATCTACCCCTGGCGAAGTCAACGTTAGGTAGCGCTACCAAAGTCTAAAGGTTTCCGCGTCCGTTGCTCTCATCCGTGGGATTAGACCGCATTCCAGGCGGCAGACGAATGCCCATCGCAGCTGGCAAGTTGCCTGGTCCGCGGCTGATGTTGACCCTCTCGGAGATGTCCACTCTGGCCTTTGCAAGGCCAATCGCAGGGACAACCCACTCGCCGCAGCTACATTGCATACCTTGCCAGGCAAATTTGCCAATGTTAGCTCCGCAGGACGAGTTGGGGCAGGTCAGACGGCCAGACAAAGGGGCGTCTTCTGGCGGCGCTCCATAAGGCGAGCTGGAGGTTTCTCCATCGGTGCCAGGAAAGAGCGACGGGCGCATCCACGTCAGTGGGTGCAAGAAGACATGAGCGCAATCAGCCGTGGATGCTCTGGCGTTCTTTTGAGTGGTATGGGGGATGATGAATTGCGTGGTCGCCAACTTGCGCCTGGTGATGTGGTCAGGAGGATCTCATAGATAAGCTTCGAAAGGATCGTAATTAAGACTAACCGGCATTTGCGACATTTGATCTCTGTCATACGACCCGCGGGCTCCTGTGATTGGCGCGGCTGCTCATCTTCAAACAGCACGGACTTCATCTCGGGTGCTCGACCACATGCTACACTCTCCTCCACCTCGCGGCGGTAAAGCCACCGGCTGTAGAGGGGGTGGCTGGTAACATCATCTGGACACCCCATCTGATGGTAGACGGAGAGCTGCTCCATGAACCCAGGATTTGGCTCACATAGCGGTCGGTTCTGTCTGATGATGTCAAGAGCGGACTCTGGTGTCAGTGCGCTAGGCTGACGGTTGAGCAGATACGCGATACAAACAGTGGCTGATCGGGATTTTCCCATCGCACTATTAACAGTCAGCACGCTTGTCATGAAGCGCAATCGAACATCCTTGTTACACAAGGTCAAGTGAACAACATGTATCACGTGATGTAAAGCACGGCTTCAGCAGGCATTATAAAAGCACAGTACTAAAGTAATAGGAAGGGGTAGGGTACCAGTCCTGGGTAAAGACCTGAGAGCAGGTCTTACCAAGGAAACATGTGGAGATATCCTAAGAGCAGATAAACGAGGGAGGACTAAACTAACCAATGTACAAGCACTCCTCCGCCGGCATCAAGACCGGACTGGATGAACTTTACAGCAGCTGGAAAATGTTCTAGTAGGTTTTCATCGTCGACATCGTCGACCTCTATGCAGTGGTGTTGATAAGACTCGAAGATATCATCAGCTGGTTGGAGGCGTAACACGGAAACAACATGTGTAATGTTTGCTCGAGTCAAGGCTGCCTTGTTCTTGAGTGCCAGTATGCTACGTGCAACTCGGTGTTAGCAAGCTTTCTGAGAGCAGAGCACTATAACCCCTCTTGGACCCTGGCCCATCATATGACGGGCCAAAGGAAGGCTTAGTATGGTAACAGAAAGTGGGAGACAAGGTAACCAACCCTCCAACATAGATATTCTGTCCTGGAATTTGATTCATCGCCATGATGACAATCTATCAAAACAGCGACCTAGATGAATAATGATGGCTCTAGATCGGGTCGACGATGTAAAAGAGTATGACGATGATAAGAGGCAGAGTGGCCATGAATGATAGCCAAGATCGGACCTGAACATTCGATATGGCGCCAAGAAATTGTGACGGTATCTGATTGGCTGGAGGCAGTCCTGCAACGGCGGCACGTAAGAAGAAACTTAGGGTGTAGGGCAAGGGTAAGGGTAACATAACAACAGCAGGTATTTGACACCTAAGGCATTAAGACAGACCCCGCATAACTTAACGGTCATTCCTTCGGCCGGCTTTGGCATGCAGCACGGACTTGGCCCAGCGTATTACGCTCTTCCTCTATACGATCATTGGCAATAATTCTTTTTAGAGGAGTGAATTACACGCTGCACAGCCCCCTTGGTTTCTCTAATCACTTCATTACCCCTCATTCATCCCGCAAGTCTACAAGATGTGTGACATGCAATTGGCTCCCCATTAGCCAGCGCATCCAGCTCCTGGATCCCAGGGGCCCTCCCGCTGCCAGCGTGATCCTCATCTAGGCCCCTGGTGGCACAGAAGCGCTGGCTCAGAAGGCGTAATATGTCCGGAGCAATGTTGGCCTGACGCCGTTGGCGTATCAGTCTGATTAATTGAAGCGGCAATTTTTGATAGGGAATCAAGGAAGGCCTTGTCGTACTACTGCAACTATCGAGACGATCTCGACCAAATCAATAGTCGTTTGATCCGTCACATTCAGAGCCGAGGAGGCCAAGGCAGTCCCCGGCAGATAGTTAGATAGTCCTCGGTCAGTCAGGCTCAGATGCCAGTGCTCGTATATTAATTTAGTGCCTACCCAAGCAGCTAGAAGTCGCCGGTTCCGGTCGTCGATCTAGCTCATCGCTTAGGCCTTGTTTGCTGCCAAGGCTTCGAGAGCTGGTCTGGAATGGAAATCGCACTATAGTCCGGCCGAGGTGAATGCTAGTGGTAACATGGTCAAAAGTGTGCAATCCAATTATAAGGTCTATGCGCAGGTATAGTTCGGTGTGTGAATCCTCTAGCGCCTGATTGTATCATATTCGGTGAGACGTGGTTTGCCTGGCTAAAGCAGAGTCCTACCTGTAGTACGTATCAAGTACATGTTCCATCCATTCATCCAGCAATAATCACTCCATTGCTGGCATTTATTGGCTGCCAACCAGTTTCAGTCGCCGAGAATGGTACTGCATAGGTATGACCCAGACAAGCGTCAATCGCTGACAGGCCAAGAAACAACCAGGTTTCTTGGTCCACTGCGCATGCAAGAGGTAATTGCTAGGTAGATAATGCTTGATTCTGTCTCCCATGACCAATCAAGAAGTCGATAAAACTTGGACAAGAAGAAGCAAGCATGAACCGCATTTAGAAACAACTTCCTACCCACCTGCAGAAAACAAGGGCTATCTTATCATCGCAGTGTAACCAACCACCCATACTTTACCCAGAAAGCCCGCAGGGTTACCAACCATAATGCAGGGTGGGTTGTGGACTGTCTGATGACTTGGCTTCTAGTCTACATATGCAGCCTTACAAATTAAATGGATTCCCGACATGACTGAAGCATGCCAAATACGACCAAATCATTTGATATGACCAGAAATAGGTGCGGTAGGTGATGGTTGCTTTGCAGGGTCGGAAACTATCATGATACCTATCAACTATCGATCACTAATTCAAGACACGGCCTGTGCACGAGATTTAGTCTGCAGCCCCTTAAGGCTTAAGGCTGACGGCGCTTTTTGTACGAGAGATGCTAAGCCTAACCCGACCTTTCTCCTCGGACAATTATCACTACTACTACTCCTTCTTACATTCTTTTCCTTGCTTGCGTGGGTTGCCTTATCCTTCATTTTCTTTTCAACCTGTTGTACCTGCCTCTTACAGTATGGGGTGTCAATACACCAGACGAGCCATCCAAACTAGCCCATCAATAACCTACTTAGTACTTCCGGTAGTATAGTAATTTATCAAAGAAGACATGGTTATCTGATGTCCCACCCCTGCTGCACTAAGAATCCATGGAGTTAAATTAGTAGAGTAGTGTAGGTAGCTAGGCGGATAGGACACAAGCGACCGGGGGTCTCATTGGCCTTGCATGCCCATGCTAGTTGTCCCAAGGTGTTGCTGCCCTGCACGAATCGGGCCAATAAAGTCCGATAATTGAAATTTGTTGAAGGACCTACTTCCTTACCCAGATAGATGAATATTTACGGAGTACTAATAACTTCCTGTGAGGTAAAACCGAAGTGCCACCACACACAAACGGTGTATTTCCCCCGAATTGCCACCACTACAACCACCTGGGTTACTACTACTAACTAACTAAGCTGTGGATGCATGAGTGCGTGTTCAGTCTGTGCGACGGGTTGGGTTTAGTTAGGTTGGGTTTTGTCGGTGGGCGCGTAAGATTCGCCCAAAAAAGAAGTTGTATCTATAGCCTTTTAGCAGTTTAACATCAAACTAATAGTAGAACTATAGATGGAAAAGAAGTTTTATTGAGTCTTCCCCTCCCAGCCCCATTTCTTGGCCGTAGAGATTGAGTGGTGGACTGTCATTAATACCGCAGATGATGCCGTGTGTTGTGGTGGTGGTGGTGGTGGTGGTGGTGGTGCGCATTGATTGATTGCATTTTTACACAATAGGTTCGTGAAATATGGTCCACGCAGGAGGAATTCAGGCTGATTGTGGCAAAAATGGGGGTTTTTAGTTCGTCTTGTTGACAATACGAATTAGATAACTCTCATTTTCGTGCAAGTGCAGCCAGACCAGAGTCAAAGTTAGTAGACTAAACTGTTTGTTGTTTGCAAAAAAGTTGCCTTGTACGTAGATCTGTTTCCCCCTCCTCTTTATTTTATTCTATTTATTATTATTATCATTATTTGTTTTTACAGTTTACTCCTGATTCCTTTTTCTGGTACCTCAAACCGACGGAGGACGGATAGAAGTTCGCTTGTTACATCCGATCCGTTAAGTCCGGGTTATGGGTTACTTACTTTACTTGGTATGGGACTGGACACGAGACGAGGGCCAATTTTGCTTGCTGGCTAGCTGGCTGGGAGTCTGAGAGAGAGACAGATAGAGACCAAAAGAGCGAGCAAGGAAAACTGGATCAGAGAGGGAAGGGACAATCAACTGATGATCCACAGGAAAGCAGAAACAAGATCAATGAAGAGAAAATTTGGCTTACTCCGTAGTTATGTTCAGAATTTTCATGTCTCTCTTTTGCCCAGGCCAGTTTATGGAGTATTTTTCTCTTCTTTTTCTCTATTACTACAAAGTATTTGGCATTGTGTCTCTTACTTGTTGCTATTCTTCACCGTAGAGCGTTATCTACTTATCAACTATAGATAGTCACCCACCCACCCCTCTAATGTTGAATTCCACGAGCAAGCATTGTTCGCTTAATTTTCAGCCCTTTGAGAATGAAATTATTGAAAAATTGATTACCTAGATTTCATGGCCCGCCCTTCCCCCCTTCTTTTCCAACACACATCCCCTTATGCCAGTGTTTCCAGGGAGTTCCTCGGATCGCCAAGGTGCGACGGGGAAAAATGCCAAATGACAGCAATGTGGCAGTGCATGTATCTAAGGCCAGAAGTGGATCCCGCTAGACCGTGATTGGCAGTGGGTCAAGCCCAACAGGGCCACTAATAATCGTTGTGACGGTCTTCCGCAACAACTCACGGTGGGGCGCCATGGAAAGTTGGAGTCGGTTGGAAAAGTACACTTGGGGCCTAGGATGCACTCGGTACCCTACTCCGGCCTGGTCGGCTTTAGGGCCCCTGCCTCTGCTGAGTTATTGCCTACCTTGGATGGATGAATGGATGGATGGACCTCTTTTCTGGAATTATCCCTGAATTGGGGAGGTAATTGTGTGATTATGATCATGATCATGTTGATGATGACGATGAAGGAGCAGGACGATGATGATGAAGAAAAGGAAAAACAGAAAAGGTGGCGGTAATTTTCATAAAACTTAAAATGATGCTGTCCCTGTATTTGTCAAAAAATGGACGCGCGCGGGTAAGGCGACGGAGAAAATAATGGGCAAAGCAAAGCAACCATACTTGCTGCATACCACTCTTTTGGCAACTTCTACTTGTTAATTACTGTGTACCGGGCTGAAGGTACCCAGAAGGGTAACTTAAAAGAAAAGAAGCAGACACAAAATAATGATTCTGATAATATACTTGAGATTGGGCTAGCCAGCCCCAGTGTTATCCGTATTCAGTTCTCCCCTATCAAATTCCTTTGAAACGTTCAGTTCTTCAGAATGAGAGTGTACCACTCACTGTATGTATCTAGTATGACCCGCAGTCACTCGACGCAGTATCTAGTAGAGTAGCCGGGAGCATAGTATCACCGGAACTTCTGGATGAGCGCTAAGCCCATGAGAGGTACCTGACAAGAATTTAGTCGCCTTGGACTGAAATTGAGAAATGTTGCTTACAATTGCATAGGGGGCATTCGCCTAAGAGTCATCACTGTCCACCACCGTGGAGAACGGGCCCCTCTAACCCGTCCAGCCTGCCACTTTTGATTGATTATTGTGTCCAGGAATCTTCGCGCCCTCATTATCTGATGACGGCAAAAACCTGGTTTTTTACCTTTCGATTTCCCACCACAACCCAATAGTGTAAGTAAGAGTAATGGAGCACCGACTGGAGAAGGGGGGAAACAAGACGAGCCTATGGGACGTTGTCAGAGGTAATGGCTGGTATCCAGTGGGACACAAGTTGAGCAGAGTGCCGAAGAATCAACATGGCACTAAAAGTTGAACTACCAGCACTGCCTCATTCCAATCTAACCGTCCCCAGTCGTCCTTGCACTGTCAGAACCAATCCGGTTAGCCCGCGACCTCACCGCTCTGCATCTGGAATAAGTCCTGGCCGCTTTCCACCTGCAGTTCCCTGACTCGGTTCGGTCTGTTGGATCCAAGTTTCCTAATTCATCATGTCTGTAGCCCCAGGTCGAACAAGATACCTTTTGTGGTACATAAGATGCCTGCTCGGGTTTCAGTCATTATCCATCCTGTGTTGTTTATTTGCCGCCTTGCGGATGGGGAAAAGAAAGAGGGGGAAAAGTCATAAGAAAAGAAAACCAGACACGTGGGGACTACTTGGTCTGTGATATCCAATGCGTGTCCCCTCTTTCTGCCGTCAATAGTACTGTACTCTCATCACTCTGAGGATTGACCAGCTTCACCTTTAATTAACCCGGGTGACGATGGATATCGAGGTATATGGGGTATCACCCAAAATCCACACACATAATCCCACCCCCTCTTCTCCTTTTAGGCGGGCGAATTATTTTCCTCTTGAGGTACTTGCCTTACGGAATTCCGCCTGCATGGCAGTATGCAAGGTGGAGAGGTCGATACGGGACACGCATAAGCATGGTCTGAAGACATAAGGCGGATTAAACTTTCGTAGGGAAATCCCAAACGGGAAGGTAGGTTATAGTATCGTTAAGGACGGCGTAGAAGGCTCACAGAAGCTTCAGTGAGTGAGCATGACTTTGGGGGTGTCATACCGCTTGCACCTCACTAAGCGATTTGATAGATGACGCCCTTCAAGCTGATATTAAATGATTCATGCGATTACGCTTGCTTACCTTAAAGACCCTCCGATTAAATTAACATCCTGGCCGATCCATACAAACTGGTCGACGGTTTCCTACTATCCCGCGCGGGCTGTGGCAACGGCGTGGTCCTCGAGCCCAGAGAATTAGGTTAAGTGAGTTGACAAGTCCCCATTGAAGGAATATCAAAAGAATATCGGATTTATGGTGGGGAGAACACAGACAATTTCCAGTTGCCTTGAACGGCTGGTTGTGTGGTTTGTTGTCTGATTAGATTCTTTCTGGATGTTATGATTCCTTCCGGGCTGCTTTGACTTTGGGGAGTAAGGCCCTTGTCTTGTATGTATCTGGTAATTTTACGTTCTGCCGTACTGCAATAACCACCACATGTAATCTGACGAGCGGCAAGTAGATTTCGCAGTCGATGGTCAAACAAGGCAAGGGAAAAAAGGAGGGGGTTTTTTTTAAAGAAAATAAAAAACGAGGGAAAGGGGGATGGAGAAAAGGAAGTGCTGACGAGTGGATGAATAATGTGGCCTTAAGAATGACTAGAATAATTGTTATTGAGATCAGTGCTTCAAATGATAAATATAAATGTTAGTTATTTATTCCTGGCTCTGCTGTTTTTGTCTCCTTCGCTGGAGCTTCTCTGCTCCATCCAGCCCGGTAGGCCGGTCACTAGAAGGTATTATACTCCATACATGACCCCCCTTCGAATTTCTGGCCTTGCAAATTTCATTTGCCGCTGGTGCTGCGTGCATTACCGCCGTGACATTGAAGGAAAAGGCACGCTGCTCCCGTTGGCCAGCCCAACTTCAAAGGTGCCCACTCGGACCAAACTCCAGTTTGAAACGGATGTTCAAATACCAATGTTGTATCATCATCGCAGACGACCTTAATATTATCTGCCTTTCTTGCCTTCTTCCCTCCATTCTCCTCTCTTCAACTTCCTCTGTCTGGCCGTATCAACTACTATCCTCTTCATCTATTACCCCCCTTTCAGCCTTGAATTCTGCCCGTTTCTTGGGTGCCTACGAAGCGAGACTCAAATCGAGAACCCCCCGACTGTGAGACAAACGAAAAACAGGGAATTAGTCCTTGCAATTACAGCCCATTTCCTTTCCCCGAGCCTTGTAGGGACCGTAAGGCCGGGGTCTGCAACCACACCATTCTTCTGCCCATTCTACATCAACCTATCTATTTATCTATCTACTACATCTACACCACGTCTCTTACTTTCTTGATCCGCTATCAAAGCTTCACCTCCGTTCTCGGTTTTCATATCCGCTGCGCCTAGCAACGGCAATCCCAGTACCTCCACCACAGCGCCTGCAGGTCTTCTTTTTCGCCTCCGCGACCTCCGCCCGCCATCGCCCTCGAGCCATTCTTTCCGCCGCCATTAGCATTGCGCCTCAATCCGCCTTCTGGTCGCTGAGAATAGGTGCATGTGACTTTCAGCTTTCTGACAACATCCCATTTTCGCCTCTTTCTCCTCGTCTTTCTCCTCTTGTTACTTCACCTTTTTTTCGCGCCAACTAGCTCGCTTACGAGTAGCCGGTTTTTCTTAGAGAAAGCACCCTCAGGTGTCGATCAACTTCAAGCCTCCAAGTGCAGGCATTGAAGAACCAGCCCCTTTCTCACTGATTACCTTCTCATTTTCAACCCATTCAAATTCGCACCCATCCTCGAGCGTCAATCTACCCCAGTCAAAGTCCTTCAGCATGTTTTGTGGTCTCTGCGCTGTTCGTTGTTAAGTTGCCGCTATCCGGCAATTTCATGGCACACAGACAGTTTCGCAAGCTTGTGCGCAACTGACAGAAAGCCACTAACACAGTTGATCGCTGGTACTTTCAACGGTTTCTTCCAAAGTGAACACTAAAGCTCTTCCTAGTCAGGTAGTGTGCTCTCATTCGATATTTTGTATGCGATCAAATTCACCTGACTACTCAGGACTTAAGCTTAATCTCTCCGGATTGCCACTTCCCTGCTGCAGAACAACCATTTGACTTCGTCCACTCCTTTACCGACACCCCCCGCAGCACTTGGAACGGGGCTTAGAAGCAGGTTCTTCTGTCAAGAACATCGATCTTTCGTCACAGTTCTTTAACCCCGGCTTCGGGCTATTCACCAGAACGATACTTACTGCTTTATATCGTTCACGCCAGTGCACACTTACACATCCTTGGCCAATCCTTTCTGTTGTCCATGAACAGCTTCTCGCCACCTTTAGTGTACGATGGACATTCCGCGACTCGCGCCTCCTTCGATTAACGTGTATGACTTCAACAGTGGTAGTTTCGACCGCCAGAATCCCCCCGCCAGATCGCCCTGTAATATGCCCGGGCAATCATTTTCGGGACCTATGCCTATTCCAACGAATTCAATGAGCAATCTCGCCCCTCCGCCATTACCACCACCACCCCGGATTAGTGACCTTGAGGACGGCTATGACGCTGGCTGGCTACATGCTAATGTTAGAGGACCACACAAACTCGCTCCGATAAATCCCAACTCGAGTCTTTTTGGCGGTCACCGTCGCCCGGAAGCTTCGCCTCAAAGTGATAAAATGGCTATCGACGAGTTAGATGGTCGACAGAGCGGTTTACCTTTCTCTAGGAGTCCCGAGGCCCACATTAGAATAGAACCCCCACCACCGATGGATGAAGGATTCCGGAACGCCATTTCAATCAACAGTCCCAGCCCGATCCTGAAGGGAGAGAGAGACTTCTCTCGACGAAGCGTGAAGGATTCATCAGATGCCTACGACCAACACCTCTTGTCGAAAATAGGAAAACCGCTTTCTCCACGACAGTCTATCAGCTCTGGTAGCGAGAACAAGGGCTTACTTTCGACCCTCACGATACCCTCGAGGAATTTTGGTGGTCTCCCTTCTCCCGGTGGTTCCGAGGGGTCTAGTCTTGATGTCAGATGGCCGAGTAGCTACCAGTCGGGTGGGATATCGCCTGGGACCAAGATTGGCTGGAAAGATTACGTCGGAGGGCGAAGTCCAAGCGTTGAGAGTAGTGCCCCATCGTCTGCGGTGGACTATGACCAACCAGGGTACATGCGCGACTTGTCGCGCCGTCGTGGCGGTGGAACGACACCCCTATACGACGAAACTACCAGTCTTCCCAGTCGATCAAACCGAGGAAGCTACGACCAAGGCGTTTTCTCTGATATAGAAGGCGAATTCTCAACTGACGAATCGCTCCCCCCTCGAATCTTCAATGTCCGACAAGCAACGCCACCTTATTTGGAAGCTACCAAGCCAGGCACGAAGCGGAGAGCGTCCTCTCCCCCCCGTGAGCCGATTGTTGGCGATAGACATGTTCTTAACGTGGCCACGAGTAACGGCGACCTCTCCCAGCGACGGACAAGCGGCCATCCATTTGGCAACTCTCTATCGGTCAATGTTCCTTATGCGCCAAGTCACGGAAGCCTCTCAGCTGCTTCATCCTTGAGCCTACGAACCTCTGGGTCTTACTCCTCGACGGCCTTCTCTTTAGGGGGAAGCAGCATGACGAGCTATGATCGCTCACCTGGGGGATTGTCGCCCAATTCCGACCTTGACACCTTCCATGACAAGTCGATTCTCAACCCTAGTTCTCCCGTGAATCTTCCGGGCCCGTCCATCTCGAGAAACCCCCCAAGTTCCGGCACCTTGGAACCATCTAGCGTCGACACTGCTCGGAAAGTATCTATGCAAACGACTCTTGCATTACCAAAGCCAGCAGGGCCGAAGATGGGCGGGCTGTACATTTGCGATTGTTGTCCTAAGAAGCCCAAAAAGTTCGACAGTCCAGAGGAACTTCGGTAAGGATTTGTCTCCTCGTTTTCTAGTCGCGGCTGATTGTTTTGTCTAACACCCTTCATAGTGCCCACGAGATGGAGAAGCAGTACTCATGCTTATACTGCAACAACCGGTTCAAGAACAAGAACGAGGCAGAGCGCCATCAGAATTCTCTCCACTTGCGGCGTCACTCTTGGTCTTGTGCAGCACTTCCTGGATATCAAGCAGCGTTCCATCCTTCATCTTCTTCGGCCCAAACGAGTTCCGGGCCTTCCCATGACATTTGCGGGTACTGTGGTGAAGAGTTCCCGAATTTCCCACAGCCAGACTGGGACCGCAGATTCGAGCATCTTACCGCAGTGCACAAATTCGGAGAGTGCAACAATGCGAAGAAGTTCTACCGTGCCGACCATTTCCGACAGCATCTGAAACATAGCCATGCTGGTACGAGCGGGAAGTGGACTAACATATTGGAGAACGCTTGCATGAAGGAAGAAGCACCCCCCGAGCCCAAGAATGGTGGAGGCAATGGAAGCGGGACGCTTACATCAAATAAGATCAACGAGGTTCTCAGTGGTTGCTGACAGCAAATGTGCCTCGTGGGGACTAATAACGCCCACGCCGGCCGATTGCTGAACGATGCCAAAGCTCTTAGTAAGAGCATGCTTCATCTAACCTTCTCATATATACACACCTTTCTCCCTACCTATTTCATCACTGCGCCCGTGATCCAACCTGGCGTTCAACGGGGATTTTCCATTTGTGGTCCTGAATCTTTGACGCATTTAGCATATAACGGGGAATCTGGGTATCATAATTTCACCGGGAAAAAGGGGGAATCTTTTAAAACGGATCTCGGGGCACAGTGGTATTGATGTGACATGACGGAAACATCTTGCTTTATTCAAATCTGTTTCTTTGGCGATAACAAAACTCGGAGTCCTGGACGGATGATTATTGGCGAGGCGGCTCATCGTGAGTTTGGGTTTGCATTAATGGCCTGCTTTGATTTCTTGCTTCTTCCCTTCGTCACTTTTCTTTTCTTTTCCTTTTAACTTTATCCACACCTGCAAGCATTGTACGGCGACGGTGATTGGGCCAGCTGGCTTGCTTCGAAATCGCGCCCATCTACCTACCTGTCTTGTCTTGGAATATGTATGTCCATGTTAGAACATCTCTGAACCTAGCTAAGTGCTGGGTATATGTATATACCTAAGTAGAACTAAGGAAGAACCAATTTCCATCTATGGACGGATAATAGATAAATCTTCTAGTACCTACTAACTATTACATATCTCAGGAGCGCTCATAGAACTTAATACTACAGGAACTTGTTCATGCCAGTAAGTAGTAGTAAATGAACTCTAAACCCTCTCATTCACTAAATCAAGTAAACAAGTAAAAATAATACATACATACAGTCAGTTACACACTCACTGACTGCCTGCCCACTAAAACGCCAGAGCAATGCATAGCCAAAACCCACAGAGTCTAGGTCGTAACTTTTCCAAGGGAAAGGGGAGGGGGCATTATGAGAGGAATACCAGCCACAAGGAACTGTTAACAACAACGATAACATCGAAGGGTAACGAGAATGAAGAAGGTGACGGTCAAAGCTAACCGACTTCAACCATCGTAACACGTGATCGTGGCGCTATATGTGGATGGAGTCAGTTAGGTAGACCATACCATACAACAAGGAGAACAGGTATGACTCTGGTCCAAGTTGAATGTGAATCATGTGATGTTATAAAAAACGGTCAAGTAAACAAGCAAGGACACACTCCAACTCCCGAATCAGAACCCCCAAGCAATACATACACTACATGTCTGCGCCTACGCGCACTGCCCTTAGATAAAGGGATCCTCTTCCACGACACCGGCAGCTTCCTTGGCCAGTCGCAAGTCCTTGGGTCCAAGACCGAGGTTCTTGAAATAAGGACCGAAGGAGGACAGGAGGTCCTTCAGGGATGCCTTCATCGTGTCCAGGACGAGGTCGACGTCGGGGACACGGCGAGCCGCGGCTTGTGCTTCCGGGTTGCTGGATGGGGGGAAGTTGACGTCAGTCCAGTGGGCGTCGAGGCCGCCGTTGATAAAAGGTTCGAGGGTCGTGATGGTATCGGTTAGGAGGCGTACGACGGTGGCCACGTCGGCTTGGACCTTGCCGTATTGGTCCTCCGCGAGACTCTTGATGAGAAGGCAGGTGAGGGATTCGGTGGCGTCGATGACGGAGCAGATGGTTGCGTGGGGTGTGCCGAGGACAATGCCAGAGAGGCGACGAGCGTAGGTTTGACGGAAGAGTCGGCCTAGTGGGGAGCGGAGGAGCTGAGCGAGGAAGGGATGCAGGTTCTCGGGCTTGCTGGTTGATGGTGCGGTGAGCATCTTGAGCTCCTGGGAGGAACCGAGCAGCTTCTGCTTGCGTTCCGGGCTCAGCATGGCGGAGGAGGCGCGGTCCAAGACCTCGCGGGCCCTGGCGCGTGCGGTAGGCGTCCAGTCTGGGGAGTTGCCGTAAGCTCTAGCGGTGGTGGTGAAGGCTTCGCCGATTTTCTGTTGGCGGGTTGAAGCCTTGGGAGACGGAGCGAAGATGTTGTCCGCTTTAGGGGGATCTGTCAACCGTGGCAGGGAGTGAAGGACGGGCTCTGACTGCTGGACTGGCGCAGGCTTAGGGCCAGATGATGGGTTCTTGGCCTCGCTGATGCGAGTGGTAACGCCCGTGATCACATCTGTGGCGGCTTGCAAAATTTGCGACCAAGCTGCCCCCTCCTCGCGATCGATGTCGTTGAAGATGGCTTTCCGACGATCAGGAAATCTCTGGCTGATGAAGTACAGCTCCCAGAATGCGAACGCGCGAACAGTTTCCTTCTTTGCTTTTAGTCCATTCAGCAGGCTGCCGTTGGGATCCTTGGCTTCAGCCGTCAGAGGCTGGCCTCGCTTGAGTGGCTCTTTGCTGAGGAACACAGAGAAAAAGAGGTTGGCTGTCTGCCAGCAGAGAACTAGGAGGCCTCCTGAGATCAAAGTGCGCACGATAACTCCGAAGATTGGCGGGATAACACCGGGAGGGCTTGCGGCAGATCTCGGGAAATCCCAAAACAGCTTTGCGAAGAACAAAGTGGTGCGCCATGCCGGGCGTCGGAGGACGAATGCGTATGCGAACGGGCAAATAATGGCAACCAGAATACTCCGTTTCAAGCCATCCTTGATGATCTGCGGTAACGCTGACTGAAGGCGTTTGGAGATCGATTGCTCCTGCCGGCTACCTTCATCAGCGGAGCCAGCGACCCTCCTGGCAACGGGAAGAGGGACACGATCGTAGTCGTAATAAAGATGCGCCACTGATTGCGAGACTGCCAGGAGAAAGTGATAGGCATAAAGATAGATCGCTCTTTCGTTCAAGCTTGCTCGTTCGTGAGGTCTACCATTACTAGTTAGGCAAATCCGAGACATTGCTTAAGCTCGTTGTCGCAGGAAACATACCTAGCTCTATTCACCAATTCAAGGTGTGCAGTACTTGAAGAAGACCACCTGTAGATTTCACTGAACCACCAGGCGGAGAACAAGTACCAGCCGAAAGTCTGTATAACGTCGAGGGGAACGAGGTATTTGAAGGTGCTGAGTGGGGAGGAGGTTGTCCTGGCACCGATGTGCATCTGACCAACACGGAGGACGAAGACGACGAGACTGCATAGGAAGAGAAGAACTGTGCGAATTCCACATCCTCCAACGGGGAACCAAGCCCATAAGACTATCGAGGTATCCAGGTGGTTAGCGATCACAACTTTTCAAACGCTACCCGGTGTTGGTGTATACCTACAGGACGATTTATCCCCAATAGCGAATGCCACTACATAGCAGACCAAAAGCGCCAGTGCCGACGCATGAACGAACCGTCTGTGCAGCGCAGAGGTCAAGATGCGCCGATACGGGCGAGGCTGTGCTGCAACCATGGTGCAAGGTGGAAGAGGGACTGTGAGATCTCTAGGGAGAGAAGAGACAAAACAATTTCACTGCATGATCAGGTGACAAAGCAATTGAAGTATCCGGTCAGCCTGTCAGAACGGAAAGCTCCGAAGGGGGGCAAGTGGAGCTTCGAGGAGTGTCGGCGTCGGATGCGACAATAAAGTGAAGCTTTTCGGGCAAAGCATCAAAACACGCACTAGCCACAAACGCCGTATCATGTGACACCCCACCAGCCATCGATGGCGTCAGGTGAGTTGCTGCCTGCGAATCATGGCACCCACACAGCCAGGCAACCATTGACACCTGACAGCGATAACGTACTACTACTTTAGCAGGGAGACAGCCGGCCGGTTGCATCGGCCGGATGATCCCACCTTCATCCATCCACTGTCGCATCTCATTCCACCATGTCGTTTGATCGCTTGAACTCGCTAGAGGCGCAACCTACAACTTTCCGTCGCTCCGACGATCCCCAATATCGCGATGACCCCGAATTCCATCGTTTGACCGAGGGTCTCTCCAACCAACTGTTTACCCTGACCTCCAACATCACTCGGTTGTCCGATCAGATTGCCCTTCTGGGAACAAGGCGAGACACCGAGCGTGTGCGCGAGAGAGTCCACAAGCTCTTGGAGGATACTCGGGCGGGATTCAGGGATGTCGCAGATGGGATCAAGAAGGTCCAAACATGGGAGGATGTCAGTGTATGTGACACCCAGATATATTAACCCAGTGCGCTGCGATCGGACAAGCAATGCTAACGTATTTCTCGCCAGCCTTCCCAAAAATGGACTCAACAGAAGCTATCGTCCGAATTCAAAGCTACCCTGGAAGAGTTCCAGACCGTTCAGCGTCGTGCCTTGGAGAAGCAACGAGCGTCTGCAGCAGCAGCTCGGACTGCCGTAGACGAAGCGGAGCCTGGCTCCGGGGGTGATCACCAGCAGCAGCAACAGCAAGAGCAACTGTTGGAGGAACAGCCCCGCCTTGCAAACCAGGATGAAGTGGACTTCCAGGAGGCCCTCATTATCGAGCGCGAGGCTGAGATCCGCAACATTGAGCAGAGTGTTGGCGAACTCAATGAACTGTTCCGGGACGTGGCTCACATTGTTCATGAGCAAGGTGGGCAGCTCGACATTATCAGTGAGAATGTCGAACGAGTCGGCGATGACACTCGTGGAGCAAACGTCGAGCTCCGTAGCGCCAGCCGATACCAGAAGAATGCGCGCAACAAGGCCTGCTGTCTGCTTGTCATTCTTGCTGTTATCCTTACCATCATCGTCCTGGCGGCAACCCTGGGATAGACTTGAGCGTTGATTCTGTATTCTCGCTTCCACTCCCGCAACCACGACACCGGATGTCGCATATCATGACTGTCCCCTATCTTGATGATATCCTCTCGATGTACGTTTACGCATATGCTTGTGCTTTTTTCGCTACTGCAGGCGGCTCGTTGTGTTCTGTTACGTCGATCGCTATGGGTTCTCAGGCGCATACGGAGCGAGGATGTTCTATTTACATTTGCCGTTTCTATCTTCCCATGCTCTATATCATACATAGCTTCTGTTATACACGAATTGTACACTGCGTTGCTTACCCAAGACCGTTCCCAAAACTCCGTTGTTCGCCTGTGATGCAGCGTAAGAAGAAAGACACTGGGGAGCTTTATAGTCCCATAAACTTGCTGAATCTCATGCGGCAGCCCTCCACTGTGTTCAGTTTCGGCCGGACATCCAGGTAGAAGCTGAGCTTGCCGGGTCCAGCATTGGCAGCGAGGCCGGGAGCATTGTTTGCACCCGACGATTTCCCTTGGTAGAAATCGATGACATATTCAATCCTTTCACCACCGCATCTCTCCACAACCCAGTCGTGCCGATCAAAGGGAAGCTGGTAGCCCATCAGGTTATTTATACGGGCGCGGGGGCTCAAAAACTGCGGGTCGACACCCAGACCGCGGAAAGCATACAGCTTTGGGCCTCCACATTTCTTGCTACCAGGGTCCGACATGGGAGCCCGGCTTTCCCATTGCAAGATCTGCTGCCAGGCGCGCTCATTGACGGCGTTATGGATAGGAATGATAGATGCGACGGTAGTCGCCAGTTCGGAGGCGGAGTTTGTAGAGCTAGGAGTGTTGCCCTTGCGCACAAGAGCTTCGAAGAATTGCCGCTCTGACGGATAGATCCAGTTTCCGGTGTTCGGGTCATGACCTGTTTCGGCTTCTGCATTGGATGGGGTGCCATGCGATGCGGCCGTGGCAGCGTAAGGTGACGCGGGCGCATTTGAAGAGTCGGCACTCGACGGCTGGGAAGTAGTGTCAATGGCTCGCGGTATACTGCTCACTTCACGGTCGGTCGACAGAGGCCTTTGAGATTTGCCTTTCGATTCCTGTCCATCTTCGGAGGGCAGAGGGTGAGGAGGTGCAGCGCCGCCAGATGCTTGATGCTGCTGCAACCAGGCCTCGCGAGTTTTGTGATCAACAGGGCATACCCCAGCCGCAGGCGGCTCGGGTGACGGAGTACTTGCACCAGCACCCATTGTTCTAGGTGAGGATTGGAATGGAGTGACAAACAGAAACCCGGCCGCGACACTTGCAGCGAGAGGAGTGGATGGGATAATGAGGTTTGATTGCAAATCGATTGGATCGCGCGGAAAGGCGGGCAAATTCTGGCCGCTCACCGCCTCGGGAACCCGACAACAAAAGCCCCAAACTTTCCCAACAAGGAAATCCCCCGCCTTTTCGTCGCTCGTCTTTAGCCTTCGCCCCTGAACGCTTCTCTCTATCTTTCTTCCTTTCTATATCTTATCTCCAAGTCTTTTCAAGTGTATTTTGCTTGTTTTAATAGTCCTACAATGGCTGCTCCCGCTGACAGTCAGGTCTTCCGGGCCACCACCACCGCCCCTGTCAACATCGCCGTCATCAAGTATGCCTCCCACTCTGTGTCCGATCATACGCACGTTTGGTGGAATCTAATTGTGCTTCACTAGGTACTGGGGCAAGCGCGATGCTGTTCTCAACCTTCCTACGAACTCTTCCCTCTCCGTCACCCTTTCGCAGCGTTCCCTCCGCACTCTCACCACCGCTTCCTGCGCTCCTTTTTACCCCGCCAAGGACGAGCTCACCCTGAACGGCAAGCCCCAAGACATCCAATCCTCCAAGCGTACACTTGCTTGTCTGGCCAGCCTTCGCGCTCACCGTCGTGAGCTCGAGGATGCAAACCCCTCGTTGCCCAAGCTGTCCACCTTCCCTCTCCGCATTGTCTCCGAGAACAACTTCCCCACTGCCGCCGGTCTCGCCAGTTCGGCTGCCGGCTTTGCGGCCCTTGTTCGCGCCGTGGCAGACCTTTACCAGCTGCCCCAGTCGCCCCGTGATCTGAGCCGCATCGCTCGTCAGGGCTCTGGCTCTGCCTGCCGTTCTCTGATGGGTGGTTATGTCGCCTGGCGCGCCGGATCCCTGGAGGATGGAAGCGACAGTTTGGCAGAGGAGGTTGCGCCGCAGTCTCACTGGCCTGAAATGCGTGCCCTCATCCTGGTTGTCAGTGCCGCAAAGAAGGATGTTCCCAGCACTGAGGGTATGCAGACGACCGTCGCTACTTCGAACCTCTTTGCTACCCGGGCGAACATTGTTGTTCCGGAGCGGATGGCTGCCATCGAGACCGCCATTCAGAACCGTGACTTCCCCGCCTTCGCAGAGATCACGATGCGCGACTCCAACGGCTTCCACGCCACTTGCTTGGACTCATGGCCTCCGATCTTTTACATGAACGACGTTTCTCGCGCTGCCGTCAGACTTGTCCATGACATCAACCGCGCCGTCGGCCGGACCGTCTGCGCCTACACCTACGATGCGGGCCCGAACGCTGTCATCTACTACCTTGAGAAGGATACCGAGCTTGTTGCCGGTACCGTTAAGGCTATCCTCGGTGAGAAGGCGGAGGGCTGGGAAGGTCCCTTCTACACGCCCCTGAAGGACGTTACCACCCCCGGCGTGTCCCTGGATGAGGTGGACCCCCGCACCGTGGAATCGCTCCAGGATGGTGTGAGCCGTGTGATCCTGACCGGTGTTGGCGAGGGTCCTATCTCGGTGGATCAGCATCTTGTCAGTGAAAAGGGCGACATCCTTTCTGCTTAGAGGCTCCATCTCATTCTGGGATGGTTGGAACACCAGCAACTAAACGAACAGAGGGTCCCCGCACACATCGGAAACCCTCAAGATACCCATATGCTTTGCATTTTGTTGCGCAACTTCCCAGACTATCAGCCCTTCTAGCACCGCGGACGATGAAGAGGTTATCGTCGCTCTATATAACATAGATATCTTTTTTTTTCCGGGCCACTTCAACATTTCTTCTCCCATACACATTTAATAATATAAACCCAAACACATGACGGATTTCAAGAAAATTTTTAATGATCTATGTATGACTTTTTGGTGAAACCTAAGAACAACAACGTTATCAAATGCAATAATACCTAGAGAGAGCCCCCCTCAATTCAACAAAGCCGACAACTTAATCTCCTTAACCGCCGGCACCTCCCTCCCCTTTCCAACATTCGCCGTAGCGGTAACACTATCCCAAAACACACTCTGTCCCCCGGTAGCATGAGGCACTCCATCCTCCCCAAATGCAGCTGCAGCTCCATTCTCTCCCTCTCCAGCATCACCAGCACCTTCCCCATCAGCACCACCCACAGCCTCAGCAACCAAAGCTCCAAACACCTCCTCCCGACTCTCCTTACACAACTTCAACACCTCACTCATTGCCTTCTCCACCGCCACCGCCCGCTCCCTCATTCCCCTCCTCAACAACGCATCAACCAGCGCCTCCACCTCACTGACCGTCGAATTCGCCCTCTCCAACAACCGTCTCACACTATTAACCAGATACTCCTCCTCATACACAGTCCCCTTCTTACCACGCGCACGCTTCCTCTCCTCCTTCCTCCGCGTCTTCGACGTATGCCGCGAAGAACTCGTCTTCCCTGTCTTCCCCGTGTTGCCCGTGTACCGCGTGAACATGGACCGGCCCGCCAATGTCGAAGCGTCAGTAGGCGCCAATGACACATTGTCGGGGATATCCACCCCCGCGGCGCCGTCGCCCAGGGTAGGGTCTCCGCCGAAGTAGGCCAGCGGGTCGGTGGCGCGGCGGATGCGCAGTTCGCGGATCCGAGGCACCTGAGCGTTGAGTTGCGAGCGGAAGTCCGCGAGCAGGTCGGTCATGCTGCCCATTGAATCGGCGAGACCGCTGTCGACTATCTCGGGGATTAGGGCCGATTGGTTGTGCAGGGTGAGGAGACGTGTTGCTTCGGAGAACTTGGAAGCTCGGCAGAGGAGACGCGATGCTGCGGGAATGTCGTGCAGGTGGTCCGCATGGATGGTTGCCGCTGAGGTGTAGTCTTTGGATTCTTCGACTAGGGTGCTTATCAGGGCCGTGGCGTGTGCGGTTAGCTCCGTGGATGTGAGGGGCACGAGCATTGCGCAGTAGAGGGATTCGCGCCAGAGGTGGGCGAGGTGGTAGCTCTTGTAGGCATCGGTGTAGAGTTCGAGGGATTCGTAAGCTGTATGGGAGGAGGTGGTTAGTTCGGTGGGTGGGGACTGGGGGTAAGGGGTGGTTGTTGGGTACGTACCGATGCCTGCTTCCTTGTACTTGGACCGGTCGAAGAGGTAGTCGGCGTAGAGGTGGGTCATCTCGCGCAGTTGCTCCGCTTGGTACTTGTAGAGGTCGATGGCGTCTTTGTAGAGGACGTGCTTGATTGTGTAGGCGCGGAGTTCATCGTGGGCGTTCAGAGCGTGCAGGTGCTTAATCGCCTTGGATGTTCGGCCCAGGTAGTTGTCGATCTCAAAGTAGCGGCGAAGTTCGGGTTGCTGCTGCAGCTTGCGCAGGAACGGTAGGTACTCCCGGGGATCCTAGTGCGGTGAGTTAGTATGCTGTGGGGGTTGGGATACAGATGCTAGCTCACCCGTTGGGCTTGCTGGGCGACGAGCAGGGTGAGTTCGAGGTCGTAGAGCCCCAGCGCGTTATCGTACAACTGGTTAGCATCCGTCAAGAAGCACATGTGCTCGATTGCGTCGTCTGCCTGTTCGGGCGATTGTTCTGCAGGAGAGGTAAGTATTGAGTAGGAAAATTGGGAGTTTGGAGTACGAACCCCTCAAGCGTGCAACCAACTGCAGACCGGACTCGAGATCTGGTGGCGACTTGCAGACATGCGCAGTGATCAGGTTGTGCAGGTTGGTGTCAATGCGCTTCTCCAAAGTAGACAAAAAGGCATCGCAGATTCTGTTGACTTTGCTACCCTTGTTTGGTGCTGCTGCAACAATTCCGGCCGGCGCGTTGTCTGCCTTGGGCGTTTTCAGGGTGTCTTTGTAGAGAGTCTGGGAAACATCCTCCTCACTTGAAAGTAATCAGCCAGTATGCCTTGAAGGACAAGTTGTTTTGCATACCTAAGACGGGAGATAAACTCATCAATGAAATCAATCTTCTTTACTTGATCCACAAACAATTGGATATTCTCCATGAACTGCTCCGGAGCATAGTCGTGAATGATATTCATATCCACCATCTGACTACGGCAGGTCAAGAATGCAGCCCGATAGTTCTTGCGGTCAATGAAGTTTCTGATACCGGCCAGAACGAGAGCTCTGGGATAGATGGTTTCGAGATTTCCACGAGGCATCTGCAGGATGACAGCAAAGGTTGTGGGCATCACAGTCACTAGACGTCCGCCACGTTCGATGCTTCTGCACCGTTCATCCGTTTCGGGGGTGTCCGGAGGAATGTCCATCTCTGTGAAATTAGATTAGCCGATGTTAGCAGTAATAGATCGTCGGTATATCTCACCTTCCACCGTAGTCAAATGCACAAATTTGATCAGGTGAAGGGATGTTGTGAACAGGATATGGGCCTGAGTTACAAGGAAGGAAGTGCAGTTCTTCGCAAGGAGTCGCTTATTGGCATACAGGGCCCCGGACCTGGTCATGGAGACCAGAACATGCTTCAAGAAGTTAGCTATGAACGTTTTCTAAGTCCTGAGAAGGGCTTACCTCATCCTCAGAAATCTGTGCAGCCTTAGCCCAGTATGTATCAACTGTTGGGCTTTCAAGCCAAGGTAGGATCTGGAACTCATCGGGAGAAGGCATGGAGACATAGGAGTAAGTGACCGGCTGGTTAGGCGCCTTAACGTGAGAGAACCACAGGGCTTCGTGTCCGAGGGAAGTGAACATTGAGAGTATTTGCTCCGAATCCGCTGCCTGATAAGCAACCTGAGTCGTGCGTGTCTCCAAAGCAGTGCGTTCAATTTGGGTGTTGTTCGGGCCATCGTCCTTGAGAATGTAAACTTCATGTTCGTTTACAAAGGCAATCTGTCGAGGCCGGCTATCAGGCGCATCTGACAACGGATAACTCGACTCGAGGATTGGGGACGGAACAGGTCTCGTTTTGAGAGACCAGAGGAAGATAGAAAACCGATCCTTCATAAGAACAGCCATCCGCGTTCCTGACTTGCTGAATGCCACATCAACAATGTTCGAGTCTAGTGTCAGCTCATTGTGAGCCATAGGAGGAGGAACTCCCGCCAGCCTCAGAGGAGTCAATTTGAGAAATTCTTTGGAAGTCAGAAAAGATTCGACCGAATATATATGGTGAAGAGACTTACTGCCGTCGATAACAGCAACTGCACCAACATCATCGGGGCTGGTAGTGGATCCCTGGGATACGTCGAAAACGAAGTCCACATCCAACATCGATCCTGTAACAGATTAGAGAATATACCTTAAGAAGATAGTCCAACTTGGTAATTACCTGAAGCTCCAGCAATAAATCGTAGAGCTTTCTCCTGATGCCATTTCAAGGAGAACGGATACGGATATTCGGCATTCACGCCGATTGGAATCTCTTGCTTGAGGTAGTAGTGGTAGTTTCCGGTTGTCCAGAACTGGATTCTGTCGTGAAATTGCACCGCAAGCACCGTTGAGTCGACGTTCCAGCTCAGATGAATATTCGAAGCCCATGTCGACCGTTCTTCCTCCGTCAGGCGGAGAGTGAATTCTCCATGGCGCAAGCCGTTCCTTTCAAAGAAGACCACGTCAATTCTATCTTCGCGGCGCTGGATACCGGCGATAAGGTTGCCAGAAGGCCTCCAGCTAAGGGCACCTTCCAGTCCATCCACTGGCTCACTGATGCTATCCAAGGTTCCCTCTCTCGAGTAAACCCGGATCGCACGTCGAACGCCAGCTTCGATGCTGTTCACGGCGACATAAGCACCATCACCACGCCAGCTAATGGTCGTCTTTCCATCATCGCTGGCGCTCAACTTACCCTCGTCCACCTTCTCGGGGACAGTAGGATCACGAAGAGCCTTAGCACGCTTACCCTGGAACTGGGTCTCGCGCTTTCCCCAGCCCACAGAGACATGCTGGGAGGCGCGGAGGTCCTCCTGCGTGAAAGTAATTTCGGCAACATTTTCGAATTCCCTCGTCATGTAAAGGAAAGTATTGGCTCTCGTAGTCAAGGCCAGAAGCTCCTCATCGGGGGACCATGCAGCAGCTGTGATACCAACATCAACAGTACCCACAATCTCAATCTTGTCCTCGCCAGGAAGGGGTTCTTCACGGACAATGACGATGTCACCTCCTTCCAGCACCAGGCAGGCAGTGAGATTGTCAGCAAAGTAGTGCAGGGAGAGCACCCGGTCGCATTCCAGATCTGGTAGTGGGCATGGCGCATCCCAGGATGCGATGATTTCAAATGCATCCGCCCCTACGGGGTCCGAAAAATAGGCGTCATGACGCTTTCTGCGGAGCTCTATGACTGGCTGGGACGCAGAAGGTCCAAATGTGCAAACGACAGCATCTGAAGCTGTATCCCAAGCTGTTGCTGTCAAAGGAAGCTCATTCTGGAGCTGCACCTCGGCGAGGCGCACGATTTTGAGGTTGCGCATCTTTTGAAGAGTAGTGTTCTACCCCGCCGCCATGAATCGACGGAAGCTTCACTGGGGAAAAAGAATGAACGGGGAAAAGGGAAAATGCAAAAATAATATCTAGAGGAAATTTACTCTCATAGAGTTAATTATTAGATCTTGCAAGCGTAGGTTTTATTTTCCTTCACGCGCGTCGCCCACGGAATTGCGAACAATATCATATCAGAAGCCGAGCCAAAGATTTTAATTTTCCTACTGACAAAAAATCGACCAATGACTTCATCCATATTCTAATAAGGCATCAGACAACCAATACCACACCGCACTTCGTCCCCCAACTACAAATGTTTTTGGTGTGAATTTCACCCCAGGAATTTCCTGAATCAGAGCATAATAAATTCTCTAGCTTTATACACAAATTCCGAGCGCTTCCAACGTAGGATACATTTTCGACCAGCCGCCAATGCCCAACAATGCCATTGCATGTGGAAATACAGCACGAGAGAGCGTTTAGCGGGTCTTGTAGGTCTGCCAGACTGTAGGAATAGATATGTTAGATAGACGAACGTAAACTGCCGCAAGACGAATGGTAACATACCAGCAATGGCGAAGGGGGCACCGAAACCGGTGACTAGAGTAAGCAAGTCAGCAAGACGTCCGATTCGCAACGATCACAGCACCCAATTGGGCCACATACCCATGAAAGCCCAGTATCTCCAGAAGAAGTACTTGGTCAGGGGGTTGAAGGGAATGTTGGAGCGAGGGCCCTCGGCGTAGTGGTAAGGGCTACCGAGCTGAGCGCGGGTGGTGGAAAAGCCACGACGGGCAACGAAGGAGGTGGCCATTCTGGCGCGGAGGGCGGTAGCAGCGTACATCTTGAGCTGGGTTAGAGGCAATTGACTGGATGGGATATGGAAAACAATGGGTTTCACCCACTTTGAATGAGGCAGAGAAGCACGACGGTCGAGACAATCCTACTGATATCAACGGGCGGAGGTGCGAGCAAGTCGAGTGGAACGATACTCCCGGCTGCTCCCCGGCTGTCCGCTCACGTGACTCACTATTCCGAACGGCAAGTTTCGCCGGCAGCCATTCACCGCCTTGAGAGGTCTGGGCCAATCACACGCCGCTTCCCTTCACGGGTTCATTGAAATTTCTCGGTGCGATCGCTCTTCTGTGAGACGGTGCAGAACGTCAACCACCCGTCCAGGCCAGTTTGCGTTCCCGCGTCCTTTGTGGCAGACTGTCGACGATGGATGAGCTTTTCGACGTCTTCGAGGACCAGCCTCAGGCCGTTCGGCCTGCGGACGGAGCTCCCAAACGAGCGAAGAAAGACAAGAGCAAGAAGCGACAGGTCAATGGCGACGTGAAGGAGGACGGTGCTGCTACGGAAACCCCTACGGAAACCCCTGAGGATGTTGAGATCACGGATGCGCCTGCTGTCGAAGAAGAAGCCGATGAAGCGAAGGAGGACGAAGAAAGCCCCGCCGCCGACAACAATGAACAACCGGATGCGAAACGCCCGCGCCTCGAGAAGGAACCGGAGCCTGTGGTAGCGGACTCGTTCGAGACTGAGCAGGAGCGCGAAGTCGCGGGATCGGCAGGCCTTCAGGGCGTCAACGATTCTACCTCTGTCAAGTTGTCCCACCAGGTGCGGCATCAGGTCGCCATCCCGCCGAAGTACCCATACGTGCCCATTTCCGAACACAAGCCGCCGGAGACCCCTGCCAGAGTGTGGCCGTTCACTTTGGATCCTTTCCAGCAGGTCGCGATTGCATCGATCCAGAGAGAAGAAAGTGTCTTGGTTTCAGCTCATACTAGTGCCGGAAAAACCGTGGTCGCCGAGTACGCCATTGCGCAATGTTTGAAGAACAACCAAAGAGTTATCTATACGAGTCCGATCAAGGCTTTGAGTAACCAGAAGTACCGAGAGTTTGCCGAGGAATTTGGAGATGCGGGCCTGATGACTGGAGATGTTACCATCAACCCAACAGCCACTTGCCTGGTCATGACCACTGAGATTTTGCGGTCCATGCTGTACCGGGGTTCTGAGATTATGCGCGAAGTTGCCTGGGTCATTTTCGACGAGATCCACTATATGCGTGATGCGAGTATGTCCAACCGATCTCCGCCTTAGTTTACTGGGTACTAATCTACGCTATAGTCAGAGGTGTTGTCTGGGAGGAAACCATTATCTTGTTGCCCGACAAGGTTCGATATGTATTTTTGTCCGCCACCATTCCTAACGCTATGCAATTCGCCGAATGGGTAACGAAGATGCACAACCAACCCTGCCACGTCGTCTATACCGATTTCCGGCCGACGCCACTACAACACTACTTCTTCCCCAATGGATCGGAAGGTATGCATCTTGTTGTGGATGAGAAAGGAGTATTCCGTGAGGAGAATTTCCAGAAGGCCATGAGCAGTATCGCCGACAAGAGGGGCGACGACCCGTCAGATGCGATGGCCAAGCGGAAAGGAAAGGGCAAGGACAAGAGGTTGAACAAGGGCGGCACCCAGGAAAAGAGCGACATTTTCAAGATTGTGAAGATGGTCATGCTCAAGAACCTGAACCCTGTCATTGTGTTCAGTTTCAGCAAGCGCGAATGTGAGAGCTGTGCTCTGCAGATGAAGAACTTGGCCTTCAACGACGATTCTGAGAAAGAGATGGTTCAGAAGGTCTTTGACAGCGCGATCGAAATGTTGTCCGAGGAGGACAGGGAATTGCCCCAAATCCAGAATATCTTGCCTCTTCTTCGCAGAGGTATTGGTGTCCACCACTCTGGTCTGCTCCCTATCCTCAAGGAGACGATTGAGATTCTTTTCCAGGAAGGTCTGATCAAGGTACTCTTCGCCACTGAGACGTTCTCTATTGGTCTCAACATGCCTGCGAGAACTGTCGTCTTCACAAGCGTCCGGAAATTCGACGGCTTCAGCCAGCGTTGGGTTACGCCTTCAGAGTTCATCCAGATGTCTGGCCGTGCCGGTCGAAGAGGTCTTGATGATCGCGGTATCGTTATCATGATGGTCGGTGAGGAGATGGACCCCGCCGTGGCGAAGGAAATCGTCCGTGGTGAACAGGATCGACTCAATTCGGCTTTCCATTTGGGTTACAACATGATTCTTAACCTCATGCGTGTGGAAGGCATCTCACCTGAGTTCATGTTGGAGAAGTGTTTCTACCAATTCCAGAACACCGCCGGTGTCGCAGAGCTTGAGAAACGTGCGTCCTTATACCCTGCTTCATCGAAAGCCGCTTGCTAACTGTGCTATAGAACTCACGGAAATGGAAGAGAAGCGTGCCAATCTCAACATTCCTGACGAAGGAACCATCCGCGAATACTACGATCTGCGTAAACAGCTCCGCAAATTCGGCGATGATGTGCAAGCAGTGATGAGCCATCCCGAGCATTGCCTGTCATACATGACGCCCGGGCGCTTGGTTCAAATCAAGCATAAGGACATGGAGTTTGGGTGGGGTATCGTTGTCAATTGGAAGCATCGCAAGCCACCGAAGAATGCGACTGAAGAGTACAACGATCATCAGAAACATGTGGTGGATGTGCTCCTCAACATTGCTGACGGAGATTCCGTGGGCACCAAGTCATTCGAGGACCTGCCAGCTGGCGTCAGACCACCCAAGGAGGATGAAAAATCCCGCATGGAGGTCGTGCCGGTTGTTCTCAGCTGTATCCAGAGCATTGCCCACGTTTGCCTCCGTCTTCCCAAAGACTTGAAGCCAAATGACACACGGAACAACCTGAAGAACACCCTGGAGGAAGTGAAGAAGCGCTTCCCGGATGGCATTGCCACTCTTGACCCTATTGAGAACATGGGTATCAAGGATGACGAGTTCAAAAAGACGCTCAGGGTAAGTATCCAGTACTTCACAAAAGAAATGACACTGTTGGCTAATTGACGTTGTAGAAAATCGAGGTTCTGGAGTCCCGTCTTCTCTCCAATCCCCTGCACGAGTCGCCACGTTTACCCGAACTATACAATCAGTACTCCGAGAAGGTGGATTTGGGAACCAAGATCAAGGAGACCAAGAAGAAGATCTCGGATGCCATGGCAATCATGCAACTTGAAGAACTGAAATGCCGTAAGCGAGTGCTTCGTCGATTCGGATTCATCAATGAGGCCGAAGTTGTACAACTGAAGGCGCGCGTTGCCTGTGAGATTAGTACAGGTGACGAGTTGATGCTCAGTGAACTTCTCTTCAACGGTTTCTTCAATAACCTTACGCCGGAGCAAGTGGCATCTGCCCTGAGCGTCTTCGTCTTTGAAGAGAAGACCAAGGAGACCCCTGCTCTGACACGGGAAGACCTCGCGAAGCCCCTCAGGGAGATCCAAGCGCAAGCTCGGATCGTCGCCAAGGTCTCCCAGGAGTCCAAGTTGGCGGTCAACGAGGAGGAATACGTGCAAGGTTTCCACTGGGAGTTGATGGAGGTCATCTTCGAATGGGCGAACGGCAAGTCTTTTGCTGACATCTGGTAAGTTTTAATGACCACCATTCGCGGCCGTTTTTTTCTTTTCCGTGGTAGTATTAGCTTGCTGACTGGTTCTTTTTCTCCCTAATGCAGCAAAATGACCGACGTCTACGAAGGCAGTTTGATTCGCGTCTTCCGCCGATTGGAAGAGTGTCTCCGACAGATGGCGCAGGCAGCCAAGGTCATGGGAAGCGAAGATTTAGAGGGTAAATTCGAGACAGCCTTGACCAAGGTGCGCAGGGACATTGTCGCTGCCCAGTCCTTGTATCTCTAAGGTACTGCTGCTACCTATCATTAGTAGTTCTTGTATCTATCTATCTTCTCCCTCGGGTCAGTTTTGTCCTCCTCATTTATCATCATCATCATCACCTCTGTTGTAAAGGATGGTTTGCGCGGTATGTCTGGGTGGTCGCATTTTTCTGGCGTCAGGCTTCCCAAAAAGGATTTGGCTTTGTTGCTCGTTACTTTTTCTTACTATCTGTAAATGAGATATCTCACTCCCTTTGTCATCTTACTTTTCCTACTTGCTTTCTGTTACCTGAGTCCCATCAGATGTACACAATATTTCTAGACTACATCAAGAAGCGACAGTTTCAGTTAGGCTTCATATCATCATCATCATCCACTTCCATCTATCTAGACTTGTATCCAGTAGTACCCATGCCACATAGTGTCACCTTCTATTTTGAATACATTTTATCCATCTTCAAACGCAACCCCGTTCCCAGAAATCGGCTCCGTTGCTGTTCCATGTGCATATATGTGAGGAGTGGTGGTGATTAGGCACCCCAATGACACCCTCAGACTCAGACACGGTTCATTTAAAATAAAGCCAACGACCGGTAATCTTACCCCCGTTCTGTATTTGTGGTACGAACGACCGGGGAAATAGAAAGATTTCTTAATGTTGACTGCCAGGGTATGTATGTGCGTTTTCTTTGTGTTTGGATCATGGTTTTCCGTGCTTGACACTGCTGGGCGTTGGCTTCGTTTTTGATTGGGATTATGGGTTGGTTGATTGGGGGCTTTACTTCGTCTCAATCGTGTGATCATAGTAGGGAAGGTTGGTGCTAATATGTGCTTTTACTATGCGTGTTGGGTGGAGGCGCAATATTGTTTTCCTGTGGTTCTTTTGAGATTGGCTGTGCTATTGTGTGGATTCGGTCTCATTCTTTATTCTCATATGAAGGATATACTGAGAGCCTTTGGCACTAAGTGATACAATTCTACAAATGGTTGATCATATGTCAGATAGTCCAGAGCCAGGGGTCTATGCTTTCGGTGTTGTCGTTTGCAGCAGTAAGCCATAGGGATTTTCTTGGACCTGCTACGACCTGACACGGTCTCAGATGGTTGGAAGATAACCCCAGACCAACAGTCCAGACACGAGCAAGTGTCAGACCTGTCCATCGCCGACCTGTCAACCGGGTGGCTTGGGGATAGTTCAATGAGAATGTCTGGAATACGGTGAGGTTACCATGATGCTGTGTTCAACGGGAATATGTTTCAGATGAGCACATTTTCATTGCCAGATACCGCAAATGAGGCGTTTCTCTGGACGTTACTGGTAAGTTTCATGGCACTGGACCGTAAATCCGTTGCGGGATCTTCTGGGTTCAGTATATGAGTTCGTAGTCAGAGACTAATGTTATAGCCAGGTGTTGGGTCAGTTCCAATGACGTATAGACATATATGCAGACTACGGAGGCAGCAGAACTAAACCCGAGCAGTGCTGATAAGACCCAGTTCCGGATACCAGGGTAGCTGGACAACGTTAGTTCAATGTTCCACTAAATCAAGACCCCAAGGGTTCGTTTTCTGCAAGGTTGACCAGGTTACAGCTTGAGGATCATTCCTGCTCTGGGGTAAGGAGTGCAGATGAATGTCAATCCGGGGTGGCAGAAATTTGAGACTGCAGACGTAGACATAGTCACAACAGCGTCACAGGGTTAGCATGTAACCTGTTCGAGAAGCACAGCATGTTGAAAGGATATTGCGAGCTTGGGTGAGCAAATGTGAAATTATGAAAATGATGGTAGCATCAGGGGATATTGATAAATGGTTGGTCCCGTATCCCAAGACGACCACGCGATGGAACAGTCCGGTTGACTGTTTCAGTCGTTGACAAGATGCTCCGTTTATCGGGCGGTTTTAGAGTTGACGCTTGATGAGTTGGGGTCATGCGGACCTTGGGGAGCTGTAAGTGGTGCAGAGCAGGGCCAGGTTAGATGCAGCAGGCGCAGAGCCTGGGATAATATGGTTTTTTTGCCACAAATCAGGAGGGAGGAAGAGGGTAGGATTCCAAGGTGGAAATGGGTGGATCACATTGAGGCAAGTGGGTAAAGGGCAAAGGAGAAAGAGCAGTCACAGACTTTCAAGTCAGAGTCATGGATCCGCGGGAAATGCATCTCAGGCCCGCGTTGCCTCCCGCAACCCGCCTGTCCACCGCTTCTCGCTCAGTCTTTCTCTCTCTTTCCCCACCACTTCAGAAAGTCTCCCCTTCATCCTTCATCCTGCACTCCGTCTTTCCCTTGCTTGTTCGCTTTCCTTATCCTTCCTCCCTTTGATATTTTCCCTCGTGCTCCTGGCTGACCTTTGGTCCCTCCATCTCTGCTTTCCCCCCCGTCATCTCTCGCTACCTCTCTCCCTCCCCTCCCTCTCCCTTTGCCATCCAGCTGTTTGTGGTCATCATGAACAGCTTGGTGGCTACACCACCTGTGCCTCCTCATCACTTTTACGAATACTCCCGTCCTTCTCCCTCCCGTCCAAGTAAGTCTTGCCCCATCTTCCTCCAGTGCATTCGATGGTGACTCCCTTGTTATATGACCTTTGATGACTGACTGATATCAGTGTCTACTCCCATTCACACTCCCAACAACCGCAAACGGAAAGCCGACGATGAGAATGATCACGATGGTCGAATGTCAGCGTCACCTACCAACTCTCCCGCCTTGACTCCGAGAACCCTTCCAGTAAACCGAAACATCAAGCGTGCTCGTCCAAATGTCAGCGGACGGCCTCTCGCTCTCCCCCGACTGCTGGAGACCCTGGACACAGACGCTCTTCGGGGCATCCTCCGGACTGTGTGTGAGCGTCATCCCGGTTTGGTTGATGAAGTAGTCCACACAGCACCTCGACCCAGTGTGGCATCTGCCCTTCAAGTCCTTCGACATTACGAATCCGCCCTCCAGTCGTCGTTCCCACTCGGTGGCAACTCCGAATCAGATTATGCATACAATCGTGTCCGACAACCACTGGGAAATCTTCTAGATGCCTTGAGCGACTTCACTCCACACTTCTTACCACCTCACGAGACGCAGTCGTCTGTTTCTTTGAGTTACCTGGATGGTGCGACCGACATAATTCACGCATTGCCCCGTTGGAGTACACCACAGAACAACCTCGAGCGGGATTCCGCATACGACGAGATCTGCAAGGCTTGGATTCTGGTGATTCGGGAGGCAGCTAAGCGTGGAGGGGGAATTCAGTTACAGTACGGTGGTTGGGATCAGAAGTTGGCGAAGCACAATCACAACTCGGGCGGTAAACTGCAGGCAGCCGTCAACGAGCTGGGTTCCAGTTTAGGATGGATGCACAGACCGGATGCCCAAGGTTATGGAAGCCCAGGCGGCAATGACCTTGGGTCCATCCGGGAGCAACTCCTGTCGGGCACATACGGGCTCGGTACCCCCGTCAAGGTTGGGCCATGGTGAATCCGGTCAGCCATCGACAACCGCAATCCGCCTTTATCCTCATTTCCAACCATCACATCAATTTCGCGACACTCTCACCCGCCCTACAACTTCTAGGGCTCTGTCCGAATCCTCGACCGTGCACGTCCACGTATGATACGATCACGACTACCTACTGCATGAACTAGAGTTGAGGGTCAGCTTGGCGTTTACTGTGTGCAAGCAAACATATTCTTTTTCGTTTTATTTTCCTATTTCCCCTTTTGTGTCATATCTCTGGACGCCAACCCCATGATTTCTAGATTGTCAGATCAAGGCCCAGGATCCTTCATTTCGTCCCAAAATTGCACCATGATTCTGCATTGTCACAGCCGAGCATGGTACATTCTTTCATTCCTTTCTATCATCATTTCCTTCCACTTCATGTGTTCTTCTTCTGTCTCGGCGATATATACTCGAACCGCCGTGGAAAAAAACCGCTTCATTCTTTCAGCCTAGCTGCATTTTCCTTGTCTTTGCCCTATCTTGTATACCCTTTACTATTTTCCCCTTAATATCACTGGTGTCAGGTATATTCTTCTTCGGGTTTTGGGAGGCCTCTTTCATTTGGTGGGACGGGTTACACTACATGTCAGTAAAGCATAAGAACAAAAGGGAGCATCATTGTCCAGATAGTCACAATACCACGAGAACCAACCCTCCCGAGCCGTCTCGGGTTATCAACCAACTGATACTCTCGTTACATCCTTGTGCTATGATCATTCATCCTCCTTCTGCTAATGTTCCACAACTGGGAAACCCACCTCGTACTGCAGATATATATTTTGCCTAACCAGTAACTCCCTTAAGATTAGGCCCACTCCATCGCCTACACTTACAATTCGAATGATGCACCTCGCTCTAGCAATACAACTTCGGCTGGCAGTAGAGTAATTTGTACGCAGTAGTACCTACTAATACTAGTATGTTATAATAGTAGTAAACTGACTACTATATCATATACCCACATCAATTCATCAAGCAACTGTAACTATCTAGTACTTCAGCTACTAGTAGTAGATGAACAACATAATTACGACAGATAGTACATACTCCACAACCGGTACTATCCATCCCATACTTAGTACTTAAAACTCAATAGCAACTTTCAATGAAACAGACACCGTGGACAACTTACCCTCCCTAACTACGTGATTACTAGTAGACGGCTATCAACGTATCAACCCGCTGGTACGCTAACCACGATTGAATGAAAGTAACTAACTGGCCATGTCAGCATGGGAGGGGGGAGGGGTTTACGTATGCACTTACGTGTTCGTAGGCCGTCGTGCAGGAATGAGAAATCAAGAAATGATGAACTCACCATGTAGTAAGTAGTAACCCTTGTCTTGGGCTGGCTTACTTACTACTAGGTAAGTATTTACATAGGCAGCTTCAATGCTCATGCTTACTACTTATTTGATGTTATTGGTTGCTCTATATGTATAAATATATACCTCGCTATTAGTGGTGATTGTATTCTCCTAGAGAAGAGAGGGGATCCATCCATGGTTAGATAAGATATACAATAAATAATGGAAGTAAAAGTATTGAAATTAGTCCTGTTATGTTTCGTGTTCCTTTTTCCGTTCATGACAATGCCCGTTTCACAACCCTGAATAACCACCCGGCATCTTCCCACCCGCCGCGAGTTCCGGGTTTCTCTTCGCTTATGGAAGCGATGTCTGACTCTGTTGCTATGGATATGGTGTCTGTTTCTTGGGATTGAATGTTGTCGTGCATGAGAGACTGAGGGTCGTGATTGATGGCCCCTCCTGATATTACTGCCGGTGGTGCGGTGGTTGCTGTCGTTGTGGAGAGTGGCCAGTCGTCGACACCAAATAAGGTCCATTCGACCATTCGGTCGATCCAGCTACCGAGTCCGAAGCCTCGTTCACGGGTGAGACGCTGGAATTCTTGTTCGTCGATTTCGTCTTCGGAGGCAATGAGGGAGTCCGAAGTGGTTGTGAAGCTGAGGTTGTCTTCTTCATCTTCTTCTTCGTCGGCTATGTTTGCCATCTCGGCGCGGATGCGCTCGTCCACGAAATCAGGGAGCATGTGACGGGCTTGTTCTTCGATGGGGGTGTGAAGGCCACTGCTGCTGGTCGTAGTGGGGTTTTCTTGTCTGCTGGAAAACCGGGTTATGTCGAGGCTGGTCATGGCCAGGTCGGGTCTGCTGGATCTGCGGCTTGTTGGGCGTGAGCGAGAGGCTCGACGAGAGTAGGCGGCAGGTGTGGATATGCCGGATTGAGAACGACGGGCGCTGCTCCGTGAAGCCCATGGCTGTTGTTGCTGTTGACTGTCCAGGTCGATTTGATGGCTGTCTGACACGAGGCTGGTTGAGCTTTGGCGTTTCACGAGCCAGCTCTGACCCTTTTCTTCGCGGGTCGAGGATGCGAGGGCAATGCCTGCGCGGAGCATCCATTCTGTGTCTGGGTTGTGATGGTGGGCGGCGGCATCGGGGTGACGCCGGGAGGAGCGTGTTCTGCTCCGACGGAGCTCTTCATTCTGCTGATGATGGAGTGGACTGGCCACGCTCCGGGACTGTAGATTGGTGTCGCTGGAATGGATGCGAGTGGAGCTCTTGCTTCGGGAATGGCGACGAACGCGGGACCCGCTACGGGAGTGAGAGTGGGATAGGACGCCTGGGGTTCCGGGGACGGAGAAACTGGAGAGATACGAGGTCCTGGTTGCGCTGGGGGTGCCGGGGATTTCGTGGCGAGGAGAGAAGTAATCTGGGGCATCGGTATCGTCGTCGTCGATGGGAAATCGAGGGTTTAGTGGAGATAGAGAGACATGGTGTAAGGTGGGATATGAACGGCGTGATCGAAACCCGCCTTGAGATTGTGAAGACTGATGTTTGATGGGGTAGTTAGTGAGTGGGTGTGAGTGGATCTGGGGCAAGGGTTCACTCACATCCATGAGGGCGTTAGGACCACACGGGTCACCGGAAGATCTTTTGCGGGGAAGTATTCGAGACAAATAAGGTGAGAAGATTGATGAAGATGGAGAGAGGGCACAATGGGCTATTAAACCCAGATCGTGATGATCGTCGGGGTTGGAGGAGAAGATCGAACCACCTTCGGCTGGAGCTTGAAGGGGGCGCCCGTGCGCGGAATGGCATGTGAAAATGCGGGCATTTCATTTCATGACTTCCGGATGACTTGGACTCCAACAACCTTGTGTGAAAATTCTTGAAGACATTGATCTCTTGCCTACAGGTTAATTAATTATAAGCTTAATTGAGGCAAAGCATGGTTGGATGGATAGGGCATTAGTGTCTCGTCATCCAGTATCTATCTAACTGGTCGCTGCTATCTGTTGTCCGTTATCGTGACCCCTTCCACATTGTTGACTAGTATCTAGTTACCGCACTACTCCAGCTTATGCAGTCTATTGAGATTAATCATGAACATCAGAGCTCCACTCTGAGTCTAGTTTATTTGACTTGAAATCCACATCGATTAAATAGGTCTATAATCCCCTACCAAGCAGCTCGTGACAGTATATTTATAGCGACGCGAAATGGTACTACTTATTGGCCCGCATTTGGTTGGGACTCGACCAAAGTAAATCGGGTTGCCTGGATAATCCCAGGATGATTCAGATAATCTCCGAGTAGGGCAGCAACAAGATCTGGGGCTTACCGATTCCAGCAGATCATCGAATCATTTGATGAGTTAGTAAGAATCTGCCTCACCTTGAACTTCCTGATAAACGATGGGAGAAAGTGAATGAAAGCCATCCCCACACCGCCCGGACCAGCCTTACTTACGTTGACGATCAGCCGGACTGGAACTGGACTGGCCGGGATGCTCTCCACGTACCCAATCACTCTGCCCTGTCAACTTGTCACTCCTTCAACGCCATTCCCTCAGCCCATCATTGCCTCTCTCTTGCCTTCCCGCTACGTATTTATTTCCTCCGATTACCCCCTCCCCTCTGCCAAGCTCTCACTTTCATCCAACTTGCCACATCTCGTCTTCATCTCTCTAGTTGCTCTTCGGAGTGTGCCATCCTGTCGTTCCCCCAACCCTGATCTTCTCCCCGCTCCCTAGCGCCCAGCCACCATGGCTGAGGAGGCAAGCCGGCCTCTGATAGAGCAAGAGCCACGACCTATCTCGCCTCATCGCTCCCCAACGTCCATTGGCAAAGCTTCCAATCACCCAGATGCGGAGCCCGGTCCGTATGAGCTATCTTCTGAATCAACCCCTCTCCTCGTCCGTCACGATGACGATCTCCTGGGATACGGCGGGACCGGCTCCAGGAGGCCGTCGTCTGTCCGACCTCGAAGTCTCTCCTCCAATGGGACGCTCAAGAAACGCCGTGGGCGTATACGATGGCCGATCTTCTGTGCTCTCCTTACAGTGGCTGCTGTAGTCGCCATCCTCATTTTCGCCTTTATCGCCCCAGCGGCCGTCAAGGAATACGCCAAGGAGGCGGTGGTCTTTAAGCCCACCAATGTCTCGATTGAATCAGCCACTGCAGATGGCCTTCAAGCTCGGATACAAGGGGACGTGATGCTCGATGCGCGGCGCGTACACAAGAAACCAGTGCGGGACATTGGTCGTTTCGTCACTTGGATCGGAAGGGAGGCCGAATCCGGCCAGTCGGAAGTCGAACTATATCTCCCAGAGTATGGGAACGTTCTTCTAGGCACGGCAAACCTGCCTTCCGTCAAGGTCAACATTCAAAATGGTCATGTAAACCATGTCAATTTCCTGGCAGACTTTGTGCCTGGGGACTTCGAGGGAATTCACAACGTGGCATTGGATTGGTTGAATGGGAAGCTCGAGAAGCTGACGGTCAGAGGAACAGCAACCCTTGATATCAAATCGGGATTCCTCAGCCTGGGCCAGCAGCTCCTTTCCGACTCCCTCACCATTGAAGGTTGGTTCCACATTATTCCGATTCGTCGTATATGCTTCTAACTCAAATTTAGAGGGCGACTTTCCTTCTTTGCCCGCTGTCAACATCACGGATCTCAACGTCCATGATGCGGAAGACCCAGGACAGCAAGGCGCAATGGCAATTGATGCCTCAGCCGCTGTCCAGTTTGATTCACCGTTCGCAGTGAACATTCCTCCACTGGGGTTCGAAGTACTGGTCCCGAATTGCTCTCCAGGTGATGCCCCAATTCGGGTAGCCGCTGCTACGACTCGCGGGTTTCCGGTTACTCCTGGCCAGCCAACATCCGTTGATGTCGCCGGCGTAATCCAAGGACTCTCTGAGGACTTGACCAGAGTATGTCCAGGGATGAAGAGCTCCCCTCTGGATTTCCTGGTCAAGAGCTATATTCATGGAGATGGAACCACTGTCTATGTCCGTGGAGCGGATCCGCCTTCTCTAGCTACTCCTGGATGGGTTGTAGATATTCTTAAAAGCGTGACGGTGCCGCTAAGTTTCACGGGGCATGCCCTTGACAATCTCGTCAGGAACTTCACAATGTCGGACGTGCATTTCACCCTGCCAGATCCCTTTGCGGAACCCGATTCTCCTGAATCACAGCCAACAGTATCTGCGTTGGTGAAGGTGCTGATTGGGCTGCCCAAAGAATTGGGACTTCAGTTGGATGTCCCCAGGGTCCGGGCTACTGCTGACGTGTATTACGGTGGCAATAAGCTCGGGATCCTGAACTTACGGAAATGGCAGGCTGCCAACTCCACTCTGCTCGATGATGTTGATGGCTCGCCGGCGCTATACGTCGATTTCGGGATCAAGAAAGCGCCGCTTGAAGTGACGGATGAAGATGTCTTGACCGACGTTCTTCAAGACTTGATCTTCCAAGGGAAACGGGTCAAGCTAGATGTTGCCGCCAGTGTAGATGCCGAAGTCACCACAGGGCTGGGCACTTTCGCTGTTCGGGAAATACCTGCGCAGGGTGAGATTGTGGTTAAGCGTAAGTCATACCTAGCTGACACCCTTGCCTATCGACTGACTTTCTGTAGCCCCATACGGTGGCTCTTTGGACAAATTAAGCCCGCATATTGCATCGGTAGAACTTGGAACTACTACTGCCTCGTCTCTTTTGGTGAAGGCTTTGGTCAACGTTACCAACCCCTCGCCGTACTCAGCATCTGTGCCATCAGTAGATTTTCTGCTTCTATTCAATGGTTCTAGAGTCGGACATATCACTGCAAAGGATCTTACCATTACCCCGGGCGCCAATGATGGTCTTCCTGTGGACCTCACATGGAGCCCACTTGTTTTGGATGGGGAGACTGGCGTCGCTGCTGGCCGGGAGCTGCTCTCGAAGTATATTTCAGGTAAGCTCGAGAGAGCCTCTTTTGCCATCTCCGATTCCTAAACATAGTCGCAGGTTACAACACAACTGTTACAGTACGGACACATGAGGGAACCATCCCGGGACTACCCAAACTCGGGAAGGCGCTGTCGAAACTAGGGCTTGAGGTCCAGATACCTCGGGTACCCGTGCCTCATGCCCCGGGTGCCGGGGACGACCCTGATGATGACTCAAAAGGGTTCATCCAAGGAGCTACGGTATTATCTACTTTCATAGATATCGTCTCAGAACATGGCATATAAACTACCACACATTCATCACTTTATCATAACCATAACCATGACGAGGCATTTATTCATCCACGGAGCACGCGCTCCGTTCAAGACAAGAGGAAGACTAACTTGCGTGAGTGCTGCTACTAGATGCACCTCTGGTCATCGACGGCCGAGTTCACACTATCCTCACCGTTTCCTAACACCACCATTGACATCACTTCGGTTTACGCGCAGGCGTTCTACGAAGGCGACGAGGAAGTCGGCACCATCGACTACCGGGTACCGTTCCCCGTGCCGCCAGGTATCTCAGTCACACCCCGATTGCCTGTGGACTTAAACCTCGGCGGTATTGGCTATGATGCGCTGAAGAAAGCGCTAGGAGGCACTCTTGGATTAGATGCTGTGGCGAAAGTCGGCGTTCAGATTCAACACTATCGGGATATAGTGTTTTATCATGGAAAGGGAATTAAGGCGCGAGTCAAACTTTAGGAGTTTTTCTCTCTTTTCTTTTGCTCTTTGGGGTTATTATTTTCATAAGCGGGCTTGAAACGATTTCTCATCCAATCTGAACCGGCGTTAGGAATAATAGAACGGGCGTTTTGACGTTGGAGTAATTAGGCTGTTTCTTACTTGGTTTACTGGACTGTTCGCTAGGATACGGATGATTCATTATCAATACAGAATTGAGTATTATTGGCTTTCAATGAAAGTAATGCTATTTGTAGTCACAATATTGTTCGATTCAAATGAACCCATTGCAACTCTACACCGAGTACAAGCCAATCATTGAATGCGAGAATTTACAACATATTATTAGGTGGAACTCAAGTCCTGCAAAAGGAAACGGATGAAGTACATTGTGGTTGTGCTTTTTACATTGCGGGATATAGATAATAATAATAGATAGATAGGTAAAAGCGCACAGACGATTACATTTAACCGGGGGGAAGGGTGCTGGCGTCAACAACGTCAGCGGCGTCCTTCTCGATCTCCTCGCTAGGCTCGAAGAGAGGAGACCGGGGCAGAGCCATCAGACCGGTACGGGTGGACTCGAGGACACCGAAGGGGCCGATGAGCTTCATGAAGGAGTCGATACGGGAGGGTTTGGCGGAACTAGATCATATACCATCAGTATCAAGTGATTCAGGGAAATTGTATGTATGACTCATGAGGGCGGGTAACTTACACCTCAACAATGCAGTTGTTAGTACTGATATCCAGCACCTTTCCACCGAACTGATGAGTGAGACGAGTAATCGCATCCAAATGCTCATGCTTGTGTCTCAAAGCCTGAGACTGGGGCAGATTACGGGGGTGGAACTCGGTCTTCGCAACCTGCGCAGCCTTATCCTTCTGACCCTCGGTCTGCTCACCGGGGGTGGTAATTTCGCGGTGGTGCTGCAGCAATTCCTCGAAGAACTCGGGACCCAAGATGCTGACCTTGGCGAGGAGGAGTTCGCGCTGCACCAGAGCGGAGTCGGTGTAATCGAGGACAGCCCAGACGGGGACGAGGTCATCGAGTTGACGACGAGCCTGCTCGACGACGCCATCCTGACCCTGCAAGACGATGGTCATACGAGACAGATCCTCGACTTCGGTGTTACAGACAACGAGGGAGTCGATGTTGAAGCCGCGAGCGGCCAGAATACCGGACACACGGGACAGGACACCGGGCTCGTTCTGCACCAGACAGTTCAGGATATGGCGCTTGGGAGGGTTGGTGGGGACGGAAGGGGTTTCGTAGAGAATGGACGAAACGGCCGTGGGGGCGTCCCATTGAGGCGAGGCATCGTTGACGGGGAGAGGGAGAGGAGACCGGCGATGAAGAGCCTTGTAGGCGAGGGCTGAGGTCGAGCTGGAGGAGGAAGAGACCCGAGTGGTGGTGCTGAATCGGGAGGCTGCCCCCAGGCGAGAGGTACGGCTCGCAACGGACAGGAAAGGCGTTGATGCTGTCGTTGACAGCATCAAAGGACGCCGGAAAGCCATGATCGCCGGCGACGGATTAAGGCCTGCACTTTTGTGGGAAAAAGTGGCAGGCAACAAAGTCCGGAGATCCTCGCAGGGCTTTTCTGGGGTCGCGGAGAATAAAGTCCGCAGGTGTTGGAACTTCGCATTGCATTTTATACGCGGCGGCCTTCCGACCTCGGGGCGCTGACTCAGTCTCGGCGGTAAGGATTTCGTTTGTCCCGTGACAATTTTGTTACTTACCATACATGCTGAACTACTAGTAGATAGTGTTTGCACGCTTGGCTGTTTTGGGGTTAGTTGTTTTTGTGTGAACTCACATGATCGGGGCTTGCATCTTCGTTTCTTCATCGATTCTATTGTTTCTAGTGGTTACTACTTGGTATTTGATCAACTTATAGATACATCTAGTGCATCTTACGCAATGTTCGATTGATTTTGTTGTGTTCATCTACCTGCCTAATATCTCTCCAAAGGAAATATTACTGACTAACTACTTACTACACTACTTACTACACACACTTAAAACACTAGGCCTATTATTGGTTCCCAAGCGCAAAAGGGCCGCTACTAAGTTCTCCGGAGTGGCAGCTCGGCATCCCCCGTGGCTGGCATTTCTTGCTTAGTTTCTGCTACTTTTTCGCTGGGCCACTAAACTATCTCGAGTCGAGTCCTCTTTAGCGGCCAAACCGGGGCGGATCGTTCCAAACTCCACCGCCTGCGAAAGTCTTTGGCAAGTTTATCTTGGCCTTTTCGGAGCCTACCTTGCTGCCTTGCCTCACGCCCTTCATTTTCACCTTAGACGTCACTTATCCCTTTCCCTTCTCTTAACCTCTCACTTCCTACATTGCCGATACTATGGACGATCGCCGCTCGAAACGCTCTCGTTTTGATCAGACCGAGCCGGAAGTGCGACGCCCGTCGCGCTTCGACCGCCGCTCTCGGTCTCCCTCATCGCGACAGTCCGAATCGACTCGAGCTCGCAGCCCTCTCAGTCGTGAACCTCGGAGCCCTAGCGCAGACCCTGCGAAGAAGACCGATCCCGCTGCCGCCGCTGGTACGTTCGTCCTTTCGAGATAATGGCAAGAGGAAACTTGTGTGTAGCAGCAGAACTAACGTTGGAGTCATACGCACAGCTGCCGCTGCGGCAAAGATCAACGCCCAGTTGCAAGCGAAGAAGGGCATCCAACATGTCGACGTCCCTCCAATTCGCTCGGTAAGCATCTCCTATGCTGGTCGCAACGCAGAGAACAACACAATATACTGACCCTGTTTTCCACTACCTAGACCGCAAGCCCCGTACCAACATCCGGCTCACCTCCCGGCGGCGACGCATCTGGAAAGTTGAACGCAGAGATCTACGTTGCTGATGGAGACTATATCAAGGATATTGAGATTAATGACTTGCGCAACCGTTACACGCTGACCAAAGGCTCTACTCAGAAGATGGTAATTACTCCTATATACATCCGCTGATCCTGCCCAGGCCCAAAGCCCAAAACTTGTCGCAAGTCAAGCTAGCTGCTGGCTTCCGTCGTTCGCCATGCGCCTTTTTGCTTGGTTTTGCTTGCTCGTTTTTGGCCTCGTTTCTTCTACCCTGTCCTTTTTTTTTTCTCCAATAATTCGTTTTGCGGTTATGGCTAAAGCTTACCCAAGTCAACATCTTGCAATAGCATCCCAACACTTGCCCTCATTTGCATCTGCTGACCTCCGCTGCGTGACATTTAGATCAAAGAAGAAACTGGCGCCGGTACGCCTTTCATTCCATATTCATATTATTATCAAACGTTTGACTACAAGAAGGAAGCTCATCATTTTTGTTCTCTTTTCAAGATGTCACTACGAGAGGAAACTATTATCCGGATAAGAGCATGGCCACCGCCGCGGTACGTTCATATACCAACTCCCTTGTTGATTCAGACCGTCAGTATCACTAACATGCAACCCCTGCCCAGAACCCCCCGCTCTATCTCCACGTAACGAGCACAAACAAGGAAGGCCTTGAAAAGGCCGTCGCCTTGATCGACGATCTCATGAAGAAAGAGCTCCCTAACCTGGTCGATGAGCGCCGGTTCCGTCGTCGCGAACCCGAGCAAGTAGAGCGCGATGAGTACGGTCGTGTACGTCCTTCACACAATGCCAGCACCAGCTACTCTCTCCGTCCTTTCCTTTCAAGATACAAGACCCTAGAGAGAAGTCTTTAGACAACTAATGGTTTACAGCGCAAATGGCCCGAGGAGCGCATCCCCGTCGATCTCGAACCGATCCCTGGCTTCAACCTCCGCGCTCAGGTCGTCGGACAAGGCGGTGCCTACGTGAAGCATATTCAGCAGAAGACTCGCTGCAAGGTCCAAATCAAAGGCCGTGGTTCTGGTTTCATGGAGCCCAGTACTGGCAGGGAAAGCGATGAGCCGATGTTCCTGCACGTTGCGTACGTAACGCACCTACAACCCCTTCCTGTTCTGCAGTACCGGAAACAGCTTGTACTGATGCTTATTACTTTCATTCTGCAGTGGTCCCGACCCGAATGATGTCCAGAGTGCAAAGGCCCTGTGTGAGGATCTACTAGCCAACGTCCGCGAGCAGTACCAGCGTTTCAAGGAGAACCCACCCCAGCACAGCTACGGCGGTTATGGCGGCCAGCGCGGAGACCGCTATCACTACGGCGGAGGTTACGGCGGAGGTGGTGGCGGCGGCGGCGGATATGGTAGCAACCATCACCAGAACTCGCCATCTACCTCTGCCAGCCCGTCGACTCAAGCCGCAGGTGCTGCTGGCGGTTCGGGAACCGGAACTCCAGACTACAGCGCCCAGTATGCTCAATATTACGGAACCGACCCATATGCTGCCTACGGCGGTTACCAGAATTACCTTGCCTACTACCAGTACTACCAGGCGGCTGCTCAGCAGCAGCAGCAACAGCAACAGCAACAGTCCCAGAGCCCCGCTCCGCCGCCGCCGCCTCCCGCCAGCGAGGCTCCCCCTCCTCCCCCTCCGGGATCGGGCTCTCCGCCACCTCCTCCGCCCGGCGGTAGCTACAGTGCTGTAAGTACAATGTGCCGACTCAATGTCGTCTAGCCAAGCCCAAGTATTAACTGCTTTGCTCGATTTAGGTCCCTCCCCCTCCAGGACTGTGAGGTGATGCTTGGGAAGCTGCCATAGCAGTAGCCCAAAGCAGAGAATCAAAGAAGGCTATGCTTATTCACGAGTATGAAACGGTGACTCTATGCAGGCGCAATGGATACCTGCCTGCCAGTGAGCCCCATCGACGACCGAGCTGCCTCTAGGCTGTCTGTACCTTTAGTCCGTTCTTTCGTTCTTATTCAACCGAGGTTTGGTCTGTGTTGCTAAAGTCTGTAGAGCAAAGCCGGAAATCTGCGCTCATTTCTGAAGCTAAAAGAAACTTTGCTGTTTTGCTTAGCGAATTATCTGGTTTGCCCAATGCGTTGGCTCTGGTAGGATGTGTGCACGCCTCTTTGGGGGGTATAAAAAATCATTCCAGACGGTATTGAACCGTAATACTGATATCTTTCGCGTACGCTGGCTTGACAAGAATAGTCGTGTCAGTGGTCGACCAGCAAGATGGCCAGTATCTATACCCCAGTATCGTTGAAAATTCTTGCCGCAATATATATGAAACCTATAAGAGATACTCAAACTTCTAAGGATCAACCTCAGGAAAATACCCCCGGGAACATCTTTTGCATATACCACGGGACGTCCATGTCGGCAAAGTCGTCTGTGTGGCTTTCGGGCGCCATTCTCGCCTTTCGCTGGGCAAGAGTCTGAGAACCTTCTTTGCAGAAGTCACAAGCAAAGTCACATGGTGAATCAGTGGAACCATTAGTTTTCATCCCCGATGTAGGGACTTGGGAACCCATCTTCTCAAGTTCGAAATCCCCAAAGAAATCCTTGATCAGGTCATGCCTGCATCGTGTGGTATTCTCACAGTAGCTGATCACTTTCTGAAAGCTAGCTAGTCGAGCAAGCTGATTCTGAACGGTGGTTTGTGCCTTGCTGTTCTGGTTGCTCATGTGCGCGCCAGTGCGATTGCGAGCGTTCTCGATGTCTCGTTGCAGACGATCAAGAATCCTATCTCGCTCTTGTGTGTTGTAGTAGACAATGGATGCGGCGGCATGACCGTCGCGACCTGCGCGGCCGGATTCTTGAACGAAGCCTTCGAAGCTCCGCGGCGGACTCCAGTGAACAACGAAGCGGACGTGTGGGCTATCAATGCCCATACCGAATGCAGTAGTAGCGACGATAATGTAAAAAGCCGGGTGTTCCGGTAATTCGTTCTCATTATTTGCATGCTGAGGGAATGACTTAGATGATGTCCATTCGGACTGGATGCGCGTACGGTCTTCGGAGGATAGGCCAGCGTGGTAAGCCACAGCGTGAATACGGCCGGGCCAGCTTGCTGATAAAGCAGGGGCTAATTTATCGGATACGGTTCTGAGAGGCACATAGATGATCCCAGATATCGGGGGAAGCGTGGCGGGCGCAGAGCCAGTGACGGCCTCTCTGCGGGCCTGGACAGACTGGAGCCATGAGACGAGGTTGTGGATCTGGAAGTCTTCTGGCTCTGTGGGGTCACTTGCAAAATCGTTGAGGTACCTTATCTCGTAATGAATGTTTGGACGTGCAGAAGGAGTGTTGAAGATCTTCAACGTGGAAGCGTCCAAGCCAAGAAGTCTGATGATATCTTCCCGAACACGAGGCGTTGCAGTTGCTGTTAGCGCACTAATTGGGATCGGTGGATTCGTCAAACTTTGCTTGAACCAGCTCAATTCTTTGTACGCCGGCCGGAAGTCATGGCCCCATTCACTAATGCAATGAGCTTCGTCGATGGCAACACGATTCAGTTCTCCCTGGCGGTGGATAGTCTGTAGATTGCGTCGAAAGCCTTCTGTCTGACAGAGTTCTGGTGTCACATAGAGAAGCCGGGTTTTCGGATGACCTGATAGTAGGTCGTCCAAGATCACACGTCTCTCAGCAATCGGAGTCGTCGAGTTGATTGTTGCTACCGCAACCCCTAAAGCTTGAAGCGCTTTTACTTGATCGGTCTGCACGACATATTAGTACTGCTCGAGAGTGGATATTGCGCGGGCTGACCATCAAAGCGAGCAAAGGGCTAATCACAACGGTCACTAGAGATATCGTCAGACACAATCCGAAAGATGAAGATCTTCGAGTGGTAGACGCAGGTGGACCAACCGCCATGGCTTATGACTGCAGGTAGTTGAAAGCAAAGGCTTTTCCCGAATGAAGTGTTTGCCTGCAGAAACACATCATGGCCGTTTATGGCCGCCGTGATCACCTCACGCTGAAGAGGACTATATGATAGTTTCTTTTGAGTCGAGTACTCTAGTAGGAACTGGTGGCAGCTTAAACATACCGAAAGGACTTCTTCCTGAAAACTCGGCGGAGGTAGAAGTCTATATCCACATTGCGACGTTTGAGATTCCCACTTCCCATTTCTGCAGCATCGTTAGAAGCACGACAGATGACTGCACAGGCTGGGAGATTTCCCAGAATCGAGAATTGAGGCATCGGCTGGAAGACGCGACGCGGGGAAGGCACGATACGCGATACCACGTGATATCGATAGAGATCCTAATCAGGAAGGCAGATGGGATTATGATTTAGTGAACAGAGTATCTCGCCATTGCCAATAGCACTATATACTACAGCTTGATCGGTAAGTTTATAATGAATTTCTAGACCCAATTCTTGAATCCATTATTGATGATATCATTTGAGAAAAAAAACTAATAACACACAAGCTTGTTCGCTGTACAGGATAACAAGCGACAGCCTTTAGCTGTTGCCGTTGAAAAACCGCTATCAGGCTCCAACCTGAGGGTATATACTACTATAACAGGTCTATAATGTACATGCATCACCGTCCCACATCTAACCCTCCATCACTGGCTAATACTGCCTTTGGAGTCGGTTCATCTGCCTCTCTAGTTCTTCCTTGGCAGCCAGGACGTCCAGCGCCTTGCGCTTCTCCGGCTGCCAGATTCGTATAATCTGCAGCCAGACCTTCATAAGCTCCTCTGGCCCGCAGCATGCACCGAACGCGCGGAGAATAATGATGATCATTCGACGGCCAAGAAAGACGCCATTCTCTATCCGGCGTTCGATTTCTTCCGAATCTTGCGGCTCATTTTGCAGCTCATTTTGCAGGTCCTGAGCTTGCTGTCGAAACAATTCGTCAACATCAATATCTTCTTCGAGAGCAGTCATGCTTTCATTGGCATGGGAGACACATTTGCGCTCGTCGAACTGGCCCATCACCTTCTGTTCCTCGTTCTGGGCCTCACCCCACTCCTTGGCAGCGGTGCCAGCAAAAGGCAATGGAGTGTACAATCCGCTTGGCTTTCGCGAAATGGTTGGCCAGCCTATCTCCATGGCAGCGGGGGCCTTCAACACCGGGATCTCTGTGATCTGCTTTCCACTTTGGCTGCGGTACATTTCGATGAGTCTCGTCCTCGACTCGTAGAGAGCACGCAGATAGGTTTTCCAAGCTACACGTAGCCGTTCGGCGGTCCAGCCCTTCTTGTTTCGCCCGTTGCGAGCGAATCCGTCAAAAAGCAGGAGGTATATCATACCACGCGGCGGAACCACAAACACTTTCTCCATGTCTGCAAGGACAGACATGAAACCATGAATGTCAGCGGTTTTGTAAGCGTGCAATGAAAGAAATATGTGGAATGTTCGAGTGTCAGGGATTGCGTGAAGTGATTGCTGAAGCGCACGATGGTGTTCAGGCATGATCTCTTTCAGTGAGGTGGATTCTTGCAGGACTCGACCCAGCTTCTTCACTCTGCTCCGATAGAGATTCATCTCCGATGTGAGATGCGGTGTTTTTGAATGCTTCGACTCGATGCTTAGTTCCCCTGTCTCCTGAGACTTTGCTTGGGCCTCAAGCATCTCCGTATATATCTGCTTCGCTGAGTCCACATCTCCGGCACGAATAAATGACGCCATTAGGCAATTCATTACAACCGTGTCAACAATCTCACCACTTGATACAAATTCATTGAATGTCTCTTGGATGCCAGCAACATCCTCTTGCATACCACAATAGTAGAGCTTGGAGACCTTTCCGAAGCGCCGGAACTCAATGTTACGCTTCTTCATTTCCTCCAATAGTCGTTCCGCGACGGTAAACTGATTCGCTTTGATGGCAATATCGAAGAGAATGGTGAACACGACGTCATCAGATTTAACACGCGCCAGATATTCCATCTGTTTCCATAGTCCAATGGCCCTCACCACATCTTGCTTGCGTACTTTCCCAGACGCTCGTCCTGCAAGGTGTATAGCGGAACTCCAGAGCGAGCGGGATATGGGAAGCTTCGCAGCGACCATGTCTTCTATCAACGCAAGGTAGCGACGAGCATCCACCCAACGACGATCTGGAGGATCGGCGAACCGACGTAGGAGTGCTCCTCTGGAGCGTTTGGACAGGTAAGCAACCCCGGGGGAGGGAAGATCTCGGTAGAGTCGAAACACGTAATGGTTTGAAATCCTCTCATTCCACATAGCATCCAAGAATACCTCAACCGTTTTGTATTCCAAAGCGTCCCGCGATTTGTCTACCGTCGGAAATACCTCGTTTGAGGGCGGTCCCTTCTGTGTCTCGTTCGCAACAAGATCAACTGCCTGTTTCCAATTGAGTGAACTACCAAAGGCAGCTCGATATAACTGTGAGGTCGATGTGTATGCTTTCCTGCTTGGACTCGTTCTTTTGTGATGGCGATATTTCTCCGACTTGCTCGACAAATCCGGTAAACGGCCAACCTTGTCATCATCAGGGGCTTTGTCGTTCGCAGTTGAATTATCTTCGCTAGTTGATCCTGTGTCTGCCGTTGGTAGCTCGCTGTTCAACTTCTCCAGATCCATCTCTCGTAATCCTCCATGTGACTGTAATGTTGATTTTGTACCCGCGCCAAGGTAGCGATCTTCAAATGAAGATTTCGCTGACGGGCTGTTCGCATAGCAGTTCCCTTCACCATCCTCATCCTCTATTCTCAACGCAACACCAGAATTAATCATCCGTTGTGCACTTGAACGATGCAGACTCCCTGTCGATGTGCCTAGACAGTCCAGGCGATGTTTCGACGACAATTGCCTGCGATGTGTCAACCCCCGATCCTGCCATCGAGCGACGTTGTTCCCTGGATTCTTCATGGAAATCGTAGAGATCCCCCTAGCGCGAGGGGTGTGCTCATGGCAGTAGCCTGCCATGACCAGGGAGCTGACAAAAAGGTCTGCTAACGACGCCGCGGTAGGGCGGGCACGTCTGGAACTGAGTCGTCTGAAGGAGGCATTGTAGGAGAACGGTTCGGAGTTTGACATCGAAGTGTGACGGGAGGGGAGACTCGTATCCAACCGCTGCGAGGGGAGAAGTCGCAGGTCGGTCGAGTTCTGGTACCTATTGGGAGGAGGCATGAGATGGCAGACATCGTGGCATTGGATCAGCCCTGCATGTCCCGAGGAAATCTCGAGCAGCTTGAAGAGAAATGGCCCGAGAGCTCTTCAAGCGTGAGAGGAAGTAGTCGAAAAAGAATATGGGGACAAGGACGAAGGACGTCCCAAAGGGCACAGAGGGAGGGGAGAAGTAGGAGGGCGTAAGAAGCAGTAGATAGACAGCGAGGTTGAGCTCTGGGTCAAATTATTATTATGGGCTTTGGCGTTCGCTCTGGCTTTGCACCGGGCGGAGCCGGCGACGGGCCAATCGGAGGCGCGCATTGCCAATCCTCTTTTTTGCACCTGCGCAGGTATCTGGAACACCAAACTCCCGGACCTTCCCTGCCCATGATCTTGTCTCCCGAACACCTGGGTCCAGGCCAGTCGTCGTCCATATCTTTAAGCTTGGTCCATTGATCGTCCCGCCGGTCACTCGCTTCATCCCTCCGTCGGGTTTGTTGCTCTCCGGACTTGTCCTTTCCTGTCCGCTGATTCTGCACGGCCTTCTGGCTGCCGCGTCCGACTAACGATGGGCAAATATAACCTCACGGCCCTCCGGGTTCGCCAAACCGCTGTGGCACAGAAAGCCGCCGGCAAACTTCCTCAAACCCCCAAATGGCTTGATATAATGCACGATGTCCCCCCTACTGAGGTTCTGGTGCGTAACCGACCTCAACAACACCAATTGGTTCGCCAGCGCCTGAAGACCGTCCCTGGCGCATCGAGGCCGCAGGCCGTCTTCGAAGTCCAGGAGAAACGCATCAAGCCGAAGAAGGCAAGCCGCATGTTTCAGCCTGTCGAAATCAAGTACGAGGAGGATCAACTGCGCAAGGAATTTTTCCGCGACCATCCCTGGGAGCTTGCCCGACCCCGAGTGCTTGTTGAGAAATCCGGCAAGGACTTTGAGAGATATAACTGGAGCCGGCTCCAGCAGCGAGGAAAGCACCTGGACGGTGAGAGGTACGTTTAGGGTGTCTTTAATGTGTGGGCGGGAGGATCTCGCCGATGATTTAAATATTTGATGCTAACTCTTTTGTTTTCCGGTGAAATAGCGTTGTTCAGCGACAGCTTTGGCTCCTCAATAATGTCCCCGATATGACCAAGAGCGCCGCTTACGATATTGCACGCCGTGAATTCTACCGCCTCCGTCTACAGGAAGACATTGAACGACGTGTTGCTGCCGAGGAAGCCGAAGCTACTGGTGCTGTGTTCGGACCGACACGTCTACAGATCGGTATGGACCTCGAGAACAAGGAATATGAGCGCTGGAAGGAGTGGGCCAAGTTGCAGGCCCAGCTTTCGGACCAGAGAATGGCTGCGTTCCTCGGAGCCCCGGAAGTCCAAGCTGCTGAGGAGCCAGAGACGAGCCTGGATGATGATGCCACGGAGAAGGTTGCGGCAGCAGCCTGAAGTCGGGAGTTGCTACTTTTTGAGGGTTTTAGTATTGTCAACCCCGGATGAGGGCGGGTTTTGCCAGACTCTTTAATGGCTTATGTACACTACTGGACTGTCGATATGTTTTTCCTTCTTCTTGAGTCGCTCTGTTTTATTTTCTATGCTTTTTCTATATCCTTTCCTGCTGTGAATAAGAATTTTGGGTCACGTATGAATTGTCGTTTTCAGCTGTGTTGGTCAGGTCAAGTGGACAAGGGGTTGCACGGATGGGTAGCTAGCAGTAGAGCCAACATATCAACTATACATATGTAGCAAAAGAGTGATTTAGAACCACGAAACCCCGCTGTGAGGCAATGAATCATCTGGAACATGAAAGTCGGAAGACAGTTCGTGAGCCGTCGAACCTCAAACAATAGTGGTGTTTCAAGTGTGTCTGCCGGGTGTCCCCTGAGCCAATCATTGGGGCGGACTTATCGCGCCCGAACCCCCAGAAAGTTATCGACCAGGCGTTTCTCCGATTCATCTCGACCCTCTTGTCAGTCGGCTTGCTCGACCTGCAAGAGACTGCGGGCCATCTTATCCATTGGCATCTGCTTGCATCTCATCGACAGAGAGTGTTCTCACGAATCCGAGATTCAGTTTTGCTGCATGCTCGGATAATCTGCCGGACAGTGGTTCTCGTCTGACAGCTGCATCTCTTCGCGTTTCACTGATCAACTTAACGCCGGCTTGCTCTGAACCCCGACCGCATCCTTTGGCACCAAAGTCGACTGCCAGTGTGATCAAACCCTTCAATACAACCTGTCAAATTGATAGCTCAACCCGTGATCGCTCAGAGTTTCATCCAACGATCCCTCCCTACCTCCGTATTCTCATTAGAACCCGAGCGGGCCTTCGTACGTTTGAAGCCCAACCGAAGCTCTCTGGGCCAGCCTCGCGCCACATTCGAACCGGGGTCTCAACACCATACGCCTTTCGCTTTTGTACAGAATTTACGTATCCTTTGTTTGGGTTTTACGGTTACGTCGCTATTGCAGCGCCTGATGATCATGCTTCGTTCCGGTCTCAATGCACGTCTTGGAGACTCTCTGACCATCTGATCAATTGTCCGATATTCGCGTACATTGGAAAGACGACAAGTGTCAGACATAGCCGCTAGAACAGCTCCTTTCTCATATCTTCAACCATGATTTCTACAATGGTCCGCCCGGAGGACGCCATTAGGATGCCTCGTTCATACCGAACCGACGTGGATGAGGAGGATATTAGCAGGCGAACTCCGGAACAGAACACCCTCTCTTCTTCGTCCTCCTCTTCTAACAACGAAGTGGCGGCAAAAAGCGAGGACGAGGTTGCATTGGTGAACGGGTCCGCTGGTGATGGTCGCAGCAGTAGCCTGGGAAAACATCAGACGGGCCCCCGTCTTTTGTCACCTGACGAAACTATTGAACTGGCGCGCCGAGCAGTGGAAAATGGTATTCAAGAGACTAAACGCTCCCTAGCAGGTAGTGAGGCAGTCAGCGATGTGGTGAAGCCAAAATTGACCATCGACTTGGGCCATTCCAACATTGTCCGTATACCCGAAGCGGTAGTGGACATCATCAAGGATGAAGTTGAACGGTGTGTGATACTGGATATCAGAACCTACGGTCAAATTTGGAGAGAAGCTAACGTCATGCAGCCTCTCGCTATCGAATAATCACCTTTTCCATATACCCTACCGATTCGCGGAATGTTCCCATCTCCGATATCTCAATATTCGTGCGAATAGTTTTCGAGAATTTCCCAAGGGGGTAAGTGTCATGTTGCTTGCCTGACCTACAGGGTGATTTTGCGATTCTAACTGAGAGTTCAGGTATACAAATTGCCGCTTCTTGAGATCCTAGATATCAGCCGCAACAAGATCGGCCACCTCCCGGAGGAGATCAAGAAATTGTCCTCACTCCGGGTTCTATCGGTAATGCAGAACCGCCTTGATGATTTGCCTCTGGGAATCTCCGACATGAACAAACTTCAAATTCTCAAAGTAGCTGGGAACCCCTTGCGGGGCCCCCTGCGACGGCTACTCGAGACGTCTGAGACAGAGTTCGCCCCCTCGACAATGACGGACAATGAGAAGGAGGTCGCGGTTACTGCCGAGCTGAAGCGATTCTTGAAAACCAAGCAGCCTGTTACGACTCTGGAAGTGGAGAGGAACGAGCTCAGGTATGGACATAACCTGTCATCTGAAAGTAACCGACTGACACTGCTACTTCCAGCGAGGGCATGTTGGACACCCCCAAACCCGTCAAGCGCGGAGTGAGCAGTCGGTTTCCGGTGATCCCCAGCACCGGTGATCTTTCTTCCGACCCAAAGTCACCGTCCTTGTCTCGACCTCCGCCCATACCTCTCAAATCACACTATCGCATTGCTTCGGGACAGTCGGTCTTCCAGGGCGGGTTTCTCCCACGTTCCGGCGCAAGGCCCATCGCGGGAGTCAATGAACGAAACCGGAGCAACAGTGAAGGTATCATCCAGGCCTCTCTGGCCGCGCGTAACAAGCGGATGGGAGTCATTCGGAAGAATACCGACTTAGGGACGTTGGACGAGACCCGACCGTATCGGAACAGTCATTTACGGGGTTTGAGTTATGGCTCTATTCTTCGCACCCGGCCCATTGCAGCCGTGTGCAACAGTAACTCCTCAAGCCCCAGTAGCCCGAGGGAACGCAGGCGCTTAAAGGATGGTTTTGTCAACCGAATGTCGAGTCTGCCAGAACATAAGGGCGAAAGGGAAACCGCGGAACCTATCATCGAGTGTGCGAAAGGTATTCTTTTTGCACTCTTCCAAGTGCAGTCGAATGTTTCGTCTCTGATCAATGTGATCAAACGCGATGATGCTCGGCGCAACAGTCTCGAGATCGTCTTCTACAACGCTTCTACCCACGTTGAACGGTTAAATGAAGCCATAGAAAATGCGGAGCACCATTCTGACGACGTGGATGGGGTGCGCTCGTCGAATGAGGCTGTCAAAAGGGAATGCGAAACATGCATAATTGCGTACACTCATGTCGGAACGCAACTGCGCAATAGCATCGACAAGATAGTTGCCAATGGTGACCCACGCTACTTGCGTTCCTTGATGCTCATGATCTTTGGCAGCGTGGTTGAACTACGCAATGCCTGTGCGAGCCTGGGTATCCCACTCCAAACCCGCAAGCCCCCCTCTGTCACGAAGCCATCTATACCTGAAATCAAAGAATCGGCTAGCTCGGACCGCTTCCTTGGACCCACAGTCACTCCAACCAGGGGGAGAGAGAATTCTTTGTCGACGCGTCGGTTGCGAAGTGACACCACAATCCAGCACCCTCAGATCACTACGACCGGTCCTTTCCAGGCTGCTCAAAACTACCAGTCCGCTGTCAGTTCACCTGGGTTTGCTCCGACTCCGTTTAGCTATGGGACACGAAGTCGGTCAAGTAGCAGATCTAATCATATCAACACATCCGTACCGTCGTCACTCGCGACCCCTCGTTCAGGCGAGTCATTCCCTCCAATGCCCAGTGCAGTTGTACCTCGAATCAATCCTTTGACAGGCTTAGATGAGATCGAGGAGGAGCGGATTTTTGAAAAGATTTTCTATCAACTCACTTCTGCCTACACCGCTGCCCTACAAGCCTTGCCTTTGGCGCGCCGTCAGCTAGTGCGATGCCATGAGGTAGCGGAGCAGGAACATGAATCGGAAGGCATATTAATGCTATGGAACAATCTCATTCGGCGGTGCCGGGTATGCTTAGAAGTATCCGAGGCCCTGGGTCTTCGTCTCTCCAACATGAAGGTAAAAGAGCCCGGCGGCGGGATGCGGAACCAGCGCGAGTTCTGGCAACTCTGCAAGGCGTTCATGCAGTCCTTTGTCGATCTAGTTACCGACATGAGGGAGGTTCGAAGTATGCAGCTTCTTCCGGGTGATATTATTGTCATACTTCGTCCAGTCCAGAGAGCAAGCAGAGAAGCAGGTCGGTTGATCGATGCCTCCCCGTGGTCTTACCTTGCCGATATGGCCCCAGCCAACGCGTCAGCAACCATATACGGGCCTCCGCTACAATCCCAACATTCACAGCACCAGAATACCGCATCCAATGCAAGCAGCTTTCATCTGAACTCCGGCGTATCCCCGCAGTCCGTTCATCTGCCGGCAACTCCGCTAAGTGCTGCCCTTGGACCAGCCGCGCAGGCAACCGTGCCTTCTACCCCCGCAAGTGCGTACAGTGACAAATTCTTCGAAGGGGATGTGTTTCAGAGAGCTGACTCGTTGCTCTCGATGCCCAATCAGGCGCCATTTTTCAGTCGTCGGTGAGACGTTAGCATTTGCAGTTGTACGGAGGAGGCAGTGTTTCATTGATTGGAGTCTGTGCTACGGTGATTGGAGTTCTGTCGCATATCTCTGTGCTTGCTCTTATTGCTGCGAGGGGTAGCTGCTCTCTATATCTTACCCATGATCTTTGCAGGTACAAAGTTTGATCATCAAGACCAGAAAGAGAGCCTGGTTGCGTCTGTTTCAGTATGTATACCTGGATTGTATCGTGCGCAGTCGTGACTCGAGTCGAGAACCCTCAGCTATACACACCCACCCCGTCTTGATCCACACTGTTGATATTCGTTTAGTTCAGCCTTGTTTGCCTGTTTGTTCCATTAGTCGTTTGTTTATTTGTTCATCACTCCCTGTCCGCATTCATCTTACACTCGGAAGTATCAGGGAGTCGGGGATAAAAGGGACATCTACTATCACATATCTGGTCTTTTTTTTTATCTTTTTGCGAAAGGGAAAAATGGCGTATGGGTTTTTAATTCCCAGGGACAGAAACCTTGCATAGCGTGTCATCTTTCTAGCTTCCTTTTTTACCCCCAATTTCTTCTTTTTGATGGATAATGACTAGAGCGAAATGAAATAAGAATATCTTGTGATTTGTTTGCCTGGATTGGCAGGTCGTAGTCTGCTGATTGTGGATCGGATTAGCCGATATCTGCAAAGCGATATGGTACGTGCTGTATCTGTAGACTAACTAGAGATAAGTAGTATTGTAAAGTTATATGTGCTTCCAGCAAAGCAAAGAACGAAAGAAGCACGCAGGTAACGGATCTATATCCCCTAGGCTGTCAATTACCAAACAAGAAGTCTCGTGCATATACGAATGAAGTATCCATGCTTAGTAGATGAGTGACAGTGGGCAGGTAAGCAAACAAGCAATCAAGCAATCAAGCAAACATCATACTACTACTCATCTTCTACTTCATGGCTAGTAAATACTATCTACTATCTAGGTATCCTGCATCTCCCACAAACAATACTAGTTATTACTCGCATATGCCGTCGCCTATGTACTCACCTGCACAATGACAGCATTTTCACATACTCACACACAGAGAAGGAAATACAACACACAGACATATCTATTGTGAACACAATGAAGTACTAATTTCCATGTGTCAGGTATGTGTATTCCACTGAGACATCTATACACCCCCTTCATCTCATGATACATACCATCTCTAGTAGTGATTTCTATAATAGAGATGCACTAATGCGGGGGATGAACAGGACTGCAGAATCTGCACGGACGATGTATTTGGAATAGATTGGAATGGAGGGGAGGGGAGGGGATTGAGATTGCGACGGCCATCCGGGGATGGAAGAGGGGTGGGATCAATCCAATCCAATGTGGCCGTGCGAGCAAGCAAGCGAGCGAGCGAGAGCGTTATTGATGCTGATACAGTTCGATTACCAATGCTGTATCTGCATAACCCAGGGGGTGCTTGGACTTGGTAGAGGTCCGTGGTACAGGCAGTTGATGCATTCGGTACTTGTTTTTTTGTTTGTTTGTTTGCTGCTGCTGAAGAAGAAGAGGAGGAGGAGAGTGTAGGCAGGGGGGTGTAGGAGGTCTGTTGATTCCCTGTTATGTGGGGTGTAGGTTGTACAAGATCTGACTGAGGAGGGTAGATAGATGAATATGAAGGAGGATGAAATGCTTGGCTGGGGGGTAATGTTTGGTTGGGATCTGTGTCCGAGGTGAGGAGGGAAGAAGGGGGATGTAGAGAGGGAGGGAGAGGTGTACTATGATGTCTTTGTCTGTGGCTTGATTTGGCTTGGCTGGGACGATGGGATCCCGCTGGGTGGCGCTCTTGGGATTTAGATAGGCTTTGGTTAGCTTTCTGTGGCATCTTGGATCTTCTAGAATGGTATTTGTTGTAGGGATGTGGTAGATAGTAATCAATCAATGGTGAGAAAAGGCTGTAGGTGATATGGGTAGGAAGATGGAGATTCGGCAATAGTTGCACAGCCTTTTCGCGCTTGACATGGAGAAGGTTGGTTCACTCAACTGAGAGATGTAATGTCCAGTCAATATCCGTCCAGCATTATTCAAATTGGCCGTTCTGGTCATACTAATTAATAAAAGGTTAGGAATTATGTCAATTCCTGCGGCATGAATTACGAAACATGAAGTGGGTAATGATCCTGCAGTGATTGGAAGGGAGGGTTGAGCAAGACTACCAATCCATTGGCATACACGCTCTAAGAATTGTACGTCTTTCTGCTCGTATACTGCCCGGATATTGTTTCCAGCCAGCCTTGGATGGAAGATACTAATCTTCCCTGTCAACCATGGTACGTTGTAGCAGTGGGGATAACCGTAGGACGCTAGTCGCGAAAGAGGTGACAAGCACTGACAGGCACTCCGTCAATGCCTAGACTAGTTACTTTCTGTATACATGCTGGGATGATTGATTGAAGCAGAAGCAGAAGCAAAGCATCCTGCAAACCCCTCGAAGCTGCATAGGGCACGGGGCACAGGGCTAGGGCCGATGGTGCTGTCACGGGATCGAACATTGTCTCCAAACAAGAAATCTTCTTTCTATCATCCATGTCACCATCGAGTCCTGGGGCCCATCGCATTGCTTCCACCAAGCGGCATCTCATTTGCATTCGTTCTCACTCTCGTCGGTTTCGCGGCTGCCTATCGTCGGATTGGAAGCATCACTTTTTCGGATCATCAGCTCAGATGATGCAGCAAGCGTCGCGACTACGGGCCGAACAACCCCACTGAAAAGTCGGTGTCGTTGGAATAGAAAGGAAGCCAGCCAGAAAGCAGTAAAAAGCCATAGGCGTCATCCTTCCCCTGTCACCATTCACCACCACCACTCATTCCATCCCGCCTTGTCAATGATAATTCCCAGGCGGACGGAGAGAAGCGGCATCGCCTCCCCGCCCCGCTTCAACAAGAGCAGAGTAGAAAACAAATTTACTAGAAACGGAGCCAATGAGGGTGCAGAGCCGGACATACTTCTCAGATTGTCGCCTGCAGGTTGGCATGAAGAAATGGGTCTGAACCATCACCGCTCTTTATACCGGCTTGCTTGCAAACGGGCTTGGCTTTCCAATTGCCGCCTCTCCGACCAGGTCCGGAATAATGAGGCGAGTTTGCGTTGGAGGGTCAAATCCATCGTGATCGGTGCACTACTAAAGTGAGGCGCCAAGCGCACGCAAGACCGCCGGCAGTCAAGCCCCTTTATTCGTGCGCGGTCTTGGATAATGATCCAGCCACATTGTCTGCTCCCCCTCCGTTTTGGTCGACTGCTTCCCTGGGTGTATCCACCCCCCTGGCACGTCTTTTAAGATTCTGCCCTTCAGCAGACTCCGAGCTTAAATAATAATCTTACGATGTCGATCGATAGTGTCCTCCCACTTACAAAGTACTTACGGAGCGGTCGGAGTCAATAGTCCATTCCTCATCCCGCGCGTGAGCCCACTTGCAGGGGGGGGGGAAGCCCGGCCAGATTCTGATATTGAGGTTAAGACTGGGGAGGTGTGGTCCAGGGCTGTCGCTGACTCGGGTTGGTCTACCGATGCCACCACGCGTGTATGAGATCCACTCCGACCGAGACTCTTAAGTGGGCTTTTCTATCTATCAATCTGCTAGGGGCGGGTGGATCGTTTACATCCCCCATGTCCCACCCCAAGGAAGGAAAAGTCGAAAACAATGGGAGGTAAGAAACTATGATCACGGCTCTTGGTTTAACCACTTCCCCTCTAGCACCACCCCCTGTTGCCCCTACAACGGAAGACGGCAATGGTGAAGGAATAGGGGTCTGTAGCGCAATCTTTCCGTCGGCGGTCACCGAAAGGAAGACTCAATCGCAGTTTGTCGGTGGACCAAAACGGAATTCAGTCGGAAACTATCATTGTCAATCCCACACACGATAGAACGAAGTAGGTGATGAGTCCTACGACCGGGCTTTAAGGTTTCGATGGAGCATTTTTCAGTGTTTCGATCGCAAACAGACCAACGGAAGAATCTTCTTCGGAGAGGCAACATCACTGTACAGTAGGGGCGCTGGAGGCGCGCAGACCACAGGAACAATTAATTTGTACCTGACAGGGTACAGGCGACTAGAGTGTACCATTCACAACACGAGGTCAATCCGGATGGCATGACGGGGATGGCCTTGACTAGCAATGGTCGGTGTCGCATAGAGCCGTTGGCGGACTGTTTCCCGCTTTGGGAGAAAGGCCACTAAAGAGTAATCAGAACGGAGGAAGGAATTGGAATGATCTGATCGGAGCGGACATGGATGTCCTGACAGAGTTATATCCCGATCTTCTTCAGTATGTCGACGATGACGAAGACAGTCCATCGCAAGGATAGCTTCGGGAGTACTTCTGGATGCATCAAGGGCTGGAATGCCCGGATGCCCCCTGCTTTGCCCTGGTTTCTACTACTCCCAGGACAAAAGGTAAAATGGGAAGCAAAAAGGAGAAAAAAGGCAAAAAGAAGAAAAGGGAAAAAAAAGAAAGTAAGAATTAAAAATAAAGAGAAGAAAAAGCAATACACCCTTAACAAGAAGCCGGATCAAGATGGATCCGTGGCCCAAATTGATCTGAACACCGGGGACGGCAGGCTGCATCGTCCCTCTGGCTGTCTGCACATTATTCAAGTGGGAATACACCGAATGCCCTCTGGGTACAGAGGTGCATGTATACTCCGTGCTTGTGTCCGGCCCCTTCTGCACACTGACCTAAATTATTTCGTTTCTTTTTCGACGATCTCCCACCTTCCTCCTGGCCGAATATATCCTATCCTGACCAGAGGGATTGGTGGCGCCTGTCGCTGAACGCATGATTGGGATTTTGGGGGGGACGGCCTCCCTATCACATCGGCGCCGATGGTAAGGGACAGTCAGGACCGGATTCACTCCCACAATGGCCGGGTACCAGCATTGGCACCGGCACACGCCCGGATTTTGAGATCGTACACGATACCGGGGGGGTTTCCTGTTGTTGCTGAGGAATGCTGCTGGGGGCGGAGGGGAAGGGAGGGGGAAAAGAGTAAAAAATATTGGCAAAAAGCCAGCAGGGATTGTTGGTGGTGAGATTTGAGTTTCGTTCTGCGCCCTCGCGCGGCCGTTAAGGAATGAACGAACGGATCAGGATCAGAAGCAGGCTCACGGCGCAGCAGTGATCCTATCCCATCCCCATCTGATCCTCATCTGATCCCATCCTTTTTTACCCACTCGCCTGCCAGAACGAACCCAGTTAAGAAAAGGGAAATCCCCCCCCTCCAAGCATCCCACGTCATCCACTATGTGACTAGGGATCGCTGGACCGACTCACTGAACGTTTCCAAAATTCCCTTTCCCTCGGTGCCCGTTCCCAGGTGCGAAACAGCGCCCCGGAAAGTTCGTAGCTGCTGCAAGCGTCTAGATTAGATCAGCCTCACTTTTCGCAGCGCTCCTGCAAAAGGCAGTGGGTGCCTCTGACTAGTCAGTCGCATGCTGGCTGTCTTCTAACCTTTCTCTTTCTCTCTTTCTCTCGCGCGCACTCTCTGTCTTTTTTCCCCTTCTCTGTCCCTATCTACTGCGATGCTACTGCGCCGCACTCCTTCTCTTTCCTTTTAGCTCTCCGTCCGGTGGCTCGTGTGTCCAACCTACTGCGGGCTTGTAAACCCTCCTTCCTTGAAATTTGATTGCGTGCAGGGCCATCCTTCTCCTCAGGCTCTGAACACTGTTACTACTAAGTACTCCCTACTTAGTAGTATAGGAGTATACTGAACCTGCATGCCTATATCCCCTCGTCGTCATTGGCTATATCAATACAACTGATATCCCGGTCTCTTTGTCAACCTGGTTAGACACGATTTGTCAGAGCAACGTTGTCTACTGCTTCTCTTGTCGCCATTGAACTTCACTCTGCCAACTACCTTTGCTTGCTACGGTGATCTCCTTTCTTGTTGTTGTCGCGTAGCCATTGGACCTTGTTCCCTTCATATATCTTTGCTGCCTGCGACGGTCCTCGACCCAGTTTCATCTGGTGCCCGGCCGGTTTCTTCGAGCTTTTTGACTTGGCAAGGAGACGCAGATAAGAGAAAAAAAGTGAGGGGAAAAAAAATAAAGAAGAAAAGAAAAAGGAAAGGAGGAAACTGAAATTCCGATTCGCAAAACAAGGAAATTGGCCCCAATCCCGAAAGGTTCACCTAGGGTCTTATTACTATCGAAACACTATTTTGACAAGCCCGGCATCCACGATTGCCCGTTTTATGATCGGCATTGGCGATCGACGTCGTTGACTAACCTCGGGTGCGTACTATTTCTCCCTCCCTCACCTGGGTTCCTGTCGACCGCAGGCAAGGACTGTTCGCAGGGTCGCTGCGAAGGGATCCCAATCCGAACCCGCCGTCGAGTATAGGGCTTCCGGTGCCTTGCGTCCTATCGCCCAGGAAATGCCCGTGACCCCCACGTTCTAATCGCTGTCTCCAGATTTCCGCTATTCATTCTTCCGAGTCTACCCCAGACCATCTCTCTTCCTGGACTGGTGCAGTTTCTCCTACCTCGTCTGCTCCGAACCCTTTCTGGGCGTTGGCAAGATCGGATGGAGATGGACTTTCAAAAGACGAAGGAGGCCCGGCGAGATACGCCGGGCAAGAAGGAAGAAAATTCCGAATGCCCCCTGGAAGCATATGGAGGCAGCGGTCATGCGAAGGACTCGCCCAAGAATGATTCTCTGGACCACCATCGCGATGCGAAGAGCTCCCCAGACTCCGCGAATATGCACCAGCGACGCCAGCCGGGTAAATATACCTACCGTGACGGTGTAGCCCCATCATTTCCGTCGCCTATCCAGATGGCAACACGGGTCCTGGCGCCTTCTGCACGAGCAATGCATATTCCCCCAGCCCTGCCACTCAGCTTGGAACAACATCAACGGCTACTAGCTGCTAAAAGGTATCCGCCAGTGACCAAGAGCACGCTTAGTGAACTGGACCTGCCTTGTATCATGAGCAACATTAACCTCCGAATGGATGCCAACTTCGACCGTGATCTTCACTTCAAACCTGACCTGCAGGGAGAAAAGGGCGAACGGAAACGAAAGGAGGCCCACGACTACTGGGAGGCTATGGCTGATGAGATCGCTATATACGCATTTGGTGCCGTACAGGAGACGAACAGGACAGACAATGTTGGAATCTCAGATAATCTATCGCGGACCTTTGAACCGCGGCTACCCGCCATGTTCGAAACTTTGCAAGACGTTCTGAAAACGCTCGTCCCTGAGCGGGACCATCCGGCTGTGGTACAAAATCTCGAGGTAACACTCCTGATGCAACAAATCCAGAAGGGCGTACTTGATATGGTGGGCGTGGCAAGCTGGCTGGCGGCCTTGCTCAAGACACACTGCGCTCCTATGCGCGATGAATGGGCGGATAAGATGGTCAAGCAGATACGGTCAGGGTCGGAGTCGCAAAACTCGCACCAAATCGTCGAAGGACTCAAAACCCTGTTCGCAATTCTGGAAGCGATGAAACTGGTAAGGATTGAGCATGCTGGGCTTGGTGGCCACGCATATTGGATGCAATTGCTAATGTGTCTCTAGGATGTTGCCAATCACCAAATCCGTGCTTTCCGCGTATTGCTCATCGAAGACACCGTTCCGTTCCTACAGGAGTATTTCCGAGGTAAGATCGAGAGGGACAATTTCTGTGTGGAAACCTCGCGACAGTGGTATCTGGACCTCCGCGATCGAGAGTTGTGCCGCATGTCGAAACCTACACAGATGGATGGGTTCTGGCCCATCTCTCTGTTGTTTGGTGGCATCACCGACTTTCTTCTGCAGTACCGGCGACCAGACAAGTTTCCTGAAACGTTCGTTTTCGACTCGGACCGGCTGCGGCAGCTGCGGTCTTGTCTCCAAAAGCTGATCAACCTCGATATCTGCTGGTTCATCTTCGAGTCGTACATCAACGCACAGAAACGGTATCTTTCGGCGCCCGCGCAAACATACGCTACTTTCCGCACCCGTATCGGATCGCTGATGGAAGAGAACGAAGACTATCCTCGAGGGGATCCTCGGTGGCTGAAAACCGTACGGAGCATCGCGCTCGAGATCGCACGATTTGCATGCGCCGCGTGCTTTCAAGACGGGTCGGTCTCGGACGATGTCATTGTGCAAATCGAAATGGCACTGGAATGCCACCTCTCGAGCCCATCCAACTTGTTCCAGTATTTCCAGAGCTCTCTTCGCGAGAAGCTGCTAGCAGCGACATTCACGACGGCGAAGAAGTACATGAGCATGTCACCCCTGGCGATCTGCGAATCGCAGCGCAACTACCCGCCCTCGTCACTAACACAGCAGCACTATGACATCGAGCGAATCGCCATGCGCCTTGCACACATGGGCGTGCTACACTGGAACGTCTGGGCGCCGATTCTATACATGCGCGAGAGTGTGTCACCGATTGACGTGGCTAACAACACGAGAACGGTCACTGACGTGGCGCGCTCGTCCACTCTGTAATTCATCGCCTTATTTGCGTTTTGGTTATTGAGAGTTCTCTTCTTCTGATGTACTCTTTGATATGGGACTACTATGCGGAGTTTTGATCTTGGATTATTGATTGCAGTTCAGCGAGTTTGATGCATGGTTCTTTTGATTGGTTTGGCGTCCACATGGGGAAAGGCATATATACTACTTCATACTGTTTAATGGGCCTGGTGTTGGTTTCGGGCATTCGAAGGAAAACGGAGGATAGATGTGTGCGATATGCAAAGAATGGTGGGACGCTTTTGGCAACTTGACAATTTATGGTTACTCGAGATGTATTACTCTTAAATAAAATGTAGAGTTCGATGATATGCTGGTATTTTGTGCGCGGTATAATCTATTATGTAATCTATCATTCATAAACCACCTGCACATCAAACACAAGTTAACTACGGAGTAGATCATGGATATAGATTTAACGTCAACATCCACTTCGTTTCATTCTTTGATATCCATTGATCTATCCTCACAACCTTTAATCTACAACAAACGCATAAAAACAAATATTCTCGGGCCAGTCTTGTATTACACTCTAATATATATATATATATACATACCACGCTATCAAATATACAACCATCACCATCCCACGCCAAAACCACCAACAGAACAAGCAGCCAACCAACTCAATTAGGACTACTACTAGCTCAGTACCAAAAGCGAAACCAAGCCCCAGCCAAACAACCATCAAACCCCGAAAAAGATATACAAAAAAGAAATAAAATGAAATACCCCTGGCTCCGCCCCCTCAAAGCAAAAGCCCTGCAACAAATAGCCCAGAAAACGGGAATTCAGAGCTCAGGTACCAAGGCGGTATTAGTGGAGAGGTTAGAAGGGGAACTTGCTCCGTTGATTATCCCTCTTCAAACTCAGCATGATGCAGATGGGAAGAAGAAGACGACGAGGAAGAAGAACGGTGACGACGATGGAATAAGACTTCTGAGCATTGATATGGGGATTCGCAATTTGGCGTTTGCTGTGTTGCATGCTCCTTTATTATCTTCGCACTCTTCATCATTATCATCTGCCGTCTCATCCGAGACAGGTACACCTAAAGACATTACCAGAAAGGGAAATAATACCATTACCCTCACCGCATGGAAACGCCTCTCCATTCCGGATCTGTGCCATGCACAACATCACCAATACCAACGCCATGATCAAGAAGAAATCTCATCTCTCATCCTCCCCACCACGAACACACCCAAACTCAAACCCAAATCAAAAGAAACAAAAGCAAAGGCAAAAGAAGACTTCTCCCCTAGTGTCTACGCCCGCCACGCATACACCCTCATCACGACCCTCCTGTCCACATATAACCCCACCCATATTCTGATTGAAAGACAGCGGTTCCGTACGGGAGGAGGCTCCGCGGTCCAGGAGTGGACGATTCGCGTGGGTGTGTTGGAGGGGATGCTGTATGCTGTTTTGGAGACGGTGAATTCTTCTGGACTTTTGTCTTCGGGTGGGAAGGTGCAGGTGTATCCTGTTGAGCCGGGGAGGGTGAGTCGGTTTTGGGGGGAGGGGGAGGAAGTTGGGGATATTGGGGATGGGGGTGGGGAAGGGGAGGTGGTGAAGAAGACGAAGAAAAGGAAGAGTGTGAGGGATGTGAAGAAGATGAAGATTGGGTTGGTGAGGGGGTGGTTGTCGTCTTCTGGTTTTGATTCTGATGTTGGGGATGGGGATGGGGATGGGGATGAGGGTAGGAGGGTAATGATAGGTGATGATGAGGTGAGGAAGTTGGCGGACTCGTTCCTGGAGAAGTGTGAAGGGAAACGGCGGATAAAGAAGGCAGGTGGGGAGGATGGGGAGGATAGTTTGGATATTGGCAAGTTGGATGATTTGGCGGATTGTCTGGTACAGGGGGTTACTTGGTTGAAGTGGCAGAGGATGAGGGAACAGATTGTTAGGGATGGGGGGATTAGTTATGATTAATATCATGCTTATAATGTTTAGTTTGGATGTGGAGGTATCTACTTCTACAAGGGGAGGAGGTAGCATAGACGAATGTCATTCGCTCGACTAACAAAATCGCTTCGTAATCAAGGTCATCATCTTGAAAGAAATATCTACTGCAATCACACACAAAACAAAATGTACAGAGAGCCGATGTACCCGCTAAGACGCCTTCGCCACCTGCTGGGTCAACTCGCCTGATGTCGCATCGCCTGACATCCCGAGATTCATGTCCGAGAGGTTCACGAGAAGGTTTCGTGGAAGAAAGAGAAATTGAAAGAAAAAGAGCTTTGTTCGTTAAGCGGTGGAATCGACAGATCCCAGAAGAAAAGAAGAAAAGCCAATTACCCGTCCCTGGGGAGGAGGAAATTGGGGAAGAGAAGTAAAGTCTAGGTTGAAGATGGACGAAGACGGCCAATCCAGAAGTCAAAAAAATTGAGTAAGTTTGTACCAGAAGCAAAACAGTAAATCCTCTCGTAGGTACAATGCCAGCGTGTGCTTTTTTACGCCACGATTGGGAATCTCAGTACAGGCGTGGCGTCAAGCTCGTGACCCGAAGCAGTCAAATTCAATTCAATCATGGCTTTAGTAGACGCGGCGGAAGTGAGAGGGGAAAGCAACCTTGCTGCTGGTCTGGAAGCCAGTGGGCCGGGCAGCGCCGCTGGGGAAAGGGAAGGTGCCGTTGCTGTGGCCGTAAGGGGCGCTGGGGGTGGGGACAACGGTGGGCTTGCTGTGGGTGGTGGCCTCGGCCTGGGTGGTGGTCTCAACCTCCTCGCTGGTGGACACGGAGCTGACCTCGATCTTGGCAACGCTGTCGGGGGTGGAGATGGGAGTGGGAGTGGCGGTCTGCAATGCATCAGTAAGGGGTTCAAACCGACAGCTTGGTTTCAAGTTGGTACATACCACAGTGACGGTGTCATGGACAGTAACAGTGACCGGAGCACAGGTCTCGCCAGCGGCAGCAGAGCCCGCGGGGGCGGAGCTACCAGCGGCAGCGGAAGAAGTAGGGACCGCGTAGAGAGTGTAGGTCTCGTAGTCGGTGGAGGTCGAGTAGACGGTAGTGTCAGAGGTGACGGTGGTGTCCTGGGCAGTGGAGGAAGCACTGGCAGAGGGGGTCTAAGATATATCCGTTAGTATACATCTATCTTCATGCTTCCAGAACGGGCTTCCAGAACATACCACGTAGATGGTCTCGACGTCAGTCACGGTGCGGTGGATAGTGGTGGTGACGACGCTCTGGGTGGAACCAGAACCCAGGGTGTAGGTGAGAGTGACATCCTTGGTGGAAGTCACAGTGTCGTACTCAGTCGAGACACCGTTGCTACCAGTAGCAGCAGCAGCCGGGGCGGAGACGGGGGCGCTGCTGGAGACACCAGTGCCGAGGGGAACGGGCACGGGAGCGACAGAGGAAGCACCAACAACAGCAGCAGAGCTGGAGCTGCTGGCGTAGTGACCACCGATGATGGGGGAGCTAGCAGCGACTCCGGCGGGGGAGCTGGCGGGAGCGCTGGGGGCAACGGGAGCGCTGGAGTGCTCGGGAGTCGGGTAGACGGGGACGACGGAGGTCGACACAGTCTGGTTGCTGTAGCCACCAGGGTGGAAGTTCATCTGGCGCGCATGGAAGCCGTGGTTGTTGGCCTCACCGACGGCGGCGAAAGCACCCAGCAGGGCGATGGAAACCTTGGAAGTAAGCTGCATCGTGAAGGATTGATGGTGGAGGTTCGAAGAAGTCCGAGTAGATGGGAGTGATATTCCGTTCTTGGTTTATTTGGTAGAGACTGCGGGGGGTAGTTTTCTCAACGAAAGTGAGATGCGAAATCTATTCGCAAGTAAATCAAAGCAAGGTTGAAAGAGTGACTGGACGCAAGAAGGAAGGTCGCAACGTTCTCGCAGAGAGAGGTTGAACAGAGGAGAGAATGTAGCAGTCTGACGACAGACTTTTTGGAGGCCCGGAGAGAAAGTGAAGGAGTTTAAAGGAAAAAACGACCCGGGGGGAAAAGAAAGAAAGTCAGAAAAAGGGAAACCTAAAGGAGAACGCCGTAATATCGAAATTTGATTAAATCCATTCAATTCGGGATCCCTGCAGCCCGTCGATACGCGATATTACCAGGCACCGTATTTTCTCCAACATCGTATGGAACAGATGCGAGATGCCCGTTGGTGGGCGAGTCTTGGAAGATTCGCCCATACGGCGCTAATGTCTCATCTTGGCCGAACGAGGTGGTGTCGGGCGTGCAGCTGTGCCCAGTTGTTGATAACCTTTCAGCCAATCAACACGCACTGCCCTCCTCCTGATATTGATCTTAATTTTAATTTCCTCAGTCTCGAGTGGGTCTCCGGCGCAGGAACCACACGCGGATTAGCTGGACTGGAGATGAAGCCCCGTTTCATCCCCTCACCGCCTCTTCTCATTGGTGCTTGGCTGCCAGCTTAATCTCATTGTGCCTGTCCAAACGGGCCAACCGCACGGCTTCCGTCTTGTTCGACTTTTTTCTTTACTCCCCCTCGTTTTGCCTAATACGGATAGTACTAGTTCTTCGCTGTGCTGTCGCTGCCAGACCAACAGCCAGCGTGCATCAGGATCGCACAGGTTGTCTGAGAAGGATGTGTCGGTAAGCTGTTACCGCCCCCTTCAGGGACCATTTCAGGGCCCTTTTGTTTCTGGTTCAGGAAATAAAAGAAACAACAATAACAACAACAACAACAACGTCGATCGTGTGGGTTGTCAACATTGCCCGGATGTGGTAATTCCCGTCGGTCCTCAAACGAAGCATCCATGGAACAACCGCCGACAATCGTATGTTCAACCACCACGCTTGACTCAACCTCATTAATGGGCCGGCGCGGAATTGGTATTACCGTAATTTACTGGTGGACACGCTTTAATCAACAATCCGCTGTGGATTTGTTTACTATCACCTTCACTAGTTGACCGTGCGGAGATGACATCCTCCATTCACGCAACTAGGCAACGTATACACTCTACACAGGCTTCTGGAGACATGGAGAAAACCAAGTAACAAAAAGGGGCATGATGAGTCGAGAAGGATCCAAGCTCTATCCTCATTCCATCATACAGTTAGCGAGCTCATTGCCAACACCCCCAAGCTTCTTACAGTGGTTTAGTCAACGATGCTTCAAAGGGGCTAAAATGATACAGCCTAGTGGCTTTGACTCCGAGCTAAGACTTCTCGTGCTGATGGCGTGAGACGCTTTGTGACCGAAGGGACTCATGTCTGAGCCGAGTCTTCTCTCAACACGAACTATGGAGAAGAGGGAGAGGAAGAAGTCCCCAAGGAGGCTCAGTATATCGACAATCCCGATATCATTTCCGTCGGTGGGCGCGCCAGTATCGTTTGACAGGGTTGATCAAGAAAATCTGCGCGGCGATGGTCTTGGGCCTACGAGGCGTGGGTGGTAGGTGCAGACCAAGTGGAGCCAGCATGGGGGGTCTAGACACCGGCGATTTTCCTCCAGAACAAAGACTGATCATATCGGTTGATTACTGGCAGTGATCCAAGCACAAAGAAGGTCGGAATATAAATTATATTGTGTGGTGCGGGATATTGGCACTGGTGGTGATAACAGATGAAAGCAAAGCTCTGAGGTTGTTCTTGGTTCTTGACCCTGACCGGAGCTGGGGAAACCACGGCCGCCAGCGTTTCAAGCTGATTGAGGGCCAAAGTATATGGTTGCCTGAACCGTGAACACGCTTTCACTGTGCGCCATCGACTAGGAGATGATCGTCTTCGGTTCTTATCGGCTAGCCCTCAAAGCTCGGAGAGCTCCAGTCCTGTCCAGTCACACCATTTCAGTAGTTAACTCCGTGTGAGCTCCCACTCATTCGTAAGCTAGACTCTATTTCTTCTGTTGATACTTGGAATGTCACAATCACATTCTGGGCATGAGTAGGGAGTATCTACTATCTACCTTACCCCTGATGAGTACTTGGCCAAGTCACTGGAGACTCCACAGAGCGCGGCCGGCAATAAATCCATAAACCAACACACCGGAATAAGCGGCATTTAGCGAGAACACAAGGAACACACCACTACTGACCCTAATCTAGACATCCAGACTCCAGAACATTCCGGCTTACCGGGTCCGTCTAGACTACTACATCCAGCCTACGGAGCACCGAGTCCCTGATTGTGATCATCGCGGCTTTAATTTAAGTGTTACGATCCCATCGAGGATAGCTCACAGACCGCCATCCACCTTTCAGTACATATGGGCAATGAGATAAAGCCTTAATATCGGCTCGTGTTGCTCTGCCGTGTGGGTTTAGGGTCTCGAAGCGTCGCCAATAAGCCGTACATACAGTACTACATCCATACCTACTCTACGTTGTAGATACTACATAGTATCTGTCTACTGTATTTGGCGGTATACCCAGCAAAGTCCGGGTCCTGCAGCCACCCGCACCAAAGGGTCCTCATCCAACAACGTCCATGGATGCTTCCCGTCCACAACCCCACCTCTTCTGTCGGCCTCTGACGTGACCAGCCTTGGGCATCATACATACACACATACTCTACTCTATGAGTTGTCACACTGACCACGCCAGATTGACTCATCTAATCCCAGAATGACGAGCCCCGCCTTTCATGCCCTACGCGAGAAGTACGCTGCGGGCCTCAAACTCTTCATTGCATCAACCCGCAGTCTGGAGGTTCTGGCCTCTGTCCCCTCCGAGCGCCATGATCCCACCTCATCCACTGACGTCCTGTACGTCCTCGATTCGTCCTTCAACCCGCCAACCCTTGCCCACAGCCGAATTGCGACCTCCGCTCTTCTAGAAAATCCCCACAAGCCCTCCCGTCTCTTATTGCTCCTCGCGACACAGAATGCCGACAAGCCCTCCAAGCCGGCGGCGTTCGAGACCCGTCTGGCCATGATGGAGCTCTTCGCTCGAGACCTTCTCTCGTCATTACAAACAAACGGGACTATTCCCAAGGCCCAGAATCTTCCCGTGATCGACATTGGAGTCACCAAGAAACCATACTTTGTGGACAAAGCCGCGGAGATTGAACGCGCGGGTATATACTCCTCGTCACTGGAGCAGGTACATCTGACGGGGTACGATACGTTGATCCGCATCTTCAACCCGAAGTACTACCCACCAGAGCATACTCTCCAGCCGTTGGGACCGTTTCTCTCCCAGCATCGGCTGCGAGTGACCATGCGCCCGGATAGTGACTGGGGCAGTAGAGAGGAGCAGGAAGCGTTTGTTGCCGACTTGGCGCAGGGTGCCATGGAGAGGGTGGGCGGGAAACGAGAATGGGCTGATCGCATCAAGCTTGTCGAGGGCAAGAAGCCTGGTGCGCCCTCCGTGAGCTCGACAAGAGCCCGAGAATCCGCTGTGGCCAGTCCTCAGGACCTGGAGTGGCTGGTTCCTCCCAGTGTCCGGGATGTCATCTTGGCAGAAAATCCATACACGGAGTGATTGCAGTACGAAAGTACTTCAAGAGCTATCGTTGACGGAAATACGTCGTATATTGTGCGATGCGCAGAGCAGGTCGGAAGCCGCTCGCCCATGGCCGACTAGATATATATAACATACACATAGATCACTCACGTAGAAGAATACACTCATCAATGAATTCATGAGTCTCGACTTATACCATCATCACCTAATTTAATTGAAAGAAAACCAAAACACCATACCCGAAGCGACGCCAGTTCCCCGTTCAACTTATATCATACATGACCCCGCATACAAACAGCCGCACCATCACATAAGATGTCTCACCGAATCAAACCATAACTTTTATATATCCCCCGTTTAATCCTCTTCCTCCTCCCGCTTGCCCAGAGTATACGCCAACCCACCGCTAACCATATTAACCAAGCACAGACCCATTGTCGCACCGCGGACAATTCCTCTCGCGCCCCATTTCTTCATAAACGGCTGCTTCCGACGACCCGCGAGCAACAGGTACAGCCCGGACCACGCCGCGCTGATACCGGCTGTATCGGTTTTGAAGCCTTGGATGTTGGCGTAGCTGGTGAATATCAGGACGGGAGGGAAAAGCATTGGAAGGGCCTGGAATGGTCGCATGTATTGTGCGGTGATGAGAGTGGCGAGCAGGGTGGGTGGGAATGAGTTCTCTGTGCGTCGATGGATGAGTGATTAGTGACATTGTTGGAGATGGGATGATTGGAGTTAGATAGAGGTATATGCTTACCTCCCCATGCTCTGGCTTTCTGCACGAGAGACTTTTCGGTCTCTTCTATCGGGGATTTTGAACCGGACATGGTTGCGATGGGTGGTATTCTATGAGATTTCTGCTGTCAATGAAGATGGTATCGGTGAGCGACTTGAAGATCAATGGATTGATGCAATTGAAATAACTAGAATAAAATGAATATACAATTGCAGAAATTGTAACTAACCTTGTATGTATGCTGGGCAGTCAAGCAAGACGATCCGAAGTAGCTAGTGACGCGGGAAAGGTGACTGGCAGCTCCGACGTACCTTTCCAAAGCGACTGAGTGACTGACTAAACCTCGAACCAACGGCTCACTCTCACTCACTCGGCTTAGCGTCAACATCTGATCCTCCAGAAACTCACCACGTTTTATCAAATTCACCCCATACTATCTATTATTCCCCAGATCGAGGGTTGGCCCGCAGCAGCCCAGAACCGACCAATCCTTTGAACACTTGGTCTCCTTTTCCCGGTTGCTGATATCACTCGAGTCGATCGCGAAACCCAGGGCCCTTCCCTCTCTAATCAGCGATTCTCTTTGCGTCCGTCGGCTGGTTCATCGCTGATCCACCCTTCCCTCTTCCGACGAGCCTGTTTAGGCTTTCAACCCCTCGCAAACCGGGATCTAAATCCGAAGAGTGGGATATTCTACAGCCGGCTGGCTACACACAGAGGGGACTCGTTTCATCGATAATAGGGAAATAAAAGCTCTGTCGCCATGCCGTCCGCCACCGCGTCCGGGGTAGACAATGGAGGCTCTGCCAAATCCCGCGAGCACAACCAGGGGAACCAGGATCGGAAATACACACCAGAGCAGAAGGCGGCGGTCCTGAGGATACGGAAATGTTCGGCGACGGCGTACTACGAGATTCTGTCGTTGGAGAAGAGCGCCTCCGACGGCGAGATCAAGAAGGCGTATCGCAAACTGAGTCTGATGACACACCCCGATAAGAACGGATATGAGGGAGCGGATGAGGCGTTCAAGTGTGAGTAGTGATGGGGATATTCCTCGGATGCTTGTGTGGGGAATCACCTTGCTAATGGTTATTTTGGTCTGCAGTGGTTTCGCGCGCCTTTCAGGTCCTGTCGGACCCCGAGAAGAAAGCCAAGTATGATAGGTTTGGAGGCGATCCGGACAGCAGGTTCACCCCGAGTGCTGGTCCCTCGGGCGCTTCGCCTTTCAGCGGTTTTGGTGGCGGTGGATTCCCCCGGTCTGCGGGGGCTGGGGGTCCGATGTTCGAGGAGGAGATCTCGCCGGAAGAGCTGTTCCAGCGGTTCTTTAGCGGTGGGTTTGGCAATATGGGTGGTGGTTTCAGTCCTTTTGGTATGGTTGCTTCTTATTGATTTGAGGAGCATGGCTAATCTGTGTGTATAGGTGGACCTCAGTTTGTTTTCAACATGGGCGGTGGTCCTGGTATCCGGGTTCATCAGTTTGGAGGCGGTCGTCCCCGGAGAAGACCGCGTGAGGCCAATGCTCGTACCGAACCTACGCCCTCTTTGTGGGCTACCTTCCAGCAGCTTCTCCCTCTTATTCTCCTCTTCGTGCTTCCGTGGATCTCGTCCAAATTCTCCGGGTCGTCAACTCCTGCAGGTCCTTCGTACCGTTTTGACGCTGCTGTGCCTCCCCACACGATGCATCGCACGACACCTAAGTTGAATGTGGACTATTATGTGAACCCCGGGGATGTGGAAGACTACAGCACGCGGAAATTCCGGCAACTGGACCAACGGGTGGAAGTGGACTACGTTACGAAACTACGGTACGAATGCGAAGCCGAACAACACAGGCGTGATCGCATGCTCCAGGATGCCCAAGGCTGGTTCTTCCCAGACGTAGACAAGATCAAGGAAGCTAGAGCGATGGAGCTCAAGAGTTGTCGGCGGCTAGACTCCCTGAAGGGGAGGTACTGAAAGAGAGCGCGGACTTGTCTGTATCTCTATGGCATGCGGGGTGCCAATGTTGCATCCTCCTATTGTTTCTTTTATACCTTAATGGCCTGTTACATTTTGTTCTTGATGACCCCCCGCCGCTTTTGTTCCCGCATTAGATGTCCATACGTGTGCAAGGATTTTGATGGCGTTTCACGGAGTGATGACCTGAGCCTGGAAGTAGCCTCGTCTAGTAGCCTTGAGAAGCAAAGCAAATGTATATGTTGTTAAAGAAGGGAATAGACGGAAGTTGAGCAGCAGCGATCGGCAAGATAAGTAGATAGTAAACTGTATGTAGTCGGTTATCTCCCAGTGTTGGAGAAATAACCGTGAAAAGTGGAGAAAAGAACACACGATGCAAAAGAAAGGGCCCTGAGCGGCGAACCAACGCCAACCAGCTTAGTTAATACTTCATGCGGGCGAACCTCAGCGACCATGAGAGAAGCAGTCCAGGAACAGAGTCAGCGCCAGTGACTGACCTCTTTTCTCCTCACTGTTTCGCTCTGGGGGTCACTTATCGGGCTCATTCATTCCGGGCGCCCACTACACTCTTTTTCTCCCCGCTTCTAATCCAGCCTTGATTGCCTTAATTAACTCTTTCCCCCCGTTCTCTCCATCTCTCCTCCGTCTGAGTTTTCGGTTCCAGCCATCAACTCGCTCCGTTGTCGAGCCCCGCTGATACTACGGAAGCCCTTCTGCTTCGGGCTCGCCCCATCAGCATCATCCACGATGTCAGAGAGCCAGTCTGAAGCGGATAAGGTGAGTTGTTGCCATCTCTCCCGGTCCCGGCCCGTGTTCTTTCGAATCCTGCCATCCAGGCATTTGCCGTTCTGACTTGCCCTCATAATCAGATCCGCAGCAAGCGCTTGGCCAAGTTGGGCAACCCAACGCCATCGGCGCAGAATGAAGGCGCCGCGGATTCAGCATCAAGCAGGCCTGCCTCCCCTGCCCCGTCTACACCAACCTCACGATACCCGGACAGGATCCAGACACAATCCTCGTCGAGACCGGGCAGCGCGCCCGGTTCATCAGCCCCCTCACCACAGCTCCAGCCCCAACAGTCCGAATGGAAGCGGATCAAGATCACACCTGCAGCCTCTGCCAGTTCGGTCCCGGACCGCTCACAGACCGTAACGCCGGTGTCCGGCACACCACCACCCCCCAAAGCGGAAGAGAGTATCGAGGCATTTCAGGATCGGACATTGAGCGCTGTCTTTAAGTTGTCGTTGAATGAGGCTCGGCAGAAGGATATTCACGGACAACGATTGACGTATTTGCCGGGTCTGAAGAGTGAGCTTGAGGATCAAGGCCGGGAGGTTCGCGTGGATGTGACGGTCCTGGACCAGGCCCTTCTGGAAGCGGCCTCCAATGCTCCGCGTCAGAAGCCCTTGGATTATCTACTACCGTGCTGGAGGCGGATTTCTAGGTTGCACAAGGGTTTCCGCCGCAATCGCGATGATGATCCGAAATTCAGTGCTATCTGCGAGGCGCGCCGCATATGCCTGAGTTATTGTATATTCGCCATTACGATGCCGGAGATGTTTGGGTGCGTTGTTGCGGTGAAGTGATACCTCTTGGATCCAGGATTCGGCTGACTCGTCATTAAACAGGCTCGAGCCGGCGGAGAAGTCACCGCTAAAGCCATATCTCCTCTTGGATCCTGAGGACGACAAGGGCGTGGACTTTGAGTTCATTGGCGAGGCTGTCAAGAGGTTCGACGAGGATGAGAGCCTCAAGCCGGCTTTCATCGCGGCCGTGGAGGAAATGAGCCAGGAGCTTGCTGCTATGACCATCAATGATGACTACAAGCCATATATGACAGTACGTGAAGGCCACTCTCTTTTTCTCACGGAGCTCTCGTCAACCTGATTTATAGGCTCTTCGAAACCTCGTCCGCCATGCGGTCATCGCAGCCGCCATTACTGAGTCGGATATGTTCAACGCATCCCGGGATCCGGCTCTGTTTGAGAAGAGCACTCTCTTGGGGCCATGGTTTCGCTTGTCGCCGCTGCAGAGCAGTGTGACCTTGACTTACTTCTCCAGTCCCAAGACGAGAGATCAGTCCTACATTTTGAACGCGCAGCGGTCGATCCGCATGATGCAGCACATGATCAGCTCCGATCTCCTCGATGTCATGAACCATATGATTCGGGCGTCGAAAGATGCCAGGGACAGGGTTCTAGACTGGTTCGCGGCCTCCCTGAACATCAACCACAAGCGACGTGCAATGCAGGTGGACCCCAACACGGTGTCATCCGACGGGTTTATGTTCAACCTGACTACCTGCTTGGACCAACTTTGCGAGCCGTTCATGGATGCAAGCTTCACCAAGGTAAGCACGTTGCGTCAGGTCGGCAGTAGGAGTGCTTGCAGCTAACGGCCATGCTCTAGATTGACCGCGTCGATGCTAATTATCTGCATCGTAATCCTCGCGTTGATATGAGGGATGAAACCAAGATCAATGCCGATCAGCATGCGTCGGATGCCTTTTACTCCAAAAAGGCAGAGGGCACTTCCAACTTTATCACTGAGATCTTCTTCCTCACCGTCGCTGCGCATCACTATGGCAGTGAGTCCTTAACATCCAAGCTGGAGCAGCTTGAGAAGGACCTCCGACACATGGAGTCCACCATTAATAAGTTTGAGCTGGAACGGCACCGGTGGGTCAACAACCCGATGCAGCTTCGGGTCTTCGAAGAGGCTCTGAAAAAGTACAAGGATAAGCTGGACCTCGGCCTAGCCTTGAAGTATAGTCTACAGGGTGTCTTGTTTGACGACCAGTGGCAAGCCCGGTCGATGCTGTTCATGCGGTATGTGATTGTGTGGCTGCTGAGAGTTGTCTCGGGCACGAACTTTCCTAAGGAGGAGATCAAGCTCCCACTTCCGGTGCAGCAGCCGGAAGTTTTCAAATGCCTTCCAGAATATTTCCTGGACGACATTGTCAGCAACTTCAAGTTCATCATGTGGTGCATGCCACAGATCATCACTGCCACGCAAGGAGACGAGCTGGTCATGCTGTGCATCACCTTCTTGGAGAGCTCGGGCTATATCAAGAACCCGTACCTGAAGGCAGGACTTGTGTCTATTCTGTTCCGAGGCACGTGGCCACGCCCTGGTGGCGCTCGCGGAGTCCTGGTGGATCTGCTCAACTCGATGCCGTTTGCCAACGAGTACCTTCTCCACTCGATGATGAAGTTCTACATCGAGGCAGAGCACACGGGCACGCACACGCAATTCTTTGACAAGTTCAACATTCGATTCGAAATCTTCCAGATTATCAAGTGCATCTGGCCGAATACGCTCTACCGCAACAAGCTCTACAACCAGTCCAAGCAGAACCTGGACTTTTTCGTCCGCTTTGTCAACCTGTTGCTAAACGATGTGACGTTCGTGCTGGACGAGTCCTTCGGAGCATTCATCACCATTCACAAGACGCAGACGGAGCTGCGCCTCAACGGTGCCTCAATGGACCCGACGGTGCGTCAGCAGAAAGAGGAGCACCTCGCCTCGGCACAGCGCAACGCCAAGTCGTATATGCAGCTGACCAACGAGACGGTGGCTATGCTCAAGCTCTTTACAGATGCACTGGCGGACTCGTTCACGATGCCTGAAATCGTGCAGCGACTAGCAGACATGCTGGACTACAACCTGGATGCGATGGTGGGACCCAAGAGCGCCAGTCTACGGGTGGACAATCTGCAGGAGTACGGCTTCAACCCGAGGGCGCTGCTGAGCGAGATTGTGGACGTGTATTTGAACCTGATGGGCAAGGAGAACTTCATCATCGCGGTGGCACGCGATGGACGGTCATACAAGCCGGCGAACTTTGAGAAGGCAGCAGACATCCTACGGAAATGGTCGCTCAAGTCGCCAGAGGAGTTTAAGCGGTGGGAGCAATTACAAAAGAAGGTGAAGGCGGCCAAGGAGGCCGATGACCAGGCTGAGGAGGATCTGGGCGAGGTGCCGGATGATTTCTTAGGTATGTGATATCATTCAGCACTGGAGGAAGAAGTTACTAACATGAACCAGATCCCCTGATGTACACATTGATGGAAGACCCGGTCATTCTACCAGGATCCCGGGTGTCTATTGACCGAGCAACGATCCGGTCGCATCTGCTCAGCGATCCTCATGATCCGTTCAACCGGGCACCGCTAAAGATGGAAGACGTAATACCCGGTAGGTCTCATCATGAACTGTTTGATAAGAGGACCTACTAACTGTTGCATAGATACCGAACTCAAGGCCAAGATTGAGTCATTCAAGTCCGAGAGACTGGCTGAGCGGAGGCGCGTGTTGGAGCCGATGGATACGACGAACTGATGGAATGCAAAAGTGAGCGACGAGAGTGGTTCTGTCTGATTTTGGACCCGCATGTTATAGTTGGGATGGTCTTCTTTCGGCGAGTTTGGGTTAGACTTGCATAGGGAGGTAATGCCAGGATGCAATGACGATATCATTATCTCGTAGTACCTTTATGAGCAGTAGCCTTAAGTTATGAATAGTTTTTAACTTCTTGCTTGGACCTGCATCCTTGTAGATGCTGACTCATCCACCATCTTGACTTCATTCTGATCTTCATCCTCACCTCGTCCATTGATGTAACATTGCCCAATTCCTCCAATTCTATCCTCTTCCCATTACTTCACTTGCCATAACCCACAAAAGCAGCAGCAGCAATGGGCTCCGCCCTCTCCATCCTCAACCACCTCCCCTCCTGGGAACACCTCATCCACCCAACCCCAGAAATCTACACTCATTTCCTCAACATCTTCCAATACTTCCCACTCGTACGTCCACTCCCACACCTACACCTATACACCACCATCCCCCAAAGCCCCATCACCCACACCCAAATACTAACTAAAAAATATCCAGGTATCCCTCCTCCAATGGCTAACCTCCTACCACCCAGCGGGCAAAACCTCTCTGAAATCCTCCCCCCTAAACCTCCCCGGCCGCTGGGCCTGGTGCATCATGGAGATAGTTTCCCCCATAACCCTCCTCTACCTACTCTACACTCTACCCCAACTCTACCCAGACCTAACCCTCTCCCCATCACTGTCTACACTCCCCACGAGTAACAAATTCCTCGCTTTCCTCTTCACCCTCCACTACACCAACCGCGCCATCATCTCCCCGTTCTTCGCGGCGCCCAGCATCTCCCCTATTCATGTGGTTATTGCCTCCTCCGCTGTGGCGTTTAATTGGTTCAATGCCGTTTGTTTGGGCGGGTGGTTGGCTGGGTATCCTGTTCCTTATTCTACCTCTACCTCTTCTTATGCTTCTGGTGGTGGTGGTGGAAGTACTACTAGTGGAAGTATAGGAAGAGCACTCCTCGCTCCACTAGGCCTCACCCTCTTCCTGGGAGGAATGGCAGGGAATATCTCTGCGGAGCGGACGTTGTTCAGGTTGAGGAGGGAGGAGGCGCATCGGAAGAAGCCATCTCCTTCTACATCATCATCTACTACCAAAAATGCTACCAAAGCCGGAGGCAAGGAAAAAGGAGGGAACATCTACTCCAAAATATACACCATCCCGCCCCCGACCGGCCTCTTCACATCCATTCTCTATCCGCATTACGTAGCGGAGTGGATTGAGTGGCTTGGGTTTGCGATCTTAGCTGCTGGGATTGTCACCACGCCTTCGGTTAAAGTTGGTGCTGGTGCTGGTGCTGGTGATGGTTCGTTCCAGCTGGCGCCGTGGCTCGTCCCCGTTGCAAGGATAGTTGACTGGATGGGGGTGCCGATGCCGTTGCCTGCGGTGGTGTTTTTCTTCAATGCGGTGTCGAATATGTTGCCGCATGCGAGGTGGGGGAGGAAGTGGTATGTTGAGAAGTTTGGGGAGGGGAGGGTTAAGGGACGGGGGGCGGTGGTGCCTTTTTTCAGTTGGTTGTGATTATTAATTATTCTTCTGTATTTTTAGGGGAGAGGGATGGGGATTGGGTAGGTTGGTTTGGGTAGGGTTGTATCCGGGTAACGGTACTGGTGGAAGTAATGGATCGTGTATATTTAGTGATAGGTGTATGTATGATAGGTTGTGGTAGTGAAAAGCATCATATCACCTGAATGGGAATATCTACAGGAAATCGCCTTTTAAAGAGATCATGAACAAGTTCATGCTGGAGCTACATTCAACTACATCAGATACTACGGTTAGAACAATCATGGATAAAGAAATGTCAAGCTCAAATGTGACCATTCGAGCATTTGTCATATTCATTAAGGGCAGTAAAGTAGCGACCCTTTTTTGTGATATACACAATCATTGTTGAAATATTATTGATCTCGGCGTTGCAGACGTCACCGACGTTCCCGCATTCCGCCCCCAAAACTCGCAAAATGCAAGAGAAAACTTGGCGTCGATGTTTTATGCGAACGCCGATGTTGAAATCGTTATCATATGTTGAAAACTCCGGTGACCCCATCTAATGAAACCCTAACCCATATGTTGAACTTTTGGTATCATCATCGTAAACTCATCAAAAAAGACTTTGGGAAGGGAGCTGCTAGAGTCCGCTTCCCCGAGACGACAGGTTGAGAATGTCGCCCCCAATCATGGGTTATTAAAAAATGTAATGATTAAAGAAGAATTTAGTTTCCGTGCTTCTGACGGAAGAACTTGGCAGCGTTGACCATGTTGGTCAGGGCAGCCTTGGTCTCGGGCCACTGACGGGTCTTCAGACCACAGTCGGGGTTGATCCAAAGCTGCTCAGGGCGGAGGTACTGAAGCATCTCCTCGACGCGGTCCTTGATCTCCTGCTCGCTGGGAACACGGGGAGAGTGGATGTCGTAGACACCAGGTCCAATGTGACGGGGGTAGGCCTCGTCGATGAAGACCTTGAGCAGCTTGGCATCCGACTTGCTGTTCTCAATGCTCAGAACATCGGCATCCAGCGCAGCGATGGCGTGGAAGAAGTCCTGGAACTCAGAGTAACAGAAGTGAGAGTGGATCTGAGTACCGTCGGTGACACCAGAGGTGGCCAGGCGGAAGGCACGGACGGCCCACTTGAGGTACTCCTCACGCTCCTTGCCAGCACGGAGGGGGAGACCCTCACGAAGAGCGGGCTCGTCGACCTGGATGACCTTGACGCCGGCAGTCTCGAGGTCAACAACCTCGTCACGCAGAGCGAGAGCGAGCTGCTGAGCCTGGACGGACTGGTGGACATCGTCACGAGGGAAAGACCAGCGCAAGCAAGTGATGGGGCCGGTAAGCATACCCTTCATGGGCTTCTTGGAGATCGAGACAGCGTACTTGGACTCCTTGACGGTCATGGGAGCGGGACGAGAGATGTCACCGACAATGATCGGGGGACGCACGCAACGGGAGCCGTAAGACTGAACCCAGGCGTGGGTGGTGAACACGTAACCAGTGAGACGCTCACCGAAGTACTGGACCATGTCGTTACGCTCGGGCTCACCGTGGACGAGAACGTCCAGGTCGAGCTCCTCCTGGATCTTGACGACCTCCTCGATCTCCTTCTCGATGAACTTCTCGTACTCCTGAGCAGTGATCTCACCCTTGGTGAACTTGTTGCGCTGGATACGGATCTCCTTGGTCTGGGGGAAGGATCCAATGGTGGTGGTAGGGAAGAGAGGGAGGTTGATGGACTTGCTCTGCTCGGCAATACGGGCGGAGAAAGGAGACTGACGGTTGTGCTGCTCCTCAGTGACGGCAGCCTGGCGCTCCTTGACCTTGGGGTCGTTGGTGCGCTTGGAGGAAGCACGAGCCTGGACAGACTTGGCGTTAACCTCGAGCTGCTCACGGACAGCAGCGGGGCCCTCAGTGACGGCCTTGGCGATCACAACAACTTCGTCAAGCTTCTGCACAGCAAAGCTGAACCAGTCGCGGACCTCAGGGTCCAGGGTCTTCTCGCTCTCGAGAGTGTGGGGAACGTGGAGGAGGGAGCTGGAGGTGGCAACAACAACGCGCTCCTTGCCGAGCTTCTGGATGGCCAGCTCGACCTTCTCGATGGCAGCCTTGAAGTTGGTCTTCCAGATGTTACGACCGTCAACAACACCAGCAGACAGAATCTGCTTAGGGCCAAGGGCAGCAACAACAGCGTCGAGCTGCTCAGGGTTGCGGACGAGGTCAATGTGGATACCGTGGAGGCTCTGGAGGGCAGGGAAGACATCAAGGTTGTGGACAATGTCACCGAAGTAGGTGGCAAGGACCAGACGGGGAGCCTGGGCACCAAGGGCACCAAGCTTCTCGTAGACGGGCTTGAAAGCAGCCTTGGACTTGGCGGGGAGGTCGAAGACGAGGACGGGCTCATCGATCTGAACCTCCTCAGCACCAGCCTCCTTGAGCTTCTGGAGCAGCTCAACGTAGACGGGGAGGAGCTCCTCAATCTTGGTGATGGGGTCCACGGACTGACCACGGTCGGCCTTGGCGAGGGTCAGGAAAGAGACAGGACCCAGGATGACGGGGCGAGTGACAACGCCAGCCTCCTTAGCCTCAAGGAACTGAACGACAGGCTTGGGCTGCTCAGCCAGCTTGAAGGTCTGGTTGTCCTGGAGGGTAGGCTTGACGTAGTGGTAGTTGGAGTCAAACCACTTGACCATCTCCAGACTGGGAACATCAATGGCGGCCTGACCATCCTTGGCGGGCTTCTGAAGACCACGACCCATGGCGAAGTACTCGTCAAGGGGGTGGAGGTTGTACTTGCTGTAGCGCTCGGGGATGACCTATTGGAGGAGAACGTCAGCGAATGAGGTAATTAAAAAGCATCAGAGCGAGGATACATACACCGAAGAGCTGGATGTGGTCGAGGACCTGGTCGTAGAAAGCAAAGTCGTTGCTGGGGATCACATCAACACCAGCATCCTTCTGGAGCTTCCAGTGCTCCAGGCGGAGTCTCTTTCCCTCAGCCAAGAGCTCATCACGAGAGATCTTGTCACCCCAGTAAGCCTCAGTGGCCTTCTTGAGGTCACGGAGCTTTCCCATACGAGGGAAACCCAAGACGGAGCTAAAGCAGATGGCATTAGCATTGTCATTTTCTGATGCAAACAGACGGTAAAAACTTACGATTGAACCATCTTGAAAGATATGTGTGTAGAAGTGAGGGAGAGAAAGGTAGAGTTTAATGGAGGGAGAATAGATGAAGAATCAGATGAAAAAGAAGACAGAGAAGACAGTCAAGGACTATACAATAGTCTCTTGCTGAGAAGAAGGATGAAGAGAGAAACAGGGGGGAGGGATGGAGAGAGAAAGAAGAGAAGAAAGAGAGGGAAGAAGAGGATGGAGGGGAGTTGTTATAAGCAGACGGAGGAGGGGAGGGAGTGGGGCGAGGGGTTTGGGTTGATACCAAAAATACCATGGATACCGCACCAGTACCTGGAAACCTGACCGTGTTCCAGACTTCAGATCAGGCATACTTACATGTGCCTGTTCGGTAAGGTAAGATAGTCCCGCCTCTCAAATGTATGTATACAGTAAGGAATGGAAGGGAAAGTTTTCGCCATTCTGTGAGTATCTGCACTCATTCTCTTCGTTGTCGCTCTCCTCTCCAATGCCTCCCCTCCCTCATCCCCCAGCTATCTACACTTGAGCCCCTTTCCCAATTACCACTAAGTTCCTGACCCTCCGGACCCAAACAAGTCCAATGTCCTCCGGTTTTTGAGGTATGTGTCATCCTTGAAAAATTTAGTAACCCGTCCGTTGGGAGGGGCCAGAACTAAACCCATCCCGAACATAGTGCTAAATGGCGTGATTAAATATTGGATAAACGGGCCAGTCAGCGCCGTGGAAAAGTCCGGAGTATCCCTCGGACCACCTCTGCCTGCCTTCCGGGATCGGCCCCCATTAAGGTTCTGGCTGGTGGGTTGCCAGGCTGATACGAGCTGGTTAGCCACGCCCATTACCTACGCAGTTCCAACTCTTCTTCTGTTGCCCATACAGTCGAGACTGGCTTCTGTCCGCGATGGAGCCGATTCGGACCTGCAAAATGGATCTGCGCTGAGACCCATTGGCCGCATCGGCTGACTCCCAGCGTGCTGCACGAGGTGGCCACTGGGCCTATCAGAGTGGGCAATTACCCAAATCTGAGGTGAGATCTGCCATTCGGCGCTAAAGCTTGCCACAGTCCATGGGTCGAGATACGCAGTCCGCAGTAGAAATTGACTAGCTGATGATTGTCGTTAAATTGATTCATCTTCGTTATGGAAAGAGCCAGAATCACTCTTCCTCCCCCGATACTCGGGATCTGTCTCAATTCACCGAGTACTACGACAGTAATCTACTAGTGACTCATTCGATAAATAACCCGGAGTTTTTGTAGAGTCACAATGCTTTGAAGCGTGTCTCTAGTTCTGGTTCTGAAGTACTCGGCTTTTGCACATGGTGCTCGGAGTTCCTTTCGGGATGCGGAGTATCTTGCATGCATGCAGGTCTGGGGAAGCTCAGCTGGTCGACGAACAGTTACCGCAGAGCATGCTATAGATACAGTTCGAATGCCCCCCGTAGATCGGATGGCGACCACAATGCTCGTCCAAAATCCGATGTTCTGGTTGAGAACAGTAGAGCTTTATTTATAACGCAGCTGCTCCTTTCAATGTAGTCGCAGCTTCCGTTCCTGTATGTTGCATAAGCTTGAAGGAGGCAGTTGCGCAGAATGCTCCGTCTGAACGGACTGCCCACCATGGATAAAGAACACAAAACCGTGAACTTGTTGACAAGGGCATTATCATTCACCTTGAGATAATAAACTTGTCCCGATGGCGTTCTTCCTCGTCTGTCCCCGGTTCAGAAAATACTGGAAAGGCTCAGACTCGGACACAAGACACTCCTACAAGTTGAATCCCGCTAAACCAACACCAGATGGCGATACGGATGGTGAGCCACGCGAGTCCGCTCGAGTGACAAGGGCACTGCTGACCCTGCTAGGGTATTCCAAGGATAGGCAAGATGTCGCACGCCCCGGTCATCCCAGACGCTCCTCCGGTGGCCTGCCCGATAGACTCCGTAGACGTTTCTCTCGAGAAGCCAGAGACCAGCGTGTGAAGCCAAAAAATAATCGCAGGAAGTCTGGCTCCCCAGCATTTCCATTCTCTTCCAGATTTGCCAGTCCTGGTGAAAGAGGAGCTACTCCGGACGAGGTTGGGAGCAGCTTCATGAGCGAAAGGGGATATGACAGCGACGCGCAGTTCATAAGCACCCCCAAGCATATCAGCCACACCAGAGACCATCCTTGTAATCCACGTATCCTTGAAGATGTTGCTATCTCCCCTTTGCGGCGCGAGATGGGACAGGGGATGCCATATGTGCAGGCTCATAGTCCAGAGTTCGAAGACCTAGAGAGTGCACCATGTGCGGACCCTACTATGAGGGAAGAGTCACAACCTGCTCTGCGTTCGAAGAGTCAGGTGTCTTGCATGACCCAATTGTCTCAAGGCTCCTCTGCCTTCCACGGCACAGATGATGGGGGCCATCGAGTCAGGATTGCAAGGCCTCAAAGAGGTATGGCAGGCAGTCCAGTTCAAGGCAAGATGAGAAATGGCCCTGTGTATCCAAAACAACACGGATACCGGCCTCCCCTTCGAATGGCTTCACCTGATCCTGGTATACATGGCTCGGGTTATTCGACTCCGGTGTCTCCTGTGCCATTATCGTATGCCACGTCTGCCGACTCTTTGGTTGGGCCATCTTCACAGATCTCTGTCAGGAAACGACGCCGGCAGCCCCCCGCAGGCCCTGTACCAGACAATTGCTCTGTTCATCTTGGTGACGCGAATATCCCGACGACCTTGGCGTCTCGCTCAACGTCTCCTCGTATGCTATCACCGAAACAGTCGTTCGATGAGAATCGGTGGACCAGCACTGCCGGGACGTGGAACGCGTCCCAGCCATTTCACGACTTTTCTGGGTTTGGAGCAGGAAAGGCACCGGATACCTACGCAACAGGACCAAGACCTAGGGGACCAGTGAACCAGGCGTCCTCGTGCTATTCTCAGAAGACCAGCCTGTCATCTACAGATGATCGAGTCGGCTATATAGATAGACGGATACAGAATCAGGCCAATACTAGACAACCTCATGAACCCATCGCTTCTTTCAGTTGTTCCCCTCGATCATTGGAGTCGTCACTGGTGAATGCTCGTTATGCTCCCATTGCAGATCAGAATGCAGATAAAGTTGAAGCACAGAAAGACATGTTTTCCGAGAGATACGAGTCAGCCCGTTCACTCAGCTCTCCTGCACATGGCCATAACGACGCGGATACGGACCATGCATCGCCTCGCAAGGTGAGCGTTGGATGGATGTCAGGAGGCCGGCGACTTGGATACGGATACGCTCTGGTACCTGCAATTGACGGAGCCGATGAAACTCCAGAGAAGCCCAGTTACATTGGGACCAGTGTTCCAGGAGTGACAGCAGTAGGCGTGGATCTTCGAAGTGGATCAAGGCCCTTTGGGAAGGAGACTATAGGACAAAACAAGAAGATGTCTCCTAAGGCCGGGAATTCCAGCTTCGAGCTATCGAGCGTTGTGAGTCGCATACGTCTTCGCAGCTTCTCTAGTGCATTTAGTGAAGGCTTGGGTGAACAGCTCAAGTCCTCAGTGCTGGAGAAATTCTCCAAGCGTAAGAAGGAGCAGCTCGATCCCGCTGCAGTTGAAACAAAAAATCCCTGGGACTTCTGCTCTTGGGTTGATCCAAACCAGCCTGCGAGCGAACAACAGAGTGAACAAAAAAGCTCGTCAGTCTCTACCAAAAGTACTGAGGGGCGACCTTTGGGTAGATGGGCGACGTTGCGACGTACAGGGAGTTTGTTGAAGGGTCGCAGCGTGTCAGCGATTACGCGCGGCTTTGAAGCCAACTCGACTGCGACAATGACCACGCCAGCTGGGAGATACCCCGTGGCGCGGAGAAAGGAGGGTCGCATTCTCAAGTTCAAGGTCCTCGACCGTAAAAATAGGGCTAAGAGTGCCGATGACGATGTCCCTATTGTCTCCGCAGAGACCTTGCATGAAACAGCCGGCTCAGATGATTTCCAGCACGAGGGACAAGAACACGCCCAGCAGACCGTTCAGACAGGCACCCATGATACAATAAAGAATCGGCATAATTCTTCTGACAAGACCGGATCAGATTCGATCACAGATGACTGGAAAAGTACCTACCAGGACTACCAAGAAATGCTTGGGTAGGTGCCAGTGCTTTGGCCACTATATATATTTGAGGCTGTCGGAGCACAACTACTACTAGTTCTACTACTTATAAGCGCACTGGCATTGAAGTTGTTGCAACAACTATCAATGTAATGCATGATCAAGCCGCCTCTTCACTTCTGGAAACCCAGCTGTTACTCAAATCATATCAGTAATTGGTTATCGTCTCGATGATAAAATTCCACCCTACCAACAAAAGGCCCGGGGAACGATTAATATTGAATGTATTACATCGATAGAATAATAGCTTTAAAATCAGTGATTGTCAAGCCCAAGCTTCATATAGTCGTACATAGGTATATCGAAACACCAAGAACGCCGCCCATTCTCCAACGCCCATAACATCAATCCTCTTTTACTTCCGTTGCCGCTTCGTACTCTTATCACTAGCATTGCTCAGCACACTAGCAGAGCGTTTATGCGATGGCCCATCTCCCTCTTCACCAGTACCAGCACCTCCTGCCTTCTCCCCCGATTCATCCGTCGCACCCTTCTCCTGCCCCTCCGCATCCCCAGCACTCTCCTCCGTCGCCGCAGGAAGCGGCTGATCCTCCTGCTGCTCCGACTTGACCTCAGGCTTACCATCCTTCTCTAGCGCCTCCTTCGCCTTCTTCTCACGTTCCTCCTTCGCAGCCTCCAAAACCCGAATCTCACTCTCCACCTTCTCCGACACTTTCCGCGCCTCCAGCAGCAGATTCACCGAGTGGATCAACTTCTCAAAATCCCTACAGACGCGCTCCGTCGGCATGACAAGCCGCAGTGGCACCTCCAGTTCCGCCAGCGCGGCAGCGAGTTTCTGTGTCTGCACGTTCGATTTCGCTTGCGTAAGCTTCTGCGCGCGGTCACTGCGGAATTGCACCCCTGGTGCCAGTCGGTCGTGGTGTTGTACGCCGTATTTGGCTTCTTCGGCGGGTGTGAGAGTCCGAACGGCTTGCTGCTGCGCTTCCTTGTTCGCTGCTGCGGCTGCGGCTGCAGCTGCCGCGGCGGCCTTTTTGTTGGCTGGGGCGGCAGCCGGGGTTGCGTTCGGGGTGTCGGCGCGGCTGTCGCGGGCGCTGCTGGGGGCATTGGGGGCAGGGGTTGCGCCGGCGGGGCTGGGAGCGGCGCCGCCTTCGGGGCCCAGGATAGAGCGGCGTTTCTTGCTCTTGTCGGCTTGGAGGAGGGTTTGGAGGAGTTGAGAGAGGCCTTGGCTGGATTGGTACATGGTTGTGTTGCCGACGCTGATGGGGACTTCGAGGCGGGAGTAGAGTTCGCGACGCTCGGTGATGAAGTCTTGTTCATTGGCGGTGATGCGTTTGAGTTCTTCGAGGAGGACGCTTTCTTCGCGGACTTCGTCGGCTGTGCGGTTGAGTTGGAGGGCGGCGAGTTCTTTGCGGGAGCGTTCACGGTCGGCGTCGAATTTGAGCATCTTCTCGTGTAGTTCGAATTCGGCTTCGGACATCTCGGAGGGTGGGTGCTCGAGCGCGAGCATGCTCGCGGCTATGAAGTAGTAGCGCGATTTCATCTGCTCCATGGTTCGGTATTGCTTTGCGGGGACGAGGGCGCTGGTGTTGTTGGAGTCGCCGTCGACGGAGTGCGGTTGGTAGTCGTAGCGGTCGGCGATAACGACCCAGCGGAGGTCGTATTCTTCGACAAGGTCCATGAGGTAGTCGGTTTCCTGGCGAGTCCAGTCGTCGTTCTTGAGATGGCGGTTGTATTCCTCGTCTGTGTAGCGGTTGGGTACGCGGGCTTTGATGTTGTATTTGGCGAATATGGAGTCTTGCTGTGGCACATCGTCGGAGGTTGAGGCAACGGCGTTGTCTTCTTTCTTCTCGTCCACGTCCATCTCGGAGCCCTCCAGCGCGGGGACCTTGGCGGATTCATGCTGGCGCTGCCAGTGGCGGAGGACGAGGCCGTCGGAGCGGGCGCTGTTGATGAAGGGGGTCATGCACCTGATGGAATCAGTATTCGGTATCAGAGAGCAGTAGGTATATGGTGGTGTGTGCGTACCATGGCTGGACGCGCTTTTTGCTCGTCCATTTTGGGCGTCCCTTGTAGCGGTTCTCGTTGATGGCGATCGGAGGTGCTCGTTCACCTAGCAGAGCATAGAGCTCACGGGTAATACCCTCTAGCGGTGGGAATGCGTCAGAGTAGTTTTAGGTGAGTAAGTGAAGTGAGGGAAGCTCACCTGGACGCTTCTCGACGACCTTCTGTTTCTTATGAGGTCGGGGCTGGCCCTCCGCGGGCAGATCCAGCATGTCGCGAACATCGGCGGCGGCCATGGCGGAGGCACCTGTGGGGGTTTAAGGGCTGAGCGATTTTCAAGGGTGACGAGGTGCGATTTATTTGTTTTTTTTTCGATGAAATCAACAAGAAGATAGCAATGTAGCAATGATAGTGATCGAAGAGCGAGAGAGGAAGAGGGGAGGAGATGGAAGGGAAGATGAAGGCGGAGAAGCAAAAGCCATGAGAATTCGCGCCAAGACGGGATCCGGCCAGATCGAGGCAATCGCTTCATCGCCAACTGTTCTCATCATCTCCCTCCCTCTGTTGTCTCTTTCCCCCTCCGCCAATTTCTCCCATTCAACTGCATCATGGCTCCGGTAAGATCCTCCGCCTCATGGCTGTCCTCCTTGATGGCCGTGTGTGCCATCCTGTGCCTCTCGGTGCCCGCCAACGCCCTCTACTTCTACATGGACGGCCGCCAAACAAAGTGCTTCTTTGAGGAGCTCCCTAAGGATACCCTGGTTGTCGGTATGCTACTCACCACCTGCTCCTCCACTTTATTCACTACTCAATACTAATGCGATATGGCAAAACAAAAGGCACCTACTCCACCGCCGTGATCAACCAGCAATCCAACACCTACAATGTGGACCCTAACCTTAAGATGCTCGTCACCGTCGACGAGATCTTCGACAATGACCACCGCGTCGTCTCCAAGCGTGACAGCCACTCCGGACGCTTCACTTTCTCCGCTGCCGACGCCGGCCTGCACAAGATCTGCGTGACCCCCGAGACCAACGCCGCAACTGGCGGCGGCTGGCTGTCGGGCGCCCCGTCCGGTGCCGTCCAGGTCACTCTGGACATGGCCATCGGTGAGACCAGCAAGATCGAGACGGAAGACAAGGACAAGATGCAGGATATTGTGCAGAAGGTTAAGGATCTGAACGGCCGGTTGCAGGATATTCGCAGGGAGCAGGTGTTCCAGCGGGTATGTTCTCCACGGGGATGCCATAGGCAGTGTGTTCAATGACCTAACTAACAATGTGTTCAAACAGGAACGTGAAGCTGAGTTCCGTGACCAGTCCGAGGCCACCAACTCCCGCGTGGTTAGGTGGACTCTTATCCAGCTGGCTGTGCTGTCGGTGGCATGTGCTTGGCAGCTTTCGCATCTGCGGTCGTTCTTCATCAAGCAGAAGTTGACATAAACGGGGGATTTAGCTTTTCTTTTTCTTTGTTCGAGATGGGAGGGAATACAAGTTGGAGAAAATAAGCCAAAAGGAATGAGTGAGAGGTACCTGGTTGTACTTACAATAAACTACTACCTAGCTAGCTATGATCGGTTGTTTAGCGATTATTATTTCTCTCTTGTGTGAGTTTGATGAGTGAATGTAAAAATGCATGTATGTGGTTCTGATGAGGTTTCAGTGTACTTGTGTGTGGTATATACTGGGGCACTTTTAATTATGCTGCTATTGCTTCGAGAAAACCTTGTGATATCTGCTCCACTTCCCTGTCTCTATCATTCTGCGGACTTATCTTCTGCATGCATACTATTAAAAAAACTGGTAAGGTACTAGTACCATGGGGGACTCATCTGCCTGTTCCTGTTCCGCTATAAGGGTACAATGGCGTTTAATGAGTTTCAACGCACCACAATAACCACGAAAGATGCAACAGCAGTCGAATTACAGATGTCTTGATACAACCACATCAATTAGATGGAATATCAATATTTACTGGATTAACATGGCACATATGATGGTAGACATTCTCTATTTCCTTGATGGTATTAATCAGGCACTCCAGGTTTACTCGTTCTATCAGAATTGAATTCCCCAACCAGCAAAGCCATCACTGCCATACTTCTAGTACCTACTTAATGTATGCCTGATAACTTTCCCAATCATCACAAGCCACGTGCAAGCAACATCTTTGGCTCATCTCGCTCATTGTGGGAAATCATATTTCCAAATTGGCGGTTTGCATCTGAAAAGTATCACACCTAATCCTCTGGTGTGAAGCTAACAAGCAATATACCTGGATATCAGCTTTTACCATTACGTTTCTTACTGTCTTCATGACTGCTCCCAAAGCATGTGAGATGATGACAGACCGCACTAAACCTTTGGTTTGTGGCTACTACGCTCAATCTCCCACAGCAGTCTGAGCTGATCAACCAACTCTTCTCTTTCATGCCGCTATCCAATAATCCATTCCTTTCACAGTAGCAACTCCCATTAGACTAGTTCTGGTCCGAACCACCAGAAGATAGTAATCCAAGGCTCTCTTGTTGCATCTGCTTGGGCAGTAGCTCCAGCCTATGCTCTCCGAGGCATACTAGCAAGTCAGTGTAGCATCCCAACCCAACAATATGCTGGTTCCTTGAGGCCAGTCTTACAACGAAACTACTAGAGCCATCGCAACACTGCTCTCGAGAACACATCAAATGATTCGCGGTTCCTGTACTGACAGTTATGCCAACACACAAGCAAAGATGCCGGCAGCAAGGACTTGATTGTCGTGTGGTTTTGTAGGGCTTTATGGCTACTATAAATGGATGTTTAGTGTGCATACTAAGTAGTATTCTCGGCTATGTCAACCCAAAGAATGATTCGTCTTCTCTTTCGCTAGTTAGCTCGGGTCTACTAAGTTAGTGCTCGTTGGAGGGAAAGGTTATTTAGGAGATAACTGCGAGATTTATCTATCTAGCATTTATTCAAGTGTTGGACTATCCAAAATCATTGCATTCTTTCAAGTTGGACGAAACGTCTGCGTTTCCATCTTTGCCCCCAGTCATCATTTGATCATAAAGGATGCAGAAGATCGCTCGTAAATACATCAGCACTAAAAAATTATTCTTCTAACATTAATGCAGCTGCTCCCTGCAGTAGAAACAGCGCCCATGCTGTGGTACCAGATCCAATCAAGATTCAATGGCAGACAACAACAGAAAAGAAAGACAAAATGAGGTATAAAGCGGGGGGTGGGAATCAATAACTGAAAAGACCGGAGTATGTATCTATGTCATGTATTCATCGTCGAGTCGTCGGGTTGTCTGGCGGCAGGGGTCGTGGCATCACTGCAAAACCCTAGGATCAATCGCTCGAGATCCGAGAGCTTGTACGGCTTGGTCATATAGCCCTTCATGCCCACTTTCGAGGCGCGACTGAGTGCCTCGTCGGTGACATCAGCGCTGACGGCAAGAACCGTCGGCGCCACGGGCTGAGGGGCTGCAGGCGTCGCTATGGGAGGCGGATGCTGCTGCTCTGGCCGACAATTAGGGGGGATTTGACCGTGGTATTCATCTATTAGCTGGAGGATTTTGGACGTGGCTTCGTATCCGTCCATTTCTGGCATCCACAGGTCCATCAACACAACATCCACCGGTTTCATCTTCTTGCGATGATTTGGAGGGTTGGGGATCGGGAACCCGTCTGCCGTGCTCTCAAGCTTGGGAGAGGGGCCATCCGCTGAGCTTTGGGCGACCAGAACCTCTTGCATGATGCGGACCGCTTCCTTTCCATTACAAGCTTCGTAGATGTCGCTATAGCCAAGGCGCTTCAGCATATGAACCAACACACGCCTATTGATCTTGTTGTCCTCGGCAACGAGGAAAGTGAGCGGATGCTTTTCTCCGAGCTTACTGTCATGGGTGTCACCATTAATGTGGCGGGGCATTGACTTGCAATGGGGAACCGAGCGCGCAGGGGTCAACGTCACAGACGATTCCTCAGTCAAGCTAGGTGACGGTTGCTGGATCGGCTGACTTGGTGTTCGCAGCGCGGGCGACAGCAACGACGATTCTACCGTCGAGGTGCTCGCACTGGTCATGCGCGAAGGATCGCAGAGCTGCGGCGGTGTCAACAGCTTGTTCGGAGGAGCCAATGTCGGATCGGGCTGGTTGGCCGGAATTCTGATTTCAAACTCGGAGCCATGGTCGGGACCGGTGGTGCAGGAGCGAACGCAGGTGAGGTCGCCGCCCATCTTCCTGGCCAGACCCTTGGCTACAAGGAGACCCAGTCCTAGCCCATCCTTACTCCGAGTGGTAGATGTGTCTTCCCGAGCAAACGGCTTGAAGAGTTTAGGCAAGAATGCTTCTGGAATGCCAGGTCCAGTGTCCCTCACAGCGATCAGGACATCGTTGGTCTTGCGGCCAACGGTGGCACACACGGTTATCACACCGCTATTGGTGAACTTGACCGCATTGAGGAAGACGCACGAAATCAACTTAGCCAGGTCGCGATCATCCACAAATAGTGTATCCGGTAGCGCGGGATCGACCGACCAATTGATGGTTTTGGAAAACACTTCACCGTTCGATGAGCGTGACCGGATCTCAATCTTCTCCCCCGTGTCGGTCGCATTGCTCACAGCAAAGTCAGGCCGACCACCAACATGCAAGGATTCATTGATCACTAGACGGAGCAGATCGCGAAGCTTGGTGAACCTCAGCGCGGGGACGACATTGACGTTAATGCCCTCCAACAAGAGATGCGGTGCCGAGCGGCGAACTGCCAGCGATGGTCGAGGATTCACCATGTTGGCCATGACTGCTTCTATCTGATGAGCAGGGGCGGCTTTCATCAATTTTTCGCTTTCGTGCACGGCGTTTTTGACTTCCTCGCTACGGGGAGAAAGTCCCTTTGGCGAGACAACACGCGGGACCTTCTGTTTGGGCGTTGTGCCGATGTTCCATTCTGGCGGATTACTCCGTCGTCGTTTGTACGGATTAACCGTGATGTTACTTCCTTCGACGAAGACACTTGGCCGGCTGTCGCATGTGCTCAATGGTGTTTGGACGGGCCCACCAAAGATATCTTCTCTTTCGAGTTGAGGAGTCTTGGGGACTTGCATGTTCAGGTCGTAGGCGTGGACCACGTTGTCTGCTGCTTCGACCGCTCGTCTTGCGCTATCTGTAAAGATGGAAAAATGCGAGTCAGCATTCGGAAAAGGGGATCTGAGGATGGACGAAACACGAACCTTGAACCATTTCGATACTCTCCTTGAGTGTTCGGAAAACGAACCCCGCTTTCGGGGATGGCTTGTCCTGGATAGCTTCGCGAACTGTGGCATGCATGACATCTAGCATCCCGACCACACCCTGCATCGGCGTGCGAAGTTCGTGAGACAAACTCCGGGCATAAGGCTTCAATGGATGAGAGGCAAAGTCGGCTAATCCATGAGGGATGCTGATGTGGGCATCCTCGACAATCGCGTGGCTGGCAGACATACTTCTAGCCTTGCTGTTGCTCGCCTGCTGTGTGTTTGCCGCTTCAAGATCGTCACGGATGTGCTGGACGACTAGATCTTCCAAAGAATACAGTATCATTTCGAGAAACGACCACGAAAGGTTGCGCTTCTTCAATCCGGACTCCGACCACATCAGACCAAGGTATGCGAGACATTTGGTTTCCGAGAACAGGGGGACGGCTAGATAGCCTTCTGCAGCGAACGGCAGCTGATCTTGATCGAACGATATGTAGGAGCCCAAATTCTCCGGGATCAAACAGGGCTTTTCGTGATCCATATGGGACAGGGGATTCCCGCCAGCAAAGTATCTGTGGCGATGCATGCCTGCAGTTTCGTATCCATCATTGTAATAGAATGCCGAGCCGAATAAATATGGCTTGTGGCCTCGTATTTCGTTGACCGACTCGTCCTCCCGGGCCTTGCGAGCAACAAACACGTACTGAGCGTCACATATCGAACTGATATTCTCCATGAGATGATTCCAAAACTTTTCCGATCCGAGGGTTCGAAGATCCTGCTTCAATTTCACCAGCCGGTCGATTGCCACGTTCTGAGGCGCTCCGATATATCTGCGACCGGACGAGTCGGCCTGCGCATCGTCCTCGCGCAAAGTAGATGCGGACGCATCGCCCGGAAGAACCTGGGATTTGCACGGAAGTAACGACATGGTTGGGCCGGATGCAAAGGATTTAGACCATTCTGACTCCGCGGAATCGGGCATGATGTGCCGAATGGTGGGTGCACTGCAGTTCCCTCGATTTGCTGTTGAAGACCAAATCTAAGGCGGAGATACAGCGCTGGATGATAATATGGGAGGTCGCCAGGTTACCGAGGGGGATTGGTAAGATATCAATGAATCAAGTCCCAGATTGTTGGAAGGGGCACAGCGCATGGCTTTCGGTCTGTACGGTCAGTCAAACAGGAGCCTCGTTAGCTATATTCATGCCAGCAGGGTGTGTAGTAGGGATAGAAGGAGGCTACCAAGCACAATGCCCGTCCTAGATGGCTCTGGCTCTTCAATACATACATCACTTTGGGGTCGATAGAAAAGATGAAGCCCACGCTGAGCTACACCGCGGGGGATGCTCTGCAAAAGAGCAGGCACCGGCCTTGGAAATTATATTATCCTCCGATAGGATCAAGATGAATGACTCGAAGGATATTAGGGTGCAAGCTGGTCAATAGAAGACCGAGAGGTTCTGTTGCTTTGGGGGGAGAAATCTCCCTTTTTTCCGCTTTCTCTCTCCGCTGGAAAGAATCTGTAGGTGATTCGCTGGATGCTTCGGATTCAGCTATATTGTTCGGATTTCCTTTTCCCGTTCCTGAAAACCCCTGAAGATCGATCCGTCTTTCGATTTTCTATCGCGATGGTTGAGAAGCGTTCCCTCGACGACTGGCCGAGTCAAATTCTGGGGCAGAGATAAATGGCACAGACCAACCGGTGAACGGGCGGATGGTGATCGAGAGAGAGAAAGATGGGGGGAGAGAGGGGTGCCAGGATGCCAGATCGAAACGGCCAGTAGAAGAGGAGGGATAGGGGCGATGGAGATCGGGAGATGGAGACGGGATGGGGGGGAGGGAGGAAGAGAAGGAAGGAAGAGTGACGGAATGCGAGATAGAGAATCCAGGCCGGGATGAGATGGAGCGACCAGGAATGGGACGATGAGGAGGGGAAAGAAGCGAGCCTGAGAAATCGATGGGGCCAACTTGGGCCGATCGCCAGGTCTAGACGCGGGGAGGCTGAAACGGAGCGAGATGCTGGCAAGTTTTGGACCTCCCCTTCACCAGGCTCTCGCTTGCTTTCGAGACTCTAACTTGTCCCGGCGTTGCAAAAAAGGTTCTGGGGAATCCCTAAGTCCAGGATGACTGAAGGATCACACAAAATGGGGAAAAAGGGGATTCAAGGTTGCGATCGGCCGGGGGGAGGTCAGCACCGGTTTGGACCCCGTGGCTATCTCTGCATGCCTGCCTACTAAACTTACACTACTGCACACACTTGCTATGGATAAATTATTCTCACTTTGCTCCGGGACAAATTTCCCAGTTTCAGCATTCGTGGGTTGCACATGGTACCTCGCCAGCAGTGGGAAAGGATCCATGGATGAAGATGCCTACGGAGGTAGAAAGACCCTCCTTCGTCTTATGAGTGACGACCGTCAACACCGTCACCACGCTTTCTCACTGGCTCTTAACCGTCACCGGGAGACCTCCCGACCCAGACTCTACCCAGACTCTTCCTCGTTCGCAACCCGATCGGTTCCTACGACTTTTGCATCATATCTTCATCCTGCAATCATCCTTACCAACTAACCTGTTCTGTTCCTTTTCCTCCCATCAGTTGGCTTCCCAGTCAACCTCCATCTTCCTCCCCAGATATGCACGGACGGCGAGGTCTCGACCGGGGTGGCAGATGCCATTATGCAACTGTGCCATCCGGGCATTCACATTGTACGTATGAGGTCTCCACTGTACCGGAAGGGTTACGAAACTACGGGCCGGGTAGCCCACGGCATAAAACTTCCTTAAAGCGTACAGCAGCCATCCCCGTCACGCGGCCCTTAGTGGGAAACTGAAAAATGAAAAATAGAACCAAAACCTAGACCTCGAAGCACTGATGCGAATCAAGGTATTGGTCCCGGGGGTGTGCTTTGCAGCATGCGAGGGTGTGAAGACTGATCTGCCGCCGGTATGTAGATGCCTACTACCTGCGTAATAAGCCAAAGACACCCTTCCTACTGTTGTGATGAGAGCTACGTCGTATTGCTCAAGCCCGTCATAATTATTAATCAAACAACGGGCCAGACATTAAAGGTAGGAGCCGATGGGTGTAAGACACATGGTAGCTCGTACCCTTAACTCGGCCTATTATGTATTAGACGGCAAGTCTAGACCCCAAGCATGGATATCCAGGGTTTGATCATAGTTCATAATACTCATTTTCTGTTTGGCCAATCTCTATCGACGGCACGTATCTTTGAGTCGAGACCTCCGGCGCCAGAGACTGCTATCAACAGCAAGATTCCATGTTGAGGGACGTAAATTAGAACAGACGAACGGCGTGACATTAGAAAACAATTATACTCCAGAGAATGCCATCTAATCTTGCCTTCCCTTAAGTAGGCGCTTGGTGACCTTGTCCTTCTCTATGATATACACCTGTGCACCCCAACCAGAAAGGGCGTCTCGATCGACGGCGCTCAGCAAGGCTTGCGAGATGGTCTCGAACAGGTCCTCGGGAGACTAAACCATGGTGTTAGTACAGACTCGACACCAGCACCTTCACTTCTCTTTTCACGAGGGAGGAGTCTTACCAAGTCCGGCTCCCACAGGCCCTCGCAGGTACCAAAGAGCTGCTCACTGGCAGTTCCGCTAACAATGAAGTCCTTCGCAAAATCGATACACCCGATACTGTCAAATCCGCAGATGAATGGCTTCCCCGTTGTGCTGTTGATTCCGGCAATGACGGGGCTGACGAAGAAAGGTCCGAACCGCTTCTCGTATAACGACGAACTGACCAGGTTGGCGAGAGTCTGGGGGGCAATGTTCCGTTCCTCGCGGAGGCGGTACATGTTGACCTTGTACCGGAAAAGGTCGGACACAGTCGACACGTCGGTAGCCAGACCGGTCAGACCGAGGAAGGTAGAGGGGCCGTAGTTGAAGATCTTGGGAAAGTTGTTGGAGACAGTCAGGGCCTGCATACCCAACCGGAGATCACAGGCGATTGCGACGCAGTCCTTGCCCACCATGGCGACGCAGGCACCGCCATCTGTTCATCCAAGAGTTAGTAGGTATGATGGTAAGCTGTGCGAAGCTAGTACATACTGATATCGAAAGGGGAACTCTGTGGAGGAAGTCTGTCAGCTAGGTTGGTTCGAGTGAGAGGTGACGGTCACACAGCACACATACCATGGTTGAGAAAGAATTGCACGACTAGAAGCTCAGATTAAGATCGAATATGAATTTGCGAGTCGAGTTCCAAGAGATAAAGAAAGATGTGAGCGTGTAGAGGGAGGGTTGAGGCGATGGGAGATGGAAGATGGGCGGAGGATGGATGGATGGAGGAGTGATTGAAGCTCTGCCAGCAACGCGTGGAGCCGCCGAGCTTCTGCCGATGACGCTTGCGCCCGCTGCCTACAATCATTTCCCTCCGCCTTGAACAACCATTTCCCCTCACCCTCCCCATCCTCTTCTCTCACTCTACTGGTCTAGACTTTTGTTAGTTGGATTTGAGTAGATAAGCCGATTACACAGTCGGTCACTGCTGCAAAAACAAGCCAGTCGACGGCCACTCTCCCTGTCCTATTCTCAACCTCATCTCCCCGCCCCGCAACACCAATCCCTCTCAAATCATGAGCTCTCATGTCGTGGTTCTTGATTCCACAGCCCGACGAGCTACTATCAAGACGACACCTGGGAAGCATCTAACTGATGTTCTACAAGAAGCCTGTACAAAGCTAGGTGTGGATGCTAGCCAACATGGACTAAAGTAAGCATCAACTACGCCCAGCTTACGAAGTTCACAAGACTAACGGCTTTTGTCAAGATACAAAGGTAAAGAGCTCGATCTTTCATTGGTATTTCGCCTCTCTGGGCTCACTTCCGGCGCAAAGCTGGAGTTGGTTCAGCTCTCCCGTTCGCCCTCCGTCGTCACCGTCGCTCTACAACTGCCCGAATCAGAAGCACGAGGGGCACCCCCAAACAGACGACTCTTGGATAAATTCCCCAGCACGACAACAATATGGCTAGTATTGCGCAAATTCGAGGCTGGGGTTGCTGGAGGTGCTTCGACCCGGAATCTGACTGGACGAGGTGTCCCCAGTGGCAATGAAGGTGCAGGAAGACTGTACTACGAAACCCCGGTCGTTCAGATTATGGAACGGGAACTTTCCTCGTTCACCGATCTGCAGAAGTCTTTGGCGCAGCTGGGATTCAATAACGGAAATGTGCTGCTGCGGCTGAGCTTCCGCCGTACAGAGGAACCCTTGGATGAGGCTATGGTCAAGATCGAGGAGTACTTCAAACCGTTCGACGACGTGACCCCCAAGGCCGAAGAGCCGCCTGCACCTACAGAGCAACCACCACAGCCTGATACATCCAACAAAGAAGAGGAGGCACAGCAACAACCCGCATCTACATCCGAGGCACCTTCGGCCACTGAACAGACCCTACCAACTGCTCCTACATCTGATGCGCCTGCTGCAGAACCCACCGAGGTACCAACTGGGTTCTCCCGGCCCATAACGGTGTTCTCTCCCCCCTCCAACACCACACCCCAGTCCGCACAAACAAACTACAACGAAACCGACTATATTCCATCCATCGAACACGCACAGGCTCATCAGCGACGACTGAACGCAACCTCCAGACCCCAACGGCTCCCCACGGACGCCGAAATCGCCGCCAAGGCAGCTGCAGAAGAGGAGCGACTCGCCGCAGTCACACAAGTAGACGTCAAAGTGCGCCTACCAGACCAAAGCCAAGTTGTGGCCAAGTTTGGACAGGAAGATACGGGCAAGTCACTCTACGACTTTGTTCGAAACTGTCTCGCTGCGCCATTCGCCAGCGAGAAATTCACCATTACAACCTCCCTCCCCAAGACATCTAGCGGAGGACAGCCGGGGAGAAACATTCAAAACATTGTCCCTGACTCAGACCAGCAGCTGCTGATCAAGGATCTAGCCATGGTCGGCCGTGTGCTGGTCAACTTCACTTGGGATGCGAACGCATCCCCGGCCGCCCGGCAAAGCCGGGAACTATTGAAACCAGAACTGCGGACACGCGCGCAGGAACTCAAAGTCGAGCAGCCCAAGGACATAACAGATAACTCAGAAGTTAGCAGGCCGAAGCCGACAAGCACCGGAGACGGGGCTCGTGGCGAGAAGCGGAAACCGGGCGGAATGCCTAAATGGTTGAAGTTGCCGGGCAAGAAATGAAAGATATAGTAGCAGATAGATAGCGAAATAGTCATGATTGATGTCAACAAGCAGCCTACGCAACGTACAAATGATAGTCTTATGGCTGTCTTATACCAACACATAGTTCCGTTCATTCCCCAACGATAGTATATAAGTAGTAGTGAAGCTCCTTACGAAGTACATCTACAGTAGACGAGCAAATAAACCTACCAAAAGCAAAACATCATCAACAAGCAAACCAACCCAAAACAAAGAAAAAAAATCCCAGTAGTGCAGTGGTATTGTATTAAACTCCGTTTTTCTAAGCCCTTCTCATTTCATTCCTTTTTTGTTTTCCTGTCCATCAACCCCAGACTCCACCCCAAGTCCTCCAAGACAAACTCGTGAAAGAGGCCTGTGGGGGCTGAAGTACTGAGATCAAGTCAAGCGCCCCTACCAGCCACAATCCCTCACACCACGCATTGCGCCCTAGGAGCTAGGGGCTAATTTACAACTCGGAGGAAGAGAGAGAGAGGGATGTATTGAAACATGATTTTGCTTGTTTCTCACTTTCACTTTCATTTCATTTTTTGAGGTTGGGTGTGGGATGTTTTCGTTATCTCATTCTTGGCTAATAGGAGAGAGAGAAAACTGGAAACAGGAGATATTTGAGGATAGAGAAATGGGAAGCTTAGTGAGCGCCAGTGCGGCGGGCCTCGGCGATGACACGCTGCATGTCCTCGACCTTTCTCTTGCCACGGCCGAAGGTACCGAGCTGTAGGAGATTGCATGTTAGCAGGTGGTTTAAATTATGGAGAGCTGGAGGTGGGTAGGTTGATAGTGGTAGTTCAGATTTCTTGCTTGCTTGCTTCTTTGCTCGATGGTTCTGTTGTTGGTGTGTTGCTTGCTTCGTCGGTTTGAGTTGTCGTCTTCGACTGGTATTGTAGTTGTTTGGTGATGTATGGATTGTCGACGGCGATTTTTTTTCTCCACGAAAATATCCGGGAATGATGATGGATTCGTATATGTCGATCAAGCGTAATCGTGGAGATGTCGAAAAACACGATGCACATAGACAACGGACCGAAACCGAAGAGACAATCGAGCGAGCAAGCAAGCGGACAAGCAAACAATCGAACCTCCCAACCATACCCTCCCTCCAAATAACAAAGGCAAGGCAATGGCAAACGTACTCTCTTCTTGGCGAGCTTACGAGCGCGCTTGTCCTGAGTGTTTCTCAGGAGTTCGATGATACGACGCTCATAGGGGGCAAGACCGACAACCTCGCGGGCGATCTCACGAACGAAGGCCGTGCGGCGGGAAGACTGGCCCTTGGTACGGCTGATCCGGGTCTTGGGGGTGTTGAGGGGGGTGGTTTTCTGCAAGATATCAAAGACATGTTAGTCCGATTGTCCTTGATCTTCCTTGTGTATTTCAACCGCGAAATTCTCCATAATTGAAGATATCAAAGCAGCAGTATTCTGATATGATCCAGCCGAGTCGGACGATTTCAATTCCCGGTTCCCAATCTTTTCCATGTCGAATGTAAAGGTCAAAAATTGTCGGGCCGATGTAAAAGAATCCTTCCGCCGCATTGCAGACAAGAAAGACCCTTCTCCGAACATATAATTCTTCAAATCCTCCCAAATTTCTCGGCCGTTTCCTTTTCCATTCCCATCCAAATTGTACCTTTCCGCAAACCGCTCACACGCTTGAAATCTCGTCGACTCGACCGGACCAAATCTTTCCACGCGCAAAGACAAAAACGGGACACTCAAAAAACAAGCTTCAGGACGGGGGACAACGTACGTGGCCCTTGTTCAGACCGACCACGATTCCGGAACGTTCTTGCGCCATCACGACGGTTGGGACGACTGCGGGTTGGCGACGACGGAGGTTGCTGCTGGGAGTTGTCGAAGTCGAGGGGCGTCGGTGCGGATGGAATCGCGATAGACTTTGCTGGGTTTTGGTTGGCCGTTGCGGCAGTGCGTAGCGAGCACTAGGGCTTAGGGTTGGTTTACCCGTCTTTGTCATGTGTTAATGCCTGAGGTGTCTATTACCTATTATACTACTTTGGGTTTAGTTTACTTTCTGGAATATATGGGGATTTTGGATCAATGCGGAGTTTCCATCTATGAGATCCTGCTGAATTTCACCATCTCCCTCGTTCTCATACGCAACTCACTCCACATATAATACACTGAACTGTTACTCGTACTCTTTCAGAGCAGGCCCCGACTCAATCTCCACCTGCACTGTCTTCAGGATTCCATCCCTCGGCAGTTGTTGTTGTTTACATCCCTCCTCCACCTGGAGCCCATCGATATTAGAGTGGAACCCCTTCTCCCCATCTCCCTCCGCCGTACCTGCTGTAGTCATGAAGAACGTTCCGTGAAATGGCCCGATCTCCCCCATCTCCCAGTCCGATCCGGACCGCACCAGGTCGGATCTGGTTGGATCGGAACTTGGATGCCAGGAAAGATGCGAAACAGACTGTCGAGCCCCAGATCCGTTGCCTGTGCTGGGGAGTGCTCTCTTGAATGTAGTCAGACTTGCCGTGCTCATGCTCCTGACGAGTGTCTTGGCTTTTTGGGAGGTGTATCTGTAGAAGCTTGGCAGGGCTGGTAAGCTACTGGCGATGATTCCAGAGGTTATTTCCGCCGTTCTAGCAGGATATGGTTAGTTATATAAATCAGTCTTAAAGGAAGGCATTTTGGATAGTATTGGGAGAAGGGTAATATTGCCTACGTCCATAAAAGCTCAGGAAATGCATCGTAAGTATTATCAGTTGTGTTGCGGTTTTTGACGCTCCAACGCAGACGCATCACGCTGGCGAGACAGCCGCTATATTGTCCACTGCAATTAGCGCTATTTACTTGTCGCCCAAGAACATGATGGAACAATTCAGACTGGAAAACTCACAAAATACCAGCTGCAAATATAGCTGTAATGCCTACTTTCTTCCGTAAAGTGATCTGCAACCGCCAGACACATCTGATAGGCATTAGCAGCATCATGATATCCGAGACGACGTTCACGATAGACGTCACAAGGACGGGTATGGCCGCATCAATGCAACGACCCGGGACAGTTTTATCCCAGATCCTTGCTCTTGGTGTGCATTCGAAGATCTTCACGATAGTATCCGCCAAGTAGAAGAAAAAGTTCAGCCCCATCAGAATCTGTATGAACCACCACTGGTTACACTTGGGAGATGGAGCGAACACCCGCAAGTAGAGAAGGAAGATGGATAGCTTGGTGAGGAATATCAGAGGCCCATAGAGAACCTGCGATGCGTTTATCAGCTATATCTCAGGTCAGTCGTAGATGGCCTAATTAGAGTGTACGGGGTCGTCTCGTACTTTGGCGAAATCATGCAGATCATGGGGATCGACCTCCCATTGATGGACACCGATTCCATGTCTGTCTGCCTCGAGGGAGATACCGACAAAACCTAACAGTCCGAGCTAAGTAGTAAGGATGTTGTATGAGCGTATGATATGACAAGCAGGAGTCGTTCCATACCCAAGCCAGACAGCAAGTCCCTAGAACACAGCTCATCAGCACCTCTTCAACGAGTCCAGCACGAATAACAACAATATCCCACATACAGTCTTCCCAGCCGGGCGCCTTCGTGATATTAATCTTCGAATACAACCGCATGGCCACAAACCCCGTACTCACGACAAGACACACAGTCTGAGTGACCACATTCCAAGGCTGATGCGAGTAGCGATAGTCATAAGAGGGTAAAGGAGAGCTTCCATTCAAGAAGACCTCAGCCATAGTATCGTCCACCAGACAAAGCGAAAGAGCTGCATCAGGAACAAGCCCATTAACTAGGCCTACCAAGCCGACAACCGGAGTTTATAACCTTTGTTCTGTTCCTGGCCCCAAGGCGACAAAAGTGATACATTCTATGGTGTAACTGGTTCTCGCAAAACCCTGTCCTTGCTAGCCATGAGGATCAAACACTGGTCCCAAACAAAGTTGGAAACCCTTTCCCCTGGATAGTAAGGCGTCACAACCTGCCGGGGAACTGGTGTGTGGTACAACTCTGGGAGGGTTGTGGAAGTGCCCACGACAATGGGTCGGGGAAATTACGCTGCAATGCTAGTGTGACCCTCTCTTTGCTTGTCAAGCTTACCCTGGTGCTTCACCGTCTCAGGCACTGGCTGTTTCGATTCGCTAGACTCATCGACCATGTTTCTGACCCAAGGGCATGGGTTACATGGGACAGCCGTGCGTGATCGGAATCAGACTGAAATACCGAATCTTCGTTGTAGCAGAGAGATGAGCATTCTCACATACAGGTCTCGTGAGCGCTCTTCTAACTCCAAGGTCACGCCTGTCTTACATACCGATTTTTTTTCAATGGCGCCTTTGGGGTCCACTGTACGACAGAAGTGGGAAGCATCCTGAAACCGAAATATCAGACTTGCCTATGGCCCCGGATGGTAGCAATTGCCATCTTGGGTGCGGATGTCACACGTCGATAAGGGTATCAGTGGATGGACTGTATTTTTCTGGGGAAACTTGGCTAAGTATGGATTGTCTAATTCTCAGGACTTGCTTCAATGTATGCTGATTTCGTCGAGTTCTACATAGACACGGCGAACACCCCACCAAGACCTTCCTCCCAGCTCTCCATCAGCTCGCCACAGAACACTTCCAAAGCAGCCGTATCCAGAGTCTTTTCCAGCTCGGTACGGAGCTGGGAGCCATCCTCACTTCCAGAACCAGCCACGACCAAATCAGTCAGCGAGCCGAGAACACCGGGAGCCGAGATGAAAGATTTGAGGGCTCTAACATTGGCTCGCACACCCTGATGGACTTGGCGTGTCCTGTCAGCCAACTTTTCGACACGTTCTTTTGGTAGCTTGCCCTTGGTTCCCTTTCTCAACCCAACAGTGTAGAGAAGGGACAGGGCCTTAAGCGAGTCGAGTACGGTGAAAAGGCTATGGAAGTACCTCCAGGACGGAGCAGTTGGGGCCTCTGGTTTCACGTAGATTGCCGTATTGGATATTACTGGCGAGATATTGGCGTCGTTCACAGTGACGTCGTTGAGCTTGGACTCCAGCCACTCCTCGACTTGGGTGAGACAGGTATCCACCTGTTCCGAGGTGACTGACTTCGATCCGTTCAGGAACAAAGCCAAGGTTAGAATGTTAAGGTTCACCCTGGCACTTTCGATCTCTGACGGGGTCATTTCAACTTCCGCTTCGGGTCCCACAACATCCTCAAACCTAGGCAACTCAGGCTCCACAGAGACGGGTTTCTGAGCCGTCATAGATTTGAGAAGGTCAAAGAGATGGTCAGTCATCCTTGAAGATTTGATCCATTGATCCTAGACTGGTCAGCCATATCCACGGGTCGCAGGACGAGAATTGCTTACACGAGGCAGGGGTCCCAGGCGCATTCGCTCCTCAAAGGTGGGTTGGCCAGGCGTTTCGCAATTCATGAATGCGTCAAAAATACGCTGGTCGATCAGAGGTGATGTATCTCTCGCTGTTGTTTGTGTGAGCGACGCACCTCGGACTAAAGATGACCTGACTTACCCATGTCTTGGTAACGACCCATAGGGTCTCCACCAGCCAGTCGCTGTATGCGTCTCACATCCAGAGCCCACATTCTGCGGCAAATACTCTGCTTAAGGCGTTTTTGCAGATCAATGGTGCCTTGTACGTTGAAGTAGCTTCCATAATCCAATCCCTTAGAACGATTCCTAACAGTCGTGACATCGGCTGTTTTGTAGAAGTTGAGTGCCTGGATGAAAGCAGACTGGGGGTTGAAGTCTTTGTACTCTGCTCCCTCGATTGGTGGTGCAGAGTGCGGGTGGATAGTCGCGAGACGGGTGAAGAGGTTATGAGCAACCGTCTCGAACTGTATTTGCTTGACCGAGAGTTTACTGAACGTTTTGAGGGCAAGGGATCCTGCGCCAAGACGGAGGTAAATCCTCACGAGAAGCAACAGTGCCTGGTAATTATGAGGCGAGTCAACCAAAAGACGTTCCAAAATTGCTGCTGCGCGAATCAGAACAGTGTCCGGGACTTGTTCGCTGCTGTCGGAAATCCATGCGCCACTAAAGCGAATCAAGCTCATGGCCGCAAGCAGACACAAGTCGTCACTGGGCTGACTCTCGATAGTAGATGGTGCTGAGCTCTTTTCGGGGCGCTCGACTTCGCGATAGACCTGCAGGCAACGAGAAACGAACTCCTCAACCTTGGCCTTAGATGCATTGTTTTCGTCTGCCGACAGTAAGAAGCAGTACTCGCACTTGAGTGCATTGATTTTTGCAACCTCCTTAACGGTAAGGGTTAGCCTGAGGTAAGCTTTTTTGAGCTTCGTGACTTACATCGGTTTGACCAGCTGCGCTTGCAGATACGTATTCTACAAACTTCAACGCAGAGTTCTTGTCCAGTGTTGGAACGTAGCTTCGCAGATCACCGAAGCAATAGAGCTTGTGCTTATTGCGATCGAAGTACTCCTGGCAAGCAGTTATCAGGTCCTCGGCCTTCAGAACACCCGCCTGGAAGGACCAGTGCATCAGGTCAAGTCGAGCCAATTGTGCATTGCGGGACTTCGGTACAGCCGCAACAAATTCGTCAACGAACTTCCGTGTCGCATCCGTGGTTCTTGGGCATAATGTTAGTTGCTGTATATGCGACACAACGAAACTGAGCACCTACTCTGAAGTGTTGATGTTCTTGGTTGCAGCAATAAGCAGGTGCCAAACAGCCCAGTCGTCACGCTCCTGAAGAGCTTTTTGTTCAGCTTCATTCGTCGGGATCGCAAGCAGCCCCTTGGTGTAGGCCAGGCCATCGGTCCACATCTGAGCCTTTTCCAGGCTCGAAAGCTTCTCTCCAATAAATGACCAGTCATTCTGGATCACGCGCGAGCTGATACCAAGATTCTCGCTATCGAGGATCTTCACAATTTCGGCATGACGTTCTTGGGATTCGAAGATCTTAATAAGCAATAGCAACTCCTCGGCCGATTGGATAGCTCTGGGAGGGCTCAGCAATTCCTTCTGTTTTCAATCATCACCATTTTGTTACACCATTGAAGTCATCGAAGCTGACTCATATCGGACAGAAGTTCCAACGGAAGTCAAGGGTGGAATGGAGAAGAACATACCGAATCGGAAGGAACACTTTCGGCAGCCTTCGAAATCATACGGTAGGCCAGCATTCCAAAAAGTTTGCGATCAGCCTCGGAGCTAGCCTGGTCGATGGAAACGAGGTAGCTAAGGAAGATGGCCCACAAGTGGTACTTCCTCGTCTTTGGGAAGTTACTTTGAAGAGCCATAGCAGCCTAAGAATCCGCCAACGAGAGACAATCATCAGCCTCAGAAACCATGAACAATGCCCGTGCAGTGTACCGACCTTTTGTGCGGACTTCCAGTCATCGCCTTCGAACGCATATTCGAACCATCTCATTTGAATATCCAAGTCTTTCGAATTAGCCTTCGAGGCCTTCTCCCAGATACTCCTCAGTGTGTCCGCATGGTTGGGCAGCCGCTCCAGCGTCTCATGAAGGATATCGAGGGTGTCGAGATCCGTAGTGGGCGGCTCAGCTTTGCATAATTCGAGGGTCTCCGAGATACCGCGATTACGGTTTGCATCGTCGGCGTGACGGAACAGGATGTTTGCCTTCCATGCCTTTATACATTAATTAGCAGATGTATGTTGACAAAACCACGGTAAGCGATTGAAGGTAGCGTGCTTATATGCATGAATAGAGTATAGCATTATTACCCACCTTAAGGAATCTTGTGTCTTCGCCCTTCTTGATGCGCTTATCAATCAGTTGAAGAGCCTGCTTGAGGTTCTGCCCATCAATGGCATCTTGAACCTGCTTGTTCCGCCGATGAAACACGGCGTCACTGGTGGACATGACGAGAGGGGCAGAGTCGAAGAGTCGGAGGGGTACGGGTCCCACGGGTCAATTTAATTATGAGAAGAACAAGGGGGAAGGAACGTATGCTGCGCGATCAAGCACAGCACACGGTGTGCGGGGTAGTATATACGGCGATGATGAGGGGAGCAATTAAGGTGTCTGTCTTCTCATACTTTCTTTATCGGCTTTCTGCTGAGTTTGGTGGGCGGGGAAGCTCTGCGGGAAGGCGGTGACCGTCGGGGAATTTGATGCTTGCGGCAGCCATCAGCGTGCACAAATAGTATGGAAAGTATGACCAGTAGCAGTATTTGTTATTATCGAACATTTCTGAGGCATCTAGTGTAGCTTTGGCACATGAATTGGGCTATATGAGAAAGACACAGGATGTTAGCATCAAGTTGTGCTCTGTAGAGATTTCGGGTAATAGTAGCACTATCAGTGGTAGTATATTTAAACCAACTTGTATACACCCCGTGTAGTACGATACGATAGTACTGGGATACTTTACTTGCTTCCCCAAACTGCTGTCTACCATCGATGGTGGTTCATTAAAGTCACCATGACTACAAAATGCTATAATGAATATCATAAAGCTAACAAAATCTGGAGTTTTGAGTTAAGAAGAGTTGGGACCGAGGTTACTAAAATAGTGACACATCTAATATACAGATAACAGAAGCCAGACCAATGACTGAAGCCATGCACTGTGAACGCCAGGAAAAATCATGCCCAAATGAGACCTCATCCACTGTACAGACGAACTGGGAAATAGTGAAGCAAGGCCAGGTATCTCATGGCAGAAACAGTAATTGCTTTCCCGATGACAGCAGCTGGTGATAGAAACAGAGTTTTCGTCAAGTCACTGAACATATAGGCGGCTTGCTGGTGCATGGCTCAGACCGCCGACAAGTAGCATTCATGTCAATGCCTTGGGCCTGGACAAAAATGGTAGCACGCCAATGAGAGCAAGAGATAATTGAGAGCATGGTTCTGGCTCAGAAGATACTGAAGGTCTGGTAAACACAGGCGCGATAACAGGGCGATTATGATGGTGACAATTCCGAATGCAAGTCAGTGTAGCATAGGAAACCCAAGAAGCCCTCAATTAGCGCTTGGCTGCAGACGAGCCAAGCTTCTTTTGCGTTAACTAGAGATGTACGTTAGTCCATCTATGACCGAAAGCAATCCAATAATTCTCCCAATGGGCGCGCAATCTTCCTCCAAGGGGTGATCCCGAGCGAGGGAGTGGTAAGGCTGCAGAAGTCAAGCCCAATGGACCGTACTCACCCATTCCTTCTTACAATCCCGATAAGCCCTGTATAGTATTTAGTCAGTTTATGGGGTTGATAATCCACATAAGGCAGGAAACTCCGGAAAGAAGCTACTTCAGCCACTTGACAGGTAGAAGATGGCACCATATGTGATTTCTCAAAGACAAATGGCAGCAAGTCGACCAATCATAGCGGCTGAGTAGAAGGTGAGGAGATGCCTGTGACGAGTTGGTGAACTCACTGGAAATAATCCGAGCACATCTCCTTATCGAAACCATTGCGCTTCATGCACTTGAGGCTTCGATCTGCGAAATCTTGACATGGGTCAAAGTATTCGCTTGCTGGTTTGCTAAAGACAACAGGCGATTGTCAGTAATGAACACTTATCTACAAGTAGCTGTCATGGGCGAGCAGATCGACCTTGTCCCCTCTCCCTTAATGGATGAAAACCATTGAATCATTGGAGCAGCACGAGAGAAGTCAAACCAAGAGCTCAAACTTTCGAGCGCGTGATTGCGCTCGATTATTAAAAAAGGGAGGAGAACATTGACGGTGAGGATCAGAAAGAGGCGAACGCCTAAACATACCTGGTGAATTTCCGCTCCACCCGCTCCCAGGCATTGGGGTTGGTTTGGTCGGATGAGGATGGTTGTTTATCAGATTGGGAAGCCATCTTCTGTGATGAGCCAAGCAGGCGAGCGCCAGAATTCGGAGTGAGTTAGGGTGACTATGAGAGGAGGAAACTCTAAACCCGAGAAAGGAGATATCCGGGATATTGCGGGTAGATGTTGAATGTTGATGAGGATGAGGATGGCAGTAGTTGTACCAATCGAAGCGACCGGAGGAAAATCCAGACCCGCCAGTCTTGGCGTGGAGATCCATCCCCGAGAACTATGAGAACCTTAAAATGGAATCCCATTGATCCGGTTGAACGTCGCACGGTTGAGAGAATTTAGACTACGGATCCTGCCTGAAAGCTAAAGGTCTTGATCTTTTGCTTCAGTTTTGATTTAAGGATGGTCGGCTGCGAGCGATTCCACTCTAAGATTACTGCACCTTCCAGAAAGATGGACTGTAGATTCTCAAATAATTTCGCCCTGCAAGTGTGGAGCCACCAACGCATTTGTCCAGAGAGATGGAGATTAAGCCCAGATTATCTACGAGTTCAGGGGGCTCAATTCAAATAATGACTGACCCCAAGGCAGGTACTGCATCTGTTTGGGACGCCATCTGCAGTGGTTACCGCCCATTGCCATGGCATTTTGGGATATGCTTGCTTTACTTTTTCCTCCGTCTGCACTATTCTATAGATAGTGCCAATTCGATCAGAAATTTGGTGGCGTTTTCGGATTGCGTACATGTTGGTGGCAGAAGTTGTCTGAATTTATTTCCGTTCGTCACATGGTCCAATGCAGGCTGCTATAGAGGGTGCTGGTTCGAGGAAGAAAGCCATATCCGAAGAAAGCTATTGGTAGGACGGGCTACCATTTGCAGGACACATCAGTCTTTTCTGTTGGGTGGCCCATCCATGCTAGGAGATAATCCCATCTGGTCATATCACAGTAATGTTGAACAATGAAGCTAGCCTGTAAACATGCAAGCACTGATAGTATGTAGCACGCCCACTACACCGTCCATATATGAACTAGGGTAATATGAATCATGATTCCAGTGCCCATTTGTGTTTGCATACTCATTGTGGATATACGAGTCAGCCAGGGGGCGAGATTGCCGGAAAGTATCTAAACCTTTACTGCTCACACGCAGAGGGCATCTACAATGCTGTTGCTCTAGTCCGGGCCAAGCAAGAATGCATTTGATTATGACCTGTTTCGGGATACGAGGACCATTGCCAGTCCTTCCACAATGCCCCTTATTGGCAATAGACATCAAATGACACCTGTATGGGCGCGGAAAGCGCAAGGGCTGCAGAACGCTTGCGAGTCCGCAACGACCGGCATAGGCAGTGAGTGAGGGCGTGATCTCTGTTATCTGATAGCCGCATCAGCTTACCAACAACCTGCCCAGCGGGACAACTGAACCTATTCAGATCCTTGATCCCTAATTAAGTCGAAATTCCCAACTACTAGTGGCTTATCGCGTAGATGTTTGGCAGTTCTCGTAATATACGCTCAAACCCCAATCCCACCAAACCGGGATATCGATCGGTGCCCGTCTGGTACTGGAATGCCCTAATCGAATCTTTGGCTGCCAATGTTCGAAACAGGAAATTTAGAAGCACGCGTCAGGTTCGATGTGAGGTAGTAAGATATCTCGGCGCTAGCCGCACACGTACCAGCTGGGAAGCTGCCTGGTCTGGCTTTCCAAAACTGGTTGACACAATCACTATCTGCCCACACCTTGCCACTGGGGTCTGTTCTGTCTGGCTCTACCCGGTGACTGAAAGCACCAACAAATTCAGGCCCAACCAAGCATTGCACGCCTACCAGGAGAATGGTATCTGGGTTAGCTATGAATTCACTGTGCCTGACTGAACACAGGAACAGTATCCACGGGCTATCTCCATCGGCTGCCGTTATAGGCCTAAGATGTTCATGTTGCTTCCACCGAGCAGTATGAAAAGCGGAGCCCAGTTAATGTTCATGACCAGCCGCATAGGGCCTCACCGAATATGAGGACTTCATAACAGAAATTCCCCAAGAAAAAGTAGTCCCTCAATGCTCAAGCCACTAGCACGCTCCGATCTGCCCATGCATCCATTAACATGCTTTCACTGACCAAGGAACATACCGTGCGTATTTTTCTATAACTGAAGCTTGCTATCAGCTGTTAAGCTTCAGAGAGAATTCACATATTGGAGAAGCCCACCGATTTGTCAAGATTCAGCGTACAGTGAAGTTATAGGAATCCGGATCTTGCCACGAGCAGGTTTGTTGGATTTGAGTATAAATACCTGGCCACCCTTGAACTCTTCCTTTCTTCATCAGCTTCTCCCAGTCCATTCGAGTAACAGACCATTAAGCGCCCTCAAAGTAACAGAACACCATCTCCTCTGCCAATTGTCTCTAAGGATCCTCTCAAATCTTAGCAATGGCCCCTATTGGATCTAGCATGGCCAGCCCGGTCTCAGCCATCAATGAGCTAGTCGAGATCGCCGGCGAGGCTTGCCAGATCGAAGATGCCACTGCAGAGCCAAACAATGTGGTTTTCGACCCGTCCAAGCATCTAGCTTTCGTTCCCCCTTCGAAGGTCCACACCATGGTTGAGCTCGGCTACCCTAACAGCCGTGGAGTTTCCCCTGTTGGCGTCTCCGAGCCCTTCCCACTATTCTCGGCCGAAGCTATTGAGCAAATGCGAAAGGAAGTCCTCACCAAAGAGGTCTATTCCAACCACAAGTACTCGAGTGAGATCGCTCAATGCCAACTCAGGGGATATGCAGCTGAGTAAATATCGAAGCTTTCACCTTATGTGAGGCCATGACTGACACATAGGAATAGGTGCGCTCCATTTGTTTATGACGCCTGGAAAAACCCAGAGACACTTGCCATAATCTCCAAAGTTGCTGGTGTCGATCTTGTCCCGGTTATGGACTTCGAGCTGGGACACGTTAACATTTCTGGCCACAGCGAAGAGGAGAAGCACGATGCTCCGAACAAAGCCGGGGTGTTGGGCAAGGCCATTGCCGTAAAGCCCAGCGACGATGATGCCATAGTCGACTGGCACACTGACAGCTACCCATTCGTCTGCGTGACAATGCTGTCCGATTGTACCAATATGATCGGAGGTGAAACAGCCCTGCGTACGGGCAATGGCGAAATTGTCAAAGTAAGGGGTCCGCAGAAAGTAAGTACATGACAGATGGATCCCCAAAGCTCAAGGCTTATGAGTCGTCCTAGGGTTCAGCGGTCATCCTACAAGGCCGTTACATTGAGCACAAAGCACTCCGTGCTTTGGGAGCGACGGAGCGAATCACCATGGTGACGTCCTTCCGTCCTCGGGCTTCGTCCGTCAAGGACGACACCGTTCTCACCACCGTCCGACCGATCTCAAATTTGAATGAATTATATCATCAGTTCACCGAGTATCGATTCGAGCTTCTTGGCGAGCGTCTCCGTGACGTCAATAGGCTCATGCGCGATCAGCAAAGAGCCCGGCGCACTTTTGATACTCGTGCTGCCAAGAATTTCATTAGGGAGCAGATCGATTTCCTTGAGCATATGGATAAGGAGATCGTGGAAGACGAGAAAGTGATCAAGGGCGTCTTCGATGATAGCCATCTCATCTCGGAGGATTTGAAGCGCGAGCATTCGCGTAAGCGGGCGCTTGCTGATGTCGAATGATGCAACAACCAAATGCTACGTCTGCTGCGCCTCGTCATTTGAAAATTAACACTTTCGCTTCAACTTGGCTTTGAAAGACCAACGCCCTCATTTTATTTTCGCGAAAGAAAGAAAAGATCCCTAAATCAAATAGGATATCAATTCAAACCTCTCCATATTCTGTCTCATACATAATACATCCAAACCTGCATAAACACATCAGTAAACAGCCAGGAGACACTCTTCTTGTAGGGGGTAGCCGGCTACGGGGGTATAACCTGAAAGTGGGTGGTCTTGAGGCGGTTATCAAGCGCCTTAGTGCAACAGGAGCAGTTAGAACAAATTCATAAGCCAAAGCCATGCGCTGCTTGGCTGAAGTATTAGTAAATGCACCGCATGCAGATGACCTGCAGTCAGTTGCCAATTGAAGAGGAACAATATAGTGAAGCCGTGCGCACCAAGGATCTGGACTATACAACCGTGATGAGAGAGTGCTAGATGGGGCTAACCATAGTATAGAAGATGAGTAGAGAAGATGAAATCTAAGTGTGGCAGACGGTTGTTGGTGTCCGGATTTAGCCATGTTCCTTCTGTCATACGATGGAGACACGCTGCCCTAGTTATTGCCACGAGAAAAGAGGCCATCACATTATCTTAAAACAAGTTGTACCCTGCATACTCACATAAGGTTCACTGAAGCGCCAGGACATAGGACATACGAAGCGAATGCACTAATTTGAATAAGGGTGATGGTGGCCAACTTGTCGCAAGTATCAGAACTGTTGGGACATGAGCAGGCCCCATCTCACTGCTTGACTACAATAATTTCTGGACACGTTATTTCGAGCCAACTGCAGTGAAAACCTCGATGTGGCCCACTTATGACAGAGCTAAAGAGCTGCTGAGATACATTTGGTGTATCGACGGTGAGACGGCGCCGGGTTACTCCTTCGGCGTTAGTTTTCCGTTAGGGTCGTCGTCTAGCTCTGAAGAGGGACAAATCACAGCCCATAACTTTGTCTGCTAACCCATCAGACTGGGTTGAATCCCGATTCTCCCTGGTTCGTCTTGACTGGTGTAGACTCATTGTTGGAAGTTGGAAAGATGTGTTGGAAGGTCCGGAGTAGAGATGGATGTGAACTTGTGATGTATGGGATCGACCCGACGATAGGTAGAGTTTCGGCTTCTTCCACGGATCCACTCATTCATCCGCCGCCCCATTGTTTGTTCGGTTTGCGCGCAGATTCCCCGACCAGAAAATCATGCTCACGCCGGCCAGACCAATCGCCATAGATCATATTTCTCTTTTCTTTCTTCGAACCTTCACCCTCTGCTTCGTGCCGGTCATACCGTCTGGTATCTTCAGGCCAACAGCACCTCATTTCGACCTCTGGCGCCCTTCTCCCGTCGCGTCAAACTCCAGCGCTTGGTGGGGAGTTCCTTCTGCCATAGCAAAAGTCCGGACCCAGTTATGTCGGCAATCCTCGCGCGTACCTGAGAGTTCCCATCCATACTATTTGTATCCCACCCCTTCCTCTCCGACCGCAGACCGTCTACGTTCCGTATCTGAAACGGAACTTGTCGCGCCGGATACAAGGACCTGATTCCCGACTATATAAGCCCGTTACCACCAGCATCTGATCCGTGTATCCTCATACCATGTCCGAACCTACCCCCACTGGAGCTGCGCTGAGCAATGGCTCCGAGAGCACCAGCACAGCAAATGTCAATACTGGAGACAACGCGTCGGGGGTAAGCTTTCCTTCCTAGACTCGAGCTTCTCGTGCGCTGATACATCCCCCTCATCTCTAGCTCTTCGAAACTCTGCAAGGCCATGTCGACGATATCCGTTCTCTCCTACAATGCGGCGTTTGCATCCGACCACTTTATGAACCCTACACCCTTGCCTGCGGACATACCTTTTGTTATAGTGTCAGTATCGCCAATCTCGACCACCCTCATAACTTTTGGCGTCTAACCTTTCGCTCTAGTGTTTAACATCATGGTTTGTCGGTGGGAGGCACAACAAGACATGCCCGGACTGTCGAGCACCGGTGAAAGCGCAACCTGCTCCCGCTTACTTGGTAAGCCCCTGATATCATGCTCATTAATGATTCGATGCTCAACAGGCACTAACTGAAGTATTCAAGGTACGCGCTGTTGTTCAAATGTTCACAAGTCGCCCGGAGCTGCTTGATAAGGGCGAGACCACAGTCGAACACCTAGTTCATCAAACCGAGGAAGCGGAACGACTGGAAAAGGACAAAACAAATACACACCCGCGGGAGGGGGGACTGTTCCGTGGTACGTTCAACAAGAAGATTCCAGTTGCGCAACCCATCGTCGATCTCGAGGACAATGTTGTGCGTTGTCCACGTTGTTCGTGGGAGCTAGAGGAAGATGAAGGATGTGCACAGTGCGGGTATCGACAAGATGACGAGTCTGTGACTGGCAGTTCGGGCTGGAGTGAGTCAGATGAAAATTCCGAAATGACGGACTACTTGGACGACGATGATGAGATTGAAGATGGATTTGGAGACGCCGACGAATATGGTTGGGATCCCAACCATGACCACCTGCCCCTTGATATACAACCTGCCGACATAGACCAACTGTATCGTCAATGGTATGGCCTAGCTCCTGGCGACCTTCCGGGTATGCGTGCAAATGGGCCTTTCCGCCGGCAGAACAATTATGACTGGCCTTCTGGAATTTCGTCAGCTCTCGAAGAAGATAGCGACATGGATGAGGAGGATGAGGATGCGGACATGGATTCGTTCATCGACGATGATTTGGAACACGATGATTATTCCGAATCTGACCGATCCACGGTAGTTGGGCGGCATGAAATCTCGATCACCCACACTATCGGAACTGACCTGTCAACCTTTGATGAGATGTCTGAGGAAAGCCTGGACGAGGAGAGCCTGGATGATGAAAGTCATGATGACGACGATGATGATGATGACGACGACGAGGATCCGATTCTGCCGCCTGCAGGTGGTATGCGGCGCAATCGCATCCAAACCTACCGAATACAGTCGAGTTCTCCATCTTGCGAGAATGGGACTTCCGGTACAGTCTCGGGACGCAGTGAATCCAGATCCCAAGCAGGAATCCGTAATGATCGACGGCTCCCACAGCAAGTGTCCGCCGGGTCTACTGTTATGGATGCAATCAGCGTGGATGACGATTCTGACGAAGGCCCCGTGCGACCAACTAGGCGGACAAGAGACAGGGGCAATCGCCGCCCCTCAGCCTACTAAAGCTCTCCGACATCTCATCTACGATTCCAATGACGATTGATTTACTTCCTAATGATCCATTATCTGCGACTTCCCCTGATTCTGCGGTGCTAGTTCACCCATCCTTGAGACCCCAAAAGAACTTATACCCTTCTATATTAGGCCTGCTACATACACACGAACAACCGAGCTGGCAATTTGATCTACGACCACCTCGAAGAAAATACGAACACGTGTTCACTTCTACTTGCATCATCCCCGCGACGAAGGCTTAAACTTCCCTCTCAGGCCATTCGAAAATACCCCTGTTTCGATCTCTTGTCTCTTGCTGCTAATTCAGTACCTTGGGTAAAGGTCATTTCCAGGCGACGCTCGGTTTATTATGACATTTCTGTTTAAGAGCACTTGTATCATCAAGCATCTTATTCCATAGTCTTCTGTCACTCTTCTTCTTTCCCGCTTTACTATCATTCTAGATTGCAGGAAATGCCAATCTCATTGATTGAGACAATACATACCAAAACTTCCCACACTGAATATAACAACCATGACCAAGCAGTAGTTGCTAGTATGTCAGTAGAATAGAATAGGACACCCATCCTCCACACTCCCAGCCACAAAAACCACAAAGCCAGCACCAGTATCCCACCTGTCCACAACAGCCACAACCATACTACCACCAAATTCCAACACTGCATCCTTCTCCAGCCCGCCCTGCATGACATACTACTACCACCTACCCCTCCCCAAATTCCGATTCTAACCGCGCACATTCGCGTGCGCGCGTCAGGGCATTTAGTGCTACATGAATAACCCTTAGTCCTTCCCGGCCAACATACGAGTAAATACCTACTGCGTCTGATCATAAACCATAGCCGTGAATGATAATAATAGTAGTAGTATCATTGAACTAAACTTAGTAACTATGCAGCATGCCCCGCCCAACTCGCGGAGTCCACTAAATAGTATCTAGTCTAGGGCTCTAGGGCCTAGGCAGATATCCCTATCCGCCTTCAGTCTAGTCGCCGGCTTTAGCGCCGGGGAATTAATGAACCCGCTAGCTAGACAAGCTAGACTTAGTGGCCTGCAGGGGACAGGGTCGTTGTCACGCTCGGCGCTTATGTTGTGGGTTGAAGGAAGGACTTGTCGATACACAATGATGGCTTTGTTGGGGTTAGTTCAGTTGGTTTGACTTGGTGAGGGGGTGGATTTGGTTGAGTGGTTTCTGTTGGTAGATAGATGTCTTGTGATGAGTAGTGATAATACTAGTACTAGGAAGGAGTCATTTGAGAAAATTGTCATGTTCAAAGTAGTATATACATCGTACAGAAAACCGGCTAAATCACGGAGATTAGAGAGATAGTAGAACAGAAAAATACCTCGTCTAATGCGAACTTTTGAAAGCAATATGCAGAGACCACCGGGCCCGGGAATAAAAGATACATGCATAAAATAGAAGGAAATATAGAATGCACAGACGCCTTGTTTTCACTACATTGCATACAGCCGTCCAGCGCCGCCACCAAGATCAGTTAGTCAGTCAGCGCCTCGATTCGGATACTAATCGATCGATCATTTCGATTTTTCGGAGATAAATGGTACTTCGAACACCACGGCGCCGTTCCGACCGTCTGCGGTGGGGCCGTCATGGAAATTGTTGGAGAAGCATTTGAACCTTGCTAGCCGATGTTCCTTGCCAACAGCGGCTACGATGCAGAGCCCATGTTGCTCGGGCGCAGACGGCTTGTTGTTGGTCTTGGACTTGGACTTGGGTTCCGCTGGCGCTTGGCCAGGTTTGGCGGTTTCTGCGCGACGCTCGAATACGGCAATGTCGTTGATAACACCCTTGACCAGCGGTTCGGCTTCCTCCTCGGCCTGCTGGGCCGGCGCACCGTCGACTGCCATGTGATCCGGGCTCGTTGGTGTGTCGAAAGCGAGGGTCTGCTTTAGTTGCTCGGATGGGGTATCGGGAGTAAGCGGGATGCTGGGTCCTGCTCCGATAGGGCCCAGGGCAACTATGGTCTTTTTGTCTTCTGAGATCTTCCAGGCCCGGATGAAGCCATCCCAGCTACCACTAAGAACGACGTCTGTGCCTGGAAGGGTAGTCAAAGCGGTGATCCAGCGGGGCATCCGCCGGAGGTGACGGGAGTTGTGTGCTGCGGTTTCCTGGTTGACTTCCGAGGAGAGTTCGTCCAGTGGAGGTAAGGGGTCGAGGCCGTGTGCGTGAGGGATCGTGTGAAGAGGCTTCTTCTTGTGAATGGACCAGAGAGAGATGGAACCTGAGTCCGATCCCGTAACGAAGTGGTTAGGAGGTAACGGCGCTACACAGTCAATGTTGTTCTCTTGATAGGAGGCGCTCTTAGAGCCACCACGGAAGATCAATTGGGATTCCTCGATAACCTTCCACAACCTGGCCGTGCGATCACGCGCTCCCACACTGACACACTGATCGATGGCCATGGCGGCGACGGACGTAACGTGGTCTTGATGTCCGAAGAGTGTTTCAACATAGGCATGCCCGGCTGTACTCAAAGACCAGGTCTTGATGGTCCGGTCATAAGAGCCAGAGAAGAGCTGCTCTCCGGAACTCATGGTAGATATATGACGAGCGAAGGCAAGACCACTGACAGCGTCGCGATGTTGTGTGAAGGTCTTCAAGGGAGTAAGAGTCTCCGCATCCCAGACAATGAGTTTCCGGTCTTGTCCTCCCGTGGCTACGAATTTTCCGGACGGCGACACTGCGACAGACAAGATGTTCTTGGTATGGCCATGTTCTTCTCCCGTCTCCGCAACCTTTCGCAAGCCCCGCACAAACCTGACCTGCTTTGGCTTCTTCCGTTGGGGCGCTGGGGGACGTTTAGAAGTTTCTCCGTTTGTCGTAGGGGCCGTGGAGGTGGGTGTGGCGAGTTCCCATTTGATCAAGGTCTTGTCCTTCGAAACGGTGTAAACATACGGCGCGTGGACTGCAATTGACGTAGTTGATTGCGTATCTGCCCGGAAGAAGGTATGGGAGGCCGTCGAGAAGGCCAATTCGGAGGCGATCTGACGATAAACGCGTCCTTTGAATTCATCCTGCAGTTCTCGTCAGCTCTGCATGTAAAATGCCCGACCAGCCGAACAGGAGCGGAATGGGTCGATGGATACGTACAACATCCTCCTTCAGCCTTTCTGCGATCAAGTCACGATCGATCTCGGCTGCATCAAAGCCATAGTCCTCAACCTCATCCCGGACATTCTCCAAGTACCGCTCCGCAAGCTTCAATCTCCGGTCTCCGGCTGTCTCTCCCTCGTCGGAATCCGAGCCACTTTCCTCCTCCGACAAACCTGATGCGCCACTGAGCTCATCCTCATCGATATCGCTTCCCGAAACCGACGGCTCCCTGGTCTTCTTCTTGCCACTCTTTGCGCCCGCATCTCCGTCTCCATCGACACCTCGTTTCTTAGACGCGGGGGCGCCGGCGCGGTCTTCTCTCTTGCGCTTCCGCTGCGAAGCGGGCAGGGTGAAAAAAGACGACATCACCCAAAGTAATTGACCGAAGCTCCGGGAGTGGAAAACGGCGGTAAAAGAGGGTCTGGAGGGGAAGAAGGCTCTGGCAAATTGGCCGATGCGATGGAGATACTCGGGTTTCTCACTTTTTTCTGCCGGTGGACCGTGCAGGCGGAAGGCGCATCAACTTTACGCCTAATTGCTGACTCAGCGCGGAGCTCCGGCCTAAGGCAGTAAGGCAACAAGAGCCGCAGCTCCAGGCAGTCAAAGCTCCGCGCGGCCAACGATGGGCTCTCGACTGTCATCTTCCCATCACCTCTTCCATTACCGCCCTCTCTTTCATCTTTCCTCTCAAATAATCACACCCTGAGATACTACAGACATGTAAGTACACCGCAATTTATATCGATGGACACGACGCTCACACATCCTCGTTCACAGGGAGGTTCTACTCGGCATCACTGGCAAGGACTTCGTCATTCTGGCGGCCTCCAAGGCTGCCATGAGAGGCCCCACCATCCTCAAAGCCGAAGATGACAAGACAAAGCAACTGAACGAACACAACCTTATGGCCTTCTCCGGAGAGGCGGGAGACACGGGTTCGTCGCAGCTTCCCCAGTGATCGGAGACGCGGAACCGCCAGGAACTACATAGCTAACCCGGAGCTCAACTAGTACAATTTGCGGAGTACATCCAAGCCAACATCCAACTATACACGATGCGGAACGATACCGAGCTGGGTCCGATGGCAGTTGCTAGCTTTGTTCGGGGAGAAATGGCGCGGAGTCTGCGGTCTCGGAATCCCTACACTGTCAACCTCTTGCTGGGAGGTGTCGATCCCATTACGCACAAGCCTCACCTATACTGGATTGATTACCTGGCATCACTGGCCCCTGTACCATATGCTGCTCACGGATATGCACAGTAAGTGCGGGCGCTGGGTAACAGCGGTATCAGCTGTTGGGATCCATACTAAGTTGCTCTAGATACTACTGTCTGTCCACCCTCGATAAACACCACCACCCCGACATTTCGCTCGAAGAAGGAATGAAGCTCTTGGAAATGTGCACAGACGAGTTGAAGCGCAGACTACCGATCGATTACAAGGGGGTATGTTACCGGAATTATAGGCCCTGGAGTGCGAGCGAGTACGGGTAGCTGACAGCTTCTAGGTTCTGGTGAAGATCGTGACTAAGGACGGCGTGCAAGAAGTACCATTCGATAATAACAGGATTGTCAAGAGTGCCTAATGTGATGTATCATACCAATGATTGTCTAATGTTTTCGGTTTCACGGGACTTGGGTTTCAAGAGAAGATCGGTTTGCATGGCAGGGTATTTTCCATGACTTTGACCGAGACAAAGTTTCTCCTATTATTTAACTAGGTAGAGACAATATCAATGATTTCTCGAGAAGTCGCTGTGTCTGTAGTATCGTAGCACTCGCGCACCTAGCTTGATGCCGCCGGGTTGCGATTCCATGATGCCGTATGTAACCAAGCACCTTATGACGCTGTGCGGGTGTTTGGCATGTTTGCACCCGGCGGTTTGCATCGCGTCCTTCGCCAGTTTGAATCCCGCAACCCCAGCAGCTTCCCTCACAAATCTCGCCATTCTACCCAGTCATGATGTCGAAGAGACAAGCTGAGCTGTCGCTCGAGGAAGAGCTCGCAGCAGGCTCCCCTGCCTCGAAGAAAGCGCGTGTGGAGGACGAAGAGCTGCCGGAGGACGACCCGCGCCGTGGAGCTTTGCCGATTCGCCGGGCGACTGGACAGGAGCTTGAAGAACATGAGCGCAGCGGACAGAACATACTTGCGGCTGCCGACCAGGAAGGCGAAGAGCTAGCAGAAGCAGCGCAAGATGGAGGTCCCGAATCGTCCGATGTCGATGCTGATGACGACAAACCGGTTATCGCGGCCCCGAAACGTCAGAGCGCCCCCATGGAGGGCTACAGTGACCTGTACCTCGATACAATCAATCGTGAAATTCTCGACTTCGATTTCGAAAAGCTGTGCTCGGTCAGCTTGTCGAATATTAATGTGTACGCTTGTCTGGTGTGCGGCAAATATTTCCAGGGCAGAGGACCAAAGTCGCATGCTTATTTCCATGCGCTTGAGGTCGGACATCATGTTTTCGTCAATATGGGTACCAAAAAGGTCTACGTTCTCCCGGAAGGATATGAAGTCAAGAACCAGAGCTTGGATGATATCAAATATGTGGTGGACCCGTACTATAATAGGGATGAAGTGATGAAGCTGGACAAGGAGGTTCATGACGCATTCGACCTTGCAGGAAATCGTTATAGGCCTGGTAAGACACCCAGGTCGTTTATGTTGCTAAGTGCAATGTGCTAATTTTCCCCAGGCTTTGTTGGTATGAATAATATCAAAGCCAACGATTATCTGAACGTGGTGGTCCAGCTCTTAGCTCACGTCTTCCCCATCCGCAATTACTTCCTGCTGCACGAGTTCCCTCAACCAGGAACACCTCAATTAGCCCTCCGCTTCAGTACTCTAGTCCGAAAACTATGGAACCCTAAGGCATTCCGCTCCCATGTATCTCCGCACGAATTGTTGCAGGAAATCGCTCTCCGCTCATCGAAGCGCTTTACCCTCACACAGCAGTCCGACCCAGTGGACTTCATGTCCTGGTTCTTGAACAACCTCCACCTGTCTCTCGGAGGTTCCAAGAAACCATCCAAGACGCCTACAAGCGTTGTCCAAGCCGCATTCCAGGGTCACTTGAGGATCGAAAGCCAGGCTATCACAGCCCACTCAGATACCCAAAACGCACGTTTAGTGTTCACCGAATCCGGCTCTATCAACAGCCAAACGACACCCTACCTCATCCTCACCTTAGATCTACCACCCACGCCTCTCTTCCAATCCGCCAACCGGGAATCTATCATCCCGCAAGTCCCTCTGACTACCCTCCTAAACAAATACAACGGAATCACCGCCTCCGAAAAACTCGCCCACAGAGTCCGGCACAGGCTCCTCCACCCCCTTCCTCCCTACCTTCTATTCCACATCAAGCGCTTCAGCAAGAACCGCTTCGTCTCCGAACGAAACCCTACAATCGTGACCTTCCCATCCCCTCGCTCATTAGATATGTCGCCATACGTTGAGCCGAACCCAGAGATCTGGCCGCCAGGCGAACCGATCCTCTACGACCTCGTCGCAAACATCATCCTCGACCCCACTGTCGCCGCCCCAGGTGCCCACGAGGAAGCCGCAGCAGACAAAGGAGTCAACGCAGCTAGCGGGAAAGCCTCGTCAGGGGCTGGAGCAGGAAGCGAGAAAGTCTCCTGGCTTGTTCAGTTGCATGATAAAGCTATGTCTGCGGAGAACAATCGGCTTCAGAAAGAACATGCTGGCGAGCAGCGTGGACCCGAGTGGCTGGAGATTCAGGATCTATTTGTGAAGCGGGCGGAAAGCGAGACTCTGTTCACGAAGGAAGGGTACTTGATGGTATGGGAGCGTCGGAAGGTCCCTGGCATGGCTAATCGTAAAGGGAAGAACCCGGCTAAATGATACCGGGATGTCTTTGGATGTGAAGTCTTGTCAAATATTCCTTGTTTAATGGCCCCGATCGTAGGCCTCGCAAAGGAGGGGTTACTGTATAATTAAGAATTTACGACGATGATAGAATCAATATTTCTTCCGAGTTATTCTTAGTCTTGCAACCATAGCTCATACTAGGTGATTCCGTTGAAGTTACTCGGTCACTAGGGGCTTATAAGTAGTAAGATGATATGAGAAGGATCAAGTGACGGGGTCCATATGTCCAGTAATATGTGCAATGAAGAGAAAGGCGACGGCGGCTGCAGAGAGCCACTCTGTCACATGCAAGTACTGTGGCTAACAGGCCATCTCAGGATTTTATGGCTGGCAGAAAGATTACAATCTTCATAGGGTTCCCCAGCCGCAAAACCTTCTTCCGATCTTGATAGCGGCACCAGATATGACACCCCAGACAGTGGCATTCACGGCAGCTTGTATTCCAGTTATGAGGGCGAGCTTTCCAAGATATGACAACATGTCTGATCGTGGTGTCAAACTCCAATCTCCTAGCCCTCGAACATCAGCTCGGAGAGCGGTAGGAGCGTGAGTAGACCGCAGATACGACGCAGCAAGGGACCGCAGGTAGAGGGATTCGAGGGGTATGAACATAACGTTTGTGAGTATAGACGCTAGATGCGATGCTAACGAGTCGACAGGGTGAGAGGAGAGAATGGTCACCCGATTTGCTGTGGCGGTTCCACTAGGTACCATATTCTGACGAATATTAGGGTCGGAAATTCGGGGGAAAATCTCGGAATCAAAGTCATTCTCATGGGCTCGCTCTGCTTCGGGTGATTGATGAAGTGTGTCACCAGGTGAGGGTTCCTCTATGCTCTCAGGCAGAATATTCACCGGATTTGATGTAGGAGCTTCAGCAGATGGCCGTTGTGGTTCCAGACTTTGAATGTTACCCGGAGAGGCCGAGCCAAGGTTGTCACTGATAGGCATAGGCGATGCGCTTGTGGTCATATTGGAGAGCCCATCGCTATCCATATTATCTGAATTAACAACCGTGGTCAAATTCCTGCCCTGGTTGGACAAAAGACTATCAAGAAATTCAGAAATTGTTTGCCCGTCTACCACCTCGCCATTGGATGGGTGTTGAGAGGCTTCATTTTGAGGTCGTGCGGTCGCCTGTCCTTGGTTCTGAGGGCGGCGGTTCCCCAAAAGTTCCAGCTGCATTGTGATGACATCGGAATTCTGATGGATAAGAGAAGCCCGGACCCGGGGTGAAGCTGGAGAAGAGGTCGCAGGTGATGATGGACGGGAGAAAAGCGTATTCGACCGCGAGTTCCGGTTATTCTCGCCTGCATCACCACGCCGTGACTCTCCGTTTGGTAGAGCTGGCGAGTTGTTGTCTGGTGGAGGTAAGGTCCCTGCCCTCCGTAAAGGAGCCATTTCCGCGAGTTCGCCACTACTCATTTCAGTTGGCGACTGAGACATACGGTTTTCCTCATTGGTAAGGACTTGGTTACCACCGAAGCCAGCCCCTAAATCAGCTGTTTGATCGATCGAGCGTCGATTTGGAGTATCAGAACGTGTTGGGTCATGATGGGTATGCCCATTTATAAACGGGGACTCGGATGACCGTCTTCGTGGTCGACGGGTTCTGGATTGCCGCTCGTGCTGCAACTGCTCTATGCTTTGAGGAAGGGACTCCAGCCACTCTCGTCTACGACGAGCGTCTGCTGCTTGCTCCGACGCTCGTGCCGTGCGCAACGACTTGAGGCCAAACCAGGATAGCACCCATGATCGAAAGAAGCCTAGCTCGTACATCAAGTCTTCCGTGAAGGTGAGATTACTGCGACGGTTCTCTTCCTCTGATCGACGTCCGAGAGCTGGCATCATCCAGTCGATAAGATCATTGTCGTACGCCACTTTCACAGAGAGTTCGTCCGCGTAGATAGGCTTGGGCAGTCTTCGCCGAATAAATCTATAAAGCCTTACCTCGATTACTGGGCGTAGACATACCGATAGGTACACGAGTAACGACGGGGTTTTTAAGAGGCCCAGTAGGAATCCGCTGAGAGACTCGACAGAAAGGTCTGTGGGTAGATTTGGTAGCTGCATTGAAGCTAGCTCTCCAAAGGGCAGAAAGAAGCGTATCCCGGGCATAGAGTGAGCAGGAACGATGTGAAGGGATTGTAAGAGGGAATACATGTACGTCTGTATCGCCAGGACCAGCATGGTTCCTCTTCCCCTATACATGACGTTAGAAGAAGGTGGAAAGGTTGGTCTGGAAGTCTTACGCTGAATATACGACATTCAACAATGCCCGTATAAGCCTCGAGCCCACGTCATCTTCCGGGAATAGATTCTGCAAGAAAGCAATTAAACGTTCCAAGGGTTGATGTCGACAAAAGGATATGCACGTAGATACAGCCCATGCCGGGATACCGGCAAAATAGAAACCCCATATTCCGTAGGCAGAGCGCTCAAGACGCACTATGCTCAACAGGGGCAGTCGCGTATAGCTCTTGAAGGTCTGAGGTATATGATTAGCCCACTGTCCCATTGCTATAGATTCCATGACTGTATATAGGGCTCTCACCTGTACCCGACCCAGAAGAGAAGAGGTCCACCAAGAGCCGAGGAAGATTGAAACCTGGTCCAGAGTGGCCATAACCAAGCCATAGTCGTTTTCCGCAGCTATGATATCGAGCTTCTGCTGTTCGCTGGGCCCACTAACATTACCATCCTCGCTGACAACAATCCCCATTGTGGAAAGGATGTCATTTTTGGCCCTACGCAGTTCCCTGCCAAAGGACTTAGATTGGGGGTTGATTGGATGGCCTCTTTCATCATAAAGCTGGACGTATCCGTCCGCATGTAAGCCTGATACTGTCCGCTGAGTGACATTTCCTGAGTTCACCGCAGAACCTGCAGGGCGCTCAGGAGCTTCGTAAGGAGACCGGCCCTAGAAAACTGTTAATTATTCGGTCGTTACAGTAGATGGCAACGCGTAAAATGAAGGCGAGAGGGTAGAGGCGTGACAGCCAGTTTTAAGATGGGGACAAAGATGGGTATGAAGACGAGAGCTGCAGATATGCCTAAAAGGGGGATCTCATTCGCGCTGATTGCATATTACTTCAGAAACAGACTTTCACGCAGACAACAAACTAGTACATCAGATGTGTCCCCACTCGCAGCTGAGCATATACAAGAAAAGAGACATGAGCCTACCAGAGCCAGCCGATTGAGATATGCTCGCCGCCCCATCGCGTGGGCATGTCAACAACGTTCATCGAAAAGTAACCGCAGGGGGCATTTCTGCCTTGATGAAGATATCCGAGACCAGCAAAAGCAACTTGATGGGTTGCGAGATCGATGGTGGTCCTGCCCCAAATGGTAAGTGTGTCAGTCATGTAGGCGGCTCCGGCGTCTGAAGCGGCTAGATCACGAGCTAGCGGGGTTCCACCATCTCGTCAAACAAAGCAAACATCTCGAAAAAAGACCCAAAAGTTTCGGTGCGACGGCGACTCGGACGGCGGTACGCAACTGCCATTTTCTTTGAAGGCGCGGATTTGTTCTGTCATATGATGGCGCGGTAGATTTCTAGACTTTTGGTTGTTGAGAAAATTCCCCCATCATGTCCAAAGCCGTGGTTAAGACGACCTTCGAGGCGTCTCGAACTCTTCGTCCCATCTACACCGGAGGAAGCACTGCGCTGGATGCTAGTGGTCGTCTATTGGCGACTTGCATTGGCGAGGATGCTCTCGTGGTCGACCTTGAGACCGGCGACCAAGTTGCCAGCCTTGAAGGCGTAAGCTTCTCTCATGCATTCAGAAGTCGCATATGGCTAACCCGCATGTTCTAGGATGGCGAAATAATCACTAGCTTGGCCAGTATGCAACTCTCCCTCTCTCTTACTTCCCTTTCCTACGCTAGCTAAGAGGTATGTACTGACTGCGCTTAGTTTCTCCTTCGGCTTCGCACGTCGTTCTCTGCTCGCGCTCGATGTCCATGCGCATCTACTCTCTGACTCCTTTGGATGAAACCACACAAACCGTCGAGGCCAAACTAGCTAGAACCTTGAAACCTCACACAGCTCCTGTTGTCACGACTGCGATCGATCCCACGGGTACTCTCCTAGCAACTGGCGCTGCGGATGGTTCTATCAAGGTTTGGGATATTCGGGGTGGATACATCACGCATACTTTCCATGGTCATGGTGGTGTTATCTCGGCGCTGTGTTTCTTTCAAGTACCTTACCAGGACAACGACAAGGCATCATCAAAGAAGAAGAAAAAGGGGTCCAAGGGCAAGAACCTTGACTCTGATGAGGATGAGGACATGGATGAAGTAGGCGATTCGATCGGCGCTTTTCGACTCGCGTCGGGTGACGAGGAGGGTATGGTCCGCGTCTGGGATTTGAATAAGAGGAAGCCCATCGCATCGTTGGAATCGCACGTCTCTGTTGTACGGAGTCTTTCGTACTCGCCCGCAGAAAATGCGCTGCTCTCTGCAGGCCGCGACAAGACTGTCATTGTGTGGGATGTGCGGACTTTCAAGACGCGCCGGGTTATCCCCGTTCTTGAGAGCGTGGAAGCAGCTTGCTTCGTCGCTGACAGCGGATTGTGCTTGGTGGGAGGAGAGAACGGCCGTTTGCGTGTGTGGGACTGCAATCGCGGAGGAGAAGTTACTCACGAGCAAGAAGCTGCGGCCGAGTTCGAGGCCGTGGTGGCGGTCCAATATTCCGCGGGCATGTCATTCGCAATGACTGTGCATGCTGACCAAACCATTCGACTGCACTCGCTTCAGCCACTCGCCGACTACAAAGCTGGGTCTACGTTTGAGCCGCTGCCGGTTATTAGGCGTATCTCCGGCAACGATGATGATATTATTGATCTTGCATATGTCGGTCCCGATCGGTCGATGCTTGCGTTAGCTACCAACACCGAAAGCATAAGGGTGGTTTCAGTTGGCCCGTCCGAGGATAGGCCAGCTACTGGAGAGGGTGACTACTTTGGTGCCGATGTCACACACTTAGAAGGTCACGACGACATCATTATTTGTATCGACGTTGACTGGTCAGGTCACTGGCTTGTTACCGGCGCAAAGGACAATACTGCACGTCTTTGGCGGCTTGACCCCAAGAATTCCTCTTACACATGCTTTGCTGTCCTCACTGGACATGCAGAGTCGCTCGGTGCCATCAGTTTCCCCCGTGCTCCTCCGCCAGCCAACACCCCTGCTCACAACGACCCCTTGAATCATCCCCCTGCTTTCCTACTCACAGGATCTCAAGATCGTACTATCAAACGATGGGACACGGGTAAATTGGCCCCTCTTAAGTCTTCCAAACCTCACAACCCCAAGGCCGTATACACACGCAAAGCCCACGAAAAGGATATCAATGCTCTGGATATCAATCCGACATCGACATTGTTCGCTTCCGCGTCCCAGGACCGTACTGTGAAGATCTGGTCCATCGAGGATGGCTCTGTTGTGGGTGTCCTGCGTGGACATAAGAGAGGAGTATGGTCAGCACGGTTCGCTCCTCGTGGTACCCCTATCCTCACCTCCGACACCGGAACGAGCACAAACCGAGGCATGATTGCTACAGGATCGGGAGACAAGACTATCAAGATCTGGAGCTTGTCGGACTACAGCTGTCTTCTCACTTTCGAAGGCCACACGAACAGTGTGCTCAAGGTGATCTGGCTGCCACCTTCGGACTTGTCTAACAAGGATGAGGATGAAGACGAAGCAATGACACATAATGCAGTTGCGCAGGCGAAACCTCTGGTTGCGTCTGCGGCCGCAGATGGCTTGGTGAAGATTTGGTCCCCTTACAGCGGCGAGGTCGAGACGACTCTCGACAACCATGAAGACCGTGTCTGGGCTCTGGCCAGCCCGACGCCATCTGGCTGCCGTGACGACGTTTTGTCCTCATCTACCCTCTCACAAACCTCTCCCTACGGCCTTGCCTCTGGTTCTGCCGACTCAACTGTTACCTTCTGGACAGACACGACTTCGGCCACTTACACCGCTACTGTAAACGCCAACTCGGCTCGTATTGAGCAAGACCAACAGCTTCAGAACTACATTCGCGCCGGGGCTTATCGCGAAGCCATCACACTTGCGCTTCAGCTCAACCACCCAGCCCGGCTACTGTCCCTGTTCACTTCTGCGATAGATGCTGCAGAGGACCCAACAGCGACCGATTCCGAAGCCAGCGAGCGTGCCAACAGCCTAACTGGCAACCCCTCGATCGACGAGGTTCTTCAAACCCTTGACCCCGAAAACCTCTGTACACTCCTTCTCAGACTTCGTGACTGGAACACGAACGCCCGAACATCCAGAGTCGCCCAGCGGATTCTGTTCGCTTTGTTCCGCTCCTACCCGGCTTCAACTTTTGTCGAGCTTGCCACCTCAAGCATGGCGAAGCGTCGCCGCGAGGGTCGCACTTCAGCAGGCATGAAGGATATCCTGCAAGCGCTGGCCTCGTATACTGACCGGCATTACCGCCGTGTCGAGGAACTTACTGACGAAAGTTACCTCGTGGAATGGGTCCTTGCTGAGATGGACGGTGGTGTGGGACTCGGGGGCCTGGGTGTTTCTACCCCGTACGACCCTTACAGCAGTCTCCCTGAGGACAGTGTCCCAGAGCATGAAAAAGACGTGGTCATGCTGGGGGTATAGGAGAACCCAAGTGTGGATAAAAATAAGACTTCTGAATGAGACTATGTACAAATAGACCCAAGTTAATCTGCATGATCTTTGCAAATACCGTGTGTATGTTGGCGCTTTCAGTGGGAGTACTTGTTCTGTTTTTGTTAGGAAACCAGCATATAAAAAGTTCTTGCTTTTTTTTCAGATGATACTACCTGTTCTGAATTCGAAGCTGTTGAGGCAAATATTCTACATGGCTATGAGATCTGTTGTCAGTGTTAAAACGCCAGCGTTAATAGTGTCACTATCGACAGTCCATCCACACGCCCTTAGTCATACAAAAATGGTACCAAGATCATAAGTAGTATATGCGGATTTGAATATGTCTATGAAACTGAAAGGTCTTCCCCGAATCATCGATCATCGTCTCTCCTTCTCCGGCGGGAGTCGCGATCACTGTCTCGCTCCCTATCACGGTCACGATGTCTGCTCGATGTATGCGACGACGAGTGCCTCGAGCTACTATGGCGATCATCTTCTCGATACCGTCTGCTGCGGTCCCGATCCCGATCTCTGTCCCTGTCACGCTCTCGTTCCCGGTCCCCATTCCGATCGCGATCCCGGCGATAGTCACGATCCCGGTCACGCTCTCTGTCCCGGTAGTAGCGGTCATCTCGACTGTCACTGTCTTCATCTTCGTATTTGCGCCGTCTTGAATGCCGGTCACTGGATGACAAACTCCGGTCTCTCCTTGAAGATCCCGTCCTCCGTCTGTCATAGCGATCATTGTCATCGTCATCGTAGTCGCGACACCGGGAGTCACGATCGTGATCTCTATCACGGCCACTCTTCTCTAAATTGCGATCGCGTCGCTGCTTCCATTCATCCTCATCGCCCCGTTTCTTGGCATCCTTCCGTTGCGCAGCAAGTTCCTCCTCTGTTATGAACTCGCCCGTTTGCTTGTTCCGCATCATAATGGGCATATATACACCCTCCGGGTTGGACTCGCCCTCCTTCCCTCCCTTTCTGGAGCCTTTCCGCATGGCAGCCTTGCCCCATGCGCCGAGCTCGGCCTCTGCACCCTTCCCACCAGACACATCTTTCGCTCCGATCCCCAGGAACCCAGGACGGCGCTCCGGGACCCGCGGCTTGTTGTCCTGATTTGCAGAACCACCGTATTTTCCTCTTCCCACAGCTTGACCCTCCTTCCACCCCATACCACGAAGTAGCGCAGCGCCAAACTCCTCAACCGGGATTGCGTTATACTGATCCAAGCTCGCAGACTCCGGGCGCGCCGCAACATCCGCTCGAAACGAAGAGGTCTCATCATATCGTCCTCCTGCCCGATCATCGTCATCACGATTAACCGACTCAATAACAAGATCCGACCTCCGCTCCGGCTCACCCTTCGTCTCCCGAATAAGCGCCTGCAAAGCAATCTCATCCTGAGTAAGTGGCTTGCGTTCTTCCTCAGCAGCAGGAGTAGCAGCAGGCTCAGTAGCATCCTTCATCGGACGATCATTATCCGTCGGCTGGGCTGAATCCTGCGAAGCCGGCTGCGCAAAAGTCAACCCATAAGCCACACTCGGACGCTCTGTCTCAACATTATCTCCAGCAACTTCGCCCCTTTTCTGCGCTTTCTGAATGGCCTGGACCTCCTTTGGCAAAAGGTTCTTGCCCTTAGGTTTCCGGAGATTGACGCCCGGACGGTCCCTCCAATTATTGTTTCCGGCGACGGGGATAACCAGCTCGCGCTTTTCTTCCACCTTGTTTGCGGGGATGGCGGTTCCCGTTAAGGTGTCGAACCCGGTGACGGCTTCGTGGGTGGGCGCAGCTTCTTCATCGGATTCTTCGTCATCGTGCAGGTGGTGAGGTCGGCGCGCGAGTGTTCGGCTAGGTGAGTCGGTGGAACGCGCCGCGCCTTGAATGTTGAAGGACGTCTTTTTCGGCTGGCCATTTGCTGGTGCTCTTGTAGAATTTCCGCCTAGTGATAAAGAGAACGGCTTCGCTGAGGAACCGGAGTCCGCATTGCCGCTCTGCGGCGGTTGGGAGGACGACATTGTGACGGTGTGTCTTCGTGAGCCGCTGATTTGGGAAGAACTAATCAAGAGAGTGAGAATCTGCCTTCAATCCATATGTGCGATAGGAGCACCCGCGGCGTATGGCGAGTCTGTACTGGGTATGTAGAACTGAAGCTGGTGGAGGACTAGACAATCGGCGGGATAAAAAGAAGGCGGTGGCAAAAGGCGCGGGTTAGACGCGCGCTTAGACCCATCCCCAAGGCAATTACGAAGTAGTGCAGGTGCGTCAATTCTTATCAATAGTAATCGTACAGTCGTAGTCATTAATTCTCTTTTGCTCTAATGCAATCCATTCCAAACGACGTTCCAATAATTTCCTGACCTTTTTGTATCCGTCCTATCAATACATGTAGTACAAAGTTGAAAATGGATGGGGACATAGCCCCGGTCGATAAAATGGAAGCCATTTGTGCATAACAGGCAACCGGCTAAAAGCCGGTGAAAATCTGCCGGTATAACAAGAGAAATCTGGGAAAAGATGAGACAGGAAAGTCTGTCTTGCAAAGCAGGTAGAAGTGTTTGGGGGGGTGTGGTGAAAAGGACGAAGTGGTTGGAGGCAATAAGGGTGGCGTTGATAGAGGATTGGAGGGTGTCAAGGTGAGTGCTCAAAGCAGGGAAAGTGAATAAAAGGTGATAAGGTGGGTGGGAAATATTTACAACGAAGAAGAGAAGGTAAAGGCAAGGTCATTTAGCTTGTCGCTGTCTGAGCCTGCGGAGGGTTAGGACTCTTGCTTGTCCCGGCCACTGCGCCAGCCTGGGCACTGCCACTGCGCTGGGTTTGCGGCGTCACACTCCGGCTCGGCTGAGGAACCGCTCCGTTCATAGCAGGGGAGCTCCCTACACCGACACGATTTTGCTGGGCAGGTTGGGGAACACGCATCATGGGGGAATATCCTTGAGCCTGAGGTACTTGCATACCAGGCGCACCATTCAAACCCGGCTGCGGGGACTGGAAACTGGCCTCGTGGGGAATTTGGTAATTGGCTTGCACGCTGCCGATATTTCCAGCAGCAGCATTCATGGCAACTTGAGACATGCGCTGCTGTTGATACTGATGCAACCGATCCGTAGCAAGCTTGCTAACCTGCTCCGGAGGCATGTTCGGGTTGCTCCGCTGGATTTGGCTTTGGATGGTGCTGATAGTTGGGACCACACCACCGGAGAGGAGATTGGGTTGAGCCATGCGGGGAGAGGGCGTAGACACTCCCTGTGGGGTAGTATTGTGAAAGGATGGGCTTTGCATTCCACCTCCAGCCTGCAGCGCGGCCATCATCGCAGGGTTGTTTGGAGTGCCGTTGACGTTCGGCATATTCAAATTCGGAGAGTGGGATCCTTGAGGCACAAACTGCTGTTGATTATGGAATTGCTGCTGTGGCTGTTGGGGCTGAGCCTGCTGTTGATGAGGATGTTGTTGTGGCTGGGCCTGCTGTCTGGTCTGGAGGATCCGTTGTTGCTCTTGAAGCCGATTCGCCTCCCGCATAACACGCGTATTATCAGGAGGTGTCTGCATGGGCATCCCAGGGCGGGCACCATTGTTCTGTTGGATTCCCGACTGTGGCATCATCTTCATCGCCATTGGATTTGATGGCATGGGTCCATTCACAGGTGTAGCGTTGGGCATACCCTGCATATGGGGACGTGCTTGGTTAGCACCAACTCCGGGGGGCAACCCATTGGGCAGCCCGTTAGGCAACGCATTCGGAAGGCCATTTGCAGTGTTGCCGGTCATAGCAGAAGTTCCAGGGTTATGAGGCAGGCCGCCAGGAGTGCGTCCTGGGGCATTCATCATCGGCTGCTGGTTAGGTATTTGCCCGGCACGTTGGGCTGCTAGGTTCGCCTTAAGCATAGATGTTAGTCAAGAATAGAGTGCACGAAAAGAGAAACACGGTCATACTCTTTGCTGGGCAATCATTTGCTGCCGGTATTGTTCTTGCCGCTCCTGAAGCTTCAATTCACGCTCGTACTTGAGTCGGCTGAATTCAGCGGGCGACGTAATTGGAGGTTTCGGTTGATTTGCTTCGTTAACTTTCCGTAACGATGCCAAGTGCGAGGCTATAGGGAATCAAAGCAGTTAGCAATAGCCAAAGTGAATATGCTGTTCCACATCTTACCATGTTGCTGCTTCTGGAGCATGGTCTCTCGCTTCTTAGCCAGTTTACGCATGGCATCAAGCAATGCAAGGTGCTTAGAGGATCTCTTGCGATCGACCCTGACAGGTTGCGTCGTCCGCCTTCGAACTTGGGGTACTGACTGCGGATTGCTGTTGTTGCCCTGTTGTTGCTGTTGTTGCTGTTGTTGCTGCTGCTGCTGCTGTTGTTGTTGCTGGGCCGCTTGTTGTTGCGCTAGTACAGTTCGCTGTGCCGCCTCAAGCCTTTGGTGATAAGCACGGAAATACTGTGTCTTAAACATGTCGGCTGGCAAGCCTTCCAAACCGACCCAGCGTTCAAAGCATTCCCAGGGGGTCCGCCTTTCTGCTCCTGATGTAAACTGTGATGACGGTGTGAGACAGTTGGAGATAAGAGACCAATTGTATGAGTACTCCTTGACTAAGCGCCGTAGCTCATCATCCTCTGCATATGTCCACTGAGACGACTGTCTAGATTCAAAGAAGCCAACGGAGGGCATAGGATGCTCAGTCGGGGGGCGAAATGAATGACCTGGATGAATTCTATCACGTATATGTCTGTTTTCAGGTCGGAACAATGCGACATTGGTTTGTTCTGGCGGCAAATCCAGCACGGCTTGCTCGGGATCTGATTGGTACTGTGAGTAGTCGTAGCGGCTACGCTTGGGAGGTGGTTCGTCGTCATGGAAAGTGATTTTGCCCGACGCGTATTTCGAAACGGGCAGGATCTCGGTTTTCCATACAGAGTCCGGTGGCTCTTTGAATGCAGGCAAGTTCGTGTCTGGAGAAATAGTGACAGGTGTGTATGTTGGCAGATTATCAAGGATCTCTCGAGCTGCCGCCGTCATGTCCAGTGAGAACGTGAACTCGTCGGTACCAAGGGAGAAGATCGCAGCTGGTGCAACTGTGTCATGAAGATCGTGGCGCGGCTCATCGTTGAATCCTTCACTAACAGAATCCTCCTCGGTGGAGGGCACTAGATCTGGTGTAGGGTGAGATATTGCCGCCATTTCATCACCTGCTTCTTCAGGTGGCGAAATCATGCTGGATTTAGCTTCAATCTTCAGTGATGGGGTCTTTACTTGAATGCGGAGCAGTGACCGATGCTCGGGGTCACTGTTAACATACTCCGCACACCAGTCAGCACAGCTTTTTGCAGCTGCAATCTTCCACTTCCGCTCTTCACGGAAATCAGTGCGCATCCACTTTACATGATCCAGAAGAACATCCCAATGTGTTGCCTCTCGAGGTGGTTCAACTGAACGTTTCAACTGGCGCAAGGGCCATCGATTCGCATTTTGGAGGGAATAGATCCGGCGCAAGGTACGACAATCCATTTGTTCCTGGTAATCAAGGAAGTGGTTGGAAGTAGTTAAGGTCTTGTGGGCTGATGCGAGAAGTGTGCTGAGACTTGTGCCCCGGGGAGGTGCGTATGCTCGATTCTGGAAGAGGGTGAAAAGATAGTCTTGTTCTTCATTGATCTTGGCAAGATCACCAGCGTGTTGCCGGACCAATTCCATAGACTCGCTTTTCTCTTGGATCTGTGGTTGTTGTTGCTGCTTTGGGAATACGACGGTAGACAATTTAGTCCTCTCTTTCTCACGCGCTTTCCGATCTTTAAACCGCATCCTGGCTGCAGAGTCAGGGGTCGCAGTGGACACATCCCGTGCTGATTCTGTAGGCTTCTCGGGCAGAGTTCCCTTGTCCGAAGGCGAGACGGGCGTCTTTGGAGGTTCTCCCAGAATCTCGGAAACAGATTTGTGTCTGATAGCGCCAGAGGAGACCCTTGTTGTCATTCTTTCTGGTGGAGACGGTACCGGATGGGCTGGGGGCGTCGGTTTCTTTAGCACTGGAGCTGTTTCCATAGGCACCTCGCTGCTGGCCTCAGCTTGAGGTGCAGACCCGGCTTGTGTGGAAGGCCGTAACTCATCGGTTGTCTCAATAACTCCGTCAGGCCTCTTATGATCGACTGACGGAAGAGCCGGTGCCAGCTCGGGCGTTTCTTTCGGCGTTTCTTTGACGTCAGCCGGCGACGTCACAACATTTTCCTGGATGACCTCGCTCGTGACAGTGCCTCCGTCAACCTCGTCCGCACTTGTCTTAACCGCAGCCAGATTGCTCTGTTGGAGTGATTGAGCCTCTTCCAGGCGAAGTTGCTCATCAGGTGTGGAAGGCACCAAGCTAGGCGGTGCCTTGACTGCCTCTTCATCTTTGGGGCTTGGAATCTTGTGGGGCGCATCATTCATCTCCTCCGCAGGGCTGGTAGCAGGTGAAACGGGGACTGGCACCGGGGTATTATTGGAATAAGGCCCAGCTGAAGAAACAGGGGAGAGTGGCTGCTCAGGAACCTGGGCGGGCCGGCCCTGAGCGAGGGAAGGCCGTATACCATCCTTCCTTTGAGCGGACGGAAGGTCTGGAGTTCCAGATGGCCGGGCATCCACATTGGGCTTTGGCTGTGCCTGGGCTGGGGATGCACTACCTTCGGCGATGCCATTGCTATAGACCTTTGGATGTGCTTCCGTTGTCACTGTAGACATCTTGTTGTCAGTAGCTGATGGCTGCGCGGGATGCGCTATTGCAGGAGCCGAAACATCAGGCACTTGGGACACCTGAGATGCGATAGCAGGCGCGACTTGACTAGTTGTCACTCGGTGCTCAGGCTCATGATCAGAAGGTCTCTGTTCTGTTACTTTCTGATACTTCGGCTGGCGCTCAACATCATTGGCAATAGCCTGCGCAGCAGCACTCTGGGCTCCCAATTGCGGGACGGAGGCCGTAGCATCGTGAGATTTAGCAGTCAATTCCGCTGGCACCGATCGTGTCGCCGCAGCTGTCTCCTCTGCTTCCCTGGCTTTGCGCGCTAAAATGGACGCATAGTCTGGTAATGGTGGGAGTGTAGCTGGATTGAAATAACGACCTCTGAAAACAGTTAACGTATGCTCCTCAGTAAAGGTGGAGATACATGAAATTAGTTGAAATCCCACGAAATGGGGCAGATAAATAAATGGGAAATAGTTTGGACATATGAAACAATAGCTATATGAGTGACTTTGACATGGGCGACTTACTTTGAGAGGTCGTTGGCGTCGAGGAACGCCTGTTCCTTGTGGTGATAGAGCGAGTCCGCCGGAGCGTTCTCGGTCGCGCCCGCGAAGCCTACGGTCGCAAAGTAGAGCTCGCTCAGTTTGCGCTTCCGCGACGACAAACAACGTCTATAATTCCAAGTAAGCGATAATTCAATATCGCAAGGACCAGGGGAGTAGAATGGATCGCTGGGAAAAATAAAATACGTACGCGATCTCATCTTTCTTAGACCGGAGAAGCTCGTCACGGAGCATGGAGTCTATTTCGGGGAACACAGCATCCGATTAACGCGCTAAAATTAAGGGGAGTGGATTGAGCGAAGTCATCCAGATGGAAAAAATCGCTCAGAAATGATGAAAAGGATGGGGTTGTGTTGTTATGGGATGCAGAGGACACGACGCGAAGATTTCGCTGGGAAGGGATTTTTTGGGGGGTGTTAGTGGTGATGAGACTTCTGGACGGGTAGTATGGGAGGAACTTTGGTTGGTTGGTTGGAGGATTCTGGGTGAGTGCCGGGAGCAGCAGAGAGCGCCAGGTCTGGGTGTTGGTACTGCGATGGGTGGTAGTAGGCGGGTAGGAGTCCCCTAGCTATTCCTTAGATTCCTTACTAGGGGCGATAGTCCACCATTCCATGCCTGTTCCTTATGTAGGTATGATGTGAACCGCTGAATGGCTGGCCACCAGAAAAATGAAGGCCTGAGGCAGCAAAGGAAGTACGTAGCGCCGGCGGCTTCCTTTCGCAGTTTTCTGTTGTTGCTCCCTTGTTGTTTTCTCTCGCGCTCACCCGAGTGATTGCCGCATTCAGACCCGCTGGACACCTTAGGCACTAATGGCTCGGAAAGACGCGTCTCACCGCCCCGACTCGATGATAACGTCCGGCAGAAAAAAAAAGTTGCCCGCTCAGATAGATGGTCTTTGATAGTTAGTCTGCAGAAGCAAACACATTCCACACCGATTCCATTTTTTTTTAAAAAGACCACAATCATGGTAAAGAGAAAGAGAGACGAGGCGGCCAAGGACCGCCAGAGCTCTACGCAGCCAGCCAAGGTTGTCAAGTCTACAGACAGTGAAAAGGCCCCTTCCACCTCAACGGCTGACGGTCCGTCAATTACGCTGCAAATTATCACCGGTTCCTACGAAAAGGTTCTGCACGGCTTCACCGCGGCTGTTTCGCCTACCTTTTTTGAATCTAAGGATACGGATGAAGATGGTGATAAGTCCAATCTTGTACAATTTGTGGATACTTTCCTGTTTGAGGCTCATACCTCTGCCATTCGCTGTCTCGCCTTGTCACCGTTGCCGAAGGCTGATGCAACAGAAAACGCTCAAGTTATCCTAGCCACTGGTGCTACGGATGAGCGTGTTAATCTTTACTCTCTGTCTGCTGCTCCTGTTGCAGTGAATGACTTATATCCCACCGTACCGACTCTCGCGGGCAACAAAATCCTTGAGAATCCCAAAAACCGCGAGCTGGGCACACTGATGCATCACTCCGCTCCGATTTCGGCTTTGGAATTTCCCTCCCGATCAAAGATCCTTGTTGGTTCTGAGGATAATACAATCTCCGTTACTAGAACTCGTGATTTCTCCGTTGTATCCACCATCAAGGCCCCTCGTCCGAAAGTTCAGGGTAGGCCAAGCGGTGACACAGCACCCCCGGGAGGCACCCCGTCTGGTGTCAATGATATCGCTGTCCATCCTAGTATGAAACTGATGCTGAGTGTGGGCAAGGGAGAAAAGTGCATGAGGCTCTGGAACCTTGTCACAGGGAAAAAGGCTGGCGTGTTGAACTTCAACCGAGAGATTTTGCAAAGCGTCAAGGAGGGCAAATGGAGCACTGGAGAAGGAAGGAAGATAGTGTGGAACTCGAAGGGTGATGAGTTTGCTGTGGCATTCGAGTGGGGTGCAGTTGTCTTCGGAATTGTAAGTTTGATGTTGCATATCCCCCATTGCAAGGGCCATTTTTAAACATAGTCTACAGGACTCCACTCCCATTTGCAGGGTTTTCCCCAGCCCTCGGAGTAAGCTTCACCAGATGAAGTACATCAACCCAACACCTTCCTCCGATGACAGCGATGAATTGCTTGCTGTCTCGACGGAAGATGGTAGGGTCATTTTCTACTCTACTAAGCAGGTTCAAGAGGCGACAGAGGAGGATGATTCACCCATTCCTTATGCGGAAGCTGTTGCCCAGCTCGGCGGTAGAGCAGCAGGCTTCCCCGGAAGAGTGAAGGACTTCGAGGTCCTTGACCTAAATGGTCAACGGGTTGCTGGAAAGGATAACCATCTGGTAGTAACAGGAAATAGTGAGGGCTTGGTTCGTGTTTGGCTGCTGCAAGGAGCCGATCTGGTCAAGAAGGATACAAAAGGTACCAAAAAGAAGTCCGCCGAGACAGAGAAGAAAGAAATTCAAGTTGGTAAGTTCTTGAATGCTTATGGCACAGGCAACCGGATCACCTGCCTCAAAGCATTTGTGATGCTGGCTCCTGAAGATCCTTCGACGCTAGAGGATTCGGAAGAGGACTATGATGAAGAAGTGAGCCAGGATGAATCCTCCAGCGAAGAGAGCGATGAAGAATAGGTTTACTGCCTATTTGATGATTGTCTTACTGTATATACCCAACCCTTGTTGATAGGCAAACGGATGTGTAAAATCATACCATTGCAGTCTTTCATTATCTAGAGGTGCTTCCCGTATCGCTCCCCCACAACTTCCCCTACGTTATAAATAGTCACATTTAGACGTCCCATACGAACTTCTGGACCCTTCACTGCTTCGTGGTCAGTCGCTTTTGACGTCTGTACGAGCCCCTGTATGCCATATTGGTCACACACAGGTCGAAAAATTCGTATTCTCATTTCCACTTTAGATCCACAAGTATAAGCATGGGCATCAATACTAGACGGTGAATATCTTTCAGCATTGATTTAAGTAGGTGCGAGTCGAACGACTGAGAAAGTGAAGTTCATTTTTGGCAAAGAGGTGAGTCAGTATAAATCCTGCCGCCGCCCACCGCCCACTCGCTCTCCACTGCACAAATCACAACCCCACTGGCCGAACCGTATCATATCGCCTCCGTCCTCAAGCAGCAATTTTCATCAGACAACACGACCCTCGCCCCTCGCCCTCTCCACCCCCCAATACCCCCCTTTTCTAGAACCGCTGTTGTCTCTCGATTTCACTAGCAATCATGGCTGCCAACGGCGACTTCTCTGACGACGAGTCCCAGCCTGGATCCCCCATGCTCGATGCGAACGGTCACGATGACATCGAAGAGCAAGAGCCCCTCGACCAGGAGTCCAAGCCTCTGAAGTCTGCGATGAAGAAGGCGGTTCCTCCTCCCCAGCCTAAGCGGCCAGAGCTGCCCGAACAGCCGAACCCGGAGACTCTGGACCTGTCCACGCTGACTCCTTTGACCCCCGAAATTATTGCGCGCCAAGCCACAATCAACATTGGCACCATCGGTCACGTCGCTCACGGCAAGTCGACAGTCGTTAAGGCTATCTCCGAGGTCCAGACTGTCCGTTTCAAGAACGAGCTGGAGCGAAACATTACGATCAAGCTGGGTTATGCCAACGCGAAGATCTACAAGTGCGACAACCCCGAGTGCCCTAGGCCGACATGCTTCAAGAGCTTCAAGAGTGAGAAGGAAGTCGACCCGCCTTGTGAGAGGGATGGCTGCAGTGGCCGCTACAGACTGTTGAGACATGTGTCGTACGTTGAACCTCAGAATAATGTGTAGTCAAGATATTCTATGCTAACTCGGAGATCCAAATTAGTTTCGTCGACTGCCCCGGTCACGATATTCTGATGAGTACTATGTTGTCTGGTGCTGCCGTCATGGACGCTGCCCTTCTCCTTATTGCCGGAAACGAAACTTGCCCTCAACCTCAGACTTCGGAGCACTTGGCCGCCATCGAAATTATGAAGCTCAGCCACATTATCATTCTGCAGAACAAGGTGGACTTGATGAGAGAGGATGGTGCCCTGCAACATTACCAGTCGATTCTGAAGTTCATCCGTGGTACCGTCGCCGATGGCTCTCCGATCATTCCCATCTCTGCACAGCTTAAGTACAACATTGATGCTGTCAACGAATACCTGGTTTCGCACATTCCGGTCCCCGTCCGCGATTTCACCGCTTCCCCTCACATGATCGTCATTCGTTCCTTCGATGTGAACAAGCCCGGTGCCGAGATCGAGGAGCTGAAGGGTGGTGTTGCCGGTGGTTCCATCTTGACTGGTGTTTTGAAGCAGAACGACGAGATTGAGATTCGCCCCGGTCTGGTCACCAAGGACGAGAACGGCAAGATTCAGTGCCGTCCCATCTTCTCTCGGGTCATGTCCCTCTTTGCCGAGCACAACGACCTTAAGTTTGCCGTCCCTGGTGGTTTGATTGGTGTCGGTACTCGCGTGGACCCTACTCTGTGCCGTGCTGATCGTCTCGTTGGTTTCGTCCTTGGTCACCGTGGACGCCTTCCCGCTATCTACACCGAGCTGGAAGTTAACTACTTCTTGCTTCGTCGTCTGCTCGGTGTCAAGACCGCCGATGGCAAGCAGGCCAAGGTTGCCAAGCTTACTAAGAACGAAGTTCTCATGGTTAACATTGGTTCTACGGCCACTGGTGCTAAGGTCGTGGGTGTCAAGGCTGATGCCGCCAAGCTCAGCTTGACCAGCCCTGCTTGTACCGAGGTCGGAGAGAAGATCGCCATCAGTCGGAGAATTGAGAAGCACTGGCGTCTGATCGGTTGGGCCAACATTGTCGCGTAAGTTTAAAGCTCCGCCCCTTATACTCTCCAAGATTTCTTCCCTGAGGTGAGATAATGACGTGATACTAACTTTGGCCATAGTGGTAACACCCTCGAGCCCATTCTGAACTAAAGAAGTTATTGCCCGCTTGGATGGCCAGGCTTGTATCCACCAGATTACGGCTGGTGGGGACGTCAAAGAGTCTCTGACACCAAGTCTTGGCAGGGTCAAGTCACGAATGAAGTAGAATGGTTTGCAGTAGCGAAAGGGGGTGTCAGTTAACTCCCTGATTAGAGACCACAGGGAGCCTAATCGTCGCCTATTCCACCTGCTGATGATTGCGAAGAACAGGAGATCGTGAGTATCTTCCACGATAACCAGTTGAAATGTTCGCAGGATCGAGGAGGCCAGGCAAGCAGCAGGATGGGAAGGCATTTTAGAAGATCAGGTGGCATGGCTGGAGTTGCGCAGACCACTTCTTTGACGTGTGTTACGACGCTTGTGGAAAATATTTCTTACAATTTTTTTCTTTTTTTGTTCATTCTTATTATTCGGTCCGGCTTGCATGGCTCTATGTAGATGCTGTATAGGGGAATGATGAACGCAACGAAATAAAAGTCAGAATTTCTTTGATGTCCAATACGCCGCTATTGAAAACAAGCATAAATGGGGAGGAGCTGAATGAAGGAGTTGTTTGTTCTGCTGCGGCCTTGCCTCCGAGGCTACCGCGGCGGTTGACTAAGGCGCGGACCAGCTCCTCTTTTAACTATTCTCTTACTCCCCCATTCATTGCTTTGTCCGCAACCAAAAGGCCACATCACAGCAGGCTCAATTTCAGGCTGCTGTTGTGCTGCGGGTGTCGCAATGTATATCCTCGAGGTAAAGTTCCCGTACAGACCTCTTCCTCACCATACCAGAAGTTCATCTGGTCTCCCCTTCTAAGCTTGAAGCTCCAGCTAACTCGGGTCATCGTGGCCGTTACAGCAACTGGCGCGTTTCCTCGACCGCCCATTCATCCCCTGGAAGAATGTCCTCGTCGGATTTTCTCTAGGCCAATTTCTTTTGGAGGGCTTTCTGTCTCTCCGTCAGTACAAAGTGCTGCAACGGACCAAGCCCCCGCAAGTATTGGCGGGCGAGGTTTCCCAGAAGGTTTTCGATCAGAGTCAGGTAAGCATCTCTACAAGAACTCAGCAACCACATCATACTGATCAGATGTTTCCGGGCTCATTAGTCCTACGGTCGCGCCAAAGCCAAGTTCGGTCTTGTTGCAGGTCTTTACGGTCAAATTCAAAATCTTGCTTTCATCTATGGCGACATTCTCCCCAAGCTTTGGGGAGTCAGCGGTCTCCTGTTGGCACAATACTTTCCTTCTCGGTTCCAAGGTGAAATATCGCAGACGCTGCTATTTGTCTTCGGATTCAATCTGATCAGCACGGTTCTTTCTCTTCCCATCTCGTACTACAATACTTTCGTCCTCGAGGAGAAGTTTGGTTTCAACAAGCAGACTTTCAGTCTCTGGGTTACGGACTTGCTCAAGGGACAGATGCTTGGTATCGTACTTGGAACACCCATTATTAGCGCAGTTCTCAAGATTATTCAGAAGACCGGCAACTCCTTCTTCTACTACCTGTGGCTCTTTGGCGTCTTCCTCCAGATCTTCGCTATCACCATCTACCCTATTGTCATCCTGCCCTTGTTCAACAAATTGTCGCCCCTTGAGCCTGGTGCCATCAAGACCGGTGTCGAAAACCTCGCTAAGAAGCTTAAGTTCCCTCTTCAAGAGCTGCATGTCATTGACGGCAGCAAGCGGAGCGCACACAGCAACGCCTACTTCTATGGTCTCCCTTGGAAGAAGCACATTGTCATCTACGATACTTTGATTGAGAAGAGTGAGCCTGAGGAGGTTGTTGCAGTCCTGAGCCATGAACTGGGTCATTGGAGTCTCAGCCACACCACAAAGCTTTTCGGTATTGCTCAGGTATGTTCCTGGGTCACAAAGCAGACCAACCACTTCCTTATGAGTGGTCGAAATAGTATAACGACAGGCTGACTTGTACTAGTTCCATATGTTTTACATTTTCGCGCTCTTCTCTGCATTCGTGAGCAACAAGTCTTTGTATCAGTCGTTCGGCTTCTATAGCCAACAGCCCATCATGATCGGATTCCTCTTGTTCTCGGATGCTCTCGCACCGATGGATGCTGTTGTCAAGCTTCTGATGAACATCCTCAGTCGCAAGTTCGAATTCGAAGCTGGTAAGCTTTCAAGACCCTTAACTCAAAACCGTGATTATGATACAATACTAATCAAACCATCAAGATGCCTTTGCTGTCGGTCTCGGTTATTCTGAGCAGCTGGCACAATCCCTTCTTAAGCTACAGATCCAGAACTTGAGCACCATGGACGCTGACTGGATGTACGCAAGCTACCACTACTCTCACCCTATTCTTTCCGAGAGACTCAAGGCGCTCGGTTGGAAGGGTGGAAAGGTTACCGCCCTCAAGGAGGAGGATAGTGAGACGCCAGTTAAGGCGGCTGACCGCGAGCTGTGAAAAGTTGACATTCTAGTGTCTCCTTTCTTTTTCTGGTATGGTGTTACAGGGCCGCTTGAGAGGAAAGGCCCGCCGGATATGGGCTTCTGAAGGCATAATCAATTGTTAATGGATTTTTGAGTTCTTATCACCGGTTATAATAAACCAATCGTAATTGTCTTCCAATGAATTAGTTTCGCCTTGAATGCGCCAATGCAATATGCACAAGTCTAATATATCTTGGGAATCCAAGACAAACAGCAGAAAAACAAATCCCGTAGCAAAGCTGATGCAACCCATAGCAAAACCTGCGCGCAAAACAGTAACTTTTCTTTCGCTTTTATTTCCTACTCAAGCGTCCGACTTGGCCTTTGCCCTCTTCTCTGCAAGTCTGCGCTCCTTCTTCTTCCGCTTCCTTTCCTCTTTATCGAGACCCGCAGCGGTCTCGGCGTTCTGCTCTGTCTCAACAGCATCCATATCCATCCGGACATCGTCATCATCATCGGCAGCAACAACCTCCTCTTGAAGCTTCTTCGGGTCCTCCCACCCCTCATTTCCGGCCTCTGTCTGCTGCGCGTTGCCCTCCTCTCCAGCGCTGAGCTTCGCAAGAGCCAGGTCCCTGCCTAGAACCTCGCCAGCAAGACCAGCCTGAACGCGCTTCAGGTTGTGCAAAATGAGGTTGGGTGCGGCAGCCGTGGTGCGCGAGGTCGGGCCATGTTCGCTGATACCGGCATTAGGTTGAAGGGCGGGGTCTGTGGCGGCGCGATCGAGATAGGCGGCTAGGAAATCGTGCGCGGCAGCCTGGGAGATAGGCTTGGAAGAGAGGATGGTTGTAGGGGGTAGCGGAGAGGGACCCTGGGTGGCCATTGTGGTATGTAGTGAGATTGTTTCTCGACTTGTCGCAGAAGTGTTCAAGTATATGTAAAGGTTGTTATCGGAGTAGTGACTTCCCAAATGTCGGGAAGAGTTATTCGTTGAGTAATGATAGAATATGTCCGCACTCAGTTGCGTCAAAGTAGGTAGATCCGGTTTATTTCGTTATTGCCTGTTTATTGCACCAATTGAGCAGATATGGAGAACTGTAGATGCGCTCTTGCATCGTCCGGCGGAGAGAAAAAGTCGGAGGTGGTCCGTGCACTGCGGCGCCGGAGTTCAATTTTCAGTCCGCCGTCACGGACAACATCTCGCATCCCTCCATCGCCGTCCCCAGGTTTCCGCGCCAGCGAGGTCCAATAACGTCTCACCCTCGTCTTCAACCTTCTCATCAATATGCTTTGCCTTCGGTGTACGGCTCTGCCGACCGCTTTCAGGTCCTTTGCGGCCCCAGCAACCAGGTACGTCCGTCCGAGTCTGGCACCCTGGATCCAATGAGACCACGCATCTGGGCTCTGTATATGGTCCGATTCCTCAATCGGGACAAGCAAATCGCCAGGGGAAGCTCTGGCACTTTAGACACTCAACGGTATTGATGAACGAAATGTCTGACTTGAATCGATCCACTAGACTCACCTCCGCACCGCTCACATCCACCGCAACCTCTCTATCAACACCGTTCCGTGCCCTCTCCTCCACGACCCTCTCCTCGCTCCGCCTCCCTCAACAACATCTCCCCTCCCAGAGCCTCATTACCTCTTCTTCCACCACTACTATCCGCTCTCTGCTCTCCACCAACAACTCCTTCGCAAACCAACAGACCCGCTCCTTCTCCGCTAGTGCCTCGTTGGGCGGAAAGCGCGATACTTACAACCCCTCCCGGAGGGTGCAGAAGCGCCGTCACGGATTCTTGGCTCGGTTGCGCTCGCGAGGTGGACGGAAGATTCTGTTGCGGAGAAGGGCTAGGGGGCGGAAGTCGCTGAGCTGGTAGATTGGAATGCGTTGTTTGGTGGTGATGGGTTCCTTGATTTTTGTTCAATCTCATATTGTGTGTGGGCTGTGTACTATGATGTTTATTGCTCTTTGATTTTTGCGGTATCTGGATTTACTTTACTTATGGGGAAGTTCGGTGATGCGTCTTGTGCTCTGTGACCCTCAGAGTAGGTTGACATGAGGAGATTCAGCTTGGGATATGCCGAGCGGACCTTGCTCGCGTCAGGGAGGGTATCCTTCGCGTTACTGGGATGGGGGTGGTATGATTCTAGGGGTTCTATCTAGCTACCATCAATAGGACGTTGTCCTATGTGTACCATATACATATTTATACATAGATATCTCATTGTCACGTGGTTTGGTTTATTTACTTGGAGTGTGGTGGACAGGGTGTAGGTCAAACAACCAAGTTTACTTAGCTATATTCCTCTCACAAAGATCGGGAGATAGAAGCCGTCTGGTACATAATGCTTGAAGCAGTGAAGAACTGGTCATGTCACCTATGAGACTTGGTAAGTTCCAAGTACCAGTAAAACTTTAGTAGTGGAACTGAACGCAAAAGCATCTGCCAGCACTGTCTACTACAACAGGCAAGGAGAATGGAGAGGAACGAAAGCATCTTCGTGAAGTACTGGCAAAGTATACCTGCCAAGGTCTGGTAGGTGTCAATAAACTACAGCATTCGGTTTAGGTCCAAGTCTCTGGTCACTGACCGGCACTTAGGTTGAACAATATATCATTAACTCCAAAAATCATTTGCGTGTCTGCTCAGCTGGAAAACATTTCTAACAATACAGATCACACGGGTCGGCATATTCGTCCCAGACTTTCAGTGTCCCCCAACAGAGGTGGCTGATCTTTCGATCTAGGTGCTATCTGGGAATTGGCTCAAATATATCCTGTCATGTCTAGTGGTCGTCGTGTGGATTGCATCACTCATCATCTTCGTCATCCTCCATGTCTTCATCGCTGTCGTCTTCATCTTCAGATCCGGTTTCGTACTCATCATCATCATCTTCATCATCGTCAGACTCCTCGTCCTCGTCATCGCCGACCTTTAGTCCATAGTCATCTTCAAACTCTTTCAGTGGCTGCACCGCGGGCGTGAATCCCGATGCCTGGAGACCTTCCTTGATAGTCTAAGCCGACAGTTAGTATATGACACACGAGTAAATGATAATTTCGGGAAAGACAAACCTCCTCGAGGACCGTAGCGCAGGTAACCACGATATTCGCCGTGGATGGGTTGAACAAAGGCAGAATGATGCTCTTCAGAGCGCCCTTCACGTCATCAACGCTAGTAGCCCGCACCTGCTTGAGCACCCGCTCTTTGTAGTCGCTTGGTAGGCGCCGGATCACCTGTCGAATGAAACTGCCTGAGGCCGCGGCACCAATGGTCGACTGTTCATTTGCAAAGCTAACCACAATGCTGCTGATGGAGCCCTCCAGCATCAAAGGATCGAACGGCATCGCACCAGAGAGATGATCCTCAACAATCTGCTTGCTTGAGTCGAAGGCCTTATGGGCGTTGGGAGAGCGATAAACGTCAAAGTTGACGAATCCGGTGTCGATGTTGTAGGCGAAGTTCGTGCCATATGCCAAACCCTTGCCTCGAACCGCAACCCAAAGGGGTCCCTCGACCGCATTCATGTATGCGATTGCAACCATCAAGGCAGGAAGTCTTGGATCATCATACGAATCCAGACCCCGCGCAGTTGCATAAGCGAACGATGAATCAATCGTCGGCATAGGGACCACATACGACTTGCCGCCCAACTTCTGACCAGCCTCACTGAGCAACGGTCTTCTGGCCGTGATAGGCTGCAGAGGGGCACCTGCACCCAAACGCTCAGCAAATGGTTTCCATGCTGACACAGGGTTTTGAAGTTTCTCCAGGTCAGCGATGACCAAGACTCGCATGTTCTCGAAACGGAAAAGCGCGTCTCTGATCTCTTCCATCCGCGCAACGACAGACTTCGGCTCTTCTGCCAGTTGCTTCTTGATCCGTTTCAAGTAACGCGCCTTCACCAAGGTGCTCCGAGCCCGAACAATAGACTCTGCCGCGTAGTGGACCATCACATGAACAGCCGCGAGCATGTCATCGCCACTACGCTTGGAATCGGGCACATCGGAAAGAAGTCGGCTGGTAATCGCCCGGAGTCGCTCGACATCGAAGATCGAGTTCCATGAAAGCTCCTGGATCCATGCAATCGCCGTATGATACTTCTCAAGCTCCACCTGGAATGAGATCCGCAGCATCTCCGAGTTTCCTAGGCTTCTGGCTCCTTCCATGGAGTAGCCAACTGTGTCCCTTTCCAATTCCACAACCACCTGCTCAAAGTTGATGGTTTCCCCGTTCCGGTTGACAGGCAGGTTGAAAAACGCCTCGGTATACACAGACAGCAACGGGCGAAGCTGCACAGGTACGGCCTGCGCCGAGATGAGGAGGGAGAGCTGCACGAAGCTACTGGGGATATGCTCAAAATGGATGAACAAGGGCAGATCGGATCCATCAGCATCCACCAGTTTTTGCGCCTTGTGGGACGGGCGTCCGGCATCCAGGGCAGCACCGGACCTGGCTGTAGTAGTGTCCACGAAATGGATAGACTCTATCCCGGGAATCTGGAACCTCTCCAGCATCTCCTTGGGGATCTCCTTGTCATTTTCAGCTTTAGCTTTCTCCAGCTTGTCGGCCAGCTTCTTCAGCCCTTCCTCACCCAGGCGCTTCTTTTGCTCTGCGACTCTAGCCTCTTCTTCCTTCTTCAGTGTGTCAGACATCTTGACGGACGGGACACCCAGGATAGTGACATGGTTGGCATCAGAAATCCACGTCTTGATGAAAGTGCGCCATTGTGCTTCACTCCACTTCTCCAACACGTCATATTCTTGCAAGGTCGCAACATCAAGCATAGTCGATCCGTCCCTCTTTCCGAAAAGGAAATCCGAGATCACGTACTCCGCAAAGGAAGAAGCGGAGCTTTCAGTAGAGAACTTCCAGGTCCGCCTTTGCCGGTCAATGCACTCCTTGATATACCTCATATCCAATTCCTTCTCCATAGCATCCTTGAGCACTTCGAAAAAGCGTTGCTCTACCTTCGCCAGTTTCTCTGTCTCCACACTGGTTAAAGTGAAGCGGATCTCAATACTGGGGTGATCTTCGGTAGCATAATAAACAGCACTGGCGAGCTGCTCCTTCTCAACCAAGATATTGTCCAAAAGGGAAGCAGATGAACCGGCCAAATACAACAATGCAACATTAACAGCCCCGGCTATTACAGTGTAAGTATCACTTCAAAATGATGGAAATCGCGAAACACTCACTTTGAACAGGATCGGTACAGTCCGGACCGAGGAATCTAATCTCTATCTCTCCAAACGATTCATCTTCTTCCGGGAATTCCACAGTCTGGACAATGGACTTCTCCAATGGCGGCGCCTGCTTGGAATCTACCCACGGTCTCTTGAAAGGTGAATCAGGACTGGGGATGACATCTAGAATAGTATCTTCAAATCTGTCCAAGGTCTCCAGCATGTTTTGGTGATCTACTTCGCCTGTGATAATCAGGCATAAGTTCTTGGGCTGGTACATCTCACGATGGAACGCTCGGATACGATCCGCGGTAAGTACACGGAGCTGCTCCATCATACCGCCCGTCTCGTAGCGGAAGCCTACACCATGCGGGTAAGTCAATCGACGAGCGGTTAGATCGATTAACTCTGCAGAATTATTCTGCACACCCTGCATCTCCGAGTAGACGACTCCGGCGTCGTCACCGGAGCCATCAATATGATGCACTTCGGTATAGCACCCTTCATCTGTCAGTGTTGGAGCTATAACATGCTCTAGGTACACGGGTAAGATTTGAGCAAATCCTTCCCAGCCTGCTGTGTCCAAGGTGTAGGCGGTGTGATCTGTGGCCGTCCAGGCATTAGTGCTCGAATAAACACGTGTTGCCAGCTTGTCAAGGAAGCCCTTATATCTATAGTTGCGAGAGCCCATGAAGCACAAGTGCTCCAATGTATGAGGAGCACCCGAGTCATCGAGAATCTCAGTAGCTAGAACAAAATAACCTGTGACTTTGGGTCCTTTTTGGTCAATGACCACTACCCTCATGCCTGTTCTCTCCGATTCATACTGAGCAAACTCGCTAGGCGAGTACTCCGGCTTAAACTTCTGGAGTAGCTTGAAATGGCTGTTTTGGGTAGATGACATGTTGCTCAATGGTCTCTGGAAATGTGATTTATAACCAAATCCTGCGATCACACCCCGTAGCGATAATCTGAAAGACTGTTAGTATTCCATAGACCAGAAACGCAGATGTCTGAGAAGCAAATATAACAGTTTTATTCATTTCGAAGAAGCTAGCAATGCTTGAGGTTCGGGATGCGGGGAACTGAAACGGGAAAAGCACCCATTCCATGTCTGAAATACCAATAGCAAGAATAAGGGAACTGCAAATTGTAATAATACGACATCACGGAGACCATGAAGCATGCTGTATGACTGCGCAAAACTGTGGCAGCCAATGTAAGGCTGCCGGTTGAGGGATTGGATGTTCCAATACAGACAACGACGGAGGGGCAGTCTCTTTTCTTGCTTTTTTTTTTTATTCAATGGAGTTCAGGGCTGGCACTAGCATGGACTCACATGGATCGAGAAGCGTTTGCCCGAGTCAGGCTTCTCAATAGTAACTGAGACAACACGATGGGCTCTGCTTGACGCCGGTTATGATTGTTTCAGGAATTTTAAGGTCACACAGCTGGCCGCTGAACGAAGGTTACCCTCCAACTGTAACGGTTCAGAGTGGAGTAGTTCAGGTTCCGGTCCGATAGAGCTCACCACACCAACAGACACTTCACGAAAAGACAACCCGGATCTAGGTTTGAAGAAATCTTCATCGAACAAAAAACGAAGAATATACCTGCAGATAAGACACCCAAAAAAAAAGAAAGAATAAATTTTAAAAATGGTCTCAGTTTGGCCGTGGGGAAGAGCGAGACCGTTTGTGGACTTGCCTATCGCAGCCAAGGCGGTGAGCTGTGAAGTCACATGGCGGTGTTGACAGCTCGCCTTCCCTTTCGGTTGCGATTTGCTTCATTGGATACCTTGGTAATCTTTGGGGATCGATACCTGGCAGATCGCCTTTACAAGGGAAGCGGAGCTTAGTGTGGCTCCTCTGTTGGCCTGCCTTACGTCTTTGATCCGCCGCTTACCAAGAATCAAAGGCTCTTGTTTACTGACAAGATGTCCGCTAAGGTATCGGAGCAGGACATAGGCCAGTCGGTGCTGGATTTCGTGACCGATGGTACTTATCCAGGGTCGGAGCAGGTTGTCGCCTCTGACTTTTCTGGCTCTATCTTGGCCAAGGAATTGGAGCTGATATCGAAGGCTAGAGAGCAAGTTGAAGTAAGTAGTATTTAATGCGGAGCCCCGCACAAGTAGCAGCCCAGATGGCAGTATAACTAAATGAGAAATCCCAATAGGCCGAGATCAACTTCCTCAGTCGTGAAAACAACTTCGATGCCGACGGATGGATTTCACAAGCCAAGCAGCTTCATGCAGACATTGAACGATCGAGAGTCACTGCGAGGGAAATCGTCGAGCAACATGAAAAAACGCAACCTTTGCAATTGAAAGTGGAAGATGCTTCTGCGAAAGTTGGCCTCATTGAGACCGAAATCGCGTTCAATCAGGCGGTAACCAGTGCGCTGACAGAAGTACAAAAGCTCTGCAAACAACTAGACGGCGGACGAGCAGCTCTCGGAGAGGGCCGCACCATGGCTGCCATTGACATATTGGAATCCACTGAACACGCCGTCAAGCGAAGCAGTCATTTCACAAACACAAACGTTCTACATATACTGCTAGAGAATGCCGCCGGGCTGCGGAAAGATATCATGGACGCTGTCCGTAACCGCTGGAACGAACAGCTACATATCGATAAGACGGAGGGAAAGCTGACCATTTCCAAGCACAGCGGTATGATTCTTCTGTTGGATAGTGCCAGGCCATTCAAGCTCACTAACACATTCCATAGATGATGCATTGCACGAGACTATCGTGGCCTTGACCAGGCTTGAGATGTTCCCCTCAGCAAGGGATAGGTTCCAAAAGGAATTAATATCGAAGATAATTGATCCGATCTTGCTGCCTGGAGCCACTGGGCGTAGCCATGAGTGCCATGTTTCAGGGTCTACGATATACCTTGACCCGCAGCCATCAACGGCGTCAATACCAGAGCTGCTTGAACGCCTGGTCAAGGTATTGGGCTTCTTGAAGCAATATGTTCCCCCTCCTATTGTGGAATCATTCTCGGAAATGTTCATTCCCTCGCTGTCTTCCAAGATAATTGAATTGTGGCTATCACCTGCTATTCCTACCGATCTTGAAGGATTGGGACAGTTTGAGCAGATTCTCGATCATGTCCTCAAATTCACGAAGAACATTGAGGGTTATGAGTGGCACGGCCAAGAAGAACTCATCTCTTGGGTCAACCAGGCTCCACGACTCTGGATAGCTAGAAGGCGCGTTGATTCATTGGATCAAGTTCGGAGAATCCTCGCTGCTTCCCAAGGCACTACACAACAGGTTGAGAGAATTGAAGTCGAGAAGGTCTCTGGGAGTGATGAAGCGCTGCTGGAGAATGCTGCACCTGATGATTGGGACGCTGGTTGGGAAGAAGACAATGAGAGCGGTTCTAAGGGGAAGCAGCCCAGTAATTTCGACGATGAGGAAGACGTGAGTGCCTGGGGGCTGGATGATGATACTGAGGAACATGACCCCAAAACGAAGAATGGCACAGCCACGGTATCTGGGGACAATGATGATGATGCTGGAGATGCCTGGGGCTGGGGTGACGAGGATGAAGAACAGAACGCCGAGGTCTCAGAGCCCAAGACACCAGTTGTGCCTGTAACTGTCAATGGCAAGGGTGGGGCCAGCCATATCACTCCCAGAGAGGTTACTTTGAGGGAAAAGTACACCATCACAGACATCCCCGACTCTATTCTGGGTATCGTCAAGCAACAAGTGGTGGACTCTAATGCCATGTCCCAGCCTGCGTAAGTCTTTCATGGTCAGAATTATATAGTGATTCTAATACGTTGCAGGCATGCCCACTCACGTGTGGTTTCCTCCGGAACAGGACTTCTCGCACTCCCAACTCTGATATTGGCCATGTTCAAAGCCACAGCTTCGACGTTCTACGGTCTCAAATTGAGTGCTGGGCAGATGTATTTATATAACGACAGCCTGTATCTCGCCGGTCAAGTTCGTGATCTCGCAGAGGAGTACCAGCTCGCCAGGCTTCATGCAGATATTGAAGCTCTTGAAAAATATGGAAAACTGGCTTACAGCAAAGAGATGCAGACCCAACGCACAATTGTCACAGACCTTCTAGACGGTGCACAGGGCTTCAGCCAATGCTCAGAGCAACCGTTCCTAGGCGAATGCGAAAATGCAATCAGCGCAACAGTGGACAGAATTCGCGACGTTTTCAAAGAATGGCAGCCAATCCTGTCGCAGTCTGCACTTCTTCAATCGATCGGCTCATTGGTTTCAACTGTCATCAGCAAGATGATAATCGAAATTGAGGATTTGGGTGACATTTCAGAGCCCCAGTCACAGCGACTTGTGTCATTTTGCAACCAAGTGACTGGGCTGGAAGATCTATTCATCCCTGAGGGCCCAGATAACACCGAGCGTTCGCCTATGACAGCCGTCTACGTGCAAAACTGGTTGAAGTTCCAGTATCTTATCAATATATTGGAAAGCTCTCTTGCTGACATCAAATTCCTTTGGCTCGAAGGCGAATTGCGTCTAGAATTTTCTCCAGACGAGGTCGTGGATCTGATCGAAGCTCTTTTTGCCGAATCCGACTACCGGCGTAAGGCTATCGCGGACATCAGAAGGGCATCACGAGGTCAATAGTAGTTAGCTTTACTTGCATGTATATAAACTTAACAAAATAACATATTGTTGTCTTTGGCGTAAATTCTTGCTCTTCTACTTATCAAGTACGTAATGTTACGGCGGGGAATCTCCGCGCTTTGCACAAGTGGCCGCATCGGTTGCCGTATTTTTTTCCTTCACTCGGTGGAGTTTTCTCAACTGCACTTTGAAGTGCTCTAGATCGCGCCCTTCATAGCCCCCATATTTCCCTTCAGTGCCATTATGAACGGCGTTCAGGATTCGACGTCTGCTGCGGCCTCGTCCCAGTCTGCGCAGAGGCAGGTGCGTGTGCAGCTAGTTAGCAAGCAAGAAGACATTGCGCTGCCTGAGAGCACCGGCCCCATTCTGGTTCCCACAGGTATGAATGCATTTTGGCAGATCGCTGCTAGTCTGCCTTATATACACATACGTGCTCACTAACTTCTTTATTTGTTTGTAGGATTGCGGAGATATGCGCTTTCTACGCTGGTGAACAATCTTTTGGGAAACGACAAGCCGGTGCCATTTGAGTTTTTGATCAATGGCGCATTCCTTCGGACTTCGATCGATGAATACTTGACGGCCAATGGCATATCTGCGGAAACTACTCTGGAAATTGAGTATATCAGAGCGTTGATTCCTCCGCTCCATATTGCTTCGTTCGAGCATGATGACTGGGTTGGCTCGGTGGATGTCCTCTCTGCGACCTCGCCAGCTACCTCTTGGGCTTCTGCGGTCATTTCTCCGGGGCAGGAGAGGATTCTATCGGGCAGTTACGACGGGTTGCTTCGTGTGTGGAATATGTCGTCTCAAATTGTCGCAACCTCACCGTCCCCGGCTGATGGGGGACACGGCGCGTCTATCAAGGCCGCCAAGTTCGTCTCGCCGAATTCGATCGTGTCGGCTGGCCTTGATCGCACCGTTCGACTCTGGAAATACAACGAAAGCGATGATGGATTCTCAGGAAAGATCACCCCGCAGATTGAGCTCTACGGACACAAATCTGGTATCAACTCGTTGGCTGTGCATGCCCCCTCGAACCGTATTCTCTCCGCTTCGGCAGACCACAACATTGGCTTTTGGTCGACAAAGAAGTCAGATGCCCCAGCTGCTCCCGAGAACCTAGTTCCGTCTGCTGCGTCACAGAGCTCCAAGCGCAGAAAGGTGAGCTCGTCCGTCAGCACCCCGCAGCGCGGCCCGCTTGCGCTATTGTCTTCCCACACCGCGCCAGTCTCAGCTGCCATTTTTGACACGAACGACTCGACTGTCGGTTACTCTACTTCATGGGATCACTCTCTGCGTACATGGGATCTGGTCACGGCCGCTTTAGTAGACACCAGATCGACATCCCATTCGTTGCTATCTCTCGAGCATCTCCCCGAGCACCACCTTCTTGCGACAGGTACTTCTGCTCGCCACATCACTCTCATCGACCCTCGTACGTCAGCGACAACAATCTCCGCCATGACCCTCAGAGGCCACACCAATGCCGTGGTTTCTCTTTCCCGCGATCCCCACAGCAGCTACGGTCTCATCAGTGGCAGTCACGACGGTACCTGCCGAATCTGGGATATCCGTGCTACAAAGACGGATAAGGACGGTGTTGTTGGCGAGAGCGTGTATTCGATTACTCGGAGAAGCTTGGAAGAGCAAGGTAAAGCGGATGCTAAGCGAGTAGGTGGAGAGGGAGTCAAGGTCTTCAGTGTGTGCTGGGACCGTTCGGTTGGCATTGTTAGCGCCGGTGAAGATAAGAGGATTCAGATCAACCGGGGTGAGGGCGTATTGTCTTCCGCATAAGAGGAGTTGCACATATGGTTCTGGCGTTATACTTATAGGATGAAAAGTTTGGTTCTGACTCTTTGTATTAAACGAGCCGCTGTACGAGCTGATGTTTCTACTTGCAATATATCACATAATTGCTCTAAGAGGCAGCATGGAATCACTACTATGATCTCCTTAGAGTCTCAATGTTTCATTGTCTAAATAAAATACATCTCCAGGGTGGAGAAGGTCAAGCCAGAACACTAATTTACAAAAGCAAGTTTATAACGCCATTCCATGCCCCAACTGAAACGAAGCCGCAAGACCACTGGGGTCAATAAATGAATCATCATGTTAACCTCACAGTCTTCTCTCCATGCGGTTGAGCTTGACAGCAGATTTGATCTAGAAATCATGTTAGTAGAATTCTTGCTTTGTGTAGTACCCCACGACCACATCCACAAGCGAAGTGCTCCAACACTCCCTGGTATCATAGTCGGAGATATTTGAAATTGGGTGTAAACCAACCTGGCTCCTCGTCCGCTGTCCCCGAACGGGCAAACCGAGCGCATGGCGCCGACCACGGTAGGTTCCCGTCTCCTTCAGACGCTTGATGTTATCGAGGTACTGTCTGCGGAGGTCGTTCTCAATCTTCATATCGGACAAGGCGGCCGTGATATCGAGGACCTGCTTGTTCGCCAAGTCGCCAACCTTGCATGTTGGGTGGATGTGGAAGCGGGCAAGGAGACGGGTTGAGGTCAAGTTACCGATGCCGAAGAAGGACTCCAGCGATTTCTGAATTCAGTCAGACCAGGCGTTGAAGGAAAGATGGAAGTTCGGAGTTGCTTGCCTTGACGAGGTTTCGCTCGGGGAAGTTCACGCCCAAAATGAAAACCTGATTGCTTATTAGCCACATATTTGAGGGTATCCCTATACTGAAATATTATTAATACTTACCATCTTGACGGATTGGCTTGTTCAGTTCTCCAGGAGATGCGAAATGGCTCCGAATGCCTATGCGCTGCGCTATTCTTCTATCAACCTCCGCAGTTTGGCTCAGTTCAGCGCGGAAGAAATCGACCAGTAACAATGTTTCTCCGAAATATTCTTGGTAATTTTAAGTTACGCATACAGCAAATACACCCTCAATGTTCCACTATTGTGGTGCGGTAAATGAAAATATCATGTAATAACTGCAAATATACAGAGTACGCTAATCCTCATCTGGTTGTGGTGCTCTTGGCACCTCCGCAGTAATGCAAGCTGGCCTCCATTCGCCGAATGATTGCTCCTTGAGTCTCCTGTGTTCTCAAGCAATTGTTAGATTTCTCCTACATTGGAGACATCCTGAGCAATCATGAACTTCAAGAACATTTTTCTGTCTTTCTTCTTCGTTCTGGCGGTTGGACTTGCTCTTGTCCACGCCGAAGAGGCTCAGCCCCGGGGTCCCAAGATCACCAGTAAGGTATGTATAGATGTGATCTTCGGCGCTTACAACCATTGTGAATTGCTTTCCAAGTATGACATACTAACTGCAATTACATACAGGTGTTTTTTGATATTGAGCACGGAGACAAGCCTCTGGGCAGAGTTGTGCTTGGCTTGTATGGCAAGACTGTTCCTAAGGTACGTGATCGTCGTCATGCTATTGTCACTCGAAGCTCCTAGACTGATAATATTACTTTTGCTTTTTTAGACCGCTGAGAACTTCCGGTATGATTTCACGAGGTCAATGAAGCTTCTACGCCATTCTAACATTGCTCGTATTCAGTGCTCTCGCTACTGGTGAAAAGGGATTTGGCTATGAAGGATCCACCTTCCACCGTGTCATTAAGGACTTCATGATCCAGGGTGGTGACTTCACTCGTGGCGATGGTCAGTACTACAAGATCTTCGTTATATGTGTACAATGCCCCTGCCATATGCTGACTCTTTTATGAAAAGGTACCGGTGGAAAATCTATCTACGGTGAGAAGTTCGCCGATGAGAACTTCAAGCTGAGGCACACGCGCAAGGGTCTGCTGAGCATGGCCAACGCCGGCAAGGACACCAACGGCTCCCAGTTCTTCATCACCACCGTTCCTACACCGTAAGTCCGTGCCAATCCTGTATAGCGATGACAGCCAGCTTACGATTCTGGGATAGTTGGCTTGATGGCCGCCACGTTGTCTTCGGTGAAGTGCTCGAGGGCTACGAGATTGTCGCTCAGATCGAGAACGTGCCCAAGGGCCGTTCTGACAGACCTGTGGAGACTGTCAAGATCGTCAAGAGCGGAGAGCTGGAGTCTGATGACAAGGCTGAAGAAAAAGGTAGCAGCCACGAGGAGCTGTAGACCTGTTTCCTGAGGTCTCAGCCTGCTTCTCGATAAGACTGTGATGTGCTGATCGCTTGTAAAGAAACGAGCTCTGAAGAAGAGTCACAACCTTCAGCTATTGCTGTTGTTCCTTCTCCAACCCCTTTGCCTATGACATCTGCCAACGCTCCTTATACCTTCCCGAAATTCGCAGCGCTTGCCATTGTTGTCGGTCTCTTGGTCGTCCTGGTCCGACGCAGCTTTAAGGGAGAACAGGAGAAGGCTGAGAGGAGCATTGTTTAGAAAGATATTGTACTCATCCAAATTACATGGAAAGAATTGCTAAGTAAATATGCCCTCTGCTGCAGCCCGTACTCTACGTCTTCCTTGCAGCGTACAACTACATAGTACTGCAGGCCGTATTCGAGTGCCACATGACGAGCCGACGCATAACCCACGCCTTTAGAACAGCCGTGGCAAGCGCGCCAGGAGCAAGTGCTGTGAGATCATCTCTCAGTGGCAAGTAAGAGAAAGGCTTGGCCTCCGGTTGGGCCAACGAAGTACTTTTGTGGTAAGCTCCACAGGCAGGCAGCGGCAAGGATGCGCCCACCACCTAGTCTACCTTTGGAACAGTCCAAGTACTCCTGCCACCCCTAACCATCTAGTAGTTTGTTAGTCAGTGGTATGATAGGCACCGTCCAGTAGGAAAGTTTTTCTCGGCGATAAGATTTACTCGTTGCCTACCATGATTCACCGACCCCACGCTGATGATTTGAGTGGCAGACCATTCCTCCTGCGGAGTAAGGTTATTTCCTCTCAGGAGTAACGCTATTCCTCTGAGGTTCCTTTGCGGTCATTGGGACTTGTGGGTTTACAATGTCTAGCTTGCTTTCGGCGTGACCGTGACGAACTATGGACTTCATAGTCAGACTTCGAATATGAAATAAAAACCGTTTAACCGGGTGTAAGTAACAAACAGGTAACCTGTTATATACAGCAGTTGGGCACGGACAGCATGAACGACAACAGCACTATCATCATCCAAGGCCTCTCAACGGGGATTTAGTAATGCACAATGATGCTTAAATCACGTCAATCCTGGGGTGCGAGTGTCCACTTTTTGGCGTTGTAAGCCTAGTATGGGACGATCATACTCCGTACTGTTAAGACAAATTCTTGTATGCTGTGGTCAGGAGTTAAGGAATACAATTTCATACATTGCTACTGTCAGAAGTTCTGATTACCGAGAATCAGTCAACATACCAGGGCGCAGAAGCCGATCACATTCCACGATACAGCGACGACGTTGACACTGTAAAATAAGGAAGACGCCGGAGGCGAAGTATACATCGCCATGGCCGGGCTGCCAAGTAAGGATGCGCTTGGCTGGAGAGGGTACATCACGTGGCCGTGACAGTATCTACGGGGGGGGAGGCGAGCCTGAGGCAAACGGCAGAGTTTTTTTAGACCTCGTCAGATTGGCTCAAACCGGATCAACTGGTGAACAAGTCGCTGCTACTAGTACCCTAGATAGTATAGAATGTGGGATTTTGGCCAACAACCCTAGGATCTTGCAGCTGGCCAAAATTTCAAAATAGAAAATGTATTATGGCTTGTAGTCGAATCGACAGCGTTTCAATGCGGAAACTTCCTTGATCTTGATCAGAGTTTTACACTTTTAAATCCATGATCCGGTTGACCAAAGGGGACAAGCAGAGACTACAGGAGGAACTTCCAGCAAGTGAGTTGAGTAGTAGTAGTGACGGAGGTACAACAGGGCCAAAATAGACAGGGCCCAGCCCATCATCATCTGGCAACACAGGCAGAACCGCCAGAACCAACTACGCCGCCACTCTGTTTCGTTTAGCCTTTTTAGAATTTTTTCTGGATTTTTCCCATTCCCCCTTCCTGTTTGGTGCAATGGCCGTTTGGCCTGCGCTGGCCGGCTTGCCCTCCTGCTGCTGCTTCCCTTCGCTTCTTTTTTACACGCTGAACCTTTTTTTCTCACCCGGACCGTCCCCAATAATCCCATCGCCGGGCTGCCAATAAGCAAGCAAAACCTTCCCAGTGCGCAGGCCTGCCAACCACTGCCAGTGCATTATTCCCTTAGTTTCGTAGTCATCGTCTTTGCCTCTCCTCCCCGTTCTCCGTCCCACAAACCTTCTTCCTCTTCCCTACTTCTTTTCCTCCCATCCCCTCTAAACCTCCCCTCCTAATCCAGTCTGGTTTCAATTTTTTTTTCTCCAATATCTCCACATCATATCCTATTCTCTTCCCCTTCCCCCCTTTTTTTCTTCTCTCTTTCTACACCGTAATAGAGGATTAGATCTGGGAGATCGTCTTGTTCTTCGTTTAGTATTCCTCCCCAAGGTCTTTCTTTACCCTGTTCCTCTTTCTCGCACTGTGTTACTCTTATTGATCCCCTGTGTATTGCCACTCGATAGAGACGCGGGGACTTTCTACTTCACTTTTTCATTTTCTTTCCTTTTGTCCTGTACAGAAGAAAAGAAATTTCCAGTGTTCGCCCGCAAGGACAACATCCGCTGAAAAAAACGCTTTGTTCAATTACCAGCATAGTACGTTTTTTTTTTCTTCTTCTGTGCCGGCTCCTTCAACGACTTCCAACGCGTTTTGCTCACCTGTCTTCGGTGTCCACAGTTCGAAATACCGCAAATATGGCCGACAGCTTGAAAATGGGAAACCTTTCCCTCAACGAGTCTCAGCACGCTCCTGCCGCTGCCCCCAACACGGGTCGCGCCGCTTACATCCCTCCCCATCTTCGCGGACGCCAGATGGGTGGAAACATGGACGGTGCTGCCGCTGCCCCTCCCCCCGGTCCCGCCGCTGGCCCTGGCAACTCCTGGGGTGGTCCTAGGTATGTGATCTTGCATTACGGGCGTGTCCCATTTCGCGTTGTGTGTAGTGACTAACTGGCATGATTTTGCAGAGGCGGCCCTCGCGGTGGTCAGTGGGCCAACGCCAACGCCCCCGATTTCAGCCCTCGCGGTCCCAATGGTAACACTAGCTGGAGCCCTCACGAAGCTCGCCGGCCCTTTAATCCAAATGCTTACGGACACCCAGGTCACGGAGGCTCTTATGGAGGAAGTGGAGGTGGTTCTGCCCGAGGCTCTGGAGATGGCCAGTGGCGTGACGGCAAGCACATTCCCGGTCCTGCCAATCCCCGTCTCGAACGCGAGCTTTTCGGTCTTCCCAACGATCCCACCAAGCAGAACACCGGTATCAACTTCGCCAACTACGACGACATCCCCGTGGAGGCCTCTGGTCACGATGTCCCGGAGCCGGTCAACGCCTTCACCAACCCGCCCCTGGATGACCACCTGATCGAGAACATCAAGCTCGCCCACTACCAGACTCCCACTCCCGTCCAGAAGTACTCCATCCCCATTGTCATGAACGGCCGCGATTTGATGGCTTGCGCCCAGACTGGTTCCGGAAAGACTGGTGGTTTCCTTTTCCCTATTTTGTCTCAGGCTTATCAGAACGGTCCTTCCGCTGCTCCTGCCCAGGCTGGCGGTCAATTCGGCTACGGACGTCAACGCAAGGCGTACCCGACCTCCCTCATCCTGGCCCCCACCCGTGAGCTTGTTTCCCAGATTTTCGACGAGGCCCGCAAGTTCGCCTACCGCTCCTGGGTCCGCCCTTGCGTTGTGTATGGTGGTGCCGATATCGGTTCCCAGCTCCGCCAGATCGAGCGCGGATGTGATCTTCTGGTTGCTACCCCTGGTCGTCTTGTCGATCTTATCGAGCGTGGCCGCATCTCTCTGGTCAACATCAAGTACCTGATTCTGGATGAGGCCGATCGTATGTTGGACATGGGTTTCGAGCCCCAGATTCGCCGCATTGTGGAAGGCGAGGATATGCCCCACGTGAACGACCGCCAGACGCTGATGTTTTCGGCCACTTTCCCCCGTGACATCCAGATGCTGGCTCGCGACTTCTTGAAGGACTACGTCTTCCTGTCCGTCGGCCGTGTCGGTTCTACCTCTGAGAACATCACTCAGAAGGTTGAATATGTTGAAGACCACGACAAGCGCTCCGTCCTTTTGGATATCCTCCACACCCACGGCACTAGCGGTCTGACCCTCATCTTCGTCGAGACCAAGCGTATGGCCGATTCTCTGTCCGACTTCCTTCTTAACCAGCGTTTCCCCGCCACCGCTATTCACGGTGATCGTACCCAGCGTGAGCGTGAGCGTGCTTTGGAAATGTTCCGCTCTGGCCGTTGCCCTATCCTTGTTGCCACTGCTGTTGCTGCTCGTGGTCTCGATATCCCCAATGTCACCCACGTCATCAACTACGACTTGCCCACCGACATCGATGACTATGTTCACCGTATTGGTCGTACTGGTCGTGCTGGTAACACTGGTATCGCCACTGCTTTCTTCAACCGTGGCAACCGGGGTGTTGTCCGCGACCTGATCGATCTTCTGAAGGAGGCTCACCAGGAGGTCCCCTCGTTCCTCGAGAGCATTGCTCGTGAGGGCAGTGGCTATGGTGGTCGTGGCGGCCGTGGTGGCCGTGGTCGTGGCGCCAACGCTACCCGTGACATGCGTCGCGTGGGTGGTGGTATGGGCGGTCCTCCCTCCTTTGGCGGCAGCAGCTACGGTGCACCTGGCGGCAGCTATGGTGGTGGCGGCAGCAGCTATGGCGCCCCTCCCTCCTATGGCGGCGGTGGTGGCTATGGCGGCGGCGGCGGCGGCAGCTACGGTGGTGGCTACGGCAACCCCTCCGGCCCTACTGGACCTTCTTCCTGGTGGTAAACTAATCACTAGGGGAAGTTGTGGTCTCTGACGAGGCCGTCGGGTCTGATTGGCTTCTTTTTTCTCCATTTGCCTCTCCTTTGACGGATACGATCAGAACGAGTCCTGAGTTCTTCTTCTCTTTTCTCTCATCCCTATTTTCTCTCTCTCTCCCTCAGGGCCGGCTTTGTCATGACCGCCACGACATTATCTTAGATGCGTTCTAAGAATCTGTTTTTCTTTGCTTGTTGTTTTTTTCTATTTCGTTATTCTCCTATGTGCAGGTGTTTTTTTCTGCTGCTGAGCATTTTATCAATGTTGCCTATTTCATCGTTTTGTTTTAGACATGGGTCTCGATGTGGTCCGATCTCCTTATCTCGCTGCTCGTGGTTATACCCGTTTATAATCGAGAGCATTCGGGTCGGCATTGCATGGATATCATAGAATGCGTTGTCTTTCTCCTGCGACCGCTTCATCAGATACCCTTTTTGTTCTCAGGCGGCCATACGGAGATCCGCTTGAACGACGCGTGCCGAGCGGGGGTGCCGGCTTTTCGTGTTCAGAAAAGTGCTTTTTATGATTTTTCCCTGCTTGGTGCCAGGCAGCTGCATCGACCGTGTCTCGCGAATAGATTTCTTACAGTTTCGGTTTCTCATGGCGGGGTTTCTCTTATTCCGTTTTCTTTTTCCATCCGTGTTGTTGTTTCGTGCTTTGCTTGAGATTATGCTTTACTACTCCAAGCTGTGTTAAGCATTCGCACCGGAGTTGGAGAGACATCAAGGTCTGTGTGGCTGTGACGTCTTTCGGCGAGCATTGATCTTTTTGCACGACTTCAAGGAACGATGGGTTACAAAAATGGGAATGCGGGTGATAGAGATAGGTTTCTTCTTTGCATTGTGTATGGCGTTGGCTCGAGCTGCTGTGTCCACAAAAATATTCTCTGCACTGGGGTCCGTGGAGGCTGACATCGAATGGGATCTTCTTTTTCTGGTTCATATCTCGGATCCGTGGAGGATGGGAAGCTGCTTTGCTGGCGCTATTTGTGGGTATCATTATATCATGTCAGTAGCAGTTTGGGCTCAACGGTTAATGCCGAAGACGGCCTTGCTTACGGAGACCGCGCGTCTCAGAAATAAGGGAGCTAGCTATTCTCTGTTCAAAGTAAAAAAGTCTGATGCTCGTTTATGCGTAACTGAAATGATAATGTCCACCTGGTTGCATTATTTCCTCAGCATTTAAATTTACGTAGGCACACATCAGTCAGTACGTATAGATTATCTAAACTTTGCTTCGTGTCAGAGTAGTTTCTATTATAATGCTTTCACACCCATCTTGGAAAGGTGTTCAATCAGTCTGATCTAATGTCTGATGGTGAATTGGTGAATGGTGATGGCATGATGGTTGTGGTGAGGCGGGTCTTGTTTGCACTGTGAGCCTACATCGACAGACCAAATGTTTGATGGAGTGAAGTGTAGAAGTCTTTCACCATGATCCTACCAGGAAGGGATTGCCTGGATAAAGTAATAAATACTGACGGGACTGCTCATGCGAATGATCGAGTTCCAAGCGCGTGTTAGTTACCTAGTTAACTAACTATACAGGCTACCTTAGTCACTCCCGCGCACGATCGGAGATCAAGCCAAGGGAGAAAGAAGAAAGTCACGGATCGTCCAGGATCACGTTCCCTGCCCACCTCCCAATTTCTTCCCTCTTTCTCAATCTTCCATCCGCGTCAAACCTCCCCAGCTCTTTCATCTCATTATTCCCCTACCTTCTATCACCCACTGGGCGACCATTCTTTCACTCGTTCATCCATTGCGTCGTCCTTGAGCTAACTATCCCATCAATCGCTGTCCCCCTGCGCGGCTACCGCTCTCAGGACACGCCGAGAACGGATCCTTACGTTGCGGTCTTGAGGGCTCCATACTATTCCACCCATACGAAAGACCATCGTTTCGTGAAACCACGCGACTTCCAAGATGGCTGAGGTTGAAAGCACCGCCGCGGACGAGTCGTTTGCGCAATCCGAGCCGCAAGATGAGCAGCAAACTCATAACATGACCGTCGGTATTAGGCGTCAGGCGAACGGCACTATCGGGTCTGTCTATTCCGGAAATAAGATTCGACATCTCAAGAAGGAAGACGGCATTCCGCTATGGCGCAAGGACATCCAGTATCAGTTCCTCAAGCTCGTCTTCGAAGACCAGACTAAGGTCTTTACCCGTTGGCCAGATGGAGAGAAGAACCTGGATTTTGCGGACATCTACATCGATGCTATGGCTAGGAGTAGCAAGACGAGCAAGATCTTGAAGGACAAACTTCAGAACGATAAACAAGCAGCTATCAGCATGGCTATGGTTTGCTTGCTGGTCAATTTCGGAAGGATGAATACCACTCTCAACTGTATGCCCTCCATCCACCTTCAGCTTACAGGCATTCTTTCTGCTTTTCTTCGTCGTTTACTGATATGTACCAGTCTTTCCTGAGATGCGTGCCCAACTGCGAACCTATCACTCCATTCCTTCGCTACAGGCTCACCAAGACCCGAACGCCTACAAGCAGCTCCAAGACGCCCCTCGTCTCAAATCCATCCTCAAAGGTGCTTCGGAAGACGTCGACCAGCCAAATACTCTAGAAAGAATCAAGCGCCATGCAATTCCTCGCACCAACCCGGTAAACCTCATTTTCGTTCTGGCACAATACGCGCCCAAGGTATCTGAGATGCACTTCTTCCCTCCACGCGACTTCTTTGACCTCGTCATGCGGGGCACATTGAGCAGTAAGAGTCGTGCAAAGGCATTCCTGTGGTTGATGTGGTGGTACCTGGAAAGCGATTTCAGCGCCGAAGCCGCACGCAACAATCCGTTTGGACCCGGCCTGGACGGTGAAGGAACCGGGGGCTTGCCCATCAAGGTGCCTCAATTTGAAAGCCTTACCGAGGAACAAGCAAACGAGGAGAATGTTGATACTCAGTCTGAGATTGAATATGGAGAGGCTAAGCGCCTGGAACGCAAACGTCAGTTTCACAGACCTTTCCTCGAGTTTTATTCGTGCAATCATTGACACCATCTGCAGGTATTCTGGAAGAAGATGAGCCGATTCCTAGAGTGACCAAACGCTCCAAGAAGGGTACGTTTCTGAGATCAATGTATCATATCCTCATTTGACTGACATTTCGTGGTAGGTTTGCCAGACTTTGGCTATGAGGAAGATGGCTCGGGAGATGTTTCGGGTAAGTCTGTCCAGAAAAATTCTCAGGCTTCCCAATTTACTAACCTGATTATCATAGGTCGAGGCGATGGCCGCGGTTCTACTATGTCAACCCCCCTACATCCCTCTTCCAAGCGCTATCCGCAGGATGATGAGGATGATTATCAAACTCCTGGACAGTCTGCCAGGTCTCGGTACAAGAGACCTAAGCGGGATTCTTCCCTCAACCGTTCTGTTGGTCAGCAGCGTCTCATCTTAAGAACCAAGATGGAAAACACACCTGACGCTGCTTCTCCAGCTCCTCCAGGCTCTGGCCATCCCATTCTAAACCGGTTCGTCGCAGAACCTACCTTACCTCAGCAGTCTTCTTCTCGCCGTCCCCGGCCCCTTACACAGCACCAGCTCGCTGTTGAGCAAAATCGGCGACAGCGAATTGAATATCTTCTAGCCAAGCGGAAGAATGAGGCATATCGTGTCTTGCGTGCGAATCGAGAGAGCGAGCTGCCGCTCGTCCGTCACGGTCGTTTATTATCAACCCTGCCTGATGATTATGATACGGACGATGAGGAGAGATCGTGGGGCAAAGGCGGGCTTATTCCAAAGCCGGAGGAAGAGGAAGACTTTGGTGAATGCGCCAGCTACTACCTGTCTGTCATTCGCAAGGCGGCCAGGCGCTTGGACCGATGGGATTATGATGATGCCAACGGCCCGAAACGTGACCGCAAGAAGGAAAGAGAGCAACGTCAGAAGGCAAGAGAAATCAGATTGGCCATGGAAAACTCCTCAGATCTTGCTGGGCGCGTCCCGTCTTCGGCCCGTAGCAGAGCCCGCGCTGCGCGCAATGCTAAACGCAAGCTTGCTGGGGCAGCATCCGGTGCCTCGGCTACAGAGTCCAAGGAGCAAGGCGCATCGACATCGCGTTCTAAAGCTAACAGGAGCCGTGCTCAACGTGATGCTGGAGATGGTGAGACAGCCAACCCCGATGCCGCTAAGGATGGTCTCGAAGTGCCATCCCGGGATCAGGAACTCTCCCCGATGCCTGGATCGGCCCAGATGGGCGATGAAGACGGAGACATTGAAGGCGAGGAAGGACTTGACGATATTGACCGTGAGATTCTAGGAGAAGGAAGTGGAGAGGAAGATGTCGGTACGTCACGCAAAGCTCGTACATCTCACCCTGCCGAATTAGGCTATGAGGACAGCTTTATTGGAGACGGGGGTGATCCAGATGAGGAGGGTGAGGCGCTCTCATCCGATGAGAACGACGAAGAAGCCGACGACGACGATCTCGATGAGGGAGAAGGAGAAGCCGATGGTGATGATAACTCCTCTACCATGGAAGGTGGGAACGGATATGCTGCCAGTGAGACTTCTTCGGTCGCTGGAGATGCTGCCGAGCCAGCAACTGAAGCTGGCGGTGAGACAGCAGAACGAGAAGATATGAAAGATGAGGTTATGGAAGATAAGTAAGCCATATGTCTGTGGGCTACGCAGCAACCGCCATGGAGCTTGTTAATTCGCCTTGCGATTTGGTTGCTCTTTCAACCAAATCCATTTCTTATGTCTGTCCTTCATATGACTAATTTGCCGTATCTAACTTGGCAACGCTTTTTCAATGTGTCCCTTCATATCTTGTATTCTGTTCCTCCCTCTTTTCTTCATTTCCTTTTGCACTTGTTAAACCCACGGGGATTGAGACTAGCTTGATACAATACATTATGTTACTATTATTAGCTCGAAACCTGTTCGCCTTCGATGGTCCTGGCTTTCCCATTTAAGCTGAAAGTCCGTCTCAATTCCTTGTTTAGACAGAGGGCTACTATATGTGTAGGATTATTCAAGAAATTGCGTCGCCATGGAAATGCAAGCGCCGCGCTTACAGGGAGTCTTTCTGGTTGCTCGAAGTTACACGCAACACTTCCCACGTTCTGAACAGTACGGCTAGTAGTAACATACTAAATTCTAACCTCCTTATAGTGAGTGTGCGTTGCTCTGCCTAGGTTTTCCGGATGCCCATAACACTTTTCCTAGTATGTTCCTTTCGATGTATATATTGAAAAGTGCTCTGCAGGTCCAGCTCACTCTGACAGTACATCATGGTTGTATTGGTAAGAAGGGTAGTCAGCGGTTTCACTAATACTGATGCTGACGTCTACTGTACACTATATGAAACGTGATCTTGCGTCCAGATACCTGTGGCCAAGCTCAGCCCAGTATGATATCGTGCGGGGTGTACATGTTAAGCTGCATAAGTAGCGGGGACGGTCGTATTAGAACAAGTGTCATCCGCCCCAAGACAGTTCTGAATGGCGTCACTACTAATGATAGACACGTACAAGAGGAGATACTATTGGAGGTATGATTTCCAATGCAGGGTGAAACTACGGTGACACACTTGGTGTAATAGTCGGTGCACAAGCTCGAGGGGAAGGAGGAGGTCGTGACGTGGAAGCTGCTCTTTAGTTGGGTGAGTTGACGTCCCTGAGTCAAGGATTAGCAACCATGACATTGTTGATTTTCTCCGACTCGATCTCCTCCCGAGTTCACATGTGCTAGAGAAGCAAGGGCTTCGAGGGGATTTCCGAAATGTGAGGTTGAGCCAGGGTCAGACAGTAACATACTGACTGGTACCCTAGACCACATCCCTATACTGTGCTGGCCAGACATACAATAGAATTCAGCCAAGTTTTCAGATGCGAGTGCGCAGAGACAAAGTATGACTCTGACGGACTCTTCTTGTCATCATGAAAATGGTTGGGACTGGAGTGTTTTGGCGGGTTCCTTTTTGTGGCGGCAGCTGGAGGTGGTGGAGCTAAGACTGTTTTACATGTGATCGCAGGATGAGCTGCTCATTACGGAGTATGGCTTCCCCCAACATTCCTTCGGCCTCTCTTGCATCCTCACTGCTCCGGATTGTTCAGGGTTTTCTGACTCTGCACCACTTTGCATTCTTAATTATTCATACTACACAGGGTCAAACCATCCATTACTAGCTTCTTCCATATATTTATTCAAAAGCAATTGCCATTCATTTTCCCCACCCAGTGGTTCTCAATTCCTTTTCCCCTCAGAGTGCTCTCTGCCGATCCGCCGCAAATCTTGCACCCCCAGTTACTGCCAGTAGTGTTGCTCCACTAGGCCGCTGGCACGAACAGATCTGCCTCCAGCCTCCCCTTTACTATCATTTGGCTGTCTGTGTGCTTGCAGCTCCAGCACGCTCTGGCCTTTCCCTTCTCCTCTCGCCTTCTTCCCCCCACCTCGGCCACGCTCCTTCACGCAGACAGGACAATTGTTCGAAAGAAGTCGACCTACCGATATTTAACCGCGGGTGGGCTGACGGCTGATCTTGCTGGAGCCGGTGGATCACGATATCTGATTACAGTGTCGAGTTGAAGATTTCCCGCGCCTGAGTCAAATAACCACTGCCTCCTTCACGCCTCTCGCTCTCTCTTCCATAGCTCCCCTCTCCCTTCATCCCCCCTGAATATCTGGAACCAGCATCCCGCCTAGCATGTCTGACGAGCCTACGATCCTTCGCCCGCGTCCGCGACGTGTGTTCGATCTCACGCCTGAAGAACCCTCTACTCCAGTGGAACCCTCCAACCCAGACCTGCTCGCCCCTAAAGATACCGGCTCTACCAGCGTCAGCCGCAATGCTTCGATCATGAACTTGACCTCCTCGACTCTGTATGGCATTTACTCTCCCACTGCATTTGACAGCTCTCGTGACGACTCGAGTCCCTGGGGGACGGAAGCCCATACGCCTCAATCAGGAAGCCCGAGAATCCAGCCTGAAGCTCCAGCTCCAGCTCCAGGCAAACTTCAACGGACACGATCACGGCTTAGCCACGGCCTGTTTCGGGGTGTCATCCTTCCGCAGGCGCTGAAGAGCGCCTTCCTCTTGGGCTTTGGCGTTGTCTATGGTGTCATTACAATTCACTTGCATGAGAATCATTGGATCACTCCGGTGAAGTTGGAGAATACACACTACTACGGATCGTGGCAGTATCTTGCTTTCTGGGGTGTGGCCGGCGTCGTTTTGGGCAACATTCTTCCTTGGTTCGACCAGTTCTCAGATGAAATCGTTGGCAGCCCTAAGCAGGCAAAAGGGTCGAGCGACCCCGAGACTGCAGACCGTACTCTCTCCTGGGTTTCAGTGGTTCGCAGCGTTGGCGCGTTTGTGGGAATTGCATTTGCAATGGTAAGCAAAAATCTAGCAACCAGCGTTCATTGGTCCAATACTAATGCGGCTCTGTTCCTTACAGCGCCGACTACCCTGGGAATCTACAACTCAAGCCTCACTGACCCTCGCGCTCGTGAACCCCGTACTATGGTACCTCATCGACCGCACACGCACCGGTTTCGTTTTGTCGACCGTTGTTGGATTGGCCGGTATGGGAATAATATTGGGACTCAAGCCTGACTTGATTCCGTCTGCAGAAACTTCAGCCTTTGCAGCAAGCAAATTCGACGTCACCGGATGGGGATATGGGCTGGCCGTTGAGATGTCGCAGGAAAGCATAGCAGTAAGGACCTGGGTAGCCAGCGTTCTTTTCTGCGCATGCGTCTGCTTTGGAAACATTGGCCGGCAGCTTGCGATTGGAGCCCAGCGCGAGTCGCTAAAGTGACGCGAGAGCAGGATTGTACCCCTTCTCATCCCAACATTTAATTGATACCGGGGTTTTTGTATACCCTAGCACTCCACTTTCTTAATGCAGAAATTCTCCTTCCTTTGGCCACGTGCAGTTTCTCAGAGACAAGTCTGTTACTAGATAGATGATCCGTTGGGCCAAAAGCCATGGCGACGAGATTATGAAAATCGACTACGAACTCCGTTTACACGAAGTGAGAAAATATAGACCAGTCTAGATAATAAACAGAGATTGTAGAATCAATCATTGCAGTCCCTTCCACCGAACGTATGTTCAAGTCAGACACTGCACCCAAGATCGATACTCTGCCAGGGGCAGTTTCTCTCCATTCTGTATGACGATTTCCGTACTTCATCGGCTATACAGACCCCTTAGGGAAAGATATCCTCGCAGGAACGCTTTTTGAAGAATGTTGATTTTGCGTTGTTCATGTAGAAGAAAAGAAAAAAAATTCAAAGCGAAGCGGCCGAGCAAGGCTTTTGTAGTGGAATGTTTGTGGCCCGTGCGTAGATCATGTGACTAAATGTGATTTTTCCTTGTGCTTTACTTTATATTACTAAGAACATTATGCATAAATAGCCGATGTCAACGCTAAGCCTAATATGGTAAGCGCCTGCCGCAGGTCCGTCTGGCGTCTTTCCCGCGGGTTTGGAGCTACGACAGATGGCGGTTAGTAATCGATAGTATCTTGGTCACCCGCCAGGTCCGAAAGCGGCGAAGAACCCCGCGGCGGGACATCGAGGAGAAATTGAGGGAACTTCAATCGACATTGCCTGTGATCAGTCGCAAAGGTACAGTTATATTATCTCTGCCATTGATCAACGCCTGGTCTCGACGATAATATAACAAACCTGGAGGCCACTATATTCCCCAAATTTCCTCTCATTTATCAGGTACGTACCTTACGTTTTCTTTGCCTTGTTCTTGATGTTGCTCGTGCTCTGTGTGCGGAGCTCCCAGTTGATCGTCCCGGAGGGGCTGTGGGGGGGCCCTTTTTATTCGACCTGAACAATTTTTCCCTCTTCATCATTCCTGACTCTGTGCTTCTCTGCTCTAGTGACCTCTTCACTGTCAGTATCTCAGGATGTCTCAACAAAAGTCAGGTAAGTCAATTGATACATCTCGTCTCCCGTCTTCAATTCTTTTTCTTGATCGGGTACTTTTCGAGACCTGTCAAGTAGTGGACTTGGTCCGATACCTGTCCCCACAATTTGGCATTTCTGTTACTTGCGAGAATCCAGAGTATCTGGGGCTAATTGCATTCTTCAAATCCCATCTATAGCCATCCTTTCCGTCTACGACAAGACTGGACTGCTTGACCTGGCCAAGGGCCTCGTCAAGCACAACGTCCGGTTGCTCGCCTCTGGTGGTACCGCGAGATTGATTCGGGAGGCGGGATTCCCCGTTGAGTGAGTCACCATATTGCTATGGTCATGACTGGGTCTCTCAAGACCTCAAAACTGATGGTCGATCAGAGATGTCTCCGCCATCACCCATGCCCCGGAGATGCTCGGTGGCCGTGTCAAGACTCTTCACCCCGCTGTCCACGGTGGTATCCTTGCCCGTGATATCGAGTCTGACGAGAAGGATCTGGCCGACCAGAACATTGCCAAGGTGGACTTCGTGGTCTGCAACCTGTACCCCTTCAAGGAGACCGTCAACAAGGTGAACGTCACCATTGAGGAGGCTGTTGAGGAGATCGACATTGGCGGAGTCACCCTCCTCCGTGCTGCTGCCAAGAACCACTCCCGCGTTACCATCCTCTCGGACCCCCAGGACTACCCTGAATTCCTCAAGGAGCTGGAAGCTGGTGAGATTACCGACGCCAGCCGTAAGTCCTACGCTCTCAAGGCTTTTGAGCACACCGCCGACTACGACACTGCTATCTCCGGTTTCTTCCGCAAGCAGTATGCAGGCAACGGCGAGCAGTACATGGCTCTCCGCTACGGCACCAACCCCCACCAGAAGCCCGCTTCTGCTTTCATGACTCAAGGCAAGCTTCCTTTCAAGGCCCTGAACGGAGCCCCTGGCTACGTCAACCTGCTTGATGCTCTCAACGCTTGGGCTCTCGTCAAGGAACTCAAGCAGGCCCTCGGCCTCCCGGCTGCCGCCAGCTTCAAGCACGTGTCGCCGGCCGGTGCTGCCGTCGGTGTGCCCTTGAGCGAGAAGGAGCGTAAGGTCTACATGGTCGATGACATTGCTGGCATTGAGTCTTCCGGTCTGGCTCAGGCCTACGCTCGTGCCCGTGGTGCCGACCGTATGTCCAGCTTCGGTGACATTCTCGCCCTCAGCGACGTTGTTGACGTCCCCACTGCTAAGATCATCTCCCGCGAGGTCTCCGACGGTGTCATCGCCGCCGGCTACACCCCTGAGGCTCTGCAGATCCTTTCCAAGAAGAAGGGTGGCAAGTACCTTGTCCTGCAAATGGATGAGAACTATGTGCCTGCTGCGGAGGAGACCCGTACTCTGTACGGTGTTCAGCTCACCCAGCACCGCAACGACATTGTGATCACCCCCCAGAAGACCTTCAACACCGTCATCACCCCCAAGGATCTGAAGGCTCTTCCCGAGAGTGCTCTGCGGGACCTTACCGTGGCAACCATCGCCCTAAAGTACACTCAGTCGAACTCTGTGTGCTACGCCCTGAATGGCCAAATTGTCGGTCTCGGTGCTGGCCAGCAGAGCCGTATCCACTGCACCCGTCTGGCCGGTGACAAGGCAGACAACTGGTGGATGCGCTTCCACGACCGCGTGCTCAACATCAAGTGGAAGCAGGGCACCAAGCGCCCCGACAAGAGCAACGCCATTGACCTGCTCTGCTCCGGACAGACCCCTCGTACCGAGGCTGAGAAGGCCGAGTACGAGCGTGTCTTCGAGGAAGTTCCCGCTCCCTTCACCCAGGAAGAGCGCGACGCTTGGCTCAAGCACCTGGGAGACGTTGTTGTCTCCTCGGATGCTTTCGTAAGTCTGCTTCCAATACTATGCATGACGCTTACTGACCTCAATGACACAGTTCCCCTTCATTGACAACGTCTTCCGTGCTGCCCGCTCCGGTGTCAAGTACATCGCCGCCCCCAGCGGTAGCCAGAACGACAGTGCCGTCTTCGAGACTTCGGAGAAGCTTGGCATTGTGTTCGTTGAGCAGGGCACTCGCTTGTTCCACCACTAAGCGATGTATTATCCTGTTTCATGACCAGGGTTTATGTTAAAGCTAGTTGCATGATAACGCTTGTGTCTTCTTCATGAATTTTTATACCTACGTCTTTTACCAGAGGAGATAAGCCTGTAGTAGCGATATCCCAATCAAAAGTGACTTCAAGTGACTCGGCTTGACGGGTGCGGATCAGAAAGCCCGCCCTGCAAATAAAACGGCAAGAATGTCGCAAAGCACTACGGCGTCTGTAATAGTAGTCCGGCGTAGCATTGGGTTCAATCTGCAGTCCATATCATAGTCTAGAAATGATCAAAAAAAGTTTACGCACCAGATACATATGATGTTGTAGACAGTGGGTTACTGAAAATAGCAACAATCAAGTGACGCGTCATTGCATATCTAGCTAGATGGCGAATGCAAATCGGTGCATGATGCATTATGGAACTAGGGTATGTAACTTGGATGCCGTGTCTCACTTTGAATTTGACGTGTTTTAACTTCAATTAGCATGGTATTAGTGGACTCCTTGCCTGCTAGGATGTGCCGATGTAGGTACCCGGCTCATTCGGTTCCCCAGAGTCGGTCTCCTTGCTTTATCGGATTTTTACTCAAGTATTGGAGTGAATGTGGAGGTTGTAGTAGCTGGTAGTTTATGGTCAATATCAGTGAGGTGAGATTCTATGTTGATGTTCGCTTTATCAGTTTTGGTGAAGATTACTATGCAAGTTTGAAGTTGGTAGTAGTGGATGGTAGACTTCGTTTATATATTTTGACCAGAATGTGAAAGATTGATGGGCCGCAAGTTCAATTGGCCGAATGATATTACACAAACATAGAATTGAGGTTCTATGACTATAATGTATTTTTGGTCAAGCTCATACACTCGTCCAGAGCAGATAGACGTCCTGGCGTAAGTCTTAATCACCCTGGAGTAGTGGAATACCAAGTGCCCGGTGTCACTATACCTGACGTCATTGTGTGGGTGTCGGAGTATCCGGAGGTTTAGAATACACGGTACGTACCGCCGACATACCAACAAAGTGATTTATACCAAACAACTGTCAGCCTACATGGATTTGCCCGCAATATTTCATCGGCCAGATGGATTGATTTTTTTTTACTAGCTCTGCTGTTAATTAATTGTATCATTGCTCTGTAAAATAAAGTTATTCACAGATTTCATATTAGCCTTCTGTCCTGAAGGCGAAACATATATGTTAGGAACAGCTACAATTGAAGTCATATCAAAGCCGATAGAAGCCTACAGACAAGCGGGCCATGACCAGATTTGTTCACAAAGAGCTCAATTCCTTGCCCGATTACCTAAACCATTAAGCTTAACGCCCTGTGCCACGCTGGAAAGTGATTGAGTAGACGAGGCAATAGATGAAGCCCGTATGAAGTCAGGAATGGTGGGAGATTGTACGTGTGAGAGAATAGAATTGGCTGTTTCTTTCACTGCCGGGTAACACCGATCTTTATATATTTGGCCTGGTTGATGCCGTGAATAATATGATGAATATTAGTTTAGGAAGTGATCAGTCAGGAAAGACTAACACCAATGGCGGTTTTCTATACGGAACGCCCCTTTGTCTAGAATTGGAGAAAGGGCAAGCAATGTGAAATCGATGTCCACCCACGTATGTATGTATGCATGCAGCTCATATTAAATTCAAGTGAGCAAGCCTACTGAGTTAATTCTCATATATTTCAATTCCCAGGGAAAGTAGTGATTGCCTTCATAACCTGCCATATATCACGCTCCCTATAGAATGGTAGAGAAGGCCACCTGTATACAAGTCAAGGCTCGATGCCCCCACGTGTACAGCTCGGAGAAAAAAAGCAAGCACCCACCAGACACCGAACAAACGCATCGATCTTCCAGCCGACCTTAGTCTCAATCTAAATATAACGCCACTGAGAGTTTCTCACTTCACAGACCGTCTCAAACAAACCCGTTGGGCCCAGGCACCGGCTGGTACCCCTGGTGGCTGCACGTGACGAGAGCCCCATAAGCGACACCTCAGCAACGTCGCCCGCGCCGGCCTCCTGAGGTCACTTTCCGCTTCCCCAGTCTCGCCTTCCCATTCCCTAATCCCTATTTGACGTACTTTACCTTCTCCTTCCCTCTCTCGCCTTCTCTTCTCTTACTCATACCCTCAATTTCTTGTTCTCCTTCTCCTTTCCTTTGCTATCCGGCGGAATCTTTTGCGTGGCGTTTTGTTGGGTGGATGAGGTCGTCCTGCGGCCTTAAGTAAATATGGCTCCTCTACCGATCAAGTTTACGGAGCTTCTTAATGTGAGTCTCATCAACACTTAGTCTTCGAATCGCCTGCAATATAGGAACTGACCATTGTATCTTCATCTTCTTTAGCTCACGAATGCTGAAATTGCGGTATGTGTTGACGCTCAATCGGGCGATGGCCTTCACGCCCAACTCGGGGACGCGCCCGCTTGTCCCCTCCTGTAGAGGAACAGCTCACTTACGTCTTATTCATTTTAGCCGGCATCGATTGGATTCAACTCATGTGTGAGTAGTGCCTCTCTATACTCTTTCACCCCATCTTCAGTTTCGACGTAATAGCGCTAATGATCGTGTCGCTTCCGTACAGACCCTAGAATCAGACAACTTCGTGTGTGTCCGGCAAAAGCTCACTGAGGAGGACAAGCCGCAAGTTATCATCATTAACCTGAAAAACAACAATGAAGTCATCAAGCGCCCAATCAATGCGGATAGTGCTATCATGCACTGGAACCGTAACATCATTGCTCTCAAGGCCCAAGGGCGCACGATCCAGATCTTCGACCTGACGGCGAAGCAGAAGCTAAAGTCATCGGTCATGAACGAGGATGTTGTGTACTGGAAATGGTTCAATGAGAAGTGCCTGGGCTTGGTGACAGAGAGCTCTGTCTTCCACTGGGATGTCTTCGACCCTACCCAGACTAACCCTCAGAAGGTCTTTGATAGGCTTCCTAACCTCAGTGTACGTATAACCAAAATCGCCGGGTATTGGGAGAATTTTCATCCATACTAACGCTTTCTTGCTTCCAGGGTTGTCAAATTATCAACTACCGTGTTAATGATGACGAGAAGTGGATGGTGGTAGTCGGAATCAGCTCGCAGGGAGGCCGTGTGGTGGGATCAATGCAGTTGTACTCCAAAGACCGTGGTATCTCTCAGTTCATCGAGGGTCACGCAGCTGCTTTCGCCTCGATCCGTGTCGAGGGATCTCCCCTCGAACACAAGCTTTTTACCTTCGCTGTTCGAACACAGACCGGTGCTAAATTGCAGATTGCTGAAATTGACCACCAAGAGCCGAACCCGAGGTTCCAGAAGAAGGCCGTGGAGGTATACTTCCCCCAGGAGGCGGTGAATGATTTCCCAGTTGCTATGCAGGTTTCCAGGAAGTATGACATTGTGTATCTGGTCACCAAGTATGGCTTCATTCACCTCTACGACCTCGAGACCGGCACTTGCATCTTTATGAACCGTATCTCCAGCGAAACGATATTCACTACCGCTCCCGATTCCGATTCTGCTGGTCTGGTCGGCGTGAACCGCAAGGGTCAAGTTCTGTCTGTCAGTGTCGATGAGAATACTATCGTCCAGTACCTGATGGAGAACCCGGCCATGTCTGGTCTCGCAGTGAAGCTTGCTTCGAAGGCGGGACTTCCTGGTGCGGATCATCTGTACCAGCAGCAGTTCGACAACCTCATTACACAAGGCAACTACTCTGAAGCCGCCAAGATTGCCGCAAACTCGCCCCGTGGCTTTTTGCGTACCCCGGAGACCATCAACCGCTTCAAGAATGCTCCCCAGACCGGACAGGGGATGTCCGTCATCCTCCAGTACTTCGGAATGCTTTTGGATAAGGGCTCTTTGAACAAGTATGAGAGTGTTGAGCTCGTCCGTCCCGTTTTGCAACAGAACAGGAAGCACCTTCTTGAGAAGTGGATGCGCGAAAACAAGCTCGAAGGATCCGAGGAACTGGGTGATATTGTTCGACCTTACGATATGAACACCGCCCTGGCTATTTACTTGCAGGCCAATGTTCCTCACAAGGTTATTGCCGGCTTCGCAGAGACGGGTCAGTTTGACAAGATTCTCAGCTATTCGAAACAGGTTGGATACCAGCCGGATTACACTCAGCTCCTGCAACACATTGTTCGTGTGAATCCGGAGAAGGGTGCTGAGTTTGCTACTCAGCTTGCCAACGAGGAGTCTGGTGCTCTCATCGACCTGGACCGCGTCGTAGATGTCTTCTTGTCCCAGAACATGATCCAGCAGGCCACTTCATTCCTACTGGATGCTCTGAAGGATAACAAGCCTGAACATGGTCACCTGCAGACACGCTTGCTCGAGATGAACCTTGTCAATGCCCCTCAGGTCGCCGATGCCATCCTTGGCAACGAGATCTTCACCCACTACGACCGCCCTCGTATCTCTCAGCTTTGCGAGAATGCAGGCCTCATCCAACGTGCACTTGAGAACACCGACGACCCCGTGGCCATCAAGCGTAATATTGTCCGCACCGACAAGCTGAGCCCTGAGTGGTTGATGGAATATTTCGGTCGTCTCTCGGTTGAGCAGACTCTTGATTGCATGGACACAATGTTGCAGGTTAACATTCGCCAGAACTTGCAAGCGGTCGTTCAGATCTGCACCAAGTTCTCTGACTTGTTGGGGCCCCAGCAACTAATCAGCCTGCTCGAGAAGTACCGCACTGCTGAAGGTCTCTACTATTACCTCGGCAGCATTGTCAACCTTAGCGAAGACCCTGAGGTCCACTTCAAGTACATTGAGGCCGCCACCGCCATGGGCCAGATCACTGAAGTTGAACGGATTTGCCGTGAGAGCAACTACTACAATCCGGATAAGGTCAAGAACTTCCTCAAGGAGGCCAAGCTGACGGAGCAACTGCCGCTGATCATCGTGTGTGACCGTTTCAACTTCATTCATGATTTGGTCCTTTATCTGTACCAGAACCAACAGTACAAGTCCATCGAGGTGTACGTACAGCGTGTTAACCCATCGCGTGCTCCCGCTGTCATTGGTGGCCTGCTAGACGTTGATTGCGAAGAGAGCATCATCAAGAATCTCCTCTCTACTGTTGATCCATCGGTGATCCCTATTGATGAACTCGTTTCAGAGGTGGAGAGCAGAAATAGGCTCAAGTTGCTGTTGCCCTTCCTTGAGGCTACTCTTGCTACGGGTAACCAGCAGCAGGCCGTCTACAACGCTCTCGCGAAGATCTATATTGATAGCAACAACAATCCCGAGAAGTTCCTCAAGGAGAACGATCTCTACGACACTCTCACCGTTGGAAAGTACTGCGAGAAGCGTGACCCGAACCTGGCATACATTGCCTACCGGAAGGGACAGAATGATCTCGAACTGATCAATATCACCAATGAGAACGCTATGTACCGTGCCCAGGCACGCTACCTCGTGGAGAGAGCTGATTCGGAGATCTGGTCCTTCGTTCTCAGCGAGAACAACATGCATCGGCGTTCACTTGTCGACCAGGTCATTGCGACCGCTGTGCCTGAGTCGACTGAGCCCGACAAAGTGTCCATCGCTGTCAAGGCTTTCCTCGAAGCTGATCTGCCCGGCGAGCTGATCGAGTTGCTTGAGAAGATCATTCTCGAGCCCTCTCCTTTCAGCGACAACGGCAGTCTGCAGAACTTGCTCATGCTCACAGCTGCCAAGGCTGATAAGGGACGCTTGATGGATTACATCCATCAGCTCAACGAGTTCAGCCCCGATGAAATCGCCGAGATGTGCATTTCGGTCGGTCTTTACGAGGAGGCGTTTGAGATCTACAAGAAGGTGAACAACTTCATTGCCGCTGTCAACGTCTTGGTCGAGAACATTGTTAGCATTGACCGCGCGCAAGAATTTGCGGAGCGTGTCGAGCTACCGGAGGTGTGGAGCAAGGTTGCCAAGGCCCAGCTGGATGGTCTTCGGGTGTCCGACTCCATCGAGTCCTATATCCGTGCCGGCGATCCCTCGAACTACAACGAGGTCATCGAAACGGCTACGCATGCTGGCAAGGATGAAGACCTCGTCAAGTATCTCAAGATGGCCCGTAAGACCTTGCGTGAGCCTGCCATTGACACGGGTCTTGCTTTCTGTTACGCCCGTCTCGATCAGCTTTCGGAGCTCGAGGATTTCCTGCGGACGACCAACGTTGCAGATGTCGAGGCTTCCGGTGACAAGGCTTATGAAGAAGGCTACCACCAGGCTGCCAAGATTTTCTACACCAGCATTTCCAACTGGGCCAAATTGGCAACGACCTTGGTGCACCTGGAAGATTACCAGGCAGCCGTGGAATGCGCACGCAAAGCCAACAGTGTTAAGGTTTGGAAGCAGGTCAACGAAGCTTGTGTTAACAAGAAGGAGTTCCGCCTTGCCCAAATTTGCGGTCTCAACCTGATCGTTCACGCGGAAGAGCTTCAGGATCTTGTGCGCCAGTATGAGCGCAATGGCTACTTTGACGAGCTCATTGCGGTTCTGGAGGCTGGCCTGGGTCTGGAGCGGGCGCATATGGGCATGTTCACCGAATTGGGCATTGCCCTCTCTAAGTACCACCCCGACCGGGTGATGGAACACCTCAAGCTCTTCTGGTCTCGCATCAATATTCCTAAGATGATTCGCGCCTGCGAGGACGCAAGTCTCTGGCCGGAGCTGGTCTTCTTGTACTGCCACTATGATGAGTGGGACAACGCTGCATTGGCAATGATGGAGCGTGCTGCCGATGCCTGGGAGCACCACTCGTTCAAGGACATCATTGTCAAGGTGGCCAACCTGGAGATCTACTACCGTGCGCTCAACTTCTATCTGCAAGAACAGCCTTTGCTCCTCACCGACTTGCTACAGGTGCTCACTGCTCGAATTGATGTCAACCGTGTCGTGCGGATTTTCCAGGCTTCGGACAACATTCCTCTGATCAAGCCGTTCCTGCTCAATGTCCAAACTCAGAACAAGAGGGCCGTAAACGATGCCATCAACGACTTGTTGATCGAGGAGGAGGATTACAAGACTCTCCGTGACTCGGTCGATAATTACGATAACTTCGATGCCGTGGCACTTGCCCAGCGGTTGGAGAAGCATGATCTGATCTTCTTCCGCCAGATCGCAGCTAACATTTACCGCAACAACAAGCGCTGGGAGAAGTCGATCTCCTTGTCCAAGCAAGACAAGCTTTACAAGGATGCCATCGAGACTTCCGCCATCTCCGGAAAGTCGGATGTTGTCGAGGACCTTCTTCGCTACGTGAGTCAAATCTCTTTCCCATTTAATCGCACTCAAGGATATGTTCTGACTCTGCTTCTAGTTTGTCGATATTGGCAGCCGCGAATGCTACGTTGGCATGCTGTATGCCTGCTACGATCTCATCCGGCCCGACGTTATTCTCGAGCTTTCGTGGCGCCATGGTCTTAACGACTTCACCATGCCTTTCATGATCAATTTCTTGTGCGAACAGACACGCACGATCGAGATGTTGAAGAAGGACAACGAAGAACGCAAGTCGCGCGAAGTGACTCAGAAGACGGAGGAGGACAATACCCCGATTCTGGGCGGCACGCGGTTGATGTTGACCCAGGGCCCGGCAGCGCCGGCGCCAAGCCCCATGGCGTTTGGACAGGTTAACGGAATCACACCGCAGGCTACCGGTTTCCGCCCTTTCTAGACGCATGTCAGTCACGCTCTCCTTGGATCCCCTTCTGAAGAAACCTCATTTGGCCCCGTGTATGTATAGCATGAGCGATGGATGATCTACTGCTGGGCTTGGGTAGGACAGTAGAGCCTTGACAGCTGTAAAAGCGTCGTCAGCTGATGGGCTTGCTGTTCCACCTGGCCGGGCTTCTCTCCCCTTTACTTGATGTTCCTTCTCATCCCTTACGTTTCGTCCATGATTTGTTGCCTATCCTACCTTTTATTTCACCCCACTAGATGTATTTCATAGGCCTTGAAAATCTGCGCATTCAGTTTACAGACCTCCGGGTGGTCGCGGGCTTTTGTCATACTTAGTTCAATTATAATTGACGTTCGATCTTGATTCGACATTCGGCTCGTAGTACACGTCGGCACTTCGGTATTGGCGACCGAATGATCTACGCCTAGATCTCGGCAGTTGGTGCCGTAGACGGGGGTTAACTCCTCGCCGAGGACGCCAATTACTAGTAGCTATATCTCAATTCTGACAGAGCACGCCATCGTTTATACTGTTCATAGCCACTACACTGGGTCTTCTAGACGAAATAGCGATCTAAGAATCTAGCATCTCTCCGGTTAAGTCGAAAGAAAAGCATTCGGTTGAAGGGAAGCGCGTAGAGGAGAGGGAGCCAGGGAAAGAATTTAGCCCGTCCATGCAGGATTGGAGGAACAACCGAGTTGATAGGTAAGGGAGCAGTGACACCCCGGGCGGAGGATTTGCGTGGACGGGAGATGCAGCGATAAGGATTTAGCCCGGGGTAACGGACAGACGGAGGAGGCAGGGGAACACTGCAGGAGGGGAACGGAGATGGGTGGATGCAATCAACGTTATATATACAGCCCTGTTAACAACGCTTGATTACTACGCAACTTTTCCAGGAAGGAACGCAGCAGATAGAATAAAACCCAGGAGGAGGGTAGGTTCTCACCATTGGCACTAACTACGGAATTATTGTCATACCACCAGTAGCAATCTATCTTTCGGCACTAAGAGCCGAAAAGAGCATATTTTTTTTCTTATCACATGCCCATATAATCCCAATTATCCGATGAAAATACAGATCAGACAAGGGGACTGGTACACCAGGGGCAATACCAAGTAGATCTAGAACCGGAGATGTGAGGCCCGGTGTGAGATTTAGGGAAGGCAAGTCTTGTCCCGGCGGGTGGGATTTTCTGCACGCCAGGTCATGGGAACCGGTGGAAACCAGGCTATCGATGGAATCGGCCTTCCACTCCGGCGTGGTTTCACTTTTATATGGGTAATCTGATCCCTTCCCCTACTCGATGGGGAAAGTGCCTCCCCAGATGAGCGGACAAAGAACAGCTAGTCTACATAGCCGACGTGCGTTTTTGTCTCGTTATCTAAACTACTAGGCACAGGCGGGATGCAAATAGTTCCAGCTTGGCCGAGGTAGATCATAGGAACGTTTGGGGAGGGGGATCGTTTAGTAAAATCATAATAAAAAAATTATGAGCTTGGCCCGGACTTACCATCCACCGAAGCGCCTCGCATCGATGGCCCATTGTGCGACGATCGCAGCAACTGCCAAGCTGATAGATGCAATTTGGTTGAGGGCTGAATCGGTGCAAAGAGGGCACGATGCATGGCTCGGTCACAAAGTACGTACACCGGGCTGAACTGGCTGGGGGGCTGGCGTGCTCTCGCTCGGATGATTCTTGCCAGCTTCTGGATGAAGATCCCCGTCGCCTATCGCCGGAGATACGGTGGGGAAGGTCTGGGTTTTGGTTCGTTTACAGACGGATACATGATATCAGGGCAGGAGAGGCCGATGTTGCTAGGTAACCTTGACGAAACGTCTTTCCCGAGCTTGGAACGCTCCATGAGCTCTGGCAGGCATGAATTAGCCCGAGCACCCGAGGTAAGGAAGAGAACGCGACGCCTGAACTACCCGATGCATTTTCGGTATAGATGTGAGAGTGATGCTGGAGCGAGAGAGTGTGAATGGTAGCTAAGCTACATAGCGTGCAGACGTAAGAAAAGCCATCATTGCCGCCAGGTATTCACGCGGGAAACTATCCATTGACCGAGCGTCCATGGCGATGATCCCACTGCGAATGGACGACAACCCCCACCAAACTGTAATCTCTCTGACAGCCAATGAATCCGGACGAACGGAGGCACTGCAACCCTACCCAAGAGAAGCAAAAAAGAACAGAAGTCAAATGGACAGAGCCAGACAGACAGGCCGAGCATGACATTCCATGGGTCACCATCCCACATGCTGCAGCCCGGTGTGCCGGTGAAGGTCGAGCTTCTGGGGGGGCGTCCACTAGCGCCGTAATGAAATTACCAACTGTGCTCTGGACTGGAGCCACTTTACTATGGCGATAGCTTACCGTCCAGGGCCCAGCGGTGTAATCTGATTACAGTACCGCCTGCCAATCGTGCCGCAGCGTCATCGCCCGTCCGGGATCCCCTCCTCCGCCTTGCGCTGACCTGCCCCTCCGCTCCTCTGCTTTGGCTTGCCGGGCTGCCGCTGGATGAGGGTCATCATCCCCAAGTACTTCTATGCCCTCCTCTCCTCCTCCCTCCCCTCTTCTTCCTCCCAACTTTCTCATCTCATTCCTCTCTGTCCATCTCTCTCTCCCTCCTCACGCTCATCATCCTCTTGAGGTCCTTCCCCTCCTCCTCCTCCTCCTCTTCCCGTCGGGTAAGTCGCCGGATCCCTCCAATTGAGTTCCCTAATCCTCCCACGATTTCCCCGCGCTCTCCCACGCTTTCCCGTTCCGAAACCGGGCCTTTTTCTTCCCCGGAAGCACCTTCTCCCCAGGTGACTCACGCCAACGTATCACTGCTCCGTTTTCTGGCTTGCTTTTTTTTCTTCCGAGCATCATTGGATCATTCGGCTAACTCGTATACTATATTTCCCTTCATCCCCAGCTCCCTGTGCCTTCTCTCTCCCATCTAGATCTCCTCTGAATAGCTCTCCATCTTCCCTTCCTATACTCTAGCTCCCCACCCTCCCCCTCCCACCCTTATCCATCCTTATCAACAAACACACATACCCCGCCCGCCATGGCTGCTCCCCGTCAGCCCGAGGAGGCGGTCGATGACACCGAGTTCATCGATGACCACCATGACCAGCACAGGGACTCTGTCCACACCCGTCTGCGTGCCAATTCGGCCATCATGCAGTTCCAGAAGATCCTTGTTGCCAACCGTGGTGAAATCCCCATTCGTATCTTCCGGACGGCCCACGAGCTGTCCCTGCAGACTGTCGCCGTCTACTCCCATGAGGACCGTCTCTCCATGCACCGTCAGAAGGCCGATGAGGCCTACATGATTGGCAAGCGCGGTCAATATACACCGGTCGGGGCCTACTTGGCCATTGATGAGATCGTCAAGATTGCTCTTGAGCATGGTGTGCACCTGATCCACCCGGGTTATGGTTTCCTGTCCGAGAACGCCGAGTTTGCCCGCAAGGTGGAGCAGAACGGCATGGTTTTCGTCGGCCCTACCCCCCAGACCATTGAGAGCCTTGGTGACAAGGTCTCCGCCCGTCAGCTGGCTATCCGCTGCGACGTGCCCGTCGTGCCCGGTACCCCGGGCCCTGTCGAGCGCTACGAGGAGGTCAAGGCCTTCACCGACACCTACGGCTTCCCCATCATTATCAAGGCCGCCTTCGGTGGTGGTGGTCGTGGTATGCGTGTCGTCCGCGACCAGGCCGAACTGCGTGACTCCTTCGAGCGTGCCACCTCCGAGGCCCGCTCTGCCTTTGGCAACGGCACCGTCTTCGTTGAACGTTTCCTCGACCGCCCCAAGCACATTGAAGTCCAGCTGCTGGGTGACAACCACGGCAACGTCGTCCACCTGTTCGAGCGTGACTGCTCCGTCCAGCGTCGTCACCAGAAGGTCGTTGAGATTGCCCCGGCCAAGGATCTGCCTGCCGATGTCCGTGACCGCATCCTGGCTGATGCCGTCAAGCTGGCCAAGTCGGTCAATTACCGCAACGCCGGTACTGCAGAGTTCCTGGTCGACCAGCAGAACCGCTACTACTTCATTGAGATCAACCCCCGTATCCAGGTCGAGCACACTATCACCGAAGAGATCACGGGCATTGATATCGTTGCTGCTCAGATCCAGATTGCGGCTGGTGCTACCCTGGAACAGCTGGGCCTGACCCAGGACCGCATCTCCACTCGTGGATTCGCTATTCAGTGCCGTATCACCACCGAGGACCCCTCCAAGGGCTTCTCCCCCGACACTGGTAAGATCGAGGTCTACCGCTCTGCCGGTGGTAACGGTGTCCGTCTGGATGGTGGAAACGGTTTCGCCGGTGCCATCATCACCCCTCACTACGACTCCATGCTGGTCAAGTGTACCTGCCGTGGTTCCACCTACGAGATCGCCCGCCGCAAGGTCGTTCGTGCCTTGGTCGAGTTCCGTATCCGTGGTGTCAAGACCAACATTCCTTTCCTCACTTCTCTTCTGAGTCACCCTGTCTTCGTTGACGGTACTTGCTGGACCACGTTCATTGATGACACTCCCGAGCTGTTCGCCCTCGTCGGCAGCCAGAACCGTGCCCAGAAGCTGCTGGCTTACCTGGGTGATGTGGCTGTCAACGGCAGCAGCATCAAGGGCCAGATCGGCGAGCCCAAGCTCAAGGGCGATATCATCAAGCCCATCCTGCATGACGCTGCCGGCAAGCCCCTCGACGTCTCTGTCCCCGCTACCAAGGGATGGAAGCAGATCTTGGACAGCGAGGGCCCCGAGGCTTTCGCCCGCGCTGTGCGTGCCAACAAGGGCTGCTTGATCATGGATACTACCTGGCGTGACGCCCACCAGTCGCTGCTGGCCACTCGTGTGCGTACCATTGACCTCCTGAACATCGCCCACGAGACTAGCCACGCCCTCGCCAACGCCTACAGTTTGGAATGCTGGGGTGGTGCCACCTTCGATGTCGCCATGCGCTTCCTGTACGAGGACCCCTGGGACCGTCTTCGCAAGCTGCGCAAGGCCGTTCCCAACATCCCCTTCCAGATGTTGCTCCGTGGTGCCAACGGTGTTGCCTACTCTTCCCTCCCCGACAACGCCATCTACCACTTCTGTAAGCAGGCCAAGAAGTGCGGTGTTGACATCTTCCGTGTCTTCGATGCTCTCAACGACGTTGACCAGCTCGAGGTCGGTATTAAGGCTGTTCACGCTGCTGAGGGTGTTGTTGAGGCTACTATTTGCTACAGTGGTGACATGCTCAACCCCAGCAAGAAGTACAACCTGCCTTACTACCTCGACCTTGTCGACAAGGTGGTTCAGTTCAAGCCCCACGTCTTGGGTATCAAGGACATGGCTGGTGTGCTCAAGCCCCAGGCTGCTCGTCTGCTGATCGGCTCCATCCGCGAGCGCTACCCCGACCTTCCCATCCACGTGCACACCCACGACTCCGCTGGTACCGGTGTGGCTTCTATGATTGCTTGCGCCCAGGCCGGTGCTGATGCCGTTGATGCTGCCACGGACAGTCTTTCCGGCATGACCTCCCAGCCCAGCATTGGTGCTATCCTCGCTTCCCTCGAGGAAACCGAGCACGACCCTGGCCTCAACTCGTCCCAGGTGCGCGCCCTTGACACCTACTGGGCCCAGCTGCGTCTCCTGTACTCGCCCTTCGAGGCGGGTCTGACCGGTCCCGACCCCGAGGTCTACGAGCACGAGATCCCCGGTGGTCAGTTGACCAACCTGATCTTCCAAGCCAGCCAGCTTGGTCTGGGCCAGCAGTGGGCGGAGACGAAGAAGGCCTACGAGTCTGCCAACGATCTTTTGGGCGATGTCGTCAAGGTCACTCCCACTTCCAAGGTCGTCGGTGACTTGGCTCAGTTCATGGTCTCGAACAAGTTGACCGCTGAAGATGTGATTGCCCGCGCTGGCGAGCTTGACTTCCCCGGTTCCGTGCTGGAGTTCCTCGAGGGTCTCATGGGCCAGCCCTACGGTGGATTCCCCGAGCCTCTGCGCTCTCGCGCTCTGCGTGACCGTCGCAAGCTCGACAAGCGCCCTGGTCTGTACCTTGAGCCCCTTGACCTGGCCAAGATCAAGAGCCAGATCCGGGAGAACTATGGCGCTGCCACCGAGTACGACGTGGCCAGCTATGCCATGTACCCCAAGGTCTTCGAGGACTACAAGAAGTTTGTCGCCAAGTTTGGTGATCTTTCCGTCCTGCCTACGCGTTACTTCTTGGCCAAGCCCGAGATCGGCGAGGAATTCCACGTCGAGCTGGAGAAGGGTAAGGTGCTGATCCTGAAGCTGTTGGCCATCGGTCCCCTCTCCGAGCAGACCGGTCAGCGCGAAGTCTTCTACGAAGTCAACGGTGAGGTTCGTCAGGTTAGTGTGGACGACAAGAAGGCGTCCGTCGAGAACACCGCCCGCCCCAAGGCCGAGCTGGGTGACAGCAGCCAGGTCGGTGCTCCTATGAGCGGTGTGGTTGTTGAGATCCGTGTCCACGACGGCTTGGAAGTCAAGAAGGGTGACCCCATTGCCGTTCTGAGCGCCATGAAGATGGTATGTGCAACCCTAGAACTATCAATCAAAACCCATGATCGGCCGCTAACATTCAATAGGAAATGGTTATCTCTGCTCCCCACAGTGGCAAGGTCTCCAGCTTGCTGGTCAAGGAAGGTGACTCGGTGGACGGCCAGGATCTCGTGTGCAAGATCGTCAAGGCCTAGAAGAGTAACACCGTTATGACGGCAATGTTTGAAAAGCTAATGTCGATGTTGATGTCCTTGCAACCGGCCTATTTTTCCTCACGCTGAACAAGGGCACTATGCCAATATTCTTTCTTAGATTAGAGCGTCTGTTATGTTTATGAAATATTTTGGGTTGGGATTGGGTTATTTCCATATTTATGCCACAGCTTATTTACGATCAATGGTTGTCAGGGACATACTATGTCAACCATATTGAATGACAAGTGATTCAATGCATCATTCCAGATAATCGTAGTCTCTAGTGAATGCAGCATATATAGACACCATGCGATATATACAGGATCAAGACCAATCCCCATAATTCAGAGGCATTGAATCCCTTCAGAGCTTGGCAGCAGAAGCCTCCGGCTCTCCCACCTCCCGCAAAGCTTTCCAGACGCGCATCGCCTCATCCCAAAGCGCAGTATCCTGCACAATCTCAACCGACCCATCCGGCTTCAAGGTCCTCATCTCCCGATGATGCGTCGTACCCCACTTCACATCCCCCTCCCCATGAACAAACCTAATAAACGGATCAATCAAAGCCCGCCGAATAACACCCTTCTCCTCCGGCTCCAACACATGCCCATTCCCCCAGAACCAGATCGGATAATCACTAGAATGCGTAACCTCCCAGTCGGGCGGAATAACCGCATCCACACACTTAGCCCGCCACTCAATCCGATACCGATAAAGCAAATGTCCCGCCCCGCCACTAGCAAGAGCATGAATCAGCCCGCGCTGCATATCATGCACCTGCATCTTGGCATACACCCGCCCGAAGGCGTCATTGTCCCAGTTCTCGCAGCACGATGGTAACTTGCCGTCCGGGTAGTGGAGCTTCATGAGTGTGTCCACGACGTGGCGCGGGTAATCCGCGAGAAGTCTGGAATGGAGTGCGGAGAGACTGTCGGCTTGTGGTGGGAACCAGGCGGCGTAGAGGTGTCGCTCGTCGCGGCATTCGCCGAGCATGATGCGGACGTTGCGTGCGGAGAGGGCGCGCGCGAAAGCTCCGCTGTCTAGGGATTTGAAGAGAGTGGGTTGGATGAAGGCTGAGTCGGAGGTCGGGCGGTATTGGTTTAGTTGCACGCTCATGGCGGCATCGAGGAGGGTTTGGGGGGGGAGGGACCGGAGATGGGAGATCTTTTCGGCCCAGGGGAGGGTGCTGGGGATGTGTAGGGCTGAGAGGAGTTGGTCGAATTGTTCTTGGGCGGAGGCGGGGGTTTTGGGCTGTACGGCGGCGGCGTTGGACCAGATGCAGGCTTGTTTGATTATTGCTTGGGAGGCGGGGAATTGGAGGTCGTAGGCCAGTTGGTAGAACGTTGAGTAGGCGCCTGGTTGGGTTAGTTTTGCGGCTTCGCATATAGGGAGAGGGGGATCTAGGAAACTCACCGGCTGAGTATCCGGAGACGGTGATCTGGGATGGGTTGCCGCCGAAGAGGCTAATGTTGTCCCTCGTCCATTCTAGGGCTAGACGCTGATCCCAGAAGCCGTGGTTGCCTGCTGTTTCGCCTACAGAGGTGGCGTCCTTCTCGATCTCCGAGGAATATAAGAATCCGAAGACGTTCAGCCGGTAGGCTGGAAGGACGACAATAGCATTGAGTCCAGCATCGCCTAGTAGGCCTGCGGCGGAGAATCCGTTCGGGTGGCCGAATTGTAGCCAGCCTCCATCTAAGATGTGAAAGCATCAGTATCAGATCAGGGAATGGGTTGTAGGCACTCTCAGAGGGGCGCGCATACGGATGAAGAAAAGGACCGGCCAGCCTATAGGAATATTTCATTAGCTTCAGCTGATGTGTCAAGACCACGATACTTACCTCCCTTGGGGGCGTCTCCCAGCGGTACCCACACGCTGGCCTCAAAGCAGTCCTCTGTGAACCCCTTCGTGTACGGACGACCCATGAAGCTGGGCTGCGGACAAACAGCAGCATCTTTGTCGCAAGGGGCGGGTTGGTCTTTGGTGCCGTAGGAATAGGACTCGGGGAGCTTCTGGGCACGGCGCCATCTCTCAGGAGGAGGAAGGGCATATCGGACAGATCCAAAATAGTGACAGAGGGGCTGGTTAGTCGCTTTTGAGTGCAGAGTGGTGCCCTGAATGTAGCCACGATGGGCCAGGGACTTCAAGTAGGGATGACCAAATGTCTCCAGAAGTGCCATTGTGGGCTGGGAGGATAAATATATATATGGCGGGCTGATATAATAGACAGTGAAAAGTTGTCGAAGGCTATGGCACACGAGGTTCCATGGATAGATATAGCCCCAGAAAGGGCCGTTCTGACCGACGGCATCTCCGCACGAGGGGGAGGGCGCTCGCGTCTTTAGCGCATGATAAGGGTCCCGATGGCCGAAATCTTGGCAGGCGGTGGAGACTCAGGGGAAGAATTGACGAATCCTATGATGGATTATATGGTTGCTAGATCGTCGGCAAATATAGCCTATAGAATGATGAGTTATAGCGGAAATGTAAGGGGGAAACGTGGACGCTGAACCATGATAAACGGTCAAGATGGGCGAGGCATATCAAAGCGGCCCGTGGGGAAGCCGAGTTCATTCCGCTTCGGCCCCAGATCTGGATGCCGCTCGTTGCCTGAGGCATTAAATGCATGGGTCGACAGTAGGATGGAGTGATGGCCTGTTCCTCGGCCATGTCTGCTTGTAACTCACACTGTTCCTCTAGCTTCAGATGCATCTGTACGCTGTATGCAGATGCTAAGCCAGTGCCTATTATGATGTTTCATTTGAGGACCCCAAGTCTGTCTGTTATACAGTTCAACAAATCCATTGTATGCTGCGCCATTTCCGAATAGATGACAGATGCCAATCAATATATCATCAGCTAGTTAGTTGCACATTACCCCGCTCATTGAAGGTAAACAATCGCTAGACATAGTGCAGATATTGATGCTTCACAGGAAGAGACAGACCGTACTTTTTCTGCGCAGTTACTCTTCGATCCCCGCATTTGGCAGAGCACCTGACGTCAAGCCATCATGGATGATATCCATTGGCACACCACAAGTCTGCACATCATTTTATTGGATCGTTTGTACCAAGAGGAGCTGATTAATCCCGAATATCTTGCGATACTTTCAAAATTATCCGTGGATCGACGTATACGATTCCCCAGAGATGATGAATCATTGCCGTTGTCAAAGAAGCTTTTGCATTCTTAGGACCGGGATCCCCAAGCCATTACTGCCCATCATTGGTTCATGACCGTACTTTTGCCCCCTCAGACCTATGGGAATGCCTCTTGCTGCATCATCATACCCAGGGTCTGATTCACAGCACTCGGAGGGTGGCTGACTTACCCCTCTCTTACTTTGGGAATCCCTTATAACGAGCTACTGTCTTCCCGGGTGTATGCTCTGATCGGTAAATCCAAATCCTGTGCTGAGAACACATTGCAAAGAAGCTAACCGGTAAGTTCAAGTCTCGATTTCAAGTTCGCCCTCTTCAATATCGATCAGCTAGACTCTGCTTTTTGATTGTCTGTCGTTGAAATGACACCGGAGCCTCCCGGTTACATGATGAAAGGGCTATGTAACCATAGCCCGTGACAGATTTGGCTGCTCTTCACCCGCGGTTGTTTGCCATACACATGCACATGTTTTAGTTTCTTTTCCTATGAATCACATCCTCACTTCAACTTACGAAGCACGCAGTTGATACTGCTCCTTCGATCTCATCGAGAACCAAGAAGTACAAGAAAAGAGGAACCATGAGCAACAATCAACAACCCCAGTCACCCCGTCATTGGCATGGCACTGTCGGTGATCGCTACGAGCATCTCAATGTCTGGGTGCGAGGAGGTCCTCCTGAGACCTACCGTCGGCCTTCGATCCCTACTACCACCGCTGCCACTGCCACTTCCGACAGACGCGTACGTCTGAACAGTTTCTGTCATCATCCCAAGCACTTGATTTTAGCCTGATGATTGACACCTTCACTCTCCTAGCATCTGCATTAACTAACCGTTCTATATATGAAGGGCTCTGATTCATCGGATATGTCTTCCAACTCTGCCAATTTGAGCAACAGCCCTCCCAGCGTGGGGGATAGAAGACGCTCAACTGGCCATGGCGCGTCCAGCCTATTTGAGAGTCTGACAAGCCAGAAGCGCAACTCTACGGACCAGACTTTCAATACACGCCGTGAAAGCTGGAACGAGCAGGGACAGCAGGGCGGTTTGTTCGCCAAGTGGTGGGATGGATACACGAGAGGAGGTAGTAAATAATCCCAACTAATTCCCTTCTTTGACGAAATGCTATGATATTGGCGAAGTTGGTTGTGAGGGGCCAGACCCCTCTGTGTTTTGTGCAAATATTGTTGATATTTAAGTCAGGCGACGTATAGCTATGCTATCTCGACGAAGTTGTGTTGCATGTACGTATGATGACTGCTGTAATAGTCAACAAACATAATTTGACTAGCGTTTGCTTGGTGGCATATTCGTATTGTAAGGGATTGTAGAATGCGGGGTTCTGCGGTCGCAAGATTCGCCAGCCCCAAACTAGACATGTCAAAAATGGCACGTAATTAGGACCTTGGAACCAGACATTAGTAGTTTCACGGTATATTTCCCCATCAAAAAACTTGACAGCATGCCTGTCGAGCGGCTGTCATTAGCACTAATGAGACCCGGGGTATTGGGCTAGACTCTACGAGCGCGGTTGGTCAATAGCCAATTTGGCTGCTACGAGTCGGTCGGCTTATCTACTCAACGAGTTTTCAAAGATACCACTACGAGGCCGAGACTGGGCACAGAAACAGGGTGTTGAGACCCGTGTTTCTTAAGCATCAGTCCTGGGGTAGCAGAGAATAATGCTAGAAGCACATCTTGCAAAAGAAAACACTCGATCTCAGAGAGATGAGTTTCAGGCCAAATGCACACTATAGCACCACTGTGTGTTGAAAGTGGTACAAGTGGCAAAACACAGCAAAAGCATCATGGGAGACCTTTCATCAATGGTTATGCGGAAATCATCACCCTTCGTGAAGCCTTCATTGAGAAAAGTGGATGCGTATGAAAAATTTGGGAATTTGATATCTCTAACACGCCTAACCTCATGCCGTGGTAGAAAAGCCATATTTCAGAGCAGAGCGATAATGATTTTCAAGAACGCCTGCCTCCTTTTCTGACCATTTTTTGATCGATTCATCATAAACACAACCCCGGAGCTTTCCCTCCTGAAGACCCCGTGGATGAGGGCATTTACCGGACGATACCGTCGAAGCGGTTCTTGAACCACTTGATGGTCTCGTTCTGGGTGATACGGTGCTGGGAGCCGATACGGGCCTTGCAGCGGCGGCGCTTGGCGACACGCTCACCAGGGCGGGTCCTAGTGATTCCAAGTCAGTTCCTGATGCTTGAATTGTCCTGCTCGATCTGGATCGACACCGATGGACCCGTCGAACTAGGACTGCGTAGAGATTGGAGTGCACTCACATGCAGCAGTAGAAGTCCATGCCGTAGATACCGATACCGGGGTCGTACTTGATACCCAGATCGATGTGCTCGGAGATACCGAAACCGAAGTTACCGGTCTCAGAGAAGTTGCGCTTGCGGAGCTCGTACTCCTTGACCTTAAGACCACGCTCAAGGATCTCCTCGGCCTTGGGGCCACGGACGGTAACGTGGACGGAGATCTTCTCGTTACGACGGATACCGAAGGTACGGACGGTGTAACGGGCCTTGCCTAAACGTTGAAAAAATCATCCCATCAGCCATCCATTCCATATCACTGTTGTCATATCCTCCTTCCTCGGCTGCTTCGTATTCGAAATTCTCGGATTCATCGGGTTCGGGCGTTCTTACTGTAGACCGGAGTCTGACCGCTCAGCTGCTCGAGCACCTTAGCAGCGCGAGTAAGTCTGTCACCAGACTCGCCGACGGAGATGTTGAGCACGAGCTTCTGGATGCGCAGCTCGCGCATAGGGTTGGCGGACTTGTCCTTGGATTCCGACTGCATGGCGACAAAAATGTTAGAAAAAATTTTGTTTATGAAATTTCGAAGTCTCGAGAATCGGGTTTATATCAATGCTGAAAAGTGTATTGGCGATGGGCAACATACCATGGCGACTGCTTTTGGCGTGAACTGGTCGACTGGTTGGTTGGAAGAAACTCAGGATCGAAAAGTGTGTAAAAGGGAAATGTGTGGGTTGAAAGTGGGAAGCGAGAGCCCTTAGTGGCTTGGCGCGGTCGACTGGCGCCAAGCCGCAGAGCCGCGCCTCATGGACCTCCGACCCGTAGCAAGTCGAGCTGGTGCCGCTTGGAGAAAGTGCTGCAGACCTCGACCGACCTTCACTCCGAGCGCGACAGCTCAGTAAGGACAAAGTGACGATTAAGTAGAAGATTACCCCTTCTACCATCTCACAAAACAATTCTTTGGTTTTACTCAAGTCGCACTCGTGCGCATACATAGCCCAAGATGGCGGCTAATAAGCAGGGCAAGATGGTGAGTTGATCGGATCCTTCCCTTTGCTGTTGATATCAGCTTGTATACCCATGTTCGCGTGGCTAACTCTTCTCTTCATTCTGATAGCAAAACCTCGTAAGTTACTGAGGGTATATGCCTTACTCGCGCGTCTAACCTGACATTATCCTCAGATCAACTACCGGATGAGAGTCACCCTCAATGATGGCCGACAGATGACGGGACAGATGCTCGCTTTCGATAAGGTATATATCTCCGGGCCCTTCAGTGGCCATCGGATAATACTTGTGGTATGCTGGTCGCTGACGCAGTCATATAGCACATGAACCTTGTCCTCGCCGATACAGAAGAATTCCGTCGCGTCAAGCGCAAGTCCAAGCCCGCCGCCGGTTCGACCAACGCACCTCTTGTCGAAGCCGAAGAAAAGCGCACCCTGGGTCTTACCATTGTTCGCGGTACACATGTCGTCTCTTGCTCCGTTGATGGACCTCCTCCCGCCGATCCCTCTGCCCGACTTGGTACTGCTGGCCCTGGTGCAGCTGCCGCAGCTGCCACTCTCGCTGCTGGCCCTGGAATTAGCAAACCCGCTGGACGTGGTCTGCCGGTCGGTCTGGGAGGCCCTGCTGCGGGTGTTGGTGGCCCTCCTCCGCCGCCCGGCGGCTTCCCTGGTTTCCCTCCTGGTGGTGGTTTCCCTGGAGTTCCCCCTCCGGGCTTCGCTGGTCGTGGTGGTGCCCCTGGTGGACCTCGTAAGTTTGCACTTTCGAGTTCAATGGTTGAACATGGTTACTGACATAAGCTACTAGCTGGCTTCGCTCCTCCCCCGGGATTCGCGCCTCAGGGTGCTCCTCGTAAGTACCCTAAGATCACGCGTTATGGTTCTTGAGCTAACTGAGGCTGTTGTAGCGGGTGCTTTCCAACCCCCACCGGGATTCCAGCCCCCTGGACAGGGACGCGGATTCCCTCCACCCGGCTTTGGTGGACGGTGATTTGATAGTATGTGCAGCAGCATGATGGCTTGCAACCTGGCCATGACACCGGCATGGCAGATACTTCGAACTACGAATCAAGCGAACAATATTCACTTCCCATTAGTCGCCTACTTGACGAACCTCAGACGAATAGGCATAGCACCCCGAGTTTTACCAGGCAAAGGCGTTGCGGCGTGTGCGGATGCAGGGAATGCCCTGACAAAAGAAAAGGTCGACCGAAATAAGGATAGGACCGACAGAAGTAATGCTAGATGTATTTCGAGCACCCAATTGTACTAGTGAATCCTAATGAGGGTTTGAAGCCTTTAATTTCATGTTTCATGTAAGACTATACTTCAATTCTACGGCGATTGGACAGCTGCAGGTGTAGACTTAGCCTAGTAGTACGCAGTAAGCACCTAGCAGGTCCGATTCAACCAACGACTTCGCAGGAATATAATGCACGTGACCGTCTCCGGGTAACTCCGCCCGGCGCGGACTGCAGGTGACGGAGTGAGGAAAGCAAACCGCTCGGCCCTGCGTACTCACCTCTGATCAACTCTCCACTCCTCACTTCAGTCCAAGCCTTCGAGTCGTCAAGATGGCCGCTGCAATTAAGGCAATCAATGCGAAGATCCGGTCTAACAAGGCCCTGGATTACTTCTGCTCTACCCGTACGTTCAATCCTCACCGTTACCTTCTCCGTGTTCCTGACCGAGATCGGCCGACAAGAATGTCTGCCGTAAGACATGTTCTGAAGGGGTTGTTGAGCAACTTCAGTGAATCCTTTCAGCACATGTTATCGGTCACGAACACGAAGCTCTTCACTTAGCCAAATCTGGTTCATAAAAAGCAATTTCTCTTGGCTAACAATGATCTCAACTAGACTTCTGGGGCCCTGCCTCCAACTTCGGTATCCCCATTGCAGCGGTGATGGATACCCAGAAGGACCCTGAAATGTACGTCGCTACAATTACCTTCCCTCGCTCCGCGGAGTTCCTTTTCTTAATATACACTGCACATCGAATGAAGCTTGAGAGCTTATCGGGATAGCCCAGACGAACATGCCAGCACCCTCTTAACCAATGATATGTTTGCTAACTGTCACTCTATCTAACAGTATCTCCGGCCAAATGACCGGTGCCCTCGTTGTCTACTCGGGAACTTTCATGCGCTACGCCCTTGCCGTCTCCCCCAAGAACTACCTCCTGTTCGCCTGCCACGCCGTCAACTTCTCCGCTCAGCTTACCCAAGGCTACCGCTACCTGAACTACTGGAAGTACGTCACAGAATGGCTCTTTCTTCCCAACCCCCTTGAGACATGAAAGGATAATGCTGACATTCGCATCAACAGCTGGGGAGGCCGTGAAGCTCAGCTCGCCGAGGCCGCCAAGCAGGGCAAGGATGCCACCGAGGCTGGCGCTTAAACGACGTCATCTTCCTTTTCTCGACTTTATCGCCTCATTCCGCTTGCCGCGCGGCTTATCAATACCTCATCCGTCTTCAGCAGCATTGCCTGCCTACCTACCCATTTAAGTAGACAATACCACAATATCATGAATCAAATCGCCGAATCAATGTGAGACCTGTACGTTGAGGGTTGACCCAGGTAAGATATGGGGCGAGATTAAGGCTCCAGCCACTTGTATTATTAATAGTGGCGCTGGGATTGGTAGTTTTGTTTAGTGGGGGGTTTTCCTGCTGTTGACTATGAGATATCTTTGTATCTAGCAGCTGGGCATGCCGGGGTTTTCTGTATATAGGCTTTTGTTTTTGCGCATCAACAAGGTTTAGACATTGATGATCTGGTAAAGCTTTGTTTAGTCGACTTCAATTATTTGAGTAAATGTTATCTGCTTAGAAGGGAAGATGGACAAGGTCAAAATAGACATATACTGGCAATTTAATCTCTAGTCTATATCAAATACAATCGAGAATACAGCAATAATAAACAAGATTTAATCAAACAGGGGTTTAGCAATCAGACCGAAGTATAGGCCAATCCATCGAATGGACGATGGCCTCACATTGTAGCATCAATCATTCATATCCAGAGATCCGATCCGAAGGAACGGTAACAATCATGACATTTACACAATCTATGAGTCACAGTAGCCGGGGGCTTTGACGTCTGACCCATTGATCCAGTTGTTGAGCGTCAGGGCTGTTGTATACAAACAGCTAAGGACACCAAAAACTGAGAGTGCGATATCGGCAATCTGCTGTCGTCTCGATTGGGCACAGGCCTTGAGATGCAGTAGAGGCTAAGCACAAGTTAGTAATCGGTTTGGCGGACTAGATGAAGGTACCTGACAGGTTAACTTACCGGGTATACGTAAATTAAGGGGACACAGGCGAAACTTCCGACAAGCGAAACAAACTTGTCCAAGTCTTCTGCTCCGCCCCAGGCAATAAATGCACAGATCATGACAAGGAAGAAACGGAAGCAATTCTTCTTCCACTTGATGCTGGGATTGTACTTTCCGCTGCGAGTGAAAAGCTCGTTCTCCAAGATTCGAATGGCCGGGAAGAGCTGCAGTGGGGTACTGAGAAGAATCGCCAGAGAATACAGGAACTGCACAGCATTTACAAACTTGTCATCCTGAGGCATGTTGAGGATGACTACCGTCTTCGTTGCGGATCCATATGCCGCATAGCTGAACGCACCAGCGCTGAGGAATATGATCGTGATTATGACCATCACCATTGCGAGGACACCGGGGAACTTTTGCGGGTGCTTCATTGATTCCTGAATGGGAATGATCAGACCAATTCCCTCATACGTGAAAATAGCCGTGCCGATGAAAAGTGTCCAGGTGGATGGATTGAAGGATATGATATCCGAAACACCGCCTTGGTTGGAGATAGTCAAGAAATCGTAATAGAAGAGGTAAACCAGCCCCATCATGATGAAAAGGTCTGCAATGAGGGCAGTGAATCCAAGTTTGCTGATATCGCGGATCAATGAAAGAGGGAGGAAGATGACCAGCTGCAGCAGCACCATAAACTTGATGTCAATAAAAGATTTGCATTTGCTGACAGCCAGGACAAAGGCTTGTAGGTTCTCGGCCGTGAAAACGATATATGCCGACACGAAGCCCAATTGACTCAACACAATGGATCCGAGAATGATGCGCCTCATATGCTTTCCATAGAGCGCACCACCAATGTCACCAAAAGAACCATCAATCTTCAGCCGCGTATTAACCAGAAGAATGAAGCAGTAAAAGCTGAGCAGTGATACACCGAGAAGTACCATGCTACTGAACAGCATGCCACCGTTCAAGAAAGCTCTCGGCAAGAACAAGACTCCTGTACCAACGAAAGACTTGAGTAGAAGCAAAGCTGCTCCGGTCCGTGTGTTGGTTCCCGTCCCACCGCGTGGCTTGCGCTTCCTGCGGCCAGCTGTGTCTGGCCTGAGAAGGGCTGAGTCTTCACCTGGTTCTCTGCCTTCTGCTTCATCATAAGTATCCGATGAGAAGTACTCATCAGGACCCAAGACCTCGTCATCCTCTTCAAGCTCTTCACCAGCAAAGTGACCGTATAGAGTCAAAAATTCCAGAAAGCTGCTTGTTGGAAGCTGGGGCTGGGCAGCAGAAGCCTGCGCACCCGAGCCATCCAGATCTCCAGGGAGGTTGGGGCCTACTGCCCGTCTTAGATAGTCTCTTCTGAAACCTCCTGGGACCCGGATACTGTTGATGTTCGTGGTTTCATCCTCAGGTGCAGGTCGAGCATGACTGAAACTCCTGCTGCGGTGGGGTTTCCGCAATGAGCTTCCAGCTTCTGCATCCTCAGCCCATCTGTACACCTGTCTCGTGATATCACCACCCTGGAGTTGCAGACTAGAGAACTCATCCTCGGTGTTACTTTGGGCACCCCCAGAAGAGTGAATATCCCGATTTTCGACCACATTCTGGGGTTGCACCAAATGCCTCTTGACAACTTCGGGATCCTCGTACGGGCCAGCTGAATATATCGAACCCTCTCTCCCAGCCTTGTTATCGAAGGAACCGTAATTCGACCGGACAGGCTGGTTCAGGAGGGCAGGCGAAGCAGCCCGCCTCGGAGGGGTACCCGCTCTCGGAGAAGGAGATCGGCCGAGGTAGTCCTGGAGCGCAGATGCAATCATGGATTGTCCGGGGCCGGGTAAGGATGACGGATTGTCGACTTTCCGGAGGTCTTGGTTGGCTGCTGCGGTTGGTTGAATCGGCAGCGGTACCTGTCTTGACGAATAGGAATTCGAGGGAGAAGGAATTGGTGATGCTAGACGGGCTATCGAGGCATGCCTATAAGAAGAAGAAACATCTCCTGCAGGTGATCCTGAGCGCATCGCAAACGTGGAGATCGGCGACGATGAACGGTTACGATGAGAGGATGAGCCCTCACCGTTGTCAGACATCCTGGAGGATGACATGTTGACAAGAAGCAAGATTGAATTTTCTCGGAGTACGAGAAGTTTGTTAATTCCGAAAACAATTCGTTATATTTGAGTTTTCGGAGGCGAACCAGGATCATGGGGGAATGCCTACGAAGTAGGAAGGGCTGATAAGAGCGGAGAAGGAGAGTTGAGAGGATCGATAATGCGAGAGGCGCAAGTCGTTCACCGCAATGTATGCGGAGGGACTAGGCTTCCTGTTGTTTCCACGCACCCCAAAACACCCCGCGCCTTGTCGACCATGACAATCATGAACAAAGATGAGGACGGGCCAACAAAGGAACGATAGAAGTGATGGAGAGACGAGGATGAGATAAGGGAGATCAGATGAGGCAGACTGCCAGACCCAGTGACCACTTTTGCATTGTTTGTTTGTCGCTCGGCACATGAGGTCATCGCCGACGATCTGAACTCGGACTTCGCGTCCCCATTATCCTTTGTTCGTTACACGGTAACTCAACGTGCATGGCCCTGAGAGGTCCTTGCTGGTTTGCATCACAGTAGTTCTTACTGTGCTTGCAGGCAAATTACTCTTACCCGGTCTTAGCACCATCTCATCGTCCTTGTGCCTCCGATTCGTTCGCTTTCAATTGTGTCATTGCTGTATGAGGGAGGAGAAAAGCTCCTACAACCAGGAGCGGAGGCCCTTTATCCATGACTGACGGACGGGCTGACAGTGCCTCGGAGTCTCTGTCCCGCAGGAGACCCAATTTCTCCACGCGGGCGGCTGAAGAAGACGTTTCTAGGTTGGATCCGAGCGAATCTGCCAATGCGTCTCCCGAAGAAAGTAGCAAGTTCCTCCACGGGAGGATGAGTTCCTCCTCTCATTCGCACGAGCCTCCGCAATTCCACCACCGCTCATCCGGTAGCCGACGACAATCCCAGCAGAACGTCATAGATAATGTTGCTCGTTGGTGGAGTGGGCAGGGGAGTGACGGAAAGCATGAACTTCCTCGAGAGAGATTAAATGCTAATCGCTCACCCCCTGGGCCCTTCAGAGAGGGTCAGAAGGAAAGAGATGGCCAGAAAGACCGTACGCTTGACAGTCCTGATAAGCTTGGAACATTTTCTGGCGTCTTTGTGCCGACCACCCTGAACGTCCTTAGTATCCTGATGTTCCTTCGCTTTGGCTTCATCCTAGGTCAAGCTGGGTTATTAGGGATGTTAGGTATGGCGTCCTTCTATCATCGCCCGCACAAGCCAATTGGGGTCTGACAGAAAGTAGGTTTACTGGTCGCTTCGTACACAATCAATCTCGTAACGACTATGTCTCTATCCGCTATTGCAACCAACGGAACAGTACGAGGAGGTGGAGCATACTATCTTATATCTCGATCGCTAGGTCCTGAGTTTGGTGGGTCTATAGGGATAGTGTTCTATCTGGGTTATGTGCTGAATACCGGTATGAATGCCGTCGGTCTTGTTGACTGTTTCACACAGAACTTCGGGTCTGAGTCTGGTACTTGGGGCAATTTCCTTAGAGAAGGCTTCTGGTGGCAATACCTCTGGGGAACTGTCATCCTCATCATGTGTACCGCGATATGCTTAGCGGGAAGTTCTATATTCTCCAGAGCTAGCAACGGGTTGCTTATCATTCTCCTCATCGCGACTTTCAGCATACCAGTCTCTGCCGTATTCATGAAGCCATTCAGCATCCCAAAGGTTGGGGTAGAATTCACAGGATTGCGGCTTCAGACGCTGCTAGAAAATCTCAAACCCAAGCTTACCAGGGGCGCTGCTGGCAGCCAAATACGTGGACGGGAGAATTTCCAGGATCTATTCGGGATCCTGTTCCCTGCTACTGGTGGTATATTCGCGTAGGTACGGTTCCTAGATCTTAAGAACACCAAGCTCACGTACCAACAGCGGCGCGAGCATGTCTGGTGACCTTAAGAACCCCAGCAGATCGATTCCCAAAGGAACACTGTGTGGGCTAGTCTTGACATTCATCACCTATGCTATTGTAATTCTTGCCATGGCTGCTTCGATCACCCGGGAATCATTCTATAAGAATGCCAACGTTGTTCAAGTGGTATGTAATTTACATGAATTGAACGGCGTGCGTCGCTCACCAAGTACAGGCAAATCTTTCCGGGTCAGTTATACTCATGGGGGAATTCGCGACAAGTTTTTTCTCTGCTCTTATGGGAGTGATTGGCTCAGCAAAACTGCTCCAGGCGGTTGCGCGAGACGGCTTGCTTCCTGGCCTAAGTTTCTTCGGCAAGGGTACTAGGAAGACCGATGAGCCCGTTAACGCAATCATCGTCACTTATATGGTTGCACAACTCACCATGCTGTTTGACATCAACCAAATTGCATCCTTCGTTACGATGACCTATCTGATGACCTTTCTGGTGACGAATCTCGCCTGTTTCCTCCTAAAGATCGGGTCTGCCCCCAACTTTCGCCCATCTTTTCACTACTTCAACTGGAAAACCGCCGCGACAGGTACCTTGGTATGCGGCGCAAGCATGTTCTTCGTTGACGGGATCTACGCCACAGGCTGCGTAGGTGTGCTGATGATGCTATTCCTGCTAATCCACTATACCTCGCCTCCTAAGTCTTGGGGCGATGTCAGCCAGAGTCTGATCTATCATCAAGTGCGAAAATATCTGCTTCGGCTTCGCCAGGAGCATGTTAAGTTCTGGCGGCCTCAGATCCTGTTGTTTGTCAACGATCTCAGCGAGCAGTCTAAGATGATCTCATTTTGTAACTCTCTGAAGAAAGGAGGGTTGTTTGTGCTGGGCCATGTGCTCGTGACAGATGATTTCACCACCGCTGTGCCAGAGGCACGACGGCAGCAGACTGCATGGACCAAGTTCGTTGAGAACTCCCGAGTGAAGGCCTTTGTCAATATTACAGTCTCTCCCACTGCTGAATGGGGTGTCCGTAATGTCACACTAAGTGCTGGACTGGGAGGTATGAGGCCAAACATAGTCGTGATTGATCAATTCCGCGAAGGCAAATCGCTGGTTGAGAGACCATCCCTCTCAAGCCGGAGAGAATCGGGTGGAAGACGCATATCTCGCGAACTGGTGCCTTTGATATCGGAAGACGGTTCGCAGGAGCCACCGATGTCAACCAAGACATATGTGACCATCCTAGAAGATCTGCTCTTCAAGCTGCGTATGAATGTTGCTGTGGCGAAGGGATTTGAGGATCTCGAGCTTCCTGGACCACACGGACAGCACAGAAAGAAGTATATTGACCTCTGGCCGATACAGATGAGCGCAGAGCTTGGTGCAGACAGTGAAAGCAAGAAGAATGTTCTAACCACAAACTTTGACACCTACACCCTCATCTTACAATTAGGGTGTATCCTCAACACTGTACCGTCGTGGAAAAAGACGTACAAGCTTCGCGTGGCTGTTTTCGTTGAGTACGAAACCGACGTTGAAGACGAGAGAGGAAGGGTCGAAGCGCTTCTCGAGAAGCTAAGGATAGAGGCCGAGGTCTTGGTTTTCTGGCTGGCATGCGGCGACCTCAAAACCTACCGTATCATCGTGAACGGCGACATTTCACCGGAGACCGAGGATGCGGAGCCTCGAGTCCATGAAGCTTTACGGAGCGAAGAATGGTGGCAGGATATACAGAAATCTAGGAGTGAGCATGAAGCTCAGCAGCGAGCTGAAGTGGGTGCTATCAAAAGGGCAGACGACCGGGTTCCTAGTTGGCCCATGCAAAGCCCCGAAAGTGCTCACAAGCCACTACAACCTTTAGCCGGTGGGCTGAGGAAATTGGTGGAGTCATCCAAGCGCAGGCGATCAATTTCGAGCTTCAGAGGGCTTGGAAGTGTCAGCTTAGGCATGCAAACCCATCGCTTGCTGGATGCTTTTGTTGACTACGACAGCAGCGAGAGCAGCACAGGTGAGAGTAGTGATGAAGGGGAGTTTCCTCCTTACTTGGATGAGGAAGACGACGACGAAGAAAACGGCCAGGAAGCTGAACACGGGATCCAGAGTCCTCAATCAGAACCGGCAGGATCTTCTAAGGCAAAACAGAAGGTTACCGAAGAGGTTGCACCGGATCAGGCAGTTCCGTCAATCATTATGACATGCGACGATGGGACATCCCCCAAGATTCAGTCAAGTCCATCCCGGCCAAAATTTACCCGGTCGCCGTCCAGCAGCCGATTCAGCTCATCGCCAATTCCTGAAGCTCGTGTCAACACAGAGGAGGGCGCGGGTCCTTCAATCATGTTCGCTCCTAGTGCATCTCCTCCACGTACATCTAACCGGATTGAATCCATTTACACACGACGCTCTTCTTCAGGACCATCTATCCCCAAAACCGCGTCTGGATATCCAAGGCAGGCATCAGTTCCCTTATCATTCAATGATCTCCCTAGTCGGGCGCAGCACTTGATCTTGAATGAACTGATGAACCAGCACAGTGGTGATACAGCTGTCCTATTCACAACCTTGCCTTCGCCGTCCGAAGGCACTGCACAGAACGAGGCAGCAAGTGCCTCGTATTTGAGCGACCTGACAGTCTTCTGGCAAGGATTGCCGCCGTGTCTGCTGGTCCATAGCAACAGCATGACTGTGACGATGAATCTCTAGCGTAAGGGTTTGAACATAAAAAGGGGAGCAAGGCATTGCACATTTTCGCTAAGCCATAGTATATACGACTACTGGTACATTGACTGATCATAGCATATGCATATGTTAATATTGACTTGGAGATATTCTTCTCCTCCATGAATAAACCCATACTACTATCATATCACCGAGCCTAGTAGTACTAGTAGACTTCAGTAACCGATGGTTTGACCCATCCCAACTGTGTCATCTACCAATACCCACACCTTACCATTCCCTTATCGGTACACTCAAGTAACCCCAAGGATAGACCCACGCCTGCACGAGACAATCAAGCAGACTTTACAGAGATGCCAAGAACCAGAGACCGTAGACATAAGAGTATCAAGAAGCATGATTTCCCCTCCTCTTGCCAGTTGGTGCACTTATTGGTTCACTCCGGTTTTAGCAAGTATCCCGTTCATCCAACCGCGTGTATAACAGCTTTTGACTGCTTCCAAAAAAAAAGAAAGAAACTGAACATAAGAATTGCATATATGTTCTAAAGGTAAGAAATCTATGAAAGAAGCATGATGTAATGTATACAGAAAAGACTTGCCCATTGAATCAAACTGGCACACACCCTATAGGTCTACTAAACAGTAGTGGCTTTCCCAATCTAAGTACTATATTTGAAGAAGCCATTGCCGGATTTGACACCCAGGTCACCCCGTTCGATCATCTCTCGTAGGTATTTGCGCGGCGCATTAGGGATTCCCATCCTCACTTTGGCGTAATGCTCCTCGACGGCGAGAATCACATCCAGTCCAGCAATGTCCATCAGCTCGCACGGCCCTCGGGGCGTGTTCAGCACACACTTGTAGATTTGGTCCACCTCCTCGGGCGTAGCGATGCCCTCTTCTAAGACCAGGAGGGTCTCTCTCTTGATGGCGGCCCAGATGCTATACATGATTAGTATGTATACCCGTGTTCCATGTAACGTGATTGGCGAGATACCGGTTGAAGGTGTAGCCTGTGGAGGACTTGCGGACGTGGAAGGGTTGGAGTCCATGGTCATGAGTTTCCTTCATAAGGAGAGGGATGATGTCGGGTCGGGTTTGGCTGGAGCCCATGATTTCGATCGCTGAAGCGAAGGGAGTTAGCACATTGAAAAGGCTCTTCTTGCTTGGATTAGATCTGGCCTCCTTACCTGTTGTCTCGGGTGGCCAGACTTGGAAAAGTAATAGTTAGTGTTGCTGCTCACTGGGCAGTTCTTGGTAGGTATTGGGCTTACAGGAATGCAGGTTGACGAAACGATCATCTGCTTTAAGGGATAATCCATGACAGATGTCTGTAATGGAATAACTGCTCGAGTTTGATGCGATGATTGTCTGGGAGTGCGATCTACTGTCGAGGTCCAGTATCACGGACCGCTTGTATTCCAGGTCCTCTGGGACACACTGACAGGGGTCAGCTAGGGTGTATCAGTGCTTGGTGGTCTTTCCCTACCTCAATAGCGAGCCAGGAGTCGCGGAGCGCTGGGTCCAGATCGTCGACAGAGAGACTAGTTATTTTGCCTTCCTTCCCAGCTGGATCTGAGGCTCTTAGCCTTTGTATGGTGGCTAATGCCAGGTTTAGCTGGGCAGGGCTTTTGTCGACAAGGTAGACTGGTCTCCCTTGGCGAGACCACTATTCCCGATACTAGTAAAACCAAAGCTCTGATATTAAATGAGAGACTCAAACATACCATGAAAGCAAGGCGCGAGCCTTGAGTGCCTGCACCGAGCAGAGTAACAGCGTTGAGGAGTTTAGACATTTGGTGACTTGATTTTGTAAGGTAGTTCAGTGATCTTGGGATTCGAATCTGAGGTTCATGGCTGCAGGCAAGCCCGTGTTTATATGGACAGAGGCTCATCGAAGAAACGCTGTTTCTTCGAACTGTTTTATTCGCTTACTGATGTCAATGCAATTTTTGATTGTCCGTTCCTGTTAATACCCTGATCTGTACAACAGCGCAGGTTTGATTTAGGATTTACTTGGTTCCAGATAAATATATCTTGCTCGTTTCAGGAACTGGCTTTTCGGACTCGGGGGCTTTACCAAAATGTCTTTTGGTCTTGTCTCCTAAACCTGTAGTCTTTCTTGTCATGGCAATTTGAAGAGCAAAGCATTGATGATTGACCTGGCTCAGAGTTCGGCGCTTATCTTCTGCATAATGCGGCATTTGAGCTTGAGTAACTAGCCAATTGACACTTTCGGTAACAATCTGCCGCATGTAGTTTGTAACGCCTAATCGAGATCTAGTTGAAGAATATCTCTAGTGGTCGGGGTATGAGGCCGGTGGCTGGTTCCTGGCTGACAGTCTGCACTCTGTTTGGTCAGGTCCTTGTATATTTTTCCGGGGAAGGAAACGTCAAATGTCAGAGCAAGGAAGTATAAAGTCTATCGGGATGATGTAAACATGTAGCAGATCGTTTCAGCCTATGTTAACCAGCTCTGTCTCGGCTTGGAACCTAGAAACTAAAAGTCCTGTGGCGAACGATATGTCTCTTCTCTGCTTCCAGCCAATATCTTGAAGACTAGCAAGTCTTCGAACGGAAGTTCAACGGATTTGCATGAGTCGCGGCATGGCACTGATCATCTACCCAAAGAAAGGTTCAAGATCATCCTGTACCAATTGGGAAGGAATCTTGCTCTGATGTGAGCTCAGGATGATACAGTGGTTGTCATGCCCCTATGAGACAGGGTCCTACCATGCCATGAGATGATCATGCAATTCTTCAGATGAAGATCGCAACCACTAAATAGCCGAACTTGATCCTCAAATGCTACCAGACTCCGCATCAAAAGGGTCGAGGCTCTGAGCCTGCTGGGAGTAGTTGATCAGAGAATCCGGCTTGGGAGTGCTGTGTCTGTCGTTCTAATGTCAATTGCATAAGAACGTCATTGTTCCTCAAACCATTAGGCGAGATAGCGCTATTGTGTATTTGACACCTGTCTTGTATACTCTTCTTTCTTAGACATGAAGTGGACAGTGACTCGTACCCGGTACTATATCTTGATGACAGTCAACAGTTTCGATGGGTCAGTAAGAATGACTGAAGCCAAAGAATCAAGTAGGATCATGTTGATGACCATTATTCATTAAGAAGGTTAATATTGTGCAGATGATATGTGGTCTAGTTTGAAAGTTGATGGAGGCCCAGCATGTTGCATGAGGAGCGAATGGCATGTGGTGGGCCAGTTTGCAACTGCATTTTGGCAGTGGCCCCGTCTGCATCTGGAATCATCTGACTGCCATCCATTGCATACTACCGTTCCCCTGGCTTGGTGCAACACAGTAAAGGGACTAACACACTCATGCCCAATCCAATACTATCACAAGTTGTTGATTCTTTTCCATCCCATTTGGAAATGATTATGATAAATGATTCCAAGCATTGTCAATCCAGCTGCTTGAAATGGCTAGAAAAGCGATTTTGATGGACTCCAATATTGATTTGAAGATCAACCTACATCAAGGTTCAACTGTCTGAAAGACGAGCTCCCTAAATATTGCTTACTACGATCATACTAAGCGCAGAATACTCCCTAGAGCTGGAGTTGATAAAGCAAGGATCACCGCCAGAGAATGGATTATGTTACTCAATCGGAAGCGAGAGATGCATCAGAGGAACAGTTGATACCAGACAATGTCAGCCCAACTCAGGTGGTCTTTAGCAGGTGTGTAGGCATCAATTGCTGCAGTGAGTGGCCATTCACACCCGGGCTTTTATTTTTACCAAGCTGATATGCCGTGGAAGGTTCCGACTGACGTGTTTGCCCGCGAGCTGGAGATGCAATTTAAAACAGATATACTCCGGAAGCCGTCTCCGATCAGTCCCCCGTCTTATGACCACTGGAATCTTCCAGTCAGAGCTCACACCCGAGAGGTTAGACGGAATATATACTCGGCTGAATGGGAGAATTCGCCAACCTAGGCGAGACCGGTTGCAAAGAGCGTCGTGCTCGGTATACCCCGACCAATGTAGCATCAAGGTAGCAATGAGTGGACACCCCATGCTTTGGGCTAGATACCTACGCACCGACCTTTGGAGGATTGCGTCTGGATGACGCCGTGCTACTACCTTGCTACAAAAGCTGGAAGGAGAAAGGTGATTTGCTTGCTCGGGGGGAGGGCAGAGAGCACGAAGAGTGCAGCAGGTGGCAGTGAGGGTAATCAGACTCAGGGCTACCGTGTAGAATCTAGACCACGAAATAATGGGCGCTGCAAGGCGATAGGATTAAACGCAGGCCAGAAGAAGCAATTGTCAGATGGCCGCCCGTCCAACGGTGACTAATGCACAATTGAGGCCTGGTGATTGGCTGCCACCCCGGCTTCCCCTTCTAGCATCCAGCGATCCCTGCCTCGCGCCGTCCGATCAACTGCCCCGGCGATTCGTGTTCTCAATCTCTCTTGCTTCTTGTTCGGTTTTCACGCATGCTGGCTTGGGCGCCTTTTTGCGGTCTTTTTTTTCTCTCATTAATTCTCTCTCTCCCCCGCGACTCCTAGTCTCTCTCTCCTCGCCATGCTCATCGTCCAACTCTCCTAACGCTTAGCCTTCCCGACCTTCAGCCCCCCCGAATCCATCGCAACCCCCTAAGTTACGTATCCTTTCCATTCGCTTCAGTAATGCACCACGGGCGAGTACGTCGCAAGAACGGCAGTCTCAGAGCCTCCAAAGCTGGCCAGCGTCGCAATATGTCCCATTTGATACCCGATCATGCCCTTCCACCTCAGTCCAAAACCGTTACCGTTAGCGACGATAGTCCTGATACCTCCGACGCCGCCTCGAACACTTCAGCGACCACCGTTATCACCAACACTTCTAGCATCCCTGCCACCTCTCCCACCAACGGGGTCGATCCCGTGAAAAGAGCCATGGCCCGCAAGGCTTCGTCGCCCATGGCGCCCCCTTTCATGGTGTCCGCGCCGGGCAAGGTCATCGTCTTCGGTGAACATGCCGTCGTGCACGGCAAGGCTGCCATGGCCGCCGCAATTTCTCTTCGCTCCTACTTTCTCGTAACCACCCTGTCCAAATCGCAGCGCACTATCACCTTAAATCTCAGGGACATGGATTTCAACCACACCTGGAACATTGACGATCTACCCTGGGACCTCTTCAAACAGCCCTCCAAGAAGAAGTACTATTACGACCTAGTGACCAGCCTCGACCAAGAACTGTACGACTCTCTAAAACCATGCGTTGAAGACATATCGCCCAAGGCATCCGAGGAAATACGGAAGAAGCACAAAGGGTCGGCGCTGGCGTTTTTGTACCTATTTTGCTCCTTGGGCTCACCCCAGCACCCAGGAGCTATATATACTTTGCGCTCAACTATCCCCATGGGTGCAGGTCTTGGAAGCAGCGCCAGTGTCTGCACTTGTTTCAGTGCTGCGTTGCTACTTCAGATCCGTACTCTAGCAGGCCCCCATGATGACCAGCCGCCGGATGAAGCGGAGTTACAAATTGAGCGTATCAACCGGTGGGCTTTTGTCGGAGAATTATGTATACACGGAAACCCAAGTGGTGTGGACAACACGGTCTCCACCGGCGGCAAGGCCGTGATTTTCAGGAGAGAGGACTACTCGAAGCCCCCCAAAGTCATACCGCTACCGAACTTCCCGGAATTGCCGCTCCTGCTCGTTGACACACGACAGAGCCGCTCGACAGCCGTTGAAGTTGCCAAAGTTGGGAAGCTCAAAAAGGAACATCCAGTCGTCACCGAATCGATCCTTGATGCCATTGACAAGATCACTGTGTCTGCGCAAGATGCGCTCCAGGGGGTGGATGGCGATAGTATCGATAAGGAGACTCTCGAACATATCGGAACGCTGGTTCGTGTCAATCACGGTTTTCTAGTTTCCCTGGGGGTATCCCATCCGCGACTGGAGCGAATCCGGGAACTGGTCGACTTTGCCAATATCGGTTGGACAAAGTTGACCGGTGCAGGCGGCGGTGGTTGTGCGATCACACTCCTGCGCCCGGACGCCAGCGTGGATGCGCTCCGTGAGCTGGAGGGCAAACTCGCTGCAGAGAATTTCTCCAAGTATGAGACAACCCTGGGTGGAGACGGTATTGGAGTCCTCTGGCCAGCGGTGCTACACAACGGCACCGACGAAGAGGGCGGCGAAGAGATCGACCAGCAGAAGTTTGAGAACGCCGATGGACCCGAAGGCATTGAGCGTCTTGTTGGCGTCGGCGTTCAAGAACGTCGGGAAGGCTGGAAGTTCTGGAAACGAGCTGTCTGAAGTCAACTTTCCCTCACACTCTCTCATTTCGATCCTGCTTGAACCTTTTACGATCATTTCCCCTTACGTCCGAGCTTGGTGTTAGGGCATTGCACGATTGCATATTTATTTGTTTAATCGACCTTCAATTCCCCTTTCTTCTGTTATGGCTTCACTATACTTACCATCATCTTCCCTTCTGTGTATAATAATTCCTTCCAGACTTTTCGACACGCCTCTTATCTAACTACGGAATATAGTATTCCTTATCCATACACAATTTATTGATTTCTCTTTTCCTTTCTTCTTTTCTCTTCTTTTTTCCATTTTACTCCCGTCCCCTTTATGGGTTTCTCATGGTCCCAGATCTCTCTCCAAATGCTGCATTAGGGACCCCTGCCCAGTGACAAAAAACTTATGTCTGCATCTTTATGGGTTATGTTGTATCTAGGTGATGTAGCGATGCGATTTTCAAGTCAAGAGGTGTATTTATCTTCTATATGTAGTATGCTTGAACTCAAGGTTCCCAGGACTGAAAACAGAATACTACTACTGTACAACTACCGAATCTTTCCAAGGATTGCCAAGATTTGTCATTACCAAGTACGGAGTATGCATTGATGCGAAGATTTCACCGAAGAAACGACCTAGATACTAGTACTAATACTATGAAACGCTAAATATACACCCCTAGCAATATGAACAAAGCACCTGGAACAGGAAATACTAAATCCTTTCAAGTTCATCATTCATTACAGTCCCCAGCTGGCACTTCAAGCAAACACAAGAATCGAAAGACTACCCCATCGTCGTCTCCCAGCCCTTTTCTATCATCACATCCATCCAATAAACGTCCTGTTCCCCGGCATCCATGCGCCGCCAAACCTCCCGCACCAGCTGCAGACAGACGCTAATGGGCTTGGGAGGGAGCACGTGCAGATACGAGGTGAGCCGGCCAAGGATGAACCGACGGGTTTGCGAGATGTCGATGGCATGGGAGGAGATGCTTGGGCCGTTGCTGCTGTCCAGAGTAGCGTCTAGTGGGGGCAGGCGGGGAAGACGGAGCTCGCTGCTCGAGGCTACGAGGAGGAAGGGCTGGAGACACCGGGTACGAGACTCAAGGGGAATGGTTTTTAGGCGGGAAAGAGTGGTGAGGGCGAATTCGGTCAGCCAGGTATCGTAGTAAGTGTCGGATTCGGAGCCTGAATGTGCGGTGGTGGTTGTTGTTGTTGTTGGATCGGCAGGGTCGGTGGGTTTGGGGGGCGGACATGAAGGGTCGCAGTACCAGGATGTACTACTGCCCATTGGAGGAGAGAGAAACGGATCCTGCATGGCTGATTCTGGAGCTTGTGGGTTTGGGGAAGGCCGTTGCATGGGTAGGCGTTGGCGAAGAAGATCGGGAAAGACCCGGTATAGTTGCATTAGACCAGTACAGCGGTATACTTCGGCCATTGTGAGAAGATGCCAGACTGGGGTTTCGTCGTCGCCTGGACTGATGATTTCAGCTTCGGCTGGGTGTGCTAGACCCAAAAGTCGCTCTTCTAGCTCTGTTGCTTTTGCCATGGCGCGCTGGGCTCGTGCAATGTCTGAGTGTGAGGTAAAGCAGCGGGAGCGGATTCGTCTTCGCTCTCGACGTATAAGTCTTCCTACTTCTTGGACGGTATGCTGGGTGTCGCGCGCTATGCCTGTCCATGGATGAGGAACGCGTTGTAGGACGAGCGATTCACCCGTTGTGGCGGCCGCGGATCCTGGTAAGACCGCCGAATCATCTGCCACGAATGACAGGAGCATTTCCCAGTAGACTAAAGCTTCTTCGAAGAATTGATGGTTGTTGCTACGGCCTGGAATTGGTGGCCCGGCGTGCTTGGTGTCCAGATGATTTCGCAACAGGTTGAAAAAGGAAATGCCAAGGTCCTTGGGGTCATGCCAGCTGGCCGTTTGGCCAAGCATCAGCAAAGCGAGGAGTGACTTGTCGTCCAGTGTCGATTCCTTTGTGATGATGTCGACTGCCTCATCACGCATTTTCCGGCCTAGTGGTCCGAACTGGGGAAAGTCGTGGACGAGCGTTGCGGCCGCCATGCTCTGCATGGTTCGACACATGGCCAACGACGAGCCCCACAGTCGGGAAACCGTCGACCGGAATGGGTTCATTTGACTGTCATAGCTCGAGAACAAGGCCGCCACCTCTTTGAAGTAGTACTCCACGAGCGTCCACGAAGGGTTGTTGAGGGGCTGCGGAATCGAGGTGAAGTCCCGCTGTGATGGCCTCGAGCCAGGTGGAGGGTACTGGCGTACTATCGTAGAAGGTGAAAAGCCAGAAAAGATGTGAGGCTCATCTTGCAGAATCGGCGCGGCCAAAGAGAACAGCCCGAATGGATCATCTGCATTAGTTCCCGGTGTCTCGAAGTTCAATGCCGGGTTATTTTGGCTAGCTGTTGATGCCGATGCTGGAGAATGGAGGTCTGCCAGTTCCGGTAGCGAGCCTGACTGCTGTAAGTCCCATAAGTTGTCACATATACCGCTTGGTCCGCCTAATTCTAGACCCTGCGGATTGGCCGGATCGTCGGAAGTGGTGAAGTTTAGGCTGTCATTGTCCGTGGCCAACGACTGTGTCAGTGGGTCAACATAGTCGGCAGGGCTGGTAGTCAGATCTTTGGGATCGGAACATTGATTCGGGATGGTGCGAGAATCACTGGGAACATCGCCAGTGGGATCTTTGTTCGACTCCCCGGGGGCCTGCGGCGGATACTTGGTGACCCAGCGCAGAGACTGGACGTATCCAGGGCAATTGACACCCAGGCGGGTGCATCGACTACAATGAGGTCGTTCTTCCCCGCATTTCACCTGTTGAATGGCGGAGCATCAAATTAATGTTTGGGGCCACATGGGGCGGGACTATGTAGCCACCGCTCAAAAAGATACTCAACTCACTCGTTTGCTCTTGCACCGGGCACACCCATTACGAGACTTTTTGACACGACGCATTATCGGTCCGAGGTGGGCTCATGGTAAGTTGAGGATAAAGAAAGCGAACAGGTGGATATGGCAGAGGATGAGGAGACGATGGCCATGTCAAGTTGGAGAATGCGGGGGACACTTTGCCTGGCCTTATCGCGGGCCAATGACTGTGTCTGGGGACTTTTTATCCTCTTCGGGAAACGCACGTTGCCTTTATGAATCATTGTGGACAATGACTGAGATTTCTGGATTGGGTGCTTGAAAAGGCACCGGTGACCGCCACTGATAGTGGCTCAGAAAAAGACCCGGGGTCAACTAGTGGTTGTTGTACCAGATGAACATGATGGAAAACAATGGCAGACTGGCCAGAACAATCACCCAAAATGGCTGTCCGCCTTGATATTGTTCTGCAGATGCCTCAGGCAATAATACCCCACCCGCACGGAGAGTCGCTCATTTTGGCGCATATCAATCCATCCACATGAATATCTTCACCATTTGCTATATCACGCAGTCCTTTTTGCACGTTGGATAGTAAACCCGACACTTAATAGCATATAACGTGACTATCACAGACTCGACTTGCTCCGTTGCGACCAAGTAATTTACTTAAGCTTGGGTTCTGATTCTCCGGATTTTACCGGACGTCATTCACTACCACGTCGGGATATCAGACAAGGGTCTAACTTGTGCTGTCTCAGAGACATCAGGGTGCAAGCCGGTTGAACACTTCAGCTCACCTATATATCAAACTGAGGGGAGGGTCTCCTTGAATGTGTATAGCGTGAACCACCGTACCCCTGACCAGTTATAATACTGTTTACTAGCCACTATATCTAGAAAGTATTTACTTTCAAAGTGAAACATGGAAGGAAAATACGCATCTGATCCCGAGTGGGCATCTATACAGCCAATTCCGCTGAATGATGGCTCTGAATCAGGTGTTCAGCCCTTGGCTACCATTGCCTATCCTTCGGACTATCTTGAGGCCACATCGTATCTACGAGCGGTCATGGCGGCCAACGAAATGTCGGAAAGGGCCTTAAAGTTGACTGAAGACATTATCTCGATGAACCCGGCACACTATACCGTATGGTAAGCTTAACCTGACCGGCCCGCGTATGATACCGTTGGGACTGAAAACTGACTAGAACCATCAGGATTTACCGAGCTAAGATTCTGTTTGCTTTGGGCAAAGATCTCAAAGACGAGCTGGAATGGCTCAACGGCGTTTCACTCAAGTATTTGAAGAATTATCAGATATGGTATGGCAAGCTGTCCCTTCCATCCACTTCCGCCGACGCAACTGACAATCACCAGGCATCATCGTCAAGTTCTCATGTCACGCACAGACTACTTCCCAAGCCCACCGGCTAAGGAGCCAGACTTCCTCATGGAAATGTTTGCCCAAGACTCCAAAAACTACCATGTTTGGACCTACCGTCACTGGTACGTCCGCCACTTCAAGCTCTGGGATGCCCCGCGGGAAATCCAGGACGTGGAGGCCCTTATTGCATCGGATGTCCGCAACAACTCCGCTTGGAACCACCGCTTCATGCTCCGGTTTGGTCCGCGCGATAACGAGCCAGATGCTGGAATGCCAAATAGCGGCGGAGACCCCTCGGAGAAGGGCCGACTAGCCGTTGTCGATGAAGACGTTGTCGACGCTGAGCTGCAGTACGCTAAGTCCAAGATTGTCCGGGCGCCTGAGAATCGCAGCCCGTGGTCATATGCGCGGGGGGTTTTGCGTGCCGCGGGTCGGCCTCTTTCGGAATGGAAGGAATTTGCTGGCAAGTTCGTTGTCGATAAGGAAGATGGTGGTGTTGAGGTCAAGAGTAGCCATGCTGTTGAATGGCTGGCTGATGTGTTCGTTGCGGAAAGCGAACCGGCATCGGAACAGGAAGCCGTCCGTATGCTTACCTTGCTGAAGGAGAAGTATGATCCCATTCGATCTAACTACTGGGATTATCGCATTCGGACGATTACCAGTGCAGCGGTTCCAGCTACAGCATGAAGACAATGTGAATCTTGTATATTGCGAGCGAGAAGTTCAAGGAGAATTACCTGTTAGAGTGATTCTATGGCAGTGGTTCCAAAATATCAGATAAAGTTTGTCAATAACAGCTAATATTATATCATATATCAAAAAACAAGCTCGCTGTGTCATACATCATTAACCTTTATAGTGAGACCCATGCAACCCAAGTTTTCACAAGAACAAACAAAACCAAGAGATACACCACAACCCATAGAAAAAATAGCCATGAAATGTAAACAATCGCTCTCATGCCCACCCCTCAGCCAACATCTTCCTCCACTCTGCCGCCATATCAATTGTAACATTACTGCCACCGCAAACGATGATAACCACGCGACTGTCTTCATTCAAGTCCGGCACCAACTCCTTCAACTTAGACTGCAAGCCCCCAGCAGAGGCCGACAGCGACGGCGAAGAAACCGGACCATCATCCTCATTCTCCCCCGCAGACAACCGATCATCCCCATACCCTTCATCCTTACTCACATACCCAGCATCCATGCCCCTCTTCCTCTTCTGACCCGCAGCCACCTTCGACGATGAAGAAGCACAACTAGCCCCCCCAACCGCAGCCTCCACACAAACACCACAAGCCAACTCAACCAACAACCTCTCATCATCCACAAGCCTCAACACGCCCCTGGCGGCCTCCGCATCCGAAAACACCGCACTATGCACCTTCACGCCCGGCGGCGGCTGCACCGCATACTGAAACGTCCTCTCAGAGACCTTAATAGCCCCCAATGACGTAGCCTGCGACGTGATCTTCGGCAACGAGACCAGCTCGTTACTCTCCAGCGCCGTAGCCAGAGAATCCGTGCCCTTAGTCTCAACAGCCACAAGATGAACAGGCTTCGCAGCACCATCCTCAGCAGCAGCAGCAGCAGCAGCAGCAGCAGCAGCAGCAGAAGAAGAAGACATCTTAGCCTTGGCCCTATGCCTCTCAATCCCCATAACCAACCCATTCAACAACCCTCCACCGCCAACACTACAAACAATAGCATCAACCGGCAACGCACGACCAGCATGCACTTCCTCCTCTTCCTCCCCGACAGGCGGCGGGATCTGCTCCACTAGTTCATCAATGATCGTGCTGTTCCCTTGCCAGATGGGCTCGTTGTCGAATGGATGCAGGGCAATCTTCACAACATCATCAATACCTTCGCTTTCCTCACCATCGGTGTTCTTGTTCTTCATCACAACATCCTTCATGTACTGCCCTGCCTCCGAGAATGTCTCTCCGTACTGAATCACATCCGCTGCTCCTGCATTCCGCAGCTTCTGCACCATCAGCGGCTTCGTCGATACAGGTACCACTACCGTGCAGGGGTACCCCAGGCTCCGGGCCGCGCAGACGGCAGCTAGGCCGGCGTTGCCGCCGGAGGAGGCGTAGAAGTGCACGGGACGATGGTGGTTCTCGGGCTTGAGGAGGTGTGAGAGGATTTGGTTGCCCATGGCGCGGGACTTGAAGGAGCCGCTGGGCTGGATGTTTTCGAGTTTCAGGAAGATTCTACATCCTGCGGCGCGGGAGAGGGTTGTGGATTCGATGAGAGGGGTCGGGTTCCAGGGGGTTTTGTAGGTTGGAGCCGTGGTGGGAGGAAGGATGCTGCCCATTGTGGTCTGTTGGTTTTTGGTTTCCCTTCGGGGTGTGGTGGTGGTGGTGTTCAATTGGTGGAGATGATGATGACGATGGTTATTGGGATGAGGATAGGAATGCTATAAGGAAGGGTAAATAGTAGTATAGTAAAGAGGTGAATATGATATGATATGATCTGTCAGTTGATGGGATGAGAGGAGGTTGTTTTCAATAAATAGTAGGAGAAACGAGGAGAGGAGACAGGATTAGGTATAAGATGATAAATGTATATTACAATCGAAAAGAGAAAGAAAACCCCTAGAATATGATACAGACCTCATATACTCCCCCCATGATACAGCGCTGAAACCCATAGTTCGTGATATACAACACGGACGCTTTCCGATATAGTCCGCCCCAGTTTGCCGCGGGAAACCTACACACAAGAGTTTCCCGCCCCGAGTCTATCTATCAGGAATTCGACCAACCCTTCGCCCAGTCGGCACCCTTTTCCCGTTGATAAACTCGCGCATATTCTGCTCCAGTTATCGCCATACCATGACATAACACAAACCTTCTCTCCACCCCTGCATGCGTGTGAATGACGGTCTGGGACCCAGAGCCGTCCATAACGCAGTCCATTTCAAGCAGCAAACGGAAAAGCCAAACCCGCTCGATTTCCACAGTCTCCTCCACCAGGCGGAGACCCGTGCTTAATTGTGCGTGTTCTGGCTGACCGAACGTTCCAATCTAGTGTCCATGATTGGATCCTAGCCCATTCCTGTTATCAAATGGAAAGGACAGCCACATTAACTTTCCACGATAAGAGGGGGAAATAGAATGCTCTTCTTCGCATCCACTCCGTAGTCTGCGTCGGAGCCGTACGTCGCCGCCGCATAGTTCCTTTTGGCCGGGTCCGTTTTGTCTACATGGAACATGTCCAGAAGCTCGTTGGCCTTGGTGGGCATGACAGGCTGCAGCAGGATCCCGGCCATTCGCAGTGATTCAGCAACATTGAAAATAGATCGCTGGCGGTCGTTCGGACTCTTCCATGGCTCTGCGTGATGGAAGTATTTGTTGGTCTGGGTGGACCGGATTAGAACAAGTCTGGAAATCATCACCGATCATAGGGTGGGTCTATCTTTATCTCTTACCTGATCGATTAGGGTAGTGATTTCTTGCAGGGCAGCACGGGGATTCAGATTCTCCATCTGCTCTGCTACTCTCTTGGGCACATCTTTAAGCATTGATTCGTACGCCTCATCGGCCGGAGTCGCTGGTGGAAGTCGGCCGCACGTGCCATTCTCGATGTAAGTCCGAAGATTACCCTTGGCACAGCCAATTGCCCGATGCGCAAGGTTTCCAAGCCCCTTCTGCAGTAGCTTCTGATAGTCGCGGATGATGTATGCATTATCGTAGTCGGCGTCGCCCACCAATGCACCTTGGTGGATAAGGAAGAAACGCATGGAATCCACTCCGAAGCGGTTGATGGCAAAGAAGGGGTTCACCACATTACCCGTAGACTTCGACATCTTCTCACGGTTCATGGTCCAGTGTCCATGAACGAGTACATTTCGGGGAAGAGGGAGGTCGAGAGCCATAAGGAATGCGGGCCAGTATACGCAGTGAAAGCTGTTGCACGGTTAATCAAGGGTTCGCGTATATGGAAAGTTTGAAGGCGAATACGCACCGAACAATGTCCTTGCCGACGACATGTACATCCGCAGGCCAACCAAGGCGGCTTCCTTGACCGGGTGCAAACGGGTAGCCTGCCTTGGTCAAGTAGTTGACAAGCGCATCTAGCCAGACATAGACGGTCTGTGTGTTGTCGCCGGGAACCGGAATACCCCAGGTCAGCCGCTCCGCAGGCCTAGAGATTGACAAATCTTGAAGGCCCTCCGAAACAGACTTGACGACATTGGTTGTGTACATCGTCGGGGTAATAAATCCAGTTTTGTATAGATCGAGCAAACGCTCCTGGAAACCTGACAGACGGAAATGATAGTTGGTTTCCGACGACCACTCCACCTCCTTTCCTGTCTCAATGGAGACCTGTCTGGGTGAGCTTCGATCGTTTTGGCAGGTCCTTTGGCGTGCAGCTTACCATCTTCGTATGTCCAGTCTCAGGGTCCAGCGACTTTTGTACTTGCGTCTGAGGGTAAAATGTCTCATCGCTAACCGAGTACCAGCCTTCATGCTTCGCGGTGTAGACATATCCCCGGTGCTCCAACACTTCCTATACACACATCAGCCTCAAGCTATGCGTGTGGACGCATCTCCTAGCCACATACCCAAAAATACTGAACAGCTTCCTTGTGCGCAGGTTCGGTCGTCCGTATGAAGTAGTTGTAGTCCATATTCGCGGCATTTGCTAAAGCCTAAACTTAGAGGTTAGAGCCGACCTCAGATCAAAAGCTGACAACGTAGTGAATGTTGCCTACCTCAAACGTCTTATAGTTCATGTCGCAGAACGCCTGCGTATCCATCTCTGCAGCCAACGCGGCCTGCTGAATCTATACAGAATTAGCACAATACTGTGCTAAACAGTAACAACTGGCCCCTACCTTCATGCCATGTTCGTCCGTTCCGGTCAGCAATTGTGCATCAGCGTCTCCGATGAGTGTCCGCCATCTCTTGATGACATCGGCAAGGACCATAGTATACAGATGACCGACATGAGGGGCTACATAAGCCAAGGCATTAGCAGTGAGCGAGAAAGCACAGTAAAATATCCGAAGAGGTCATACCGGCGTTGACATAGAAAATGGGAGTCGTGACATAGTACGGCTTCTTCGAAGCGCTTTCCGAGGCCGCCGTTGCGAATTGACGCGGACGGATCGTTGTCACTGGGCGGGCATTTGTGCGGGGAACGCATCTCCAAGATGGGCGACTGTAGGCCAGAAATTGGCCAGCCCAAGAAGCGGCACGAAAACCTGCCCTCGAGATAGCCATTGACGTGGGACTGCAGGTGGGAGCAACGATGGTTTATTCCAGCCGGCGTTTTCGTCGGAGCTCGATCATCATCTCCGGGTGGTCCAAGCTTCCGTGCCTTTTTTCTGCCGTCCGATGCCTGCTTCTCTTCTCCGCGATCGCGCATTCTTTACATAGCATCTACCTCGTTCCCTCTATTCAACCACCATATAATAACTCGTTCTTGGACTACTCAGGGGTTTTCAGGAATCTGAGTCTATAAACAGTGTCTTGGCTTGGTCACCGAATTTGTTGTTGGAATCCATCAAAAACATTTCCGAATCACAATGGCTCCTCCTTCAGAAGACACATTGACAAAGGTTTCTACGGATGGTATGTCGATTTACAAGCGGTATCTTGCCTGAAAATTCTAACTCGGATTAATCTGCAGCGGCAACCGACTTTGTCCAGTCCTTCTACCCTGCCCTTGAGAATAACCGTTCCACGATAGCCTCGTTCTACAGCCAGCCCACGGCCATGATCCTTTTCAACGGAAACGCTGTCGCCGATGGAGCCGCTGTCCAAGAGATTTTCGTCAACCAAATGTCCCCGACGCATTATGAAGTGCAGTCTGTCGATTGCCAGATTATCAACAAGGCGTATCCGACACCTACATCCACTGGAGTGAAGCTCCCCACTGAAACGACTGTCAAGGACATGTCTATCTTGGTCGTCGTTAGCGGCTATGTGCGCTTTGGAGAGTCCAGAGATCTGCCGCAACGAGGCTTCAGCGAGACCTTTGTGCTGGTGCCGAATCCATCCGCCGACGGGCCCAAGGGAAAGCGCAAGCGAGAATGGCTTATCCAAACCCAGAACTTCCGACTCGTCGTATGAAGGATCAACACCAAGATTAATATGATGGAAGAGGACGCCTTCTACTACGCCTTTGATGAAAATTACTAGAATTGCTATTGCGGTTTGACGACATGATAAACACATTATGCGCTATGATCCAGCCACGCGATTACACATTTCGAGCCGCAGAAGGAAAATGGAAGGAAACCCAAGGAAATACCCCACGACACGCCAAACGAAAAATTTCCGAAACAAAGCGACTGCTATCTCATCACTGGGCCGCCGATCTTCGCGGTACACGCATATTTGCTTTTATGCGCTCGAGTAACTCGTCGCGCGATGCGCTTTCGCTGGGCAAAAGGCCCCTCTTGGAGTGACAGTTAGAAACCATTGCTCTTTTTGGCGACATTGACTGTTTTGTTTACGAGGGAAGAAGAGAACATACAACTCGAAGCCATGTCCGCATTTCATCTGCAGTCCAGTTTTCCGGATCTTTTAGACGTCAGTTTGGTATACCTACAACCACAGAAGAATTCGATCCCGTGCCTCCAGTTGGGTCAGCTTCAGCCGGGAACATATCGCCACCCCAGATGGCCCAAGCGGCCGCTGCAGTCACCATTCCGGCAAACCCTGACAAAGTTAGATCGGACTTTCCGTCAACAATATTCAGCTCAGAAGGATATACCTAGGAATAGGTTCTGAGGCATTATTAGCTTGCGGACGCCGATATTATGTCTGGGGTTGGATGTATAGTACCTTGGAATTTAATGCGCGATCCAAAGGTGTCGGCATTTTGTTCTGGACTAGAGTTCGCCTGCTGTGTATACACGAGAAAAGTATTGCTAGTAGTCACGAAGGCGAAAGGAGGCGATGATATCTGTCAAAAAGAACAACAAGCTTGTTGCCAGATATCCCAGTAGATATAAGACGGAGGGTGGCCAAAACACTATAGATAGATGTCGATCCCCCGTACTCCGTAGGCAGCCGCCGTATCGGTGCACCGCCACATGTATCATTGCGGGATATCCCGCCACGACGTGGCACTGGAACTAAGGGCTTCCGGGGGGCAACCCTACAGCCCACAGAAGCTAGCTGACTACTCCCCCCCGGCCAGCACCGCCCGCCGACGAGCTTCGAGACCCGCGATTGTCATCCAAACCTTCCGTCATCCACGACTACCCAAACCAAAGTCACAAACCCCACTAGCCACCATGCCTCAGGAAATCTCCGACATCAAGCAGTTCATCGAGGTCTGCCGCCGCAAGGATGCGTCCTGTACGTTTACCCGACCTTTAGCCGCTTAGTTATCATGAGGTGGAAAGCTCCGCGGAGCTAGCTCTTTGAGGAGGGGGGAAGCTCGAGACGGGTACCCGACCATCATCGGAAGGGCACATTGGAATGGTTCATTGGGATGGATGAATGATATGAAGTCGAGGCTAACGCGTGATGGTCTTGTCTGTTGAACAGCTGCTCGCATCAAGCGCAACCCCAAGGACCAGCAGATCAAGTTCAAGGTCCGCTGCTCCCGCTTCGTCTACACCCTTGTCCTGAAGGACTCCGACAAGGCCGACAAGCTCAAGCAGAGCCTGCCCCCTGGTGCGTTTGATCCCGTCACCTAATCGATCATTTCTTTGGATGGTGTTATTGGAAATAAGATACATGTCGGATTCGTTTGTTTCCGACTCGAGATGGATGTCCGATGTGGACCTCGGATATTGCATGACATCATATGGATCAAGCACTAACATCAATTGTTCTCTCCTACAGCTCTCAAGGTTGTCGACGTCTCCAAGGGAGACAAGAAGAAGGCTCTGTAAATACCTTCATCAACACATTGAGATTGGGACTCGGCGAGGAGGTCGTCGGCGCATGGAATATGGTCGGAGCATGAATACAAATGTCGATTACGATGAGGAAATTGGCATGGACAAGGATTGCTTCTGTGGGCCGACACGGAGGGGTGATTGATCTCTGAACCAGATTGGTTGTCTCTTCGCGTCTGGTTACCAGTGGACTGTGATAGATGCCTTCACGGATCACTGAAACTGGACGACCTACATGACTGGAACTTTTCTGCTAAGGGTTTTGCTTTGTCGGAGCACCTTTGCATCCTATACAACGTAATGGAGAAAAACAGTTGAAAATTCCATGATACCTCGACTTTCGCCTGATAATGTGATATGAATGCGTGTGCTCTGGTTAGGCTGTGTTGTCTGGACGGGCATAACAAACCTTGGTGGAATGCTGTCCACTCTCTAGGTTGTAGTTCGTAGGTAGTATTGGGCGGGTTGTATGCGTTCCTGGCATTACTATGCATGCTGTAAGTTATCGTGTAACATACGGACTATGCTGTGAAGCCCTCACCGATTGCTATGACAGCATACATACATGCAACCATATCACGAGCATGGAGATCTTTAAACGGATCTACAACCCAGTCAGACTGCCCCTGCCCACCGATGTCATAGTAGTGGATGATCTGATCTAAGAACTACACCCATCTATAACAACAACGAAGACAGAGCCACTCGTAGTCAATAATCACTCCACCGTCTCGTAACCCACCTCAGCATACCCCGACACCCCAGCCCTCTTCAAACTCACATCAACCATATCCCGACCCAGCGCCTCCCTCTCCCTCCTCAGCTCAAACTCCCCAAAATAATTCGGCTCCTCAGTAACCTTCCTAAACATAGCACCCTCAAACAGCGCCAAACTCCGCTCATTAGCCTGGCCAATCTTCACACTCAGACAAGCAAATTTAGGCACCACCTCCACTCCCTTCATTGCTGTTGCGGCGGTTTCATCCCTGCTAACAAACTCATCCAAGATCTGCGCTTCATGGTCAACGATGTACCGTAGGAAGGTGTTAAGCGCGGCTTTCCCGAAGCCTTTGCGCTGATTATTCTTCTCAGCTATCATTAATTCGATTTCCCCGATAATCTGGGGCTCCGCGTCGCCTTCTTCGCCGTCGTCGACACGAAGGAATAGGTTGATGTCTCCGACCATTCGGTCTGGGGCGTCGTCTGTGTCTTTAATGGTGGGTGTTGAGGTTTCTCCTTGAAATGATGGTGATGGGAGACAGACAATGAATGTCAACTTGTCTGGGTCTTGGCGCCAGCTTTGTTGCATGGCGTATTCTTCCTCTATAGAGAGGGGTTCGGATGCGGTTGCTTCTTGAATTTCCTAATATGGCAGGTCAGTAATTGTAGGGTACAATATTCGGATATTTACGATTGGGGTTTGTCTGTCTAGAAAGGTTACGTATTTACCTCATCTTTCATCCATTCGTGGTATCTTGGAACGTGCCATTTGGAGTATGGGACTAGAAGCACCGTGGAGGTGGAAATGGCTATAGAGGGGACTTGATTAGCCTGCTTGTGTGGTGGCGCATGCAATCAATGCTCCGATATACCTGTCTTGGCGTTGAGGAGCATGGCGAAATACCTGGCTCACCAGTTGACCGTAGCCCGATGAGTGCGTTTAGGTGTACGTCAATATATCTTATTGAGCTAGCTGGTTCTCCAGATCCCAATATTTGGTGGTAGAGGATTGAATTGAAGAGTCTGGACTTTTCCGCGCGGATCTTGGCACCGCCCGCGTCAGTTTAGGCAAGAATCTCAGATAGCCCTGATTTCCGGTTTAGCCAGCATAACAGTGTTAGTAAAATCATAAGAAGAGAAAGAAATAACAAAGCAGTAGCTCATAAGACTTATATCTCATTAATATATGCTATTGGTATCAGCCGCTCATTGTTGCTCTTGTTGTCCGGCAAATGTACTAAACTTCACCACCTCCACCTCCAGGGTCTCGGTATCGACCAAAACTAATTCTCCGGTTTCCTTGAATTTGGGTATAGATAGAAGGCGCACACGAGGGCCAGATGTGTTATCGTCATCTGTGCCTGTCATCTCTGTGTCGGCTCCGTTCAGCTTCAGTGGGGCATCACCCTCGATCACAGCTGTCTTAAATTGTGGCTGGTTGCCGGCAAAGAAGATATGCGGGCAAGTTTGTATAATGAATGGATCGTGCGTTTGAAATGGATAGGACCCTGTTCCTGGGAATCAGCATTTGCACCAGTAGGATTAAGGGGCCAAATAGGAGCTTACATAGAGTATCGGGCGCAGTGGGAACTCCACATCTCCAGCGCAGCATAGCCTCCATAACTCTCATCCTCGCCTCTATATCGCCAGCACCATCGGCCACATTTCCTTCCTCATCGGCGAAATTCAGATACCGGAGGATGTCATCCACGTTCTGCCCACTGCTACCCCATAGGCGCCAGCCCTCCACGTCTCCTTCCCACGGATTCGTTACACTGTCGAACCAACCTGGCTCTTGCTTGTTATCACCAGCAGGAGGCGGAGCACAGTATGCCCTAGCCTGCGGGAACATAGCACGGTGGATTCCCTGTTGAGGGAGAGAGAAATTTGCCGGGTCAGACTCGCCTGGCATTAGTGTAACGGGCATACTAGGCAGGATCTCCGCTAGGAAAGAATCAAGCCGTGTGATAGGCGATGCATTGTAAGCAGAAGCATCATACCCGTACTTCTTCGGACCGGTCCTCTTCTTTGTAGAACTATCGGCGTTGACGTCCGTAGTCATACTTGCTCCGACCGAATTTCCCGCAATAATCAACCTTGTGATTGCAGAAGCATCAGGTAGTGCTCCTTCAGAAGCACCACCGGTATAACCAAGCAAATAATCTGCCAGAAGTTCCAAAGCAAGAGTATCGCTCGAAGTTCCGGTGATCCCTAGACCACTCACAAACGCAATCTTACCCTTGCTGGCTCCCTGTGGTGCGTCCAGTGTATCTTTTCCCCATCGGCGGGGCTGTTGCGGTAGATCAGGCACTTTGGTATCTATAACCTCAAAGTCTCCGTTGGCGTTCTCAGTTCCCAGGACTGCAATGATAGCTCCTGTACATAGCTGCGTATTCCGGAGCATGCTTCCAGTCAGGCGCAGTCGGCCGGACTCATCTTCCAACATGATTTGTGTCAACTCCGGATGAGCAGGATCTTGGTAGGTCGGTCGCGGAGGTGGTGCTAACGTATAGTTCTAATGCCAAAGTTAGAATGAGAGCCGTACGCAAATTGGCAGTATAGTATATCACCTCTTTCGTAAGATCGTCCAAAATATTCGGCTTCAATGGCATGTCCATATATATCGTTCCTGCGACCCAGCAAAGTTCTCCCTGCCTCACGTCGAGGACTCTTTCCACGCGGCGCGCATTTTCTCCAGCGATCTGGTCACCGAACCAAGACATGTCAGCGAACCAATTTCCAATGTGCATATTATTAGATCTCCCATCCGAGATTTCGAAATGCGATGGATGCGATCGGTCTTACACTGAAACCTTCCCATGCTTCGACTGCAATCTCTTCAACCGCGGGCTTGAGTTTCGCCAGTCGCAAGAAGTACATGTCGCCATATTGCTGCTGGTAATGCCGATCCTGGCCGCTTCCCAGTCGAAATGTATCTAGAGAATTATAATGCGAGGGTACACGAGTGACTGCGTCAAATTCTTCATTGCTAAAGGTGCGGCATTGACAGTTAGACTTCATATTTGATAAACTGAACAATCAAGAAGATTAACATGCGGGAGAACGAACCTGGGAGGGCGCAGGAACTCGTCGCTGCTTGCCATTCTGGCCTTTATTTATCCAATTACACTTGAATATTTATATCCAGTGTAAGCTCATATGAGCGACAACGACAACGTAATTGAGTGATGTTGTTTGATGCAGTTGGTGCTGGGAGCTTTTGTCCTGTGCTTCTTCCGCCTACGCGATCACGCGTCTTTTGGCGTCGCGTAATTACAGTACCGCTTTGGGGTTCTCCACCGCTGGAAAGCAGGCAACTTGCCGAAGTCCTTCACAACTCACTGGGATCGAAAGCTGTTATTCTTATGGTAAAATGGAACCAGTTTTATATTACTGTCAATTATGGTCCACTTTTATAGAACTACTGCATCATCCATTATCTTTGAACCTGCAATGGCTGTTGTTCAGGCCGTTGTTCAGCAAGCTAGAAATGTTCAACTGAACTCGGTTTCATAACATTATATGAAGAATGACTGCGAGTCTAACTGGCTTCTCATTCGGTGAGATCAAGGCATCAATAAATTAGTAGCTGTAACGAGAGTCGACTGGACTTGCGACTCCAGTGAACCTTCTGTATCCTGATCTGCGCCTCCCGGTCTCCGCTGTAGAACAACACACTTATCGACCCTGTCTGGAGAACATAACAAAGAAAGAGGTACCCAAATAGTCGCCTTCGTCCGGATTATACAGAGCTCACCTTCGATAAGCCAGGAAACTAGCAGGTCTTGGACGGTTTGCTTCGACATTGAGTACCGGCCTGTTAAGGACTTCTGTCTTGGCTGGTAAGAAGGTCTTTGCACAAGACAGGAAGACTTACTTTTGCTTTCATTATCGCGGACAATTCTCGCGCCAAGAATGGTATGCTGAACCTGAAACTTGATAGATTCATGGTCTGGTCCATTTTTCGCCAGCGCGCCATCCCTTCGTTAAAGCGCTCAAGCATTCCTTCCTTCATTCTAGAGAATGGATTCCCGGAAGTTTACTCCGTGGCAGCAGTGTCCTTCAATCCGAGTAAAGCCGAATGACTCAAAACATCATCGGGATACCGGAAGATGAAAATTGTCAGCGAGGGATGTGGCATTGTGTGTGGCATGCCGAATGGATGGGAATGCGCCCCATCCATGTTGACGCTTTGGTCCAGTGCAATATGTATGGGCTTGGTTTCCCTGTTTAGCAGGGTTTCTTTGCCCATACTGTTGACCCATATTCAAGACAGCTAATTGCAGATAATTTTTGTACTCGAATAGTGGTCTTTTGTCAAAATGCGAGTCCTACTTCCTTTCGGCCACCTGCTGCGCAGATTTCTACTTGCCGGTTTGATAGCGAGCATCGTCACCTCAGCGTATCTCGACGCGTTTTTACGCGGCCTGCACTCGAACCTATTCAGAAGGAGCCTTCCAGGATCTCTTGCAACAGCGCCTCAAGGCGCGGTAGGCTACTATCAGCCACCCCCAGGTCCTGCTGTCACCTATCCCTACCGGGTCTTAACAACTTCTGCACCATCAAATGAAGAAACGGCAGCAACGACAGTAACCGGTACGAGTATACCGACAGAAATCATGCAAGGATCATCGAAAGATGGAAGCAATGGCATAAACGAGTAAGCGGCTCGTGTGGTGCACTTGGCAAAGAGTTGTATAGCTGATAGATTTCTTACTAGGCCAAGGAAGAACATTGCGATTATGTCGGGGACAGTGACGGGAGCACAGGTGATCATGGAAGCAACACAAGCTGCAACAGCAAATAAGGATATGACCTTAACTTTAGGCGGCTTCTTGCTTTCAATTCTGCTGGGTATACTGCATCTGTGACCATACCTGCTGTGTCCGATTAGGGTCTTTGGTCTGCTTTATTCCGATTTTAAATAACGTCATTTTCTCATTGCAGGCATGTGATTTGTGTGCCTTTCATTAGCGATTTTGTAGTAGTTATAGAGCTTTGAGCCCAAGTCAATAATTCAAAACATATGTTAATACCCCGAAATGAAAAGCGTAAACAAACCGCGGCCACCAACACAGCGTCCCTTAGTGTCTATAGCAGCAGCTTACTTGTGCTAGCCCGAAAATATGCACACGACACAACCCCGCATAATTCAGGAACTCAGTTCTTATGATCAGCCATTATCACTGGGGTTAGCGCCATGTTGAAGACAGGAAGATGCACAATGTGGCCCGAGTGGCAAGAGCCAGCAGAGGCCAATGCCTCGGTCCGGCCGGGTCTAACGCCTTGGAGCTCCGCTTCCCCGCATTTGAGCTCCTCAGGCACAAGCCAGTTTCCCTGCTTGCACCGCGGATCATATGCTCTGCACTAGGATACTTATGCTCAGGGAAGGAAATCATCCAACAATGGATTTGTTCATATTGATACGATTTCAGGTTCTAGAGGAGACTTTTGATCTGAAACCAACCCGCTTTACAGTCCATTAGGTAGGCTTGTTCGTTTATTAGCGAGAGAGTACATTGCTGACCGCATCCCATTGTTCAATTGCTAGACGGTTAATTTTCTATACAATAGCTCCACCAAACTACCACTACACAGTCCCTTTTTCTCACTTCAGAAACCATGTCTCTCCAGACCCCCCTTTGCTCATTGCTGAATATTCAGCACCCAGTCCTGCTGGCAGGCATGGCTCGTGCATCCGGAGCACCTCTTGCCGCCGCAGTCTCCAACGCAGGTGGTCTGGGAACAGTTGGCGGGCTAGGCTATACCCCCGAACAACTATCTGAAATCCTGACCGAACTCAAATCACTTCTCAAGGATCCTTCGCTACCATTTGGCGTTGATTTGGCCTTGCCGCAGGTCGGCGGAGGAGCACGGGCCACAAACCATGACTACACCCACGGGCAGCTGGACCAGCTCATCGACGTGGTTATCTCGCACGGAGCCAAGCTTTTTGTCTGTGCAGTTGGTGTGCCACCAGAGCGAGTCATTAAGCGGCTCCATGATGCAGGCATCCTGATCATGAACATGGTCGGGGCACCCAAGCACGCTGAAAAGGCGTTCAAGCTAGGCGTGGATATCGTTTGTGCGCAAGGAGGTGAGGGAGGTGGTCATACGGGCGAGATTCCGTTTTCAGTGCTCATACCGGCGGTGGTGGATGTGGCGAAGAAGTATAAGAGCCCGTTGACGGGACAGCCTGCGTTGGTTGTTGCTGCAGGTGGTGTCAATGATGGCCGAAGCTTGGCTGCGGCATTGATGCTGGGCGCCGCGGGGGTTTGGGTAGGAACTAGGTTTGTTGCTTCGGAGGAAAGTGGTGCGAGTCGCTTGCATAAGGAGGCTGTTGTTGGTGCGCAGTATGGAGAGACCAAACGGACGTTAGTCATCTCTGGGAGGCCGCTGCGCATGCTTCCTAATGAATACATCAAGGAGTGGGAGAAGCGCCCCGAAGACATTGCTAGATTGACGGCCCAAGGTATCGTTCCTATTGAGCACGACTTCAAGAACGATAAGGATGTCGATGTGCCGTTTTTGATGGGCGATGTTTCGGCAATTATTCGGGAGATCAAACCTGCTGGTGTGATTGTCCGGGAGATGGTCCAGCAGGCTGTGGATATGCTGAAGAAGGGAGGATCCTATATTAACGGTCCGCCGAGTAGACTTTGATTGAGGCATCAGCTCTGCTTTATCTTTTCCAAGGATGCTGGTATATGTGACATGATATTGGTATTGCAAATAATTTTCATGATAGCGTAATAAGTACGTTTAGATGTTAGTGATCTAGCATGTACAAGTACACGAAATGGAAAAGCGAACAAAAGTCAGGACCACGACTTGCAAAACCTCCACAGCTGTGGTGGTGCATGTTGCAATTCTAGGCGGACAGTAACCTAAATGAGCAGGGCAACCTATCTTTAAAGAGCCGAACCGCTACAAGATCTGCATACGGAGACAGGAGAGACCCCGAGCGACCAGCGCCACACTGCGCAATTGTCAGTGCACGCTCTCAGGGAGGCATATTTTTCAACTCATCAAGGCCAACTACCACGCAGCTGAACAGAGAAGTAAAGAACACCCGAGACGATTGCGGCATTGCCAGCGCAAATGGCGAAGACTTCGCAATCGTTGTTGGTCACAAGCCCAAGGAAACATGAACAACGAGAACATGACATTGATGAAAATTGCATTAGTGGCATCCATTGATCATTGCCTTATTTCCGTTGGCTCGCGCTTCCAGCAAATTCGGGGGCGGAGGAGGCCCGAATACTGGCTTTTCGGGTTGCTGGGGAATATTGCGGTCTCCGTTCATGTCGCCATCCGGACTGTCGAGCTCGTAGTCATCATCGCTGATTCCTTCATCATCTTCCTCATCCTCATAGTCCTCATCATATTCACTCTCCGTCCCCTCGTCATCGCCATCCAAATCCGCAGCAAGTCCTTGCCCGCGACCCTGGGCTTGCATGCGACGACAGAGTGCTTCCAAATGATGGCTTTTCTTGCGCCACTTTTCTAACTCCTCATGATTCCTTGTGCGCTCCTCCGCCATCTCGAGTATGTTGCGGTTCGTTTGATCGTGCTTCCGTGTGAGGGTGTGGTTTTCCTTCTCTAGCCGTTTCGTCTTTTTGGACATCTCTTCCATTTCTTTGCGAAACGTAAGAAAAAGCTCGTTGCTGTTGTTCAGCGTATCCTCCACCTGCGATATTATTATTACCAGCGGTCAAAACGAGGCTGAGGCCGAGCAAGCCATCGACATCGGTCCATACCTGCTTGAACTTTTCCACGTAGATGTTTAATTGACTGCGTAGTTCGGCTTCGGTATGCGAGAAGGTAGAGACCTGGGAGCTTAGAGCACGACAACGAGCGGCTTCATTCTCGGCTGTACGGCGCTGCTCTTCGTACTTGGCGGTAAGGCATTGTATCTCGGCATCCTTGCTGCGAAGGAGTGCCTTGTAATGTAACTCGCGCATTTCAAACTTCTCGCCAATAGTTTTAATCTTTGCGCGCAGACTATGATAGAGAGTCAGAGATAAACGACTACATCAAGCAGACAGCCGCAACTCACGCTTCGTCTAGGTCAATGTCCGCTTTCTCACTGCGGGGATTTCCTTTGGCGGCCATGACGTCTTGAATATCATATAGCAGAGAATCGAGGCGTTCGTTGACAATAAGCCGCGCTTTCTTTTCAGTTTCCTCAAGCTTCTTGTTCTCATCCTATGAACCATCTCGTTTAGTCATCTCCCTACGTGATGTAGCGCGACAGTAGTGCTGTAGAGCTTGGACCAACCTACCTTGACCTTCTTATTTTCCTTGGTAAGCTCCCTACACAGCTTTTCTAATTTATCCTTCATAGTAACGGTTTTGTTCAACTCGGATTTGCCCTTGTCCTGATCTTTCTGCAGTTGATCGGCCCGCTTCTTGCTTTTGGAGTAGTCGCGATCTAGCTTCTTCATATCGGCCAGTAGTTCGGTGTATTTCTTATGAACCGTCTCGAGCCGTGTCATCGGAGATTCGATATTGCTAAGGAGTTGGTTCAGGTCCCTCGTAGCCTTCTTGACTTCGCGCTCTATAGGCAAACGGTCATTAGCCCCCCCGTTCATGAAACAACTACTAGTCCAAGTTTTCCAGCACTCATGAGAAAGACGCACCGATTTCGGCCTCCTGATCCTTTTCTCCAGCGGCATCTTGCTCCAACTGCGATATTTTGGCAGCCAAGAGCTTGGATGTCTCATTGGGGTCTGCGACCTTCTTCCCCTTGTTCTTTTTCGACATTGCTGCAGCAGACATTGCTCCTAGCTTTTAGAATGGGGATCGAGTCGAGTTATCGTAGAGCGATTGCGTTGGCGGTGGTCGCGTGGCTAATCCACGAAAACGAAAATTGCGAAGCCGGAACGGTTGGCTAGGACTGGCGGGAAATGGATTCGCTATTCACGCCACGGAGCGGTGGCAACGAGTCGACCAGGAGCGAGTCCGATTCGAAGACGAAGCTGCGGATAGACAGGGGAGTATTGTAATCGACAGTGACTCAGTGATTCGACTGTCCAGTGTAGCGGAGAACCTGGGTGGCCTTTTCCCAGACTTGGAGAACTCGGTGGGTAATGGATCCCTCAGGCCCTCTACTAGCCCGGTTCTGCCAAGCTGACCGAAATCACACGGCGTAAGTAGCCTGCAGAGTGTCTTGAGAGTCAAAAGGCAGTTTGGCGACGGAGTCGACTAATGAACGCCGGACGGCTTGAGGATCTTGCCGGGGAGGATTGAATAGTCGTAAGAGGGGGGATGCGCACTTGACCTGCACTAGCCTCTTTTGAAAACTTCTCTTGGCGCCTTTCTAATTCACGGTCCGCCTTCCGAATAGCAGGCCCGATCTGTCGCTTTGCCTTCCTTTCTTTTTCCTCCCTTCTCCATCCACTTTTGCATTCCATCCTCGAATGCTTCCACGGCACGTCACTCGCTTTATCTATCTGATATCGTGCTCGGTGTGGCCAATTGGTTGCGTATCCTAGTCTTTTGCGCTTAACCCCGGTCCGCTCGGGACCGCCATTTCCGACCACCTTTGGTACCCTAATCCCCGGCAGCGGACTCGCTAAAGTACGTCACGCCGTGAGAGTCAAGCCGGTGACCGTCAGTCTTTTGCTGTTTCTAGGCTTGGCTACCATCTTCAAAGTAACGCTATGTTGCGTTCATCGTTAAGGGCAGGCCGGAGGTCAGCTCCGGCCTTGCAGAAACCCGGACGTTTACTGAGATCGGATAGCGCTCTACTCCGCTGGAGCCAGATAAGAAGATCTGCTTCGACTGTCACAAGCCTTGAGAACTTTCCGGAGATTGGTGAGGGGATCCATGGGTTTACTGTTCAGGAGAAGAAGCACGTTCCAGAACTGCACCTTACAGCAATCCGCTTGAAGCATGACAAAACCGATGCCGACTACATCCACGTGGCTAGAGAAGACAAGAACAATGTCTTCGGTATCGGGTTCAAGACGAATCCCCCAGATGCTACTGGCGTGCCGCATATCTTGGAGCATACTACACTTTGCGGAAGTGAAAAGTGAGTGTTCCTTGACATACGTAGAATGCGTGACATACTGGGCCCGAGGACTAAACAGGATTCTTTCTACCTAGATATCCCATCCGCGACCCTTTTTTCAAGATGCTACCTCGGTCTCTTTCAAACTTTATGAACGCTTTCACCTCCGCTGATCATACCACCTACCCTTTCGCCACGACAAACCCGCAAGACTTCCAGAATCTCCTCTCGGTCTATCTTGACGCCACGTTCCATCCGTTGTTGAAGGAAGAAGATTTCAGACAGGAAGGATGGCGGCTAGGTCCGGAAGATCCTCGCGCCATACTGGCCCGCGGAGAGCAATCGCAGGCGGACCAGAAGCCTGAGGACATTCTTTTCAAAGGTGTCGTCTACAACGAGATGAAGGGCCAAATTTCGGACGCCAATTACCTCTACTACATCAAGTACAAGGAGAATATCATTCCCGCGCTCAACAACTCTGGAGGAGACCCTCAGTACATCACCGATTTGACCCACAAACAGTTGGTCGAATTTTCGAAGCGCAACTACCACCCCAGCAATGCCAAGATTTTCACCTATGGTGATATGCCACTGAGCGCTCATCTCCAACAAATTGGGGGTGTGCTGGATGGCTTCCAAAAGGGAGAGGCTGACACAGCTGTCAAGCTACCGATCGATCTCTCTAAAGGTTCTCAGAGTGTGACTGTTTCGGGGCCGATCGACACATTCGCCAGCGAAGACAAACAGCACAAAACGTCGACTTCATGGTATATGGGGGATGCTGCTGATGTTGTCGAGACGTTTTCGGCCGGTATTCTCTCCTCGCTGCTCCTCGACGGGTATGGGTCGCCTTTGTATCGAGCCTTGATCGAAAGTGGCTTAGGGTCTTCATTCACTCCTAATACGGGCCTTGACGCTTCAGGTCGTGTGCCCGTGTTCTCAGCTGGTGTTACCGGTGTGAGTGCAGAAGAAGCACCTAAAGTCAAAGGTGCCATTCAACAGGTCTTCCAGGAGTGTCTAGCCACTGGCTTCAGTGACGAGAAGGTTCGGGGTTTCCTTCACCAATTGGAACTTGCTCTAAGACATAAGACTGCCAACTTTGGTATCGGTGTCATGGAAAAAACCATCTCCTCATGGTTCAATGGCTCCAATCCCATGAAGGAACTCGCCTGGAATGAGGTCATTGATGAGTTCAAGAGCAGATATGAGAAGGGGGGCTACCTGGAGTCCCTAATGCAGAAGTATCTCATGAATGACAATTGCCTAACCTTCACAATGGTCGGCAGTCCTACTTGGAACCAAGAGCTGGACGAACAAGAAATGGTTCGGAAGGAGGAAAAGTTCAACCAGCTCATTGAGCAGCATGGCTCCCTGGAGAAGGTAGTCGCCAAGCTGACAGAGGAAGAGCTTCAGCTGTTGAAGACCCAAGAGGAGGCACAGAACGCAGACTTGTCATGCCTTCCTTCCCTTCGTGTTGCTGATATTTCTCGGGAGAAAGAGCGCAAGCCTGTTCGAGAGTCGAAGGTTGACGGCGTAGACGTCGTCTGGCGCGAGGCTCCTACCAACGGTTTAACATACTTCCAAGCGCTGAACGCGTTTGAAGATCTGCCAGATGATCTACGTCTCTTGATGCCACTGTTCAATGACTGCATAATGCGTCTGGGCACAGCCAGCAAGTCAATGGAGCAGTGGGAGGACATCATCAAATTGAAGACGGGTGGAATCTCCACATCCTCCTTCCATGTATCATCCCCGACGCAGCTTGGAAAGTTCGCCGAGGGTCTTCAGTTCTCTGGTTTCGCTCTGGACAAGAACATCCCCGAGATGCTGGAGATCATGACTACACTTGTCACTGAGACCGACTTCACTAGTCCCAGTGCGCCAGCCATGATTCAGGAACTGCTGCGACTGACGACCAACGGCGCCTTGGATGCAGTGGCTGGTTCAGGTCATCGTTATGCCCTTAATGCCGCTGCAGCAGGGCTTTCACGTAGCTTCTGGGTTCAAGAGCAACAATCTGGCCTTGCGCAGTTGCAAGCTACAGCTAATCTGCTGCGAGATGCAGAGACCTCGCCAGAACGCCTTGCGGAGTTGATTGAGAAGCTTCGCCAAATTCAGTCATTTGCTATTTCTAAATCCTCCGGTCTCCGTGTTCGGATGGTCTGTGAACAGAGCAGCGCCAAGCAAAATGAGTCCGTGCTACAGAAGTGGCTTACGGGCCTACCACAAGTCCGCTCACCGACATCTACACCCAGTATTTCAGCTCTCGGCTTGGGTGCCCACAAGGCTTTCTATGACATGCCTTATAAGGTCTACTACTCAGGCTTGGCTATGCAAACCGTCCCTTTCACCAGCTCATCCAGTGCATCGCTTAGCGTCCTCTCTCAGCTTCTAACACATAACTACCTCCACCCAGAGATTCGCGAGAAAGGCGGCGCCTATGGCGCGAGTGCCATGAATGGTCCGGTGAAGGGAATGTTCGCTTTCACTAGTTACCGGGATCCGAACCCTGTTAACACCCTGAAGGTCTTCCAGAACAGTGGTGTCTTTGCCAGGGACCGAGCTTGGTCTGAACGGGAGCTCAACGAGGCGAAACTGGGCATCTTCCAGGGTCTCGACGCTCCAATGAGCGTTGATGAAGAGGGTGCGAGATATTTCATGAGCGGCGTGACTCATGAGATGGATCAGCGCTGGAGAGAGCAGGTCCTTGATGTCACGGCTAAGGATGTCAATGAAGCAGCTGAGTCCTTCTTGGTCCAGGGCTCGCAGCGTTCCGTGTGCCTTCTCGGCGAAAAGAAGGATTGGATTGAATCGGACGGCTGGGACATGAGAAAGCTTTCCATGGGAGTCTCTGGTGAAAATGACCAGGCTGCTATGGACGCGCAGGATGCCGCGGCATCCGCCTAGACGCACTACCAGACGTTTCAAACTAGGAACGCGTTTGATACCTACGTTGTTGCTTTTCACTGACTTGGAAACCTTAGTAAAATCGTCGGTGTTATTTCGACAGACATGTGTACCATATAACCATGTATTATTATCACGATGTTCTCACGCACGACAAGAGCCTGTATATAGATTTTTACATGTACAATACCCCTTCACTCTTCACTCATTCTGGTTGTTGGAAATTTCTAGACACTGTGGCCTATCCAATGCACGCGCTCTCAAGAACAGACGAGCTCTATCTCCAGTCTATGCACTATGACCGGTAGATGGCCAGTCCTCCTATCCAAGGAGCAAGCGCAAGATCAACAGGAATGTGAACCCGCAGTAGACGAAGGTCTACTACCATGGTACACTTCTATATTCCCGTTTTCAGACCCGCCCTGATCCTTTTCAGCCTACGCAGGGCGGACTAAAAACGAGGAAACAGAGTCGGGAGTGGTCGATATAACTAGAATATGCAATTACAGTAACCTCTTTACATATGCGTTGAGGTGAAAGAACCAAGGTCGGCAGGTCAGCAGAGTACTCTTTACTGTGATTTCTCGATGAGAGGGGCCATTGTGTCAATTCCATGAAAGTAAAAGTACTAGGAATGGACCGGTCTCGGATCAGCTAAATGGGACCAGATCTTGCTGTTATCTCCATTTTCCAATAAGCTCAATCGCTTCTTATCAGAGGCTAAAATAGTCAAAGGAATAGCTCCGACTCACGTGGCACTTGGCAAATTATGCTTTCGACTATAGTACTTCCTTCAAAAGCCCTTTTACAAGGTATGCTCATTGGCATTGGGTGTAGAGACCTCAAACGGTTAGGTTTTACCAGGCCCTGCTAGACATTCAGTAATGCCACACTCATCATCATGCGGGGAACAAAAGCGATCTCCCTCGGTCCAAAGCCGACCAAGGCATGCGGTAAGTGGCATCGGTTCTTGAAGGCTTAAGCGAAGCAGGGCTGATCGTCCCATGCAGTCAACTGCCGCAGATTAAAGGTCAGAGACGGTACTAAGTCTTGTATGATGTGACTGGGCATGCTGATACCCGCTAAGATGAAATGTGTCGTGGACGGGACTCCTCCATGCCGCCGATGCCGACACACAAAGGCTAGTTGTGTCTTCAGACCAAGATCTAATGTTAGAAATTCGGTTAACTAAATATCCATAAATGATGCTTACTGGGTCTAGGCAGCATTAGCAGTTCATGACGTGGTGAGACTGCAACAAGACACGCCAGATAGAAACCAAGACATCAATGCGATTCTTGGCCGTCTGGATAGGATTGAGAGTGCCCTGGGTTTTGATAGAGGAAGTAGCTTTGTGACAGCAGATAGTCCTGGCCCAGATCAGGATGAAGGGTCTGAGAACATATCTCTGCGCGCCCTCTGGAAGGCCGTCAGGCACCTCAAACAGATCACACGGCCTGCTCAGGATGAAGCTCTCTGGTCACGTCCAGTTGTCAAGCATCTGTGGTATTCGTACGCAACCTTCTCCATCATGAGCAGTGCCATTAAGATGAGCGGACTGATACCAGTGAAGGTTCCTCAACAACCTACCCCTCCTCCACTTTTTGAAGGATCAGAGTGCTTTCGCATCACCGTCACCCCTATTACTTGCATCTGTTCTATTCATATCCGCTCTTCATGGCCCGTCCAACGATCTATCGGAGTTTACGAAAGGATACTTTGTCGCCCAGTGTTGCGCAATTGCCGAGCTTGTTAATCCAGTGCCATATCTTTCTCCAGCGGATATGTCTCGAAGCAGCACAGAAGACCCCGATCAATCCATGAATGCTATAGATGATTCGCTGACTTTTCAGAACATCCTCGGTCTAATTATGGCCAGCTTGGGCTCAGAAGCTTATGTGCCAACTACCGGCACATGGATAGCCATCGCGTATCGCCTTTTACTCGATCACACACTGCGCGAAGTTGAAAACACGACTCATGACTGGGCTGGGCTGTTCTCAGGTCTCCAGGTAATTGATATTGAGCACGCTTCCATGCATATGTGTTGTCCCCTATTACCTGAACAACCACCCCTACCCACCCTTGCCCAATACAACGCCCGCGAAGAAAATGCTTTCCATGGCCTCATCCAAATGATGCATCACGGACTTAGTCATTTTGTCGGACGAGGTCTCCCCACTATATGGTCTTTCGTAAGCGCAAAAGAGCGTGAGGTCCTCTCGCCAATACGGACACCCTTCACAGATGAAGATGCACGGGTTATCCGCCTTTGGGCCCGGAAATTGGACGACTGGCTGGTTCGATATAATGCTGCATCTCGTGAGATCTCTTAGTGGCCCGGTTCAAGGGAGAGTATGCTGACGCGAATGTCACTTCCAGAGCCATCCCCTTCTGATCGCCAGGGCATACTCATCCTCCTACAATACCATCTACACAAACTATACGTCTTATCCATATATCATCCAGCCAGAGGATTCGATCTAGGTTCTACGGATATCGCACCAGCCGAAAGACACGAACTACTAGTCTCAGCCCGTGCAGTTCTGCGGCTTCGTCTGGACGACGCTAGTATATGGTCTAACTGGGATTTGATAGTAAAAGCCCCCTTCTTCTAACCATCTCGTACACCTCCAACACAGCTGACCTTCTTAGATGGTAACATTCGCAGCCATGCTACTACTCCGAGGGATCGAAGACGGCGTACTACACCAAGACGGTGAGAGAGTGATACTTGACTGATCTCATCGTGAACCACGTCCATTGCTGACCTACACCTGTACAGACCTCCAGTTGATTGAAAAGCACATCGACAGCCTGAAAAGGAACCATTCATCTGTGCCAAGCATCCATAGCATACTGGCTGATCGACTCGAGTCGGGCCTACAGAGCATGCATACACCGCCTGAGATGGGACCCGATTTTGCATTCCCCGCTCCGGAAGAGGATTATTCTTGGGCGATCTTTGATCAGGAGATCTTGTCTCTGGCGAATCCGCCGTGGCTGTATGAGAGTATTCCTCCCCTTGGGGAGTTGCCAAGAGCAGATGAGAATCAGGGTGGGTTGTCGGCGCGATTGGAGTATACTGCTTTGGCGCAGGGAGGTGCAGATGCTTTGGGTGGGGGTAATATCGGATATAATTGATGCTGTGCTGTTAGGTGGCATAGATAAGGGAAAGTACCGGGTGAGGAGTTTACTAGTGTGGTTGTGAGACGAAGACGCAAGAATTGTCACATCTTCCAGATACGGAATATATTCAAGTTTCGTGAATCATCATGTTAATGTACAGTTCATCAGAGGTCGCCATAAGAAGCATAAGACGGCTGCGTCCTCATATATGAGAGAGATCGCTGAAGGAAATGGGAATTTAGATGGTTAGGTTTGGCCTGCAAACCTGGATTAGCGATTAGCCGTGCTTCCTCCACGCATAGCAACATGGCGCCCTTTATTCAATCAATAGAGGCATCATCCCTCGAAGCATCTGCTGTAGTTTCCTGATCAGATAGATTCGGGGCATTGCTTTGGTCGTGGAAATGACCCGGATGCGATGCAAGACTAGCATCGCGAAATTATGGCGTGGATGGAAATGGGGGAAATGGTTCGGTTTGTGAGTCGTTTCCGGGGGAGCCCGGATTCAGCGACTGCTGAGTTTGTACATCCTGACTTTGAGAAAGTGAGTGTTCTACAGTTGAGTCTAAATGATTATCAGCGGACTCTTGATGAGCGGCGTCCGACGAAGGTGTGTGAGGCTGCGGAGATGGTGAACTTTGTGAAGCCTACATGGTTATTTTGTTAGCTCATCTTCTATAACTCTGGCATGGGACAAATCATTATATGAGCTACCTACCTCGTCTTTTGCTTGGTTTAAGCCTCGTGTTGAAGCCAGCTGCTGCGCAGCAAGCCGTCTTCGCGCAATCTCTGATTCTTCTTCAAGCGCTGCTTGCTCTTCTTCTTTTTTAAGATCGGCTAATGTAGGGGTGCTGGCTTGGCGAGTGACCTCTACATACGACCCCTCCGGAGACCGCAGACGGCTGCTCCTCTTCTTCTTTTTCTTTCTCTCCTCCTTGGAAGAGGCGGTTGTTCTTAAACTAAAGGTCCCAGACACCGACCTCATACTTGCAGGCTTATCCCCTATCAGATCAATTGAATCGAGTCCAGTCCCGCGACGACTGGCCAGAGCTAGAGCGAACTCATCATCTAGTGGCACTGCGTCTTCTTCCTCGTCGCTGGGAATCAAGTCACCCCGCGAGCTCAAGGAATTGGCCGTGTCACGCGATGATTGTGTTGAACTCCGATATCTCCCATTCAATCTTGAGGTGGCTGGGCCTTCACTTTCCTCGGTTTCTTCTATGAGAGGCTCATCTTCAAGTTCATGCCGTCGCAATCCCACGGGATGTTCTTGAAGATCTGCCGCTGACGGCCGATATTTCAGCCCTCGGGCTCCAAATCTCCATGGAAAGCGCTCTAGAAACCCCAGGAAGGAGGAACTCGGGATAACAGTCGGGTCATTACGGTCGTCAGACATTATAGCAGTGCTCTTTCGCCTTGTGCGCCGAGCACCATAGCTCATTTTCCGCTGCCTTCGAGGCTGTTCGGAACTCCCCCGAGCCAAGCCGCTTCCAGCCAGTAAACGATCCAGTTCGTCAGTACCCCATCCTAGCAAACCGGCATTTGGATCCTCATTATCCCAGTCATCGTAGAAGTCGAAATTAGCCTCTGCGCGGCCGCGTCGGCGGCGTCGAAGCTGGTCTTCGCGGCTAGGAAGACAAGGCGCAGTGCACGAGTAGATACAGCTCCCAATCGCTGCAAAACACGGTACCACATAGTTGTGGGAAAAGGTATATAAGCCCTCCTGGGCGCTCTCGTTTGCAGACTCGAGGTTATGATGGATTTGGTTGATTGTCTGGCGGACCCGAGGGTCTCTCGATCGCATCATGCCGGCTGACGGTAGGGATGCGACGTTGGCTCAGAGCCACGCCGCGGCCGCAGGAGCGATGGGTTCACTTTAGAGTGAAATCAAGTATCCCCATGGGATAGCTGTGCTTAAAATGGGGATCTCGGAGTGAATCGGGAGATATATTCCTGCAGAAAAGGGAGTCGGTATACGATAACAGCAGCATTGGAGAGGCGGAGATAATAACGAGGGGAGATTCCCCGAGAGGGAGCCTGAGGAACCAACATTGCTCTTGAATGGTCGATGTCATCGGCCCGCCTTTAGTCAGCCCGCACGTGCCCCGTGCCAGAATCGGCTGTTTTCCAAGTACTATTGTCCATACACTGCTTCTTCTGCCAATCGCATGGTCTAGTATACTAAGCTCACTTCTGGCGCCCGGTTATCGCCTAGTAATTGCTCATCTTTAGCATGGTTTACTATATTCGTTTTCTCAAGACCCCGAGGTTTCAGAAACAGAAACCCGGGTCTATATCCGTCTCCGCTCTAATTTGCATCACTACAGACCTGGGAGACGATTTTCTTGCACAAGATGTGAACTTGCTTGTAACACTGAGTCTCAATGACTCTGGTAAAATTCTGTATCAGGAACCATTGAGCTGGAAGGCTGGAAGGCGCGAGCTTCCAATAATGCTCGGGCCCTTTTCTGCCAATATTTCTCAGCAGACAATCATCCTAGGCGTGACGGCCACAAGTCCGCAGAAGCGGTCTCCCTCACCAGATCGCTTGCTGGGCAATTCCAGTCTTCCTCTAGTCATGTCAGCCTGGAGCGCACCTTTTGGTGGGTCGCCGTCCTCGGTAGCAGAGAAGCTTGTTGAGAGACGCTTTGGACCCAAGGATCGCCTAGGCTTGAGGATTTGGGAAGAGACGGGGAACAGCATAGCTCGGCATATCTGGTGAGGCTTCCTCATTTCAAATGGGGCTATATTCTTCCTTGTACGTGGCTTACATATTCTCAGGGATGCGGCAGTGGCTTCGGTCGTATACCTTCAGCAGATAGTGACTGGAGACCCTGCAGTCTCTGTGCCATTGTTGCAGGGTCTTCTTCGCGGCGAACGCAACTCTCCTCTCCATGTTCTCGAACTAGGATCAGGATGTGGCGTTGTAGGGATTGCTCTTGCAGAGCTTCTCCCTCAATGTTCTGTAGTACTTACTGATCTGCCCGAGGTGGAGGAAATTGTGACACAGAACATAGCTGTCGCGAAACCGGCCGATTCCTCTGAGCTCGAGTTCCGCACCCTTGACTGGGATGAGGAACTTCCGAGTGACTTGTGCGGTGGCTCGATAGATCTTGTTCTAGTGTCGGACTGTACCTATAATGCAGACAGCTTGCCTGCATTGGTGTCAGTACTGAGCCGTTTAGTGCAAATGTCGCCTGAGGCTGTCATCTTGGTGGCGTTGAAGAGACGTCATGAAAGCGAGTCTATCTTCTTCGACCTGATGCAGTCTGCTGGGCTCCACAATTTGCACCTAGATCGGAAGCAGCTCCCATCGCAACATGGTCAAACTGATGATATTGAATTGCGTTGTTACGGCAGAGAAAGGAGTGTTTCATCAAGTCAATAGCTGGATTAAATGCGTGGATTGACATTTTTCCAAAACTAAATAAGTTTTGAACAGTCAGTGGCGCACTATTCCCCCATATTCAAGGTTAGCATTTACTGCAAAGGCAACAGACCACAGCTGCACGGCTCCTTCCGGGACTGGCAGCGATAACTAAGCGCAGAGCTTCGTTCATCATGCTCTTTCATAGCCCCGGCTTCTCGGGACTTTGTCTCTTCGACTGTCCTGCTCTGGTGCAGAGAGCTAAGGTACAACGGTTGGTCGTGTAGGGCTGCAGCTCTTGCACCCGCCACCTGATGGCCTAGAAATACAGTTCCCTGGTGGCATCTAGCACTCCACACGCCGGTATAATGAGAGTTCAAGGTCCAGGTTCTCACGTTCTTCCGGGGGCCATATTCTTACAACCCCTCTGCAGCAATTAGAGCAGAAGGATCTGTGACCATATGAGAATGGAGCAACCCGCTATACCCATAAATCACCGTTCAGCGGCATCCAATAGCCAGTTTCAGCCCGGGGGATAACTTAAAGCACAAATTCATGTACATACCATCTCTACAGCATCGACTCAACCAAACCAGCCCACTCTCTTGTTCACATATGTCCTGGCCCTCTCCATCGCCTCCTCCGCCTCCTTCTCGAATCCCAACACATTCCCTGCCCCAAAAATATCATGCGGTGCATCCTTCACCTCACAAATCTCAATATCATTCCCCAACGCCCTCATCTCCTCCACAAACGCCACCTGATCTTCAAAGAAAACCTCCTCCGTCCCCGCCTGCAGGAAAATCGGCATTCCCAAAGTCCTAAATCCATTCCCAAGGGGACTCAGAAACCTATGCCCCCTCTTCCAACCCTCAGGCGTTACCCGCCTGATACCCCAATCCAGCAAAGTCCCAGAAAGATAATCAACCCATCGACGCGGATGCCGATCAACCTTCCGCGCTCCATTCTCTGTTAAATCCAACCACGGACTCCATAACAACGCAGCCGCAGGTAGCGGTAATACCCCCGTTCCTTTTTCCTTCTCCTCAGCCAAGTATCTAATCATGGAGAGGACAAGATTCCCAACCGCCGAATCACCGGACAGGGTTATATTCTGAGGCTCTAAACCCAGCTTCTCGAGAAGATACACATAAGCCGTGATTCCATCTTGCAGGGCAGCAGGGAACGAGGCAGTTTCTTCCATGGCAAGGCGATACTGCGGCAGTATGTCGTGAGATTTCATCACCTCGCTGAGTATACTAGGGCTCCAGCTGTTTATGTTGAGGCGGACACCGCCGACAACATACGCACCGCCGTGGAAGTGAAGGATTACTCGAGCTGGTTTGGAAGAGGGGAGGGCAGGGTGCCATACTGCGCCGATGGGGACGGGACGGATGAACGGGACGCTGGTGAGGATGCTGCTGCGGGAGTAATGGAGTGCTAGTTGGTTGGACATGGCGGTGTCTAGCGGGCTGATGACTATGAAGCGGTCGCCTTCACGGCCTGGGGTAAGGGTTTTGGGGGCGCGGTATTCAACTGCTGTTAGGTAGTTCAACCCTAGGGAGTAGAGCCTTACGCCGATGACTTGGCGGTAGGTCCATGCTTCATGGGGCCGCGTGAAGCGGGGGAGATAGTAGATGAGGGTGCCGAGAAGACGAATGAGAAGAGTTGTGAGGGCGAAGGTGGTGTAGAGATTCGCTCGGAATGGTGGCATAGTTGGGGATAATGGGTGTCTCGAGTTGATAAACACCAGAAGTTTCTTAATGCATTTATATATTCTTTCGCTACTTGTTATGCTACTGAAGTGAGCAATTGCAAGAAGGATCGAGCCCAACAGAATAACACACATGATCAAGGATGATCAGAGCACTAGCTCTCATGCCGATTTCGACTACTACCGGCATGCAGCAGGAAAGCGCCCTTGCTTATATTGCAGGAATCCCCGCATCTTATCGGCCAATACGGAGTAACAACATTATTTTCGAGCTACTGCTACCTCAATAATACCTTGATAGGAAGGGCGATGGGCGGTCAAATAGGCGCTGATAAAATATGATTCAGACCAATCAACGAAGGACCTTGTCTCATATTATCGGGCAGCCCGGATAAAACTCAGCCTCTGGCTTCTCAAAGTACCGCGCCGCTGCAGGCCTGAACGATGCTGCATTGCACCCAACTTTGTCGGTTCTCCAAGGTAACCAGATGGAGGGGAAATTTGATTCTCGGTGTTTCCCAGAGCAGGTCTTTTAGATTCGCTCCAGAGCTTCCGGATTGACATACGGTTGCCTAAGCGCTGGAGTCGACGACTTCCTCGGTCGGTCAGGTTAGAAAGCACATTCTCTAGAGAAGAGTCTGCTGGGACAAATTCTGTATCGCGACGTTCGAAAGGGACGCGGTTGAAAGTATCGTAGACCACCTCTGGAAAGGCGATGCAGCGTCTGTTTCCGCGGGAGATCTGCTTGCCATCGCTGAGGCTAGAAGTCCGTGGAGGAGGCATAACTGGCAGCCCATTTCCAGGAAATCTAGGCTCGTCTGACTTATCATGAGCATAATTGATGCATCTCTGATTGAATGCGCTAAAATTTGCAGCTAGCGTCACTGCGCAGAGTGGCAAGAATGCTAGTCGCATAGGCTCAGTCGATATTTCCTCACCGGAGACTTTCTCCGGCTGAGGCGGCGAAGCACTGGCACAGAGAGCCCATAAATCGGAATACAGACGGCAGACAACAAATATATGTCCGCTAACCAGATCGAACTCATCAGAGCGTGGTTTATCATGATCGGACAAGGTATATGCAGGATCAACACAAATCACAAGGGATCCTTCGTGGATGGACTGCTTCTCATCTAACCCTAAACGTATGTCCTTGTATGCTTGCAATCGTGCAGGACTGCCTTTCCCTTTGTGACAGACGGAGCTCTGCAATAGCACCCGGCTCGGATAAGGCTTCACAGAGGCTCGCCAATCTGACAGAGTGTATTTCCTCACGGTACCCAATTGTTGCCATGTCTGTGGCCTGTCACGAGCGGGCCAGTCATGCTTGATACAGTTAGCCTATACACTCACGGTCTATTTGGTAGCCACCAGACACTCACAAGGATGATGGTCTCCTGATCAGACTGCGACTGGTTGGTTTCTGTGCCAGATATCCCATCTCCCAATGCAGCGGTAGCGTCACAGCCATCAGCGATGCAGGAATATGCATCATCCGGCATCTCGCTATCATCAGCTGCTTGGTCACTGCACGTTTCCTTTGTACCCCAGCTGCTGGTGCTTCCAGAGAAACACGATGTTCTTGACTGCTGTGAAGGGCACCAGACGGGAGGCCGGTGATAGTATACGGCATGGCGGCGCTTTTCAGTCACTGAGTCATGGATATACTCTGCATCAGGCGCATCAAACTCATAGGCGGATTCTTCTGAAGTGTCATTAACTGAGAAGGGTACTAGAAAGGCGTTTCCTTCATCTTTGAGTCGATCCCTGCTGAGAAGGGAGTCGACGCTAAGCATGTTGTACATAGCCATCTATCTTGTAAGTATGCAAGCAAGCACTACGTAGCCAGATACAGAGAGTCAATGCTACGAGCTGGATGATCTGCCGAAACATCCTAACTACAGGTGGCCGCATCGCGACTGCCCTTTAGGAGGACTACTGACAAGGAAGGCACGTATGGCCTTATCTGAGCAGAACACGGCAACAGTGCCCCAATTCCAAGCATATACAAAAGTGCATCAAAGATCTTGTCTACTCCGGGTAGACTTAGTAGAGTGAGGGGAATCAGGGATTAGAAATCAAGAGATGAACATCCGAACACCTCGGCTCGCGATGCTGACTCATCCAGAACAGGGGGGTCTACGGCCTTAACTAGACAAACTAGACACTCTGCGTGATACCTTCATCTTTGGTTTTTGGATCACATCACATTTAGCTTTCTTTCATCATCTTCGTCGGTTTCGAAACCATGGCTGTGCCGCGTATAAACGTCTACTTGGATGTAGTCAGTCCATTCGGCTATATCGCCTTCAGTGTTCTAAAGGTGCGCATATCCATCTACTTACTAGAGCTCAAATCATCACCGCAATATTCTAACGTCTAGAAGAACTCTGCCGTTTTTGCCAAATGTAACATCACGTATATTCCTATTTTCCTGGGTGGTATCATGCAAGCATGCGGAAATACTGCCCCTATCAAGATCAAGAGTGCGTGCCCCTTCAACAACTAGAATATGTCCATGACAACTTCTAATCAATGTATATAGATAAGGATAAATGGATTGAAAAAGAGCGTTGTCGCTGGGCTCGCTACTTCAACGTCCCAATTGTCCAGATAACCCCCGAAGGCTTCCCGCCACGGACGCTGAGTACGCAGCGTGCGCTCTGTGCGATTTCCCAGAAGCACCCGGACAAGCTTGTGCCAGCCTTCGAGGCGCTCTATCACTTATTCTGGGTAGAGGGTAATGCGAACATTGCGAAGCCTGAATGCTTCGGTCCGGTTCTCGAAGGGGTACTCGGAAAGGACGTGGCACAGTCGGTGTTGGCCGATGTATGTGACCTGTATTGCATAACCTTATGTTGAGTGTGTTTGCTAACTCGGTGTTTAGATGGATCATGGAGACATCAAGGCAGCCCTGATAGCTAACACTGATCGAGCGTTCAAATCAGGCGCATTTGGCATCCCCTGGTTTGAGTGCACCAACGACAAAGGTGAAACTGACACGTTCTGGGGAGTGGACCATCTAGGACAGGTTGCGGAATTCTTGGGGCTGGATATCAAGTCGGACAAGGGGTTCAAAGCTTGTTTGTGAGCGTAAGAGTACTACTTTGACAGCTACAGAATTCACTTTGATCAGAAGCAAGCTTCACGTATGCATGAATGTCCCAACATCACATATTATTTTATCCATCCGACCCGAATCTAGCACTCCCCCGGTTATACCTTCTTCCCCCTCCCCATATTATTCATACTCATATGCCTCTCCTGCAAAAACTGAATAATCTTCTCCCTCTCCAAATTCTCAATACACCGAATCTCATCCGCATCCGCCGGCTCAACGACACCATCTACACCTAGCCAAGATATTCAATCAGCATAACAGTAAACCAAACACACATACAAATAAAACAAAATACCGAGCACATACCTTCCCCATTCCCATTGTCCTCCCCATCACCACCACCCCCACCCATCAACGACCTTACATGTTCCCACGTACTATTCAAGAAATCCCCCGGCGCCGGCGCCGACGCCACTCCATCAAACATATTCTTCATCTCCTTGACACCCGATTGCGCCATATCATTCAGTGAGTTCTGGGGGGTCATCATCGAGTTCCCGTTCGAGCTGTCGGTCGTGGACGCGGGCTCTTTGTAGCCCATTTCTTGGGCGGTTTCGCGGGCGGTGTCGTCAACGGTTTTCATTGTGATACTATGAGTATATGTTTTATTAGGTAGAGAAAGGGAGATGTCCTATAGAGAAAATAATATATGGAAAGAGAGGTTTTATGTTTAGTAGAAGTGGTATTATCTTGCTGAAATGAATGATTGATTGGAGGATTTAGTTAAGTAGTTTATCTTATGTGGCCGATGACATCAAGTTAGTTCGGGTGGATCATGATATCATCGTTGTCAGCCTTGTGGATCCTCGGGGCTTTCGGGTGTGGCAGGTTGGCGCTGGCGGGCGGCCTTGGTTGGGGGGACTCGGGGAGGGTATCTAGGGGCAGTAGGAATGGTTCAGCCTTATAGGGTGGTTGGAGTTAAAGATAGCGTGTTTCGAAGGATGTGTGTCGTTTTTCTTGTTTGGTGGCTTGATAATAGTAGGGCCGTGTGGTGAGTAGGCTAGGAGTGTGTAATTATTACAGCTACTGAGTTTTATACTCTTGACTGCGATGAGATCAAAATATATCCCCTGGTAAATGACTTAACTTCATCTTAAGAATGAAAATAGAGCCTTAGATTTCTGCTAAAAATAATACTTACATAATAATATTCGAGTGGAGCTTATACAATGAAAGATAAATACCGGTTCATATGTTGATGCTTTTTCACAAAAAATAAAACTTCATAATACCGTTCATACTGTAAATACACACAGTAACAGAAGATCCTTCAATATCTATCCAACATGAAAGAAGTCCGAAGTAGCTCTTTTGCAGATAAACGTTCGCGGGGGTCTATCTGCAACATAAGTAGAAGGAACGAGGCGAGGCTCTCCGCATTCTCGGCACCAAAATTCTTGGGTAACCGTTCGCGTAGGTATTTTGCAAAGTCTACGTTCTGGTTGTTCGAACCGAGTCGTTTCTCAATATGAGTACAGTGGTCGTTGTCCATCTCCTCTCGTGTGATGCCGAACGTGTCCAGAGGAAACAGTGGCTCATTCGTTACTATTTCGAATATCTTTACTAATATCAGAAGGAACGTATATTTCAAGAGAGGGATTGGCGTCGACATACCAAACATCCCAATGCCCAGATATCCAGTGAAGTATCAATGGAAGTATCCCGGGTATGTCTAATCAGCTCAGGTGCGCGCAAGCCCAAGGGTGTCACTGGTTTTTCATCACAGCGTTGAACATATTGAGCTAGTGTAAGCCTCAGTGAAGCTGTCCAGACAAGATTCGATACAGACATGTGTATCTTACCTCCGCCAAAATCCCCAATCCTGACCTCCAATGTTGAGAAATGTGCATCACTCAACTGGCCTCTTCGCCTTTGGCTAGGCACCAAATACTCAGGAGCGCTGTCGTCTACAGTAACTCCTTCCAACCACTTAACGGGATTGAACTCAGGAGGTTGTAACAACGCCTCCATGTCTGTACCCCCAGCAACTGAGAACAAGATATTCGCCGGTTGAAGATCTGCATTAAGCTCATTTAGGAATCTGCATACATAACCTGATGCATTGACATACCACAGTGTACAATACCTGACTGATGTAGAAAGTCAAGTCCCATTGAAAGATGACGAGAAACAGCCCTAATATAGCCGATTTCACGCGGACTTCCAATGATTGTCATTGCTGCCCCGTCGGAAATCATCATGGGCAAAACAAGACACATGTGAGTTCCATTCGGACCTGTATGATAGAAATGGTCGAGTAGTTCAATTACATTCTTCTTTCCAGGATGATCTATATTGGAATCTGAAAGCGCAAGGAGGATAGAAAGCTCCCTGTTGTTGTCTTGGGATGCTTCTGCTTTGAGTATTTTCAGTACAACTTGCTGTGAGTCTCTGTTTAGATTTTAGCAACAGTTTCTTCCCATCTATTATCAGCATATGTGCTTTGCTGTAGAGTAGCGCTAACTTTAGTTGATCTCTCGCTAGCCAAACCGTCGAGTATTGGCCATAAGCTAGCTTCCCTATGACTTTATATCTTTGATGGAACACATCGTGGAGATGAACGGGGTGATATCATCCTTGACGATATTCTTCAACAGGCTCTACGACATCGTAGATCCTTTCGAAGCGGCGCATTTCTTCTATACTGCTGAGGGAGTAAAATGGTAAGTATAAAAGGTCTTCCCGGAATAGTCAGTTGTTGATTAAGTACTAGAGTAGTTTTTAGCCTGTCTTGTCAGGCCACAACATGTTATCAAGGGAGTGGATACGGCTAAGGGCCTTTAATGAATAGATAGTAGATTCTACAACGAGACTCCCACGTGGATGTCTGAGGCATCTACAATCCCACGCCAGATCTTATATATTACCCGATTCGTCCTAGCGTGCCCCTCCACCCCCCTCCGAATCTTTACTCCGGCTTCAACTTCAACATTTAATCCCACTACCTCTACACCATTCTTTCCGTCTTTCTTTTCCCTTACATATTATTGATAGACTTAGACTTAGACTTACCCTCCCTATCACCACCCTCATATATACCGAAAACACAAAACAAAATGGCCCCCATCCCCATAACAATCCTAACCGGCTTCCTGGGCAGCGGCAAAACGACCCTCCTTCTAAACCTCATCCCGCAACTCCCCCCAACCTACCGCCTCGCACTCCTCAAAAACGAATTCGGCGATGTAGCAATCGACTCGCAACTCGCGTCCACCTCCTCGATCAGCGGCGTCCGCGAACTCCTCAACGGCTGCATCTGCTGCAACCTCGTCGGTCAGCTCAGCGATGCGCTCTTCCAGCTCCTTGACGAAGTGAAGCCCGACCGCATTGTGATCGAGACATCCGGGTCCGCGTTCCCCGCGACCCTAGCAATGGAAGTCAATCGGCTTGCGCGCGAACACCCGGGCACATTCAGCTTGGATGGAGTGATTAGCGTGATTGATGTGGAGAATTGGGAGGGGTATGAGGATACGAGTTATACGGCGAAACTGCAGGCGCGGTATACAGATCTGATTGTGTTTAATAAGTGGGAGGCGGCGGGGGAGATGAAGTTTGAGATTTGTTTGGATCGGGTGGGTGATTTGGAGGTTGAGACGCCGTGGGTGAAGAGTGAGAAGGGTCGGGTGGATAAGGATGTGTTGTTGGGGATTGACGGGGCGTTGTTTGGGGAGGAGGGGGTGGATGGGGTGGATGGGCATGGACATAGCCATGGAGATGGGGAGGGGCATAAGCATGAACATGGACATCAGTCCGAGGTGGAGGTGCTGTCGGTTACGTTGAAGGCGAAGGAGGACGGGGCTGTGGTGGACACCAAGGCATTGGTGGAGAAGCTGTTGCGCGCGGCGAACAAGGAAGAGGTGTATCGGATCAAGGGCGTCATGCGGTGCTCGACTGCTGCGCCGCCGGCTGCGTCGGAGGAAGAGGAAGAGCAGCAGAAGGCGGGCCAATCGGTGGCTGTGGATGCGGATGGCCCGGCAGCAAGACACTATATCCTGAACTGGGCCTTTGGGCGCTGGACGTTCACGCCATCTGATATGGTGGCCGAGACGGCCGATCCTACGGTGGCGGCTAGAATTACCTTCATTCTGGCCCGGTATGAGTCGGGCAAGTGGAAGAAGAGGCTGGAGGCGGGTGGCCTGGTTCAGGTCGCGGAGGGAAGTATTAGTGAGGGGGCGGAATTGGTGGTTGAGAGACTGGTCTAGATGGGTATGTTTTAGACATGTCGTTGCTTTCTGCCAAATCTAGAATTGGGCCTGATGCAGGAGCTGGCTCTGCATCGGATGACCTGTGGAATGCGGGGTTGGGCTATGTATACATGAATCTATGATGACAGTGTAGGGCGATAGAGACCAGGATAGACTAGAGGTAGACATGACTCTGTCTGCAATGAAGATAGGTGAAACCCATTTAAATGGACTAGGCTAGATGGCCATATATAGACGCTTCAGTAATCTGCACACTGAATTTCGACCCGAAATCTACTCTAAAAGCACACGAACACATTTATTAACAAAGCAGGTCAACGAGCGACCTACTAAGTAGAGCAACATATAGGTACCAAACACAGAAGCCAAAAAAAAGATATCAAACAATAGTAGATCTAGTACTCGAGGAGCGCAGAAGCCCCGGCTTCGCTGGAGATGTAAATCACCTCGTGGTTGTCCGAAAAGCCGTTGAAGCGGGTCGCGCTACACTTGGTGTAGGCTCCCATCTCCTCGAAGTAAAGCCAATCTCCAACTTCCAGCAGAGCTGGCAGCTCAATGCGCTTGGAGATAACGTCAATGCCGTCGCAGGTCGGTCCCCAGATGGAGTACGTGACACCCCCCGAAGTCGCAGCATAAGGGGAGTTCGCGGCCGATGCGCAGGTCAGGACCTGAGCCACGGGGTGCTGGTGGTCAAAGATGATGTTGGAGAAGTTTCCATACACCCCGTCGTTGAGATACAGCATATAGGCGTCGTTGGTTGGGTCCTCCGGGTCGCGCACCTCACGGCGAGCGATGATGTTGGCTGCCAGAGTGAACGCATTGGCAACATAGTAGCGACCCGGTTCGGCAATGACCCGGATGCTGGGCGGAAAGTAGGTGTCCAACGCCTCGCTCAGAACGCCGGCAAATTTCTCGAACGTGTCCTGAGAGAACCCTCCGCCGACATCCAAAGTGTGCAGTTCGTGGCCAATCTCTGCGGCTTGGTCGAACACGAGGCGCGCGTCCTGCACGGCCTTCAGGAAAGCCTTAGGATCCTCAGCACCCGATCCGACGTGAAAGCTCACGCCGACAACCTTGAGCTCGAGCTGGTGCGCCAATTCGAGGAGCTGGCGAGCAACGTCCAGGGAAGCTCCGAATTTCATGCTGAATTGGCACAAACTGTTCGAATCATCCGTGAGGATGCGCAGATAAAGCTCAGCGTCCGGGTAGTTGGCCTTGATCTTGTACAGCTCATCGGCGTTGTCGAAAGTCATCTGCTTGACGCCCACCTGGGCCGCGTAGCGCAGATAGGACTTGGTCTTGCAGGGCTGCGCGTAGATGATGCGGCTCGGGTCGATGCCGGTGTCAAGGGCCATGTCGATCTCCGCCTTGGACGCACAATCAAAACCGTTTCCGAGTTTAGCCATGAGGCGAAGGATCTCCGGGTCCGGGTTGCACTTGACCGCTATTGACTCAATGTTAGCCGCTGTCACGAACCCTCAGAGGGACACCCAATCCTTACCGTAGAAAGGCCGAACACGGCTCAAGTTCATTTTCCAGCGCAGATGCTGGCGGTAGATCTCCCCCATATCTGCCACGTAAAAAGCGTCCTCCTCTCCCGGCGCGCAGCTGTCCACATTGACCTCGGCTGCGCGCTTCTTCAGGATGTCCAAGACTAGTTCCTTGGCAGCCAACCTGGATTGCGATATATCGTCCCCTCCATGATTGCTGAATTGACCATGATCCCAATTGAGATTATGGTCTTGTTTCTCCTGGTAGTATTTAGGAGTGCATACTTCAGCAGGTACACAAGCAGTCGGTGCCATAACCATGCGCGCTGCGACGGAGCACGGAATAGGTCTTTGAAAAAAGTAAAGTAATAAAAAAAAAGTTGAGTGTCTTTAACGCGACTGCGTGTTAGGGAGGGCGAAAAGATTCGCAACCGAAGTTGACTGGACCAAGCCTCCTAGACCCTTCCTCCTTGAGAGGAAGAACCTTCAGAGAAGTCCTATGCGGCAGCTCAAGAAAAGAGGGGATGAGCGGCGTGGGCGTCAGGAGGTTAAAAGGAGGAGCACCGAACGGAAACACGGGAGTCGACACCAGCAGGAGGGGGAATGTTGTTAAGAGTGTCGCGGGGACGTCTCGGAGATACAATGTGACGAAGAACGAAACGCGAGGCTACGAGAGCCGTGGTGAGCTTGGAGCCTTTGGAACTGGTGGATTCCAAAGGCCTAGAAAATGCGACGTGGAAAGATTGAGTGAAAGATTGGGAGAGGGAAAAAAAACAAGGTTTTTTCCCAATAAGAAGAAATCTGACGCGACCAGCCACTGATCAGCAAGCTTGTATGACAGCTCCAACGAGAATTGAAAGAGGTTGCGAGATTTAATTTCTGGGTCCGGGGGGAGGGAGGGGGAAGGGCAGGAGGTGAGAGGTGCGTGCAGAGTTTTAACGACTTGGACGCGGAGGTTAGGGCAAAGGGCACGGCGTCAGGCAGACACCCGGGGGTGATGGGAACGATCTCGATGAGTCGATAATACGAGGAAGGCCGAGCGCTGCAGGTAACCCAGCAAGGAACGAAAGAATGGATGAAGACTTACCGCAATGGCTCAATGTGCACGGGGGAACGCAACAAAGGGACGATGCAGACGAAGTCGAAGAGAGAAAAAGCAGCGACAGAATGGAGGAATGAGAGAGTGGTTCTCGTGGGGGGGGAGATTACGGCATCTCCCGAATCACCGTGCCCCTCTTCCGTCACCGCTCGGTACGGTCATGTATAGTATGTATAGTATGTATCTTACCTCCGTCTCTACTTCGCCCTTCCATCATTATTTCCCTCACCTTCAACGTACCCCGGAGTGGATCTCTGCCCTTCACACAGTATGATTACTTTTTTTTCTCATCCCACCAGTAATGGTTGACGTGGTCTCAATCTTGCTGCCTGTCTCCTGTCCCATGGGAACCTGGCAGATCGCCTTGACCGTTGATTCGGCCTGATGCCCTCCCGATTTTCCCTCAACTTTCCAATAGATCAGTCCCTGAAGATCCGTCGTCTGAATCCTGGACCTACGGACAATTTACTAGTGTACCAGACAATTTGAGTCACTTTTTTTTCTCGAACCACATGCCTCTGCTTATCACCAGAGGACGGCTGCATCTCAGCACCTGCCCCCCGGGATGCGTCATCCGTACTATCTAGATCGATGGATGCTACGCCGTACTTCCCGCGCGACTGGCAAGGAAGACAAATTAGTGGTCCCTCGGTTCTGAAGAGAGAGGACCGGGCAAGTCCTTCCCGCGAGCTAGAATTTGAACCGGCTATACCAGGTCGTACATGGGTAGTATAGGCCCGGAACAGACTGTTCCTGGTTTCGCCACTTAAGCCTGTTTCTTGGAAAGTGCGGCATGACGCGCTGCCGTCCGTCTTTCTGATGCCCGTCTTATTAGCCGCCTGTCCATTGGCTCAGAAAGCTTGACCGCCGTGGCTCATTGGTCGGCAGTATTCTATTCGTTCCACCAGGGCGGTGACAGACCCTGATCTACAGTCATGTGGCACGTGATGGATATCCTATTTGCACCACCCATCAAGATCAATGTTACGTCCTGGATTGTCCAGATGATACTAATAGGTATTGCTTATCATATAGAATTGTATCGTCTTCATGTCTTATAATGCTATGTAGCCTTATACCAGATTGAGTCATGAGTGGCAAACGAACTATCACTAGCGATCCGTAAGTTCGTCCTACTGTACTAAATATATCTCAGCTGGAGGCACGGATCATGGGATACGACCAGCAATCTTACTACATCATGTGGTAGAGCACTGCCTACTACTTAGTACTAGCATGATCGTATGGACCAAGACATACTGACTAAATCTCACCGACTGCTGATTTTAGTGAACTGATAATCGCAAAAAGCAGAAAACAAAGATATCAATAGGTTCGATATCCCTCAAGCATAAGGCTTTAGAAGGAGACATTGTCACTATTACCACTACTGTACTATCACAAAAAGCCCAAAAATGAACAATCACCAACTCCAAGATCACACCTCCTCAAGCCACTAAAAGACAACATAACCACATAACTCATGTACTCATACAATCATATCCATAGCAGCCACCAGAAGCGCTGCAAGTCAATCCAACCCAATGATTCAAATAATCTCAGATAAACAATCCGAACGGAACCAGCCGTTCAACCCCAACATGCACCCAAACAATCAACGCCTCACCCCAATCAAAGGCCACCGCACCTTGCTCGGATCCGTCTCAATCTTGCCGCGCTCACGAGTCGGACCAGCCAACTGACCACTACTACTAACACTTCCAGGGTTGAGGCTAGTACTACTCCTTGAGGACATCGTCGTCGTTGTCGAACAAACACCACCACACTTGGCCGACCATGCATTCATATTCGCTGGACGCTTGCCCTTGTCTTTGTTTCGAGATTGTTCCGCACCAGGACGGATAGTAAGTTCGTTTAGAGGATCCTGTTTGAACTCCTGTCTCTTCCAGCTGTTTGACGACTGGTCAAATGTCAGTGCCTGTGCAGGGTCGAACATCAGGGGGACCAGATCTTGGTGTTTGCGATGCTGTGCATTTGAACGCCTAAGCCCTCCACTCACCGCGGGATTTGCCTTGTTGGCATTCAAGTTGAATTTGCGTTGTGACGGTAGGGACATGTCCGTAGGGGGCTAGTAAAAGATGGTTGTGGTTATGATTATTGTTGGTATATTTGTTCAGTTGGTTGGGAAGGATGTAGGAGATAGGTAGGTAGTCGACGGAGAGTATAGTAAGAGAGTGGGGGAAGGGAGTATAGAGGGAGAGATGTGATTATCGTTGACGGTGGGATTTGAAACAAGTGCCAATATTGCATGGGTTGTAAGATGCTAACACGAGGTGGGGGCTGGAAAGGTTTCCAACTGTTTATATGTTGTGAAGCCAGAGATATTGGATATGAGCTGAGGCTCGTTGGGAGTTCTCCTTATGTCAAAACAAAGAGTAGGCTTACGGTCAATGTTTCAGTTTGTTGCGGCTTCTTCTTTTGTTTGAACCGGGGTCTGCTGCATGGGGACGGCATGCTTGGACCGAGCAGGAAAATGGATTCGAGGAACAGGGGCCGGGCGAGAATGTTATATACGAGTGTATGATATTCTATCGTCGTCACGACGATGACCGTGGACTGGTGAAGAACTCCCAGTTATCAATGAAAGGAAGTGAGTTTCAGTTAGACAGCGTCACCTGATCCGCAATCTGGAAACACTACCATGTATATCGGCAATCCTCTACTGTGAGATACAAATCCTTTTATTCTCAGCAACTATTGTCCTTTCAGGACAGGAAAGGACCGCTCTGGCCATACTATGCTAGAGGGGATACAATGACGGTGTTTACGGCACAATACCGTGGACAATTGGCTATCTACGCCACAAGTTTCATGAAGACCAAATTAAAGTAATTATCGATCATAAAAAGCTATATAATACAAGAATTGTGAAACGGATAACCGTGATGTAGAAAAGAAAACAAACGCTAGGAACATGTAGAATCCGACAGGGGTATAATAACGAGGAAACAACAGCCTTTCTACTCAATTTGTCGCATTCACAGCCACAAGACCCATCTGACACCTGAAAGAACACCCCGAAAAACGCCTCGCAAGATTTTGAAAGCCATCACAATTAGCCAAACCCACCAGAGCATACCAACTAATGCCCATTCGAGCATCACAAACCCAGTGCGCCGTACCCAGCGCAGCCGGCGATGACGCCTCCTGACTCCTTTGTCGAGGGTATCGCTCAGCTGTTTGACAGCAAGCGTACTAGTGGTGTTGAGTTGAATGCTCAAGTCCTCCGCATCCTGTGTAGCTGCCTGAACACGTGGGGAAATCGTCTCATTGACGATATCCTCGAGCTTGTTCAGTTGTGATCGTAAAGGAGACGAGACCGAGCCAGAGAAATTGTCTATGGATTGTTGGAACGAACGATGTGTTTTCTCGAAGCTTCTGAGCAGGCCCTGTGCGGCTACATCGTACTCATAGAGCCGACTTACTTGAGGTACGGAAGCATCCGTACCAAATGTGCGCCGAAGGAAGTCTGGTGGTGGCTGCCGCACACATTCTGCTCGGCGGGTGATCTCTCGAGCTTTGATTCCCGAAGAAAGAAGAAGGGCTCGGGTCCGCTCAATCTCGCGCTTCCCCGGAACACCAACAACAAGCGAGCTAGATAAGCTGCGGTTAGAGATACTCCAGCTTCTTGACTCATTTGCCAGTCTTGGGCGTTTTTCCTGGGACGATGAAGTAGTGTCTGCTCTCGCTTGAGCAAGACCTGTGACAGGAGGCCTTGTCAAACTGAAGGGAACACCGACATCTCTGATGTTACGCTTTCTGAACTGTTCTGGCACAGTATGAATATCAGGGCCAAATCGTAGTTTCTCATGACGGGTTGCTGGCGTATGGAGAGATGTAGAAAACCCGCCCACTTCTCTCTGTGAGTCCGTGATGTCGATGTCAGCACCGGCATCAGCACCGGCCTTGGAAGGACTGCCGTAGACAGGCGATTGATGTTCTTCTAATCGATCATGCCGAGGTGTGGAGACAAAGGGAGACATAGGAGGCACATTTGCCTTCGAACTGATCTTCTCAAGGTTCCTGCGTGAAGTTCGATTGGTATCGTCGGAGAACGTAGGAAACCGGCGCAAAAGAGACTTGGCGCCAGACATTCTATCACCTCTAGCTTCTTCGGGGTCATCAGGAGGATCGGAAACAGAACTACTCGTGCTTGAAACGGAAGATCTCCGTGACTGGGCAACGGTATCCTTTTTAAGTATTAGATCCCCTACTTTTGACATTTCGTTGCCCACTTTCTCTGCGATCTTCCCAGGGCCTTTGAATATTCCACGCAGCTTGGATTCGCCCTGTACTGCGTCTTTGCGGTTTTGTGAGTTGAACTTCGATGGGTCTTCCTGAAATACTGAAGGGATTTGATCGGGAAGCGGGCTTGGCTCCAGCCTTCCACCTTGGGAAATACCCTCGGGATGCCCAGTTGAAGTATCCTTGCGCAAAGCCGCCGAATCCAGGGAGCTATCATCTGCAAGATCCTTTGCCCGAATGTTGCTCTTACTCCGCTCATGCCGAGCACCAATAGCACGTGAGAAGCGGCCTTTTGTAGGCGACGGCGAACGGCTTGCCGGTGGGGATAGATTGGAGGCGATACTTGGAAACATGCCGACCTGCGCATGGAGCTCGGGAGACCTGCTTTCTGCAGTTGATAAGGTTGTCAGGGGGTCGTAGCGGTCATCGACACTTGGAATTGAGGATATAGAACTTCGCTTTCCCTCTGACCGGGCCCAAGTAGGAGATCTTCCGGTCACATAACGAGGAAAAGTGTCATGGGTTGGCGTCAGTCTGGTATCCATGGCGGTGTCATATTCTGAGAGCGCCTCAGAGGCTCGAAGTCGTGAGGCGCCGGGCAATGGGGACACATCCCTCTCAGAGGACAACGTATTATCCATTGGCGATTCCCGGTACAGACGTCCCTCAGCACTAGAGATGCTCGAAGAGCTACTTGATAATAGGCCGAGTTTATGCCTCTTAGAGCCTGTCATTTTCCTTGATGCTTCGGTTCCATGTCCACTACGTCCAGAGCCGTGGAACCTGTGCCGACGCCGTCCACGCCCGACTCTATTGAATTCTGTCGCCAAAACTGAGCGCGAATCAGACAAGGAGGTACGAGAAGTGGGGTGTTCCGAGTCTAGCGATTGCCGATTATTCTGTAGCTGCTCCGGTGGTTCAATGGGCGTCTGATCATCATCAGGAGTGATGAGGATCGAAGGATCTGGGTAGAGATTATTCCCATCTCTATCAACAATCTTACCCTTATTGTGCCTTTCCTCAACCCATGCGGCATCGAAAAGGAACTCTGCTGGGTCGATGACCCAGTCTGATCGTGGCCTGCGTGCTTTGACACTGCTAGCTCGGCTAGCACGCCTCAGACTTGAAGGAGGAGAGACGGCAAGATGATCAGGTTCGTCTACCTCTGCACGCGGCGTAGCATCTTTGCAATTATGAAACGATGGAAGCCGCAGACATTCAAGGGGACCGTGCGGCTGCTGGCTGTGTTCAGCTTGCACCGAATCAACCCACTGATGTACCTTCTCCGTATCGTACCACCCCGCTGCCTCCGTGTCTATTGCACATCGCTCACGGAATCTCACTTTGCGATTGCGAATACACTGAAGAGGATTGTAGACCCGGTGTGATGTAAAGCCACTGCTATGCACAGATGTTGAGTCGGTATTTTGATCGTCAATCGGCTGCAGAGGAGGAAGGGAAGGGAGTAGTCGGAGATATTCCGAAAATAGCTCAAAATGGCGACGAGCTTTTTCAGCTCGAGCAAGTGTGCTCTCTGAGAAGCCCTGCGGCAAGGGTTCCGATCCAGCGGAATGTGGAAGTAAACTTGCCACTGAAGATGGCGCATGTGTCGACGGTCCGCCCAGTTGACTGGAGTCGACTATTCTGGTATGATCTTCACCCTGTGCTTGTGTGACACTCTGGCCATGTTGAGAGCTGCCATGCCCCAGGTCGGTTACTGGAACCGACGCATGTCTACCAGTGTATGGAGCGGATGTTTGACCACCTGCCAAAGCCCATCTACCTCCCGAAAGACGAGTTGAAGCAGAGCGACCCAGACTATTCCTTTTCCTTGACTCGCTGAGATTCAAGGCAAGATTCACTATCTGGAGCGAATCCCTATCAAGACCTACGGTGTCCTGATTGTCCGTCTGCTTGGTATGCGACTCCTGCGAAGCCACATCCTGCTCCAGATTTGATGAAGCAGCAGTCTCCTCCGCTGTTGTGGGTTCCGTATGCTCCGTATGTTTGATATGCTCTGCCTGGTCTACTTGGGATACCTTCTGCTCTTTATGCCGAATCCAAGGGAATCGTGATCGCTTCTTCGGAACTACCAGTTCAGGTTCGGGTGCTTCACGCTTCTCCTTGCGGCTGGATTCTGAGCGGCGAGGGAGGTATTGGCTTGCACGCAAGCTTTTCGACCTGGGTAGAAAAGATGAATCGACTAGGAAGCCGCCGGAGCTGGCCGTTCGGCGTTGGGCCCGGCCTCCTTTATCGCCATCCCGAGAGCTGCTACCGAGAGTGCTGCCCTCTAGCTCCCCGCTCGCTCGTCCCTCGTTCATGTGCGCGCCCCTTTGTCGGTCGGAGTTATCATTAGATGTATTGTAGCGTGTGTGGTAATCTGGCTGTGTCTCATCGGTCTCGGGCATAGGAGGTGTAGGTGGATAGGATTCATTGGTCTTCGGCGACATCAAAGCTATGGTGACGAAGTGGTCCGTCCCGCGGGATAGGAAAGGGGGCAACGTCCACGAGGAAAGGCCGACATGGAGATATGCGAGAAATCGCTAGAATTCAGTCATGGCTCCTGAAGAAAAACAACCATCTAGGAAAGCTAATCTGGACACCCCCTCGTCCTCGTCGTCCAGATGTGGTCTGACGATCGCTACTTCATCAGTAGGCAGCAGGTGCATCATGCGCCGCGGCCCACGTGGAACTGCAAACACAGCAAACAATCCCCATCAATATTAAGCATTCCCCAGACTTGATTATCAACTCTATCAGATAGCTGACAAGATGCTCCACTCCACACATACATGGTGCAGCAGTGTGATTCTTTAACAAAACAGTGCTTAAAGCTTCCAACTAGTATACAATATACAAAGGAAAATATCTAGCATTGACTCTAACAACGCAGGCGGACAACTAGAGGTACAAGTCCTGTAGATAGGAGGCATGAGGTACAAGAAAGCTAAAATGATGTCGGGAGAATTATTCTCTACTCAACCCTCAAACATTGTAAACGCGCCTCGGTTTCAATCACCTGTAGATAGAATATGTCAGTTCGATATCATTTAGACGGACAGGAACTTTTAGGCGGAATCCTTACCTCCAGAGCTTGCTTAACTTCCAACACTCTGCGAACATCCACAAGCCAGTCCTTGCTCAGAATCTTGGCCCATCCCGAAAGACTGTTCATCTCACGAGCTGCAGCATCGAGGTTTCCTTCTTCCAGAAGGCTCTCGGTCCGGTACAGCACACTCTCCACATCGTCGCTGCCGGCAACAGCATCCTTCTTGAACATGACCTTGCTCAGAACAACGCTGGCAGCGTGGCTAGCGATACCTGCATCTTCGGGCAGAAGGCTGGCCTTGCGCACCTCATCAGCGACACGACGGAAGCGCTCAATGATCTGAGAGGTCGAAGGGATTCCACGCTGGTAAGCAGCAGGGTTAATAGAAGAGATGGCTGCCTCAACAACGGGGTCCTCAGCGGCCAATTCCTTCACGGCGACAAGCTCGCGGACGAAGGGGCGAGGAACGGCAGAGCGATCAACAACGGAGCGCACGGCATCAACAGCCACCTGGAGTTGTTGGGTCCTGAGGTTGCTGTCAATGACCTCTCTCCAGCCAGAGGTCAGCTTCTCCAGCTCGCTGACATTGGCGGTGAGTTCGTTCAACTTGCTGAGACGGCCTTCGCGTTCACGCTCCACGAGCTCCTTGACTTCGTGCAGGTACTTGCGGTTAAGCTCAATGGCTTGCTCAACCAGCTCGTTCTTGAGGCGCTGTTCGGCCACCTCCTGAGCCCTCTGCAATTCGGTTCTGATCTTCTCCTGGTAGGCATGGGCCAACTTTTCACGCTCAGCCTCAAACTCCTCACGGTACTGGGCGGCATCGGCGGCACGCATTTCGTCAAAACGGCGGATGAGCTCGCGAGCAGACTCATCGAAAGTAGCATGGGCCTGTTGAATCTCCTCCTGAGCGGCACGACGGGCCTCCTCGCGAACAGCGATGATCTTCTCTCCAACCTTCTGGAGTTCCTCCTTAGCCTTGGCCACGGGCTGAGAGTACTTGCCGGAGTTCTCATCAGCGCTAATGACGGTAATCATGTCGTTGAACGTCTTCACCAGCTCCTGGACGATCGCTTCATCTCCCTCGTTGACCTGGGCAAACTCGAGAGGGGTAACAGCAGGAATGGCCGGTTGTCTGGGTTCCTCCTTCTTTTCAGCAACCTTGGCGGCCTTCTCCTCCTTGGCCTTCACTACAGCTGTGGTCTTGTCCTCGGGCTTAGCGGCGGCGGGCTTGGTTTGCGCTTCGGAGCTCTTCTGAGCCGGAGCAGCACTCATGTGGGGGCCCTTCTGGGAAACATCTGCTCCCGAAGTCTCCTCCTCGGCGACCTTCGAGGTAAGTCCGCTCTTGCTTGGGATGGTGATCTTGTTTCCCTCATCCCTTGGGGTCGGGTTAAGGCGGTTCTGGTTTCTCAAAGTGTTGGGGAATCGACGGTAGAAGTCACGCTCTTCGAAGTAAAGAACACTCTCCTCACCATAGGGAATGTATTCGGTAAAGAAATCGTGGAAGTTATCGAACTTCAAAGCCAGGAAAACGCCGCCACCGTATGCGAATCCGGAGGTAAGCAGCAGGTAGAGAAGGAATCTGCGGAAGCGTCCACCCTTAGGAGCTGGGGTAGGAGGAGTAGAGGGAGGGAGAGTGGACTCTGTCGTACATCAGCACTGGGGAAGCTTGCGACTCAACTGATCATAGCATTCGTACCTTGTCCGGTGGATGATGGCTTAGGGACGGTCTCTGGGGGAACAGCAGACTCGGAAGACGGAGTAGCGGGCGTAGGAGCAGCGGTGGTAGGGGGCTTAATATCGGCGAAGAACCTCTGCAGAGAATTGAGACGAGATTAGTTAGGATGTCTATGACTCGACTGCGGATGCCGTCACCGTACCTGACCTGAAAGCCGGCTGCTTGCTCCGGCTCTGGACAGCCATTGGGAGGCGGTCCGCTGACGAGCGGAGGACAGCAGCAACTGTCGTCCCGGTGCAACAGAAGAGCGCAGCATCATGGGCCGCACTACCATGGAGATGAGCGCTGAGAGCTGGCTTAGTTGAGGGGTTGGTGTTGATGGGAGTGAAAACGCGGACCGGAATTGGGATAGGTGCTTTTACGATCCGCTCCGATCCTGCACCGCCAAAGAGTGGCTCAGCTCGGGTCACTTCGCACCGCCCGCGCCGGCTGTCCGGATAGACCGAGCTAGCTGTCTTATCCAATGCTGCAGGACATTATCTTGTCCACCAACTAGCTTTGTATCAATTGTAATAACTAGTTATTTTATGTTATGAATTTTATCTGATTTCCGCGTCTACAAGTTTCACCATGCTTCACTCACCCACCATGTTTCTGTCACTGGAATTAGTAGATGGCTAGTTCAGATCCGATGACTGAAGGTGAAGTATTATATAGGCATAGCATACTGAGAGTCTCAGGAAGAACGACAAAGAAAAGTAAGAAATTGACATGAATTCAACCCATTCAGAAAGATACAGACGCCAGGAACGAGGAAGCAGAGACACAGAGAACAACGCGGAACAAAGAAATCATAGGTCCATCCCTGTGGCATAATGTCTAGACAGTCAAATCCAACCGTGCCAGTACAGTATTAAGCTCTCCCTCCACATCCAATGACGGTATTTGAAAATCTTCGTCTTGTCAAACCAGTGTGCAGTGAGAAAGACTGATGATGACTGGATAGATCATCATGTTCAAATCCGTGGGAATGATTGAATCCCCTGGGAAGCAAGAGACACCTATACGACGCCGGTCGGCCAAAGTTGCAGTAATCACGGCACCATTAGAGAGCCATAAAACAGTCTTGTTCAAAGTCGCTGACGGGTTGCACACTGTTGCCCAGCGTGCCGGTTCACAGTCAAGCTAGAAGACACACGTCTCCTGCATCTAACAATAGCCCATGCGAAAGGAGGAAAGGAGAAAGAAAGGTGGATTAGATCGAGAACTCGACACACAACAGTTAGTTAGTATACGCCATTTGGAAAGCCTAGCAATTGCAGGAACCGGCACCCTGGGTACCGGGTGCTTCAGGCCGCAGATCGACACCAGGACGGGGAGTTGTGCGCAAGTTTCGAGGACCTGCCTGGTCAAGAGGGAGCTTCTTCGCGATTGCTGTAAATAGTTCCTTAACGTTCGAAGAGGTCTTTGCAGATGTCTCGAAAAATAGAAGACCAGCTTCACGTGCATAGGCTTCGGCGTCAGCCGTAGGAATGGCCCTCTTGTCCGGGCTCTCCGTCACGAGATCGAGCTTGTTTCCTGCAAGGGCGATGACAATATTCTCGTTTGCCTGACGCTGCAATTCCTTCACCCATGACTTGGCCTTGTCCAGCGACGACTGCTCAACGTTACGATTAATTAGTTACCGTAGGAATGGAGGGGGTCGAGCCGGGAACCATACAGCCTGAGTGATATCGTACACAACGACCGCGCAGTTTGCGTTCCTGTAATACATGGGAGCCAGAGACTTGTATCTCTCCTGGCCGGCTGTATCCCATATCTCGAACTTGACTGTCGTACTTTCGTCCAGGGAGATGGTTTGTGTGAGGAAGGCGGCGCCAATGGTCGACTCGCGGTAATCATCGAATTGATCCTATGCAGTGTTAGCCCCAGTAAGTCATCCGGAAGGTGGTTCCCTTGTAGAAAAATTTCCGGAAATATGGACAACTTATCCCACCTTGACGAATCTCAGTACTAGCGAACTCTGTGGAGCAAGATAGTCAGCGACCGCTATTTAGGACCCTGAAAATTACAAAATCCCAACCTTTCCGACTGCGGACTCTCCTACATAGGGCGAACGAAAACAACATGTCAGTACTTTTGACGCATACTATAGTGGGGCCAATAACAGGGGGAGACCAACCCAGCAATACAAGCTTGAACTGAGCGAACCTGGCCCCGGGACGGGCGCCTGCTGCGGCTCTGGAGGCCATAGTCGATATGGTCGAAAGAACAACTTTCACGAGAAAAAGTCAAGAGAGAATAGCGCCGACGATATAAGCACAAAGGGGGGAGAGCTGGATGAGGTGGATAGATCGAGATGAAGGGAGGAAACAAGTATTGGAGGCGGACTCGGGATGCTGGGAGGTTTGATGGCGGCCTGTCGGTGGTAGATGACGAAGGGATTCAGCCACACCTGGCCCAAGCCGACTGGCCGTTCTGCGGGGCGGTGTGGCGGCCCTGGCCGATTCCGTCCGCGCCAGCCTTGCTTATCACCACCAGCACATGCTGGCACAACGAGGTGCTGTGAGGTACCTCCGTTTCTCTTGCTCCCGAGCCTCCCTGGAGATCATCCCGGGGTTCCCTGAAATTACGTCTCTGCCTGTTGTTCATTCGTGCCTCTCACCTTCCGTTCCCTTTCACTCTTCCCCCATCTCTCTTGCGCAATATGCGCTGAATTTTTCCAACACACTCTTTCACCCTCCCCTGATCTATACTTCTTTTTTTAGTATCTCTCCCTTCTTCTGAGCTTCTTCATCCCACGTAGTGGGTAATCGCCCAACAATGGCTGCCTCCGTTCTTCCGTTTCGCGACATCAATTTGCACGCTGCCTCCTCTCATTATGCCTTCACTTCACCCTCATCCCCTAATGCCCCGACACTTGTTGTCGAGCGTCCGACCGGCGACTTGCGCCTCAGTAACGGCACCCTCTCCGGAGCCAAGCGCATCTCCAGTATTGCAGGCATTCTGGGTATTATCAAACTGAAGCTCGGTGAGTCCATGTTAATATCCCCTCTTTTCCGTCTGCAGTACACGCCATACTAATTTGATTAGATAAATACATTATAGTCATCACCAAGGCCCTGCCCGTGGGGCGCCTACGCGGCCACATGGTCTATAAGGTTGCGGCGACCGAGTTCTTGCCTCTGCGTGAGCGCTCTCTGCACGACTATGATGAAGATACCTATCTGGCACTGTTGAAGGAGCTGCTCCGTACGGGACCTATGTACTTTTCCTACGCTCTGGATATCACCAATAGCTTCCAACGTCAGTCGCAAACCGACCCCAACCTTCCTATGTGGAAACGAGCCGATGATCGATTTTTCTGGAACCGTTTCATTCAGTCCGACTTGATTGACTTCAGTCTGGGAGAACATGATGTTACCGGGGTGCGCTACGGACCACAACCTGGAGTTGACCCGTATATTCTGCCTGTTATGTTCGGAATGCTTCGCATCACGCCCGCAAAAGTCAAGTCCACTTCTTTCACATTTGCTCTTATAACCAGGAGATCTAGGTACCGTGGTGGGACAAGGTATTTCTCCCGCGGTATCGATGATCAAGGCCACGTGTCCAACTACAATGAGACTGAGCAGATTGTTATACTTAATGATGCGACGGGGGGTCTCTCTGGATTCTCTGGAGGCCAGTCCCTAGCAAAGGACAAATTGGGTGGCTCAGCGCAGGACCTTCAGGTCATGGCGTTTGTACAGACCAGAGGAAGTGTGCCCGTATACTGGGCCGAAGTCAACAACCTAAAGTACACACCGAAGCTGCAGGTCCGTGGGGTTGAAACTGCCGTCGATGCTGCTCGTAAGCATTTCGCTGAGCAGATCCGTGTCTATGGCGAGAACTACCTGGTCAACCTTGTGAACCAGAAAGGCAGGGAAGAGCGTGTGAAGACTGCCTACGAACAGCTGGTTCGCATTCTTGTGTCGTCCTCTACCGATAGCACCGAAGCGGATGAAATAACGTCGGAGAAGGTGCACGCGGTGGAGCCCGGGCTCAGGCAGAAAGAGTTGGACCGACTCCACTACGTATATTTCGACTTTCACAATGAGACTAAGGGTCTCAAGTGGCATCGTGCGGAGTTGCTGCTGGAACGGCTCATGGACGGTCTAACACGAGGCGGTTATTTCCGTGGAGTAGAAAATCCGGGTGCTCCTGGTGGTCAATTAGATACACGCTCCGCGCAGTCTAGCGTCGTCCGGACGAATTGCATGGACTGTCTGGATCGTACAAATGTCGTTCAGAGTATGCTGGGACGTTGGGCTATAACACGCCAGCTCGTTGACGCAGGAGTTTTACAGCCTGGAGAAGCAGCGAATGATGACCGCGACTTCGAAAACCTATTCCGTAACATCTGGGCAGACAATGCTGATGTTGTGTCCAAGGCCTATTCCGGTACTGGAGCGTTGAAGACCGATTTCACCCGGACTGGCGAGCGCACTCGCGCTGGTATGCTGCAAGACCTGAACAACTCTATCACACGATATGTACGGAACAACTTCATGGATGGTCCTCGACAAGATGGGTTCGATGTCTTCCTGGGCACCTATCTTCCCCCGAACTCCACCCTTGGCAACATTCAGCTCTTCCTGGATCGTCGACCACTCATCATCCAGTCTGTTCCGTATATCTTTGCTGCTGGAGTCTTCTTGATCACGGTAGCCGCCTTCACGAGACGCTTGCCCGACTCCACCGTGTGGCCTCTGCGCTTATTTGTTCTTTTCTGGTTCATCGTCAGCGCCTGGTGTGCACGTTTTATCCTTGCTCACGGAATGCTCTATGTAAGACTTATTGTCCTCCCTGCTATGTCCACATACTGACCCCACGAAACAGGTAAACTGGCCAAAATTGAACACACCTACAGCTGGCTCTGAGGGGTATCAAGATGCGCTCATAAAGGCTCGGTCTGATCCTATAGTCGGCCAACTACTCCCTGCGAGGAGGCACCAGAGAGGGTACAGCAATGCCCGGCTGGTGTTCCTCGAGGAGGGCAAAACGAGGATCGAGTAATCTGTCCCACCGTACTTTTCATCCACCTCTTCAACAAAACTAAGCATGTTACATGACCACTACGTGTTTCTGTACATTTAGTGTTGCTTGCTTGTTCACTTGATTTTAGATCCGTTTACGTTGCTTCTTTCCCTCTTTTATTATTTCATATTCTGTTTCCAAGTTCTGGTCCCCGGCCTCTATTTCTTATTATTACTTTTATAGAAGACCGTCAACCCTAATGTTATATTCTCGCTGATGGTCGCGCCATTGGCTGTTCAAGTTTTACATTTCGCCCGCATGAACTAGAAAGCAACAAGTAATCTGAACATACTACCTCTGGGTTACATCGTGGTCTGATTTCTGCTTCCAGCTTACACATCACATGATGGAGGGGTGGCTTCTTTCTCCCAGTAGTCAGCGATAACCGGCTCATCCGTACAGTTTTGGTGATGAAAATGACACTTGACAATGACTTAACTATCGCAAATAATAGCGGGACGGCCCACAAAGAACCATAGTGGTCAAGTTGATTTGCCGGATAACTGGGTCGTTTAAAGGTAATCGGGCTTAGCGTCATTACTGCCGGCAGCTCAGCTGAACCTCCATAAGCCAATTTAATCGGAGCAGCAGGTCTCTCTCTATTCATTGGTACCGGTGTGGTAATCGACCTGCAACCCCTCAGTCTCGAACAAGGCACGTGAGCGGGTTCTTACTCGACCCTCATGAGGGGCATTCGACCATTTTCTCCTTTCTACAGGTCTTGTCAGTTGCGTCGACACTTCTCTTGTGCCACAGTCATGTCCCGCAATTATGAGGTACGCGCACCTCCGGTCGGAGGCCGATGACTCAAATGACTGCATTACCATTCTAACAGAACGCAGGCTGCGATTGCGGCCCTCAACTCGCTGCAAACCAATTTTGCGGTGGTTGAGGAATTGAGGAAGTCGGTGTCTAGGAAAGACATGAACCTACGCTCCCTTCCGGAGACCGTAGAGTGGCTTCGACGCATTGGCTACCAGGTTGGTACCACCTTCCACAGCAGATTCATAAGCCAGGAAGCCTCGTCTGTCATTACTAACATGACACCCTATACTATAGCCTTCGGACCTGAACCAAATAAATCCTATCCACGTTGCCGGTACCAAGGGCAAAGGATCGACGTCGTCCTTCATCTCCTCTATCCTGTCCCAGTATACTCCTTCTGGATCCGCGGATGCCCCCTCGCGCAAGCTCAACAAGGTCGGACTTTACACCTCACCCCACCTGCGATTCGCCCGCGAACGTATCAAGATCGATAATACTCCACTCTCCGAAGAGAAATTCGCCAAATACTTCTTTGAGGTATGGGATAGACTCGAAGAGGCCGCGCAAAAGGCGGGCGAGGATCCAACAAGCCTACGAACCAAGCCGCAATACTTCCGGTACCTGACTTTGATGGCTTTCCACACCTACATTAGCGAGGGGGTAGACGCTGCGGTCATCGAGTGTGGTATTGGTGGAGAGTACGACTGCACAAATGTGATTGAAAAGCCAGCTGCGACTGCGATCACTAGTTTGGGCATCGACCACACTGCCATGCTCGGTAATACCATTGAAGAGATCGCTTGGCACAAAGGTGGTATCATTAAGCCTGGTACTCAAGCGTTCAGTGCGCCGCAGCCTCCAACCGCAGAGAAGGTTCTATACGAGCGCGCAGCGGAGAAAGGCACTCAGCTTGAAATAGTGAGAGGCCACCCCGATCTCACCACTACGGGAGATGTAAAACTCGGTTTGGCTGGTGATTTCCAGTATACAAATGCCGCCGTCGCCGTCGCTGCAGCTGCCGAATTTCTCAGAAAGGTCGGGGTCGAAGATGTCCCGTCGGACATCCTTTCCAAGCCCTTGCCGCCAGCATTCCGCCAAGGGTTGGAGTCTGCCCGACTGGGAGGTCGCTGCGAGACGCGCCATGAGAAAGAAGTCACCTGGTACCTTGATGGAGGCCATACTTTGGAGAGTATCAGGCTTGCTGGTCAATGGTTCGCTTCCCAGGTACAAGCCAATTCTTCGTCTACTGCAGCCGCGAACAAAAAGCTGCGCGTTTTGATCTTCAACCAGCAGACTCGCGATAGTAATGCTCTTGCTGAGGCTTTACACGAGACCTTATCTGCAGCCTTGGGCGCGGAGCAGCCGTTCACTCATGCTCTTTTTTGCACGAATGTCACCTACAAGGATGCAGGCTACCGTCCTGATCTGGTTAGTATGAACACGAATGCGGATGACGTGCAGAGACTACAGGTCCAGAAAAGCCTTGCTGAAAAGTGGCATTCGATTGATCCCCGCACCGAGGTCAAGGTGTATGGAACTATTGAAGAGGCTGTAGACTTCGCTAGGGAACTTGCGACAAGAGAGAGGGGACTTGTAGGTCAAGATGAGGCTCCTGTCATGACCTTTGTCACAGGTAGCTTACTCCTTGTCGGAGGGTTCCTGGATGTGATTGAGACGAAGCCCGCCCAGTACAACTGAATGTGTTTGCCCAATCTTTTTCTGTTTGTCTTTCATTTTTCTGCCTCACCATGAGGTTTCAACAACGATTCTGGTGATACCCGCTAGCCAAGGCTGGTGCCTTATTTGCATGATTAATAATCCGATGATGTCGAGATAGCATTAGAAGGGGCGTCTGATATCTTTCAACAAAGCTGTTATTGTCTTGTGTATATACTAGTATGAAACAAAAACAGCGTGGCGGTGTTGTGGAACCCAAAGAAAGCTTCACTGTAGTAGTGTTTATCACTAGTAGTGTATGGAAATGGCTGCCATTACCGCGGCAGTGAGAGCAAGCTCCTCCCCGCGCAGGAACGGCGGCAACGTGGGGCTGCTTAGAAAACCTTCCCGTGTCCACTTTGGTCCGAACCCCTCGAACTTCGATTCCTTATTCCCGCTGCTACAAGCTGTGATGTCGGACCCCAAGGATAACAAGGGCAAGGCCCCCGAGGCGCCCAAAGCTGAAGTAAGTGGCATCTAATCTGCGAACCCGAATCTCTCATGCCCCTCAATGTTTGGAGATCGTCTAACAAGCAGCTACCCTAGGATGCGCCAGGTAACAAGCTGTCCACCAAGGCAGTGGAGGCTCTGCTGGAGAGCAACGCCGCCCTGAAGAATGAGCTGGCCGGTATGGACAAGGACAAGGCTGCGGAAGCTCTACGGAAGATGGATATTGCTGAGCTGTTGACGGGTCTTGCTGTGGGCGGAAAGAACCAGAAGGACATGGCTTCGTACAAGTTCTGGCAGACACAGCCCGTGCCTCGATTCGATGAGGCGGCCAACGATGCTGGCGGACCTATCAAGATCATCGACCCTGAGAAGGTGTCCAAGACTCCCGATACACTGATCGAGGGATTTGAGTGGGCAACGCTGGACCTTACCAACGACGACGAACTCCAAGAACTGTGGGATTTGTTGACATACCATTACGTCGAGGATGACAATGCTATGTTCCGGTTCAGATATTCCAAGTCATTTTTGCACTGGTTGGTCTATCTGATGATTTTCTCGACACATGTTACTGACTATGATGGGCTCCAGGGCTTTGATGTCTCCGGGCTGGAAGAAGGAATGGCACGTCGGTGTCCGCGCAAGCAAGTCTAAGAAATTGGTCGCTTCGATCTGCGGTGTTCCCACGGAGGTTCGCGTTCGTGATCAGAAGATCAAGGTGACGGAGATCAACTTCCTGTGCATTCACAAGAAGTTGCGCTCTAAGCGTCTGACTCCCGTCCTTATCAAGGAGATCACCCGTCGCTGCTATCTTAGCGGTATCTACCAAGCCGTTTACACTGCGGGTGTTGTTCTGCCGACGCCTGTTAGCTCTTGCCGGTACTACCACCGCCCATTGGACTGGCTGAAGCTCTACGAAATCGGCTTCTCCCACCTCCCCCGTGGCTCCACCAAAGCACGCCAGATCACCAGGAACCACCTTCCCAGCACCACAGCAACTCCCGGCTTGCGCGTTATGGAGGCCAAGGATGTGGACGCTGTTCAGAATTTGCTGGAGCGGTATTCCAAGCGGTTTGCCTTGAACCAGGCCTTCACCCGCGAGGAAGTCGAGCATTGGTTGTTGCACAAGGAAGAGGCCGGAAAAGAGCAGGTTGTGTGGTCTTACGTGGTCGAAGATGCCGAAACCCACAAGATCACCGACTTTGTCTCTTTCTACAACCTTGAGTCGACTGTGATTCAGCACCCCAAGCACGACAACGTCCGCGCCGCTTACCTGTACTACTATGGCACGGAAACTGCCTTCACCCAGGATCAGAAGGCTCTTAAGGAGAGACTGCTCATGCTGATGAATGATGCTCTGGTTCTCGCGAAGAAGGTATGATCTTATCAATTCCCCTGCATGTGGGCTTTGTCCTCTGGACCAAACTAATCAATTCTTAGGCTAAATTCGATGTATTCAACGCACTGACCCTGCACGACAACCCTCTGTTCCTGGAGCAGCTCAAATTCGGTGCAGGTGACGGCCAGCTTCACTACTATCTCTACAATTATCGGACGGCCCCAGTCCCTGGAGGTGTCAACGATAAGAACCTTCCCGATGAGAAGAAGATGGGCGGTGTTGGTATCGTTATGCTGTAGGGTCTGGCACTCTGTTGCATTCTTGACACATATGAAACGTTCTTCCGCGATCTCTGTTGCAATTCATGGCGGCATTTGAGGAAGAAACTGTGGATACTTCTATCATGAATATAAATGATGTTAAAAGCTCTGTATATCCCTAGCGATACTAGCAGCCGATGGGTGCCTGGATCTGCACCGAAAGTAGACTAGCCGTCCGACCCACTTGTGTCATGCCTCAGGTGCCAAGGCTGCCGCATGCGGGACTCGCCATCCCGTCATTAACCAAGCATCCCCCCGACTTTGTTCCTCTCCTGACCATCAACAAGTCGTGTACCTTATTTCTTGCCTTCTCGGGTGTTGATGGATTACTTCAGTCCTTCTTGCCATTCCGGCTCATCTGGTTCCCTTGAGTGCCGGGTTCCTTTCCAGTAGTTGATGCACATTGATCGTCAGTCGTATACCTGAAGTGGGTTTACGTCGTCATCACTACGCGGCATCCAGGCTTAAGAATGACTGTACTGATTAAGCTAGATGAACGTGTCCTTTACTCTCCACGACAACTCCGCTGATTGGTAGCTATAACTTGGATCGCACATGGCACCATCTTGTTCGGGCGTTACCGATTATCTTACTTGTCAGCTTATAGACCACTCTAAGACAAGATGGGAGTGGGCCAGTCGACTGAGTATGGGGGGCAGGCGTCCTCGCCAGGTTAGTAGTTCGCTGCCATCTCTCGTAATGGAGTCATAATATCGCATCGCACGATAAAGATGGCTCTTCAGAGAAGAGCAATCCTGTCTCTGACAAGACCTTAGAGGAGCTGAGCTACGTGCTTGCTGAACGGTTTGCAACTAAATGCTTCACTCCCTTGGAGTTGACCCATCTCAAAGACAACTTCTTCTCGCGTGCCATTGACCAAGGCGGTCTGAAGTACTGGAATGAGAAGACTCTCTCGGATTTCCTAGGGATTCCGGATAGCAGTGAATCCCAATGTCCTTTGGACGCGGGCCCCGTGATCTTCCGCATGGTCTCGTACCTTGGGGCATTTCCTTTCCAAAATACTCTTGCTCCAAGTGTGCTAACATTTGAGGCTATGGTGAAAGTCGTTGTTTTGCTGACTGAGCGATACGGGAAAGTCCTAAGACGTGCGCGCAGGGATAGGATACGGCTGCTTTTCGGAAGCCTTGCTGACGTTGGAAGAAAGAGCGTTGAGCAGCAGAATAATGGTGATGAAGTCCGCGAGAATACTGATGCACCTGCGCCGAGCTCCCATGTCCCAGGGTTTGCGATCGATGAGCCGGCCAACGATGATTATGAGGACGAGGAGGACGATGACCTAGCACTAGCTGCTCTGGAATCCTTGGATGCCATCGAGGTCTTTAAGCACGACTCGCGCATGGACAGGGCTGTCTACGAAGCTCGGATATCTGCTGACACGCTCCGTCGCCTCTTGATGCTCCTAATAGTTATTTCGCCCTTAAAGCCTCTTGAGCCCGTAAAGACATACACATCCGATCTAAACGAAGAGCGCATGGAAGCAGTTCAATCGGAGGCCGATAGCATCATGGCAGCGTTCAACCATGAGCCTTCTGGCGGAATAAGTTATAAGGAGTTTGCTCGGACCGTGACATCTTCATTTCCGTATCTTTTCGATCCTCTGACACCGCTGTTCGAGCATCTCCTTTTCAGCAGAAATCTGAATCTATCCCAAAAACGCAACAGGGCCGATTCTGCGGCATCAGAGCCTGTCGAAGAAGCCCCAGAAGATGATCTACCTTCACCCACAACAATCACACTCCCGGGTAGCTTTGAATCTGTGATTCTTAACCCGAGCGTCATCTCACATCTGTCCTTCTTCCTCCCCTCATCCTCGGAAAGCCTAAACTTCCTCCGCGGCAATGTACGCCTGCACCCAGTCTTCTCAACCGTGGCGCATGGCTCCTCTTTAACCTCCTTCTCTCACCACGTGCTCACCTGGTCCTCGGGCACTCTTCTCGTGCTCGAGGGAACCAAACCAGGCGGCGAAATGGTGACCATTGGGGCCTACCTACCACAGCCATGGAAATCACCAACCTCCACCCAGACCAGCTCCAAGTTCTCCAACTCCGTCCTCCCATGTCTCTTCCAGCTCTCGCCAAAACACATGCTCCTGCAAGGGAACCCCTCCTCATCCATCCAACAACAATCAAATACTCCAGCCGCCTACTTCTCCACCAGCTCAGGTATATCACTAGGCTGTCAAATCCCCCCTTCGTCGCGCAGCAATAAAAAGCCCCCCACTCCGCACGGGGCAGGCAGCTTAACCATCGACGTCAGCCTCGAGACTGCACAATTCTACGTCTCTCCTGTCGTGCGCAACGGCGTCTTCCTGCCCCCACCTCCGGGCTCTACCCCAGATACCACCGTCAAAACCACCATCGAGATCTACAACCTAGAAGTCTGGGGTCTGGTGCCCGACCCCACAACCACGTCCGCAGAGGGCGGAAAAAGCGCCGTTGAGTTACAGCAGGCGAAATGGGACTTTGAAGCTCGGGAAGCTGAGCGGCGGCGCAACGTGAATTTGAAGACAGGAGGCAGTGCCGCAGAAGAAAGCGCCAGATGGTTACTGGAAACCGCAGGACTAATCGGAGACGGCGCAGGACGACGTGCAGGAGGAAGTGTCTAACCATAAACCTTGAAGTAAAACAAACCCTGAGAAGATAGTAATAATAGTACTAGTTCGCAATCGAGTTCATCCCTCTTCATAACAATTAATCAAAGATCCATCCATCCACCATCAAACAAAACTAGCAACCCAAACATCCATACTTCTCACCCGCTCCACACCCTCAACACTCACCTCACACGCATCCCTCGCCGCCAACACCACCGCCCTCTCCCTCTCATCCCTCACAACCCTCCTCACCTGCGCCTCAAACCCCCCATCAAGAACAGCCGCAACCTCCCACCTCCCATCCAACAACCCCTCCCCAGTCTGTACATACTCCTCCCTCTCAACCTCCCACCCCGCCTCCACCGCCAACTCCCTAATCCTCTTCGGCCCCAACACCGTCCGCACATTCGAGTCACTACTCTCCCCAGGTTTCCGACACTCCAACGCCGCCTGCGCCAGCGCAGCGAGCACGTGCGGCTGCGCGGACGGGTGCGTGGCTACTAGTCCCCATTCAGCTAGCAGGAGGCGTTTACTGTGCTGCCTGACGGCGCGGAACGTAGACAGGATGAGAGACGGGGAGGAGAAGTACCAAAGACTATGGGCGAGGATTGCAGCGTCGAATGTCGGGGGTAGGGAGGAGAGGTAATCCAGTGGGGATTGTTGGATCCAGGTTATGCGATTTCCTAGTGGGGACTGGGTGATGTGGGATTGGGCTTGGGAGAGGGTGTAGGGGGATCCTGGCAGATTGTATTAGCTTGCCATGGGCAAGTAGGGTGGGGGCGATGAAAAGAGGAGGAGGGTAAAGGATTCACCGTAATCAAGATCTGCTGGGTCAACTGCTACTACGCTGCCTTGCTCGCCTACGGCGGATGCTAGTACGGTCGTGCAGTCGCCTTGGCCGCATCCTAACTCGAGGAGTTTGGAGCCTGTGGGGATGGCCCAGTGCTGGAGGAGGGTTAGTCGGTGGAGGGTTTGGGAGTGTTGGATGTGGAAGTTTTTGGGGTCGTGGAGGGAGAGGCGCGCGATGGAGGCGGCGGTGGTGGAGAGGTCGGTGGACATTTTGATTTCTGTTGCTGTTTTGCTGGATGGATGTGTTTGGTGCAGCTGGGGGATGGGCTATTATAGTTCTTATTGTGGCTAATGGGAGCGGCGGATGGTAACATCTTATCTATTTGAGGGTTAGTATGGGTGTAAGCTGACGCAGAAACATCCCTGCAGTTTAGTTTAGTTTAGATTGGTTGAGTCATAAGGGACCGGCCTAGTTCTTGGAAGTAGATATTCCCTTATCGTTTAGATTGGCCCTGTCTGGAAGTGACTCAACGTATAGGTCTAATTGCATGTGCGGAGAACCCTCGGCACATTTAAGAGTCAGAGATGGGGTAAGCACGGTTTTTTGGTAGATGGGTGGGAAAGAAAGCAGCGCTAGGGGAAGAAATCCATCACGATCTTCAAACATACACAGAATGCATTACTCATACATAGTCTAGGTGCTCAAACCTATATACTGTGAAACCAGTCTATCAATGATCACGCCCCCATAGGTGGAAGTCCCGTAGGCGGACCATAGAAATCCTTGAGTTCCTCTTCCTCTTCCTCCTCTACAGCTCCCTCGATATTCTCCACATCCGATTCCTCGTCCACCGTCTTACTCCGAGACTGCAACCTCCCACGCGCAGCTGGCACCGGAGTTCCGGTTTTCTTGCCGCTATCTTCTGTCTCCGGGGCCGGCTTATTATCGTCTGGCTCTTCTCGGGGCAGACGGTATGCCAGGAATCCCTCGGGAGCGCGTTCCGCTCGGTCCATGATCTCGTTCATGTATTTGCGGACTTCGTCAGGAGGCTTCACGACACGGCCTAGAGGCTCTAGGACTTTGGGGTTGTTGGTGAAGATGCGGAAGGTCACGGGTTGGTAGTATTCCTTCAAATTGGAGTCTTTGTCCTTCTCTTTCTCCTTGTTCTCCTTTTCCTTTTCCTTTTCCTTCTCCTTGTCCTTGCTATCGACCTTTTTGTCTTTCGAGTCATCCTTGTCTGTGGAGGGTTTGTTAGGAGTTTCGGATGCTCCAGCCTTCTGATCAGCTGGGGTGCTGCTGGCTGGCGCCTTATCGCCGTCTGGCTTAGGTTCGGTGGCTGAAGACTCAGGTTTGTCGGTGGATTTGTCCTGCGACTTGTCTTTTTCTTTGTCCTCTGCTTTCCCCTTATCCTTGTCCGCCTCGCCGGCTTTCTCCTTGTTCTTGTCTGCTTTCTTCGACTTGGACTTGGATGCCTTGCCTTTAGCCCGAGGGTTGGCCGTCTCAGTAGCTGATTCCAAGGGAAACGTTGCGTTTGGATCGACCTTCCTCACAAGCAGGAACGAGGCAAGAACAGTATTTCCTCCAGGGAGCCATTCCAGAATTGTGTACTCAGGAAATAGGTATCGATCACCGGAGCCTGCATGTCCGGATGTGCTGCTTCCATAGGGGGTCAGCGGTGACGTAAATTCAAAGACCACCGACTTGTAGTTCTGTCTCGGAGGGGGCGGTGGAGGAGCTGGGCGATAATATGGCGCTGGCGACCCATACTGCGGAGGCCGAGATTGTATGGCAGGTGGATGGCTCTGATACGGAGGCTGTTGATAGGGTTGGTGTGGAGGTCCTGGCCGCGGCGTTGGTTGCTGCTGGGGAGGCGGCATGGGTCGTACAGCAGGGCTTGCCTGCTTTTGCGGATCCGGGGTAGGAGCTGGAGCTGGCGCCACACTAGGACTCGCTACCGGCTGAGACGGGGGCTGACCTGGCGCCGCCAAGCCAGGTTCTTGCTTGATTACAACCTGAGGGGCTGGCTTAGGTGCCTGTGGAGTAGGCGTTTGTGGCGGCTGTGGGACGTTCGAGTTCGGGGGAGGGTGGGCAGGGGCGGCAGACGGTGATGGTTTCGGGACTTGCACCTCGACACGCGGCGTGGGCTGTGGTTGCGACTGCCCTTGGGGGGTTTGCTGAGGGGTTTGCTGAGGAGTTTGCTGAGGAGTTTGCTGAGGAGTTTGCTGAGGAGTTTGCTGAGGAGTTTGCTGGGGTTTCTGCTGGGGGGTTTGCTGAACTGGCTGCGGGGGAGGCTTTTGTGCAGAGGGGGGTTGTTGCGGAGGTTGCGAAGGTTGCGGCGTTTGCTGGGGCTGGGGGTGTTGTATAGGGGTTTGTGACGGACGTGGGGGAGGGTGAGAAGGAGTGGAAGGCTGAGCCTGGCGCTGCTGCTGCTGTAGTCGTTGTTGCTGCTGTTCCCTTGCGCGAATGATGGCATTCAGTTCGTCAATATGAGCCTGGAAAGCGCGGAGTTGTTCTTGGGATGCTTTGCTCGAGGCCACGACGCGCATCAACGCTTTGAGCTCAGGATCGGACGCAGCTCGTGTTGCAAGCATCTGAATGACGGGATCTGGGCTGGGCTTCGGCGGTTGGGCAGTCTGAGGGTGCTGGGAAGGCGATGGCCTTTGCGCGGATTGAGGGCCAGGGGGCCGGTGGGGTGGTTGACTTGGAGTCCGAGCAGGATGTGAAGGGGGTGGGTGGCTTCCAGGAGCGTAGCCTGGTTGAGGGGTTCCTGGAGTCGCCGGAGAGCCTTGAGGTGGATGTTGCCGTGCATGCTGGGGCGGAGCAGGGGAGTGAGGATAGGGGTGGTATTGTTGAAAGTTGTTTGGATGTCCGTAATGAACCATCGGGCGTTGAGGGGTGGTGTATTGGATCGGTGGCGGCGCGTTGGGATCTTTGACAGTGTACAGCATCGCGTCGAAAAGATGAGGTCCAACAACGATGTTGCAAGCCCCAACCTTTGACATGGTCTCCTTGGGCGGGTTCTTTCCTTCAATCTGTTCCCTCTTGGTCTTCTTGGGCTTGGTCCAGTATCTCTCCAAAATGCCGTCGCTTAGCCATTTCTTCTTCGATCGTTCCAGGGAAGCTAACAGAATCGCACTGTTCCTGGTCAGCGACCGGAGACCTCAACATATACAATATGCGCTTCTGCGCGTGTAGTCAGGAGGGCACACATACCTTTCTGCATACGACTGATACTCTTTATCCGTAAGAGTAGTTGGTTGCGGCGCTGCCGTAGTGGGAAGAGGCTCTCCATCCTTTATTTTGGTGGGCAAAGGCGGTTCGGTAGGTTCCGGTGGTGGCGGAGGAGGAGGCGAAGGGGCGACGACCGGTGTTGACCCCTTCTTCTTCGACTGTTGAGGTTGAGGTGATGGTCGAGACGGAGCTTCGGAGGCTCGTCGCTTCGCCGCGGGTTCGCGACGTTCGCGGGCGGGGAGTTTGCGTTTTTCGGCCATGCTGGGATGAAATGAATTATTGACGAACAGTTACACGCCAATCAGGAAGCCAGCTGATTAAAGCAGCGGACATCTCGCAGCCTCCGGAATTGACTGGTATGATGGGAAGGGATGAGAGTTGCGGAGGAGGAAAAAAGGCGGCGGAGAAAGTGAAGTTGGAGGCAGAAGCTGGATCGGGCAGTTCCACCGCCGAGCCTCAGCATCCCCGGTTTAATCCTCCTTTCCTTATTCACCGTTCCTGCATCCAGCCAGGTCGCATTGGTAGCATTCAGGTGTGAATATTCTAGAATATATTTGCTGTCCTGATTAAATCCTGTTGAGTGGTGGCACCTTCAGGTTTGCTTATCGCAATTGGAATACACAGCACACGGCGGGCTCAAAGTAAGGGCTCCCGAGACATCTCGACTTGCAGTTCGCTTTATTTCTACCTTCACATCAGCTAAACTGTGTACTGTTGAATGTAGGCTCACAGCCACCATGGTTGAGCTTCAACCCATCTTCAAGAAGGCCTATTGGGCCCTGGCAGCCGGTGGAATCTTCTATGCCATATTCGTCTGTGCCATGACGTATCCCGTAGTCCAAAGATTGTACGTTGTTTCGTTATATGCTCGAATCACTATTCAAGGCGAGCACATTGGTTGACCTGCTGCCTACTTGTATCAGTGCCCTCTATGTCAATAAGATCAATCCCACTGCGTGGCAGGACGTCAACCTGGTTGAATCATTCGGCTTTCTCAGTATGTTAGACTGTTCCATTCTACCCACCAGATCATGCTCAAAGGACAAGCTCATTAACTGCCTCCAAAGAAACGCAAGTCCAGCCATTCAACCTGGTGACTCCTGATAACGAGACACTCTACGGATGGCATCTCCTGCCCCTGCAACTGTGTCACCAGCATGAAGAGGAGCTGAATGCAAACGAACCCGACGGACCAGCAGACGACTACACCAAAACCACTGCATTCAGGCTCCTTAAGAATGACCCGAATGCCAGGGTAGTGGTCAGCTGTAAGTAAGCACCATCACATTCAAAGTACAGCAGCTGATATTTTACATCAGTTCACGGCAACGCCGCCCACCTCGCATCCGCCCAGCGACCCGACATCTATCGACAAGTCCTGGGACTCTCAACACCCCAAAACCCCGTCCATGTCTTTGCCATCGATTACCGCGGGTTCGGCCTCTCCACCGGCACTCCCACAGAAGAGGGTCTAATCACAGACGGAGTATCCCTGCTCAACTACCTCACCTCCGGCCCACTGAACATCTCCCCGTCACGCATCGTTATCATGGGCCAGAGCCTAGGAACAGCCGTCAGCGCAGCAGTCGCAGAGCGCTTTGCATTCGGGTCCCCAGACCCCACTGCTATCCAGCCAGCACTCAAGGACGCGGAACCCTTCGCCGGCGTTATCCTGCTAGCATCCTTCAGCAACGTGCCAAGTCTGATCGATTCCTACAGTTTGAAGGGAATCACACCTCCAATGCTCTCCTTGCTAACCAACTACCCTCGGGCACACAACTGGGCGAAGAGCCACATCGTCGATCGCTGGGACACCGCCGCTAGAGTCGCACGTCTATCCGGAGTAAACACCAACATTACCAAAGACGACCCTAACCCCGCTTACTTGAACAAAGGTCTCGACCTCTTCATCATCCATGCAGCAAACGACGTCGAGATCCCCTGGCAGGAGGGCCGGCGCGTGTGGATCGCCGCCACAGGCGAGGACATCCCCGGTGGTCCTGGCAGGATAGTCCACGAACGGAAGGACACTAACGGACCGAACGAAGTGCAGATCTGGGAAAACCAGTCGACGAAAGACAACGCAGTTGTTAAGCGCGTCAGATGGGAGCGCGTCAGCCATGGTGGTACGTCGATATAGAACCCAACCCAACAAGTGATATCTGGCACAAAAGCTAACAATGAATGACAAGGCCACAACCGCGTCGCAACCTTCTCCGTCGCTGCTCTTTCAGTGATGAGGGCATTTGAGAAGTGAATGCCATGCCACCACATCTCGCCATCAACCCCACATAGACTATTATTAGATATTACAGGCTAAATGCAGACTGGGGCTTCCACATGGCAGTTGTAGCCTCGAATCCTGGTAGCCAATAGAGACCTTGAAATGAGCGAGATGTAAAATAAATCGCGAAAATCCACTTATAAGGCAGGCCAATCAAGAGGGGGGATTGGAGACGCGTTGTCGCGACTGAAGAGTTTGTATTCACTGTCAGTTGCTCTAGATCTTGTGGTTGTGTTCTATAGAGGTACTGAGAGTCGTTCGCATGTGGTTGTGGGTCTCGTGGCTCAGTTTGGATGGGTAGGTATATTGGTACTCGGTTTGGGATATATGCCTTCGGATGAGTCCCTCGATTTGGAGATGGTCATATGTTAGTAGTATAGTAAATCCGAGTAAGGCACAGAAGACATGATTCAGCACCATGAAATAATTTGAAGACTTGCATTACAGGGGGAGCAGGAAGGGCAGTGATTGACATATTTGAATGAGACTTTCGATTCTATGGTAGTACTAATGGGTTACCCGAGTTGAATTATGGTGAACTAGTACGTCCTTTTTACCACCCAGGAATTGCTTTATAGCCCAGTATATGCTTAAAATTTGAATATATGAGAGGAGATATAATGACCTTCAGGTCAAATATGTACAGTCTGAAACCGAGATGAGCCGTCTCGGGAATGGGCGGCCGGGCACCCTACCAACCCGGCCCCATGGCACTGACTGAGAATTTTCCGACGCCCACAGGGCCCGTCTAGATTGCTTTATAAATAATACATGGCGCCAAATTATCTAAACATAATGAGAACATCGTCTTCGTAGGGAATACACGCCGAGAAGGGAAGAGGTAGGAGGGAGGACAGAGCGCGGGTGGGGGATTGCAGGTTCAAGAACCCCGAAAGGAGACGTGATGGGTATACTTTTGAACTGCATCACTGATGTAGGGTAGCTTTAGGAGGCGGTTCTACCTCCGCAAAGCTGTTCCAAGCATTAAGCCACAGGATTGCGACAGACTTATTTCTTGTGTCTGTCGGCCTGGGCCTTCTGGTACTTGGCGATGAGGTCCTTCCTATAAGTGGATTCTTATTAGTATCGGCTTAACATTATATGCGAGGATACGGTGACTTACTGGAGGTGGGGAGGCGCCCTCTCGTAGTGGCTGAACTCCATGGTGTATTCACCCTTACCCTGGGTAGCCGCACGCAGGTGGGAACTGATACCGAACATGCCGTTCAGACTGCAGTCCGCGTACACGGTGAACTCATCAACACCGACCTCAGAGTCGTTGATAGTAGCATTGCGCTTGTTCAAGAGAGCGATAACGTCACCCTGGAACTCAGATGGAGCCGTCACGACAGTCTTCATGATGGGCTCGAGGACAGCAGGGTTACTCTCCTTGAAAGCCTTACGGAAAGCCTGCTGGGTGGCGTTCTTGAAGGCCATTTCAGACGAATCAGTCATGTGGGTAGCACCATCGTTGATGACCATCTTGGTACCAAGGACCTTGTGTCCAATCAGAGGACCCTTGTCACAAGAGAGGTGGAATCCCTTCTCACAAGCGAAGAGGAACTTCTCCGAGATACTTCCACCAACAATCTGTTCCTCGAACACGTTCTCGCCAAGGCTGCCCGTCGGCTCCATCCAACCAACGACACGGGCGTAGTCACCAGGACCACCAGATTGCTTCTTTAACAGGTGGTCGAACTCGACACGCTCGCCAAGGGTCTCACGGTAGGCAACCTGAGGCGGGCCAGTCTCACAGTCGACGCGGTATTCACGGCGCATACGCTCGAGGTAGATTTCAAGGTGCAGTTCACCCATACCAGAGATAAGAGTTTGTTCACTCTCCGCATCGAAGGTGACACGGAAAGTCGGGTCCTCTCTCTGGAAACGTGCCATGGCCTTGGAGAAGTTGGCACCATCCTTGTTGTTCTTAGGCTTGATGGACAGGGAGATGACGGGTTCGGGAACGAACATGGAGGACATGGTGTAGCCCAGCTGTCCATCAGTGAAGGTGTCACCGGAGGCACACTCGACACCGAAGACAGCACAGATCTCACCAGCTCCGACCTCAGTAACGTCCTCCATCTCGTTAGAGTGCATGCGAACAATACGAGGGATCTTGACCTTCTTATCGTTGCGTGCATTGTAGACGAAAGAGCCCTTGCGGAGAGTACCTTGGTACACACGGATATAGGTCAACTGACCAAAGTTGCTCTCTTCCAGCTTGAAAGCAAGACCGACCATGGGCAGAGAGTTGTAGGGGACGAGCTTCACAGAAGCCTCGTTGCGCTTCTTGTCAAGAGCAAGGTTCTGCACTTCGGAGGGGTTGGGAAGGTAGTCGATGACACCATCCAGCATAGGCTGCACGGACTTGTTCGCCAGTGCAGATCCCATGAAGACAGGGGTGAACTTCAGGTTGATGGTTGCCCGACGGATGGCCTGTCTCATTTGGTCCTCGGTAGGAGTTTCCTCCATAAGGAAGATTTCGGCAATTTCGTCATCAACGTCGGCGAGGGTCTCGATAAGCATCTGCCTTCTTTCTTCCGCCAGAGCCTTAACCTTTTCGGGGATCTCATCGGTCTCGAAAAGCTCCTCACCACTGGGTCCACGGTTGTAAATCGCCTTCATGCGAAGCAGATCGACCACGCCCTCGAATTCGTCCTCGGCACCAATGGGCACTTGAACAGCGGCAGCGGGGATCTTAAGCTTCTTGTTGATCTGGTCAACAGCCTTGAAGGGGTTGGCACCCATACGGTCCATCTTGTTGACGAAGGAAATTCTAGGAACGTTGTACCGTCTCATCTGGCGGTCAACGGTGATGGTTTGGGATTGGACACCGGAAACAGCACACAGAATCATGACAGCACCATCCAGAACGCGCAGCGCTCTCTCGACTTCGATGGTGAAGTCAATGTGCCCGGGAGTATCAATCAAGTTGAGGTGGTACTTCTGGTCCTTGCCCTCGGCGTCCTTCTTGACCCAGTCACAGAAAGTTGCGGCGGACTGGATGGTGATACCCTTTTCACGCTCCAGATCCATGGAGTCCATCTTCGCACCAACGGCATCACGGCCACGGACTTCGTGAATAGCCTTGATACGTCCAGTGTAGAAAAGGACACGCTCGGTACATGTCGTCTTACCACTGTCGATGTGTGCCTAGAATGACCATCAGTCGTGAATACTCCAAGCAACTCTTATCCGCAGTATCCTTACAGCAATACCAATGTTCCGAACACGGGACAGACGTGCTGCTTCGACGGGGTCAAGGTTTTCGATAATGGCCTCTTGCGACAGGGTGTCGGGGTTGGCAGCGGCAGCCTCAAGCCTATGTTTATTTGAAAACAACGATCAGTAATTGGCCAATTTGTAGTACTTGTATTTGAACAAAGGCAGAATAAAGTAGTCAAGAGCAGTAGATGCTTACACAGCAGCAGCAGTAGCAGAAGCGTTCCTCCTCTGCTGGAAGTGTTTGCTCAGGGTAGACTGATAAGCCGGAGCCAAAGTAGGTGAACGGAGAGCAGCCGTCGAAGCGCATCGCCGAGTCAAGAAGTTCTGGGACTGAAGACGGACAGAAGATCTGGTCAATCCAGAAACAGCGCGGCATGGCAGCCGCGCAAGAGTAGGAGTCCTCATGATGATCTCCGTGCACACCGAATCTCAATCAAACGTTGGCGCTCTTTGAGTCCCCAAGCGTCTCGATCTTTTCTGCGGCTCCGAAAAAAAGTTCGGGGAAGCCAGGCACGCAGTCACGTGAGCTATACTAGGATGATTGGCCTCCGCTTTCCCCGGGTGCCATTGCAGCCAATGATCTTTGGCTTGATTCTCATCATAGTCAAATTTGAGGAGTCTAAAGGGATGTTGTATTGGAAGGTACTGCAATTGTACATCCTTCCCGATAAGCTATATCTATCACCCGGAAAGTGCACCGAAGGCGTGTCTCTTCCGGCTTCGGACCCATCAAAATTGGTGAAGCCGTGCTCTAGACCTTCAGGTACAGAGACGGCACAATTGTGTAATTGAAATACTGTCGGTGCGGAAATATTTCACACCAGTACATTGTGGCAGAACAGCTTACCGCCTTGCTCTCCGCCACCATCAGTTGATCATCATCAATCATAGATGCAATCATTTACTATTTCCAGCAATCTCTATAGAAACTGTACCGCATTGATACTTCTTAGCTACCCAGTCGGTGCCCAGTGGAGCATTTTATATAATTCCCGTCCAAATGCGATCGTCTCTGAGTCTTCTGGCTTCCGTATCCCGCAGCCAGCCCTCGAAGCTCAGGAAGCCAACCGTTAGCCTTGATCATGTGTGTAACCATCGCTACTTGAGTCGTTCATGCGCTGATATGATCGGAAGTTCATCCAAAGGCAACGAGTCATTTCTCTATGGCGTGAGATCGTGCGAGCGCTCAATAGTCAGTCCTTATCTATACTATTTTAGCAATCATGCACCATGCTGATAGAGTCGCAGAAATACCCAGCTCGTCCACCAAGGATGAACTGCACAGATATGCTCGTGGGGAGTTTGAGCGTAATAGAAACGTTACGGATTTGGTATGGCTTCCTTGCCTTTACGGTATAGCACCAGACTGACGAGTACGGATAGCAACATATACGATATCTTATCTCGGTAAGTTACCCAATTGTTCTTTCCTGGACAAGCAGCCTAACTATACATAGACCGGAAAGTCCGAGTTCGATATGATGAGGCGGTATATTGACGAGCAGGTTGTTGGCTAAGGGCGGGGGGTTCTCGCCAGGATCAGCACTAATTAAGATACAGGCTAAGGTCCAGAGAGTTGAGATCAATGGTTAAGAGATGGAGAGTGATATTCTGACAAAAATCGAATGCATATATGTACAATATCATAGATACCCAAACTAATATGAGAATCAAGTAAGAAACTCAACAACACTTCCTTTTGCCAACCTTACTGTCTCGACAACAACTCCTTCACAGCACTTAGTACCCCAATCGACTTCTGTTCGGAGGGCTCAATAGCAGAGCGGGCAGCATCCTGCTCGGGGAATGACTTTTTAGCATTTGCGGCCTCGTTTGCCGCGGCTTCAATAGCCGCATGACGCTCCCGCCAGCCTCTGTCTTCCTTATCACGGATCTCCAACTCGCGCAGCCAAGCGTCCCGCTTTTCCTGGCTCTTGCGTGCCTCCACCATCTGCTCGAACTCCCTCCGTTGCTTCCGCTCGCTACCATAGTACATTCCTCCGGCGACCACGGCGATAAGGGTGAAGAACTGGGCGTAGATACGAGCACGGAACATCTTGTTCATCTCGACGGAGTCGCCGGCCTTCATCGACCGGTAGGCCCGGTACAGTGCGTAGGAAGTGGCGGCACATCCTAGGTTCGAGTAAGTTAGCTAAGCTGGGTTGAAGAAATGTGGCGTCCGAATTTCAATGGTATGCCTACCTAGCGGGATCAGAGGCTCTTCCTTGAGACGTCTGCGGAACTTTTGGAGCGAAGTCTCCTCTTGGAATTGACTGCAGAAACAGAGATGTTAGAGCTAGCTGAGCCACCAGTCTATGATCTGTATTCAAAAGGAGGCAAAGACGTACGGATGTTCTTCAAAAGACGACGGGAGAGGCTCGCTCATCTTGCTATAATAATTACTGTGACCTGCTGTCAAGTGTGGCGATCGGCGAAGGGGCTCGGAGAGGCTGGGGCCGCTGAAGATGAAAGTTAATCAAATCTGCAAATCATTAGCCAACGATCTTGAGAATTGAGGAGGCAGGCAAAGCTGCACATAAACGCCGACCTTGATTGATAAGTAGCGCCCTGTCCGGAGAGAAAAGTAAATGCGTTGCGCGTGCACCCGGGCAACATGACGTCGGAAGGAACAAGCATACGGAGGAGATAATTTTCGTATTATCGAATACGGTATGTTACGCATACACTTTGTAAGGCCTTGTACCCTCCTTTACTGTTCTATCAGGCCATACTTCGGACAGATGACCGGTTTGTGCTATGCCTCGAGTCCTCTACGCTATATACCAGGTGCTTTTTCATTGACAAGAATAGCTTCATAGAGCAGAAACTTAGAGTCGCAGATCCTCCATATATGGAGATGATAATGTAGCTTCGTGAGACGCCTGCTCTTGACCATAGTATTACCAAGTCAAGTTATCGCTGACGATCTTCAATGAATCAAGTCAAAGCATCGCTTTCGATGGCGGATCATGTGAATTGATTTCTGCTTTTGCCTATTCCTTGATTAGGCAAAGTTTTGGGAAAGGCGCACCCGGAGTTTTCTTAACCTTGACAGATGGTTCATCAAGCTTGTGAGACTTAAAGCCTGTCATAGGATAACATTTGAGCTCATTGGCTGGGAAGAAGCATGTACGTAAAGACTTTCCTATGTTTTCTGGTGGTGGTGCATGGATTCCTTCAGGCCCACTTCAACCATGAATAGCAGTACGGGGTAAGTATATGAAGACCGCAATGTCTGAGAAAATACTGAGTAGGCAGTTTGAAGCCGCTTCCGCGGAATACTCAAGGGGGCAAGAATACTACCTCGATAATAGTAGTATGAACCTGCAACGCCCAAATATGCGCCTGAATTCTTTGCATGTCTTTTCTTATTCCTCAACATAAACCATTTTTCAATTATTCCCGCCCTAGAACTTAGGGCTGGAATGGAGGGTTGATGACATAAAACTTTTCCGCTCCGATCACGGAATTCCCCACGGAATACGCTGATTGACTCGGATCTAGTGCCACCGCCGGACTTTTCGTTTGGTTGACTCAGAGGATTTCCGCCGGACTCTGGTCTTTGTCTTTGTTCTTATCACATTCAATTCTCTCACATATACCCACAAAGACGCCATAATGCCGGGCGAAGTCACTGAGAACGGCGTTCCGTACCCCGTTTCTACCAAGTTGGACAACCTGACCCTGAACGAGCGTTCTGCTGCTCCGTCTCCCACTTCGGATAAGGTGGATGGCCAGGAGCGATCAACAGTCGATTATGGCCTCCCTGACGCCTTTCTGCTTCCCAATGGAACACCAGACGTGAGTCTACACTGGAGTTTTATGTCCTCTATCTAATTACTCATGCTATTCTTGTGTTTAGTATCTCCGCTTGATCCTGACGTCCCGTGTCTACGACATTATCGAGGAGACCCCGCTTCACCATGCGGTCAACATCAGCAATCGCTTGGAGTGCCGTGTGCTTCTGAAGAGAGAGGATCTTCTCCCCGTGTTCAGTTTCAAGCTCCGTGGAGCCTACAACAAGATGGCGCACTTGACCCACGAACAACGGTGGAAGGGAGTCATTGCGTGCTCAGCAGGTGGGTGGCGTCGGTGTGAACTAGTCATGGTGACACTCGTTGACTGACATAATGAAAAGGAAACCATGCGCAGGGTGTTGCTTACTCCGCTCGGAAATTGAAGATCCCCGCGACTATCGTTATGCCATCGGGCACCCCCGCTATCAAGCATCTGAATGTCGCCCGCCTGGGTGGTAGCGTGGTCCTGCACGGAGACGACTTCGACGCAGCTAAGCAAGAAGCATACCGGTTGCAGGAGCAACACGGACTTACCATGATCCCTCCATTCGATGACCCCTACGTGATCGCTGGACAAGGAACCATTGGCATGGAGATATTGCGCCAGGCCAATTTGCAGAAGCTGGAGGCTGTCTTTTGTGCCGTCGGTGGAGGAGGTCTGATTGCTGGCATTGGCGTCTACCTTAAGCGCATCGCACCGCACGTGAAGATCATTGGCGTTGAGGCCCAAGATGCCAATGCCATGGCTCAGTCTCTCGACTCGGGTTCTAGAGTGTTCCTGAAGGACGTGGGACTGTTCGCAGACGGTGCTGCTGTCAAGTCTGTCGGAGAGGAGAACTACCGACTTGCGCGTGAAGTTATCGACGAGGTCGTTCAGGTCACAACCGATGAGACGTGCGCCGCCATCAAGGATGCATTCGAGGATACACGGTCTATCATTGAACCGGCGGGTGCTCTGGCTCTAGCCGGTCTTAAGAAGTACGCCGCAAACAACCCCAGCCCAGACACGAGCAGGGAGCTGTGCGCTATCGCCTCCGGAGCAAACATGGACTTCGACCGCCTGCGCTTTGTTGCTGAGCGTGCGGCTCTGGGAGAGCGGAAGGAAGCGCTCCTGAGCGTCAGGATCCCCGAGAAGCCGGGCGCTTTTGCGAAGCTTGTTGAGGTTGTTCTTCCTCATGCGGTCACCGCGTTCAGCTACCGTTACGCCCGTGAATCATCGGCCGATGTTCTGATGGGCATCTCCTTGTCCGCCGCTACTGGCCGGGATGATTTGGCCAAGATTATTAGCCAATTGGTACGAGGTGGCATGGATACGAAGGATCTCAGTGATGACGAGCTGGCGAAGAGGCACTTGCGCTTCCTGGTTGGTGGTCGCAGCGAGGTCGCGGATGAACGGTTGTTCATGTTCGAGTTCCCCGAACGTCCTGGCGCTCTCGCCAAGTTCTTGACGACCCTTCGTCCCAACCAGAACATCTCTCTGTTCCACTACCGTAACTACGGTGGTGATGTTGGCAAGGTGCTTGCGGGTATCCAATGCCCTGAGAACGAGAAGGCAGAGCTGGAGGCTTTCCTCAGCGACCTGGCTTATCCCTTCACTGAACATACCGATTCGCCTACCTACAAGACCTTCTTGCGGTAGAGGAATTCCGGTACTGTATTTGCTTTTCTCTGGTCACATTAGAATTCTAGAAAACACAGTGTGGGCCGTTGATGGATTTTGTTTGAAATGTTTAGGCGTTCTATTGGGCATGTGGAAGATAGATCGATCTGTGTACCTAAGTTTGGGGCTTTTCTTCGTATATACTTTAATGAAGCATGATACTCACTCCATAATTTATCTATATCAGCCATGAAAAAGTAAAGTTCGTTTGTCTTGCAAGTGGTTTATGGTAAATGCTTCGGAACAGTGGCAGCCAAACATGATTGGTCGGGCATCGGATCTCGGCGGTACAGTAACTCCGGCCAGCATTTGCTCCGAAGGGATTCCGAACATTTGATGATGAGAGGTGCCAATATAGCTGTCTCGAGTCTAGATTCCCTCGAGATCCTCCATTCTCTCGCAGATTTTCGGCGGCCATAGAATTATCGTCTATCCGCCAACCGACACCATGCTGTCTTTCCGTTCCGTCTTTGGTGCCTCGACCGGTGCCCTCCGTCAAATTCTCCCCTCCTTCTCACGCCGGTCCGCCGCTCTCGTTTCGCGCCCTTTCTCGCAAATCGCTCGCCTCTCCCTTGGCAATGGCCTTCGCCTTTTGCGCTCCGGAAAGCAGACCAACAATGCCGGAGTTGCTAGTGTGGGGTCCACATTGAGACAAGTTGAACAGGTCCGGGGGATGAAGACCCGTTCGTCGGTGAAGCGGTTGTGTGATGGCTGCAAGGTATGCCGTGATTCTATCTGAATTGGCTTTTCTGTCTACTGTTGCAGAAGTTTGCCATTATTGGGATTTGTGTGTACTTTGTTGGAATGAGGCTAATACAGAGGACCTGCAGCCTGTGCGGAGAAAGAACCGCGTCTACATTATCTGGTAAGATTGCGTCGATTCCAGCTCCAAAGCTCACTATAGCATGATCGCTAACACATTGTTCTGCAATAGCTCCAAGAACCCGAAGCACAAGCAGCGCCAAGGGAAATAGAGGGATGGGAACGGTTGCGAGAGCATGAGAGAATGAGCGTACCTTCGAACGAGATTTGCTTGCATTGAACATCAACTGAAGCCGATGGAAGAGCTAGCATTACTTGCATGACCTCTGCCTGACCTTGCGACGGTGGTAAACAACTCGTGGATAGATGTATTGTGGGTATACGGCTACTACTACTGGGTCTCGACATTGGGAAAACCGCGCATTTGCTATGGGATACGACCAACTGGTTGGTTAGGCGCTTTATTGCATTGTCTGTACATTAATTGTGTCTATATATTGGAATTCTCTTTCTTCAACTACAATTTCCCGGGTAAATTGATATCTTGGTGGTAGTTTGGGGGTTAGTCGTACTTCGGATGCGCGGAGCCCTCATGCGATGGTTTTCCTGATCCGACGGTTCCACGATTTGCTTCTCTCGCATCCTCGCCTCCTCGACATATGCGGGGTATACCTCTTCATAATCAGGTTCGAAGCTATGCTCAAGTCACTGACCGATCGACTCCGCACGGTTTGCATTTCTTCCCGAGGCAGCATGCAAGGGATGCTCCTAGGCTCGTCCATATTCGAATGATGTCGAATACAGCATTCCCCTGATCATTTAATCGCCGACAGACCCCATTTTACAACCTGCATCAGCATACCTGATGAAGTCAACTCCTTCTATCTCAGGCTTTGGAATGTGCTGGCACATTGATGCAGGGTTCTGAAGTAATAGTCTGCAAGCAACACCCGTACTCTCGCACTCCCAGTCATAATCATGGCACGACTCTGGGTAGGAATCATCTGTTTATGGTCCATCCCAGCAACCTCTGCGCTGAGCAGCTCGTACACTTTCTCCGACTCTCTCATCTCTCAGCAAGCCTTGGACGGCGAGAACTTCCTCAAACATGATGGCGTCCGTGGTCCCTATGTGGACCGCACATCTTACGGAATCAGTCGGGACCCTCCAGCACAATGCTCTGTTGACCAAGTTATCATGGTCAAACGACACGGTGAACGATATCCCTTATCAGGCGAAGGGACTTCCATTGAACAGGCCCTGAAGAAAGTCAACGACTCCATCGCAGGTGACTACAGTGGCGGCGACCTAGCATTCCTGAATAACTGGACCTACTTCGTCCCATCCGACTGCTACGAGGCGGAGACCTCGACAGGGCCCTATGCAGGACTAACAAACGCATACAACCATGGCAAGGCGTACCGCCAACGCTATGGAAATCTTTATAACGAGTCGACCATTCTCCCATTATTCACGTCTGACTTTCAACGAATCATCAGCACAGCGCAGAACTTCGGACAGGGGTTCCTCGGGAATGAGAGCTACGCGACCAAAGCAGCGCTCAATATCATCTCTGAATCTGACAGCCAGGGCGCAGATAGTTTGACGCCAACATGTCATGTACAGGACGATGATGCACAGAGCATCTGCGACGACATGCCGTACTATATGCCTCAGTTCGATGTCGCTGCGGACAGACTGAACGCCCAGTATCAGGGTCTCAATTTGAACTGGACTGACGTATACTCACTTATACGTGAATACCCCATCTCATCTACACCTTTCAAAACGATGCACCACTAACAATGGGCAGTAATGACCGCCTACGAGCTCAACACGCGCTCCTCATCACCCTGGATCGACGTCTTCACCACAGACGAATGGATCAGTTTCGCCCATGTCTGGAACGTCAACTTCTACTACTGCTCAGGGTAAACACCCAAGCCATATCATAACACCACAGCATAAGAATCCAGTGCTAACGACAATGACAATGACACCAACAGCCCCGGCAACAAATACACCCGCGCCCTCGGCGCCCTCTACCTGAACGCAACCCTCACTCTCCTCCAACAAGGCCCCTCATCCTCCGGCCCTCTCTTCTTCAACTTGTACTTTCCCCCTCCCCCCATTTCCCCCTTCCCTCCTTACCTTCACCCTCCCCCCACTAACAATGAATCCAACCAGTTGCCACGACAGCAACATAACCCCCATAATAACCGCCCTCGGCATCGCCACGCCCACCACCCCCCTGAACAAAACCCGTATCCCCTTCCCCCCATCCCCCTGGTCCGTCCAAGACATAGTCCCGATGGGCGGGCGTCTCACCATCGAGCGCATGAACTGCACTGATTCTGCCCTCGCGCCGGGCGGGATCTTCGTCCGACTGGTCCTGAACGAGGCGGTGGTGCCGTTGGAGGACTGTCAGAGTGGACCGGGGTATTCGTGTCCGTTGGACGAGTACGCGGATTTCGTGGGAAGTTTACCGAATTATGTGAGTGAGTGTGAGGTTCCTGAGGATGATAAGCATGATTTGCAGTTTTGGTGGGGGTGGAATACTTCGACGGCGGAGAATTATAGGATGGGGGAGAGGTGTGGGGGGTTGGGTTGATCCATCATCATCATTCTCTTCATGTAGTGGTTATCTTTGAGGGAAAGGGTATACTACATGATGAGGAGACGTTGAGATAATATGTGTAGAGTGTTTTATAGTACTTAAGTCTACTATTGGTGAGTGAATGAAAGTTGAAATGATACATTCCGTCATGGCTCCATGAATATATAAGTAGCATAATTTGAACAACACCCAATCCCAGTAATTGAATCCAACCAACCAATCTAATATCCCAATTTACATACCCGTAACCTACTGAAGAGGATCAATTCCTCCAAAAGTGACACTCTTGACCACCAAGAACTCATCAATACCATACTTGCTGCCCTCGCGACCAAAGCCACTCTGCTTGACACCGCCGAATCTATTCAATCAAATCAGTCAGCAAGAGTCATTCAACAACAACATTCCACAAATAAGAAAAGCAAGCAAGGGTATACTCACGGCGAAGCAACATCACTAATAAGTCCCGTGTTAACACCAACCATACCGACCTCCAGGGCCTCTGCGACACGGAAGATGCGCTTGACATTACTGCTGAAGAAGTATCCCGCCAGACCGACCTCAGCCTTGTTAGCCAGGTCAACGACTTCTTTCTCTGTCTCGAAGGGGAAAAGACCCGCCACGGGACCGAAAGTCTCCTCCGAAGCGACAAGCATATCCTTGTTCATCTCCGTGAGGACGGTCAAGTCGTAAAAGTTAGGACCAAGGTGAGCGGCCTTCTGACCACCCGTCAGGACCTTTGCGCCCTTGGACACAGCGTCGCGGACGTGTTCGTCGACCTTGTTGACGGCGCGATCGTGAATAACCGGACCGTGGGTAACGCCTTCTTCGAAGCCCGCACCCAGCTTGAAGTCCTTGACCTTCTCGGCGAAGCGCTTGGCGAATTCATCGTAGATGCCGCGCTGCACGTAGATGCGGTTCGCGCACACGCAGGTCTGTCCGGAGCTACGGAACTTGGAGGCCACAGCGCCGGCGACGGCAGCGTCAAGGTCCTCGACGTCGTCGAAGACGATGAAGGGGGCGTTGCCGCCGAGCTCCCAGGAGACCTTCTTGATGGTCGAGGAAGACTGCTTCATGAGGAGCTTACCGACGTTGGTGGAGCCGGTGAAGGAGACCTTGCGGACCTCGGGGTGGGTGGTGATGGCTTCGCCGACCTCGGGGGTGTTCTGGGATGCGGTGACGATGTTGACGACACCCTTGGGGATACCGGCGCGGTGGGCCAGCTCGGCGAGAGCGTTAGCCGTGAAGGGCGTCTCACCGGGGGTCTTCGCGACGACGGTGCAGCCGGCTGCGAGGGCAGGGCCGATCTTTCTGGTGATCATAGCGGCGGGGAAGTTCCAGGGTGTGATGAGACCGCAGACACCGACGGGCTGCTTCAGGGTCATGACCCGGTTTCCGGGCACGGAGGAGGGGATGGTGTCACCGTAGATGCGGGGAGCTTCTTCGCTGAACCATTCGAAGAAGCTGGCCGCGTAGTTCACCTCGCCTTTGGCGTCGGCGAGCGGCTTTCCATTTTCCCAGGTTATCAGGGTGGCTAGGTCGTCGGCATTGTCGATCATGAGCTGGTACCATCTGCGCAGCATGCGGGCGCGCTCGCGGGAAAGCGTTGTGCGGAATTTGGGGAAGGCTTCTTTGGCGGCTTGGATAGCCTTCTCTGTGTCTGCGGCGGAGAATTCGGGACATGTTCCGATGAGCTTTCCGGAGGCAGGGTCTGTAGAAGTGGTTCTGTGATGAGTATAGATGGTCGTTGGGCTTGTTGATGGTGAAAGGTATATGGCCTACCGTGGACTTCAAATGTCTGTCCGGATTGAGCGTCTACCCACTCGCCATTGACGTATGCCTTTTGAATGAAGAGGGATTGATCTTTGAGCTACATTATGACCGCTCAATCAGCAATTGGTTCTCGTAGATGAGAGACGAATTGTACAAGCACGAACCTGAGGAACGTTGTAACCCATGGTGGAAACTAGGCGTTTAGTGTGGATAGGAGCAGGAATGGCAAAGGGATAACGAAGGCGCGGTCTCAAGAGTTGCCGGGAAACTGGACGAATAAATCTCTCCATGACTGAAGCACTGAAAATAAATCGCAATCACACCCAGTGGGTCGTGTGGACGAGCAGATGTCCAGCTGCTCTCTCGCTCTTCGTTCCGAAGTTCGGTGCGGGGAGACCTCGGTTTGTTTGGGAGGGTGTCGTGTTTTTGGGTCGGTGTACCACCACTTTCTGCAGCCAGCTATTGAATAGAGATCTAGAGGAGTTTCCGATCAATTCCGGACAAGACCAGCTATTTATTCTCGGAACTAGCAGTGGATTCTGGCAAAGGCAATGCGCCGTGAATCTTACCGGCGGCCTTCAAGCGGGGGAGCTGCCGGTCACGTGGGTAGACGTCATTCGGAGCTTTCGGTTGCGCCGCCACAACAGTGCAGGGTTGCTGGCAGGTTCAGGGGGCTCGGAGTACTGTATGGTAATTAGCCTTGAGTTCTGCAAAGTATCAAGGCTAAATTGAAGGCATTTGAGGCCATAGCTGGCTTCTGTTGCGCCTGTATCTCGATATATTACATCTGCGTAATTGGAATACCATATCGATATGCTATCCCTGGCCTCGGTGATAGTGGCCAATCATGAGATGCCGACTTGGAAGCTCCGGGGATTACACCAATAGGAGAACACTCGACTTCCGGTACCTGTAACTGTAACACCAGTATATTACGACATATACAATGCGCATCATCGATCTATACAGCACCGATTGAGAGTCATTTCTTTCGAAAAATATACACATTGGGCAGTTGGCCACAAAGTATTAGATTAATAAGATATCACTCATTATCAATGTCATCTTCACCACGCGTGCCTGTAGAGGACCTGCCTTCGCTTTTGGAACGGTAATTCGGATGCATGCGCTTCATGTGCAGATTGAGATTCCATGTCCGCGAGAAGCCCTTGTCATGCCTGGAGCACGCCCGGATAGGACATATCAAGTCCTGCTTGCGATGCTCCCCTTTTCCTTTCGGTCGAGACCCATCCCCGGCGTCTTCAGGCGCCGTACTATTGGCTCGCGATGTTGAGCCTCCCTTGATGGAAGCGGCACGTGAACGTGGCCGTCTGCTCTGAGACCGCGACGGTTGTGAGATTTCAGCCTCAGCCTCAGATTCGGGCTCAAGATCGGTCTCAACTTCTGGCTCCGATTCGCTTTCTTCGTATTTCCAGATCTTGGTATCGTCGTCTTGTATATCTTGCTTGATATGTCCTTCTTTGAGCACCTGAAAAGCCATATCTTCGCCAAACAAGGCCGAGCATCTTTGTGCTGTTCGCATCACCACGGCTGGTGGCCAGCCTATCATGGACGCGACACCCAGCACCTCGCTCCAATCCCGTATCCCAAGGCGAATGCGACTCGCGGACCGTCGACGATCGCTACCGACGGAGCGGCCCCGTGAGCGGGAAGAGTGTTGTGACAGTGATCTGTGTCGTGAAGTTGCTTGAGAGGAGCTATATACACTTGACTCCGGTTCGCTTGATACATGCGTACTACGAGAACGAGCATCGCTCGATCCGCTCTTGAAAGATGACCGTCGGGTTCGTTTTCTCCCTCTCGACAGACTTCTGTCTCTTTGAGAATTGACTTTTCTCTTACGAGATGACGAGCCAGACATCACACTCTCAGTGTCGGTCTGCCAGTCGCTTGCGGAGCTGTCATCCGCCGCCGCTCCGCCCTTACGGGCACGATGAAGACCCAGGAGAAGATCATCAAACCGCGAGAGTATATTCCGAGTGAGCGGGCGTAGTTGTCGTCTTGATTTATCGTCGTCTGTCTGGACAGTAGGGCGTAATGGGGCGCCGTCCGCACCCTCACGCTCGCTTTCCCATGCGGTACTTTCGTCCTGCGTCTCGTGTTGAGATGCTGATCTTTTTCTTCGATGTGATGTAAATGGCTTCGAGTCATAATCCCATTCCCTAGCCATAAACCTCTCTTTGGCTGTGCGTAACATGAACGCCATAACCGATTCCTCTAGTTCGGCACTGGGTCGAGGATCTGGCTGCATTCTCAGCGTCCAAGCATCATCGAGACTTTTCCGTACTTCCTCATCCGGTCTAGGCACCTCGGCCGAAGGTAGAGGCCATGCTGTCCAGCGCTTCGGAGGAGCGAATGTATCCATCTCATCCAGCAGTTGGTCATTTGTCTCAGTTGCCCGTCTCGCGATCTCCCGCGCCCGAACCCGGAGCGCATAAGCATTGTACAAATGAGCAGCTAGATCCCGGGCACGAATATCTTCCAGAGCTTGAGCGTTCTGCCTCTCTTCGGCAGTCAATCGTCTCCATGTAGACTCAGGCCCGCGGAATCTATTGGGACGGTATGAATGCGCTGGAGGGGTCTCTGAATCACGCTGGTAATCAAGTTCAGTAGTTTTTTGAAGTGGCTGCTTCTGCTGCCGCTGCCGCCGCGGTTTTTCAGGTGACTGAGGAACTGATGCATAGCTATCCGCATCTGAACCAGATTGTTCATCGTCATTGCTCTCAACGTACGTAGCATCCGAGTGATCATTCTCGATCGGCTCCTCTTCCATAATCACATCAAGATCTTGCTGGCTATCTCCTGACCCTGTTTGGGTTTCTGGGTAGGGTACCAGATCGGCAACATCTTGGCTGCTCGGACCTCCGAAGATGGACCTGTACGGTTGAGCTGACTGCGGCGGGCTAAAGCGCGCGCCGGAGAGTGAGGACATGCCTCAGAGTTGGCGTTTATAGAGTAGGTGGCTTGATTTTGGGTACATAGAGCGATAAAATAGAGGCTTTGAGTTCAGACCCATATGCAGCAAATCCGGCTAGATAGCGACTATCTAGATGGTCGTTCGGTTGATGATCATCAATGTTGGCGGTGTGGCTGCAAGCTTATCTTCGGAGAATTAAAGATGCCAATCTATTGCATTTGACTATAAATAGAGCCAGTAGAATCATATATGAATCGTACACTTAAAAGAAAAGGAATCGGGATTGTTGATGGAAAATTTATTGAATGGTGCGGATCACGACGAAAAAGTCGGATGCACGTGACTTGATACATGTCTACTGGGCATCACGATGTGTCCACTGCTTTCTTTTTACTAACACGCTGGATCATATGGTGCCAAGAGTTGAGAATGGTCTAAATAATATAGGATGTGTTTAATTGCTGCGTAAGTATGGTTAGTCGCATGTGGTAGTACGTGAACTGTAATAATATAATTAATTTTTAATTATTTTTGATTGAAAATCAAGTTGATCTTGGTATACATACTTCGGGATTAATTTTCGGTGGTTCGGCTTGGTTCCTGATCTGCACCAGCCTCATATTACAACAAATTTAGCCAGACCAGAACGGCATCATGCACTTGCAATGGACATTAGAGATATTGCCGGCGTACAAAAATTTGATTAGTGTGCTTTTGGGCTAATTTTGCAGTTGTGCGATGGCTCCAAGATGTTGTGGCAAATCAACATCATGACAATGCCCAGAGGGCAGCAGGCTAATACCATAATAGTGAAAATATATACGTCGGAAAGAGAGTGACTTTCAGTCCGTATATCGTTCATCCTTGGTTACGTACTTGAAGATAAATGGTCTCGGTAATCCTATCGAAGGATATGATGCGAACAACTAAAACAACAGAATTACAAGACAACAGACAGTCTGATGGGGATCCACTTCGAAAGAACCATGGCCTCGTGTATGCGCATGAATATATCCATCAAAGCCGATACATTGAGAACAAATTACACGTTAGATTCGACCGTGAGTTTTTATGTTTCTAAAGCATTTGAGGATTGCCTCATGCTACTAGGACGATGATATATTGATGTAAACATTCTACACATTGAGGTGCCCACCTCTCGAAAATGGATAACTTTAAACAGCATATGGCTTTCGTACTTGTCTATCACTTATAGTCTCCAGAAACGTAAGGTTCCGTTAGAATCTGGGATAATAAGCAGCTTGGAATCCCTCGAGCAGACCATTTCCCCGCGTGGACACCTGCTGATCTTAGCGTCTGGTCCCCGTGTAAACTGCTGCTTGAGATTCGTAGCCAGATTATATATCTCAACCGTTCCCTCAAGTATCCGGAAGATCAACTTGTCGCCGATAAACTGTACGCCTCCAATAGTTGCGTATTCCTGCATCATAAAATCATCGAAATGCAGAGACCATCTCTGTTTCTCTATTCCTGTGTAAGGGTCCCACAGGCAAAGTGCACCGATCTGAAGCCCACCAGCCAAAAATCTCCCATCCGGACTCCAGACCATGGAGCGCGACCATGTAGGTAATTTGATACACGAGACTGGCTGTGCCGTGGGGATATTGTAAATATGAATAAGGTCGCGACCTCCCTGGCTGATAGCCAAATATTTAGAATCTGGGGAGAAGGCACCGCACCAAAGTTGGCCGTCCAAGGGTCCAATAATATGAAGGGATTTGCCGGAGAGAATATCCCAGATCCGCGCGGTGCCATCCCACGATATAGAAGCAGCAAGAGAGCTATCTGGACTGATACTGATCTATATTACAATATCTGTGTGACCTTGGAGCCGATGTCGAATTAATCAGCTATCCACATCCCAGAGAATGACACAGGGGGAGTAACAGCAATCACCAGTATAATCATCAATCGTAACGTTTTGGACAATATATATCATCGTTTTACCATCAGGACTGAAGACTGCCCCCCCGAATGAGCCCAATTCGCCGGGGAAACAGTGCATGAAGTCGGTGTTCTGATGGTCTGCAGCAGCAATTTGTTGTTCTTGTTCCTCTTTCGAGGAAGGCATTTTCATGCCATACTGATCAAGCTCCCATACTATAATGTACCCGTTTCCTCCACCTTCTTCTTCACTCTGTGATGATAACAAATAACGTGGGGCATCCGGCTTGTCGATCGAGTCCTTACCTAGGCTGGGTGCAAAGGCGACAGTAACTACCTCCCCAGGATGTCCATGTAACACATCGACTCGCTCCTTGGTGTTCACACGGAATAAGTGAATTTGATTTGCAATTCCTATTGCAACTATCTGATTATCTGGACTTATGGCAGGGGTGGTCGCCTCCCCGTCGAGAAAGATCTTCGCTTCTTCCTGACCCCAGTGTTTTGGATGGCCGTTCTCCCAAGTGGCCGGCACACCAGACAATGAAGCAAAATCCGAACGGATGCAATATGTCCAATTCTTAAGAAATTTTCGTTCGTCCATTTCATTGTCATTCTCTTCACAGGATATAGGATCCCCCGTGTGTTCTGAAGAGCTGCTGAATGATGACTCGGACGTCATACTGTGAAAGACTCCTTTGGGCTAAGGAGGAAAGTAGAATACGGGGCAGACCAGAAATTCGCGGGTGAATTTCGGAAGAAGGCAGAGACGATAGTAAACTAGTTATAGTTAGCCCAAGGGAACAATGACTGACCAAGACCGACCGGAGGGCGGCGAAAAGACATGTCCGCCTGGGCAAATGCTGAACACACACAGACACAGACACACACACACACACACACACAATTCATTAACGCCCGGCGGCTCAGCCGAAATGGCAACTATCACTAATCTATCAACACGAAGTCCAATGTACAGCTGCTGTAGTTCCTTGGAGCCCATACATAACTCCAATTCAATTCCTATCTAAACTCCCGAAGAGTAAACTCATATTGGACCTATACATGGCTCTTCGTAATACTATAACCAGCAGGGATCAGACAAAAGACAATTTTGGTCAGACGGTAGACGTGTATACTTATTAGACAACACTCTAACTGAATGCTATGATAAATACAAAGAATCAAGACGCCAATATAGGAATGCTTCCAAATCCCAGCAGGATATCATTCTATTGTCACAGAAAAGCCAACTTTTATGTGCCTAACTTCATTTCTGGCCCTCCTTCTCGAGCTTTCTCCGCTTAGACCGCAGCTTGGCAGCCTCTTCGGACTTCTGCTTGTTCGAGTACATCATCTTCTCGAGGAGCTTGCGCTTCTTCCGGCTCATCATCATCTTCTGTCTCTCCAGCTCTTCCTCCTCCTTGCGCTTCTTGGAGGCGATCTTCTTGGCCTGAGCGGACTTCTTCTTGGCTGCTTCGCCAGCACCACCACCAGACGAGAAAGGAAGGCCAGCAGCTTCAGCCTCCAGCTCCTTCTGGTGCTGTGTCCGGGCGGCCTCCTCTTCATCCTCAGACTCGGAGGCGGCCTCGTTGTCCTCGAAGCCGCCGAAGTCCTCGTCCTCTTCCTCGCTCTCGCTCTCGTCCTCATCAGTCTCAGCGACATCCATGCCACCGTTGATATCGGACTCTTCCTCGCTTTCAGCCTCGGACTCCTCTTCCTTGGTCTCGGCCTTCTTCTCATCAGTGGCCTCCTCCATCTCTTCGTCGCTGTCTTCGTCCAGCTCTGCCTCACCTTCCTCCTCCTGCTCGGCCAAGCTGGCGCGGGGGTCATAGCCACCCTTGGAAGGCTTGACCCACGGGCTCAGGTGAGGGGGAAGAGTGGCACCCGGGGCGTACAGATCAGCACGAAGGAGCTTGCCCTCGTTGATGCAGTCCCACACCCATTGGGGCTGGACATAGGTTCTGCCGGGAATGCGGGTTCCCGGTCTGACCTTCTGAGCAGCACCGTCTGTCGAAGCAGCAGGGATAGCGGGCAGCGAAGACTCAGGCAAAGAAGGGCGATCGACAATCTGGTGGGTGATGCGAGTATCCGTCTCATCGTGGGTGAAAGCTCCGTCACCGAGGACAGCGTCCCATCCAATCCTGGTGCAGCCGAAGGAGCGAAGGATGAACTCCAGGGGCGCCTTGGGGGCCTCACGGGAAACGTAGAAAACGAAAGGTGCGAACAGAGAACCAGCCTCATCTCCGCTCAAGTCGGGCTGGGGAAGAGTGTCGGCCTCGGGGGCAGTAGGCTCGAACTTGTCGATAGCCTCGGAAGCTTCTTCGGTTGTCTCGGTAACCTGCTCGTCTCTGGTCTGATCCAAGCCTGCAGTCTTGATGACCTTGTCGACCTTGGCCTGAACTTCCTTGGAGACTTCCTGGTTGGAAGGCTTGCTCGCCTGCTTGTTGGCTTCGAGAGCCTTGGGGGCTTCGCCGACGGTGCGACCCTCCAGAGTGAAGGCCGCCAACTCAGCACCATTCTCATCGCTCCTCTTGTCGAACTTGGGGGGATAGCGAAGACCAAGAGTCGAGTAAAGACGGTAGTTGACGAATCCGAGCAAAGTCGTGTAGAAGTCGACGAAAGTGGCCATGATACGGTAGTCGACGTCGCCATTGACACGCTGCACAAAGCGGTAGGGCACAAGCCACATGATGTCCTGTCCCTGGATAGTCGCCTGGTAGTAGATACCCTTGATCGACAGGAAAGATTTGCGCAGAGAGTTCGTGGTGATCAGGTAGTGCTGGAACTCGTGGGTAACCCGCTGGCAGAGAGCGATGGTCTTGGCTGGGACATGGGGAGAAGAGGGGAGGTTGGCAAAGAGGAACAGCAGAGACAAGGCATCGTCGAGATCTCTCAGAGCGTCAATGAATGTCGGGTAGCGCTCCTTGATGATATGGTCCAAGGTGAGCTTCGGCGCATGGTTCTTCTCCAAACGGGACGCATCAGAGACTTCACCACGTCCAAGGGAGCGGGCAATCTTCTTCGCAAGCGCCTTTTGGTCACGGAACTTCCTCAGGAGGGGCTCATGGAGGAGGAACTGAATATCTTTCGTGTAGTAGAAAGTGGTGTTGGGAGTGGAAGTCTTGGAGGCCTTCTTCTTGTTCCGGGGCTCACGGGGGTAAATTCCTGTTTGGCGAGAAAGAACGAATCAGCACCTTGTATATGACTTAAGCCCTCAATCCATAAAAAGAATATGCATACCCTTGAAGATACATAGTCGACGGAAATCCGGGAGGGAAATCTGAAGTTTGCGCACGGCCTGGGTTCTGGTAATGTAGTTTTTGGCCTGGCCAGAGGTTCCTGAAAAAAAGAGATTGTTAGCATGAGATTGTCGCATGAAAATTAGGAGTGTAGATACCCTTCTTCTTAATCTTAGCCATGTTTGCGACTGTTCTGGTGCAAGTGTTGCGGGTTGAAGATTGGAGAAAATCCCGATAACCAGAAAAATCTCGATAAGTTTTTTTTTCTTTTACTTTTCTGGATCAGCAGCTCGGAGTGGTCCGTGCACGGCGGAAAAGGGAAATGCGCGGAGTCTTGGCACGTGAAGCCAACCGGACAGCTGGAGATCCGCGGCCTCCAACTCCCCCAATCATTTCACGGCCGTTGCATAGGCCGTCTCTTGATCAATACGGGCATGCGCTGAGTGATCAGCTCATTTGAAGTCAGTATGGGGGTAGATCATAGGAAAGCCGCCGTTTTCGGTGGTGCTCTGGCCCTGCGACTTCTTCTCTCAGTACTATTCCCCTCACTCCCCGACTTGTTGACGGGTAGAGTCGAGGTATCAACACCGGTGACCAGCTTCAAGAGACGTAAGTCAGAGGTAGCAGTCTTGAGGTTACTGGAAGCTAACACTCGCTCTTATAGTTCAAGAAGGTCTTTTCCTGTACATGCGCAATGTTTCCCCCTATGACGGAGGCGTCTTCCACCAGGTATAACCGACGAGTATACATTCGACTGAACCCTCCTAACAGAGCACAGGCACCGCTACTTCTTCCTCTATTTTCCCTCCTACCGAACGCGCAATCCCATCCTCTTCCTACTGCGTTATTCTATTCCATGATAGACCTGGTGAACGCAAATGCCCTGGTTACAATCTCGGATTCTGGACAGGCGGTATCGGGGAGATTCTATTCGGCATTGCGAAAGCATATCAGATGGGATGGAGTGTCTATCGCGGCATGGTAAATGGCGGATATCAATACATCGTGTCGCTTGGTGCTGACCTTGTCAGGTTCCTGTTCAATCCCTTCACCATCGCTACCTGCTTGGGCCGGTCGACCGGGGTGTTTACTACGACTGGAATACTATACGCCTTTTCGAGCGCTGTCACCGGAAACAGTCTGAATGCAATGCTGTCTCTGGGGCTTTCATCGTACCTGTCGATATATCCAGCGCTTCTCTTCACCCCGCTCGTTCTTCTATGCTACGACCAGCGAGTCCAGAAGACTAAGGTTTCTTCCGGTACCCTACCGTTCGCTCTACAACACTTCGCCGTCTTCCTTGCATGCATTCTGGGACTGCTTGGCATATCTACCTTGTTGATTGGCGACTTTTACACTTTCATCTCCGCGACATATGGCTTCCAGTTGCTCGTGCCTGACCTGACCCCCAACGTTGGCCTATGGTGGTACTTCTTCATCGAAATCTTCGACTCTTTCCGAGAGTTCTTCCTTGGGGTGTTCTGGCTTCACTTGGCTGCGTACATGGGCGGCCTCACTGTGCGACTGCGCCGGCAGCCTTTGTTTGTGCTGACGTCCCTTTTGGGCATCTTTGCCATTTTCAAACCGTATCCCAGCATATCCGACGCATCATTATACTTCGCTCTGCTCCCACTCTACCGCCACCTCTTCCCTCGTAAGCAGACCCCCTAGTGCATTTATTGACATGTGCTAATGCTATTTAGTGATGCGATACACCTTTTTCGCAATCTCCGCCCTTCTCTACGCCACTCTCCTAGGACCCGCATTCTACCATCTCTGGATATACGCCGGCTCCGGCAACGCCAACTTCTTCTACGCCATCACTCTGGTATGGAGTCTCGGTCTATCAATATTACTAGCCGACACCATCTTCGCAGCCCTCCGCGACGAATGGGAACACGACAACCCAGAGTTGCGCGGCAAAGAAGTGCGACAAATTTAAGTTTAAGTTTCACTGTACTTTAATCTGCATACCCACACCATAGCATCCATCCAAAGAATAAATGTCAATAGATCATACATACTGCCCCCCATCCAACCTAACAGACATAATCCTATAATCCGGCTCCTTAACCATCCCATTCCTCAACCTCCTCGGTCGAGGACTATACTCATCCGTACCAAACCCAATAGCCTCATAAAGCCTCTGAGCCACCCCATTCGACGTAAACACCGTCAACATCGCCTTCTCCACACAAACCCGTCTCCCTATCTCCATCAGCACAAGCAGTAACCGCTTCCCAAGCCCTTGCTTCTGCACCTCAGCCGACAAATGGATCTCGTAGAGATACACCACCTCTTTCCCATCTTCGTACGTAATCATAAATGACATGAATCCGACCACTGCGTTCTCCCCCTCCCTTTCACCACCATCGGTCGATGATGATAGTGAATCCTTCTCCCGACGAACAACCAAATACTTCATATCTGGAAGCTTCATCTCCTTCTTCTTCTTACTGGGAGACCACCCCGTCGAGGAATTCCTGTATGCCTCGGAGGATGTCTCCTCAATGAGATCGAAGCATGCATTTAGGTCATTGGTGGGGATGCTGGCTGCGGAGTGGATGGATAATTTATACCTCTGCTCGCCAGATGACGATGGGGGTTCGGGTTTGTAGGTGTATGTCAGAAAATCTGGGGTGATGTATTTTGAGGTGAATTCTTGGATGCTGAGTTGGTTGGTGCGCTCGACGAGCGGGAGTGATGGGGATGGGTTGTCTGCGACGTGGTTAGAATTATAATTTTCTTATATAATAGGATGTTCTATAATATTTTATTTGACATACATTGAATCCCATTGCGCTCATACTCATGATCATGTGGTTGGAACGTAGTACTAGCTCGTGTCTTCTTCGGGTGTTGTACGCGTCTCCGCCGCGCGGTAGTAGTGATGTTCTTCTTGGTTACTCGGCCTGCTTGAACGGATGATGACATTTTCGCGCTCGCTTTATGTGCGTTTTTGATATATAAGTATTTCGTGTTTCACTTTGTTTAGAATTCTAAGGGAGGTGTGTCTTGGTATCAATGCTTCGCTGGGTGTTGAAGAATTGATGTGTCGTCTGGCGGAGGTGATTGGCTGATGTGCGGGATTTCCGTTATCCGTTTCCCATGGCAGGGCGTTGTGCCGGGATGGACTGTTGTACATGCATGCATGCATGGGTGTGTTGTGCATGGTGGGGGTATGTTGCTTTTTCTAGTTCTCTATAGAGCTTTTTTAGGCTTTGATAGCACTGTCTACGTTTTGTTTTGCATTTCCCTTGTCATTGTCGTGTTCATGATACTTTCTGCAAGCTGTATGTATATATTGAGATGGTGGCGGACAAATCTGAGCAGTTGTACTACATGGTAGGATACAAAAATTTAAGCTTCCTCAGCTCTCAACTTCGCCGCAAACTCCTCAGCCCGCCTCTCAGCCTCTTCAGGCCCCAGTTCCCCGAAAATGTCAATTCCCCAACGGAAGGGGTAGTTGTAGCGCGTGTTGCGATCGAGCTTGTTCAGGGCCTCGAATTCGGCATCGGGGATGATGAAGTCTACTATCGTTAATAAATCGCGGCACAGAAGGGAGTATACAAGAACTACCTTGGAAGTTACTCTCAATCCGGGATGGGGTAACACTCTTTGGCAAGACGGCTGTACCGCGCTGAACAGCCCATGAGATCAACAACTGAGCCGGCTCCTTTTCCAGCTTCTTCGCGATTTCTTGAACCTGAGGGTCATCGATGACACTGCAGATGGATTAGCAAGGGACAAAGATATTGTATCGTTGATACCTACCGAGGTAGCTCGTAGATGTTGTTCCCCAGAGGGCTGTATGCGACAGGAAGGATGTTCTAGTTTATCTCTGTCAGCAAAGCCATCACTTCAGCAGTTATGGAAACGGTGCTTACCTTCTCCTTCAGGTACTCAGTGAGCTTGGGCTGGAGTAGGTACGGGTGGGCCTCGATTTGGTTCGCAGCAGGCGGGATAGTCGCGGTCTTGAGCAGCTCCTCTACCTTCTCGACGGTGAAGTTGCTCACACCGATACTGCGAACCTTGCCCTTTCGGACTAGGTCCTCCATGGCTTTCCAGGTTTCAGAGATCGGAACGTCTGCCAGCTGGAAGCGCTTCGTCACTGGGTCTAGGGGAGGCTGGAAAGAGTTCTGGTGGATAAATGCCACGGGCCAGTGGATCTGGGTTTGTTAGTAGGATTCGGGGATGGAGTATAGATACCGACGCACCAAGTACAGATCGAGATAGTCGGTCTGGAGATCCTTGAGGGTCTTATTGACGGCCTCTTCTACATTTTCGGGGTGATGGTGGGTATTCCATAGCTTGCTGGTGATCTAAAAGGTCATGAAAGGAGGGTGTCAGTAGATTGCACACGACAATAGGGAATGCGACATGGGTACAGACAAAGATTTCCTCGCGCGGCACTCCTGATTTCTTCCACCCGTCTCCGACTTCTGTTTCGTTCTGATAGATGGCGGCGGCATCGATGTGACGATATCCAGAGCGCAGAGCTGCCTCGACTGCGTTCTCTACCTCGTGGGGTTTGGACAACTGGGACTGTCAGTTTGCGATGAGTTGATTTTGCGAATGCTTCGCATACCCATGTCCCTAAACCGACAGCGGGGATCTCGTATCCCGAGTTTAGCTTGAAGGTACGTCCCAAAGACATGTTGTTATAGGAAAGATTGTATTGTTTGAGAGTGTGTGATGTTTGTGTAAGTGAATAGAAATCACGAGCTTAAAGTTCAAGGGGAAAAGAGAGCGCCATGGTCAGGAGTGAGGGGATAGCAGATTACCCCTCATTCAACCGTCGATCCCGTCCGCGCAATGCGATATCAAATCATGTTAAGCACCGAGCTCATGGAACTCACTGGTTGAGTGATGGATGGTGCAATTTAGCCGTTTCTGTTGTCAACTCATCCTGCTGGGTGATTGCGCGATGTTTTAGATCCCGCTTGATTTCGCCCGATAAATGGCTGGACAGCCTGATCTATACTATCTAACGAGGAGAGAATTCCAATACTCATGCCGCAACCGCAGCAATGCAGTAATAAGAAGTAGAGTAATTTGTCAATCATTTTAGGACACACATGTGGTTTGGACTACTACTACAATAGACCGGTTGACCATTGGGCTCTGTATGATCACTGATAGTCTGTGACAGGAGGGCAGCCCTCTATATGATTGATTATAGAAAGGAATTCCAACACCATCGTAAGGAGAAGCTTCTGGCGACTTCGCACCAGGATGGCGATGCTGCGGAGCTTATTACAAAGTAGTTATATTCCGGCAATCTCGAAGCCTACGTCACTTGTTCCTCAACGATGGTGACCGAAATGACCCCGGAAAGAGACTGGAACCGGATAATGGCAAACTATGTGCTGTTAAATGCTATTAGAGCGAGAGAAAATACCCGGATTGTAACTGGAGTCTGAATTAACGGAGGTAAAGCTGGTTTACGGGGTGTCGGAGAATTAACGATCGCGATGTAAAGCGCCCAGAAATGCGCGGAGTTCCCTCGGCTTATCCGCGTACTGCTTGTGCGGGCTGATGGTCTTGAATTCGGGTCACAATGCGCATAAACACCCCGTGCCCGGTATAGATGACTGCCAAGGGGCAGCTTATCATGATTATTGTCAACACGTTACAACTATTCTGTCAATGGCTTGCGGGCCGGTTTTTTCGGCGTTTGAAAAACCAAGGTCCTCGGCCTTCGAACCCGGGGAAGCGGTTGTCCCTCCAACGCCCACGTGCCCCGCGCCACTCACCGAATACTAGAGTAGTGCATAGATTAAAGACGGCTTTCTCATGCAACATATTCTCTTCAGAAAAGTAGTGATACTTTGCATTTGACTTATACAAACATATATATTACTGATTTACTAGTACATAAGTTGGCCAAATTGCAGTCCCCGAGATAATCCCGATAAGGTAACGGGAAGCCAAAAGGGAGAAGACCGACACTAAACAGGAAAAGTCTGCTCTTTCTCTGGCGGGGCCCATGGTCCACCTCGCCCAGCTTCATCTATCTTCCACCATCTTCCCTATGCGAGGGAAGTCAGAGCCTTTTGCTCAATTGCTGCTATTGATAGTACAATTTGCTGAATAATGATAACAGATTGCCTGATTTTAGGTTGTCAATAATACATCAGCATGGAAGAACGAAGGCGTTACGAATTGAGCTCCAGCATACTAGATTTTGGAGGCTTCAGGCACGACTCATACTATCAATGCCCCACTCGCATAGAATGATAGAAGAACGGATTTATCAGCAAAAGAATCATCGTGCCTTGTCGATGCGTACCTTGATTTGCTGGCTCAGCTCAAGTCTCCATATTCTAAACCTTCATTCCCTTATTTAAGTCTTGTGGCCTTATTATTAAGCCCACCGTCACTCAAGTGGAGCATGCCCACTTACGTCAATAAACCAAGAGCAAGAGCTCTTTAAAAGCTACAAACCTCCCAACCAAGGTGAATTCCAAGGCTTGATCCCATTCTGTTGCTATTGTTACCTGTCACTCGCTGCACCTTCACCTTCCAGAACAAATACACACCAGAACAATGGGCGCTACATCTCAGAAGCAGTGGACCGTCCTTAACAAGGACAACGACTTCGATGGCCTCACCTTTGGCGAGGCCCCTATCCCGAAAGTCGGTGAGAACGAGGTTTTGGTCAAGTTCCACGCTGCGTCGTTGAACTTCCGTGACCTGATCATCCCCAAGGTGCGTTTCTCATCCCCACCTGTCAGCCAGCTGTTTTCCCGTTTGTTACGCTGAATTCCTGACAAATAATTGTTATTATTGCAGGGCCAATATCCCTTTGCGCTCAACTTTCCGGTTGTTCCTGGCTCCGATGGTGCCGGTGAGGTTGTCGAGACTGGCTCCAAGGTGACTCAGTTCAAGAAGGGTGACAAGGTTGTCACTCTGTTCAACCAGCAACACCAGTATGGTCCTATCGATGGCCGCGGTGCCAGCTCTGGTCTTGGAGGTGTTATTGACGGTACCCTCCGTCAGTACGGTGCCTTCAACGAGAACGGTCTGGTCAAGAGCCCCGAGAACCTCAACCACCTCGAAGCCAGCACTCTCTCCTGCGCTGCTCTGACGAGCTGGAATGCTTTGTATGGCTTGAAGCCTTTGCAGCCTGGTCAGACTGTGTTGGTACAGGGAACCGGAGGTGTTAGCATTTTCGCTTTGCAGGTAAGAGTCCCATGCCCAGGGCTTGTAGAACACACCAAGGCTGACGCAGATACCTCACTAGTTTGCTAAAGCCGCCGGGGCAAGGGTCATTGCTACTACCTCGTCCGAGGAGAAGGCGAAGAAACTGAAGGAATTGGGTGCCGACCATGTCATCAACTACAAGACTGAGCCCAACTGGGGTGATGTGGCCCGCAAGCTGACTCCTGACAACGTTGGTGTCGACCACATTATCGAGGTCGGAGGCAGCGGTACTCTCAACGAGAGTTTCAAGTGCATCAAGTTCGAGGGTGTGATCAGCATCATCGGATTCGTCGGTGGCGTTGACCCCAACTCCATGCCCAACGTCCTCGATACCTTGAGCCACATTTGTACTGTCCGTGGTATCTATGTTGGTAGCAAGGCTATGATGAACGACATGGTCCGGGCCATTGAGGCCAACAACATCCACCCGGTTGTGGATGAGAAGGTCTTCACCCTGGAGCAGACTCGGGAAGCCTACGAGTACATGGTGAGTGGCTTGTTCGCGCAATGTTATGATTAGATGCTAACATGATGAATAGTGGGGACGCAACCACTTTGGCAAGCTGGCCATCAAGATCGAATAAATATGATACTGGCGAGGCAGCTTCTTAGATACGACGTAAATTGTATGATTGCACGAATACCAATATAATTTATTACACTTTCATATGTATTATGAATGTCAACAAAATTCTCTCGTTATGGGTGTAAGAACTATATAGCGAACCAAAATGCACTGCATACCAAGTCCAGAAACGACACGGTGCTAGCAGTGACAGTAAATCCAACAAAAAGGTACTTGCAAAAAAGGGCTGATTATCTACCATGGAATCCCAAATTCAAATCAAGCTGATCAACAACTCATTGACTGTCAACGTTGAGTCCAGCAAGGTCATCCTGCAAGCCAATCAAGGACGAGGAAGGTCTCCCCTCCCCGCATCGCCACCTCATCTTGCGCCTCGACTTCTTTCATCATCATCACCGCAACGACTCCAGCTTCCTTCATCCGTCAATCCAAGTTGACGTGAGCCTTCCAGTATTTCCGACGAACCTTACTTTTTCACATCCAATTCTTATCAATAGCCCCCGCAATCAGTCCAGATGCAAGCCAACACAAGACATAGATCGACCTTGCCGATCTACGGACCCGATCGCAAGAACATCAAAAAGTCCCAGATAAAATTCATTCGTCCAGCACAAATGAGTTTGCTTGCTCGAGTAACGTGCTATCCTCCCTTGGGTCAAATAACATGTCACCAAAGGAGGTCCAGGAGCTCGGGATCCACGGAACCTGATACGGTAGATAATAACTCCCGTCTTCCATGACACTGCCGAATGATAGCTGATTCCGATAGATCAATTTCACCGTGGTGCTAGAATCAAGCACCTCATTCCCCGTGCAGCCCTGGGATATCCAAATATGGCACAACATCTCTAGTGCTGAGTGGACCGCAACTTCACTCGAGAGTCGCGGGTCTACCGTGGCACCGCTCATGAACGGCAGCGAGGAAGAATATAGTTACTTCCGTAATGTCTTCTCAGGGAAAATAGCTCTCCCGTCAGGTCCTGGGAATGCACAATTCACTGTTCGCTATCGAATCAATCCAGATGCCGAGTGGCAATGGGTGAACCAGCAACAGGGTGCAAGTGATGGGATACTGGTATTCGGCTCACAGAAGTCGGAGGCCACTTCGCTGGCGACGACTCCAACAGAGTTCAGAGAATATTTCGAGGGAATGTCTGCTGATATCGACATTGAACCAAGAAAAAGCGAATCTCCTGGTTCAAATTTGTGGCATCTTTCGGGAAAAGCCGAACCAGCTCATGCAGGCGAATCCGGCTACAAAGAGCTGGCTCTTGGGGTTCCTACATCAATCCTGCGGTATTTCTCCCTAGTGCGGATCTGGGCTCCATGGCTCGGTCCAAGACACGGACAAGGGAAATTCGAATTGTCCGAAGAAGCTATATTGTGCTCGTTTCTGCGGACTGACGGAGTACATATTGTGCTTCTTGGGTTGTCTGGGACGAATAATGTCTTGACCACTTTTGGATCAGGCGAAAATGGGGAAGTAATTGTCAAATCTCTCAGTGACAATCCAGAGCCGTCTACATTCCAGATACTAGCATCAGCTGCGGAGGATTATGAAGTTGCAATGAGCGCAATCGTATACGAAGCTCGCAAGCTCGCAAGGCCCTATGCCGAGCAGGAGGCATCTGATCACAAGCGGGCTCCGGTTTCGCCCCCACCGGACGATATAGTGGTGGTAGAAAAGGATGTCAAGGCACAGTGGATGGCTGAGTGGTACGACGGCTTAACCTACTGCACTTGGAACGGATTGGGTCAGGACTTGACAGAAGAGAAGATCCTTCGCGGTCTGGACTCACTGAAGACTCATGGAATCCAGATCGCTAATTTGATCATTGACGATAACTGGCAAACGCTGGACGAGGCCGACTCACAATTCAAGAGGGGATGGAGGCAGTTTGAAGGAAATCCAGCTGCCTTTCCCAAAGGCTTCAAGCAGACCATTGAAGCCATTCGTCAAAAGCATCCCAACATCGAACACATCGCAGTTTGGCATGCAATGCTCGGATATTGGGGAGGCATTTCATCGGAAGGTGATCTTGCTAAAATATACAAGACGAAAAGAGTAGAAATCAAAGTGCCTGCTGTGGGAGGAGCTATCTCGCATGCGTTTGAGAATGGCTCGGTGCTGGCAATTGACCCAGATGATGTCCAGAAATTCTACGACGACTTCTACAGATATCTTGCCTCCATTGGAGTTGACTCTGTCAAGGCAGACGCCCAGTTCTTTCTCGATCTGATCAAAGACCCAGAGGACCGGAGAAGATTTATTACCGCTTACCAGGACGCATGGTCCATCTCCACGCTGAGACATTTCAGCTCAAGGGCTATATCCTGCATGTCAATGTTCCCACAAGCCATTTTTCACTCACAGCTTCCAACGACCAAGCCTACTATCCCTCTCCGAAATTCAGACGACTTCTTCCCCAACATCGAGTCATCCCATCCATGGCACATCTTCTGCAACGCCCACAACGCCCTGTTGACCCGCTACCTGAACGTCGTCCCCGACTGGGACATGTTCCAGACAAGCCACCCGTACGCCGGTTTTCACGCCGCGGCACGTTGCGTCTCCGGAGGACCAGTATACATCACGGACGAGCCCGGTAAGCACGACGTCTCCTTGATAGACCAAATGACCGCCAAAACCATACACGACGGAACCGTAATCCTCCGCCCAAGCTTAATCGGTCGTGCCATGGACATCTATCACGACTACAACGAAGGCCACATAGTGCGCGTAGGTACATATACAGGCTGGGCCCGAACCGGCAGCGGCATCCTCGGTCTTTTCAACATCTCCACTGCCGAGAAATCCACCATAACCCACCTCCTCGACTTCCCAGGAATCCACCAAGACTCCCAAGGCGAGTACATCATCCGCGCCCACACCAGCGGCATGATTGCCTCGGACTTACGCGTCCCGAATACGGAGTCATCCCTAGTCACGGTAACTCTGCCACCGAAGGGCTGGGAAATCCTAACAACATACCCAACCTACACCTTCAACCTGAAGGCCAAGAAACATGCCTCCAAAACTTCCCCAGAAACAAAAGTAGCAGTCCTAGGCCTAATCGGCAAAATGACCGGCGCAGCAGCAACCATCTTCTCTGATATCTACGTTGAAGATAACGGCCGACTGCGATTCGACGTTAGTCTGAAGGCTTTGGGAGTTTTGGGGATCTATTTCTCCGATCTGCCGGACTGGAGTGTTGATGACAACTTCATGGTGATGATTCTGGGGAGGCCTGTACCGAAGAAGACTGTCTGGAAGGAAGGTGGTGATAAGGGGAGAGTGGTAGCGGTGGATATTCTGACTGCGTGGAAGGAGATGGGTTTGAAGGCTGGGTGGAGTAATGATGTTCTTGTTGAGGTGTTTGTTGGTTGAGACATTTATAAAGGGGGTATACATATTATAAGGTTCTCGTCAGAGGATATTAGTACAGCATGGTATAGAATAGACTGGGTATATACCGAGATTTCGCCAAGCAAGACAATGGATTAAGAGTAGTTTTTCTGAGCAGAGTATCCAAGAGAGCGTATTCACTACTCAGTAGCAGCTAGTGGTGGAATATTCAACTGTTAGAAGCAATACTAGACGCTGGACGAGCGAGGATGTTATTGTTTGTGCAATATTACATGAACTGAACAGTTTCAATATCTGGATACAATTCACATAGTATATACCATTCTGTCATTAATCATACTGCCATGATAGCACTCAAAATACCAACAAACCCCTCCATACCAGGCTTAGAAACATCGCAACAATTTATCCCACTCCACAACTACACTCCCTTCCAGACAAAGAAAAACCATCTAATAATCCCCCGTCGGCAACCCCCTAACCGGCACATACTGACCATGAAACCCAAACGCAACTGGCCCAGCCACCCTCGCCCTCCCTAGCTCCACCAAACTCCTCGCATCCAAACAAAGCAAATAACTCTTGCCTGTCAACCCATCCAACACCACACTAAGCAACACCCCATCATCCTCATTCTCATCCCCATCCACACCATCCGGATTCGGAACGAAGATCGGTTCTCCGGGCGACTGGGCATGATGGGACCATACCTTCGTTTCCCCGGACTCATTATCGAATTTGATGATGCTGTCGAAGAGCGTGGATTTGCCTGTGTCTGCGACGGCGTACATGTAACGGTGCTTGCGGGTTACGTAGGCCGGGTGCATGGTGGGGAGTTCGGGGGAGAAGGGTTTGCAGGAGGTGGATTCGAGGAGGGCTTCTGAAGGTTCTTGGGGGTTGGGGTTGGCTGTTGATGAAGTTGGGATACTAGGGAGTCGGAAGCGGGAGACGGATGAGCAAGTCTCGTCTGTTCTGGGCTTGGCGTGGGGAGAGTCGGAGAGGAGGTACTCGTAGTAGAGTTTGTGCATGAAGTCCGCGGTGTCGAAAGTGACGAGTTCGGCGACGATGTCGGTGTTGCCTTCCTGGGTTGTTTCCTGCCATGCGTTGATGGTGTGGAAGCAGAAGAATGGTCGGCCGGTGTATGTGGCTACGAGACCTCGTTCGCCGGTGCGGTCGACGACGTACCATGTTGCTGGGAGGGAGGGGTCGAAGGGTTTGATGGCGTCGAGGAAGCTCGTGGAGGTGGAGCCGAAGTCGGCGGGGGAGATGTGGGCGTTCCAGACGCAGAGGACGACGTAGTCTGCTGTGATGAGGAGGGAGTGTAGGTAGGCTGGAGTTGCGGGGAAGGATGCTAGGATGGTGGTTTCGTTGGTTGATGCGGAGGTGCGGAAGATGCGGTAGGTAGAGACCGGGCCAAGCTCCAGGTTGTAGTTGAAGATGTCGCCGGTCTTGGGGTCGGAGCGGGCGTGTGCGGCTGTGCTGGGACCTTTCAGGTCGGGGTGGAGGTTCTCTTGGCTGGCGAGGGTGATGGGTTCGAGGGTCTCCGGGTCGAGCTGCTTGAAGGCGTTGAAGTCAGTTTTTGCGTGCAGGGTTTTGATCCCGGAAGATGTGTCCCAGCGGTGATTGTTGGTTGAATTATCGGCGAGGCCTGGCATGTTGATGCTCAGAGTGACTCCGACATTGGCGGTCGAGGATGTGGGTTTCTCTTCGGGTTCGTACTCCGCCTGGACCTTTTGGTATACGACCTTGCAGGGATCTCGCTTTTGGCCGAAGCTGATTTTGTGCATCTCGCCGGTCTGTCTCACCTGCTCGATGAGAGCGTCGGTGGAGAAGCGGGAGTTGTACAAGACACGCACTGATGGGTGGGTGCTGTCAGGGGCTAGGAGCTGAAATCGGTGGGTTTCACTGAAGCCATCGAACCAGTGACTGGCGCGAAAAGTCTCTCCATTGACGGTATCGACCTTGTATTTGCCTGGTCCGGTGCGATAGAGGACACCAGCTGCATAGGCGGGAATCTTGCCTTCGACGGGGAGCTCGATGGGGGGTTTCTCCTCGTAGTTGGCATCGAACTGTGAGATCGAATGTTAGTGTTGAAGGTAGGAGTGTCAAGGAGGAAGACTTACGCCTTGGACATTAGGCCAATTGTTGAAGTGGTCTTCCACGCGAGTTTCCTGTATGGCGGACATTGTGTGAGCAAAGCGCTGAGAATCGCTGCGTGTGTGGTAAATTGAAGGTGGTTTCTGTTCGAGTGATTGATGATGAATTCAAGAAGAATAAGAGGTGGGATGCACGTACTATTTATCTGCCTGACTCCAGCGAGGAGTGGGTTGTGAGGTGGCTATGGTCAACCTTGTTGCAGCTCAAAGAAATTGCCCGAGCATAGCGGTGGGGGAATTCCGCCGGAGTTGGAGCTGTGATATCACCGTCTTGCTTACGGTGGGGGGTTGCCTGTCTCGCAGTAGTGTCCAAAAAAAGTAATTTCGCTGACCTGCATTTGGTATTATCCATTTTTCACATGCTTGATAGAATTCATACGCTGATAATAGCCACAAGCCCGCAATAAGCGCAAGAGCCTAAGTCCTTATATACAGTCTAATGATAGTAGTGATATAAAATGCCCTGCAATGCTCTATTCGCTGGTGTTCCCAAACTCCAAGTAGATGACTTATTCATCGATATACCACGCCTTTAATTGATGCCCCTGTTCGTAGAACAGCTGTGTCGATTCATCCCTCTGTCTGGACGCCATCGCGTAGTGCGCGAGCCTTTAGTCTCGTCGGATGGTCTGGATAGTATGGCTGGAGCCCTAGATCCCACGTGGGAAGTGCCAAATCGGGTATTGATTTTATGGGTTCGGGCTGCGATTGGTTGAAAGTCGGCGAAGGGGTGTGCTGGTTGCGCGGAGCCCCCCCGCTATCCTGCAGTCGCAAGTAAGTGCATTCCTTCCTCCGCGTGGCGCATTCTAAGCATGGCTGCCCCCCATCACAGGATTTCTTTAGCCTGGCGCAGACATCACATGCATGCCGTTCTTTGCCGCCTATTCGAGGTCCTGGGATGGCCTGACCGGCATGTATACGGGCAGAACAAGACTTCCAGTGTCGCCGCAAGACATCTCTTGACAAGCCTCCAACGTCAGTTCATGCATTGATCCATTATGCATAGCATACACACCCTCGTTTGTAATGAGAGCCGCAGAATCCGCACTTGAAAGGCTTCTGTGAGCTATCTGAGCGCCATTCATCAGCACCACCCACGGTCCTTGCTTCCAAAAAGTGTGTAAATCATACGGGTAGCTATATGTCGCTTGTGATGGTCTAAGCGATGGAAGAGTGCCGAGCAAAATTGACAACTCCATACCCCGTTCATGGCTCGGTTGTCGGTAGAGGCCTGCATAGTTGTGTAACCCACGAGGCTGGAGGTAAACAAGCAACGCGCTGTTGGTTGTAGCTGCATACACTAGGCAGAAATGACTGGAACCATGCGGGGTCGGAGCATTCGAGGGCTGCTTGCGACTGAGCTTGGAGCGGGAATCATCCACACCGGTGGGATCTGGGACCATTGATCTCCTGAGAGGAGGAGAAAAAGGAACGTAGAAAATCCAGGAGCGGAGCTGAGAAGGGCTCCGAGCGAGATGCCCCTCCCGGGTCAGCAATAAGCAGAGTGGAGGAATCCCGCAGGCTACCGAGCCAGTGCGGATTAGTGATGCGGAAGTGGAGGTGGAGGTGAGCCGAAGGATTGGAAACCCCGGCGGCATTCCCCCGCAGACCCGAGGCCGATTGGCCACATCGCGCCTCAGCCACCATGGTTTGTTCCCTGGATAGCGAATCCAGTCTCACGTGGTATATGTATTTCTTGCTAACATATATCGACTACCGATACCATATGGTTCAGTCCAGATAGTTCCGTCTATACTGGCATCGAGTAGCCATCCGTGGCAGATGATATCGTCATCTCCCTTACGATAGTTTGGCACGGGAAAAGCTATTTTCTTGACGAGCGAGTCGAACTCAACACTTTCCTCGTCTTTGGAATAGTATCTCTGCTTTCCCGACTCTCGTGATTTGTAGCAGTGAAAAAGTTGCCGTACAAAGCCTTTGTCATCCCCGAGATGGTCCTTGCCATTAACCATCTCAAACTCATCCGCTGAATCTGCAATGAGGAGCCGTTCAAGTGAGGGCAAGAAGTCAGTTGACTGCCAGCCAGACCGAACATCGCGATCCAAGCCAGAAGGTGCAACAAGGACCAGGTGTGTCAAATTTGAACATCGGCGGAGCCCCCCAATGAATTGCATGGATGTGACATCAACTTCGCACAGGGCAAGACGGCGCAGACGAGGCCATAGTGACCACACCGCTGGTTCATAATCCGCCTCCTCCAGCTGGTCGGAAGGGGTCTCCCAAATGTAGGGTAGCTTTTGCGTATCAAGGCAAAGGTCGTCTGCAGCTGAACAGAATTCCTCTAGTAGTGTCAAGCGCTTGAACGCTTCGCGTAGCATGGGGCGCACCTCCAACTCGGGGATTGACGGGTTATAGAAGCGCAGGGGTAGATCAATCACCAGCCTGGTCAAGCGGTGACAAAGGTAAAACGAGAGCGTTTCAATATCTCGCGCAACCGAGGGCCTATCGGGCTCCTCCAAAACCAGTACAAGGCCAGCTGCAGTACTTTTCTGTACTTGTGCCCCCGTATCATTTGGCCTTCGGTTGACAAGTTCTGGTGGCTCACATTCGAGCAGATGCCCCAATAACAAATCATCGTCAATCAGAAGACAGTGATTAATGAGAAGTCGTCTTGCGATCTGGCAAGTAAATCGCGAGACCAATGTCAAGTTGACCAAGGTATCGATTTCTCCTGAAAAGTCGGGATACGCCACCGGCGGATCTGGAGGGATGATAGACTCAATAATGAGTTGAATGATTTCAGGCGGAAGACGCATTGGCACCAAGGTGTCCCCGGCGATCTTGTCAGGTAAGTCTCAATGTGAAGCAACGAATGTTTTATAACTGATATTAGGAGGGACGATCGACAGAAACAGAGGGGAGAAGTTGTTCAGAGCAAAAGTCGATCTGGGCGAATGTCTCTCATGGATGTTGGCGGGGGGATGCTCGAATCCTTCTGTCCGGCAAGCAAAGTCAACAAACATGTGAAGGGCGTCGTGTTCCCCGGTCGCCGTAAAGCTATATAGAATAAACTGCGAGCATCGCGGGGGATCATAAATATCCAAGGGACTAAATACGCTGCCTAGTATAATCGACTCGGCAGAAAAATGGCCAGTTGTTGCAAAGATGCCCAGCTTCCTGGAGATCTGCCGGAGTCGTCCAGCCGGCCGATCTTGGCTTAGTGCCGGTACAGGTGATGGCTAAACCCGATCTAGCTTAGCGTGCTGTCTCCCCATAGCCACCAGTCCATCTTGTTATCCTATTTCTATATCTTCCCGTAAATACCTTTCGAACATCAGTCTAGAATAAGCTTTATTATACTTGTTATTATTATCAAGATTATTTAGCACATTACGGGAAAGGCCGTTATCAAGGATTATTTCCTGTCACTGCTCCCCAGATATATGCCGCCCAGCTTCCCATCACAAGCAACACCAAACCAGTGAAGCAGCAGATGGAGATCATTCTGCTACGCTGGTAGTGTGTCACCAAATGATGTTCCCGAAGCTTGCCGATGTACTCAGCCCCGGAGGCCATGCGTCGCTTGCGGGTCCATTGCAGAGGAGCAAGATCCCGACCGATAATGGAACCGATCAGGAGGACGATCGAAACAATCGCGCAACAGATGGCCAGAAAGAGGTAGACCCGCACGGATCGACGGTAGGAATCATTATCCGCATCTTGAAGTGCACCTGTAATGATGCCGATGATGATCGTCATCCTAAAGCCATTGGTTAGTCCCTGAATTCTCTATGTTCGTTTGGTTACTAAGGGGTCATACGCGTTGTTCATGGTAACCTTTAGTGCGTACGCAGAGCCAAAGACCGACTGATGCCAAAGAGTGGTACGGATGCCGTCGATGATAGATGTTGGACCCAGTGAAACCGCAACCGCGTACATACCGAATGCCGCGGCTGTGCCTTGTTTGGACTCGGCGAAGTTCACCAATACCATGGCGACAAAGATCCCCAAACCGCACACGCATACTGTGATAACTGTGAGTAAACTGTAGCTCAGCAGCATGAGTTAAGTACTTACGAACAGAGGCACGATGGCCTAGGATGTCAATAAAAACTCCCAAGCAGGGTACAAGGAAGAAACCTGGCTTGATTAGCGATATCTCTTGTAACGTAAAATCAGTTGATGACCTACCTGCATATTGGGCTAAAGAGCTGTACCACCCCGCCGTGATTGCATCGACATTGAATCTCTTCTCAGCTAACTCTGTGGCGTTCGAGCTGAAGACACTAGCTGTGCTAGTCTGGAACATTGAGAAGGCGAGAATAGCCCAGAACATCCACGGCAATTGGAACATCTTGCGGAGTTCGAACTTCTTGTTCTTTTCGGTCAGAGTTTCCTGGGTTGCCTTGTCTTCGCGACCACGGAAGTGTTTCTCGCAATAACGGTTGAACAGCCAGAAGAAGCAAGTTGCTGCGTTCGTGAAAAGGTTCATGAAGACGGATGTCCAAAAGACCCAAGCGAAATTACCGGTATTCTGTTCAGTGTCAGGATATTGAAAGGCTTTATCGTCGATAGTATGCATACCTTAGCGATGATGTTTGCTGTTGACTTCCCTACAAACCCTCCAATCTGTATCGGTCAGCTTCAATTCTTGCTGCGTATGGTGATCTGCTTACTTTGCCAATTGCCAGTTCAAAACCAAGGGTCGAGGCGAATCCATTGCTTGGAGGAAACCACGACGAGAACATCTTGTACTGTGCCGTTTGGGTAGCAATGTCACCCAGGGAGAGGATGATCCTTCCGCCGACCATGAACTTGAAGGATCGAACTGTGGTTGCAGCGGCCACTAGTATGGAACCAATGGTATACACGATATTGCCATAAACAATCATGCCTGTGGCAGGTTAGAATCTGCAAACTGAGAGACACATGTGTGGTATGCTTACGAGCACCTCCTACTCTGTCGGTCACAATACCACCCGGTAGAAGAAGGACGGTAGCCATAAAGTTCTCACTGGCTTCAAGTAACGAGAATTGGGTATTCGTGATGTGCATTTGCTACACCGAAGGTCAGTAACATCTCCAGTGTTGAAAGCATTGTGTAATTACCTTTTTCAGAGTACTCTTCATCGCTCCTACAACGCCGCTGCTCCAGTGAGACCCGAAACTAATGCAGGAAATGACAAATACGGCGATCAGCTTAGCGAGCAACGGTGGCGGCCGTTTTCCATTTGCATTGTCCATTACTGTGTTGTCTGTTGAATGAAACGAGTCCGAAGAGGTAGGCTCTGCAGTTGTAACCTCGGTGACTTTCTTGTCGGTCGCCATATTGCAAGGCGAGGGTAGATAAACCACCAACCAGTCGTTTTCAGGCTCACGTTTAGTCTGATGATATAAATTGGCGGCCTTTGCAGTCGTTCCTGTTTGCAATAATACCCAGCAAAAGTTCCGTCGCACAAGAACAAAAGGCGGGCAGCGAAGAAAGGAATGGATCCACACAGTCTTTATAGGAATGCCAGCAGCAGGGAGCAAGCTTGCTCAGACAAGCTAAAGCTTCTTTTCTCACCGATCGGACCCATGGTGCCAAGGGTTTACCATCAGATAAGATGCCCGTGTTTCTCCGACAGTCGCAAAAGCATCCCTTTCGAGGAAAGCCGCCCGTCTTAGGATTGCGATATTAGGCTTGGCATCTGTGAAAACCTCGATGTGCTGGAGCATGTGGTGTGCTAATATTATTGAAGCTGTGGCAGTAGTCTGCTTTCATTGGCCATATCCTGCTCATCGTGACTGATTGATAAGATTGGTGCCGTGATATGACCCACTCCGCGGACAGGTTCCGTAAGGGAAAAGCCATGAAGGGAGGCAAAAACAATGGTTTGCCAAGCCTGTTCCGCTGCTCGATGTTAATGACTAGGTCTCAAGCTCGTAATGGTGCCCACTCAGTGCGCGGATTCCCTGAGAAGAGCGCGCCGTCCGCTCAGTCTGCCTCTTCCCCCGATGATCAAAACCTGTCGCAGGCCTGTTGGGATCCAGACTTAGGTCTCCGGTCTCAACATGCGTGCTCTGTCTTCAGATATCATGTGTGTGTTGATGCTTGCCAGTCTTTCAACGCTCAAGCTTTCGCCATTCATGGTTCTTGCCTATGACAGGAGACCCTTCCGCCAAGCTACAAAATTTTAGCCTATTTGATGTGTCCGCCATGTGCATTCAGGATTAAGTATTAAGGTTAGTTGGAATGCTCCCCACCATAGCACGTGGAATCATCACCAGTCGAAACTCGGAACAAACAGGTGAAGAATCTTTAGACGTAATTACTTGCTCAGCTTGCTCGAGTGGGTTGTTCCACCTTCCAGGGACCACGTCGTCGGAGAACTCAACCTCCGAATAGTGGGGACAATGACACAGGATAGGGACTAACGTCCGATCCAGGAACCCGATCGGAAGAATGAGATGCAAACGGCCAAGGATACTTAACGGACCAATAATTGATGAAAACTGGTTTCTCTCGTTCAGAAGATGGGTAGTGGTGCCAGGCACCAATATGTCCTTTGTCCTTCGAATCTTCTTCCAGATTTAAGAGGCCTCCTCTTCATCCCCCACGTCGACAAAGGACAATGTCTGTCGTAGAGTGCCTACCGATGCTTAGAAAAATGAACATGATAACATCTGCTGGGTAACTCCGGACAAGTCTTTCACATACTATATTCACAGATCAGCGGTAACTGAAAATGCATTACTTCACGCCAGAATGAGGCAAAGGCACCAGCAAAACTAATGATGAAGATAGCCCTGCCGGCCAGTTCAAAAGTCAGCATTTTGAATTGTACCGCCATGAAAGACCTACTGTGAAGATACCTTCCAAGGCCTATATCGTCGCCTGCATGATGCTAAGTGAAAATAAGTAGACCTGAGCAGGGATGCGTGAAATTTCCCGTTGTGTACGGGAAGTTCCATCAAGAGAAACTCTCCCACGCAGGCTCATCCTCCAAGGAACCACCCACGCCCATATAAACCGCCTCGAGAAGGTCTGACGCTAGTTGATAGATGCTTTTCGTAGCATAACTTTACGCTTCTCAGCCTAGGAACTTCCCATTCCTTCTATAACAGCCGACACCCTTGTACTTACCATTTAAGCGACTTGCCACTTGAACAATCCTTATTAGTTTCTCTGGGCACCAGAGGTCTCCCCCCTCGCTATCGAAGCCCCAGACAAGAAAAGGTATCATTCGTCCTCAAGATGACGTTCGAACGACCCTCCTCGCCCCTTACCATTGACGGCGGGAGGCTTGTATGTCGCGAACACCTCCTCGTTATCTGCGCTATGTGCTGCGTGGATTACAGCAAGATGAGAGAGGACATCGAGATGTGGGAAGCGGGCGATGACTATAATAACCATGTCGTTCAGGACATCCAAATGGAAGAAGCGGGCGATGCTTATAATGACAACAACAGTTCTACCAAAGCCACCAGAAACGAGAGACAACAACCCTCGATGAACCCCCGATCAATGAAGATCGATGAGCCAGACCGAAAGTCCAACAAGAGACATAAGGGTCGACACGGCAAGGAAAGCCGAATACAGCCTGTCTTTCCCCCGAGATTCCTCCCTCCAACACCAGAGGATACTCCACGATCACTCTTCAAACCTCTCGTTTTCGTATCAGAGGGCAGGCCTTCGATACGCCGATTCGTTAGAAGAGAAAACCACTACCAGTGTCTGGTATATACAGCTGGCGCTTGCTATGATAATTGGAAGGGGGATGGGAACTATGCCAAAGCTGGCTGGTCATTCGTATACAGACCACAGAACCCATCACGCAACATCACTGGTGGGGTTGCTGGTCGCCTCGAGTTGATGGGACCGACTAGAGTCTATCATCAACAGACGAGAACTCGTGCAGAGCTGCGAGCTGTGATTGCGGCCTTGAAGTATCTGTCTCATGACGGCAATACGTTTGACAGCGTGGTTGTCGCCACGGACTCAAGTTATGTTGTCAACAATGCAACAATTTGGATCCGCAAATGGCTTACAAGGGATTGGAAAAATGCTGGTGGCAGACCGATCAAGAATAGGGACTTATGGGAGGCGTTGCTGAAGGAGGTGAGGTGTTGCTATGTGCAGGGAAGAGATGTCTATCTGTGGCACATTGATAGGTTGCTAAATCAGGACGCGGTTAGACTGGCTAATTGGGCAACTGTACCTGACTCGGCTCCTATTGAGTTCGTGGAGGAGTTTCCTCCTTCGTGGTGATCGATTATGTGGGGATTTTATCTACGGTTCTATCGTAAGCCATGCTTCTCTGGACGTCAGTTTCGGTAATAATACTCTTTTTTTTTCTATTGATCTGCAGTTATCATTGTAGTATATACAGAAACGACCGGCAATAGCAATCTTCAATTACAATTCTAACATGGGCCGAGCCCATCAAGTCCAGGAACATTTTCTCAGCAATTTCGTCGAAGTCTTGAAAACTCAAGGGAACGCACAGGGAATAGGTTGGACACGGGGTTTGCACCAAACAACTGCTGTTTCGTAGCGGCCATCATCGTAGTAGTGTCCATAGAAACAACCGGCAATAGCAACCTTAAATGAAGATGCTAACATGGGCAGAGCCCCATCAAGTTCACGAGAATCTCTTCAGCAATTTCTCGAAGTCTTGGAATCTCGAGGGATAGTACAGTGAATGGGTTAGACACAGGGATTCCACCAAACAACTGTTGTTTCGTAAAGCAGATAGATTCTTCGATGGGTAGAGGATCGGGTTTCGGAAAGACGGCCTATTCATCCAAAATCAGTAAACTTGACTTAACAAAGAAGTAGAAATGTACCTACCAGCTCACGAATAAGGAGGCTACCTGTGTTTCCCCGTCCCCAGACTTCAATAGATCCTTTGACCTTGTTGTTACGCACCTTGCTCCACTTCAAGAGTATAACATATTCCACTTCAACTGTGCCGCCCAACCACAAGTCCTTGTCTATTCGGAGACGCGGAAAACTTTCGGACCATCCTGATTCAATCACAACTGATGGCGCTCTATCGGTACGGGCGGAAAGGTATAGGTCTGGCTCTTTCGACGAAGATGTGTAAGCACCGATGAATCCTTCAAATCCTAGATCTTTTCGTCAGAACAATTGAGTTATTAGGTATTCTAAGACTTACTCGTTCCCACACCGAAGGCAATCTTGCGACGTTCACCCTTCTTGACCAAGCCGTTATAAGCCCAATCCAACATGGCGGACATAACCCACTGCTGGTGAGCGTTATGGAGGAAGTTCGGCATAACACGGATCCACAGGTTTTTTCAACCGAGTTGAAACTGACTCTAAAGCAGGAAATCGTTGGTAAGCTCATATGTATACTTATCTGCGAGCTTACCTAGAGCTTCTTCTCTCGATTTCTGGATGTTCTGCCAGTGTCCTAGCGACGAGCAAACCGTCCTCAGGCTCAACTTCTTCGTACGTTAACTCGGTATACTCAACCGTTGATGGAACGAACTTGACGATTTCAGCGACTATCTTTTGGGCTACTGGTCGAGGAAGCTTGACACTGAGGGGTGGCTCCGGAGAAGGAGAGCGTGCAAGAACTCCTGGTGCCATGGTAGACGAGGTAGACATATTCTGAATAGATGATAGATGAAACGAGGTTGGGAAGATGGATGGCAATTTTCTGGGGAGGGAAATAAGTGAGGGGAGAAGGAAGGAACAAGTTGCTCGATGAGGTGGGAAGTCTGTCATCAATACAGCCAGTCAAGCACATCATCTAAATGTAACCACTTCGCTATTCACTTTCAACCCGGTTTCTCCACCTTTCTCTACGGTGCTACATGAATCCCTGTTTCTCTTGATGTCAAGTCTGGTCGGGCTTGTTTACGGTGGGCTAGTCGTGTGGATCCTTAAAATGAACGAACACATAGGCGTTTAATGATGATATCTTCTGCTTTAGGAATGCAAGGCCATCCTCTCCAATCAATCTGGTGACTAGTAGTTACAACATAATGCAGATACCCAGCTGCTAAAATGGACTTTGAAACCAACGTGATGACTTACGCCCATCATGCTCGTACTCCTTTTCCTTCCGCCCTTTATCCTTCTCCCTTCGTTCCTTCTCTTCCCTCTGATCTTTCTTCTCCCTCCGCTCTTTCTCTTCTCGCATTCTCTGCATTTTTTGCAACTCATTGTACTGTTTTCCCGTTTTCTGCAGTTGTTGTTTCTGGATCTCGATCGCCCGCTCATTTGCTTCTATTAGACTAGACTGCAGTTGTTGGATTTGTTTCTGATCATCCATAATTATCTTTGCAGAAATTTCGGGCTTTTCTGAGTCACCCACAGAAAGCTCGGGGTCACCATATTTGACTTTCTCCCCAGACAGTTCTTGAGCTGATATTTCGAGATCCTTACGGCGGCGATCTAGTTGCTCGAGTCTCATCGTGGCTTCATGAATATCACTCTGAATGTCCTTGACGGCCTCCTCGTCCCCTTCCCCTCTTGCTTCATCCAGGCTCTGCATGAGCGAGGAGTGCTCCCTCTCGGATCTCTCCTTGGCTGTCTGCAGCTCAGCTTGGATATACTTACCAGCTTCGGTCTCGTCCAGTCGCAAGTTATGAAGCGCGAGTTGTCTGACAATCTGCAGATCGACGCCCCCCCCAAGATCGCAAATGAGATCCAGGATCTCCAAAGCCGACTCTTTAGAGCCCTTGTGTCTCATACACAGACTACCGTGATCAATCAACGGTCCCCAAAATTGGGGTTGCTTCTGCAATTCGGCTTCCCTTCGCTCACCAACTTGCTGCTCCACTTCGCTTGGTCCGAGTTCATTCCACATGTTTGTGACTAGAACAATTCGATGGTAGTTTTCGATCCCGCAGAGTGCTTGAAACATATGGAGGTTTTTTAAAGCAGCTCCTCCGATCCGCGGATCAATGATGCGGTGCAAGTATATCACACCGGCCAGTTTCCAGCCCTTCTGGCGCCAGTGGACCAGGGAAGAAGCAATTTCTTTGAGAATCTCAATGTCAGAGCGATTTGTATCGTTGAATCCAGGAGTGTCAAGAAAGAACAATCTATCTCTTGACGGGTGTCTGACACGGTACATCTTGCAAATAGTGGTGCCTGGACTAAAGTCAACCTTCTACCAGGAAAGTGGGTGATCACCCAGCTGATAACTCACATGAATTTAAACTGTCACTGATTGCAACATGCTCATCGGCCAGTAGTGAGATGAACGTGCTTTTCCCTGAGCCAGTTACCCCCATGACAGGAACAAAAAGGCTTTCTTCCTCGCCATCGATAGGCTTTGGCCGTTGAGAAGTCATCCGGTCCGACCCCATCGTTTCCAGGTGATACAAATCTCCTTTCCCCTGGCGTTCAGACTTGTTGGTATATCAGTTACCCGTGTGTTCGCAAATATTGCTATCCTAGCTTCCGGACTCGGGTATGAATAGCTCTTCAGGACTCGGATGTCGCCATTGCAGTCAGGTGCGGGCAAGTGTTCAATCATGATATAGCTGCCCAAGAAAAGGCAAGGATAAGAAAATGCCAATGGGTAAAGTGACATGGCATGACGTGGCAGTAACCGAATCACTTTCGTTCGCAGCCTGACCATTTCGCGGCTGGACTACGAGCCCCGCAGCTCTGCATATGGATGCCTTAACCACGGCAAGATCAGCGGCATGAGAAAGGTGATATTGGCGACCCCTGGTCTTGAAAACGATATTAAGCTGGGTTGTCTTCTGAACTTGCTACCAAAGCGCTATTTTGGAGTTCACCATCTTGCCTAGTATTTGGATTGAGCGCACAGAAGCCATTCTTAGTTTCAAGTTACACCAATTCCTATCACAGAGGCATTGAAGCTCGGTGTTCATCCGGTCGGGTAAAACAAGATGGCACTCAACACTCAAGAGATAACCCTAAAGTATGTGGACCCTTAAAGCCTGGAGGGGGTGGGCCACCCTAAGCCAGCATTTAGAAGGACAGAATCACTGACTGACACTCCACTTTCCCCCCTTCTCTTCACAAACACAGACCGAATGACCTTGTTATTGCGGTTATGGGAGTCACGGGCGTGGGGAAGAGCACATTTATTTCATACTTTAACTCAGATGCAACCACCGGTGATAGTTTGATCTCTTGTGAGTAATGGACCAGCTGCATTATCATGTCCATGTAAACCTAGAAGGTCTCTTTCCCTAACCATATGCTGCGAGATAGGCACCACTACCGTCGGGGTGTATCCCGCCACGATCGACTCCCAGGACATTTATCTCGTTGATACCCCCGGCTTTGACGATTCATTGCGTCCCGATACCGAAATTCTACGAGAAGTGGCGGATTGGTTGAATCAGACCAACCAGGCCAACATCAAGCTTGCAGGTATTGTCTACCTCCATCGAATCTGTGATACCCGCATGTCCGGCGCAAGTGCGAAGAGCTTGCGGCTGTTTAAGAAGGTCTGTGGAGAGCAAGGCCTTCCCTGTGTCGTTCTTGCTACGACAATGTGGCACCAACCGCCCACCGACCTAGAGGTGGCACGAGAGCAGGAACTGAGCTCCAAGGAAGGGTTTTGGAAAGAGATGGTGGAGAAGGGTAGCGAGATCCGGCGCCAAGATGATGGGAAAGTCTCGGCAACCAACATTATTGAATATATTTTGAAGCGGCGACACCAAATCACGTTACAGATTCAGGATGAAATGGCAGAGGGCAAGAAGCTAGACGAGACGGCGGCCGGTCGGGAAGTAGACGCCGACATCGTGAAGTTGAAGAAGCACTACGAGAAGGAGCTGGCTGACTTGCGAAGAGAATTGCGCGAGGCGCAGGATAGAAACGATGTGCGGACTCAGAAGCAGATCATGGCGGAGCGGGCTGAAACAGAAAGGAAATTACAGGAACAGGAACGGAAGCGAGATCAGCTTCGAGTAAGCATGGAAGAGCTTCGGAGACAACGAGATGAGGAGATGCGTGAGCACCGAGAGATGGCGTTACAGCAACAGTTGGATCACCAGCGAGCAGTTTTGAAGCAAGAGAGCGACCTTCACGAGCTGAGACTTCGCAATGAGTATGAAACAAAGTTGGTCCAACAGGCCTATACAGGTCAGATCACTCGGCTCGAGGAAGAGCTGGAAATGCTGAAGTCGCGAAAGGAAAGGCGTGGATGTGTGGTCATGTAATTCCTACAGCGATCTCATTTCTTTGTTCTTCTCTTTATTCAATTTCGTCGAATCTACCGATGCCATATAGAACCACATAGGCCAAAAGATTCCGGGCTTCTGTTAGCATCCTGGTGTGACACGCTGATTGTCCTCTACTGATTTCCCATACAAAGTCTAGTCCCCTGCATAATTGCTCTATCACTCCACTTCTCGCTAATCCAAGTCGGACTACTGAGCATGAGACAGTGCGTAAAAAGGTGGCATACAAATGATGGTCATGATTCAGAGACAGCCTCGTCTGACTGGTACCCAATCTACCCGAGATTTCCGTGAGTTTCCTGAAATACTTTTTTTCCCTTTAACGTTCAGGTGCGGGGTATAGTATAGTACTGATCTGAAGCATCTTGCTCCCATGTAGGAGTCTTGAGATAACTAGTCCAAACTTTATTGGTGGTTGACCCCACCCGACATGTCTTTGCAGGGCGTTTCGGAACACCTTTTCAATCTTTACACATTGCTCCCATGGCCACGTCAGGCGGTTAGGGATCTTCCCTTTTGCCCATGCACCTATGGCAACAATATGAATGGGCACGTTCAAGCCCAACACAGGCCGTCCAGTTGCGAGCAATGACCCTTCCCGTACGTCGGCCCAACATTCAGCCTTCGCCTCATCTGTGAGCGTGATATACTAGCCTCAGAGACATTACTGTTGCTTGAAAGTTGGAAGACTGAGTTGTGTTTGAAAGCTATAAGCTACTGGATTCTCTACCTTGGTTAGCCAAAGGTTCGGGGCCAACGTGGGACATCATCACACACATACATACCCGAGTTGAGAATCTGTGCTACTTTTCTAACGAAATACCATCCCCAAAATTGAGGAGAGCCAACTACGATAGAGCAGGCTTCGAATAAAGCGATTATCTGATAACATAGGTCATTTCGGTACTCTGGAACATGTCGAAGTTGACCATGGAGGGCTTTACACGTGATAGCTATACGGTAGGATGGATTTGCGCATTACCAAAGGAGCTCACCGCAGCAGCGGCCATGTTGGATAAACAGCATCCAAACCTTCAGAAACCTCAGAATGACACCAATAACTATACTCTCGGCAGTGTGGGAGAACACAACGTTGTCATTGTATGTCTGCCTAAGGGGGGAATTGGGACAAACTCCTGCGCGACCGTTGCAACTATTATGCTCCAAACCTTTCCCAACATCAAGTTCAGCTTCATGGTCGGTATTGGAGGTGGCGTACCTGAGCAAGTCCGCCTCGGCGACGTAGTAATCGGCACCCCGGCCGATGATCACTCTGGGGTTGTGCAATGGGACTCCGGGAAAACGGAACAAGGACAGTTCAAGAGAACAGGAAGCCTTAACCGTCCCCCGAATGAACTCCTCACCGCTGTTTCAAAGCTCGAGCAAGAACATCTGACCAATAAGACGAAAATCCCTCGATTCTTGGACCAGATGAAATATGACCACCCAAACCTGCAATCGGGGTATCTTACGTCGGCGAATCTGGAGGACGTGCTCTTCCGGGCGGACTATGGGCATGTCAATAATGGTAGCAGTCAGAATGGCCAGGGCTGTGAATCCTGTGATCGAGCATATAGTATTCAACGAGAACCTCGCCAAATGAAGGTCCATTACGGTCTTATTGCCTCCGGAAATCAGGTGATAAAAGATGCAAAGTACCGGGATGAAATCAACGGAAGGTTTGATAACAAAGTCCTGTGCTTTGAGATGGAGGCAGCTGGTGTGGGAAATAACTGGCCATTCATCGTCATTCGAGGAATCTGCGACTATGCAGACTCGCATAAGAACAAACAATGGCAGGAGTATGCGGCTTCTGTCGCTGCTGCCGCAGCAAAGGAACTTCTGCTGACGGTGCCTACTTCGGCTGCAACACTTCTACCCCCGATGATGACAAGTAAGGATGTATACCAATAGAGGTTAATGGTTGTTCTATGTTCTGACCGCAACTTCTTCTATTACAGAGATGTTGAGTTCCGGGTTTGACCTTGTGAAAGGTATGTTCACAGAATTCATTGCAGGAAGCGACTACCGATGGGAATTATTTCTCACTGTTAATTAGGCTTCTTCAAAACCGGCTTGAGGGGCAGTGGGCAATTGATAGATACGCAACAAGGTCCCAATAATAATAATCCCTCTGAACTACAATATGAGAGCAATGAAGCCGAGCGAAGTACAGGTAGCCTTGGTTCCACTGATGAAGATCAACATTCGCCTCAACCAACTCCAAGCTCCACTTCATTACCAACTGCGAATAAGGGCACTGTTCGTGACCAAACATCCCGTGAGGCAAAGCCAGAGATATTCGATGTGTTCATTGGTGTCATGGGAATGACAGGAGCCGGAAAGAGTACATTCATATCTCTCGTCACGGATCAGGAGGTGGTGATAGGGAACGATCTAAAAGCCTGTATGAAGCAAATCCTTATCCACGGAAACAACCTGGTGTCCGCAGCTAATCTTTGTCTGGAATGGTGGCAGGCACCCAGAATGTGACTATGTACCGCTGTAAATTCAGTACCTCCTGCAACATATGGTTGATCGATACACCTGGGTTCGATGACACAAACCGAACAGATAGCGAAGTTCTAAAAGAGATTGCCGGATGGCTCGCCGAATCCTTCTCCCAGAAGGTTATTCTGAATGGCATCCTGTATCTACATCGGATCATGGACAACCGGATGCCCGGCTCAGCCAAACGAAACCTCTTTATGCTGAAGAAGCTATGTGGTAAAGATGCTTTGAGGAATACCATCTTGGTCACTACTATGTGGGATCTTGTCGACCCGGCCGACGGTGACAGGAGAGAGAAGCAACTGATTACCACCCCAGAGTACTGGGGAGATATGATTGCAGCAGGCTCACAAAACCTTCGGCATGACAATACCTATGAGTCCGCAATGCGTCTAATTAATCTCTATGCGGGTTCCCATTCAACCAAAGAGAAGAAGGTACTCGCTATTCAGCATGAAATGGTAATAGAAAAGAAAGCCTTGGATGAGACAGACGCTGGAAAAGCGGTTGAAGACGCATTAATCAAAGAACGATCTAGATGGAGACACTCCGGCCTCAGGCCTCACTGTGGAAGCCGAAGCCCATATCTGATCAGGTCTATCAGTAGAACCTGTGTTGGGAGAAGCCACCAGCTGGGCTTTCGACCGCATCCTGTCTGGCGAGACCAACGTCAAGGGATACCTGCTCATGTAATTCCTGTATGCCCGGATTGTGACACCCCTAAAAGGTCGGAACAAAGAACTAGCTGTAGAGAAACACCAATCAACGACGGAGACAGACAGACTGTGCGTAGCGGTTTTGCAACATCGTATGCTGTCCAAGATGGGACAGAAGCATGGACTTGAAATGGTGTCATTGGGGACACCGGTGGAAAGTGGGGATGATGAGTTAATAGCAAGATTCTGGCTGGATTCGCTACTGGATGAATAGAAGTTGACTCCTACACAGGGAAGTTCTGACCTATTTGAGCTAGGCGAACCTGGGTCTATGGATGCACTGTCGTACGACGTCATTTTTTGGACTCTTGTAATGCCCTGCACACCAAACAGCAATTGCCTAGCCAGATGTATCCTACAACCAGTTGCATGATACATACACGCTGGCATAAAACCGAAGTAGACAGGCAACGGCCTTGCTATCGTCTCACATACACCAATACCTCATCGCAAATATCATACATTACTGCTTTCCCAAGCTCTCGCCCAACTCCGCAGCTCTGTCCGTCGCCGCCTTAACCGCCTGATCCACGATATCCGCAAAGTTCAGCTTCTCAAAAGTCTGCAACGCGGCATACGTCGTGCCATTCGGGCTAGTAACATTCTTCCTCAGCTGAGCAGGCTCATCATCCGACTCAACCAGCATCTTTCCAGCACCGAGACAAGTCTGCGCGGCCAGCCTCGTAGCCTGCTCCTTAGTCAAACCCAGAGCCGTCGCACTAGCAACCAGATGCTCAACCATCGCGAAGAAATACGCCGGACCGGATCCTATCAAACCAACTATTAGCCTCATCCCACCCCTCCCCCAAAACCAAACCCCAAAGAGAAAAAGAAGGAGAACCACATACCAGACAACCCCGTAACCACATCCAACAACTCCTCCCTATCCACCCACTCCGTAACCCTACTCACACTCGCCAACAACGCCTCCACCAACCCCTTATCCTCCTTCCCAACCTCCACTCCAGCAAACGCACCACTCGCCCCCTCCGTCACCAACGCCGGCGTATTCGGCATAACCCTGACCACCGGGGCCACCTTCCCGCCCTCTACACTCAACCACTTCTGCAAACTCTCCAGCGTAATCCCCGCAGCAATGCTCACCACAATCGGGAACTTCGCTCTCGCCGTAGCCGTCCATTCTTGACGGAGTTCCTCGCACACCGTCTTCGCGACTTGCGGCTTCACAGCCAGGATGACGACGTCAGCGGAGGACGCCGCCTCGGTGTTGGATGTCGTGACGTTCACGCCCAGCGCGGCGATCTTGTTCCGGTTCACTTCCCATGGCTCGGAGACGTGGATGTTGCTCGCGGGCACGGATTGGCGTAGTAGTCCGGAGATGATGGCCGAGGCCATGTTGCCGCCGCCGAGGAAGGCGAGGGTGCTGGTTTGGAGGGTGGGCATTTTGATTATTTTCTTTTTGCCTCTGGAAAATGGGGTTGAGGTGTTCGTGGAGGGTTGGTTTGTGAGGTGGATGGGTCAATTGAGGGGTGATGGTGGTGATGATGGTAATGGGAGGGGTAGCTCGGTGGGTGAGGGACAGACACGTGATGTTGGTTGCCCCACTAGCTAGCTAGCTAGCTTATCGCGGGGTTGATATGATATGATTAGTCATGGTGATCTATAACTAATTAGATTTGATTATTATTGATTTGGTGATTTGGTAGCTATTCAATGGGTTTTACAAATCGAGACTATGTTGAACTAATCTATGATATTCACTTGTTGTCCATTTTTGATGTTTTTTCACGGTCATCAGAACTTGACAGGTCTGGTATGAGCGGAATGTACGAACTTTAGTGATGACTCCTATGCTTCGAAATCCCAGAAACATGATCTTCTTGTGGAACTGAACATCGTAGACCATGCTATTATGATCGCGACATAAAATTCGGGATACATAATTATTACACAAATCATCTGTAAGTGTATAAGAATAGTAGTGTCCTGTCTGCGATGGCGTCTTGAACCTCGCTTGTCTCGATCTGCAGCGAGCTAGTGGTTACCAGATGCTGGCCTGCTTATGGTTGCACAAATACCGGCTACCGGTGAATTTTGAAGCAATATCGGGTTATTCTGGTGGTTGATCTTTAATGGATACTACGGCATGTGGTCCGTCACAGGACAGTCTAGACTCGACATGATAGATTGTCTCTAGATGTAAGGCGTCCTAGAATGAATGCACTAGTCAACATTCTTATATCATGAGTCCTGGGTACAGAGGCGTGATGTCGCAAGACTATGCTGTTCGTAATTCGCGGTTCAAAAGATATTGTAGGGGACTAGCATCAGCTTGTATGACTCTCTCGGGGGTTCTGAGTTGATGGTGGAGTGAGAAGAGATGCGAATATTGTGTTAGTATCAAGCTCAAATCCTTGACAAGACGATAGATATTGTCGTTTACCGAAGAAGGAATACGAAAACCGGGGTTGGGCTTGTCTTCTTCCGTTGCTGTCCCGAGTAGGTGGTTCCTTTGACTCACTCATTTAGTGACTATCATCGAACCCACATGAGACCTGTCTGTCTCATTCAAGTGCTCTAGTCTAACCCCATTGCTGGCTGTGTTCCAGCATGGCAATCTGAACCTTATGAATGTACATGTTCCGATTCTGTAGCCACTGGTCTAGCCACCGGCTCTGTTTTCTCTTCATTTCCTTGTCTCACGTCGGCATCTTTCCCGTCAAAAATACCGGCTATATGCTCGAGGCTATATCCGCGAGTCTCTGGGTAGAAGAGATAGGCCGAGAGCCAGTATCCGGCCAACACGGCCACGAACACAAAGTAGTATTTCCAGTCGATGGCCGAAAGCGCGATTGGGTTGACAAACGTGTTGAACACCGTACATCCAATGGCAGACAACCATACCATACTGAGCCCCTGTGAACGGAAACTGAAGGGCCAGATCTCACATGGGTATGCAGTGAGCATCGGTGTTCTATCAGTAAGCATCAGCCCAGTCATACATCAATAGGAAATGATCGCAATAGTTGGACAGTATTCTAGCATGAGATCACCTACAGCGCGATATCATATCCCAAGAAATATACAAAGAGGAATGGGATAACTGCAATGCCAACTGGACCCTTGCCAGTGCTGGCAAAGGCGCCTGACAAGGCAGTGATGAGGATGAAGGCTGCCAGCATGGTGCTGGCCGAGGTTATGAACAAAACCCGCCGACCGACTTTTTCGACCAGCGAGGCGCCAAGCACTGCGAAAAGAATGTTCCAGACTTGCAGGCAGGCTGAGATCAATAACTGGTCGCGCGCGTGTGTAATCCCGACAGACCTTAAGATCATAGAAAGGTAGTAGGAGACTACCCCGTTGCCCGACAATTGTGCAAATGCCCCCAGCGTAATGGTAATGAAGAGCCGATGGCGGTCTCCCGGAGTCTTGATCACGTTTAGGTACCCGGCTGAAGCAGCCGCGCTGTGCTCCGCTTGAATTATCTCTTGGATATTCTGGACCTCATACACAATAAGAGGGGCAGTAGTATCACCACCAGTGTGCAGCTCAGCTAGAACTGTACGGGCTTTCTCGATACGTCCCCTAGATATCAACCATCGAGGACTCTCTGGGATGAACGCAAAACCAGGAACGGCAATGAGAGGAAGGAGCATTTGTAGAAGAACGGGCAATCTCCAAGCCCAGGGACCGTCATACGCTTGTGTTGCGAAGGTGGCCCAGGCTGCAACAGCAGCTCCAAAGTAATAGCCGACCATGTAGAGTGCACCGAAGACACCACGATGTGCAGGGTAGGCAATCTCACTGAGTAGGATAGGGGCCGCATTGCTTACCCATCCCATACCACAACCAATCACGGCACGAGACGCAGTGAAGATGTTGGCGGACGACGCAGCCGTACCCATTACGGTACCAGCTAATAGGAAAATAACCCCAATCCAGACTCCTACCCGCCGTCCGTATCGATTACACGCCCAGGCAGCAACTGGGGTGGATACCAAAGCCCCAATCCAGTACACAGCACTTATGAAGCCAAGCCAAGTGCTGGATGGCCTTTCCATGAAGTTGACCCATTCTGGCATAGCCTGCAGGCCATTGATCAAAGAGCCATCGTACCCGCCCGGAGACGCTATGGGTGCTCAGTTAGTAACCATCGAGGCAAATTTATGGAACGTAGCGGCGTACAGAAAAGGGATAGAACGCCCATAAAGAGACTGACCCTGCGAAGGTGAGGACTGCGCCACCGACTGACAACTGGCAAAACCGAGCCCAGTTGTTGTTCGCTAGATTCTGCCGCCACAAGGGTGCTCATGTTGATACGACGGCAAAGGCTTCGATCCAGAAAGGTGCTATCAAAAGCCACTGATTAGATACTCACTGGATCTTATAGTTACGTCGATGTCCAACGGAGCAAGGAGTCAGGAGAAAAGAGCCGGCAGGATATTTCAGTATGACTTTATGGCGCTGAACAACATGGTGTCATGGTGAACCATGCCCGAAAATGCCCGACTAAACACCTGGGCTGGGAAGGCGCGATTGATTGCAGCATTGTGTCATGGAACCCTTGATGGCTGTTGATGGTACCCCAGACGTGGAATAGGTTCTTTCTGGGGCCTACATCGAGGGGAAACACTCCCGCTTCACCTCTGGTGACCACATACCTGTACAGGGTAGTTCCTTCCACGGGAAGGAGCGACTAGATTCCTATCCCTAATCAAGTTGCAATGTCGGAATAATTTTCAGCAGAATGCTGCCTCACACCGGAAGCTGCCCATGGACGTACCGTGATCCTTCCACGGCCAGACTTGTAGGTTAGCCCGGCAAGGGGGTGTATGCGATCTGTAATCACGGAATAAATTGCCATTTGCTTTTGGATATTGAATTATGCTGTAAACAGTCGGCCGTTCGGTTGAATAATGACGTCCCCATCACTTCTGCTGCCGTTTCAACAATGCATGTACCATTAAGGCAACCCACACCAGATGTATTGTCAAATCTCTTAACCCAACTCGGTGTAACTTCTATTGGGCGCCGGTGTCAATAAACAGTTCAACACCATCACACTTTGTATCTCCAATGCTGTATGGGGCTGTCTTACTATCATACGGAGCACTACCATCCCCCTCTCCCTTTGAAAAAATACCACAAGCGCTGTGAGGCTCTGTGTGTCTCATGCTGAAACCTTGGTTGAAGCTGGAAGAGAGAAGGGGTGAACGATCCGCTTTACATGGTTTCCGCTGGTCTTGACCATTCCGCAAACCGGGGAACATACATCCACCACTACCGCCGGACATTCTGGGCCTTCGACGTCCATGGTAACCAAGGTAACTTGGGGGCTGGCGCACCCCTGCAGAAACGACTTAGAAGAGACCGCAATGACATGCTTTGCATTCGATTGTCACGCGCATATCCTCAGATGCAGTGCGTTGGGGAAATGTACCACAGCGTAGGGAAAGAGGAATGAAAAGGCATATTAGATATTTGCGGCGGTGAAGTGGACTCTGCCTGGACCGTGTCGCTCGGCGAAAGGGGGTAAGAACAGGCCAGCCCATTCCCCAGCTGATCACGTCTGGAATGAAGCAGGAATTTTAAAATTATGGGATCCTCTCATTACGTCTCATATTCGTCCTTCGTGACAGACTAGTCTCTGACTGAGCTTAAGAACAATGCTTGCGTGCTTGTTTTTGATGAATATTGAGTCATAAAAGTCCCACCCTGATGATCACTCCTCTCAGCCCGTTAGCTGCAACCTCAATATGATTTTGTGTCTGGTTGCTACCTGAGATGCCTATTCACAATGCTCTGGTATTCAGATAGCTAGTAAGTTACGCTTAAACACATGTCATTTCATTAGCCGACCTAGACTGACCCTCTGCTCCAACTCCATCCGTTGCGGTAGATATCCCCTTCCCTATCTGCCCATCAGCAGCCCAATGCGCAAGGGGCCCTACCTAGACCAGCGACGATCTCTACGCTCCCACGGCTCAAGCCCCAAAGCGACTCGATTAGCATTAACAAAATCCCTAAGCTCATCCAGTCCATCATAATCCGCGGAACTCATCGTCTCAAGGGGTTCCGGGTCATCTGGTGGAGGAAGCATCACAGTCAGATGTGCATTCGGACCGGTGGATGGATACCCGCACGATCCGATAGAAAAGTCTATAAGGTGCGGTAATTGGCGTAGCTGCGTGAGGACCATGTACCAGGTGCCAGAATGCAGTTGTACCAAAGTTAGTTCGATATGCTTGAGATGATCCTTGCATTGGTCGGTGAGCGCGCGAAAGTGGTCGAACGTAATTAGGACTCGTGTGAGACATAGAGAAGTGAGACGGAGCGCTGGGCTGAAATGGATAGTGTGGAAAGGTATGACGTCCATACTGCTGATCTGGAGAGCTTCTAGATTAGGAGCCAGCTCCACTAATCTAAAGAGATGCGCGGCGTGCAAGTCATTTGGGAGGGCGGCGTATGCAGGGGGTACAGGGGTTCTCCAGTATCGCTGTCCCAGCTCTTTGGTATACGCAGTGATATGTAAAGCTAGGTATTTCAGTCCGTGCAGTAAATCCTCCATGGGTATGTGCATTGGAGAAAAATGGCTGGGGAAGAAGTATCGAAAGTCATGAGCTATGGAAAAGAAGAGCTCAAGCCCCTCCAAATGGGGTAGAATCACGAATCGTAGAGCTGTAACAATTGCTTTTATAGCAGCCCTTTCGTGGTCGCGTGTCAAGGACTCGCCTGAGGCCCTGAATTTAAGAACGCGTAAATCGGACAGTTGAGCAAGACAAGGCGATAACAACCCAGCAAAATCCTGAATATCCGGACCGAGTGTTCGGCAAAGAGAGGCGCCCGAACGGTCGTATCCGGTCTCTAGATTGCGGACATGTGCAGCGTATTTGCTCCGTGAGATTTCAGCAAATCTTTGTAGGGGGATTCTGTCGGGCACGGAGGAGTTAATCGGAGCTACAATGCGTTCTAACAAATGGGGCGACGCGGCAGCACAGAAATTCCGGCTAACCAAGCGTAAGCTCATGAGTTGTGAGCGAGCATCTGGCTCAAGCGTGTAAGGGAACAGATCGCGTAATGAGTAGTCCATCCCAACTGTGGCTACTACGTGATCAACGATCTCAGTAGTGAGTTAGCACGCAGCCTGGTGTCGCCCACGGGTGTCATACCATGTCGCAGATCTCGACGGGAATTGTCAGTGCCATGTTATATGTACTTCCGTTGTCTTCAGTGACAAGATGGGGGACTTCAGTCTTTTATGATAGTTGATCCCCTTCTGGTTGTGCTGCAGTGAGGTTAGAACCCCCTGGTCGAGTTGGGAGAGGGGGTGTAACCAATCATATCGGCGGTAACCGCGCAAAGCAGTAGCGCACTACTAGACGCCATACCACAGCTTATCAGCCAATAGTTATTATCAGTTGCTAAATATTCCAACAGCCTATACTGGCCTTGACCTATATTTGGTGACCGGGAAAATAGTTCCACAACAAACTTAATATAAGATTTAGTATATGCTATTGATGAATATATCATACATAGAAGTGATATTATGTACTCTTAGGTCACATCCCCCACATAGCAATAAGCGCTGAGAGGGACCTTCAAGATTATTCGAATTACTTGCACTCGAACGCACTGGTCTCGTTCCAGTTACCTCCAACATACTTGGCCTCCTTAGGGTAGACACAGAGAGGGCGCTGAGCCTGCACACCTTCCGAGGGGGTGTCATCAATGAACTTGGTCGCAATCAGCTCATCAGGAGCAATGCCATTCTCAACCCAGGCCATCAGCGCCAGGATGGCATCGTGCTTCCGGTCACGGTATCCAGGCACACCCCAGACATTGGTGCCAGTCAGACCACCGGGTTGGTTAGCCGAGGCAATGTACCAGGGAGCATCGTGGACGGAGTCCAAACAGTGCTCCATACCAGGGATCAGGAAGAAGCGGTAGAAATCGTCAAGCTCGATGCCGAGAGGAGTGAGCATCTTCTGGACCTGCTTGTAGTAGTAAATGCTGGAGCCGGTGGGGATCTCTCCGTCAGCGAATCCGTGGTAATGGATCAGTTTACCGCCCTTGTTCTTGAAGGGACGGAGATCGAAGTCACCGGCGGTGGCATTGCCAGGATCCAGTTGATCAGACAGCTGAATGGTCGAGAAGTCCAGGTTTTCCCAGGGCCAGTTGGCATCGTTATAGACAAAGTCACGGGGGTAGGCAATACCACTGGGGCTGTCCTGCTCGTCGTCGTCGGTCATGATCATTTGAGCGAACTGGGTTTCAGACCCGTAGGCAAAGCTGGGGAAGACAAAGGAGTCGTTAGTCTCAACCCAGGGGCTGTAGATCTTGTAGACAGTGTCAATCTGATCGGCGGTGAAGCAGGTCGACTTGTTGGCGGAGGGACCATCACAAAGAAGGGTTTCGGGACGGAAGTCGCAGGCATAGCCGTTCATGATAATGTTATCCTTGACACCATCAACTTCGTCGCATTGACGGAGGACTTCAGTGGCCAAAGCATCCACTTGAGTCTCGGTGATATGGTGGCTGGCATTGTTGGGAAGGTTGTAGGTGGCGAGCTTGAGGTCCCAGTTTTGCTGGTGAGTGGTCCACCAAGCGCAAGCACCAGCAAGAACACCATCAAAGTCGTCGGGGAACATCTGGACGTACTTCAGACCCTGGCGACCGCCAGTAGAGCAACCAGCGTAGTAGGAATAGCTGATATCTTCGCTGTAGAAGGCTTCAGTAAGCTCCTTGCCAAGGGCAACGGAGCCGTGGAGAGCACGCCATCCCCAGTCAGTGCGAGTCTCGGGGTTGTTGAGAGCCCAGCCTGCATCACCAGCCTCAGTCACGGAGGAGTTGTGTCCAGTGTTTGTGGAAACGGTGGCAAAACCGTAGAAAAGACCAGGTGCCATATCAGCAAAGGCAATCATTCCAGTGAAGCCACCATTGCCATAGGCCATGTAACGCTTGTTCCAGGTGTTGATGGGCAGCCAAAGGCCGAATTCGTAGGAAGAGGTAGCAGACGAGCTCACGTTGACATAAACGGCACAATACTCGGGGAGACCGGAGTAGTTGCCCAACGGGCCAACGAAGGTATCGTTGGGTCCATACGGAACTGCGTAGACTAAGGAAGCATTGGAAGAAAGATGGGGAGTGAAGGTCTCAGGAGTACAGCGCGAGGCTGCGATAGCCTGGGTGGCAACCAGATTAATGGCGCCCGCCAGGAGATGTGAAAGACGCATCTTGATGATGAAAAGAGTGGAAAGGTTTGATCTGTGTGAGGAAAGTGATCTTCATTCTGTATTTAAGCAGCCGATGGAGCCTGTTCGTCCGCCCTGACCTACGTTCAGAGAAAGGGAAATAGGCATCCATGATTGAGACTGACGCGGCAGGAGGTTTTTCGAGAAGTGGGACGATTGAGCTGTTGCCAGTATCAAGGCTTCAATGTCTGACGATGTATGGGATGCTTCAGGGGCAAATCATGTCGAATCCACCGGTTGCGCGTTCGTCGTTGTGGTTCCGGGCTACAGAGTGGAGAAGCGACCACCAGATTGGTAGGGCAAAGCTTGATTCTAAAAACATGCCGGTTGGAGTGGAGGATCATCAAGGCTTGCTATTTTAGCGCCCAGGTGAACTCTAGCACTAAAATCTACCGCGCGCGAAAGGTGGAGTGGTATAATACCACAAATTTTAGTGCCCGTATACCCGTTACTCTATGATATGGCGCTTATGCACATGGTTGCAGGTTTATGGCTCTAAATATGCCACTAATGCACAATGTTGCAGGGCGGTTGCTCTAAAAGGGGCGCTTACGCACAGGACTACATATAGAATGGTTCTAATACTGGGACACATGCAGAGTGTCGCAGTGTGACTGCTCTGAAAGGGCCACTGTTGCACATGGTTTCAGGACAGAGTGTGCGTAGGTGGGGGTGGTATAATTAAGCTTATACTAGTTCTTGACCGTACAAAACAGGTGGTGGAGGCCGAGGTGCCTTATCGTACTTTGTAACAAGGCGCAGGCAGGCGGAATTGAAACTTCATTCTATCTCCATATTCTGTATGGCTTCAGGTGGCTGCAGGTCACTACATTTAGCTGCATGGGATGTTAGACTCAAGTAATCCTAGCAGAATACTTCTAGCAGAAATAAAACTGCTCGGGCCAGCAAAAATCTACAAACGATGCGGCACAATGGCCTGGAAGGCTTCGTCATAGTACGAGCAGAATCTTTCGCTAGAAGGCTTGATGCGGCAAGATTGAGTGTAGATCGCGGAGATAGTAGCAGTTGAATTCCTGATTAATCAAAAACCAAACCAAAGCAACATGCAGCAAAGAAGTTGACTCGTAACGGGTGTCGGTGAAGCAGCGGTATACCGGATCGGGTTTAGTCTCCGCAAGGTTGCTGATCAAACAATCTGCACTAGTCCGGGTCTGGAAATGTTCTCGAGCTCTGGCCAGACCCTGCTTTCCCTCTTTTGGTAGTAGTCGGCAGTTGTCCGAATTGACGTGGTTTCAAGGATCATCCAGGTGCCGGCTACGCGGCAATATTTCAAGCTAATCTATGCTATTACTTCTGTATTATGTGTGGCAAGTGGAGGATGATTTGCTTCATGGGTGTCTCAGAAGGGTATCGTAGTATGCAGGGCAGTTTGTGATGATCCCCAATAGTATGTTATGTTCGTTACTAAACCATCATACTAGTCGGAGATGTACGGGAATGCTGACCACAGTGCGCTGCCTAGGGCATACTCAAAGTAGCCTCGAGACGAGAGCCTGATAGGGTCATGATGATCTCCAGTTCTTCATGCTTCCATATACGCATATCAGGCGTTTAGACTAATTACTTAGATATCTCTAGGCAGCATCGTTCTTTGAGCACTATCCATGATAGACCACGAGGAACTAGACTATAAGCTTATCTATATGATACATACCTAAAATTAACTGTGTGGGCCTCTTGCTTTATTCAGACAATACGGCATATAGATCCACTTCTGAGGGTTGCTAGAGAAATACTGTTTCTGGGATTGAACAAGCTCTTGCATTCTTAGGAATCATAAGAATGTCCATGGTGTTCGGGAATTTTGATTGTTTGCTCTTCCTTTCTTTCTTAAATTACAATCTCGTATATGTGTATATATATATATTTATATTTTCTTGTATATTTTTAAGTGACATGACATAGTTCATTATTTAGGTCTAGAAATGAACTGTTTCCCAGCTTCGGTCTCACACTGTAACACTGAGCTCTGTACCCCGAAATGTCCAGAAAGGACTGACTAGACTGGTACAACACACCCAAAAGAATCTCTACCTCCCCATCCACCCCCCATCAACCAACATCACACTCCCGGAAACATACCGACTCGCCTTTCCGGCTAAGAAAACCGTAACGCCCTTAAAGTCCTCCGCGGTTCCCCACCTCCCCGCTGGAATACGTTCGAGTATACTCTTCGCGCGGTCCTGATCATTCAACAGCGCCGTATTCATCTCCGTAGCCACATACCCCGGCGCCACCGCATTAACATTGATACCCTTGCTCGCCCATTCGTTTGACAAAGCTTTTGTGAGTTGCGCTACGCCGCCCTTCGCAGCCGCATACGCTGGGACTGTAATACCTCCCTGGAAGGAGACCAGCGAGGCCACGTTGATGATGGAGCCGCGGTGGCCGGTGGCGTCTGGGGTGCGAGTGAGCATGTAGGCGCCGATGTCGCGGCACAAGGTGAAGATGGTGGTTAGGTTTGTTTGGAGGACCTATGTATCAATTTCATTTGGTTAGTGTACGGGCGGTTTGAAGGACGGGGGAAGGGAGGAACTGAAGAACTGACTTCGTCCCAGTCGCTGTCTGGAAATAGATGGCTGGGATGGCGTCGTTGAATGCCTGCGCAGTTGACTAGGATGCTGATGTCGTGGCCGTCGGAGAGGAGGGTAGGGGTGAGTTGTGAGACGGATTCGCGGGAGGAGAGGTCTGCGGTGTAGATAGTTGCTTTGCGGCCGAGGGATTCGATGCGTTGTTTTGTTTCGGTGTTGGAAGTGTCTCTCTATTTCGTACAAGTTAGAGTTTGTAGTTGGTGTATAGTAGATAGTAATGGTGGATACCTGGACGAGAATCACGTCGCTGCCGGCTTCGGCTAGGGCAATGGCCATTTGCTGGCCGATGCCGCGAGTGCCGCCGGTGACGAGGGCGGTTGTGTTCTCGAGAGAGAAGAGGTCCATTATTTACAGTCAATTGAGTAGAAGTGATTGAGTATGGCTTGTGAACACTATGTTAATACTACTATGAGCTATAGCTGGTATATGTATTCGGACCGATATCCGAGGCACCCCCACGCTCTCCGCATTCTCAGACGTCAGGATGCAGATCACCTCCGCATTCACCCCCACATTCTGTCCTACAAGTCTAAGCTATCTACCACTCGCGAATACCCCCATCGACGCCATAGAATTCCTTCGGTAGCCATGGCTCCGATTCCCGACTGATTCTACGCACCATCTCCTCGTCGATCTCCACTCCCAGCCCCGCTCCTGTAGGCGCTGGCACATATCCCTCTTCGATGTTGAACACCGTGGGATTTGTTAGGTAGCTTGTGAGGTCAATGTCACCGGCTTCAACGTTGTAATGCATTCCGAGCGACATTTCTTGGATGACGAAGTTCGGGGTTGAGAGGGCGACTTGCATTGAAGCTGCGAGGGCAATTGGACCTGACAATATCATTAACGCCCGAAACGTGTAGAGAAGTGGGATGTAGCTCACCAAGAGGACAGTGCGGCGCAATCGCCACGTCATAAGTCTCCGCCATGGTCGCAATTCGCTTTGTTTCCGAGATCCCACCAGCATGCGCAATATCCGGCTGCAGCACATCCACTGACGCATCCTCGAGGAACCGCTTCACATCCCACCTAGTATACAATCGCTCACCAAAGGCGATTGGGATAGTCGTGTGCTGAGAAAGCTGCTTGATAGCTTCGGGATGCTCAACAAGCAGGGGTTCCTCGATGAACAAAGGACGGTAAGGCTCAAGTGCTTTCGCGAGCTGCTTAGCCATGGGGCGATGTAGACGGCCGTGGAAGTCGAGACCAGCATCAAGACCGAGAGCCTTGACCTGTTTGATGCGCTCAATGCAGGAGTCTAGTACGGATGGCGAGTCGAGCCAGTTCATGTCTTCTGTCGCGTTCATCTTGACGCATTTGAGTCCCTGTGCGAGACGTGCCTTGCTGGGTACTATTAGGATTGGGACGCGAACAGCGGGAAAGTTACTTACGCAGCTACTTCAACATCACTCGGCCGATCACCTCCAATCCAAGCATAAACCTGTACCTTGTTGCGTACCTTGCCTCCGAGAAGCTGGTACACCGGTACGTTCAACCTCCGCCCTTTTAGATCCCACAATGCGATGTCAATGCCGGACAAGGCGGACATGAAAACGGGCCCACCGCGATAGAAACCCAGCCGCCAGATAGTTTGCCAGATGTGCTCGATGTCACTGCTCAATTAGCACTAAAACAAGATAAGAACAAAGAAAATTGAGGAAGCATACTCAGCCTCATAACCAACAAGCCTCCCAATGATCTCATCCAACGCACCCTCCACAGCCTGTGTATGCCCCTCAAGCGTAGCCTCACCCCAACCAAACTTATCTTCGTTGTCCGTCACCTTGACAAAAAGCCAGCGCGGCTTGACGCGAAAGTACTCGATAGACTTGATGGGAGCCATGATTCTGGGCAATTGGAATTAGCAATGAGCTTGCTTTTGCAATGACGCCGTAGCTACTCAACAGACAAAGTATTTATGTAGCACCCCCACGCAATACAGCTTCTAGATCTCCAACGATAGCAGCTGCAACAACCCCCATACCCCGCGTGGGGGTAGCACAGCAGCTGTAGACCGTGGGGGGAGAGGATGAAGTCGGGAATTTCACATTATTGGTGGATCAATAAATGGCGTGCATATCCGAATCTGCGGGTTGCTCGCGCATTGATGGATCGGAAAAGTGGACCGGTTATCCGGGCGGTGCCATATTTATCAGGCCAGGATATGATATGGACTTTATTTCCGGCGATGATGCTGTGGATGGGCAATTGTTGGACTGGTAGGGTGGTATTATAATGTTGCCATGGTTGATCTTATTGTCAGAACACTCCGCTTGTTGATGATATTATGATAGCATAACTACTTATCCCGTATAGGTGAAACATTGTCCGCTAATATGTCACCATTACTCTGAATATGAACAAAATTGTTATAACAATCCAACTTTCCCTACCACTAACTAACCTAATCAGCATTCAAGTGATAATCAGACACACATACTTTCACAAGAACAATGCCAGACCCAGACTCTGTCTCCAACAACTCCTCTTTGCTCTTTTCCTCTGACGATGAACATAGCAGTGGCCACTACGATGCGGATGATCTTCGCGGAGAAGATGATGAATATTTCCAACAATGTCATATCTGCGGCTACGCGTTCTACTTGAATAGGTTTTCACCAGACGCACACGACCTGAATGATGTCACCTTCCACCATCCCCAAAAAGGTATCTGTAAAGCCCAAAAATTGGAGAATTTGGATATGTATGGCGATTATCAGTCATGCTGGTGGATGCCTCGTCGGATGAGTAAGCTAACCTGCTACCTACCATCATAAGTACTTACTGCGTGAGGTCGACATCATGGCCTGGAAAACCGCTGGAGGCCGAGGAAAAGTTGTCTGGAGGTTTGATTGCTACTGACACAAATACCCGCCAGTTCTACACAACATTAAAAACGATGGGTGCCAGATATCCGGCGTTACCATACCACGAATGAACTATGGCACCTTCTTTGTACCTTGGAAGAAGACTGATGGTTTGATCTACGAGCCTCGTACAAGTGAGCAAAGGCGGAAGGTGGTCATGCCGATGGTTAAGGTTGTGATCGATGAAGAAGGTCATACCCTCATGAGCGGGTATGAAGACGATATTTCCCATGACTGGATGGGATATCCAGTCCACGCACGGTGCTGGGAACTGCTCATGCACCACAACCTAGGCGATATTGCGAACAAGAACCTGAAGGTTCTCATGTTAGCTTTAATACAGAGGCATGAGGAGAACTCGTGGAGACGGGTGTGTGGGATGCCAGACGAGTGGTTTGGAGGTAGATATGCATCTTTTATATCCATTCCTTGTGTGCAAGATGCTTGAACATATCGCTGCCTTTGTTGAGTGGACTAATGGTTGAACTAATGCTGTGTCAGACCCGGTCCGGACTGAGTGTGTCAAAACAGCGCTGGAGCAGACTACTCAAAAGCGAACTAGAAACAAAGGGAAGGTTTCTCAACCTCAACCGAAGGTTACTCCGAAGGTCCGAGAGTCTATGCTTCTGCTTCTCCCATGGGAAATATTGAATATGGTGTTCGGCTTTCTGCCTTCTCAGGCAGTTATCAATGTACAAAGAGCCCTCCATCTAACCTTGGACGATGACTTCTGGCACTCACGGATAAGCACCAAGATCTTTCATGAAGTGAAAACACCTACGCCCCGAACTAATTGGAAGCACTTATGCCTGAAACTGGAAAGACGGCTAGAGAAGTCGGAGGCGTTAGCTACACGGCAGCGCCTACTGACTTGTTTAGATGAGATATATTCATTGTGTAGCACTAATTAATGCGAGACTAACTAATAACCAGTAAATACTTGATACTCGGTTGTATATTTAGAAAGTATTCTGCGCAGTAGCAGAGGTCAGTAGAGATCAGTATGCCCTATACTTAAGGGCAATACGCATCCCTCGAGAACAAGCCAGATTATAACAGTAAAAACGCCACAGTCCTCCATCATTGGCAACCCCGAGATTGTCCCCAAGATTGCGTCCCCAGCAGATACGTATGCGCAAGATGGCCGAGTTAATTACCACATCCTGGGCCAGTTGTCGAAAAAAATAATCCCGGTACGCTAGGTACTGTTTGACTCTTCTTTCGAAACGATAACTCTGATTGCACTAAACGGAAACGATTGAACTAGCTAAGGATCATAAAGGAGGGGACCAGCGGGAACCCCTATTCCTCTTGCCATCCTGCCCGAAACGGCAGGTGCCTCCCGCTTCCGTTACTAGGAAAGCGCCCGACAGTACGCTAACCGCCAGGCCGAAAACAATATATCGCGTGTATCTGGTCACCTGACAACAGATATGTTCATATCTATGACAATAGGCATCTGGCACCGCTTTGCAGCATCTACGCTCATGATATCAACCCCATTGAGCTGAAATATATCATGTAGAGTCTTTCAGCGAATTCCTTCTTCCGCGTAGTATGAGATCATAGAACGTCTCTGGATGGGCAATTGGCCGCGCACAGTTCTCTCAAAGTTCGTTACCATGGATATATACTTGGGTTGGATAGGGACGTGCCTTTGCTAAGCCTCCGGACTTCGGAGTCCTCGACAGATATATTCTGAGGTTATCAAGTTTCGACGTTGTTTCTTTGTGTTATGAACCGTTCTATTCCTTGTGATTGTCTTGAAGCTGATTCATCACTGATAACCCTTTTACTAGAGTTTATGCGGGAAGGTAGAACTTCTGGTTTCCCTTATAGAAGCTGTAATGGACGGGTGCATTCGGTCTTGCATGGTTAGGAAATGTGACGGACTCCAGCGATATGAAGTCGCTCAAAGAAGGAGAGCCGTTCCATGTGGCAAGCCTCGTTCTGAGAGACCGATGTGACTGTAGGGAGGAGCTGGGCTACGTTTCCGCTCATAATGAGTATTCTGGCTGATAGGTGAAAGTCAACGAGCGGATTGGTGCAAGTGCTTTCACTTATTGTGTGGCCATCTCGAAGAAGGCTTCTCTTATAGACTAATGCTTTTTCGTTCGGCCGTTGAAGCCGTACAAAGAACAATGCTTGCCTTTAGTAAGTAGAACTGCTGCAGTTCGAGCCAAAGTATCTTGAAGAAAGTGACCAGTGATCTCGACATATCTTCAGGGCTCTCTGAATTATCAAATAGCCCCGATGAGTCACGTAAGATTAGTTTTTGGCAGTCTCTGTCTTTAAGGACCAGGTATCCTGCCGTAAGCTGTCGCCATGTGAAGGGGTTCTAGGAGCATTTCACTCGTGTCGCTGGTGACCATATTCATTGCAGCTAGAACCACCTTTTGCTGGTATCTCCTAAAGTTCGTCATTCAACAACTTCGTTGATTCAATATCGGTAATATTGAGCGCCCTCATGACAATTAGTAACGCTAGATCAGTAGGTTCCAAAGAGTCAGTTCAGGCCTTTCTTCTTTTGGTATGCCTCTGGGTCTCCGTCCTTAGATGACCAACTTCAAGGCAGCATTTGATTATCAACGTCTTCTCCCATCTCGGCGGAGCCAGAGGGGATTCCATTCAACTATCTAAGAACAGTAACTAAGAACCGGGGCCAAACGCCATCAGCGCACCCCGAAGGGCCGCACAGGACTTACATTGCCTGTTCCAAACCATTGAGTCAGTGTGAATGCATGTATAAAGGATCAGGGAGTGCTCACCATTAGGATCGGGAGGACGGGCGGCGGCCAGACCGGGCGGAGGCATCACCACGGCCGGAACCACCACGGCCAGAATAAGCAACCGGACGATGACCGGAAAAGATACTAGCATCAGTAACAATCAAAGGATTATCAAGGGAGCTACCAGGCACAGAATCCGCGCTAAACCCATACAGAGTTCATGTCGGCCGGAAAAATGACTGTTATAATGAAGGATATATACTCACACATCAACTTCATCCAAGTTAAAAGCATCATCAATCAAGCGCAGGAGATCATTAACATAGTCTTCGAAGGAGCTGGCTACGGCAGCAGAAGCCACACAAGCGCGTTGGGCCCCGTACTCCAGGAGCACATTATCACAGAGATCCGCTAAAGTCCATGGCAATAGTTTGTGTATTTTCCGAGTCATCTCGTCTTAAATCATAATTATGCTCAAACAATCAACAGCCGGTTTCGCCTGTTTCGATGATATTATCATATCGTTCCGTTTTTATGTGCCAGTAGCAACTCTTATAGATAATTATGCTTTGAGGTCTTCATCCCCATATAAAGCGTATCTGATTGCCTGTCTTGCTTGTCGGATAGCAGGTTGTTTATTGCCAGATTTGTCGATATCTGACACCCCCAGGATATCTCTCTTAGTCCTTCTCATAACAGAGAGTCATTCTGCTGCGATAAATGAAGAATGCATACCATACAGGTAGTAATTCTGGTATGTCCGTAAGATTCACCTTGTACTCTTCAGATCGTTGTGCATAATCCTTCCTGGGTTAGTATTATGATCCACATTCCGCTGACGTTCCCGGCTGAACTTCCGCTATATAGCACGGAAGCATATATTTGTTAAGAACACTTAACAAGGCAATATCGGGAGCCATAGCTCTTTAATACTATTGTATCTCCCGAACCGGCTTGTACGACGCTGTGAAGAGAGAACGTACAGTTGCTATATGCAATGGCCCAGCAGCACAAACAACGGCCCAATGGGCCAGCTGGTAAAGGCAGAACAAGACCACTCTGAGACGACGGAACCTCAGCGGTCCATAGGACCTACTAGAAGTGGATAAAGCGTGCCGAATGACAGCACCTTATTTGCTCATAATTAAACTGTTCAACAAGGGTGGCCCATTGGGCTTGCTGGATAGCAATGGTGAGATGAAACAAGCAAAACGCCGAGACTGTTCTTAACAGCGGCCCACTGAGCAGTCAATATAGGCCCATAGGGCTACTAAAAGAGATTTTGGTGATTCATACACCTACGCAATATTAGCGTGCGTTCAACGTCTTGAACTTAGTATTCCATTATTGGCGAAAAGGGGAAGAGACGGTATGGAAGGGAGAGAATATTCAAAAAGATGGGAAAGCAAAGTGGGAAGCGCAATGAAGGAAGATTGCACTCACCTTTTCCTGTTATTTCTTTGTATCCGGAATATGTTCATGATTTAAACTTGAGCTCCCCATAAAACCTGGGAATATGAACGGAGGACCCATCTCATAAACCCAATTTGGGTTTCGTCGATAGGGTATATGTTTTCATCGACATCACTAAAGTAGTTTGGCGAGTTCAGATGCATTAGGCGTACTCCAACTGTTGTGTATTTAGCGATTAAGTATCTTGGTATACTACTTATAGAATCCTTTTCGGAAGTGCTAGACAATTTCCCTTGATGGACCAATTCTTGATTTTAAAGACCAATACTTCGTATTTTATGAAGGTATTTAAGTTGAGGGGACAATGCAGAAGGAAGATTACGAAGGGGGAAAGTAGCATTTTATATCCCTCCCCGAGTCCGAGGCAGGCAATGAATAATCATAGTAAATGGAATAAGTGGCAATTCAATCAGCGCACAGTCAATATATCAGTGATCAGTTGTAGTGATATTTGGAGAGTAAGGAGGGAATCATCGGGGTTTATGTGAATACATATCGTAGTCTTCTGGATGAGGAGGACAAGAAAGGGAATACCAACTATTGGATTGCAGTGCTTAGGGTAGGCCAGTATCAAAATGTGAATGGCTTCGTCCTCGGGTCTTTATCAACCTTTGATTGAGAAGATTTAACTTTAAAAAAAATGGCAATCAATGCTGCGTGAAATATCATCATTTGAACCACTCTAAGCCTTGACCCTTATATGCTCAAACCCTCCAGCTGCGCGAGAAGCTTCCCCGAGTACATCGGTTCCAGATCGCATCCGTATCGCTGTCCATGGCCATGCCCCATACCCCTAATATTGCTTTGGACAATTAACAGCTCTCGTCGATGCTGTTCGAGCTGCTCAAGTAGAGACGCATACTTAGGCCCACGCATATCCAGACTTCCTTGATCATGTGCTTTTTCCATTTCCTGCACATGAGCTCGAGCAGCACCGAGCTTGGAATTTTGGGCCTCAAGCTCTTTCGAAAGGGGTGAAAGGGTCTGTGAATTTACTGGTGCGATGGAAGACTTATTGGCTTTGCGATCCTGTGATGCTTCGAGTGTGCTGAGCTTTGCTCTTATCATCTTGTTCTCCTTGCGTTGTGCTTCAATATCCCTCATAAAGGCCGACAGTCTTTCACGATGCATTTGCTCCATGGTCACCTTCAAGTCTCGTTGTGCCCTTTCAGCAGCGGCCAGCTTAGCGTTAATCTCCGCAGTGTTCTGGCGCAGCATCTCGGCGGATTCTTTGTCCTTCTCTGCGAGAGCTTCCTTCATCATTTCCCGAAGGTCATCTAGCTCCCTCCTCCACCCGTCACACTAAGCCTATTCTAGACTCCGCGTTCCTGAACCGGTCTTAGGTTTAGCCTTATCGCTATACTCCCTGGATTCATCTCTCTTACTTATTCGTGCTTTAGTTACACTTGGAAACATGGATACAGAATTCCGCGATGACCTACTTCAAAGCTACTCAGATGCAGAACTCATCTAGCACATTGTTTCATCACCCCCTGCAGACTCCTCTCTAATGAGCCGAGTATCCTCCCTCTCTCCAAAATATATCTCCAAGTCCTTCTCTAACCCGTCCGACGCCGAAGACTCAATAAAAGCCACAGAGCTAGCTCATAGCCTAGGGATACCCTGCCCTACAATACGAAGGATAGTCACTAGCAACCGGAACGTATACAGCATCATGGACCGAATCGGCGGATCAACACTAGACGACATCTGGACAAGTCTAGGATGGTTCATTTAGACGTGACTACGAGGCACTGGCTTCTATGCAGTCGCGGTTTACTCATTTTCCGGCTGGGAGGAGGTTTGAGCTACTGAACGTTGGTGGACCTACTAGACGGCGAGTTTCGTAGGTGTCGTGCTCATGATGGAGGATAGTCTTTCACGTCAAGTGGAGTTGTCAATAATATGTCTTTCCCTCTGTTCACTCGTCTTAACCTTGAAAATCCCTCAACCAAACCCGTATCTGTCCCTGATTACATACCAAGATCCCACAGGTATCTCTCCCACCTAATAAACATACCTAAAATTCAAATTCTCCTTATCAGTCAGATCCCCAAACGCCACCACATCATCCCCATCCCCACTGCCAACCCCAACCACATCCCCATCCTCCCTCATCCTCATCTTATCCCTCCTCCGATTCTCCCACGCCAACACAGCCCTTAGCACCCCAATCAACGCAATTTCAATAAAATTGGCCACAACCATCGACCAAATCCCCAAGGTATACCGCGGCGCCTGCTCGGAGCGATAGAAAAACGGCCCCGCAATGTTACCCGCACACACGCCGAGGAAGATCATCGCGTTAGTGACGACCTTCTTTGTATGGCCTGCGATATTACCAGTTAAGATGGACAGGATGAGCACGAAGGAAGCGTTGTATGAGCCTGTCAGGTAATAGCAGATTAGACGGCCGACTTGGTTAGTGGCGGGAAGGAAGGCGAGGCCGAAGGAGCCGGCTAGGTTGGGGAGGAGGAAGAAGATGGCGGTTAGACAGCGGTTGTTGGGGGGGAGGCGATCGTTGATGAAGACGGCGATGATGATCATTAGAGAGGTGAAGGCGCCGTAGGGGATTTGCATTAGGGTTGTTACCACTGCCATCGTGTTGTTAGTCTTGGTGCTAACTTAACAATGATATATATATAGCCAGAAAAGTAGAGGAAACATACGTGTTGAGAACCCAAATCCTTGGATGATCAGAGTGCCAAAGTTGGAGATTCCTCCATTGGGAATATTGCCTGACAGTCCAAGGAGCAGGAATACCCAGACTTTCCAGTCGAGGAGGGCTTCGAGGACTTGTGTTGGCTTGAGAGTTTTATTCTCAACACCGGTTTGATTGTCGCGGAGTCGCTCGATGGTTAGTCGTCTTTCTCGAGTGGAGAAAGTACGGGCATTGACGGGGGAATCAGGTAGAAAGATCGTGATAAGTATACCCCAGAATGCACAGAGGGCGCCGATGATGAGAAATTCATACTTCCAGGAGGCGAGGGCACCATTGATCTGCCCGATGCCATAGCCTAGAAGACCGCCCAGCGCAATTCCAGCTCCATTGGCTGTGTACCAGATTCCGATGCGGATGGGCTGCTCGCGTCGCGTGTACCACATGCTGGTAATGAGCATGAAGGCGGGATCACTGGATTGTTAGTTACGATTTTCTGCATACCGTGTATAGCACTTACCTGCATGCTTCAGCGGCCCCGGATATCACCCGCAGAACAGCCAGCTGAGTGAAGTTCTTTGCAACAGCTGCCACTATTAGACATCCAATCAATTTATATTTGCAGTGTACTCACCCTGTAGCATCAGAAAGAATCCCCATAGGAAGATATTCACGCCCAGGTACTTGCCCACAGGGAAGCGCTGGAGGAGAAAGTTGGTAGGCAACGCCCAGACAAGGAAGCCAAAGTAGAAGACAGATGACAGCCATGAGTATTGCTCGCCCGTCAATTTCAGGTCATCCTTGATGCCAAAGATGGCTGCATATGACAGCGTAGTTTTGTCAATCTGTCCGTGTCAGAAGATCCCATTCGAGGAATCTGCACACTCACGTAGTAGAACGCATAGCAGACTGAGAGGAACGGCAGGATGACCCAGTCTATCTTGCGCACTAGTTTCTTCAGCTCTTCGGGCTCAGCTGATTCCAATTCACCGCCATCTGCAAGGAGGGCGAGTGCCGTATCTCCATGGCTGACTTTGCCGGGGTGATGGATGTCCTCGACATGCGAAGGGGACCGCTTGTGAGCATCTTCTGGGTGTTCCGTGGCCATGGTGCCTACTATTGCGGAGTATGAATGAGATGAGGAGATCCATACTCGCAGGACCAATGTATACAACCCCCAAGCCAAGTCTGGGGTCAAGGTTAGCGTGGGGGATCGGCATCACCCGCAGCGGATATTTCTCCGCATTTTGACCGGCTAATCCGGGGTTGGGGTTAGACTTGGCGAGACCATTTTCTCCGCAGTTGACATTTGTTCTTTCTCCTTAACATTGAGTCACTATTGAAAGCAGAATGTCGATACTGAGTCGAGAGGAGGTTGAGAAGCACTCGACACGCGAGTCGTGTTGGGTAGCTATTCATGGTTCCGTTTACGATGTCACTGGTAAGTTCAATTGGGGCTATCATCGCCAATTACTCACACCGCCAGAATTCCTCGATGAGCATCCTGGTGGTGCCCAAGTAATTCTTCGCTGCGCAGGCAAAGACGGTACTGCAGACTTCGATTCAGTCCACGATAAAGACGTGCTCTCGCAAGCTCTGCCTCCATCGGCACTCAAAGGCAATGTCCAACCAGACACTCTCGCGAAGGCATACAGACCCCTTCCCAAGACATCGGCGACAGCAGAAGAAAACCCCCCGCCTCCGCTAAGCAGTATAATAAACCTAAATGACTTCGAGAAAGTAGCTCAGCAACATCTTCCCCCTCACGCATGGGCATATTATTACTCTGGAGCCGACGATGAGATCAGCAAACGCGAAGGTCAGGAAGCTTACCAGAGGTTGTCCTTCCGTCCTCGAATTCTCCGCAGCATTCGCAGCGTAGACACGACCACCTCGATTCTGGGCCAGTCTGTCTCGTTGCCTGTCTACATGAGCCCGTGCGGGATTGCCAAATTTGCTCATCCGGACGGAGAATGCGCAATGGCCGTCGCAGCTGGCGAGGAAGGATTGGCACAGGTGTTGGCGAATGGCTCTAGCATGTCCATTGATGCTGTGCGTGCGGCTGGAATTCGCCCTAACCAGCCGCTCTTCCAGCAGGTGTATGTCAACAAAGACATAACAAAGTCGGAGGAGACAGTCCGACGAGCTGTGAAAGCAGGTGCTAGTGGCATTTGGATCACAGTCGATTCCCCTGTTGTTGGGAAGCGGGAGATGGATGAGAGATTGAACCTTGAGGTTCAGGTAATAAGGTACTATGAATAGCTCGAGAGCGATTCTGACTTCTACAGGCACGCGACTCTTCTGCCAAAGGATAAGGTGTCGCAAAGACCATGGCCAGCTCCATCTCGCCGTATATTGACTGGGATATTCTCAAATGGGTCCGCGGACTTACCGATTTGCCGGTTGTGATTAAAGGTATCCAGTGTGTGGAAGATGCAGTTTTGGCATATCAACATGGAGTACAGGGAATAGTTCTGTCCAACCATGGTGGAAGGTCTCAAGATACGTATGTGGAATTCGAGCCCCAAACATATATTCCATAAGCTCACACTCAACAGGGCACAACCTCCACTTGTCACTTTACTCGAGATCCGACGATATGCACCATACCTTATCGAAAGTAACATGCAAATCTTCATCGACGGAGGCATTCGACGTGGAACAGATGTTCTGAAAGCTCTTGCATTAGGAGCAACCGCTGTTGGGCTTGGACGACCATTCCTGTTCAGTCTGGCAGCAGGTTATGGAGCCGACGGGAACCGTCGGGCCATTCAAATCTTGCGGCAGGAAATCGAGATGAACATGGTATTTTTGGGAGTGACGAAGCTGTCGGAATTAGGGCCACATTTGGTGAATTCGATGAGGCTAGAGCGAGATGTAGTTGGCTCTGTGAAATTGTGAAAAGAGGTTGTGTAGAATACTGGATATGGTTATATCCCCAATCCACATTGTATGGTTCACATCCAGGCACAGCCTTAACCGGAACACAGACCAGTTCGCACTAAATGGCGTTAAGAGGGGCATGGGCTGACCAGTGCATGTTAGTGCGTAAGCACTATTCCCCATGGAATTGGCACGGGCTTATCGAAGCCATTCGGATAGCGGGAACACCACGGAATTAATCTGGCTGGTGGATGTCACAAACAATGCTTGTGCTTAGTTCCCCTCCCTGCTAATTTTCACTCGGTACCTGGCTATTGCACTACTTTAACCCCCTCATCTGTCCTCTTCCAACATTCTTCTTACGCCCTCAAAAATCATCTGTTCATTCACTTTCTTTTTAACACACTTCAGATATTCCAACTCAACCAAATGGCTTCCTCCGCAGAACCCCAGACAGCCCCCTTCGGCACTTGGGACAGTCCCATCACAGCCGCAACCCTGACGTCAAAAGGAATCAGTTTCGCCGGCATCGCCGCCACGGTCCGTCCCTTTTCCCTCTCCATTTTACTACATCCGAACTAAACTGACCTCTCTCGTCAGGCGGATGGTATCATCTACGTGAACGAAGGCCGCCCTGCCGAAGAAGGCCGCAATTGCATCGTCGAATGGCGCAACAACCAGCCCCGTGACGTTCTACCAGCTGCGTACAGTGCTCGCACCGCCGTCCACGGCTATGGCGGCGCGGCCTTCAACACCACGTCAGATGGGAAGGTCATTTTCGCAGACTGGAAGACTCACGGGGTGTATATTTTGGATCCTGCAACCTGCGATGTAACAGCCGCCGTGGAGCCGGATGAAAAGATCTGGTACGCTGCGTTCAATTCGCACCCCAAGAGACCAGAATTGGTTTTCGCCATCAGGGAGGATCATCACGGCAAGGAGGTTGTCAACGAGCTTGTTGTAATTAATACTGAGAGTAAGAAGGTGGAGGTTGCAGCGACAGGAGCGGACTTCTACTCGCATCCCACTTTCAGTCCTACTGGTGATAGAGTGTCCTGGATCCAGTGGAACCATCCCGAGATGCCGTGGACCGGGACCGAGTTGTATTCTGCGCCTTGGAAGGATGAGAAGGTTGGAACGCCCGTGAAATTGGCAGGAAATGGCGATGAAGAAAGTATTTTGCAGCCGAGATGGGGACCGGACGGAACCTTGTTTTTCGTGTCGGATCGCACAGGATATTGGCAGTTTTATCGCTGGAGCCCGGATGGAAGTGATGCGCCCCGCGCTATCGTTATTGAAGGCCTGGAGAAGGGCGAGTTTGCTCATCCAGAATGGCTCCTGGGATCGTATGACCCTCTTACCTTTTTGCTCACATAGTATACATCTAACACGATGCAGTTGCACTTACGTTCTTCCAAACGCCAACACAATTGTCGCGGCCTGGACGCAAAACGCAACAGAGCGTCTCGTCATCATCGATCTCGAGAAAAACAGCTACACCTTCCCTGCCCACATCGCATCGCTCACGGGCATCCAACACAGCGCTGTGGCTCTGACATCTCCTACCAGCATTGCCGTCATCGCCAGCACTCCAACCGCCCCCAGCACAGTCTACCACATCTCTCTCACCACCAGCGATGCGTCTGCACCAACAGTCCTTCGCTCCTCCTCGTCTGTCACAATCTCCGACACCTACTTCTCTCGCGCTCAACACATCTCTTTCCCGCGCACCATCTCCACCCACCCTAACACCCTCTCACATGCCTTTTTCCTCCCTCCCACGAACCCCAAGTACAGCAGTGCCCCAGGCGAGCTTCCTCCACTCATCATCACCATCCACGGTGGCCCCACCATCCACACCGACCCCGGACTTAGCATGATGTGGCAGTACTACACCACACGCGGATATGCCGTTGCCCTCCTCAACTACGCCGGTTCCTCCGGCTACGGACGCGCCTACCGCAAACTCCTTAACGGAAGTTGGGGTGTACTCGACGTGCACGACGCCGCAGACTGCGCCCGCTACCTGATCTCCGAAGGCAAGGTGCACCCATCCCGCATTGGCATCACTGGCGTGAGTTCCGGTGGATACGCCACCCTCCAGGGAATCTGCATGTTCCCGACTCTGTTTACCGCTGCGGTCAGCGTCTCTGGCATTAGTGACGTCGAAGCCCTCGTGGCTGAAACACACAAGTTTGAGAGCCACTATGCCTTCCGGCTCTTGTTCGATGACAAGGTGCCCGAGACAGAAGAAGAGAAGCGGAAGGTGTACCGCGAGCGGAGCCCCAGGTTCCATGCGGATGTAATCAAGGCCAAGCTGTTGCTGTTGCAGGGTACAGCGGATGAGATTGTGCCGTTGAACCAGGCGCAGGCAATGGCTGATGATGTTCTGCGTAGCGGTGGGGTGGCCAAGTTGGTGATCTTCGAGGGCGAGGGACATGGGTACCCGCGCAAGGCGGAGAATGGCTTGCAGGCTAAAAAGGTGGAGGAGAGCTGGTGGAAGGAGAATTTGGCCGAGGTCAAGGGGGAGTGAGTGCGACCAGGCATGATTTGTCACAGCTAGATCGTTAAACACGGGTGGATGCCCAGTAGAAGAGATGCAATCTAGGCATACCTAGTTCTAGAATATAAAACAACTGCCATAATCTCATCGTTCCCTCAGTAGAACCGTAACCCATAACCCGAAACTAACAACTACATAGCGCAGGCCAGGAAAACCAACCAATTGGTTGTTGAAACATCCCTGGAATCCATCAGTGCCTAGTAGGATTAAGTACATCGCTCACCACCACATAGAACGATGCAACAGTCAGTGCTATCTACCATATAGACCACATTTGAGGTCCACAAATTAATACCTATACTGTTACTCTCACCCCGCTCGCGAAGAAATAACCAGATAAGAGCCATATACACGAAGAAAGGTGTCTGATATTGATCCCTCACACACTATATATATATAAAGATGACATGATAATCCTCACCACCCCAACACCCACCCCCGCCCCCCCACCAACAAAAACACAAAAAATGCTCACACTCGGATTCGAACCGAGGATCTCATGATTACTAGTCATGCGCTTTACCAACTAAGCCATGCGAGCAATTGATGCTGCTGAGGCAGGAATTTATGCCATAACAGGCTATCCTATAGTACTTAGGCGAAAACCCGTAACATGTGCTGATTAACCATAACCGACAATGCAAATGCCATACTACCTATGGCAAAATTTACATATAACAAAGGGCGCATTTAATCAATATCAATATCTACAGACTAGGTAGATTGTGGGACGGCGAGCCGATTAGCCGATCTGCAGACACCCGGGCTATGTATGCATGTATGCACTGCAGCCAAGAGACCGAGATGGAGTTGGATTGATTAAGAACGGCGATGGTGTGGTTCTCGGAGAGGGCCCGGATTGCATCAGTGCTTGATATGGATCCCGGGATACGACGTCGTAGGGGGTAATAGGCTTGTGGTCGCCGATGTGTTCGGTCGGTGTACAGGGGGGGGTTATCAATCACCGGATCGGGATCTGTGGGTGTTGAATGCGTCGGGAGCGGTGGTGGTGGCTGTGATGGTTCATGAAGAAAGGGGTGATTGGCATGTTATTCCGTACTTTGGGATTGAGTTTGTTTGGTGCAGGTGATAGGCATAGCTTGATTAGATTGTGGAGGCATGGAATGTGTCTTCAACTCTAGGTTGGGGATGTTAAGCAGTATAGGAGGAAGCGAAGCGAGTAGTACTATATTTGGTTTTGGTAAAGGGAAGGAGCAGTGTACATCAGTGTAAGATCCAAATATCTCTCCAATCACGACCAGTAAGATGATCTCAACAGTGTAGTCCGAGTATGCAACTCTAATTTCAACCCCTATATCCACTATAAACAGTGTAGACAGTACACGTCAAACCCATCCCAACACTTCTCCCCACAATGAGTTGAATAGAACGAAGGGAAAATTCTCCGAATAAATAACAAATCGATCAACCCTAAATACAAATTCAATTCCAAATATATCCTCAACATGCAAAACAAGATTACTGTACACCCACCCATTGCCTCACACTATCGATCTACTCAACCACTGATGGAGTGAACCATGGTTCAGTGAAGATAGTCAGCGACCGGGTCGGGGACCAAGCCAGCTAAAATCTGCACTAACCAACGAATCCCCGGCATTTCCATCCTTCCATTCCCCTTCGATCGTCTTGTTTCCCCTGCACATCCTCTCTCCGACCGTCCGAAGGAACCGCTGGTCCACGAGGGTGATATCTGCAGCTAGAATTAGGATTTAATATACTATCCCTGCAGTTATGATGACCTGATATAGACATTGAATGTATATATTTGTATATATATATAATCATGTGCCGCAATCCTCAATACCAAAGCTTTTTAGAAATTCTCAATGAGAGGAAAAGATACTCACTCGGGGACTCCCGCCCAAATCGGCCCTCCAAGTTTCTGGTTCTGGTTTCGGGGACCAGTTCGGTCACAGTATGTGATTGGAATGTGTGGTCCCCGAACTGCCACTCACTCACTCGGCCTCTTTGTTCACTTCAAAATCGGTGAGGAAGGAAGTCGCCGTTACAATTTCCTTGTCCCGTACATTTCGCATTGTGATGTTGCTGGACTGAGATCCTTTCTAATGGCTCGATTTTGGCCTTCATCTTGTTTGTTGCTTGTATAATGAAGGTATTCTTCATCTTCGATCACCTATCCCTACTATTCTCTGTATAGCTACAACATGTTCACGCCAGTACATACCACGTTCGGGGCGTTGATGCTCTTCCAGAGCTCTACGGGATTGCTGTTGCACAATGGGGCGGTTTTCGGCATATCCTCGCTCCTGTCGGGAGCTCTTTTGAATCCGACGAGGGATAATGTGGCTCTCATTGCTGGTCTAGTGTCGAGTGTTGTCCCCGTCGCTCTTTTCTTGCCGTCTGCCATCCCATCATATCCCACTGCACCAAATTCTTGGGGGTCGTGGCTCTTGACCGTGGGCCATGGGTTTCTGCTGGGATGGGGTACAAAGGTAGATGAAGCTGAGTTCCCTCCGAGAAAAGACAGCTGTAGGTGCTGACGGTATTATGGGATAGAATGGTCGAGGTTGCACGTCCGGCCACATGCTCTGTGGCATTTCTCGATTGTCGCCACGCTCGTTTATTGCTACCGCTGTCTTCTTCACCACCGCCCTACTCACAGCCAATTTCTTCGCCGGCGGCTCCAACATCCCCCCGTGTGCTGGTGGAACACCCTGCTACATGCCCGTCTATCCATCGACTGCGGAGCTAGCCGTCATGCTCACCACCACAGCAGTTACATCCGTGATGAACTTCGTCGTCGTCCCCCGTACCCTCGAGAGATCCGAGCGCTCAAGGACTATATTCTCGTATCTGGCGGGTCTGGAATTTGGCGTAGGACTGCTGTTCTCCGGAATGGCTGACCCAACCAAGGTCCTGCGATTCTTTGCCTTCCTGTCTGACCCTTCGCGATTTGATCCATCACTGGCACTCATAATCCTCTTCGGAATTGGCCCGTCACTGATAACCTTTTTGTCGACCAAACCGGGGCAACAGACCGATAACAAAGCGGAACAGTCCACACCCACTCTGGCGGCACAATGGAGACTTCCCACTGCGACTGTAGCAGATATTGACTGGAGATTTGTGGCAGGCGGAGTCGCTTTCGGCCTCGCCTGGGGACTACGCGGGGTATGCCCCGGTCCAGCCATCCTGCGCAGTGTGCTCCAGCCGGTTTGGGGGCTTGCAGAGATGACTGGTTTTATGCTAGGAAATCTGATGTAATTTTTTCCCGTTGCTGTGATAGAGTGGTGGTGCTGTACAAAAAGCCGTCCTGGAAGGGCCATGCGCGGCGGTGTGGCCGAGTGTTTCCATTCATGAGCTATGCAAGCAATCAGGCATTAGCACAGCTCATAAATATTCGGCGCAAAAGATGTACATAGAGAATCGAGGTCGCAATGGCCAGTAGAAAATGTAAATATATTCAGACAATGCTTACAGTTCAGTCTTGACATCGTAGCCAGTGCGCTTGTTCTTTCCATGGGCATCTTCTCGAGATTCCTGCTCAGATCCCGGCATGAAGCCCTCCAGCTCCATCCACTCTGCCGCAAATGCGGTGACTAACAAGCTCCAGTCCTCTACTGTCGCCAGGTCCAAATGCTCGCCATCGTCCTCAATGCGATGCCAGACTGGCGGGAACCCATGGGGACCCGCATCGATTACATGGAGGATCTCTACTCCGCGTTTCATGAAGGGGATGTGGTCATCCTGGATACCGGAATAGTAAGGAATCTCGTGCTCGCTTTTGGAGGCATGCGTGAACCAGAGCCGCTGCCGATCGGGATCGTTGCCGGCGGATTTGAACTGGTTGAGCCGTCGCAGACGGCGCTCAAGTGCAGCTAATTTTTTGTAGGCCCAGTGTGTGGTAGGGAAGAATGACTGGATGGTTGGATCTTTCGAACCTAGCAGATCCAGGAGAACAAAGAGGGATATCGAGGCGAGCGGAGTCTTATAGATGGACATGGCTGGGTGGACATCTGAATCCCATTGTTCGGCGAGCGAGCGAGCACCGTAGAGGGAATCGGTGTCGGTCCAATACTTGAAGGCCTCCTCACCGTCCAAGAAAAGCACCTGAATGCCCGTCTGCTCATCCAACGGATTTGTCTCGCCTTGTGCCTGCATGGCCTCCCACTTCTTTGTCAGAGCTGCATCGATGCTCCTCATAGCATGCATAATCATCGCACAAGGCGCTGCACTGTCAATAGCCCCGATGAATCCTTCCGGTTCGTATTTACTGTCGTAATGGGCGACCAAAGTCAGTCGCCCAACGTCGCCGGGGGCCGCCCACGGGGGGTCACGGGATGCGATCAAGTTCACAAACGGCACATCTTTCCCATTCGACACGGGTGTCTTCGATGTCGAGTTTTGAAAGTCAATTTTCCAGTCAGGGAGCGAGTTCCGGAAGAAGTCGACGAAGTGGTTCAGCACGGCTGTCGATCCGGAGGTCCCAGACACACGAGGCCTCAGGATCGGGGACAAGATGGCGCCGGTATGAATATCGAAATCATCGTTCGGGCGGGGAAGAGATTCTAATGTCTGATCCGAGATGGCCTGGTATGCGTTGCCTGGAGCTATTAGGAAGAGGACGGTGATGTAGATGGAGAGCAAGGGGGCCAGAAGGCCACGATAAGCTGAATACATCGGAATAGCGGAGCGACTGGGGTCAGCACGTCTTCATCGCAAAGGATATGGATAGCGTCTAAACAGCCTCCAATGCAGGAGGATGGCGACGATGCCGACGAGTAAAGCCAGGGGATGGTCTGTTGAGGAAGCGATGGTGATTGGGGAAGGTTCAAGTCTATTCCCATCTATTGTCGGCCCGTCAATCGAACCTCCGACCGCCAAGCCGGATCACGTTGCGGAGCTTCTCCAATTTCCCTGAAAAAAGTCACCCGGCCATCCTTTCGCACTGAAGTCAGTCTTCACATTGTCCGTTCGACTCTTCTGACCTGCCAACTGGCCCGAATATACCGTCGGAAGCTCAGCGCGAACTCATCAAGCCCCCTTGTCAAACTACCCAATGCGTCCTGTCATCCTGCTGAGCGCGCAATTGCGCTCCGCACTTCCCCGGAGCGTGCGGAGAGACCTCAACAGCAAGCTATTTGCTCGATTCAAGACAACCCAGAACCCTGTTCCTCCGCCGAAGCCTAGTGCTCCTTTTATCAAGCGAAAGGAACCTATTGCACCTCGGAATCCACAGGCCTCGCCTACTAAACATGCTAAATTGACGTTTCGCAAAGGTATAGCTCCCCCGCTAAGTTGCCCGGATAAGGAGAAATCATGCTGATTCGATATTTGTAGGGCCACCGGAGAAGGTAGTGGTGTATTATAGCGGAAAAGGGAGGACAGCTGTGGTAGGAACATTGAAGCTCGTTTCTCTTTTGATATTTGGAGTTTCCTGTTTCCTTCTCGCTCCAGCATTCGTATCATCGGATGAGCATCCATGGTACCTCGCCCCTGCAAGTAAGTATGCACGGTCACCTGTTCGATATGCTCCTGCTGACCCTTGGGAAGTTGCAATTGGCGGTACTCTTCCGATGATCTTCATCCTCTACACCACAGCGCCGTTTGTCGTTTATGTGCACGTTGCCATTCCCGCCTTTGCCCGCCGCTCCCGCGAGACAATGATTGAATATGTGAAGAACCTGCCGCCCACGGCCACCTTGTACATGACTACCATCCGTTCAAGTTCATTGCCTCAGCAGACAGAGGTCAGACTGGGTGACTTGGTTCTCAACAAGTCTATTCTCCGGCCTATGACCTTTACCAATTCAAAGCCCGCGCCCTCTCCATGGTGGGCAGGAAAGACCCCTCAACACTTTTACACGGATGTGAGGTCCCAGCGCTCGACACAGTCCCCAAACTACTTTCCTAACTTGTGGGATGACGTGTTCAAGAAAATTCAGAACAATGGCTTGAAGAAACAGAACTGAGAGATTCACTGAACATGTTCTATACCAACCCGCCGAGTAGGAACTTTGACGGTACCCGATCGCAATCAAAAGTCTTAGTCTGTGTTTTCGCTGTTTGCTTTGGTAGCCAGCGAAGCGGGTTGCCTTCAGCTCATTCACAGCTCTGAACTCAGGTCTATCTCTGCTGTTGCACAATTTGAGTTCGTGGCAACACAGTTCTTTCCTCGCCAAGGACTTTACCTGTTATCATCTACACGCAGCCAACTCTCACCTCTGATTTCACCTTTTCCCTTACTTCTCGTTTACCATTTCTAACTTCACCCCGAGTCGCTCCTACCATTACATTCTATTCTCCACTACTTCCCGCACATCATCATGTCTGCACTAAAGCTCAACCAACCCGAAACCCTTCTGGGGCTGAGTATGGCCGAAGCGCGGATGATCATTCTTGGTGTGCTGAGTTCCGATAAATCTGGCAAAGTATGTACCCTTATCTTCTAGCTATGGAGATACCTCTGACAACAACTGCAGGTTGACTTTGATAAGATGGCCGTCAAGGGCGGCTACAAGAACGCTCAATCTGCTAGTACTCTCTATCACAAGGCCAAGCGTAGGCTTTTCGATATCCATAATAACCCGGCCGATCAAGAAGCTGGTACCTCTATCAGTCCTGCAAAGGAATCCGCTTCCACCACTGCCACTCCCAAGAAAACGCCCGCAAAGCGTGGCAAAGACAAGGCTGTCGCCGATGATGACAACACTGGTGCTATCGAGACTACTCCAACTCCTTCCAAGGGGAAGCGTCAGAAGACGGCAGCTACCCCGAAGACCCCGAAGACTCCTCGCTCCGCGCCGAAGGCTGTGAAGACAGAGGCTCCGTAGGTAATTGTTACCCCTTGCGCCTGTCCTTGTTGCTGATTATGTTACTCCTATATAGAAAGCCTGGAGGCGTCACTACTCCCACTCCGGCCGAAGGCAATGTCGTCGTGAAGAAGGAAGAACACGATACGGAGCTCGAAAACAGTACCGTCAAGGAGGAGTTGAAGTCTTCTGATGATGAGGAACTTATGAGTACCAGCCAGATGAGTGCAGAGTTCTCTGGCATGGGAAAGCGCCCAGATACTCCCAAGTAAATGGGTCTGACTTGAAGAGTCTGATAGCGTGGTCTGGTCCTTCTCTTCACGCTGAGTGCTCTATGGAAAAATTGCACAGCAGTTTCTTATGGGAAAATAGTGACATGGATGGAATGAAGGGAAGGAATAAACGGTTTTCCTTGGTCTGATATGGTTATGGGAATGGGTTGTCTATCTCTTTAGTGGCCCCGGCAATATTGCAGTTGAACCGCGTTCTACATTAGTGGTGTCGGTTCCCGATTCAATGAGATCTTCAATGAATTCGGAAAATGGAACACGTATCAGAAAATCCCATATAGGTCCTTAAAGTGAATGGTGAAACATTGAAGTCGAACTCCAAACCTAGTTAGACGGTGATTAGAAACATCGTAGTTGGTAATGTTTCTAAACCCACCTTTTACTTATGACATGCGCTGATCCAAAGTTCACGCTCAAGACAAGTCCACTCTAAACAAGCACATGTGGAGGGATCTAATTCAAAAGTCGATGAAACACGTAAAGAGGGAGAACTCAAAGAAGAGACAGTAAACCCCATAGCTGAATAAAACCCCCCCAAAACACAAAAGTTAAGCTGTCTCACTCAATGAGGCAGACGGGCATGTAATAACCATAAGATTTGGCATCCTGCATTCCAGTGCAACAGCCTAACCAGCAACATTAAGCGGTATTTTTACTGGACGATAATGTAGGTCAGCTGGCCTCAATGGTCTAATAGAATGCTGTTCGTAAACTGAGTGAGTCCAGATAGGACGATGTCTAGTTCACTGAATGTGTTATATACTATTCATGCAAATGAAAGTCGAGAGTTACTACGAAGCCAAACTTGACTCCAGCCAATAGCCTTCCTGGAAGGAGTTTCAGTACTTGATAGTAAGCAATACCAGGTTATAGTATGTACCACAACATGATTCAATTCCTTGTTCTGAGCCACCTCAGACATATATGTACGTATGTACAGCTCAGCAGAAGAACAAAAGAAAAAAAAAAGTAATACCCAACTTCTAAAACTCCAATTAACCCTGCACAAGCGAAATCTCCTGCAATTCATTTTGATTATCCAACACACCAATGCGGAGATAATCTCCACCTTCAAGAACCCACATTTTTCCTCCATCAATATCTTCAATCGTAGCGAAAAGATGATAGTAGTTTACTCCATCAATGTTATCCCACTGGATTGATGTAAAGAAGGTTCCGTCGTCCTCAGTAGAAAGACTGCAGCTAGTCGATTGCCCACTGCAGCTAATGTAAGTCCCCAAGAAAACATTGCGAATCAGGAATCCTTGATTGGTGTTAATGGATTCCCACTGATCCAGGTTGGGGAGGCCGTATATGTTGCTGCTGAAGGCTATGGTTTCGTTGGCGTTCTTCGCGTCTAATATCGGGAGGGCGTACTCGGTTCCACCGCGGTAGCCGATGTGGAAGTTGGCTGCGGCGTGGCAGGTGAGGGCGAAGAGGAGGGTGGTGGTGGTGAAGAGGATGTGTTTCATTTTGGTTGTATGGGTGGATGTTGATTTTAGCGAATTGGTGAGCTTGGAGGTTATGCTCGCTTTAGTCTTCAGCTTGAGAAAAAGCAGTAGATGATTGATAGGTGCGAAGGAAGGGAGGAGTAGAGATGGTGGGATATAAGTATACTGAATAGGGTTGGAGCAGCATTACTGCTACATTTTGAGGCGAGCTGAGATGAAACACCCATTGTGTCTTAGAATCATTGACTCTTCGCTTGGTATGTAGTATCTCGTACCTACTATCTACTAGTGTTCTGGAATGCAATCTGCATGGCTTGGGCCCTTATTAAGCAAGACAAGCCCTAGGAGATAAAGTTTGGGTTCGGGTAATTCTCCGCGGAATGCAACAGGGGCAAAGTTTGGAAATGCTACGGTTTGACGGCTACAGCTACAAGTTCAGTTACCGGAGCTGGAATGTTAGGGACTGCGAGACAATTATGTGAGTGGAAGAAGGTGGAGTCAATGGAGTGCACGGATGATGTTCATTGCGGGATATCTCTTGAACGTCATGCCGTCACAAAAAATGTCACTTCGTCCCCTTCTGGTATAATCGTCATGGACTTGGAGACTCCGATGCTGGATTTATTCTCCGAGCTATTCTGACTCGTATTCAACGCAGAATGCTACACTGAATGTAGGTAGGCTGATGATAGAATCATGAAGCGGTTATATGGGAAATGAATAGGTAATTGATACTACCAAGTGGCTTTTCGGAAACTGTCATACCACTATGACCACTACAATAATTGTTGCTACGTTCACCAATATTGTAGAAAGTAACAGCATGAACAGGAGGAGGATTGAGGTAGATTTCTATATTCAATTTTAATTCCCTTCTTTCGTCTCCCACAGTAGAGCATCGTTTGTTGTTATTACCTAGCTATCCCTCTTCACATCAAATCTATAGCTAATTTTCAGTGCTTACTTGGTGTTATGGTTCCTATACAGGAAACTCACTTTCAATTTAAAAAGATCACGCTCGCAGCCTTACAGTAGGACAAGACGTGAGCTTAATGCAGCCTGGTCTTGGCATGCAGAATACCACGTGGCTTATCGTCTGAAAACCCTTTCCTGCAGCGAAACCATACGCATATACCAAGGCGAGTGCAACAATAGCAAGACAGTCAAGTTAATAATTCTTCTAAGCATGCATGAGCTAGATGCTCAGAGACAAAAGGCCCAGCTCAGCCATAAGGAACAAACACCCTGGCGTTTGACTGAACTCGTTCTCCTGGATTACTTGGAAATTTGATATTATGCTATTGGACCTCATGTATTGCTGTACATTGTTGATACTCTATCTAGCACTCGGTCGATATATAAACATTAACTGGTATAAAGTGACATCTACTAAGAACGGTTTATAGTGGTAATAATAATGGTGACTATTAGATGTCTATCAACAGGACTTCTTCCCTGGTTTATACCTGATACTCCTTGTTCAGTCCCCACTCGACAGCAGCAATCTGCAAAGCAAGGACGGGAGAGAACTGGCGCGACCAGGAAAAGCTGCCCGTCATGTACCAGAACCCTGGCATTCCAGTCGGTCTCCAAACCTATGAGCGAGAACGTTAGCCATCTGTGAATTGCACAAAATGCGGGGCTTTACGCAAACTTACACCGAACCGTTCCTGGCTCCCATCCAAACTACAGATCACGCCCGGCACCTTGTCCAGAATCTCCCTAGGCACGATGCGCTCGATCAACTTGTCCGTGCGTTCGAAACCCGTGGCAAGGATAACCACATCCGACTCGATCTGGGTACCATCGGCGAGGGTAATTCCACCAGGGTAGTATTCCCGGACGCCTTCCTGACATCTCTGCACCTTGATCCGACCATCGAGAATCATCCCGCATGCGCCCTGATCAATATAGAAATGACCCGCCTTGATCAGCTGATGATCAACGAGACTGTCGCCCTGGTCGCCTCTCTTGACCGCCAGGCCGGCCTTTTCCAGCCCGTCCAACATGTCCTTATCTAACATGGCCATCATCTGCGACGCACCAACACTAAGAGTTCGAACAACGGCCGTGGGGAACGAGTTACCCAGAAGGTCCGCATCATCGGTGCCCAAGCCCGGCGTATCCCACAGCTTCACTTGGAGCTCCTCCACGGACTTGAGAGAAGTTACGAAAATAGGGCTGCGCTGCACTATCGTGACTGATTTCGCCCCGTGACTGGCAAAGTCCTGGGCGACGTCGTGTGCGCTTGTTCCGGCGCCGATGATAGTAATTTTCTTGTTCTGCACGTCGGGCATCAAGCTCGCAGATTGATGCGCGGATGTGTGGAAGATCTGGCCCTTGAATGTGTCCTCACCGGGGAAGGAGGGCTTGATGGGGATATCGCTAAGTAGACCCGTAGCGAGAACGAGGTGCTTGGTGGTGATGCTCTGTACGCTGCCGTCGTTGGATTGGAGGTCGACCGAGTACCGTTTGGTCGATGGATTGTACTGAATGTTGGTTGCTAGCGTGCCGTGTCTGACATTGAGACTCAGAAGATCTCCGTAGTGCTCCATCCATTTGACAATGTGCTCCTGGTCGAGGTAGCGCGGCCAAGTGGTGGGGTACTTCAAGAACGGAAAGTGGTCCATGTAGCTCGGGGTGTGCGATTTGATGGACGTGTACCTGGCACGCCATGAGTCTCCGGCGCGGGCTGTTTTGTCTACAACCAGATACTTGAGGCCGAGGTTTTGCAGGTGTGCAGCAAGAGCAAGGCCCGATTGACCTGCGCCCACGACCAAGACTTGCAAGTCGCTCTCCTCGTTGTTTGGTTGGGATCCAGATCCACTAGACTGTATCTCTGCCTGCTTCGCCCTCTCTGCCTCCAGCTCGTCTTGTCCATACAGACGCTCAAGAACTGTAAACACCGTCCAGGCCTTCCACTCCTCAGGTCCCACATTTGCCAGGCGAAGGACACCCCTACCCTTGCCAGCCTTGGTTGTGAACCCAAACCCAGCCTGGATGAAGCGCATACCACCCAGGTCAGCCAGGTGTGGCTGTAGTGCGCCAGGCTTATCGAGCGTCGGATCTGAAAACTCACTCGTGGAGCTGGCGAGGTAGCTGGAAATGGCCTGGGAGCCATTATGGCATGCAATGTCCCATGAGAAGGAAACGAAATCGCGCCACCAAGACTCCTTCTCCAGGAAGTGGGCTTGGATAGCATCTGGCTGGCCTGTGGAGAGGCTTTTTGAGAAAGAAGCTAGCCACTCGTTGGCGATCTTGGCTGCATTAAGCTGTTCTGCGTCTATGGAGGGGTGCAGACTAAGGTTGGGAAGAGCCGCTAGCGGCGGAAATTCATCGGGGATTGATCCCATGATAAACGGCAGTTATTGAGAGGGTTATAAGAGAAATGAACGATGAAATTTTTGTGTTGCTGGAAACCCAGTTGGTGGATAGCACTTATATAACTAAAAGCTGACAGCTGCGTGCCGGGTGAACCCGACAGAGTGCTTAGGCCGATAGGTGTCTAGCGGCTGTCCGTTGGAATACAAGGCTGCTGGAGTGGAGCTGGAGCAGCCACTGCGCCTGGTTGCGATCGGGATCCCCATCCCAGCCTCAACATCCTTTGTTCGTATCCGAGCTAAAATAGTGGTATCATACTACTCCACCTGTTTTGTATGGTCAAGCATTTACATCGAATGCTGGGTTGGACCCTATTCGTTAAGAGGATCGCGTCTCGCGTTCAGTAAGTACTTGCTGTGGTTTTATCCATGTCAATCTTATAAGTGCTGTATGGTCTAAGCTGTCAGGTCTGAAATTATAGACCTTTACCAGATGGGTAAGTATTTAGGTTGTTGTGGTAAGTGGAGGGATTACTCTTAAAGCGCACTAAGCTCGGGTTCGGACATCTGGCTTGTCTACATGATTTGTATAAAGTTAGGCATCCGATACGCATGGCATGCCATCTCTTCCTTGATTTCTGGCGGTAGGATACACAGCCCTGCCGGGGAATATAAGCATCTTCCTAAGTGCGGGAGTACAGCCAAATCTGTAGCAATTGTGAACATCCTTGCGAACCCATTTGCTAGTTTCTAATATTAATATGAGATTTTGATAACTCGACTGCCACATAATTCAAAGACGCAATGTTCTCTTCCACATACAAAAATACAAGACGGGGGAAACCCGAACATCTTTCCCCAAGCAGGCAGGGCTAGTGCTGTGACACTAAACAGGCGGCTACCAATGGCTCTATGAGAAGGGGCCAAGCCCCCATACAGGCCCCACTGGGGCCGTCCCACGCATGATCCACCTACTCAAGTATTCGCCAGAGAACCTAGAACCTAACGGTTTAGCCGCGCTCATACATTCGTGTCATCTTGTCTCGTGTCATCCTTCCCCGTGCTGGCACTATGTCATTCGCCGGGTGGTCAAGTTCAGCCTGGCTAAGCACTGCCTGTACGATCAACCCTTTGTGCTTCTATCACGCCACGGGCAGCTAGAAAGCTGAGCCTCACCAATGAGATGTAAATAGCGCAGATGCGATGTACGCGTGGTAGAGCCATGTGTCTGACATGCATAATGGATTCTGATAGTAAATGTCCTGTGGAGACATCCATTGTCAATTTAGCCAGGAATCAGGTGATGCCTCGCTATCTCTGCTGCTTACGTGGGCTTGTCCACCACCAACACATAACCTGATATCTATCAGGTCCTATGTCTATGATTGGAGCAATCCCTGTTCTTTGTCTTCAAATACTGGGGCATTCAAAGTTGCCATGTTCAACCACCAGTTTCCTGCGGTGAGAGGGAGAAATGGAATTCGCCCCTGTCCTTCCACTTAAGCGCAGGCAGGTCTGTCCCTTCCCCGAATTATCTCTGCCGCCCGCTCTGCAACGGCATACACCGTCGACATGGGGTTCGCTACCGTGACCATGGGAAATACGCTCGCATCGACGACTCTCAAGTTGCGAGTCCCATAAACCCGCAACTCGGTATCCACGACACCCCCTTTCTCCCGCGGGGCCATGATGGCCGTCCCGCAGAAATGATGCGCCGCCACGGCCGATGCCCTCAACGTCTCCTCTACGACACCCGCGTCCTGAGTCTCAGGGCTGGGGCCTGGCGCGGGGCCAAGAATCCCACTCAATGGGGAGCAAGTTGGGAGGGAGTGAAGGGTCTGAAAATGTTCTGCCATGAGTTTGATGTCAAGGGGGTGCGACAAATAGCTTGGGTCGATGATGGGCTTGTCAGTAGACTGGGAGGAAGAGATGTGGACGGACCCTCGGGAGAGGGGGTAGGATGGGATCATGCCCAGGATGGCGATGGAGTTTGGCAGCGTGCTGAGAAAGAAGCAGGCTGTGGGCTCTGATGGGTTGGCGAGGAGATTGTTGAGGGGGAAATGGGGAGGGTGACGCGAGAGGAGGTCGGCTTCAGCACCCGAGCGGACGAAAGAGATGGCTTGAATACCTGGGGTTGGGGAGGCGGTATCCGGCAAGGGTTGGATGGGAACGGGAAGCACCGCCATGAGGTGGTTGTTAAGATTTTCTCCAACAGAGGGGTTGTCAATGATGCAGGGGATGCTGTGCGTGGAGAGCCGGGATGCAGAGCCGATGCCGGAGAGTTCGAGGAGTTTGGGGGTGTTGAAGGCGCCCGCGGCGAGAATAACTTCTTTAGTGGCAGTGATGGGAGAGGGATCATTGCGGAGGAGGACACCGGTGGCGGTGATGGTGGTGGTTGTCGTGTCGAAGAGGATGCGCTCGACCGTGGTGTTGGTGAGGATGCGCAAGTTTGGGCGTGAGGCCGCATACTGAGTGCTTGCGCTGCGGACGCCTGTGGTGGTGATGGTAGCCGTGTAAGGACGGGTGCCGGTGGTCGGGGTCGGAATCAGGGTATCACTGAAGGCGTAGCCCTTGTCCGCGAAGGTCTTGTTCCAGGCGTTGATGAGCGAGTGATTCCTGGGTTCGGCCAGTGCCGGATAGGTAATTTCGATGGGCCCAGTTGCGGCGGATGCAGCAGCGCCAGGACCATTGCCAGGAGCAGCCTCGGGGCAGACATGGAAGCTACGGTGAAAGTATGGGGCCAACGACTGCCAGGACCAGCCGGGGTTCCCCAGCGCCTCCCAGGCGTCGATGCCCGCCGGGGCGGGCGGCACAAACGCCAGCCCGTTGATGGCGGATGTACCGCCCAGCAGGCGGCCCGCAGCGTAGTCTTGGTCGCGGTTATTCAAACCGGGCTGGCTCGCAGCAGTTAGCATCCGATGACTGACTGACAGGAATGAGGTTAATAGACATTAGTTAACACTTAACACACACCTGTTGTACAGATTTGAATTGCCAGTCCACTTCCGACCCGCTCAGAGTGGGCCACGCCGCGGGGTTCTGAACACGCTCGTCCGAGCTGCGGTCCGGTCCCGCCTCCAGCACGAGCACATTGACGTCGGGGTCTTCCGACAGGCGGTTGGCGACCACCAGGCCGGCGGTGCCGCCACCAATGATAATATAGTCAGCGGTCGGGTGGGCCATGTTGTTGCTGTTGCTGATGATGATTGTGCTGTTTGAAAAGGAGAATGCGGTGGGGAGGGTGGTGTCGGTAGATTGATCCTATCAAGGTAAACAGTGCTGGAATGCGTGTTGCTTAAATACCGGCAATCAGCACACACAATCAGACAGATTTATTGTTTGGACCTAGTGAGGGATGAATCTGAACAATTTAAGTTGCCGTGGGGTCCAGCGACAGAAGCGGAAGTGGCTATGCCGCGGACCATGTATAAAGTGCGGCGGGTACGTGGGGTTTGCCTATGGGTACTTACTACTGTCTATCAGAACTTCTAACGCCAGCTTAGAGTTAATGGCTCCATCGCTTAGGCCTCGGTCAGATTTTCGGCCCTCGCTAGGCTCCACATAACGCAGCACCAAACTGGAGCGATCTCGACGATGGGGGCCAAAGTTGGACTGCAATCGCAGCCTCATCCACCAGTAACCTAACCCCGGTGGGATCTGCGGTCTGTTGACAAGGAGGGTTGCCCAAGGGCTGTTTGGCCCAGGAAATGGAAACGTCTCGTCACAACCGATATCGAGGTTCTTTTGTGATTACCCGGTTGCTGCAGTCACACGTTGACGTGAAACAAGTCAAGACCTCTCTCTCCCTGAACTGGTTTGATGTACCCTAATGATCAATTAATCCCCCGGAATACCCGCATGGAAATAACAGGGAACTGGTCTCGCGATTGAGAACTTCTATCTATTTCGTGAAATACAACAGCATCCGGTCCTAAGCTATTCACACGCGACAAAGCCTTCCATCTGTCTGTTCCGCCCACTCCTCACTCCCCACAGCCTTCAAAGCGTAAAAGGTGTGGTTGGGGTCATACTTGTTCTTGATAGAGACTAGCTTGGCATAATTATCACCGTAGAATGTTGACTGCCAATTAGGCTGGTTAAAGTCAGCCTCGTTCAGGTAAGCACCGCTGCCAGGTGTTAGATTCTCAAGTAGAGGGAGAAGTGTTTCCGTCATGAGTTTCTGGTTCTCGACGTTATGGGTATAGTTGTAATAATCGAAGGCACTATAGACAGGTAAACGGTTTGACAGAGCTTCATACTCCTGATCATGACGAAGAAAGACTTACGTGCCGAGGACAATGCGAATCAGCGCATCGCGCCATGCGGGGTTGACAGAGTTGTCTGGTATAGTCGATCGTGAAGCATTGAAAGAGACTCCTGCAACGACTGCCCCGTATTCGGTGATGGTACGAAAGGAATCAACCAGTGGGAGAAGATCATCGTCTACCGTGCTCCGCGGGATCAGACGACCGCCAATTTGAAACTCGGTCACGGCCATCCAGGGGCTGAATCGCGTGTAGCATTCGTAAAAGCTGGAACAACTGGCAATGTTGTACGCTGTACCAGTTAGTGATAGCTCTTGACTAAGACGTTTAAACGTACTATAGGTCATGTTGTTGCTGCTCAGAAGGTCCAGGGTGGGCTGCATCAGCGTCTGCAACTGCTCCTTGGTGCCGCCGGGTAGCGTGGATGGCATGCTCTTGAAGACCGCGTTAGTGACTTCCCAAACCGCAGCACCACCTAAATGGGCCAGTCTAGCCGTATCCTGGATATAGGTCGCGGCAACTTCCCAGAACATATCCTCAGTCACTCTGTCATTCGTGAAGGTCAAGTTGGCGATGGCGGCCGGAATGTCAGTATAAAGCTTGCTGGTCATGGACAGGGCAATGGCGTAGGTGCCCCCGCCGCCACCACTCATCGCCCAGTACAAATCAGAGTAATTGAAAGGGGTAGCAATCAAGTGGTCTCCCGTGGCGGTGATTACCTCCCACTCCAGAACCTGGTCTGCAGCCAGGCCATACATGGACATCAGCTGGCCGTGGCCTCCGCCTTGAGAATATCCACCCGCATAGCCTACTGTCTGGCAGTTCCCACCCACGAGGGTATACCCCTGTTCATGGGCCACATTCATGGCGTCCAAAATCTGCACACCTGCGCCGACCTTGATGGCGGGCCCGGAGTAGCCTGTCGACTGGTATTCGACAATTTCAATCTCTTTCAGATGATGAGTCCAAAGGGCCAAGGCACCAGCCCCAGTGGACCTGCCAAGGTAATCGTGGCCAGTATTGCGGACAACAAGGCGGATATTATGCTTGATAGCAAACTCAATGGTTGCTTGATAATCCTGCGCGCTGCTGGCATTCACGGCATACCGGACCAGGGACCTGATGGTGCAAGGGGTGTTGGGCAGGTATGGATCGCAGGAGAAATTGGCGAACCACGGCGCCATTGGGGAGTAACTGGTCTCATAGTGGGTTCTGGTTTCGTTCCACACTGCCAGCAGCTCTTCACAAGCCGCCGCATCGTTTGGCAAGAATGTACTGTTGTAGTGGCATACACTCGCAGCAGGGACTGTGGCGATGAGCCTTCCCCCCAGGGTAGCGTTGAAAGTGTCCCAGTCCTGCGTAGAAGGCCAGCACGTATCTCCGGGAAAGCAGCGACACGACAAGCCGGTTGAAGCTACGGCAATGGGAAGCAATGAAACAAGGGCGAAAGACAGTTTGCCGACCATTCCGGAGGAAGCACAAAACTTCAATGATGGACAGCGAAGTGACCATTGGCTTGCACTTGAACTTGCCTCAGATGCTACCATTGATTTGACTATATCTCTCCTGTCAGTTGCACGTTGGCCAAGACCCTTCATTTTGTATACTTTGTATAGTCAAGGGGAGGCGCTAACGGCTTACCGCCACACCCGCCTGGCTGCCTCCACATCCGTACCATCCGCTTCCGCTGATACCTCATGACGTGTTGAGGGCTCACATCGCAAGCACGTGACTGGAGAAGCCCGTTTCATAGATGATGAGTGAGTAGTGATTCTAGAAACCGTGTTTGCTTTGTTGCTGTCTTCTGTATTAGATTTCCGGTATGTGGGATTGCTGATCGGGACGCATGCACTTGTCAAACAAGCCTTCGGGGTCAGGCGGCTCCTGTTTCGTCAGACCAGTCGTTGAGCTAGTCTGCCCTACTAGGACTACTAGGGGTATACCTCTGCTAAATCTGGGGCAAAAACGCTGTGTCGATCGCACTATTCAAACCGTATGTGTAAATTATATGTGCCGTCTCGCCGCGGCTGCAACCCAGCAGAAGAATGGAGGTAATACCCCACCGTGTCTGCTACCTGCCCTATCCGGTCTGACATGTTCACTCAGGGCCGTCATACAGCTTCATACTGCACTGGCATAGTAAGAGTTGAGGACCACATTAAAGTGCCACACGGTGATGCATTTTCACTTCCTCGTACAGACTATTTACTCAATCAATTATTTTTTTTTCAAAAGTAAAGAGCATCAATACCACCGCAAGCTCATTGTGATACAATGAATACCTCACTTTGTAAGGAAACACCGTATCATGGCTATACGCTACCCCTTGGCAGTCCATCCACCGACCATCCCGTCTACCAAATAGCCTTGCCATAGTATACTCTCCTTACTTTGGAATTCTCGTCTCCATCAATATCAATGAGTCTGTCTGTATGATTATCAAATCGTGTGTAGCTACTAGAGTTCAGTTGTAAATCGTGTATATGGAGGAATCGTTGTGAAATAGCGTCTTGCCTAGGGCTACGCTTCATAGAGGAGCTCAAATTTAGAGGCGTCTCCTATTGCTTATTCGAGCAATTTCGTCGTATTTACTGATTCACTAAATGTAGCTCTCTGTAAGTGACCAGGGCTTATCAAGGTACTCCTTTATAGATGATCACAGAACTAATTGGATTTGTTTTTAGTCGTTCTACATAGCTTTAGCTTTATTATCGACAACGGTGATTTAACCTGATCATTATTTGAAACTAGTCTGATATACTATGCCCGATATACTCTATTGAACAGGTGAACAAAATAGAGGAATTAACTGTTCACTGAACTACAATCAACTCCTGACAGTCAAGCATACTATTCAGTGGATCCCTCAGATTCCGATCCTTCAAAGTCCTCACTGCTCGCACCAAACTGACGGCAGATGTGGCAAATCCGATATTTCCTGCACCCCGAACCACAGTCAAAGCCTCTGTCATCTCGATTGAGACCAAGGGTACAGACATCGCAGGTTTGTCTCGACCAATTCGACTCGTAATGAAGAAATGAACGGATTTCTTCTATCGGACTAAGCTCACCCAGTTGCATGCCGTGGCCGACAATGACTTCTCGCAAAGCATCATTTCCAGTCGAGCGCATCCACCACGACAGACTGCGACCAAAGCGGCCCCGGGGCTCCTGTGTTAGCGGATGGTTCTCAAGGATCTTCCGGATGACATTCTCCCGTCCGTGTTGAACCGCTACAACTAGGGGAGTGATACCAAATTTATCAGGACGATGCACGGCGCAGCTCCGGGATCTAAGTTCTTCGAACATGTGTTCATGGCCAGCAACTGCCGCGTGGAAGAGCGCCGACCGACTTTGTTGATCAACGTCATCCAATCCGAAACCGGGAGTGTGCAGTAATTGGGTGAACACGCCTTGGTGACCCTTAATGACTGCCCAGGAAAGCGCGTTCCGCCAATAGCGGCCGTCAACCCCCTGAGGGGAAATACCCTGTTCGATCAGCATCGCGACCATGTCCGCTTTGCCCTGGAACGCAGCCCAACACAGAAGAGGCATACGGAGGATGCCTTGCTCGACATCGCTGCCCGGATAGCGTAACAATATCTTCACCATTTCCGGAGTACCCTCCCAGATAGCCATTCCCGTAATGGTAGTCCCTTTCAAGAAAAGTTTACACTCGGACTTTTGCAGGAGCAAGTCGGGCTTGCGTTGCAGGAAAAGCTCAATAATCTCTGGTCGGAATTTGTTCCCACCCTTGTTTCGAGATTCCCACCACTCGTGTTGAGCCAATATTACCATCTCCAACGGTGTCATGTTTTGGAACCCCGGCCTATCAACTCTCGCGTTGTAATCCAGAAATAATTTCACCATTTCTAGGTTGCCCTGTATTGCGGCACAGGCTAGGGGTGACAATCCTTCACGAGTACTGGCATTGACGTCAGCTCCATTTTCCAGCAACATGGCTGCATCCTCAAAGCAACAGTCAAGTGCAGCACTATCCAAAGCAGTAGGACCATATGATCCTATTCGGGCCTCTATGTCCGCTCCTTCTTCGATAAGACGTCTCATTATTTTCTGCCGCGCCTCAGCTTCCTGTGAATTCTTGGGCTTTGTCTTAATGAGTGTATATAGCGGCGTGAACCCACGGGCATCCATCGGATTGACGTTGGGATTGTACTTTTCGAGCAGCAGGTTGACTGCCGCCACTTGGTAGGTCTGGGCTGCGAGAGCAAGCGGCGTATGTCCATCAGCATTGACCGCTTCAAGATTGGCCTGATGCTTCAACAAAAGCTCTAATGCCTCCAGGTTCTCGTCGTAGGCGGCCCAATGCAGCGGGACGCACCTGCCACCATCGGCATCCGTCTCGTTCACGTCCTCGCCATTCTCCAACAACATGCGAACTATCTTGGCGTTACCACCCTCCGCAGCACAAGAAAGTGGTGTGCGTCCACCAATAGTCTTTTTAACTTTCTCCTGGTCCCGTTTGGTGGCAATAATGCTGTTAAGGACATTCTTGTACCCTGAAGCAACCATAATAGTCTCCGCATAGCTAGTGCTGCCATCCATGGCTCTGATCCTCCGCCGTTTAGCTAGAAGATCGGACACGGTGTCCTCTTCCCCTAACAGACAGACCATGGCCAGGGCAAGCCGACTATCGCTATCCTCGGCGTCGGTCGTCCTGCCACCCTCTTGCCGTCGAATCGTGAGCTGTTTCACCCCGGCCAACAGGGTCGAATCTGAATCTGGCGACGACATGATGAGGCGATCAATGATTTCCAATGATTGCGTAGTGAATAGATTTTTGAGGTCTTGCTCTTGAAAGTTCAGTCTGATCGTGATGGTGTTTGTGAGTTGTTCCGCGCGATCTATATAGCTTTGCTTGAGACGCAAGGGAGTGCAACGGTTAGGCAACGGCTCCCTGGTGCCTGCCCTGTGATACGTCAACTGCACCATACCCATCCCCATGCATAGATTGTAAAAGACGTGGTTACCTGGCGGCCGAGAGCATTTGCTGCCTGGACCTGGCCATTGATTATCGATTGCTGAGCATCCCTTCAGAGCCTCACCGTCAATTGTATGCTGCACGTAGCATACTGCCTGAGACAGTTCTTTGTGAGCTTGTTACACAGCTAATTTTCAATTCTGTAAATTCTAGCACCCTATGTTCAAGCAAGTATACGTCTTGCGCATGTGGGTTCTTTTTGAATGACGCGTCGAGATGTTGTCATAATCCGGAAACAGTCCATCTAATGAACATCTTGCCAATATCTCTGATCTCATAAAATACTCCTTTCAGACTTCGACGACCCGCTCATGGACCGCAGGCCCAATTTGGTCCAGTTCAACGGCTTAGATCTAGCATCTGCTCCTTGCTCGGAATCAAGTCCCACTCACATTCACCGAAATTCTTCGGTTGTGATTTTACCATCTTATACAATGGACAACTTTATAGTGTGAATCACTAGTAGAGAAACGGATATCAGAGTATAGATTTACCGTTCACTCTTTTCTTAAAGATGATTAACTGGCTGGTTGCAATACCTCTTTATGTACATCAACGTAAGATAGTCTTACCTACTAGTCAATTTATATAGTTTCTCTTGCAGACATGAACGGAGTACTATTGAATACGAGGTATGCTACGTCGAACCCTTCCTAGATCAGGCTACACTGGAAAGTGCTATAATATAAGCAACATTGAATTCAACTATAAGCAGTTCAACACCCCACATTGATCCTCCGCACACAATAGCTATCCCGATAACTTCAAATGTATCCAGCGAGACCACAAACAACTGTGTACGACCTGCGCAGCAGATCCACACCCCTTCCCCAAAGCATCTTCTTAAACCGCAATAGCAGCATCAACAAGAGGGGCCGCCTCCTCACGCTTGGAAGCCTTGGGGGCCTGATCGGCAAAGTCCTTCACACCGGTGTCGATGGCGTCAGAGATACCGCCAGCAATGGAGCCAGCCAGGCTCTGCAGGTTCTCCGGGACCTTAGAGACGATCGTGTCGGACAGCTTCTTGGCGGCAGCCTTCTGCTGGGTCAGGTCGTTGTAGGTCTGCGCGCCCTTGCCGGCCTTGACGATGAGACTCTTCTTGCCGTCGAGCTTGTTGATGACAGCGGTGATCTTGTCCTTGAGATCGTTGACGGGGCCGGGGAGTCCCAGCGCGTCGCCGCTGCTAAGGGCGGCCGTGCTGCTGACCTTGGTGTTGCCGTTGTTGATGGCCGTCACGAGAGTGTCGGAGGCTTGCTGGACCTTGGCCACGTCGCCACCGTTGTAAGCTTGGATGGCGGAGCCCAGGGCGTCGACCTTGGTGCCGATGCTGGAGAGGACGCCGGTGACGGTGGGGAGGTCGCGCTCCTGAACTGCGGTGGGCGCAGCGAGGGAGCCGGCGGCGAGGCCGAGGGTGAGGATGGAGAAGATGGAGAGCTTCATGATGATGGTTTAGATATGGGTATTTGAATTGAATTGAGAATTTGTAGTAGAGTTATGTTTGCTGATTGCTGATGATGATGGTGGGGATGATTGAAGGACAATTGAGCGACTTTATATAGCTCTCTGGCTATGCCTTCGTGGAGAGGGTAAGTTCCCAAACTGGCAAAAGCACGACACCATGATGATACATTCTTGCTGGCAAAACCTGAATAGTAGGTCAACCCCCAGCAAATGACGATGTGCAAACCCCTGAATTGTCAGTGATTTACAGGGACTGGATCACGAACGGTTAGAAAATGGCTGAATTTCCGGGGAAGTTGAAGCAGAGACCCAAAAAGCGGGTGTTTTGGAGCGTTTCCGTTTGCTTAGTCGAACTCTAACTGTTAATACAGGACCCTGTCCCACGGGGGTGTTCACGAGGATCATACACTATGTCGATCTTTAATTATAATTTAACCTTTTGCTTCAATATAGTACTGCCCGCGGTCCTGAATTTTTGGTTCGCACATCATCGCGGGAGTTTATTTTGCGGAGCTCGGGATCATCCGCCAAGTTATGAGCCGACCAACCAGGTCGAATGGTTTCATGATGCAGAGTTTCCGAGGCTATCAGTTCAACACTCAATTTTACCCGCGGGGGTTTGGGTTTGTCTGGGAGCTTTGACCAACACCAAATATGAGATTGTTACGTCCTGCTCCACACGATCCCGTCGCAGGGCAGGGCATCTGCGGGATCACCTTTGATCCAATCACTACCAGGCGGCCTTTCTGGAGGACTTGGAACTTCATTACCGCCGATCAGGACTCCGGATTGTATCAGAGTGTGTTCAAAGGGCTCGTGCTACACTGGCACGTTACGCCTCATACAATGCTGAGCCACGGGGCGGAAACATTGGAGAAGGGAAGCTGGAAAGAGGATGAGATGAGCGGGTTTGTAAGTCAGGGTACAGAGGAATAGTAGCAGTGTTATTAGGTCTGGTCGGGCTGATGTTTATATTTACAATTGCTGGGCTTGTTCGACATGATTTCTTGTATCCTTAATGGAGAGCTGGGTCTTTATTCGCCTTCTACTCGACAATGGGAGATTCTAGGTACTTTGTGTATTCTTTATGATTGCATTTACGAATGGAGCAAAGTATGTTGAATGTACATGGTTATTTTTGGCATGTGAGAAATCTACATGTCAGAAATCAATATTTCCACTACATTTTCGCTTGCTAAGATGGATCAACCATGTACAGTAAACAGTATATCTGCTCCTTGGCGGAATCCATCAGGTTGTTAGTGTTACAAATTCCCAAGACTATATATAGTTGGATGTGTTAGACATTGGCGTTTACTTCAAGTAGCTACTACTGCTATATCAGAAGAAGTATCATACTGTCTCGAATATATACCATTTTCTGCTCCCACAGTCCGGCTTTCTCAATATGCCTCATCATTAATACCCTAGGGCCTAGTATCGGAGGTTCAATAAAAAAAAATGCAATTTGGGGGTTATTCCCTTTTCTTTTTTTTATTTCTTTCTTTCCTAGGTCGCAGCTAGCTACATCATCATAAATAACATGATACGCTACGGGGGCTGGTGTATAGTGCAGAAAACCAGTTCGCCTCCCGAAAATGTCCACACGCATGCTCCCTGGACGAGACCCATACCAAGCTCAATCAAAGTCGCGCATATCACTAAGGCACACATATACACAGATTCATTCAAGTGGTGATATGGATCCTTGTCCGACTTTCGGGGTCATGATTGATTGGCGCCCTTCGAAGGCCGCTGCGGTCATATTTGGGGCGACGAGTATCGTGCTGGTGACGGCTCCTGTGGGCCGTTATCTGGATCCCAAATTAGGGGAGAGCGGTTTATCGGCGGCCTTGCCAATGGGCGTGCAAGTCTGGGATCACGAGTTTTCTCCAGGTCCAACGAAGGTTGTTGTGCTTTTGGTTCTTCCGGACAGGTATCTAGTTCGAAACGTACGCGTTTCTTGGACCTACCCTCCTTGCCAACCCGGTTTTTGTTGCCCTTTTCCACCTCTTTATCTTGCTTGTGTTTTAAATTGGCAAGGTCCAATTTCAACCTTCTATTCTCTTTTCGGAGTGCCTCAATCTTCCCAATCGCATCACGGGATACGTCGTTGCGCTCCTTCTGCAGTTTCGCACACTCCAACAAAGCGGATACCCGATCCTCTTGGGCGCGAAGACAATCTTCCTGCAATTTCTTGACCAGTTGCTTCAACATTTCGATTTCATCGGAAGAACGCGCAACTGAACCGCCGGCTGCGAGCGAAGCTCGAAGCTCCGCGAGATCGCTTTGAAGCACATCAAGGTGATCCGGAGTGAAATCGAATACTTCCTGGGGACGTCGTTGAGGGTTTTCTGTAGAGGATTGAGCCCCTGCCAATTGTAGCACAGAGAACGTTGGTTCACAGGTTGGCTCACCAGGAGATTCAGCTGGGACGGTTGGGATCATGGTGACTGACTTGCTCCTGCCTGCACGCTCTGGTTCAAACGCCATGTCAAGTTCGGGAGCGGCGCACATAGCCAGACGCAGATTCTCAGATATAATCTTGAAACGTGCATCAACAGCCTCAATATCCTCGTCCATGATATAATATGGATAACATGCTATCAGAGGAGGTATTTGTGATCAGAAATGAATACAACTTTCGAGAGAGAGAGGAAGGTTGTGAGGAAGAAGTGAGAAGCTGCACAGGAGAATCTGCTCGTCAAAGCCTTTCCTTGACAGTAAATGTGAATATCGCCCTGGTGATAGATCGATTAGTCGTTCATTTGTACGTGTGAAGGGCTCCTAGCACCGGGGGGTCAGCTATAAGTATCAGTCATGTAGTTTGCTTTCTTCCTCTTCATCGTCACCCTTTCTGCACAGCAGATCTTGACTGTTAGACCGGTTGGCATCCCAGATAAGTGACAAGAGCAAGCCCCTGTTATCATAGAAGCACCTTACTTATCATACATTCAGCTCATCACAAGCCTTTGACGTGGAATCATCCAATCAAATCTTGAAAAGAACATCCGCGGACCAACAATTTGAAGTCCTGCAACCGCCATCGTCTGTTGAAATCGCACATTTTCCTACATAATCGCCATCAGACCAAAGCGATGCCAAACAACACGAACGGACGCCCTGTTCAAGAGGCTCATATAGATGGACATGAATCATCTGATACCATTGAAACATCCAGCAGTGTCACTGTTGGCCTGATGGAGCGGGAGATAAGAGACCGGATCATGGCCCTTCGAGGAAACACAACGAATGAATTTGAAGAACAGCTCCATATCGAACCCTACACTGCTATAGAAGCGCAAGAGGGAGAGACCGGAGGAGGAACCGATTCGAATACGGCTCCTCTAGATGAAGTCCAGCGCCGTCACGGTTCGGTTATCGACCTGACATCTATCCCCGCCCCTCTCGAAAAGGCTCTAGCCAAAATCCGGAAGACTGGAATGCCAGATGGCAAAGTTCTACGCTGGCCGGTGACTCTGGCCCAATGGCAGAGCGACGAATCTGTCGCTGATGCTGTTGAGGACCTGGAATTCTTTTTGGAAGTTTTCAAGTTGCGCCTCGAAACCCTTCGCAATGGAGCAGTTGAGAAAGATCCTAAGCTTCGCGCTGCATTGTGGCGTGCTGAAATAAACGCTCTGGATTCCCCTCTTTTGAAGAGGCCTCGGCGTGAATGAGTACTTGTTCTAATGCCGGTACCTTCGATATGTTTTCTTTTTGAAGGCTATTACCCCATTTCAACTGTCGATCGAGTATCTGTGTCTCGATTTTGGCTCAACTCCGCCTGCTCTCTGCTTCTGTCCTTCTGTTGTGGTTTCCTTTGATAAACAAAGAGACACGATTGTCAATTTTTTCGGTGTTAAGGTATCATCAGGGGAACACGATTGAGCACACTCCGATAAACCAATACATCGCTGTCAATCAGTCAGCAAAAATCTGTTGTCTGAAAGACTCTGGGACCATATTCCAGAAGGGAAGCGGCTCTTGAGGAGGATGGCAAGACATACTATACCTTCAAAAATATACTGATGAAGGTAGTAACATAGGTGTGCATGATATATGGGCTGTGAAGGCTGACTATGATCTGCAGTTCCAACAGAGGGGTGTTAGCAATGACCAGCAGTTGTGCTTAGATGTGAGGCGGCTTCGAAATAAAAGACATTTGTCTTCTTTCCTTTCTATCTATCTTCAGGGTTACTTCAGAATCGAGGCAGACAGTTGTTGGGTTCGTTTTCCCTCCAGCTGGACTCATCTCCCGCATGGGTTTTCCACTTTCAAAGGCATCCAGATGTAGGACAATGGAATAATTGAATAACCTTGGGTATCGTTCTTTTTCCTAGTGTATTTCCGGTCTTGGGTTGGATGGGTATCTCTCTTCAAAGGGAAGGAACATGGGTATTCATCATCACGAGCAGTCATGGTTCCTTGGAAGGATTATATCGATATTAATTTCCACCTTCAACTTTCCCAATTCACTGGTACTAATTAGTGATAGGCGAAAGCCGGCAGTATCTAGAAATAACTGTCAAAAGAGTACTATCTACATACGCAGCCTTTGGATATTGGTTTTGTGACACGTATCCGATCTCAATACCTCAGATTAACAACTAAATCCCAATTATATCCTCACTTTTCGAAACATATCCCTAATCCTAACACCCGGTCCTTACTCATAAGAATAACAAAAACAGAAGACAACATCTATGTAAGCATGTAGGTCCTTCAATAACCCGAAAGAAGCCCCGAACCCCCTTACAAAGCCTCAATCGCCTTCCTCAGTACCTCCAAACTGCGATCACTCACCTCCTGAGCACCCTCCTCACTCTCAGCCATCGTGTCCCTCAACGCCCAAGCAACATCACTCCACCATCCCATCCCCACCAATCCACCTCCCTTCCTCCTCTCCAAACTCTCCTTCAACCGACTCGTATGCTCCCACTGCTTAGCAGCCACCTCGGCCCGCTCAATAACCTTATCCGGAATGCCACACATCGCCGCACAGTGCATACCGAAACTACCCTCTGCAACGCCATCCTCAAGCTTATACAAAAACGTGACGCGGCGTTCCTCATCGTCAACGTGGATGCGCATACGCTTCGGTGCGATTTCAGGGTGTCCCTCAAATTCAGCAGCTAGGGAGTGGTAGTGGGTTGCGAAGAAGCCGAGGGCGCCGATATGCGTGGCGACGTGGTGCAGGACGGCTTGGGCGACTGCCACACCGTCGTAGGAGCTGGTACCGCGACCCAGTTCGTCGAGGATGACGAGCGAACGGGGTGTGGCTTCAGACAGAATCTTCTTGGTCTCGGAGAGCTCGACGAAGAACGTCGATTGAGCTGCGAAGATGTTGTCGTTTGCGCCTAGACGGGACATGATTCGGTCCACTGGAGTGAGACGTGCGGATTGGCAGGGGAGGTAGCAACCGATTTGGGCCATGATTACGGCAACGCAGGTCTAGAGATTCCAGGGTTAGTCTAGGTCTTCTCAAGATGGAAGAGAAAGGGCTGGCTCACCATTCGGAGGACGGTGGACTTTCCGGCTGCGTTGGCTCCGGTGAGGAGGTCAATGTTCGCATGTGTGCCTCCGAGCTGGACGTCGTTAGGGATGAAGTCACCCACTGAGGAGATCAGGCACGGATGGCGCAACTCCTCGAACTCGAGAACGCTTCGCTCGTCGTCCACGAAGACGGGCCGGCAGCTGGGCTGGCCGAGAGAGGATGAGGCCTTGGCTAAACTGATGAGACAGTCAAGCTGGGCTACAATGCGGACGGCAGCAAGCCAGGTGGTGTAGCTTTCGTCAAATCGGGCATAGAATCGGCCAGCGACTTCCTTGACGATCTGACTGTGGGTTTCTTGGGCTTCCTGCAACTGACGTATGAGCTTGCGCAACTCCGGGAAGTAGTAGCGCTTGACTTGTTTCGTAGCAGACATTTGGTCCCAGTTCTTTGGGATGTTCTTGACTTTGATCGGCACCTCTAATTGGTAGATCTCTTTGCCATTGTCCTTGTAGATAATAGCGGAAGATCCTAGCTCTTTGCGTACACGCTTCAGGAGGCTCTCGAGGTCGCGGTGGATTTGCTCAATGTTCTCCTGGGAGCTGTCAAAGTCTTCCTCAACACCGGGCTTCGGTACCAAGATGCCGTTCTCCCTCGCCTTGGAACGATCAAAAGCAGTCTTCCAGTACTCGAGCAGGTCATTAAGGTCAGGCATTCCGCTGATCAACTGCCCAATGACACCTTCTCCTGCTGAGCCACTCTCCTTGAGCAAACTCATGGTGTACTCAATCTGCTCAAAGCCTTCCAAGACACGCAAGAAGTCCTGGGCTTTGCAACTCGCAGCATGGACACGAGAGATGAGCCGCTCCAAATCGGGCATCTTGGTCAGCTGGGACGAAAATTGGTCCCGGACAGTGGGATCAGCATTGAGGGCATCCACGGCATCCAAACGAGCATTGATCTTATTTGCATCCACAAGCGGATGGCATACCCACTGCTTGAACATCCGCTTACCAAATGGTGTGATACAGCGGTTCAAAAGCTGGAACAAGGTGCCCTCAGAGCCGCCATCGAAAGAGTTGGAGAATATCTCCATGTTGATCAGAGTTTGACCATCCAGCACCAGGCTGGTGGCCTTCTTGATCGGATCGTACGCAGTGAAGTTACCAATGGTGATCAAGTCACGGTCGATCTTCAGGAGGCGGAGGTACTGCACCAAAGCACCGAATGCGGACATGACCAATTCTTTGTCGCGAGCTTCTCTGAGTGCCTCAGGCCAAGCTTGCAAGTTATCATCGTCCTGCGAGACGAAATACTCGCTCGCATCGAGCTCCTTCACCGTAATGTCAGCCTCCCAGAACTCTTTCACCGGCTTCAAATAATTCCAGAGCGTAGTCGGGCCAGTGTTATTCTTCAAGATGCGCAAAGCCTTCTGGGACACTGCAGACTTTTCCAAAAGAAGCTCCTGTGGTCGGGTTTGCGCGACAAAAGTTTCAAACTTTGTCATGTCGACATCGTCCACGAATTCGGACAGGAAAAATTGGCCGGTTGCTGTGTCGACAAAAGCGATACCAAAGGCAGGCTTGTCATCGATGAGAGCCTCTTTGATAGCAACACAGTACGTAGACATGTCATCCTGCAGCATGGAGCCTTCCACAAGGGTACCAGCCGTGAGAACTGACGACAATTCTCTTCTAATGACTTTGTCTTCTTTACCTCCTCCCTTCTTACCATCACGTTCGCGCATCTCCTTGCCCAAGGCTGACTCAATTTGGTCAACACGAGCGATCTTGAATCCCTTGGCCACGAATTGGTTGGCCCAGTGATCCAAACTCATCTCAGGAACACCAACCATGCGCATGTTCACGCGGTCAGTAAGCTTCAGATCGAACAATTGATGTCCAATGGTAGCATCATTCTCATAAAGCTCGTAGAACTTGCCCTTCTTGAAGAAGACAACAGTATCCCAGAATTTCTGCTTGATCTCCCAGTATTGCTTCTCGAATGGAGAGAACTTGGTCCAAGCCAATGGGGGGATATATAAAGTGCGAGGGTCATACTCAGGGTGGCCGATAGGATTCCCGTCAATGTCTCGGATATTTGCAAGCCAGGCATACCGTTGTTCAGGCTCCGTCACATGTGCTTTCTGCTTCGTGGTTCCCGATGATTTCTTTGGAGTAACCGGTGCTGTGCGAGGCTGGCGTGGCTCGGAGCTTTCTGGGTCGTATGTCCACTTGAGAGCGGTACCGGCAGATGCGTCTGGTATGTCAAGATCCAAATCCTCATCAGGTGATACAGGTGGTAAAGAGGAGGACTTGGTCTTTGGTTGGGTCGACGGTCTCTTGCGCTTCTTGGATGGTTTCGCTTCTTCGTCTGAATCGTCTGCAACAATGAAGTCGTCCATTTCTAAAACCAGTCAGAATAGCATGCAAAGATGTGGGAACGGAAACTGACCATCGTCGGAGTAGCCCACATCTCCGCCATCATTGAATTCATCATCACTTTCAGGAGACATCTTCCTTCGCTTGTTCCTGCTGTTGCGACTTGGGCGGAATATCTTCTCGTCGTCATCTTCGCCTTCGGAGTCGGATTCGACGTAATTGACCTGCTTTTTGGCCTGGAAGAATAAGGTGTCAGCACATTTGGATTCAATAAATGCCAGGGTTTGGATCCATACCCGCCGTGATGGAGATGCCGTCTTCATCTCGGCTTTGCCATTCGGACTCTCCTGCAGCAACATGTGTTAGTCGTCAATACCGATAACACACCGCTGTCTGCAAATCGCACCTGTGCATTATCATTCTGCTCATCCTCCTCCGGAATCACTAGGTCACTACTAGGCACCGGCTCCAATTCCTGCTTGAACTTGGGAACGCTCTTCTTCCGTTCCGCCGCGCCCTTCGCACCTCCGCGTCGCTGCTCCGAGACCCTCTCCGCCGGAGAAGAAGCAGGCTCCGCATTACGAGCAGTGGACGGTGTGGATGGAGACGACTTTTGAAAGAACCCAAGAATTGACTTTTGGTTTTTCATGTTCTGGGTGCTGGACGTGGAACGTTTCAAGGCTCCGGTGGGCGGCGTCGCAGTCGTGGGAGAGGAGGCGGCGGGGGTTCCTCTAGCCATTATGGGGTATATTGTTATATATCAGGGGTAAGGTTGATGTAGTTTATATCATGCTTTATAATAAAGAAATGGGCCCATTGAATGGGTCAATGAGTTTTAGAAATAACGGACGGAGGGGATGGACATCGGACAGGGTGAACCTGGGCTGGACAGTGCTGGGGAGCGCAGCGAGAAACGGGCGTCACGCGTCGACGCGTTAAGTAGATTTCTGCCGCCGCCTTCTGCTTCGAGCCTGACAGCCCGGGTGCCTCTCGCCCAATGAAAACCCGGTGGAGATCGGAGTATGGGGTAAACCAGAAGTTAAAATTTGATACATCAACTGGACGTGTGTAGCATGAGAAGGGCGTTCAAAACCTTCTTGAAAATAGAAATGGAAATCAGGCAAAAGGGCCTGCATGATCACTGAACACAGACACTGCCTGGCAGCTAATCACGCTGTATACAAGAGAGCTACCGCGAAGCTAGTCAAAATACTGTTCCTTCTCGGCTACACCCCGCTGAGATAAGAATGTCGATCATCAGGTACAATTGGCATACATGGTATATATACATGTCTAAAAATACAATGAGGAGTGTATGATCAAGTCCGAGCCTTTCAAGCTCAGCCAGAAGCCCATTAATTGCTGTTGCCAGTTTCCGGCGCTTCCGTCTCCCACCCGGGCGCAGTGTATCCAGCCGCCTTGAATTCTTCATCGCTGACGATGGTCACGATCTTAAACTTCCACTTGCCCATCTTCAAGAAGAGTTTGTCTCCAATGACAAACTCCTCTGTTTTCGCCGCGGGCCATACCTTGATGGGGGTGAACGCAAGGTCGTCACTCATTTGCCCGCTATCTCCCGGACGACTACCGACGTAAGCACCCCGGTTCTCAATTGCACGGTGGCCTTCACTCTTGGAAGCAACCAGCCCTGCGGACCAGAGGACTTTGTTGAGTGTCTGATTGTACACTAGAGACCGGGGAAGGGTGATGTTGACTTGAGGCATGTTTGCAAAGTTGGTCTGGGGGGCATATGGGTTTCCAGATTCTGGAGTAACAAAGCCGGCCGTTGGTGACTGGGGGCTACCACCGGTCGCGGGTTTCCGGGGTAGGGGGCTTGGTTCTGCTGTAGATAACCGTGGACGGAAAAGCTGGCGATGTTGGAGAGCGACCGCATCAGCCTCCGTCTTGCCATGGATCAGCTCGACAAACTCTGAAGCAAGAGCATGCTGGGCCACCCGCTTAGATGGGTCTTTGTTTTGTTCCTCCATGATCTTAGCGATTTCGGGCAGCGGCAGAAAGGTGAACATTTTCAGGTAGCGCTCGACAACGTCATCCGGTGTGCGAACGAAGAACTGCCATCCATCAGTTGGGCCATACTAGTCGTTGAGGTGCTGCTTCATACCTGGTATAACTCGAAAGTAGAAGTCATGTCTTTGTCGAGCCAGACCGCGTTCCCAGCAGACTTGCCAAACTTCTCGCCAGACGGAGCTGTGAGCAAGGGAGTGGTGATACCGATAGGCCTATCGAGTTCATTTTTAAAGTCGAGTCGTTCCTCTGGTTCGGTCTGGTTCTTGCCGATCGACTTCACAGCGTCCATGCCAAAGAGAATATTCCCGTATTGGTCCGAGCCGCCAACCTGAACCTGAACACCCTTCTTAAAGAGTACCCACCAGTCCCATGCCTGCATTAGGGGGTAAGTAAACTCGGCAAAGGACATTCCATCTCCCTTGGACAGTCGGTTTTTGACCCTATGTTCGTGTGAGCGTCACCCTGGCGAAAATTGGGGTAAGAGTGAGCTTACGTATCCCGGCCCATCATAGGTCCGAGGCGGGTGTGGACGCCTAGGTCTCGAAGCAATTCTATGACAGGCATCGAATTCCACCAGGTGTTGTTGTTGACAAGGGCACGCCGCCAGTACTTGTTGATGTAGCCATGTCTTCGGCCATACACATCAATGCTGTGGCCCAGCTTCTTGAGCTGCATATGCATGCTCGCCATGTTGGCTTTGCGAACGGATGAATGAACTTGATCCCGGCTTTTCAGTCGTCCTGTTGGATCACCGAAGCGAGCGGTAGCACCACCAAGCTGCGAGATATTAGCCATGCTCAGTTATTACCCATCCATGCGTATTTGACTGACCAAAAATGTGACTGGCAAGCCCCAGACGTAGCCCCAAGCCAGAATCATAAACGGCAGCATATGACCAACGTGTAAAGACGGGGCGGTAGGATCCACGCCAGCGTACATGCCAACTCGCCTTTGCGTGAAGAGACGGTCTAACGTTTCTCGTTCTCTGCATTTATGGAAAGGGTCCAGTTAGCCAACCACCATCATGTTCAGTTTATAGATTTGTACTAATTCGAAATTACCTACCCAACAACATCGTGCAGGAGTCCCCGCTCCTCAAGGTGTTGTGCAAAGCTCTTCCTCTTTCCTGCTTCAATCTCGTCCGCAAAGTCACTCCATTCCTTTTTGGCCTCCAGCTGTTTCTGCACATACTTCCGCGAGATCCAACGTCTTTGATCCGATGCAATTTGGAAGGCTGGGCATCTAAGCATAGGGCGAATACTGCTGGAGGGCGACTGGTTCATCCGCAGCGCTTCTGCGGTCCGCGCATAGTTGCGAGCGCCGCATAATGTTTTCTGTGGTAAAGTCTTCGGTACATGAAGGCGTACCGCGCGCGGCAGAGCCCCTGTGTATGGCCTCATGATACCAGATAGCAGACAAGTCAACCAATGGCTGCTTGTGACTGACTGGCTATGGTATGGCGCGAGAATGGCAGATCGCTCAACTGGAAAATTACCTCCGATAAGAAGCCGATCAGTTGCGCCGCGACGGAGAATTGTTGACGCGGAGCTCATTGCCCCCTACCGCCATATACACCGCCTAGATTGGCAGAACCTCGCCCGAAATACCCGGAGCTAAGCGGAGTTAAGCAATACGCTCCTGCAATTAGTTATTTGGTTGTCGACTATCTAATATAAGCAACCACCTCCTAATCTCTTACCTTTCTGGCCTTTCATGCGACTCAGCTTCCAGCTTTGCCTTTGCCAACCAGGGCAATTACTTCAAATACGCTGTCATATACTGCTCCAGCGCAAGTTATCACGAGCAATATATCATAATGCACTGGCATTCCGATATATATTTTGACAGCTACTGCTATATCACCCATCACTAAAAAGCTACCGGACCCAACAAATTGTACAGCACCAGGGCTACTAAGAAGGCCTGAGGACGTCATCATGAATTGTTACATGACATGCTTATTCTCCCAAAATCGTGTAGATCCCGTCAAGCCACTATGCAGCAGAGTGTTCCCAGGAAGCTTGCCCCGGAAAGTATTAGCTGCAGGTCCAAAATGCGGGGAACCGAAATGCCGAAGAACCAAAGCGCATGGGAATCACCTCGGCCGAGTTCGGGCGAGCTCACCCGGCCAGGATATAACCTTCTGTGGTCGCTACATCCTCTCTTATGGCATAAAGAATTGTGGCACCTGGCTGCTTACTTTCCAAAGTCAACTGTGTAGTTGTCACATGTGTCTAGCCATGCCGCAACCTATGCGACAGACCCAGCGAGTCCCCCGAACATGCATCCAATGTGCTCGGAGAAAGATCAAATGCTCCAAGAAAATACCATGCGAAGAGTGCATCCGCCGCGGTGATACTGTTGCCTGCAAGCGCGAGATTGTCAGGGTCCATGGCAAGGTCACCGTGTGAGCCCACCGCATTCTTCTCTGTCTCAGGCCCATTTGATGCATCGTCCAGTAAACTGATATTATGCAAAACATAGTGCAGTAGACGAGGAGACACGAATCCATGATTCAGACGCAGAATCGAACCTTGTGCGAGAGAACATCAGTCTCAAAACACGCATCAGGCAGCTAGAATCTGTACTCGCTCGGCCTGAAACACTGAAACTTGAGGCGGATATCTTCCGGCTGTCCCCTGCTGCAGAGAATTCCCAATCTTCGGACAAGATCCTGAACGATTTCCAGAGTCTCCCGTTTGGACTTTTGGTGGAAGCGTCGCAAGTATCCCGGAGCGCAATTCATCCAAGAGATGACCACTTATTACTCGTATTACCAGATCGGCATTGGAGCGAAACCATTGTGCGATTCTCTCTAGATCATTTCGGATGGGTTCATTGTGCTCTAGATACTTCCGGATTCATGGTAGACCACTCTTCGTTCTGGGACCACCTAAGCCACAGCAGGTTAGACAGCCCAAGGAACCATGCCTGGATTGCAGTGTATCTTAGTGTGTTGGCCGTAAGTCCCCGTCAGGCTAAAGGAAGCCCAAGGCTCATTTTCTGATAGATAGGAGTGTATTTTATGGGAGAGGACAATATTTGCAAGGTCCGCTTTCTCCAAGAATCGCTCCCTTCTTACAGGCCATCGCTCCTAAGCAGAGTACCCACGGAACTATGCCGTACCTGGTGCGAAGCCGCTCTGAAGGAGCTCAGCTATGCCAACTACTTGAGCAAGCCCAGTATTTCCACTGTACAGACACTGGTGATTCTGAACATCGTGCATAAGAATCTTGGCGAGTCATGTCGCGAATATACTCTACACGGTCTTGCGGTTAATATAGCCCGCTTGATTGGAATTGATCGTCTCGGAGGACGTCACGAGAGACAAAATACCTCTCCTGTAAAAGACACAGGGCTCATTCGGAAAGATGAAAACGTTTACCGCAGGCTTTGGTGGACCTTGGTGATCTGTGACTGGTACGTCGTCTGCTCATTTTGTGCTGGATTTTACTGAGCCAAGCTTAGGATGACTGTATGGTCACGTCCAATTTCCATACACCCAGACTCCTTCACAACCGTGCTAGAAACAGAAGATCACAAGGAAACCTCTCCCACTTTATCTGGCGGTGAGAAAGTTCCATCTCCGTATGAGTACCATAAAGCAATGGCCCAGCTCGCCGCCACCATGCAGAACCACGCCAGATCCATTAAAGAATGGACGACAGCAACTGTTCAAGCCTCCTTTGAGGAGCTTGACGCTGTAGCTGCTTCTTTTCCACATCACCTCGCTTACCCTGGAACCGATGAACCCATGCTTCAGATTGAACATGGGTTTGAATGGATCTATGTCCAACGCTATCTCATCTTCAATTGCTTAGACTGCTGGCACATAAACCTGTGCGTTGCTTTGATCCCGCAATTAATCAGCAGCCCCTCTAGTACAGAAGATGATGTGCTGCAGAGCGGCATTTCATGCGCGAAAGCCATATTGTCGCGGCGATACCATGATCCATGTCCCCATTTCCATAAGTTCTGGGCAACGACATGCTCCACTGTCACGGCTGCTATATTTCTGGCTCTGGATCTAATATGTTTTCGCCAGCACCGATCATCTGCTGAAGTGGCTGAAGAAAAGGCATTGATCCTATTCGGCATCTACCTCCTGGAGCGAACATGCACAGATACCCGACACGACGCCTTAGTTGTCCTGCGCCGCCTTGTTGAGCTATCTGACGTATTACGTCCGAGACAAGTTATCGACCAAAGGGTATTTGTCCGGCTGATGAAGCTTGTCGCTTCTCCCAAACTATGGGCTTCATTTCCCGATACAGAGGTCACGTTGAGGTTTCTTTTTACGGACCCGTCGTCGACCGGAGAGGCGAGCAAGCCGGCATTAGACAATGATGAGCAGCTGCACAGCGCGGATCCTAGTCCCGCTACGTATGGAGATATACTACCGAACACACTGAGTCGATTTGCGACAATGGCCGGTGAAGCAGGGGACGAGTTTCCACTCTCAGATGATCTCTTTTCGTCTGAGCTCATTGACATGTCACTCCCTTGGTTGGACCCTGGTTCTCTGATGGCGTTTCCAAATGAGGTCTCCCTCTAAGCGAGAGAAATTTCTATGTGTGAGATATCCTTTGCAGTGACCGATTTATATGAGTGAATATTCCATGTACTGAATCCTCTCTTAAACGTCACATCACAGACCTACATCGCTTTAGAAGTACCATCAAATCCTAAAAGAAAAACAAAACACATTCCAATCAAAACTCCGCAGTCCTCCCATCAACCGCATATTTCATCGTAACCCTCCTAATCCACCACCCAAAGACAAAAACCGGAATCCCCAGCGCAGCCACAACACCCGCAATAATCGCACAAATATCAAAAGCACCCTGAAATCCCTGCTCGGTGATAAACTTCGTAACCCCAAACGAAATCCCAAACGAGATAAATCCACGGATGGCGCAAATAAGAACGAGGATCGGCGCTGCCCGCTCCGCATAACTGTCCAGAGAATAAGTATACCCATTGAGAATAATTCCAATATAGGCAAAATAGATCCCGCTGAAGGTAGTGGTGATTGCCCACGGCGACCATTCCGTCGGATGAGATGCAGCACGGCCAAAGATGACGCACGAGATAAGCAAGACGATAATAGGCAGCAGCATAGGGATGAGTCGAATCTCAGACTCAACGGTGCCGTTCTCTCGACGCCTTGCGACCAATTTGTATAGCTGATCGCCGCCGTAGCCGAGCACGGGAACCATTATCATTGCGACCACGATTTGTCCACCCTGAACTAGGCCTAGGCTTGTGGTTGGGTAGTTGTATGGAGGGGCGCCGAGGACAGAGGCGTACTCTGTCACTCCGATAACGTAGATTCCGAGGGAGACGCTGTTCATGAGGACAACCCAGAGGATGTTGGGGAAGAGGATGCATTGGCCCATTTGCTTGTAGCATGTTAGGGCTTCTTTCCAGTTTGCGGGTGGGTGCATGATGGCTAGAGTATGTTTCCAGGTGCGTGCTTTGTAGTTGGTGAAGTCTAGTGGAACGCGGTTCTTGGTGGTTGCGTGAACGATGACTTGTTCTTCGCCGTCGTGGTGGACGTGCACTTCTCCTTCGAAGGCATCGGTGGGTCGGTCGTAGCGGGATTCAGGGACGAGGGTGAATGCGCTGATAAAGACCAGGCCGCTGGCGATGGAGAATACCCCGTACCACCATCTCCAGCCGAGGCTGCTTACTAGGTAGGATGTCGCGATGGTAAGGGCGGCTGTGCCGATGGATTGGATCGCGCTGAACCAGGCGAGGCGGCTGCTGCGTTCGTGGACGAAGTGGATTTCCTGGATAATTTGGTTATGATTTCCAGTTTGTGGAGTGTAGGGTATAAAGAATTAGAAATGGGGATGTACCTGGATAATAAGCGGACATAAAGCCTCTGACTGGCCTGCTGCCAGTGACAACACATCTCTGCCAGCTATATGCGATGAAAGACTCGTGCTCGCAGCGCACCAGATTGATCCCACGGTTAGGACCAATGCAGAGGCTAGGAATACTGGGCGTCTGCCGATTGCCATGGCGAGTGGCATAGCGATGACATTACCAATCCCCATGAAGAGGGTTGGGTAGGTCATGAGATCGTCGGTGTGGGGGTTGTAGTCGTAGTAGGATTGCATTAAGGTGACGAAGGGCCCCATTCCGGAGGTCAGCAGGACGCCCAGGACGGAGACTGATATGATTGTGTTAGATGGTGTCTTGGTTTGTGGGAGAGATGAGGAACGGAGGCGTACACAATCCCAGCACGAACGTGATTACCCATTTTTGCCATTGAGGGTAGTTCAAGGGGTCTGTTCCACTCTTCGTCAGTTATGTGATACTTTCGAACAAATTATGAAGGAAATCAAACCTCTTGGATCTGGAGACGGTGTCGGAATCAACACTATTTCCCCATCCTCGACTAGTTTCACTGTGCCGGTTGGGTTACTGCCTTTGCCATGACGCTTTAGGGATTTATCCATAGCAAGTTCATGGTGCGTTGCGTCGATGTCCTTGTCATCCATATTGCTATGTGCAGACATTTGCCTTGTACGTGTAGGAGCTGTGTCCTACTACAATTTATCAATAGAAGACCAGGGAGAAATGGACTAAGCACTGCTTCCTCCCGGCCTTCATATGCTGACCATCCTGACGCTATCCACTACCCCGTGGGGTAGAACTTGTCTGCGTAATGGAGTCTAGCTCATTAGCCACATCGTGTCCGAGCGTGGAGTTGGCGTGAAAACGTGGAGCCGAAAGTATGTTTTGATGGAAGATGATGGTGAAGAAGTGAGGGAACCAGCGAGATGGGAGAATCTCGCCCGAGCTCACCCGGGCGGAGGTGCGCGTGCCGCACGGCGGCAATGGACGATGTTGCCGTAACCGAATTGCGAATACTGATCACACTGATAGCTCCCAGGTAGGTGTTCGGTCCAATTGACGGGTTGGATATGGGTTGTTCAATGCCGTGGAGAGATTTGTGTGGTGCTACAGCTGGGTGTATATGCAGTGTTCTGCATAGTAGACACTTGTCTCGCATCAGATGGCTTACGATATCATCATAGTGCAGTCATAACAAAAGGAATGAAATTGTAAGATAACTAATACTACAAGCTACTAGTATGGCTTCACACCTGCCAACTGCAACAATCTGTCACTTCTCACCGGCTTGGTAAGTGGTTCGTCCCTCTCCAACGGATCCACTACTTCCTCCCCATCCACCATCACCATCGCCTTCCCATGTGTATACAAGTTCGTATGCGGCCAGTGTGTAGTTGTCTCATATTTTTCAAATAAGTCCTTCTTCTTCTCCCGATCCTCCTCGCTCATCCATGCCGCTGGCGTATACGTAGCATAGACAATAGTCCGCACCAGATCCGAGGTCCCGAACTGAGCCCAGTGCATCTGTCTCGAGTCCCAGAGAATCAAATCGCCTGGTTCAGCGCAGACCTTGATCAATTCACATCCACGCTCGCGGTACCAGTCCAAATCCTTGTCAGAGAAGGGGTGGAAATCCTTATGTTTAGCGGTGCGCCAGGGGGTGGGACCAGTGACGGGGTTCTCTTCGAAGAATTGGTCAAAGAGCGCTGCAGAACCCTTCATTACGATGAGTCCACCGTCGTCGGGGCCCGCGTTGGAGAGGTTGACGATGCCCTGGACACAGACCAGACCTTTGCGCTCAGGCGCTTGGTCGCAGTGTGGCCAGGGCTGGGAGTCGTAGGTGCCTACGATGGATTGAGGAAGAGTAATGTTCACCGTGTCGAAGGAGACGACAAGCTCGTCTGTTCCCCAAAGTTTAGCGAAGGGAGCAATCACGCCAGGCTCACTGGAGTCATTCTTTAGCCAGATTGTTCCCTATAAAGAGGAAGGAGAGAGAGGCGACTTACCATCGGACATCCCAGACATACTTCTCGTGTGCAGCCGAGAAGTGCAGGTACATGCCACCCTTCCAGCTCTGTGGGAGATTTTCCTTCTTCCAGGTGGACTTGTCGTTGCGGTCAAAGCCAAGGCCGAATGACTCAAGCCAGGTCAGGGCTTCGCTCTGGTATTCGCTAGCGCGTTCTTTGCTCATGACGCCTTTGATGACAGCGTAACCGTCACGAAAGAAGTCATCACGGAAGTCACCATAATGAGGCTGCTGTGTCTGGATGGACTGAAGCTTTCCCGGGGCAGGGGATGGAATGGGCTCCGGAGAGTCGACACGAGAGGGTGCCATGTTTAGAGCTCTTTAACTCGCAATTTGTTGACTTTGAGATATGAAGTATAGAATCCTCGGAAGGAAGAAAGAAACGGTACTTTGAGAATTATTAGTTTCGGGTGACGTCGAGGGCTTCGGCGGCCAGAGGAACTTTTGCGCGCTTTTATCCTCCAACTGGGTCTCTAGCCAGGTTAATTGACCCGAACTGATCCCTTACACACGGCCGAGCCCATCCTCATCCGAGATACAAAACGCCACTCCCATGACCGAGTCACTGTAGCCGAACCCAGGAATTGCCGAATGGTCAGCAGGTTCGAAACGAGCATACAAACTCGCCCGAGCTCGGCCGTGCTGGGGTATAGCCTCAACAGGCGACCCGACAATGCGCCATGTCCACAAGCCGACTATCAGAGAGAAAAGCAAACGCTGACATTGATTTGTAACTCCACGCTTAGTACTCAGTGAGAGACACGTATTGGTGGGCGCGTGGTACTGTTCATAAGGAGCTCGGAAACTCTGCCATTGTCGTCTACACTGCGATCAATACTTTTCAATATGCCTTCTCCGGTACCTGTTGCGACTCGTCCAATTGACAAGCCCACTGTGGGCAGAAACAATTATCAGCCATTTGGGTTTCATGAAGAAGTCCTACCTAAAGGCTGGAACAAAGAAGGCTCACGTCCCTTGCCATGCGACATCCATGCGTCCCACGACGTGGGTATCCAGGTTCGCGATGGAAGCACATTATATTGCGACATCTATCGTCCTACAGACACCACCAAGCCTGTGCCCGCCATCTTAGCATGGAGCCCCTTTGGGAAGAAATTCAATGGAATTAGCATGTTGAAGTTTCTCCCCTGGGGCCTAGGGATCCCTCAAGGCGTACTCAGCGGTCTGGAGAAATTCGAAGGCCCGGATCCAGCAGAGTTTGTGCCTCGCGGCTTCGCCATCATCAACGTAGATGCCCGTGGGTCTGGCGATTCAGACGGCACAGTGGGCATCATGGGCACTCAGGAAGCCGAGGATGGCTACGACGTGATTGAGGCTGTGGCTAAGATGCCCTGGTGCAATGGAAACGTTGGACTGGCAGGAAACTCACATTTGGCCATCGTTCAGTGGTTCATCGCTGCGTTGCAGCCGCCATCATTAAAGGCTATTGCTCCTTGGGAGGCATGTGGTGACCTCTATCGAGAGCAATTTGTACGAGGTGGCGTCTTCGATGCTGGCTTGTTTGATTTCATCATCGATCATAACATCCAGGGTCACGGGGGTGTGGAAGACTTTCACGAGATGTATCGCCGATATCCATATGCGAACAGCGCATACTGGAAAGATAAACGACCGGACCTCAGCCAAATCAGCATACCCGCCTATATCACTGCGTCGCACACCAGCTTCGTGCACACGATGGGATCACTGCGCGGATGGCTTGAGACTCAGTCGTCCGATAAATGGCTGCGACTTTGTCCATGGCAAGAATGGTACGATATCTGGAATTGCAAGGAATCTGCTTCTGAGCTCGCGTCCTTTTTCGATCGCTATCTGAATGGCACCGACAATGGATGGGAAAAAACACCTAGGGTACGGACTACCATGTTGCGATTCAATCAAGATCCGCTATACAACATCGCAGAGGAGGACTACCCGATTCCACGCACCGAGTATCGCAAGATGTACTTTCACCCAGAAGGCCATCTCAGCTACGACGCTCCCAGCACGGCTTCATCGGTGTCATACAACTCAGAGAAATACCAAGACTGTGCGAGCTTCACCCACACTTTCACCAGCCGAACGAGGTTAGCGGGTATTCCCAAAGCAGTGGTGTACATGTCGTGTCCAGACTTCCATGACCTCGACGTGTATGTTCTGATCAGAAAGCTTGACGCGCAAGGAAAGGCTCTGCTCAATCTCAACATTCCGTGGTCATCAATAGCAAAATTTGGCGTCAGCCCAGATAGTGTTGACAGCATCTCTCCTCGGGAGAAGAACAATCTCATGTTCCATGTTGGGTCCTTGGGCATCTTGCGTGCCTCACGCCGAGCCATTGATCCGACCAAGTCAATTCATGAGAACTTCCCCTTTCACCCACATGACCGCGACGAGTACATCACTCCTGGAGACATTGTGAAGCTCGAGATCGGCATATGGGCGATGGGGGTGGAGTATGAGGCAGGGGAAAGCGTACGCGTCGAAGTGCATGGAAACAGTCCATTGCTACGTGGAGAGTTCAAAGAAGATGGGGAATTCCAGGAACTGGCATCACATGGAACACACGTGCTTCATTTGGGGGGTGAATATTCTTCGCATATCGTTCTGCCATTCGTATGACCGGGCATGAGGCGTTAACTACAGCAACATAGACATATAAGCTAGCTTGCAGATAACCAGCTACTATCACGCATATATTGTTATGAAGTCTTTCTGAATTGGTTGTTTCCTAACTAAAAAAACATGGCCTGGGACGATACAGTAGAGCCCAATCATAGGCGCCATCAGCACCAGTAAGGGTCGTAAAGCACCGCCGCTCCTCCAGGTATAACACCACCAAGTAATGTGTGAATCAGAGATGCCTTAATCGCGTCCGTTAAGTAACAAGGTTGGTGTGCCGAACGCCTATTTCATCCCACTCTCAACCAGAACCCATCAGCCCTTTAGCCCCGAAAGGAGAGCCAGAAGGGCTCCAGGAAGAGAGATGGGTTCATATAGAACACACTAGGCTTTCATCATCTGCAGTATGACGTTAGTAAAAGGGAAAATGGGAGCCAAAAGTCAAAGGTAGCACTCACTTTTACAAAACTTGGAAGGATGAAGAGAGAAGAAATGACGGCGCCGGAAATTTCGCTTTTAATTGGCAGTGTGGAGGGCGCTAGACCTGTCATAGAAGGCGGCGTACCATATTTTGCCCAGGATCTCCGCCCGGCGGTGCCTGGCAATTTCCCAATTGCCCGATTAGTTACTCGGCCATTTGAAGGCATCGTGCCATTGTATCCCCGCCCCGGGACAATTGGAAGATTTGTGACTGTCCTCTTCTGCGTCCTTTTTGATTTTCGGGCTGGTTTGCGCAGCAAGATGTATCTCGCCAGGGCGGTCCGATGCCCCCCTCACCTCCGCGCGACCTACGTGGAGATCTCCAACTACTTCCGCGGCAGGCAACTTGGTCGCCTTTCAGCATTGCAAGCTCACAGCACCCCCGTACGATCATTCCATGAATTCAGTGAAAAGCACCGCTCCAATGTAACCTCGTCGGAGTTTCTAGATAAGTTTAAGCAGTCGAGTTCGTTACCCTGCCGACCAATGCACACCCTCCAGCATTTCCAGCTCATACAAGCAAGTTGCAATCGGGAAATGCTAACATCCCTTCTTCAAAGTGGAATTCCCCCAAACGCCCTTGGACATCGACACTCTGTACTCTCATGATCACGAAGGTCAATCCGTACTCCTCCATGGCTACCTGGACAAGCGCGATGACATGGGGAAAGAGCTCTCGTTTGCCCGCTTCTACGATCACACAATGGGTCGTACCATACAGCTTCTCTCAAACTCACAAAGCAACACCCTGCCTCAGCTGAAGAAGATTAGTCGGGGTAGTCCAGTGGTTGTTCAAGGGACAGTTAAGCGGAGGGTTACAAAGACTGCCGAAGAGGAGCGCAACGATTACTTGGAGATTGCGCTTGAATCTATTCAACCATTAAACGAATTTCCCCGTGAGATTGTGCTCTTCGGAAAGAACATCGTTCACCCCCCTAAGCATCGCCACCTTCAACTGAGAAGCGATAAAGAGCTGCGCGATGCTCTCCGGTTCCGTGCGCAAGCGCGCAATGTCTGCCGGGAGACGCTGGAACAGCTGAAGCCAGCCTTTGTTGAGATAGAGACACCTTTGCTGTTCAAGTCGACCCCGGAGGGTGCTCGTGAGTTCATCGTGCCGACCAGGAAGAAGGGCAAGGCCTACGCTCTTCCTCAGAGTCCGCAGCAATACAAGCAGATTCTCATGGCTAGTGGAATCCCGAGATACTTCCAGTTCGCGCGCTGCTTCCGTGACGAAGACCTCCGCGCCGATAGACAGCCGGAGTTTACTCAGGTATGGTCCCAATGACTCCACACAAGTCACCTGCTGACTGTAAACCCTAGCTGGATCTGGAAATGGCATTCGCTGCTGGACACGATGTCATGGCCGTTGTTGAGGAACTTATCCGGGGCCTGTGGGGGAACATGATGCCTGAACCAGTCCCTTCAGGCCCCTTCCGTCGCATGACCTACCAGGAGGCAATGACTCGGTATGGTTCGGACAAGCCGGATACCCGACACGGAATGGAAATCCATCGTGTCGAGCACCTCCTGCCTGCCGACCTTGTGTCGAAGATCACTCCTCTGACCGATCCTATCGTTGAAGCATTCAAGATGGATACCGTCGAGCAGCTCCCGTCAGCAACTCGCGAATTTGTTTCACGTTTCTTCGACTCGACCGAGGGCGAGCCTTTCAACAAGAACCCCGATGGTGCACCAGGAATCTTCATCTACGACGAAGGACAACCCCTAAAGGGCCTGGGACCTCTCGGATTCGAAGCAGCCGAGAAGGTCCAAGAGATGCTTGATCTCAGTCATGGCGATCTGCTCATTCTTCAAGCTCGCCCACAGGCCCCCTTTGCAGGCGGCGCAACCCAACTTGGCAGCATCCGTCGCGCCATGGCCGCCGCCTCCATCGCCGAGGATCTCAGAGAAGCGCCCCCTGGCTTCGAATTCCTCTGGATAGTTGACTTCCCTCTTTTCAGCCCCACGGATGCCTCCGAACCCGGGCAAGGCGGTACTGCCGGCCTCTCCGCCACCCACCACCCCTTTACGGCCCCGAAGACCTCCTCGGACGTCGACCTACTTAGCAAGGACCCCACTAAAGCCCTCGCAGACCACTACGACCTCGTCGTCAATGGCGTCGAACTCGGCGGCGGCAGTCGCCGTATCCATTGCGCCTTGACCCAGAACTACATCTTCAAGGAAATCCTCAAGATGCCGAAGGAGCGCATCGACGAGTTTCAGCATCTTCTTAATGCCTTGTGGGCTGGATGTCCCCCGCATGCCGGGTTCGCGCTCGGGTTCGATCGGCTCATCACTGTCATGTTGGGCAAGGAGTCGGTTAGGGATGTCATTGCATTCCCGAAGATCGGAAAGAAGGGTGAGGATGCGATGGTGAAGGCGCCTGGTAAGATTAGTGAGGAGGTGGCGAGGTTGTATAATATCAAGTTGAAGTGATGTTGTGGTAATGTATCGGGTGTATATATGTATTTTATGGATTACTCTTGTATGATAGATAGATTAACGGTTCTTCACTCTGTATCTGTTATGTTTCTAGAATCCAGAGGTCTCAATTGGTGATCCCCCGGGCTGACATACAACAGCAAATGTGTCTTTCAGATGAAGACAGGGGTGATGTAAAATGATGAGGAGAAAAGCCGAGCATAAACATATGGAGTTCGGGAAAAAATAATAATTCAAAGTAGTTGTTGCTGTTATACAAAACGCCGACCAAACGGGAATCTAATACATCCATGAAATATATAAAAATCAATGGTGAGTGATAGGGAGTTCGCCATAGACTCCCTCATTTTCTATATTTTTTTTTCTTTCTCATTCATTTGATTTCGGTCGAAACAGAAAGGCGGTCATACCGCACGAGTCGCCACTGACTTGGAGCGCGAGGCAGCCATAGCAGCACCAGTACCTTCCTCTTCCTCGTCAACATACACATACTCATCCTCTAGCTCATCCGGCTGTCCGAAAATCTGACGCCATACACCATCCCAAAGGCCCTTCTTGGTGACGAGACCACCCACCAGCAGAACCGGAAGCTGCCAGATACTGGCCCAGAAGAGACCTCTTGCCGTTCCGTTGGCACCCTGGTGCTTCCAGAAATGGTACGCCTCCTTCACCAACCACGCATTGGCGACCGAACTGCTAACCAAGAATCCGTGGCCGACGACTCCAACCCACCAGAGGCCAATGGAGATAGGGAACATGAGGACGGAATAGCGCAGCGCAACGCGGGCATTCATGGCGGGGTTCTTCCAGCAGAGCATCTTGTAGCCGGCCCGCTTGTACTCCTCGCGGATGGTATGAGACAAGGCGTTGAAGTGGGGGAATTGCCAGGCAAACAGGATACCGCCCAGCAGCCAACCACCAATGCTGTCTTGGCTGAAGAGCATGTCGCGCCAGGTATCGTGGCCCGTGGTAGCGGTTTGGCCGGCAGCAGCGACCCAGCCCATCAATGGAGGAATACCGCCTACAATGGCGCCGACCCATGTGTTGATGACGTGAATACGCTTGAGCGGTGTGTATATGAAGCCGTATAGGATGATGTTGCTCGCTGAGAGGGCCGCGACGGTGGGGTTGGTGCCGAAGTAGAGCATGCCTACACCGGTGAGGGCTGTCGCGAGAGCGAAGAGTGCGGCAGCACGGCGAGAAAGGAGGCCGCGAACGAGAGGCCGGTTGCGGGTGCGCGACATGAGAGCATCGTACTTCGGCTCCAGAAACATGTTGATGGTGTTGGCGCTGCAGCTAGAGAGGAAGGTGCCCGCCGTCAGGTAGAGGAAGGTTAGGGTTGAGGTGGAGAGGGTCGGTAACGGGGTCATGGACGGGTCAAGCGTGAGGAGAGACGAGATCGGATACAGGCCATAGGCGGAGGTTGTGCTCAGCACGATGAGGACGGAGAGACGAGGCTTGCAGAGGGCGAGGAAAGCCGCCATCTTACGGCGGAGGGAAGAGGTGGGCTGAGAGGAAGAGAATGCTGATAGCTGTGCGGAGGCATCGGGGGGAATGACATGTTCAGGATCGGCGGTTTGGGCATTCGCTTCTTCCTTTAAACGCTTCCTCCGGCGATGAGGGAGCTCTGGTTGTGTGGATTCGGGGGCAGACGTAGAGGCATTGACGCGGTGGTCTGATGGGAGAGTGGAGGATGTCGCGCTGGAAACATTGCTACCGGAAAGCGAAGAGACAATGTCATTCTTGCTCGGAGTGCCGTCTTCTGCGCGATTGCCCGAAAAATAAGTCTTATTCAGAGCCGACTGGGCCGAATGGCCGTCTGCAATGCCCGAGTGGGATCGAAAGGACGAGGTGAAGGTGCGGAGAGCGGCGGGGAAGGTTCGAGGTGTCCGATTTCGATGTAGAAGACATTGAGAGCATATCCTGCTAGGATCGCCTGGCGACCCTATCCTCCGCAACGAGGAGCGAAGGAGACTCATGGCGGAGTCCTGCTGTGGTTCTGGTCGACCAAGAATCCGTATCCAAGCAGCGGAAGTTGAAGCTCAAGCCGCAAGACGAAGAAAAACTGCGGTGGGCGGGAGCGACCAACCACGCAATTCCGGAGATGCGTTGGTTCTTTGTTGGTCTTTTTTTGTTGTCCTTGCGTCGTCCGCTTCTTATCTACTCAACCACCTCCCCGCTGACCTCGCCGGACCTCTTGCTTCAATCCCACGGTCCCTATCTCCAGTCAACATGGACGCGATCCAGAAAACCATCGTCGATCCCCTCCAACCTCTCCTCCGCCCCGTCGTTTCGGCCCTCCCCGAACCGGTTCACGATGCGATCATTTCGCTGATCGGCTCCTCCTGCCACAACAGCCTCGTGGTCGATCTTGACGTGAGCAAGGATCCCGCCTGCACCTCCCTTGCAATTTCGAAGGCTCTCGGTATTGCCATCGTCGGAGCTAGCGGCATCGTCAAGGTGCCCCAGATCCTCAAGCTCATCAGCTCCCGCTCATCTGCCGGTGTTTCTTTCGTTTCGTACGCCCTCGAGACCGCCAGTCTTCTGATTACGCTTTCGTACAGCGTGCGCAACCAGTTCCCCTTCAGCACCTTTGGCGAGACGGCTTTGATTGCGGTACAAGATGTGGTAGTGGGTGTGCTGGTGTTGACATTTGCGGGCCGGTCTGCCGCTGCGGCGGCGTTCATTGCCGTCGTGGCAGCCAGCGTGTATGCACTGCTCTTTGATCAGACTTTGGTGGATGCGCAGACAATGTCGATGTTGCAGGCCGGAGCTGGAGCTCTGGGTGTGGCGAGCAAGGCGCCTCAAATCTATACCATCTGGCGTGAAGGTGGCACTGGCCAGCTGAGTGCTTTTGCGGTAGGTGCACCTTATCACTTGTCGCTAATCGTTTACTAACGCATGGTCAGGTCTTCAACTACCTCGCCGGTTCCCTCTCTCGCATCTTCACCACCCTCCAGGAGGTCGACGACAAGCTGATTCTGTACGGCTTCATCGCCGGGTTCACTCTCAACCTCATCCTGGCCGGCCAGATGCTGTACTATTGGAACAGCCCGGCTAAGTCCCAGAAGAAGGAGAAGCCCGTTGCAGCACCTACTCCTGTGAAGGCGCCAGTCACCGCTACCAGCTCGGGTGTGTCGCCCAAGCCTTCAGGCAAGACGCCCACTACTCGACGCCGGGGCTAGTCACCTTTTTGGTTACCTTGCACCAATTCTCTTATAGAAATCTTTAATCATTTTTCCCCTGCTACGAGCATTGCAACGTATTAGACATCACCGCTGTCCCGGCACAGCCCCCGTAGTCATAAACCTCAAAATCTCATCCAATGGCACCACCGGCGCAACCACCTTAGCCCCCGCACCAGCATTAGCCCCAGACCCAGTATTCGCAGCAGCAATATCAAACTCCAACCCAGTTCCAGCCCCAGACCTCCTCCTCACCCCAACGACCTCCATCTCATCCGCCTCGCCCTCACCCTCTTCACTATCACTCTCATCCTCATCGTCATCCTCCAACACTCTGCTCAACCCCGTAACCACCTTCTCAATCCCCATCTCCCGCTCCTCCAACGTATAGTTCCCACCCCAATTCCTCTTCCTGGCCTCCTCATTCGCCGCGACAGGCGCCCAATCCCACAATTCAGCAATCGCATCATCACTCAGCAACCCCTGTCCACTGTTGGTCTGGTATTGTCCCAGAGCTCCAGCCCCAGTATCAGAAGAAGTAGTCGGCGCCCCGGCGCGACGGCCACGCGCTACCCAGTCCTCAACGCGGGGGTCTAGTTTCGTGCGCAGAACTTGCTCCAGAGCGACATTGTTTGCGGGGACGCGCGATGGGTAGGATGCGTCGGGGTAGGCGACGATGTTGGATAGGAGGTCGCGATTATCGGAGAGATGGTCGGAGATGGTGAGGAGGTTGTTGGAAATGATGGTTGCTTGGGATTGCAGGGATGTCCTGTTCATAGCATTGTATTAGTGGACTTGATCTAGCCGGGTTGTATAGAGGCAGCATCGGGGTGGAGTGTATACCATGAGGGGAGAGGATCGCTTTGATTGAGACTGGTTATGAGGGAGGCAAGGGAATGGGTGAGTTGGATGAGTCGTTGGCGGGATTGTTCGAGGGTTTTGATTTGGTCTGGATTGAGAGAGGTCATTTTTTCGTGTGTGAGAAGGGAAGAGGTCGATTGGTGAGGTGTGGTGGTGATATTGAGGGTTAAATTGATTGGAGATGGAAGATCGGCGACAAACAATCAAGCAGGTGGGCATTGAGCTACCTGATTGGAATGGCGGAGTTGTCCGCGGAGTATGTTGATGCCTGAGGTGTCAGGAGTTTTGGTGTGTTTACTCGATCTATGGTTCTACATTGGAACCTTGAATGTTCAGGTTCCTCGCCAGACAGGACCCCCCAACAGCTCGAATTACCACCTGTTTAATTTCTTTTCAAATATTCAATTTGGTGATCAAGATGGATTCTGATTAGGCGTTTCAATATTTTCGATCTACGTTGATGATGTCACGCTTAAACAGGATAGGTATATACATTAGGTGGAATCATCTCCAGCCTCGTTACTTGCCAACTCTCTCGGACCTATCTTCTCTCCTTCCTGGTATTATATAATTTGAGATGAAAGGCATACGAAATTTCAGTGCCATGAACAGCCCCTTCACTACGCAATCTCCGTTCATCGATTATATACATATCTGACGCTACCATGTTCCTGTCTACAACTGCCCATTTTGACTAATCCTTCACCTTCTACCGTAACTCGAATCTCCAATGAGTCATTCCCATAGAATGGTACGCCTTCAATGGACCACCGACCTCAACAATTCTGACCGCCAGTCAAAGGCATTCCTTGCGGCTCAAAGTCTTGAAGTCCAGAATCCACACTGTTATCCGGGAAAATCCCAATAGAAGCAAACCCGAAAGTGGCATGGTTGGCTTGGTCATACATCTGGACGGACAGCACATTGCCCTCATTCCACTTTGTACCTGCAAAACACTCAACCTGGCTTTCGATTTGGCCAAAGGCGTCGGCTCCATTGAAAGTGATATCGCCCGGGTCAGCGCTAGAGGCATCGGAATCAAATCGACCCTCCATCAAATGCTCGTCAAGCCGTTCATGCTTGTAAAACTCGTCGCGTTTCTCCTGGGTTGCGTGATGGGTGGGATGACCCGCGTACGAGATGGTAAAATGCACACCACCTTCGCCGGTATCACGAGAGGTGAGCTCCATTGGGCCATATTTGTGGTGGTTAAATCGGAACATTGGCGCAAAGGGATGGACACTGGAGTCACGGCGGGCCAGCTTATGCGAATCGGGTGCATACCCAACAAAGTCTACCTCGTCCGTCGACAGGCTGCGTAGAGCATTATGAACGAAGTGGTTGTGGGCCTTTTGAGAAGTCATATTTCTCGCGGGCAGGCTGTCCAGATCCCGCGAAAAGGTTTGCAGGTCAATCTGTTCGAGACCAGACTGCAGCCAGGCGTTTGCGGCAACCCCCAAGTATCCTTTCGACTCAGCGAACTTCTTGGCTGCGGATACCTCACCACCCACACCAATGATGGTGCTGAGGAGTCCAGTGATGCAGTAGAAGATATTGTCGGCTTGACCCTCGTTTTGAACGCAGGTATTGATGGTGCTTGCCAGGCCAGCCCCGGTAAGAACGAGGTTGAAGGCATGCCATGCTAGACCGATGGCCCAAGGAGCCACCACGAGAGTAACGTCGTCCGTCGTTCTCACATCGGCGCCGGTGGCCACTGCCAATTCATGGATGTGCTCCGCCGTGCCATTGTGGTTCAGATAGAGACCCTTCCAGCTTTCCCGTGGGCCGGGGTCAAGGACACTCCAGTTGAAGCTCTCTGGAGTCCACTTATCCACAACAGCAACTGCGCAAGTTGCAAGGCCAAGGACAGCTAGGGGAGACAGAGGGGTCCCAAAAAGTCTGATTCGAACCATTCTGCCAAGGTTTATCGAGACTGCGATACACGAAGAGAAGTATGATTATTGCTTGTTGTTCTGATGCTTTCGGAAATTCCCTCGAGGAGGAGGCCCAATTTATGTCTTGAGCCTGGAATCGACTGCAACTCAATCTATCCCTCATAGCGCAGATTCCCATGTATCCATGCTCAGATGAACGCAGAAATGAGTCCTGCTCATGCAGCTTCGCAGCCCTCACGATGACCAACATGGGCTTTGCACAGATCACCAAATTTCTGATGTAACGCTTTGGGAAATAGTGCTTCCTTCGACAAGGAGAACTTTGGCCAGACGCCCTGTGACGAGAGCTCAGCAGCCAATGGTACCTTGAAGGTCTGCAATAGTCAATCCCAAGTGCCTTTGCAGTTCGGCAAGAGCATGCTAACCTGCCCTATCACGAACATTGCAGCAGTCCAGGTTACTTGGCATAGTTATTACTCCACATCAGCGACAGTTTTCAACCTGATATGATCCTTGCGAAGTAAGATTCGATTTGAGACATGGCCATACAGATGACAATCAGATTGTTGGGACGGGGCCATTGAGGCTAGAAGGAATGTCGAAAGTCTTCAATGTTCATTCCAACGAATGACGAAGACCGTCTTACTAGCGAAACCCGAATACTTACGGATAGATGGGCTGGATCATCCGTATTCGGATCGACGGCCAAGGCTCGTCTGAGGAGACCAAGGAACAAGTGTAGGAGTGGTGCATGTGTTGTCGATTGGTCAATTTGATATGCTGATGTATCTTGATCAGTCTTGACGAACCAGTGGATCCTTGTAAGCAGGACCTCCACCGAAGGATTGTATTAGAAATGCAGGGTCCTGGCAGTCGGAAGAGGGCATCCGCAATCCTCATGTCGGTATACCTTCTTTTACTGGCAATTACCTTGTTTGGCATAACACCTTGTGGGCTACACTCGGAGAGTGATGGTGTCCAGTCTAGATCATTTTTTGCTGCAGTCGCTGGCGTACATGCACGGAAACATGGGTCTCGAAGTGACAGCCTACAGATAAGATACAACACCAATGCGCACCAATGCCACAGCAATGTCCAAGAAATTCTCTTAATGTCATAAACTGGGAAAATAACTTGCCTTGCGTCGTTGCTTTCTCACCATGTGTTGATGGAGCTATGCTTCTGAAGGTATGCGCAAATTGACTGTTCCAATGCACGCTCCTCAGGTCCACTCTGCCCATATGATGAATCCTCAGGTGGGCCACAGGGCGTCAGCAATCAGATGGCCATGGTGCGGTTGTCGAAGTCTGTCAGTTTCACATGAGTTATTTTTCGGTTCTTACTACATCTTCTTAGCCGAGCAGCTAAGCCCTACCGACACAGTAAGACGATTCGCATGGGCGGCCGAGCCACTAAAACAAGTTTTGTGTAAGCAATGGACTCCACAGGATTTGGGGCTGTTTGATGGACTTCATTAGTGCTGAATCATACCACGAGAGGGCCGCGAAGTTGGAACTTCCTTATCCAGCTGAACCGAGCAGCTATGCGCAATGACACATTCCACCGCAGTGTCATTAGGTCAGAATGTGACCGGAACGCACTGATTGAACTAACGTTCATAGCTGAGATCAACAAACGAAAGAGGCAGCCATGGGCAACATTCACCATTCATGGTCTTTCTTGGGACAGCCTTATGAGGGGTCTGAGTCAGATATGGAGAGGATGTCATCATAGTACTTCAGTAAGCGCCCAGGGATCAGCTACGCGAACCGTGATAGGCGGATACTCATTGTGCCAGGGTCTCACTACTAATATCCTCGGCCTTGGTAGCGGAGCCTTGTGTCTCGAAGTCCAGTGACACCGTTCATATCCTACTCTCCTAATTCCTGGCCATAACGCAAGACACCATGGTTGTTAATCCGGAGAAGACCGCGGCTGGAGAGGCCTCCGAGGCCACACCTTTGCTACAAACGGCGGCACCGATAGTGTCTCCGCAGGCGTGTTATCAACATCAAATACTGCTCCGGTGTTTTTTGAACCTGAAAAACACAGTAACTAAAGCGACGGGTCTATTCAAGACAGAGTATAACTACGAAATCAAGTCCGAAGTGGACCCGATAGCTCGACAATCCATGGTGGAGGAGCGCCGATGGTCAATCTATATCTCACGGGCCGTCTATCGGTTTTCTGTTTGGTGGGCTCAGTTACCAGCAGATTCGGAGGTGTCATCCCGTGAAGCAAGTATAGTATCAGAGAAGCCGTGTGCACGCCACAGCGGATGGGCATGGACAGGGGACGAGTTACCTCCGTTAGGTAGGCACTTGCAAACTCATCATCGGAGAATGATGACTGACCGATTTGGACGGAATAGATGTTCTAATGGTATTCCATGCATTGACACTGCATCATAGATCCTTCGGAGAGGACTGCTTCCGACATAAAAAGATGGCACTATGGAACGAAGGGTTCCCCCTCCAGCTAGTCTCGCAATGTATCGATCCGGGTAGCCTCACATATTCATGTCCCGAGCCCTGCAAGCTGCGCTTTGAAAGCATGACAAAGCTGGCTTGGAACAATCTTGATGACGCCGAGGGTGTGCCTATCGAATGCCCGCGATGTCAGAACCGAACCGTTGTGCCGTGGTCGACGCGGCGCAGAAAAGGCCTCGCAGAGGAATTGTTGCAATACTGCCAATCGTGCAAATATGGTCTCGGAAACCACGTTCTTGTTGTCCGGAAGCTCCGTCAAGATTTACTTCTACTGCTGCGCAGAGATCTTCCATTGCCAGGGACCTGCTGGAGCGTGGAGGAAAAGCACGGCACTTTGACTCCTAAGAAGGCACCAAATGAGTTCGTCAAACGATACCTCATGAGCATGCTTCTCGAAGAGACGCGCCCAACGAATCTTTTCCCAAATATAAGCCAAACCATCGAATCCCTTGGCCGAACAGTGGTGAAGCCAGCTCTACCTATGATTCATGATATCTTTGAGCACTATCAATATGTGGAGAATTCTTCCTGTAATCTGCGTGCTGCTGTCACGAGGGTGTTGGAGTCGGCATCGGCAATGCAGGATACAAATCTGTCCGAAACTGATTTCGACACACCACACATGGTGACTCAGTACATTGCGTTCCTGCGAGGGCAAGGCAAGGGATTCTTATCGTGGGATCCTGATCTGTCCGAGATAGATTTGACGGATCCTACTATGTGGGTCTGGAGCACGCATTTGCTGACGCCACGTTCATACTCGGAATTCTTCCGGCGCGTGGGCAATGGTCTGCCCGTAGATTGGCAGCCGCCTCATTCTCCGAAATGCAGTTTGTGCCGTACGCTGCGTCCTCCTTCATTTGCCCGTCGGTTCTTCCAGGGACTCGTTTCCTTGTCAGCGTGGAAGGAGTTCATGGAGGCTGCCGCGTAGGATAATTTATGCGATCTCGCTTCTCCCGGGCAGTGGAAAGACGATTAACTTGATCCCTGTCAGCGAGGCAAGAGATACCAGAAGATGCTATCATAAATGGTATGAGGTCAACGTCAATGCATCTTGTAAAGGAATACTGAAGATGATAGCCCAACAAGTTGGTCGGTACGCCCAAACACATATTCGAATTATTCCCAGTAATTCATCAGTAGACTAATCGTCCCTATAGCGAAAGTCATAATCTAGGTTTATGGCGTGATATACGTGAGTATTCCAGGCAAGGCCACATGGTCTCCTTGTTCTTCAATCTCATTACCCCGACTTCAACCCCGCATATGCCGTCCCAATCGACACAGACCTCCGAATCCTCCAATAATCGCTTCTCGCCTGATATTGCCCATGAGGCCTGTGCCGATGCAGTACCCCACACTCTACCTTTGCAACAACCCCAGATCTCATGGTTTGACGTCAGGGATTGTGGGGGATCGTCCTCCACCCCGGCTCCTCATCCCGTATCCATTGCCGCAACATATTTTCCGCAGAACGTGATGTTACTATTGGGAACAGACAGCGCATGGACATTGGATATAGCCAGATAGTACCATTCAAAAGCTTGTGAGAAGCAGTTTACCCGAAGAACTGCCGTTGTTCAGTTCCGGCAGAAATGGCGACGGAAGTAGTATTTAAAGCGCAGAGGCATACTGCTATGACGCAGAAAGGTCACTGGGGTCAGGCATCGAGAGCTTTCTTCGTTGAAAATGACTGATCTTCTCACCTTGCTGGTGCTTTTTGGTGCAGCTGGCAGCAGCCAGCTCGCCTGTGCATCGCCTGTGACGCAGAAAACCGAGGCGACAAGAGCAACCTCATACTCCTACAGTTCCTTTACCTATACGCAGGTCACTTCAACTCGCTATGCTACTTCACTGAGTTCCCCGCTGTCGTTTCCTACGCCTTTTGCTCCGGCATTTAGTGAAGCGTCAACCCTGCTTCCTGACAACGTGACCTATACCACATATTCTTTGCAGTCGAGTCAAACTCCCTCTGCAGACGGACAGTACGGCCAGAGTGCGTATGCTGCATTGTGGGCTAACCTGTCGTATACGTCGGCGCCCCCAATCACAACTACCGTCTCCCCTACACCGGTTCCCTCCAGCGAGCTGGTGTACCCTCCTACTCTATACAACAGAGTCGACTATGCAGATCTGAAGCTCCCATCGGACTTCATCTGGGGCGTCGCAGCCAGCGCATGGCAGATCGAAGGAGGCCTGAAACTTGAAGGCCGCGGCCCGTCTATTCTAGACACCATTGGTGCTATTCAGAGTGACGACAACTCGTCAGATGCCAACATAGCCGACCTAGGCTACTACATGTACAAACAGGACATCGCCAGACTAGCTGCTATCGGCATCCCTTACCTCTCATTCAGCATCTCCTGGCCACGAATCGTCCCCTTCGGCGTCGCCGGCTCTCCCATCAACACCGAGGGACTCCAGCACTACGACGACGTGATCAACACCTGTCACGAATACGGCATCACCCCCATCGTAACCCTAAACCACTTCGACTTCCCAACAGCCCAAGCTAGCGACTACTCCACCCTCACAGACAACTTCCTCTACTACGCGAAGCAAGTCATGACCCGGTACGCAGACCGGGTTCCCTACTGGGTGACCTTCAACGAGCCCAACATCGGCATTGGCAATGCCTTCAGCTCCTACAACGACCTTACCCACGTCCTAACCGCCCACGCAGCCGTATACCACTGGTACAAAGAAGAACTGCAAGGCACCGGCCAAATCACCATGAAATTCGCCAACAACCTCGCCGTTCCCCAGGACCCCTCCAACAGCAGCCATGTCGACGCCGCCCTCCGATACCAAGACTTCATCCTGGGTATCATGGCCAACCCGTTATTCTTAGGGGAACAATACCCTTCATCCGTCCTCAACACGCCCAACCTGAACCTAACACCACTGACCGACTCCCAACTCTCCACCATCAACAACACCATCGACTTCTGGGCCTTCGACCCCTACGTCGCGCAATTCGCCCTCCCGCCTCCAGAAGGGATCTCCGCCTGCGCAGCCAACTCATCCAGCTCTTCATGGCCCGAATGCGCTACCCTAACCATGATCCAATCCGACGGATGGCTCATGGGTGATATGTCAAACGCTTACTCCTCCATCGCACCACAATACGTCCGCCAACAACTCGGGTACGTCTGGAACACATTCAAACCATCGGGAATAGTCATCTCAGAATTCGGCTTCAACCCATTCGACGACTCACTAAAGGAGGCCGACGCGCAGAGGTATGATCTCGAGCGTACGCTGTATTACCAGGACTTCCTAGAGGAGATGCTAAAAGCGATTCACGAAGATGGAGTGAATGTGATTGGGACGTTGGCGTGGAGTTACCTGGATAATAACGAGTTTGGAAGTTATGCGAACCAGTATGGGATGCAGAGTGTGAATCGTACAGATGGGACGTGGGAGAGGAGGTATAAGAGGAGTATTTTTGATTATGTGGATTTTTTTCATGAGCATGTGAGCAGATAGCTTTCTTCCACATCTCAATATGTTAAAGGTTAGGTAGGTGGACAATGCATGTTAAGTATAGGGGACAGGGTTACCTCTATCTACAGAACCATGTAGCTGCCATGTTCACTACTACATTTCTACACTAATGATAGTACCATGCACATGCACCCCTACCTTAGAAGAATCAAGTAGTCCTATTAAAACACCGTTCCACCCCGACAAAAAATACTAAGAACATGTATATACTCATTTCATCTAATCTACAACCGCCAAATACAGATCCCTAATACCACCACCACCCCTCCCCTCTCCTCCTTCTTGTATATAAGTATCACCATCCCTCAAACATCCACCTCCTACAGAGTAAAAATAGCTGCCTAACCACCCCATCACCATCGCCATCACCATCACCATCACCATCACAGCCTAAGTAAAGCGCCCCCTGTCCCCCCCCCTCCCTCCCTCCCAACCAATAACAACACCAACCCAATCCCGAACCCCCATCAATCACATCTTGGCAAACAGCTCCCCTAGCTTGGCACGTCACAGCACCAACCAATAATCCTTCACAGATCCATGATATCTTCATCCCGTGTGTGTTTATTTTTGGTACATATCTGTTTGAAACTTCTTCATTCTTTATTCTTTCTCGGCGGGAGGAGTGGATTTGTGGGAGGTAGTCAGTCTAGCTTTATCCTAGTGGATGGGCCCTGCAGGATGGATGCCGAGGGCGGTTATTCCTTTTGTGTCTTTTTTTTGTAACTTTGTCTTTATTTAGGTTGGTAGGGAGGGGGAAGGGGGGTGAGTGTGTGGAACGGGATGGAGATGGAGGGAGGGGGTATAAAGTATGGGGGCAGGTCTTCAGGTTTGTGATTCCTTCTTTTCCCTTCTACTTCTCGGAGATATAGACGGTTCTGCTCCCTTGGGTGGTGTATACTCTTCAATTCATCTGTCCGAACTACAACTCGTTCGTTTCTTCTATCATGATGAGACCCATGTTTCTTGTTCGATTGTTTCACAACTTGGTATTCGCTTCTCTCATTATTCATACTCATAGATTATGTGCACCAGCAATGCGGGGGTATATGCCTCATTATGCACATCGAAACAAATCAACAATGACATGACAGGAACAACAACAAAGACATGGTTCATATCCACCATTTCATCCACTTTGGTGTTACTTCATCATTTCACCGCACTACCGACACCACTGCGCATCACAGCTTCAACTCCCCCGGAAACTCCTGCGACGGACTCTTCCCCTTATCCTCCGACACATTCATCATCACCTTCTTAGAGTACCCCACCTCATGAGTGCGGCCATCAGTGTCCACGACCTGGAACCCCGAGCCGTACTGCGTGATCTGCTGCGGCTGCGAGTACATCTCCGGTGGTGGGTACGCGCTCCACGGATTCTCCGCCGCCATGGCCTTCCACTGGCGCAACTCCTCGTCCTCGCGCTCTTGGCGCCGCCACCAGCTGATGCCGAGTACGCAGCCGATAGTCAAGATGAAAAGGAGAATCACGAAACCCATGAGCGGCAGGCCGATCAGAGTTGCCAATTTATAGTTCACCCCGCCTCCGCTGGGCGTGTCCAGCAGGTCGCTACTATAGGTAGGTAATTGTTCCTGGGCAAAGATCAACGACGGGCTGATCGGGAAGGCTGTTTGGGATGGAACGGGAAAGTGGCAGTCATAGCGGAGGGCTTCGATGACTATGGAACGTTGAGTTAGTCAAACTCGCGCAGAAGAGGCTGGGAGACTCACAATTTGCCATGAGCACTTGCGTTTCGGTCAGGTTGTAGCAGAACTCGCAGGTTTCTATCTGATTATCGGCAAACGTGGAGGTAGAGCACCAGGCGCGAAGATTGATATCGTTCGGAGTGAGCAGGTCGAACTCGATCGCGCTGTCAAGTCCTTGACAGGAAACCAAGCACTGCGACGAGACGCTGTCGACGCCCGCCGGGTAACCGTAGACACAGGCGCTGAACGCATAGCGGAGGTTATCTAACCACGTTAACAACAGGTGTTAGATCGCACATGGAGCAGGCTTACACAATCCCCAGTCCACGTCCGTCACCAACCCACTGGGATCAGTGTAGGTACTGTTGAGCGCACACGAGACGCAATCTTTGAAGTTCTTGCCAGTCGTGGTGTCGTTGTAGGCCGCGTCCATGCAGACAATCTCCGAGGTGGTGGTGTTGGTGATGTCGTTACAGACGTCCCGGCATGGGGAGCCTTCGCTCACGTACAACGCTGTCGCGGGGGGTGCGACGTGGCTGACGAGTAGAAAAGACGCCGCAGCGGCAGCCGCTGCCCATCTCGATGTAGATCTGGGGCTTAGACCCCAAGAGCCGAGCATCTTGGTATTTGCTTTGGTTAAATCGAGCGTCGGAGACGGCACGATAACCTCCCAATGCTACCGTTTTATCTTACGACCAAACGAGGGAAGGCTGGAGACAGTGCGGTCGACAGATCCCGCGCCGAGAGCACCGTGCAGCAAGAGGCAGAGAGGGAGCACAACCGGGAATGACACGATGGGGAAAGCGAGGGTAGAAATGTGAAGGTGAACCGGTCCCAACCCAGATAGATCGTCGGTTAAACGGCAGGATCGGTGCCATGGTGGATTGATAAAGCAGAGGGCCGAGGAGGGGAGGCACCGCTCCGTCCCGGATTGGCAGACATGCCTGCCTCTTGGATGGGGTGAGGAAGATCCAACGAGCTCAGTGAGGAGCAGTAGCCCGGGCGCTTCGAGGGCCTCTCAGAAGCAGCGAAAGCGGGTTGTCTCTGAGGGAGGTGTGACGGTGATTGTGACGGCCAGTGCAGCAACTCCTGCCGCTGCCAGGATGCACGTTCATTGGCGGCTAGTGGCATGGAGCTGCGGGCAAGCCGTGGATGTGATGCGCCGTGATGGCCGCAGATTGGCGGCGAGCTCTGACCTGCTCGCGGGGTTCGGCGCTTACTCGCGCCTCCGCATTGGCCCAGGGTGACTGGCTGCTTGCCTATCACATCCACTGCCACTAATTAGCATACCTGCTCATTTTGGATCATTGCTGTCCAATGAATCCATCAACCCCTCCTGTGTTGATCGCCCTAACTTAATGGGCGCTTCGAGAGGAGTTGTGCTGCCGCTGTTGGGACGTAGACACACTAATCCATAGATTGGGGTCAAGATGACCGTCGCTGTCACCTACGGCGACACGCCAACATACTAGCTGGGAATTGTTTTCACACCATGAACGGATTTCCAACAATCTAATCACCCCCCAAAAAGGTAATGAGAAAAGTCCACACGAATGAGCCAAAGCATAAACAGGTAAATCAAGGAAAACGCCTCCCGAAAGGAATGAGACGCCACAATGCATGCAGGTTAAATCTTTTGCCCTCTCACGGCTGAATTAAGAATCCCATCCACCCAAACAAAGTAGGCCAGTCCGGCGTAGCTCGGCCGTGGCTGCCATCCCCAAAGTGAAGCAAGCATGCACGCAAGTGATATACGCATAATTCAAAAATCAAACAGAAAGCCTCCCATGGGTCCTGCCCCAAATTCCGGTAGTTACCCGTACAATTCATCATACGAAGGCACCATTTCAGGTTGTGTCGGTAAACTCAGCGGCTCTGGCTTGGGGCGCCGTACCGATTTTCGATCATGTTGCGTAGACAGACTGTGTCCCTGCGGTCGCTGGTCGTCCGACGGATTCGAGGGCACCGAAGAGCTGTAGCTGGTATGCTTCGAACCGGCCGTTCCAGGTGCTGACATCGGAGGGTCCATCGTGTGTCTCTGAGCGCTATGCCGACTACGCATGCGAGATGTTACCGACAAAGGAGGCGATTTCGATGCTTGCGAATAGGCATCAGCTTCTTCTTTCTCAGCTGGATTGTGGTCGCGGGAGACATTCAGAGGAGCGGGCACGGCCACGTCGTCTTCCTCATCTTCAGAGGACTCGTCTGAACACGATGCATGGTCGCATTCGCGGGGAGAATCCAGGACGTTCGACACGCCGACCGGAGGGCTCTGCTGTTGGTTTTTTCTTCGCATTCGACTAAGTCGTGCATCATAATGGCCGGTAGGAATCGTCATGGCTGAATCCACGGATGGCGCCCGCACATTGGCATCCCCAATGCGGCTGTAACTCCCCAGCCTCGGCGCGGTGGCGGATCGATTGAGTTCTAAGGAGCCATGCCGTCGCTCGTGGTCGGGAGAGGCTGAGGTTGCGCCGGTAGAAGACTGATCCCATTGACTCCAGGACCCACCGTTAGGATAGGTGATGGAGACATCCCCCCATCGCGAGTGCAGCTCTGAGGATAGCTTTCGCTTGCGTCGTAATTTTTGGATGATAGCCGTCATGGTCACAAGAGCGTCCTTCCTTAATGTAGTCGAGCTGGAGCACCCGGGCCCGCGTCAGCATCGACCGCACAGGTCCCTCCAAGAACTCGGAGGAAAAACTAGGTTAAGAAGGATCAAGTCCAACCACGGTACCTTAAAATGTAAGGGCCCGCTGTCTACGGGTTTGACTTAGGTCGGGTGCCTCTGCTTCAGAGGCCCCCACGAGCCGGTCCCGAAGCTGCCTAGAACAGGAAAGTAAGATAGGAACAGGGACCAGACAGCCACCGAAAGACTGGCATGGAAAAGTGTCAAAACAGGGGGATGAACACCGAACAATCCAATCCATCGGCCGAAAGCCGGCTGCATATCGCCCACAGGATGGCAGAAGAAAGACCCTTTCAGGGACCAACGCTGAATTCCTTCAGGGAACGTCCCTCAGTGCGAAGAGGGATGAACATCGGAGCCCAGCGAACGGGACGGACGGTGAAAGGCGCGCAGACACATCCTGAACCCGACAGAATGGTTCACCCTCCATCACAGCGGACTTTTTGTCGCCCTGGGTGGGGAGACCCGTCGGGCGTACGCGGCCAGTGGGAGAAGTCTCAGTCAACCGGAGGGGGATCGCCCTTTGTTTTGTAAGCGGGATGACGATTCCGACGCAGTGACTGGTCATGGGAGAGCCTCTGGAGCAGGGAGCAGAACCGGTCCGCGTGCTTGGAGATGGTAAAAGAGGGGAGAGCAGTCGGGAGAATAGCTGAGCGGCGCAGTCAACTTGCAGGCAACCTGCAGCCAGCCTACCGGAGGGAGCTGCTAACAGACTCCGGGAAGTTGGCGACATCCAACCACAGCCGTAGTTGATAGTCCTCCCTTAGCGTGGTCCATCCAGCGGCTGCGAGAGAGATGGAATGGGTGTGACACAAGGCAATCCTTGTTCTGGGTGATGAATGGACTTCTCAGCGGCTACAGTATGGGCGAGATCCCTGCCGATGTGAGAGAGGGAGCGTGATGAGGAATGCCGCTAGTTGTCGTAGTAGCAGTAGTAGCAGCAGCTGGACTCGAATCGACAGCTCGACTGCCGCACCCAACTCCGACGTAGCATTGCTAACCGGGGGGTTGGAGGTCGGAAAATTGATTGGCGCAGAAGCTTCGATGGGAACCAGGGTCTGGAGGAGGAGAAGAGGGGAAGCAGCAGCGACAATCACCGGTTGATCGTCGCGGTTGGGCCCGAACCACCCGTCGAGCTTATCTACGCGCCGTGATGGAGACGGCGCGCGAGGGCCAGTGTAGTGGTCACTTGTCACTTGTCACCGTGCAGCAGTCGAGTCCGGCCGATTGTCTAGCTGCAGTAGAGTGAGACATGAGAGGGGAAAGATGGTGGGAGAGCTGTGGGTTGGAAGGGATGGAAGGGGAGGAGGTGGTGGTGGTGGAGGAAGAGAAAAGAGGAAGAGAGAGGGGGGAGGGAGGGGGTCCCCCAGTGGCTTGCCGCCTTCGGGCTCCTCCACGCTTAATTCTTTGGCAGTCACTCATCAATCTTCCTTGGCTCATCACACCATGCCTGGCACAGTAATTTAGGCGGGAGATATGTAGGTGATGAAGAAAGTGATTGTGGTTGGGTGGAGCGGGGGTCCATCCTGGCTCAGTTCACCTAGGATGAGGGGAGAAGAGAGCGACTTGCAATAGAAAAGATACAATAGTAGAAGGACAGACAGGAATGAAAAGACGATAGTAGATACGTACCTGGGGTTTTCATACCATTCTCCATCAATCTCTTCATCTCAAGTCTAGTCTGCAATCATCATCATTGTCGTCGTGATCATCGTCATCATCATCATGAAAGCCATAACCCAAACACCTTAGCACCCAACAGCACCAACCATGACGCCAACCACCCAACATAGAAACATAAGAGAGATATAACTATATCAGCCTACCCAAAATTCGTCACCAAGCGTGACAGCACCGGTCTAGGTCGTTGAACCGACTGACCTTCCTCCGCCTCACCACCTGGCCTGTTGACCGGCACATCCAACCTCTCCTCGACCGCAAAGCTGAAGGCATTCGAGTCTCGATCTGGCACTCTTCTTTGAGGCTCTATTCCCAATCCCGACATCCGATACATACTAGCCGTGACCCCAGGATATGGCACCGCGATACCCACCATGCCATCAACCCCGTGGTATCGAGAGGGGTCATACACAGGGAGGGGCTGATACGCCGGCGGGGGATCCTCGATGACCCTCTGCTGAGGGGGGTGTTGCTGTTGTTCAAGACATGATGAAGGTTCCTGCTGTGCTGTGGAGGTGATCTCAAGTGGGTACTCGGGGGTCTGAGGCTTGCTTCCTTCCAAGTCAGGATGATACTGATAGTACCCAGTGGTGGATTGAGACAAATGATGGGCGAGAAGACGTTGCTGCTGACGACGATGACGGCGTTCGTTGCTTCGTTTCTTGCATCGGATGAGGAGGATGGCGCTTATGACTTGCAGGACAGAGTGAGGTGAGATGGTGTCGAGCCCCAACTATCATGGCACAGGAAGGATGGAAGAATAGATGTAAGGTGACAACATACTCATGATCGCTGCTACTCCTCCAAACACCACGCCAATGATAATCTGATCCCGACCGGACGAGGGGGACTCCACGGACGATGATGAGTCTTGTCGAGGATATACATCACGAGGCAGGATCATCGTGCATACTCCCTTGGTGGGTATGACGGATAGAAGGGAGTAAGTGGAGTGGAGTGGATAGCAGAATGGATAACAACTTTCTTGCTTGCTTCAAGCACCAACGCACGCAGCACAACGATGAAACAGCACACCAGAAAACGAAACAAAGCAGAATGCAGACCGATCCACCGAAAAGAACCAGAGAACCCTCCGACTTCAAATACTACTCAACCTCACCAGTTAATCCCATCCTGGCGCTTGAAAAGTGCCTTTCCCCGCTCGGCATCTATTTTAATCTCACCGAACCTGTCACTCAACCAGGGACTCGCACATCACAACTCGTGGAGATGAACGAACAAGCAAATACCAAGCCAAAAATAGCATCCAGATAAGGTGTGAACGGGATCCATTGGATGAGAGACGTGGAGTCGCGGTGCCTGAGCGCTTGGAAGGAGTATGTTGTGAGGGCGCTTATTCGCGATGAGGGCCCGGGAGGGACGAAAATAGCATATCCTATCTGTAGCTAATTCTGTAGGGCTAGCCGGACTTAAAATAGACACATATCTCCATCGTTCATACAAATACCAACCTCCCAATTCCCACTCTCACTCACAGAACAAAGAGAAGAGAGAAAGAGGAAAATCTACTCGGCAAAAGGCCTATAAACCAACAACCCCCCCTCCGTCTCAAAGTTTACCTCAACTCCAGCACCCACAAAATAAACCCACCCTTCCTTCAACTCAAACTTCTCGCCTTCCACACCCATCCACCCACTCCCCCTCACAACAACCAGCAAACTAACTCCCTTAACCCCCCTATGCACCTCCTCCTCCCCCTTCCCAAGCCTTACCCCCAGCACCGAAAACTCCGAAAACGGCGGCTCATAAACCTCCGTCTTCCAACACTTCCCAATATCACTCTTCTTCCCCCTCAAAAGCGCACTGTCCACATCATGCGGTGTGAAACTCAGCGACCCCGTAAACAAATCCACGTCATCGCTCTCCGCCTTGGGACAAAATCCCGTATTAATCACATTATCCGACCTAGCCATACACTCCATGATATCTCCGGTAAGGTACGCATGCATACTATCCGCAGGCACACAAACCGCCTCCCCAGGCCCGAGAGTCATATAATTCATAAGGATTGTGGCAACAAGACTACCGTTATCGGTATCGGGGTACATCTTCTTCAATCTAGTCAGTAGGCCAGGGATATATCGCTGGTTCGGGCCGAACTGGGCCTCTGGGATGGTGAGCAGGGAGGAGATGGTTTCGGAGACCAGTATGGGTGGAAGAGTGAGTAGGATACGGGAGATTTCGCGCAGGAGGGAATCGTCGAAGGTAGGGGCGTTAGTTTCTGTGGGGAGGAATCGTTGGAGAGGGGCGAGTTTGAAGAGGTTTTCGATCTCGTGCAGGGGCTTGAAGCCGACGAAGAGCTCAAAGTTGGAGAGCGCGATGGCGATTTCGGGCTTGTGGTTCGGATCCGAGTATTTGTCTGGCTGGGATTCATGGAGTTTCTCGGCGAGTTTCTTGTCGGGGTGGATTTGGAGGGGGAGGGCTTTTTGGAAGGAGAGGATCTTCACTCGTGCAAATACGTTGTTAGTGATTATAAGAGGATAGTATAGGTTAGAGATATACCTTCGGGAGAAAAGGCACCTCCGTACCCCATTTCTTGTATCCTTCGCCCGCAACCTCGGGGTGCTTCTGGAGGTACTCGCTTAGGAGTTCGCCTGTAGCAAGGATACGAGATGGGACGGTGGGATATGTGCCCATCCACATCTAGTCACAGCTAATTAGCATAATTATTTCTGAGAAGCAGGATAATAGGCCATACCTCAGAATAATGCTGATCATCCTCCACTTCAATTGTACCAGGCGTCTTGGAGCAAAGAACACCAGCTAACGAATTTTTACCTTGCTTACCCCAGGGATCATTCTATTAAGGTCAGTTAAACTCACAAATATATGTCAAATATTGTGATAAATTGATGCATACCTTGATCCCGCACTTAAGCTGAAATACCGAGGCTGTCATTGTGATGAGAGGAGAATCAATTGATATGTACTATGCTCTGAAAGAAACTCAATAATCATTTATTTAGGCAAAGAAGACGATTTCATAACGTATACAGATATTTCCTTATATATGAAGTTCTATGTTGACTGCGTGAACATGGCGTCATGGACTGCGTGGAATGGCCGGATGGGATGGCGTCATGCCCTGATCACTACTGCCATGCCCTGATGGTCTCGCCCTGGTCCGGGAAGCCTTCCGACGAGTGATGGAGTTTAATTCTGACCTTTCTTATCTTATCTGCAGCTGGGTTATCCTCTGTTTTGTGAACTCGAGTCCTGGGAAATTTGAAGGCGATAATTATCTGGGGATGCTATTAGAAAGTAGTGGTGAGGGCGGGCCATCAGGTTGACGTCAGTTCAGTCTCGGAATGTTACAAAGTACTTAGCTACTACACTAGCTACTGCTATGACAGCGTTGCAGTGAGTGTTAGTAATCTAAAGAAATGCTACGAAGCATCACTAGTAATGAATATTGAGATAATTATAGTCGGTTGTTAATTATCAAAACCAATAAATATATTATATTTAACGGCTAGTCCAAATGTAACGGAAATTTGCCCAGAAATCCGCCAACGCCCTAAAAATATATGCAGATGTGCTAAAGTCCCCATCACGGCCGTCACACATGAAACTAGTAATGCATCGCTAAACCGGGTCAACATCACAACAAAACAATCATTAATTATCCATAAATATCATCAGCATCCGGGACCATCGCCGTCGTCAAGTTTCTCCCAGACCGGCCCCGCTTCTCCGTGGCTCCCCCACTGCGACCCAACGCCGGACTGCCCCGTCGACTAGCAGCAGCACTATAGAAGTCCACACTGCTCCTATCTCGTCGAGTAGATAAAGGTCGTTCATACCGCTCTCTCCTCTCTTCATAGTACTCATCATCGTAGCATTCCTCTGCAGCATCAGGATACCGGCGATGACTCCGCCGCGTCCCCTCACTCGGACAACTACTCTGCACACTATGCCGCTGACTCGACCAGCGACGTGAAGTCGGGAGTCCAAGTTCCTCAGCATACTGAGGCGCAGTAGGAATGTACTTGAATCGGGGAGAGTGCTGACTCTGTCGAGAAGCCTTTTCAGCCATCTCCGTGGGATAATCTTGGTGGATTGGTCGGTATGTGAATTGAGATACCCGTCTTTCTGCTTTGGTTTGACGGTCGGTGGGGGTAGTGTTCTCTTTAGGGTAGTCGGTGGTGGGTTTGGAGCGGGAGCTGATGCGCATGGAAAGACGGCGTGGGTTTAGCGCCTTGACGGAGAAGGAACTGGCTTGTGTAGATTCGTGATGATCCTCGACAGGACTATCCTGTCCTCGACTTAGAACTTCGTAGGCGGGTCGTCTGCGGTCTGATGATCGGTGGGGGTTGTCGCGCTGGTTCCAAGAGCCCTCGGTGGGAACGGTGATGCCAACGTCGCCCCATCGTTCGTGCAGCCGTTTGTGGGATCCGTTCTTACGGAATCGACCGAGAGGGCCGGTGACTATACTGGCCATGGTGGAGACGGAGGTGAAGAGATGGAGGATGATTGGATAGAAGGACGCAACTCTCAGCCTTAAAATAGCTGGAGATGACACATGACAGTGGCAGAGGATAAGCTCTCTAGGGTGGAGGCTTGTACCCCAGACGCTCCAACGGTTGGCCTGGTATCTAGGGACTAGGCAGGGTAAGGTGCAGCAGACACGGTGCTGACAGATGCACGTCTAGCCAGGGCAGAGAGGATAGGTCAAGGTGATTGGAGGAACAGGCAAGACAAAATAGAAGTCAAGTTAATTAGTAGAGTATAATAGGCAAGATGCAACAACCTCGCCAAGCACAGACCATATCAAGATACTTTGTCAAAAGAATCAAAGTAAGGCTTTCTCCAAGGCTGCCAGTCTGGTTCTAAGACAGCCTCGTCTGAACATGGCGGATGGTCCATATAAAAGCCTTGCACGAGCAGGGGGCGCGATGGTGATACCTTTCTTGTTCCACCATCGATATCAAAACGCATCATGCATGTTCATTTGTTTGTTGCCAAGTTTAGAAGCACACTCCATGCCCATCACCCGCATCCTGGCTGTCTCATCGTGGGTTAGCCGCCCGGGGTGACGGGTGGGCGCTTCAGCCAAGGGTTCGACTGGAGGGATCGTCCGGCGGGTGGAAAAGGAATGACACTGATAGGCTGACCAGATGCCATGATCTATTTTCAGATCACTGGTTGACCGTCCTAATTAACCGCCCGGCTTCGGGGAGAGAATGGTGGTTAATGCGGACGGATTTAGAAGCACTAGTTGGTCACTTGCAGCAGCGTCGCGCCCGGGAACCCCTCCCTCTGGCCCTGAAACCACTCACACTCTGTTCCATCTGGCTGGGAGGCCACTTCATCCCATCCGGCGTTTCATCTGGTCGGTAGGTAGGGTTGGGAGCCAATGGCAGGTGGTGCTTCCTTGTGATCTTCTATTTTTGGAGCTGGACTCGATGGTTGTTATGATAGGACCTGCTACTGTGCTGTTACTAAGCAATGAGGGGCTTCAGGTTGTGAAGTATTAACCTAGAATAAGTTGTTGGATTGTGCAATACCTTAGCAGGTTATAGAGCCTATAGTAATATGGAGCTATACTCTTCGGAGGAAAAGCCCCTTATATAACAGTAGAGTAATGACTGAGAACAGTGGAGGCTGTAGCTAAATAACCCGACTTAACCTTGTCCACAAGCTATTATTCTCTATTTGCATACCTTTACCACCTGGGTTACCGGGAGCTGCATTGCTTCACAGCCTGAAGATCAATGGTCCCTGAAATAGAGTGTAAGATTGAACATAATTATTCAAAATGCGGGACTGGAAACCGTGCCTAATAAGGTACCTTGAACAATCATCGGTTTGGGTGGCAGAATATGATGGGCCATAGGAAAGAAGAGAGAAAGATTAACCAAATTTATGTAGACGTCTACAACGAAAACCCGTACCCGCTACACAATATGAATGTATTAGAGAGTAGTCAAAGAAGAAAAGCGCAGTTTCATCACCTGCAATTCCTGAACATTCCTTTCAATGAAAAAGTACAGCGGAGCGTGTGAACCGCTCTGTGAGCGTTATGCTTCGAATCCGCCCATTTAAGCCCGAGTACATTAGTAGGTTCCCTTAGAAGATTGACTGCATCTCCCTCGTACCAAGTCCAATACCATTTAGCATCTCATTTCTGTGCATAGGCAACTCCACTCGATAAGGAAACCAATGGGAAGCAAGACTGGCCCCTCGATGGCTGGTAACCAATATCTTGAACACCAGGTTCGACCGGCTTTGCACCACAATCCCCATGAGATCATGAAGAAACCGCATTACCACATCTAGCCAAGGCATGTGGATGGAATTGCTAAGGAAATCGATACCATCGATAATGCAGATCACCAACCCGCTTGGGATACGCTTGACCACTTCCGCAAATAGGTGGCAGAGGATCGTCACATCTTGCCTTGCGATGGTGTGAAGATGCTCCTCTCCCAGGAAGCTGAGATCTAGACTGTTGGCTTCGGCGAGGGTAATAATGACTTGGTCAATTAGAGATCTCATCATCTCTAAGACTCCAGTCTGGCTATCCTGGGTGTTGCAGTGTTGGCGGCAGAAGAAGGCGATTGGGATCACTGGCTCACTTGGGGCGAGAGATTTCAATAGTACCGAGCACATGTAGGTTAGCGGCGAGGCAGGCCCCTCTTGTAGAATATCCTGCTCCATGTTGGAGACCGCGAGGACTTGGGAAGACATTCCTTGCAGCCAGTTGCGGAACCGGACATCCCGCAGGACACCTGTCACCTGGTCTTCCGCACCAACGCCTAAGGCTCCCCCGGTAAGTAACATCTTCCTTCTCTCAGTGGCTATGATGCCGATCATTTGGTTTACAATATTGAATTCAGGTAAGGGATTCGCCACGTGGAGAGCAGTGAGAAGCTGCTCGATTGTGATGGATACTCGAGTGGCCTGAGAAGCCATAGCGGCATGGTATGCAAGTACTGGATAGAGACATTAGTAGCAGCAATACGAAGCGTGCCCACCTGCTCAGCGAATTGAAACACTATGAAACTCACTTGGTTGTATCTGTCTCATGTAATCTCGTAGAATAGATTCACATCTTTCCCAAGATGCTGCAGCTTGAAGCAGGGGCTTCAGATCCCCTCTTATTGCATCCTGTCCTTGGCCAATCCGAACCACGTTTTGACCCATATCGTGGACTTCGATGCTCAAGCAGGACTTGACGGCTTTTTCAAACACATTTGCCTTCTCCGTGACAGTAGTACTAATAACCGCTTCAAGGTGTGCTCCATAGTCATCTTGCTGTACAATTGCCTTTCCTACTTCCAGCATACCTCGCAAAGCTGACGGCTGTGAGATGCTGGGTCGAGAAAGTGAGGGCTCAGTCCTTACCTCCTCTTTTCTTGGTGATCCAATGTGTGATTTCCTCGATCGCATCCAAGATGCATATGTAGAGGTCATGAGCCTTCTCCAGAAGGGTCTCGCTCCAGGAATAAGTATACAAGTAAGGAGAGACATCCTCGATTGGCTGCGACAAGCTATCCAAAGATCCTAGAATGAGGTCACGAATGGTGCTCATACGGTTTGCTGCCTACATCAAGACTGACTTAAGCAATTTATCTAATAACACAGAGGTGTTTGATAGTAGTCAAATCACTGGTAAATGCAATGAGGTCGACAATAAAGAGATGCGATAACACGTACATTGTAGACCAATTTGAGGCCTCCACATAGGACACCCATGTAGTCTCCGCTGGGAACCAGCGCTGTCAAGAATTCCAATCGAGAGGTGACGTCCCCCATGACTCGAATTGATCTTCGGAGAAAGTTCTTTTTTCTATTTTCCTGGTATCGTAGCTCCAGCGCTTTCTGGGCCTCGGCACGAACTTCTTCCCACGTATGAGTGTGCTCAAATATATCTTTGGCCTGACTGTCCTTGGTAGTTGCGAAGAAATCCTTCATGACAGACTTGAATTTCTCCTTTCGGCCATGGACCCTGAGTAGTTGCGAGAAATGCTATGAGTCCCAGCATCAAGTGAGATCCCTCAGTTTGACTACTCACCGCGGTGGAGGGTCGGGAATATTTCTCTGCCTTTTGCGCTGGGCTTCGGCAAACGCCCACGCGGGGTCAATTTGGGGAGCATTATGCTGAATCCAGGGTGTGACTGTGAGCATTACGTCTCCTATTTTATGCAGGCTCAGGTATAGGCCGAGGGTGTTATTTTTGATCGTGTCGGTGGGTGGATTTGGGATTCTCATATCAGCTCCGGATCACGAGTGGGCCAGACTAGATACTCAGACATTTGAAAGACGGGTGCATATATGTGCGTGCAGCTAGAGCTGTAGATTTTATTGGGCCTTTTTGTCGACCGCATGTATGTATGTCTACCCAATCTATTCATTGCTTTTCCTTGTAGGAGGCTTAGCGGACAAGTCATTCGGCTGGTTGAGATAGATCGGCACGTTAGCATCATTTTAGCACTGCATCCATCTCCACATCCAATTTCACCTTCGCTGTTGTTGGAGAGGCAGCTGCCAATCACCTAAAGAGATGAAGCAGTCTCCACCAAGCTGAACTTATTCTACAGGTACCGTCAAGTGTTCAGCTGAATCTGCGACCGGATTATAAATACTGCTGTGGGTGTCTTGCCAATAAATTAATCTTGGCACCACTGTCCGACTGGGTATCAATGTCAACTTGTCTGTATGAATAGAGATCTCGATATAATGACGACGGCAGGAACGGGGACGGAAGATGTATGCCCTGTCCGGACCCAACAGAGGTAATTCGATATGATCAGCGCTGATTTGACCGAGCAGAATACTGGTGCGGATATGAGGGTCGCAACTGTTCCTGACTCCATTATCTCAAACCAAATGGATCTCCCACTGCAATCTAGTAATCCCCGGGCGACCGAATCAGAGGATCATTCGTCGCAAGCCGACAAATCCAACCTGAACACAATCCCTAGGGCTGCGGTGGAAGAGTGGTACAAGGAAAACAGACTCTCCGTCTATCAGTTTGCGACGTTGAAGACTGAGGCGGATAATATTAGGCAAATCCGCAGCTATGACTGGCGCGAAATGTTAGATAAAATCTCTTCGACTCTTTCGGAAGAGATGCACAAATTAGAGGTGAGGGATGCTTCTTTAGCTAGGTTACTGTACGGGGAGCAGAAGGAAAGTTCTCCCACGTACATTAGCATTCCAAAAGCCCGTTATCTTCCTTGGGGCAAAGCGGCCAAGGTACGCGGCCATCCGTCTAAGCAATATCTCCTGGAAATTCCGTACAATGAGCCCTCAGCAAGCGATATTCAACTAATGGCCAGCAACTACTGGGATGGTATACCCCATACGGAGGAAGATACCGACGACGGTCTTCCGCTCACTGCATTGCCAGAGCGCATCTGCATCAACCCCGGGGGGCTCTCCAGATTTCTTAATGTTCACCTTTGTAATAAGGAACGGAACGTCCATGACAACACTGGTCTAATGATTCTACGACCATTCAAATTGCTGGTTTATCTTGACAAAGCTATTCGGAGTCAGATGAAGGAATTGGAGTTTTATCGAAGGCAACAGGAGGATTTGCCCGAAAAAGCGTACATCGAAGCCTTGAAAACGTCCCCAGTTGATCAAATGGTCCTTCAGATAAAGGCTGCAGAACGTGTCGCGCTCTTGGATGTTCCTGAACTGACAGACTTGCTGCTGAATTTTCGATGCCTAACGCAATGGATGGACGAGACCCTTCATCCTTTCCAAGCACAGCTGGCTGCTATTCCAGAAATGGTACGATTCGTCGACCTCTGGTTCCTCTTCTCTCAAGGCTCGCTGGTATACATCAAAGGCAGCTTTGCTCCCCAAAAGATATGGAAGGTGGTACAACGAACCGGTGGCCGCCGCTACATGGGAATATCGGAGCGCGTAAAGGAGCAAGGTATTGGCACATGGGCCCCTCTTGTTCTGGACTGCTTCTACTTGGACTTTGATGGCAGCCAATTTCTCCCGATATTCCGTCAATTCAAGATTAGTGGGTTTGATGGCACCCAAGCCGTCAGATACCTCCCCATTCTCCCGCTTTCTATCGCTCAACAAGAAGGGCTCACGGACAAACAGTACCTGATGACCCGAGGGAGGCAATTCGTCGGTTGCACACGAGAAGCCCTTCACATGGATTACAGTGGTCGGTGTCACTACTTGACTCCCACGGGACAGAAGTTGACAGATCTGGTCGACGAGATCCCTCGAAGCGCCTCCTGCTACTCAGAACAGATCGACAGCGATGTTATCGTAGACTTTGCGCGTGCCTTTGACGAGATCCCGTCGTGGCGCCCGACGACCGGCAATCACGAATTCGGAAAAACGGACCAGGCCGAGCTCGGATTGGTGACAGGAATTGATAATGACGGGGTATGGGATAAGCGGCTCACGGATGATTTCATGGAGGCTCAGACACGGATGTGGGAATCCTGGGCCAGACATGGGGGCGGGCCATCGGGGGAGGATCTGTTGATATTGCCTGACCGGGTCTTTGCCTTTGTGCTGTCTACCAGGCGATGGGGTATGTTCTTATGCCCCTGCTTGAAAGAGCTGTTGCATGGCTAACAAGGTGAACTTTTGTCCAATAGCTTGTCTCCGAATTGGGCGAGGACCAAATGAGGTGGAGCAGCTGCGCCAAAGGGAAACCGCAGGGAATCCATGGCTCAAGCTACGGCTTCCAAACGGGCACGAAGAACTCATCCAATCTTTAATCCACTCGCACTTTGCCCGACAAAAGTCTAGGGGTGTTCACTTCGACTTGATGAGGAACAAGGGTATGGATATCTGTTCCTCACGCGTTCCCCGATTCTTGCTAGTATTTCCTTCTAATGGCTTGGATAGGAAATGGGGTGACTATTCTCTTGCACGGAGTTCCCGGAGTTGGGAAAACATCTACGGCCGGTGGGGCAGGCAATCTCCTCAGCACTCAGTAAACTCAATGCTAACGGTAGTGAACTCTGAAGAATGTGTTGCCATAAGCAGTGGTAGACCTCTGCTGCCTGTTACATGTGGTAAGGTGCATTCAACAACGACAGCATACCCCGGCTGCTGACTCGAAATAATACTTGCTGAAGGGGACCTTGGGCTCACCGCTGGTGAAGTGGAAGAAAAGCTCAAAGAAATCCTCCGTCTCGCTCAGGATTGGGGTTGTATCATGCTCCTTGATGAAGCCGATGTGTTCTTGGCTCAACGCCGGGCCTATGACATTGAAAGAAACGCCCTTGTCTCTGGTAGAATGAACTCTTCTTCTCTGAAACTTAAGTCCAGGATATCGCTAACTCTGGGGTGGTTAGTTTTCCTCCGTACGTTGGAATACTACGAGGGGGTATTATTCCTCACCACCAACCGAGTGGGAGTCTTTGATGAAGCCTTCAAATCTCGCATTCACATGTCTCTCTACTACCCGCCCTTAAACTGGCAACAAACCTACGAGATCTGGTCTGGTCACATTGACGAAGCGGGCCGTGCGGGAATTGTCGTCAACAAAGGCGAGTTAACCAGCTTTGCCAATCGGATTTTCAATGCTCAACTGCGTCCGGGGTCGGGTCCTGTTTGGAACGGCCGGCAGATTCGCAATGCCTTCCAGAGTGCCCTTGCCCTGGCCTCATACAACACTCAAGGGGGATCTAAAATCGAGCTCAGCACGACCTATTTTCATAAGGTCTTCACGGTGTCGGACAACTTTAGTAGATATATCTGGACTACTCAGAATATGCAAGACGACGCGGATCGTAACCGAGACGCCATGATCCGGCGAGACGATTTTAATTCCAACCCATCAGAAGGGCTCTACTCGCAGCCTCCTCAGCAAGGCACCACCTTTCAGCCAGCATACCCCCAAGGAGGTATCCTTCAATCGGCATCTTCACCATTCGGGAACCAGAGCACTCAGCAAATGGGAGGCCTGGGCGGTGGTCAGACCTATATGGGAAACGCTCAGAACTTCCAAGCCAGTATGCAGCCCATGCCAAACCCACTGGGTCAGCAACTCGGTCAGCCATTCCAACAGCAGCAACAGCTAAGCTCACAATCGACCCTGCAACCACAATTTCATATGCTCAGCAACAGCAGTAACAATAGTAGCTATGGCTTGCAACAGTTGCAGCAGCAGCAACCTCAACAACAACAGCAGCATCCAAGTCCACAGTTGGCCCTGCAACCCCAAACCCATGTGCCAAACAACAACACCAACAGCGACAACCTTACCTTGCAGCAATTGCAACAGCAGCAGCAGCAACCGCAGCAAGCTCAATTCCTCTCGCAACCTGGTACCATGGCATCACTCACGCAAACTACAACATCGCAAGCCGCATTGCCGACATTCGGACAGCCCTTTGACCATTCGTAGCCAGGTTGTGTCTCGCCTGCTGTTACAAGCCTAGCTACTTTCTTACCATATGGAATGATGTCCCTATTTGAAGGAAACCAGTGGCAGGTACTATTATTGACAAGCATATAGATGATTCCATTTTCGGTGTTTTCGAAACAAATCAACTGCTTCCTGTTATTTTCGGTTTCTTCTTCCTTCTTTTCTTTCTTTCTTTCTTTTTTTTTTTTTTTTTTTTTTTTTTTTTTTTTTTTTTTTTTTTTTTTGTGACTCCTCTTCTACCCAAACGGACTAGAAATGGATCATGTGTTCAAGTGCAATTAACATAAGTATCCCCAACATTCCTTTCCCGGCTCAATCTATTATCAACTGCCAACTCAATCAATAGATTCTGGAATCATATACTCCTTGCCAATGACTTAATCTCGCGCAACGGAGTAACACAGCTACATGTTATCAAATACAAGTCTAGTGACCAGTACTGCATTTACTAACCTGGCAAGGGAAACTGAACGTTGATATATCTTTCTGGAATGGTTATATAGATGTGTGTGTGTGTGTGTGGCTTGTTTATTACTATGCTCGGTGGGTTCGTCGGATGGATTGAAGAAGTTGTAGCTACTTTCGTTACCAAGCGTCTTCCTTTATGAATGAATCTTTTGAGTTCTATTCAAGACATATGTAGTAGTAGTATTGCTGAGTCAAACGAAGGGTCAATTTCTGAGCCCTATAATGGGGGCTATGATTTGGTAAGATTCCTTGAGAAGAACATCTTTTAAAATCTCCCACGGGTGTTGACGACAGTTTCGTGTCCGGCATGCTAAGGAACCGGGCAGTACGGTGGTACTTTATTTCTGTGGTAGTGATGTAGCCAACAGCGAATCAACCTCTAAAATGAAAGGTAAGTCTAAGCCCCAGGCGTGATGTCTATCCAATCACCCCCATAAGAAAAGAACTCCAGTCCTGGCGTATGATTCTAAATGCAATCCCCGTCTAGACCCACTGTCATGAGCTAACGCATGGACTGCCCAATAAGCTAGTAAATCCGGCCAAGCCAAAATGTCCTCATCAATATATAGTATGTACACTGAAAGAAAGGTTACCATCATTATGTCCTCTGTTGATCGCAGTGTTCCAGCACATACGTCACAACTGAATATGAGCGATCACGCAATATATATTTGGTCAGTTGTAGAAGTTACGGGAAGTGGGATTGGAGACATAGGCTTTGGGCGTCATCCGGAGGTGGTGAGGGGAAGGTGGCAACGAGGGCTCAGGTGTCGTTGGCATCGCGTGCGCAGATAGGTCTGGAGGCCATACAGGAGCTCGCTGCGAAGTCACCCGTCCTATATGTATGGGAGAGGATGGATGTGGTGACTGTGCGCTGCCGTTAGGGGTGGCATCATCGGAAGGCGGGTCGTCGGATGATGACGGTTCCCATGAAACATGCCTCTCTAGCGGGACGCGGGTCGGAGGGGAGGATTCCTCACTATGTTCGTCGCTCTCAGAACAAGGACTATAGAATCCGTCCCCGGTGTTGAAAGTTTGGCTCGGATTGCTTTGACGGCGCCCTTGCACTGCTTGGTCCAGTCTGGCCGAGGCCACAGAGTCGATTCGGTGCGTTTGCTCCGATAGCAACACGCTGCGGGACCTTTGTAGGAATGGTCTTGTCCGCCGGCCCGAATCGTGGCGGGCATGTTTGATCTTTTCGATTTCATGATTATAGGAGCTTCTCCGGTTCAACAATCGTCCTCGGCCTCCACTGCTGTCTAGGGATTCGATCGAATGGCCAGCAATGCTGTCTGTTCTTGCGTGGACGCGACTCGGGGAGAACGCCACCCGAGCCCGCATTTTCTGAATGGCCAAGTCCAGGGCCAACTCTATGGCGCAGTGGTTGCGTATTCGTCCAAGCTTAGGCCATGTGGCCCGCTCGCCGCTTAGGCATGCTTCAAGCATGAATTCCGTCGTCGGATTGCGTAGCATGACGGGAATCCGAGAATACTGAATTTCCGGGTATATATTGATGTCCCCAGAATACTTCTGGTTGACAATCGAAACTGTTTTGGTTAAAGAGGTGGGAAAGATCCCTAGCTCGGACATGACTGTCATCCGATGTAGAATCTCATCCTTGGCAAGATAAGTGATATTCCGAATCCAGCGAGAAGCGGTGAAAGAGTTCTCCGTATACGGATCCGGCCCATCATCCTTGGGTAAAAATGGAACGACATGGGGATTGACCTGCGATACAATGAAGTGGTTGACGTTGAACATTTCCGAAAGACGAGTCATAGGGAGATCACCGTCCACGGAGCCATCAATATATTGCCTATGAAGGTCGCTCCATGGAACTGGTTCCCCTGTCAGAGGGTCCTTAGCCATAAGAGGGTACGGCGAAAAGACTACCGGGACGGAGCATGATACGGCCCTATTGAAGTCAGCATCAATCCTATGGTTTTGAAGACAGCCGGAATCGTGTAAGGGTAACATACACAGCAGACCAGATCAACACACTGGGCGCGGTAATGTAGTTCAACAACTTGGGTAGCTCGTAGATGCCAGCACTGGAAACGCAAATGTTGAGGATGCGTCGAGTTCGATTATATGCCTCCTGAAAGGTGATATCGCCCAACCAATTTCTCACCACCTTGGCTAGGTGAGAAATGTCTAGAAATGACCCATATTTCAAGAACCGGGCTGTCTTCTGAAGAATAGTGTCTTCCTCAGTACCCTCGCCGAAAACAGCAAAGTCCCCTTCTGTAAAGGAATCCAAGAGAGCTGGGAGCTCATCCTCAGTGCGAGTACAGAAGACGGCACACACAATGCTGCCCGCAGACGCACCGGAGATGATTCGCGGCAGAAGGTTAGCTTGCCAGAGAGCCTTTAGTACGCCAATATGATTCATGCCAAAAGTGGCTCCCCCGGAGAAGAGCAGCGCACTTCGCCCGAAAGCCTGTCTTGCTGCGAGCAACTGGTCCAGGATATACCTGGATTCCACCACATCGCACCGGTTTTTATCCGCCAGCTCAACCAAAGACAAGATTGTTTCCAGAGCGGTATCGATGTATTGATCGATGAGGTTCTTAGTTCCAAGATGAGCATGCTTGTAGAGAGACGCGTTGCTCATGTTTCCCAGATCGCGGCTCAGGGACGTGCGGATGAGGAACAACATGCGACTGATATCGCAATTGATTCGGGCATCGTCCAGCTGCTTGAGACGATCGAGCACGAGATGAGGGTCATATTCGGGGCACTCGAACGTTTCCTTCCAGGCAGAGTTATTCTCCAACTCATCCAGTTCGCTCGCAGCGTCTCGCCATTCTTCGTAGGTCACAGCCTGAAAGACGTTAGCTAACAGCCATGCCGGCTAATCCTGAATCATGTGAAGCTATCTTTAACTCACATTGCGCTTCTTGAAATACAAAGCCTCCTTCCGCTCATCCACAGCAGCGCGCAGTCTGCGTTCCTTCTGGGACTGGCCATTCCCATAGGAACCCCACGTGTCCCCCGCCCATGTCAATGAGTTTTTGACGACGGCCGACAGCGACGGGAGAGAAACGGACTTGAGGACGGAGCGACGGGGTTTATTTGGCGTCTCCAGGGAGCGCGGTTTTCCCTTTACATGACACTGGGGTCGAACGAGGGAGGAATCATGCAGGATGGACATGACCGGCTTCAAAGGGCATCAGGCTCGCATCGGTGCGGAGATGGAGGGGAAACTAAGTTTCGATTGGAGAGGGTGCCTAAACCGGGAAGGCAAATCGGAGATCTTAGCGGATTAGGCCCGAGAAAGCATTCGAAAGGTACTTCCAATAGGCAGAAGTAAAGAAGTGAAAGGAAGGGAGGAAGTTGGTGATGTTGGGAATGTAAGTCGGAGCAACAGCAGGAAATAGATAGATGTAGCCGCAAGATTTCGTGCGCCGCGTCTTTAGCAGGTCAGGCACGAGGCAAGGCCAGCCCATTCCGTCAGTCAGCCGGATCCATGCATTTTAGTTTGCCTGGTCTTCTGCCAGGAATGACCGAAAGAGTGAAAATGGCCACTCTTTCTCTCCAGACGTCACGAGGCAGCATTCCCCGGATGTCTGATTGGTCCCCCGGCTTTCCAGCGGGTGCTGCCGATCGCCCCCAGTCACGGGATGGAGTTGGGAATTACTCTCTCAGTATTCTATTGTTCACTGAAACACCATTGCGGGTTATTGCTCAAAGAGCCTAGAACCAGTCTTCAATCTTCCATCTTATCATCATCGATGAACACCCCATGTCCTCATTCTTCACACTAGACTCTTATCCAGTGGACCCCGACACCAGATCCCCGATCGGCATTTGTACCATTGTGTCAAAGTATGTGTGCGATGGCGACTTCTTCATCCGATGGCCGATACATCCGGTGATATCATACCCCCACAATTCTCTGCTGCATTCCTTTTGCATGCTAAAATCTGCAGATCAGCAAAACTCAAAGGGCTTCCGCCTCATGCCCTAGACTATTATCCGGTGTCAGATCCAGCCTGATCGGGAACAGCGCTAAATCGGACCTGGGGGGGCAACCTTGGTTCACCGGCCTGGCATGGTTGGTTCAAGCTTTCGGATCCTATAAGGATATGCTGTATGTATTTTCCTGCCTTTTCGCTTCTCGAGAGTTTTGCGACAAAATATGAAATCCCAGCAGAGCGGAACGTCTTGCGTCATGGGTGTGATGATTTCGCCGATGAACGAGTAGAGACCAAAGAGACTTCACTCATCACTGCAAAGACACCGTGGCATACAGGATCATGCAAAATGAGCTGAATCATACCCGAAATGGATGCTCGTCGGAATCAGCTCTTTCCATGGAGGGGACCTTCCTCTGTCGGAACGATCAGGCGAGCCACACACGCCCGCTTCACATGCTTCACCACTCCGTCAACCCCTGTCCCTGCATGTGAAGGGGGAGAGATAGTCCACCATCTGGTTGGCACTCTATCACGCAAGCCTCTCGTATCTTAGACACACATGATCTAGACTCGAAGTGGGACACGATAAAACCAGGCTGACCACCCACACATGTCAGAACAATCCAGCCATCTTATCAAGATGTCGACATCTGACACACCCAGTCCCGGATAGCTTGTCTCGCCTGAGCTTCGACACCATGTTCTCTCCAAAAATGACCGGCTCCCTCGATCTCCACCGCCTGGAACCTACTCCCCGGTGCATGGGCCAGTTCGGCTGACCACTTCTCTAATTTACTCGCCGATGTGAATGTATCCTGGTCACCAAAGATAGCCAATGTCTCATGCGCACACAGCTGATCTGCCGGCTTGGGACAGGGTATCTGTCCCTGTTTCCATTCCCCAGATGCCGATGATATCTGCGCACTCGCATCAAGCGACATCTTCGAAAACAGCGTCAAGAACTGATTAACCGGCGGCAGCAGCGGAGACACAAGGAGATAAGAGACAGCAGCAGTGCGTTTAATACAATCCGCCGCTGATCTTATCTCCTCCACTGTAGCCGGACGATACGTCGGCTGCTTCATTTCCTCCCCCAACCCCAAGCAAAGCGACAACTTCTCCGCGATCTGGTAGATCTCATGAAACGGCGACTCGGGCGATGAACACCGCACCAAATCCACAACATCATGAAGCTTCGGCAAATGCGACGCAATCATCGACCCATACGAATACCCACCCAAAACCACCCCAATCTTGCCCCTATCCTCTTTCCTCCCCTCCTGCCGTACTGCCCTTTTTCTCAAGAAAAGCAAATAGAGCAACATAAACCCATAGAAAGAGACATAATCCGCCAACTCAGGCCTAGCCGTCCAACTCGTCCGTCCTTCCGAGCCACCAGCACCCCTGCCCATACCTAATCAGCAACCATCACATCGCATTACCTCACACCGAGTCCACAACATCCAAATAAACAAACAGATAGTAATCAAGATAGACATATAAAAATAGAAATAGGAATGAAACATACCGAAAATTAAACGTCCCAACAATACACCCCAACCTTAGTACCTCCCCACCCACAACCCCCACAACCGGATCATCAAAGCATCCTCCCAGCGGCGCGTACGGATGCGCGATGATCGCCCCGCGCAGTAAACTTGAATTGTCGCGGAGTAATCTCTTGGGCAGATCTGGAGGCAAGTAGATGCGACAGTCTAGACGGAGGCGGTCGTGTATAGAGGGAATGGAGAAGGTGTATGTTGGGGTAGAGGGGAGGGACATTTCTTTCTTCCTTTCTTCTTTTCTCTCACCCTTTCTTTGACTTGTAGAAATCAAAGGATCGGGTTGCAACAGTGTCGTCCTCCTGGTTTGGGGGAGGGGGGAATAGGGGGATATACGAATGAAGGGAAAGAAAGGGTGAGTTGTTAACTGGGAAAGAATATGGAAAGTTATTTGGTGGGTTTATATTGGAGTAAACCGAATTAGAATAGGACGGGATGTAGGGGGAAAGAAAGGGATTAGTGGGACGAGTGATGATGATGGTGATGTTTTAAGGTGGTTAAAGTGGTGAGTGGGGTGGGTGATTAACGGGTAGCAGCCAAACTAAGTTACGTATTTACTAGTCTAGTGTGTCTTGGTTGGGTCGGTCGGTCAGCTTAATTTGGCGGTCATTCGAGACATTCAGTTTCTGCTTGAGGATCATGGGATGCGGACATTCGGGAATGACTATCAATATTAGGGATGAGGCTGGCTGGATGGGATAACTAAGCTTATAATCGACTAGGAGGTAGTGCACTTATTTTTCTATGTTTTTGATCAGCAGTGGTGCATCTTCGTTGGGTGCAAAATATATCACACTGCGATGTGGATATTTTTCCGAGTGAGGGTCCTGATTCCATAATTCCAACGAGATACAATTTGATTGATGTATCGTATGAACAGTCAGCTACTAGCAGAAGTCTAGTTCTATATGTATAGCTGCCATGTAATCAAAGCAGCGGCCACACTCCCATCACAGCCCCCACTGCTTCTTAACTTTATCCTTCAGATCCTCTATTGAGACCATCTCATCCGCACGCACATCATCAGGTCCCAGAGGAGCAGACGGCTCCGGAACCCGAGCCCACGAATGATCCGGACTACATATATTAGCCCTGGTCGGCTTCCCCTCCCTTACCAGCCGTACGCAGTCATCACACAGATCGACCGCGCATTCGCGGCAAATATTCACCTTTTCCCACGTTGAAGACGACATTCCACATCGAGCTTCGCAGATCCAAGCTGTTTCCTCCGGGCAACTGACGCCGATAAGGATGGCTACCGCGGTGGACTCGTCGCCCATCATGAGTAACAGCTTTGCAAAGGCATAGCTAGTTGTGTATGTACTCATCGCGTCGTTTTCGGCATAGACAAATTTCTTGACGAATGGGAGACAGTATTCCCGGGCCTTCTCCGGTTGATCGATTCGGTGATACCACAAACCAAGAATGGCTGTGGCAAAGTTGTTGGCAGCCCATTCGGAGACATGGTCTGAGTGGACCACTCTTCGTTTAGCAATGCGTTGGAGTGTGTGTATGTAGCGTTCGGACTCTGTGGTGCCTGGTCCCGCTCGGATGGCCCTGGTAAAAAGATAGACGCCATAGTATCTGCTCACTAGCGATTGTATGTATAGCATCAGCAGGTTCCCCTGCATGAATGTTGCGGGAAAGTCCATCACCATCTGCCAGATCTCAAGAGCGCGGGATTCCTTGTTGTCATAGCTGATGAAGAGGTCTGCCAAAGACACTTGCAGAGAAAACGCCAATACCGAGTCGCGCTGTTTTTTTGCTACCTCAATTGCTGTCATGTAAGCATATTCTAGCCATTCGAGTTGATCTGTGGCTCTGGCAGCAAACGCGATGGCCTGGTAGAAGTCACTGGACCAGACCATTCTTGAATTCTCCGAGAGACACTCTGTCAAGCGTGTGGCACCATTGTCACCGGACGCAGTGTCTAACCTTTTCAGGTGCTGTATGATTTTCTCATGGCTTTCAGGAGTCTTCTCTTCTGCAAGGAGCTGGATGTACTTAGAGAGGAACTTGCCCTCTGTGGTGACATCCAGAGCCTTTTCTAGGTAAATCAAAGCACTGGCTCTATTTCCGAGTGACAACAGTTCTTCGCCCATAGATTGGTAGGTGTCTGCAAGATCATAGTCTTCAACATTGTGAGGGAGCCTATCACGCGCCTCAGGGTTTTCGGAAGCAGCCTCCAATATTTCAATATTCTCTTTGTAGAGCTCCAGAGATTTCTCATGTTGGCCACTGAGACTGTAGAGATATGCTAGACCGCTTCTAGCGAGCCACATCTGATTGTCCAGTTCTAATGCCGCTTCAAAGTAAACCTGGGCTTCCTCATAGTGTGACGTGTCCCTCAGGCAAATGGCAACTCTCCGGTTCCATTCTGCTGTCTTGGGAAGTTTGGCCCATTCTGCCGCATCAAGCACAGTTGAGGCAGCAGGATTGTCGGGAATTTCTTCGTCTGCTTGGCCTTCAAGCAGGCATCTTATCCGATATATGATCAGCATACACGTACGTGCATCCCATTGGTAGCCCTGGAGCCATTTCTCAGCAATGTACTCCGCAACCGGAACGAGCAGCCTCGCGGGCTCCTGAATACTGCTCAACACCCAATCGCGTATGTCCACCGGCAGAGTGTCCACAAACTGCTTATCATCTAAAAGCTTGGAGAATGGATCCAAGGTCTCCAAGGACCAGAAGTTATCTGCATCCCGTAAATTGATCCAAGCCTCCAGCACAGACTCATCACGGAGTGTTTTGAGCAGGAGGCCCCCGATTTCCTGCCGATCAGTCTCCCCGATTCGATGAATGTGAGGGATGACGGCCTTAGCATGGCTATGCCACCAGACAAGTGCATAATTCCGGAGGTTCGGACATTCGGTTGAGTCGCAAACCAACTGTAGACACGCTTTCAGTGTTGAGATTCTAGACTCAACAATATCAACACCAATGGCCACACAGTCGGGACCTGCAGAGAGCTTATTCTCGTTTTCATCACGAAAGAAATCACCAACAGACGCATGGCGGAACGTGACTTCTGTTGTTTCTGGGTTGGAATTGAAGTCGGTTTCTAGTTCGAAAGACTCCGCATCTTCATAATGATCGTCATCAATCTGAAGAGAAGATACATCTATTTCCGCCTGCAAGTCGGCAGTTGTCAGGCCGTCATCTCGGACGAGTGTCAGAAAGGACGCAAATTGCAGCCTAAGCAAACTTTCGATGCCGACAATCTCCTCTGGGTCAGAGGAACCCAGACTCAGCGTGGCTTCGATCTCTCGAAGAGAAAGAGGACGCGAAGCACACGCAACCCAGCCCAAGATGGTATTTAGTTCTTCAGGATCGTCGCCCTTCAAATAAGCGCTTAGGCCTTCCAGGGTACGTCGCATGGCCTCATACAGACCCTTCGGCGGTCGTTGCAAGCACTCCCTCATACTGCTCGCTCGATTATGTCGCCCCAACTCTTGGGTCATTAGATCTACCCAAAGGAACATACCCTGTGCGTTCTTCACAAGAAATTCCATGACTTCTTTGCGCAGGCTTGGAGGCGCACGAGAGATGTTCCTAGACCTCCTCATAGAATGCTCAACGTAACGGGCGATATCATCATCATTCTTAGATCGATCTATAGAGATGGAGGCGACTGACTCCTGCAAGGCATCGGCTACATCAGCGGAAAGGTGGGGTCGTCCCAGCATAACGAACTGTACCCTGGGTTTGCCTGCGCATAGGTAGACTCAAATTAGCTTCCGACGGGCAGACGGCAGGACCATTAGAAACTTACTGCCAGCTTCATCAGCTGTAAGCTCCGACAGAAACTCCAAAAGACTCTGCCTGTCGGCCTCCATGCATTCGTCCAGGCCGTCTAGAACGATATAGGCATGCCGGATACCTGCATCATCTTCAATAAAGTAGTCCCGGAACAGCGTCATCCATGCGCTCTGAAGACTGCATATATCACCGGGTGCGCTGCAATGAGTTGCAACGTGTCCGGCATATACCGAATCATTGAGGCAGATTTGATATGCCACGTCCCGGAACGCCTGGTGCAATCCTCGAGTTTGTGGGTTGTTATCCTTGAAGAAATAGTAGCCAACCGAGACTTCTGAACCTTGGTCGACGCCTTGGGGAAATCTTGTCTTCAGATTCGAGATAACGTATTCTGCGAGAAAGCTCTTGCCACAACCGGGAGGACCATGAATCCAGAGCAGGGGTTGCTCTTTGTTCAACCAAGCCTGGAATCCCACCTCTGCCTCTATCCATTCTCCAGTTCCAGACAGCCGCTTTCTTGCGAAAGTGTAATACATGTCTGAAGGGCCTACTGACGGCTGTAAAAGTGTCCTCAGGTAGTCAGAATCACCATTGGCCTTTGCACCTGACCCTATGAATGAACCTAATAGGCTACTGATGTCTCGGTGCACCTCCTGACGAAGATCATTCTGACCTTCGACGAGACGTTGGAGATCCGCCTGAGCCTGGGCTAACCTCCCATGGTTATCTTCTAATACAAGACTAGCGCCATTAAGCACAGCAGACAGATTCTCAACAGCTAAGTTGGTCTTTTTGGTCTCACCCAAGGTCTCTGCTCCAACTAACTGGTGTTCCGTTTGGCAGAGCCTGTCCAGCTTGGAAACCAGACCCTGTAGTGTTTTGTCGGAACCAAGCAAGGTATTCTTGGTAAATTGGAGGATTCGACCTCTCAATCCAGCTCGAACTATTTTGGTCGCTTGACCAAAGATCTCAAGTAAGGTAGCTAGGATATCAACAACCTTGGCTTGAAGTGCATCCGACATGCGACTACCGTCGTAGATGGCGAGGCGGACAAGAAAGTCCTATATTCTCAGGCGGGTCAGACCACGCTGCCTGGCAGGGTTTGTGATATGATATACATAGACTTGCCTTCAAGGTCACAAAAAGTGCCATGACTGCATCATAAGACGCCGACACATCTTTCGCAGCATCAATAAGATATGTAATGGCGCTGAAGCACACGCCACTGGCTGGAAAGGCGTTGGAGGCAATGCTTGCAGCCATAGACCCAAAGCGTTCAATTGGATTGCAGATGCATGTCAGAATCTCGAAAAGCGAGCGCTTCCTCTGTCTAAACTGGCCAAAATGACCGTTCTGACTATCCAGTCGATCGAGCAACTCTTCCACTGAAGAGGGGTGGGGTAGTGAGGGATCATCTAGTTGTTTGCCCACAGCCGCAGTATATCTCTTCAACGCCAAATCCCAGGTCACCACAAACTGGGAGTGACTTTCGATGGTAATTGTCATCTTGTTCTATGCTGCTATCTTGTTCTATGCTGCTGGCTGATTTGGATGAAGACAAAAGACGATGACTGCTGCAGAAAGGAGCTAGTCCGGTCTTGTTCTGGCCCCGCCGCCCAAGAGAATAAGCGATGCCATACGAGCTATTTACCAAAATAGACAGGATTAGTGAAATATAGCGAAGTCCGCACTGCACATGTGGCATACAGTATATATTAGGATCTATAATATGTCCCGATTTCTGCAGGAGGCTCTGCATAGCGGACTGATCGTTGTAGGCTAAGCTGGAGTGCCAGCAACCTGCAGACTGCATACAGGTCAATCATGAACCCTCTGACATGGTCTAGACATCAAATAGAGAAATAAGTATTACCCGAAATCACTACGCTAACCGACACCTTGCTCCCGTCTATAGTCAAATGGTAGGCCTGTGAGCTATGAATTCATGATTCAGGGAGCAGCCAGGCGGGATCCGGCTCGTCATCTTCATCGTCAGAGCGAGACACTGCACCATGATGGTGCTCATCAGTATCCTCGAGAAACTCAGCCGGAGGCTCGGGGTTGTCAACACCAAGGGGATCTCCATGAGGGTCATAATCCTCGTAAGTGTGAATACTGTTCGAGTTTCCTTTGTCGGCAGACGGGGAAATGTCTGTTTCAGTCACATTGAAGACATTCAATAGCAGTTGCCGTGCTTCTCGCAACGCTTGCAACTCCGCAGATATGCAACAAACCAGCAACTTCCAGTCTTTATTCTCTGCAACCTCTAGATGATTTTCTACGCGCTCTGTGGTATGCGTCAGGTCATCCAATACTGCCCGAGCGAGGTCCTCTTCGGACTTGCTACCAGAAGGGCCATCGTGGTTCAGCAGTTGCGATTGAGATTGGATAGAAAGACGCATTGCTGACTTGAGTCGCTTCTCAAAACCAGAAACCTCTCCGATCACTTGTTTCCAGACCCCACCTCCAGCTTCGAGGGCCTCGATCTCAGCATCCACTTCCCGTTGCCTTTCACGCAGATCTGATTGTTCCTTTTGCCAGTGTTCTTCTGCCATCTCGAGGGTTCGCCGCTTAGGGTTCAAGGCATAAAAACTTGCGTCTTTGGAGCTGCTATCTTGAGGTTTCACGGGCGGGTTCTGAAGGTACTTTTGGATATTCGAGTCTAGGAGCGACATGGAGGCTCTGTAAGAAGAAAGTTTCGATTCAATAGAGTTTTCCATTTGGGACAATTCGCGAAGGATGTGTTGATGTCTTGCTTTCATCTGGGACAGCCTAGTCTCCAACTCATGTATATCATCCTCAAGCTTGCGACTCTCCTGGCGCAAGGCTACGGTGTGCTGGCTTTCCCGGTTATCCTCAATTGTTGAGATGGCATTCTCTAGCCCAGCGCGATTGGCATTAAAGCCATTGACATCTGCCAGCGCCTGTGTCCTTTCATCAATCCGGAATGTTAGTATCTCTCGCTCCTCTTCGCGAAGCCTCAAGAGGTCGTATATAGATCTGAATATCCCCTTTCGGGCAGCAGACAACCCGATCTTCTCCGGAGCCGGTTGGCGTATGGGTATAGTCGGGGGACGCTGCGAACTGCTTCTCTCCGAGGTTGGTGTGTAAGTTCCATCAGAGATGGCGCCATTCTGCTGGGGACCGTTAAGACTGGCCAGAAGTCCTTCACTCTGGGCATCGATTAGAATCTGTAAATTACGCTGAATATGTTTGGCCTCGCGGTCAATGTAAACGATAGGGTCCTGGTGAAGAGAAGAGGTCCCGATAGGCAGGGCTGGCAAGTGTTTGTCTCCAGCTTGCGGAAGAATCGACGACATTTTAGAGGAACTTGATCGCGGAAAACAGAAAACTACCGATGCATGAATACCTCTCCTCATAAATTCTTAAGAGACAACAAAAGCAACAACCCGGAACTCAAGTGATGGTGAAGTGGTTGACTAGATTACGAGTGTTTGTGCAACTGCCCTGTCCGGTCTCATGCCATCATAGGTCACGTGCCATCTCTAGGGGTTTCTGCAGGAACCACGGGAACCTTTCGACAGCTTCCATTGACGTGTGTCTCGCTGCTCTGGAGGAAGCTTCCTGATCACTCCGAGCTCATCTCTTCCATCATCTGTTATTTTGTTGCCTTACCTTTTTCATCGCCCGTTTTCTGTACATTTCGTTCTTCGAGGTGCTTAGATCTTCAATAAACACCCCACCCACTCACCCACGACTTACCCTCAATCTCACAGCTCCGTCGAAGCTGTCGCCTCACTCCCCTCGCGACAGCACTCCCGTCCTCCCACAGCGATGGTTGGACTCGCTTCGGCCGCTGGCCTCGTCGGCTTTCTCTCTGAGCCGGATCCTGAGTTGAGAGTCTTTGCTCTGAAGACGCTGGACTCACAAATCGACCTGCTCTGGACGGAAGTCGTGGATGCTGTTCCTCAAATGTTCGTACTGGCTCTTGTCTCACCATCTACCTCATACCTTCATCTCAAATACCCCTTCCTGTCTACCGATTACAGGCTTCATCGATGCTGACCTTTTGCGATTCAGAGAAGCTCTTTATGAAGATGAATCGTTCCCCGAGCGCGAGCTCGCCGCCCTGGTCGCCGCAAAGGTGTACTACCACCTTCAAGAATACAATGAGAGTATGGTATTTGCTTTGGGAGCTGGGAAGCTCTTCCAGTTGGATAGCGGTGGCGAGTTTGAGGAAACCATTATCGGTAAGATCGACCGTTCCCTCAGCGTCTGCTCACTGAGAGCATCCTCTTACTGGTATATACAGCGAAATGCGTCGATACCTTCGTCTCTCTCTCAGCGGCACAGCGGCCCGTCGCGGGTGACCATCAAGCCAACCTGAACACCTCTTTCCCCACCTCCGGCGAAGGCGCTACGAGTACCTCTGCCAGTTTGACATCCCCGATCACACCCTTCTCGCAATCAGCCTTGCCATCCAAGTCGCTCTTGTCTAGGCAAGAGGTGCCCGGAGTGGATGCTGCTTACCCAGGGGGTGAAGATGCGGGCGTGAAGCACGCCGAAGAGACCCCTCTAGTCCTGAAGCGTGGTGTGCAGGGTCACCTTCAAACCGTTATCGATCGTCTATTCGAGCAGTGCTTCGTCCAGAAGCGCTACCGTCAAGTCATTGGAATCGCTATTGAAGCCAAGAACCTAGATGTGCTTAGAAAGACGATTCTCCGAGCCAGCGAGGATGAGAAGAAACAGAACGGGGAGTCGCGACGCAGTGAGGAACTCATGGAGTACGTGCTCGATATCTGCATGGGAATTGTGCAGGAACGCGGTTTCCGCAACGAGGTATATTCTCCATTATGATCATGGCAAAACACCCAGAGCTAACCCTTGCTTTGAAGATCCTCAAACTTATCCTCGAACTCCTCAACGAGATCCCGGCCCCCGATTACTTTTCCATCGCCAAGTGTGTTGTATATCTCAACGAACATTCCATGGCCTCGGTCATCCTCCGTCAACTAGTTGAGAAGGGGGACGCTCGCTCGCTTGCCGTCGCCTACCAGATCTCTTTCGACCTCTACGATAACAGTACGCAAGAATTTCTGCAGAAGGTTCGCCAGGAGATTTCGGAACTCGTGCCGGAGAAAGATGAGTCCGAACAGGAGGCAGCAGGTGAGGACCAAGAAGAGTCGAAGGAGTCCGATCCTCTGCTGGACAGCCAGTCTAGGTCTATTGGGGACTCGCACACGAAGATCTCACCCGAAGCACGCACGGCCTTCAAGAGCATTCGTGACATTCTCGATGGCGTCAAGACCAACCAGTTGAACGTGGAATTCTTATTCCGCAACAACAAGGCCGATATAGCCATTATGAACAAGCTCCGCGATAGCCTAGAAGCTCGTAACTCTATCTTCCACTCTGCAGTCTCCCTCTCGAATGGTTTCATGCATGCCGGTACAGCGCACGACAAGTTCTTCCGGGATAACCTCGACTGGTTGAGCAAAGCTGTCAATTGGTCCAAGTTTACGGCTACGGCTGCTCTTGGTGTCATCCACAGGGGTAACTTGAGCCAGGGACAAAAGCTCTTGCAACCTTACCTGCCCAAGGAACGCTCCATCACCAATGTGGCAGCAGGAGGACACAGCGGAGCCAGCTCGATTTACAGTCAGGGAGGATCTCTGTATGCTTATGGCTTGATCTTCGCCAACCATGGTGGCATGGCCGTTCCTGTCATCCGGGATTACTTCAAGAAGGCCACAGACGAGGTCATCCAGCACGGTGGAGCTCTGGGTCTTGGTGTTGCAGGCATGGCTAGTGGCGACGAGGGGCTTTATGAGGATCTTCGCAACGTGCTATACACCGACTCGGCGATCAATGGTGAGGCTGTCGGTCTCGCCATGGGTCTTATCATGCTGGGTACAGGTAACATGAAGGTCCTCGAGGATATGATTCAGTATGCCCATGACACTCAACACGAGAAGATCGTTCGGGGTTTGGCCATGGGCATGGCCCTGATCATGTATGGTCGCCAAGAAGCTGCTGATGAGTTGATCAACGGCCTTCTCGGTGACCCTGACCCTGCTCTCCGCTACGGTGGTATCATGACTATCGCCCTTGCCTACTGTGGCAGCAGCAGCAACAAGGCTGTGCGTAAGCTTCTTCATGTTGCTGTCAGCGATGTGAACGATGATGTTCGACGAATTGCTGTTCTGAGCTTGGGCTTCATTCTGTTCAGGAAGCACCAGAGTGTGCCTCGTATGGTTGAGCTTCTGTCTGAGTCATACAACCCTCATGTTCGTTATGGTGCGGCAATGGCATTGGGTATCTCTTGCGCCGGAACCGGTCTGGATGAGGCCATTGACCTGCTCGAGCCGATGCTCAAGGATTCAACCGACTTCGTGAGACAAGGAGCGCTGATCTCGTTGGCCATGGTCCTCGTGCAACAGAACGAAGCCATGAACCCCCGTGTCAGCTCGCTCCGCAAGGTCATGATGAAGATGATCGGCGATAGACACGAGGATGCGATGGCTAAGTTCGGCTGCGCTGTTGCCCTTGGTATCATCGATGCCGGTGGTCGCAATTGCACCATCAGCCTCCAGACTCAAACTGGCAACCTGAACATGCCCGGTATCGTTGGTGCTGCCGTCTTCGTCCAGTACTGGTACTGGTTCCCTCTCACCCACTTCCTGTCCCTTAGTTTCGCTCCGACCTCCGTCATTGGTGTCGACCAGAAACTCGAGGTGCCCTACTTCAAATTCCACAGCAACACGCGACCCAGCCTCTTCGACTACCCCCCGGAGCAGCAAGTAAAGGCCGAAGAGGCGCCCGAGAAGGTCAAGACAGCGGTCCTCTCGACCACCGCCCAGGCCAAGCGCCGTGCACAGCGTCGGGAGAAGCAGCAAAGGCGCGAGAGCATGGACATCGATCAGACCCCTACGACTCCCAAGGTGTCGGACCAGGTGCCTGACAAGATGGATACGGACGAGACAGCAGTGAAGACGGAAGAAGAGAACAAGGAGGGTGAGAAGGATGCTGGCGAGGGGCAGAAGAAGAAGGTTGAGCGGGAGAAGGTCGGATATGAGCTCGAAAACATGTCTCGAGTCCTTCCCGCACAGCTCAAGTACCTCACATTCCCTGATCCCCGGTATGAGCCGGTCAAGCGGGTACGTTGCCCTTCCTATGTTCTGAGTTCTATTGCGATCAATACCTTGCTAACTTCAACGCAGCCTACCGGTGGAGTTGTGGTCGTACTTGACAAGACCCCCGAGGAGCCTCGCGAGACGATTGAGATGACGGCGAGCAAGGAGACCAGCAGGGAGGCTAGACAGCCCGCACCTGCCGCGGATGTCGCGGAGTCCCTTCAGGACCGACTACAGGCGACCATGGGAGCCGCTGGCCTGCAGACACCTCAACGTGGAGCCGGGCGCTTCCCCTTCGGTGCGGATCTGGGCCCGTTTGCGGGTGCTGCTGCTGCTGCCGGCGTACTGACGGCTGTGGATGAGGACGAGGAAGGCGGCGAGGAGGCGCCGGTGCCGAATGAGTTTGAGTATGAATCCGAGCCGGAAGACGAGTAGAGTAGACCCTGAGATCTGCGAAACTGCTCGTTGTAATACTAGGATAATTATGGATTGATGTCTTATTTTATCTCTGAAAGCGGCACTAGCTGCGTAACGTTTTGAAGCATTTACTTTTACATATGTCTGTTGTTCGTTGATATAAAAATCTCGGAATAGAAGTGAGGAGTGCCAATCACCAACTGTCTCGGCTGTGTGCATGCAGTTTAATGGCATTAAATTGCCCGAGTGGACTGTTCGATACTTTTGAGTCGCGTAGCTCATGTTACACATGAAGCCAAACCTACAGCGGGCATATAAGTATCCTAGTATGACACTTTATATAGTGCGGTTTGCAGTGTAGTGACACCAACGACTCCAAGAACACAACACGGAGTTCGGAGCCTTTGGAAGCCCACCTGAGGTACTATTCAAGATATGCAACGAATCGCTCTCCCAATAAATAATAACAATAACAATAGCCATTAATCAATCATGTGGAGACCAAATCTAAGCAACAGCATACTGTAGTATCCAGCGGACCCTCCCACCCCATCATCATCCCGCATGTCAGATCCATTCATTCATTCAGACGTGCCCCATGAATCCCCAGCTGATCCAAATTCCTGATACGATACATAACATTCTTCACATGCTTACCCTGCCTGACTCCCGGCAGCCGAACCACGCAGCAAGCCAGCCAGCCCCATGACATAAAACACACACCTGAAAGACTACTAAGTAGTAACAATCACTCGGGCAGCAGGGGGCGGCTGCCTCGGCACTTACTGCATTCGGTCAATGCAGGTGCACGTGCCAGAGTGTCCGAGGTGTCTGATCGGCCAATGAGGAGCGGTGTAATGGGGGAACATCATCCGGAGTGGCCGAGGCGGGAGTTTGGCCCACGTGAGTTGTGCCCAGTTTCCTTTTCTGCTTAATGAGGTAATGATGTATGTTTCAATCCAGTTTCCGGTGGTTGGATGAAGTTGGTACTAGACATGTGAAAATTGGATTATTTCGAGCATTAATGGAATTGGATTGAATACACTCATTATCTATACGGAGTGCACACTACTACTCTAGAGACAAGTGGGAGTCTGTCTGTTGATCATCATCGGACTTGTCTTTTGTGCGGTGTGCTCTGTTACCTTTGAAATAGTTACTCCGAGGGATTAATATTGATCACTTCACGGTGAGTGTATATTGTGGGCCGTCGCCTTCACTTTTAAGACATTTCCTTTTTTTTTCTTTGATATCTCCGTCAAAAACCGAATTAGACTAGACTATATCTTTCTTCTTGTCCGAAGGGGGGAAAGAGGGCGGATCCACTCCACTCCCATCTTCTGCCGGGGCCCCGTATTATCTATCAGATGGTTGCTTCGTGTCCTATGGATATCCCTAGGTAAAACCATTTTGGAGTGATCATCATCATCATCATCATTCCCGTCCATTTCTTTGGCTTGTGGCGTGGCGGGGAAAGCTCCGTGGTTTTTGGCTTGGTTCGGTTCGGGTACTGCTGAGCTACTAAGTACTGACTGATTTCTTTGCTTTTCGGTCTGAGAAGCTTATATATTATTCTATCGGTTACTTTGGGTTCCCCTTTTTTTTCTTTTCTCTCTTTTTCTTCTCTCTTTCCTCACAATTTGTTTACTGCTGCTTCTGGGTTCGCTGGTTTAGTCCGTCCCTTCTAAGTAGTCATCCTCACTCTACTCTTACCCTCCCCCCCATCCCGCATCCGGCTCTATACCCACTCTCTCCTCTATCTACTACCTATCATGGCCAAAGTTTTCACAAAAGGCGACGTAGCGTCGCACAACAAGGCAGATAACCTCTGGGTGGTTATCGATGACGATGTCTACGATTTGACCAAGTTTCAAGATGAACATCCAGGTGCGTGCTTGAATTCGGCGGAAGACGTTTGGTGGATCAATCACATGCTGACATCAATTTGCGACAACCAGGCGGAAAGAAGAGTATGCAATAAACCCCCTACTTTATTAGCGTAATTCCGCATCTAACCAATCGTTCCTCCCATCTAGTCCTTCAACGTGTCGCCGGAAAAGATGCCTCGAAGCAGTTCTGGAAATACCACAATGAGGGGATCCTGAAGAAGTACAAGGGAAACTTGCAGATCGGTTCCCTAGACTCCAAGAAAGCCGCGGCTCCCGAACCACCTGCTTCTGCTCCCACAACACAGCCTTCCAAGCCTTTGGCGGCACCAGTGGATGTTGCCTCGGCGAAGTCGTCCGAGACTCAGGATCCGTTCGGTGAACTGATTCCTTTTGCGGACCCGGCATGGTACCAAGGTGTAAGTCTTTCGTCTTGTCATTGCTACTTTTGCGAGCGGAGGTGTGGAAGAGGACACTAGGCTGACATTGATTACGACTATTAGTACCACTCACCCTACTTTAACCAGACTCACTCGGCGCTCCGCGAGGAGATCCGCCAGTGGGTGGACTCTGAGATCGAGCCGTATGTGACCGAATGGGACGAGGCAAAGAAGGTGCCCGATCATATCTATAAGCAGATGGGCGAAAGGGGATACCTGGCCGGTCTCTTGGGTATGAAGAAGTACCCTGTCGATTATACTCCGCACCGGGTTCAGTCCGTCGCGCCAGAGAACTGGGACCTGTTCCATGAGATGCTCCTCACCGATGAGTTGTCGCGGGTCGGCAGCGGTGGCCTGGTATGGAACCTGATCGGCGGTTTTGGCATTGGTTGCCCGCCGCTGGTGAAGTTTGGGAAGAAGCCTCTGGTCGACAGGATTCTGCCCGGTATCTTGGCTGGAGACAAGCGTATTTGTCTGGCCATCACCGAGCCGGATGCGGGTAGTGATGTTGCAAACCTGACCTGCGAGGCTAAACTATCGCCCGACGGCAAGCATTACATTGTGAACGGTGAGAAGAAGTGGATCACCAACGGTGTCTGGTCGGATTACTTTACCACTGCAGTGCGCACTGGCGATGCCGGTATGAATGGCGTCAGTGTACTCCTCATTGAGAGGGACATGGGCGGTGTCAGCACCAGGCGCATGGATTGCCAGGGTGTCTGGAGCAGTGGTACCACCTATATCACCTTTGAGGATGTCAAGGTCCCAGTTGAGAACCTCATCGGCAAGGAGAACCAGGGTTTCAAGGGTGAGCAGCCTAGGAAAATGATGTCTATTTCGCAAAGCACTAATCATTTCTGCAGTCATCATGACCAACTTCAATCACGAGCGTATCGGCATTGTGATCCAGTGTGTTCGGTTCGCCCGTGTGTGTTATGAAGAGTCGATGAAGTATGCCCACAAGCGCCGCACCTTCGGCAAGAGGCTCATTGACCATCCCGTGATCCGGATGAAGTTGGCACACATGGCCCGTCAGATCGAGGCAACATACAACTGGCTGGAGAACATCATCTACCAGTGCCAGTCGATGGACGAGACTGAAGCCATGCTCAAGTTGGGTGGCGCTATTGCCGGTCTGAAGGCGCAATCCACCACCACTTTCGAGTTCTGCGCCCGTGAGGCCAGTCAGATCTTCGGTGGTCTCAGTTATAGCCGCGGTGGTCAAGGTGGTAAGATTGAGAGGTTGTACCGTGATGTTCGGGCCTACGCGATCCCAGGTGGAAGCGAGGAAATTATGCTGGATCTCAGCATGCGTCAGAGCTTGCGTGTGCACCAAATGTTTGGGCTGAAGCTCTGAGAGCTGCTATTTTCCTGCATTTTCTGAGAGTACATAGATCACTATAGTAGTCGATTTTTATGGCCATTTTTGCGGGTTGGACGAGAAATTGTATCTCCCACATGGTGTATTTATATGAACAAAGTTGGATTAAGTTGGCAAAATAAGCTCCACCCTTCCGTAAATCCGACGGTGTTAGTATCAATATGGATGTTTGCTCAATTGAATGAAACCATTCAAAAAGATTCATGATTGGAACAAACAGGATCCTCAAAAAGAGCAAGAGCGATGCCGCCGGGCGCATTCCGGCCGGGCAGGAGGACCAGCCATGCAACACGCCCGCCCGATGGAAGCCATCGATCTTGAACTCCGGCCACCACTTCTCCCCCAAATCAGCTTTTTCATCCCAGCAGCCACTTCTCTTTCTCTCCAGGCCAATTTACCGGCTGTTATGTGCTAGCAGCCTGTCTTGGCATATTGTGGGAAGAACCCGCCTCTCTTTCACCTCGCTCTCACTTTGCCCCGTTGGAGACTACAACACTACCTATCCTGTCGCGGTCGCGGACTCGGACTCCCCGAACGAACGGAACTCTCCGCCCCAAACAGCTCCTGAAACCTTACACCTGGTTGCTTCGGCTCTCTACTTGGACTGCCATTTATCGTCTTGGATTCGCCCTCTCCAGTCCTTCGTATTTCGGGAAATTTGTCGCCTCTCCTACACATCTGTGAGCTGGAATTCGCCACAGGTTCCTTCACGGTGCCGGGTTCGATATCTGTTCGACTCCACTGAGCATCAGAATCGAGCTGATACAGTTCAATATCGCTTGACGGACGACAAATAACACTATTCAACACTCCGTCTTTTCTTCATCTGTGCTTCTTTTGCAAAGCCACCATCGACCCCCCTGCGCCCTGAAACATGTCTCGAAACGTGCTAGACCAAGACTTCGGGTCTGAAGAGGAGGACGATGACTTCAACCCCGCTCCTGCAGACGATTCTGGGGATGAGGATACTAAGGTTTGTTGTAGGATTGGGTGGCAAAGTGAACCGTTTCACTGATACACAATTGAAGCAGGCTGCGCGTCGCGCCCCGGACGATGAAGACGATGACGATGACGAGGAGGAAGTGAACACTGGACGGAGTGGAAGGCAACGTGCTGGTAGTGAAGATAATGCCGGAAGGGGCGCTGATGACGATGAGGAGGGCGAGAATGACGACGAAGAGGAGGAAGGGGATGAAGAGGATGAAGACGAAGAGGAAGAGGAGGAGGATGATGACGAGGATGCCAATGCTGTGAGTTTAGATTCCGGTCCTAAGCTTGGAAAGGTCACCGGCTGATCATGGTTTTTTTTTTTTGTAGGGACGCCCACGGAAGCGCAGACGCAAAGCCGGTGTGCACTCGTTCTTCGAAGAAGAAGCCGGTGTCGATGAGGATGAGGATGAGGCTGAGGATGACGAGGACGAACTGGCGGAATTTGGTGGAGAGATGCACCCGGATGATATGGACGCCCTGCCTGTTGGTGCTGAAACGGACGACCGCCGACACAGACAGCTTGATCGTCAGCGTGAACTGGCAGCTAGCATGGATGCGGAGAAACAGGCACAGATGCTCAAGGAGCGCTATGGACGGAACCGCGCCGCGGCTACTGACGCAGTGGTTGTTCCTAAGCGACTGCTTCTTCCTAGTGTGGACGACCCTAGCATCTGGGGTGTTCGCTGCAAGGCCGGTAAGGAACGTGAAGTCGTGTTCTCAATCCAGAAGCGTATTGAAGAGCGACCTCCGGGATCTCGAAACCCCATCAAGATCATGTCCGCTTTCGAACGTGGAGGTGCTATGGCCGGCTATATCTATGTTGAGGCGCGCAGACAGGCCGATGTCATGGATGCACTACAGGATATGACCAATGTGTATCCGAGGACGAAGATGATCCTGGTTCCAGTGAGAGAGATGCCTGACCTCCTTCGAGTACAGAAGTCCGAAGAGCTCATGCCTGGTGGCTGGGTTCGTATCAAGCGCGGTAAATACCAGGGCGATCTGGCGCAGATCGAGGAAGTCGAAACAAACGGCTTGGCAGTGACTGTGAGACTGATTCCGCGATTGGATTACGGCATGAACGAGGATATTGGTGCCCCTATTGCCGATCCGAAGAGGAAGCGCCCTGGCATGAACCCAGCCGTGGCACGACCTCCCCAGCGTGCGTTCAGTGAAGCTGAAGCCAAGAAGAAGCATGCAAAGTACCTGTCTGCCACGTCTGGCTTGGGTGGAAAGTCGTGGAACTATCTCGGTGAAACATATGTGGATGGCTTCTTGATTAAGGACTTGAAGGTTCAACATCTTATCACGAAGAATGTCAACCCTCGACTCGAGGAAGTCACTATGTTTGCTCGCGGCTCCGAGGACGGCACCTCAAACTTGGATCTGGCTTCCTTGGCTGAGACGCTCAAGAACTCCGCTGCTGAAGACTCCTACCTTCCCGGTGACCCGGTGGAAGTCTTCCGAGGTGAACAGCAGGGCTTAATTGGTCGCACAAGTTCTACTCGAGGAGACATCGTGACTCTGCTGGTTACGGAGGGCGATCTGGCTGGGCAGACAATCGATGCGCCTGTCAAGTCCCTTCGCAAGCGTTTCAGAGAGGGTGACCATGTCAAGGTTATCGGTGGCAGCAGATACCAGGATGAGCTGGGTATGGTTGTACAGGTCAAGGACGACACAGTGACATTACTCAGCGACATGAGCATGCAGGAAATCACAGTCTTCAGCAAAGATCTCCGACTATCCGCTGAGACTGGTGTTGATGGAAAATTGGGCATGTTCGACGTTCATGACTTGGTGCAATTAGAGTAAGTTCCCTTCTCCCGCTGCCATGGACACCAGGTTCTAACTCATGCAGTGCTGCCACCGTTGCTTGTATCGTCAAGGTTGACAGAGAGTCGCTGCGAGTGTTGGACCAGAACGGCTCTATCCGGACAATTCTTCCCACACAAGTCGCGAACAAGATCACTCCTCGCAAAGACGCTGTGGCTACGGATCGCAATGGCGCAGAGATTCGCCATGGAGACACGGTTCGAGAGGTCTACGGCGAACAGAGAAACGGCGTGATTCTCCACATTCACCGTTCATTCCTGTTCTTGCATAACAAAGCGCAAGCCGAGAACTCTGGTATCGTGGTTGTCCGCACCACCAACGTAGTTACCGTTTCGGCCAAGGGCGGCAGATCTACCGGACCTGATCTCACAAAGATGAACCCGGCTTTGATGAGGAATGGTATGCCTGGTGGTCCGATGGGCCCTCCCCAAAAGAGCTTCGGGCGTGACAGAATGATCGGTAAGACGGTCATGGTTCGCAAAGGACCTTTCAAGGGTCTTGTCGGTATCGTCAAGGACTCTACAGATGTGCAGGCTCGTGTAGAGCTGCATTCTAAGAACAAGTTGATTTCCATTCCCAAGGATATCCTCGTCGTCAAGGACCCTGTCACGGGACAGACGATAGACATGGGCCGTGGCCGCGGAGGACCGCGCGTGCCCCATGGAGGATCTGGAGGACCTCCCTCTGCCTGGCAAGGCGGCCGTACCCCAATGGGAGCTGGAGATTCGTCCCGGACACCAGCTTGGGGCGGTCCCTCGTCGTCGAGAAGTGAGCATCTCTTTCCATACCAATACACAGTTTCATCGTGCTAACCTTATCTTCAGCACCCGCTTGGGCCGGCATGAGCGGTTCCCGCACCCCAGCCTGGAAGCAAGACGGCTCCCGAACCTCCAACCCCTACGATGGCAGCCAAACCGCCTACGGAGGCTTTGGTTCACGTACGCCCGCCTGGAACGCTGGAGCTCGCACTCCCTACGTTGGCTCTGGCAACAGTGACTTCGATGCCTTCGCCGCTGGCTCCCGAACCCCCGCTTGGGGCTCCTCCAACGCCGGTAACCGCACCCCCGCCTGGGGCGGAGCCTCCTCCAGCAACGGCACCAAGGACCGTGGCTACGATGCCCCAACCCCTGGAGGCTACTCTGCTCCTACCCCCGGTGCCTACGGAAGCGCACCCACCCCTGGTGTTTCCGCACCCACGCCCGGTGCTTGGGCAGATAGTGCCCCGACCCCGGGTGCCTTCAACGCGCCCACCCCCGGCGATAAGAGAGCCTACGACGCACCTACGCCAGCAGCTTTCGATAACGCTGGCGGTAGTCGTCCATATGACGCACCCACACCAGCTCTGGGCGGATCTGCGGCGACCCCAGGCGCAGGTGCATACGGAGATGGTGACGATGGTGGACCGCGGTATGAAGAGGGGACACCTAGTCCTTGAGGACAGAAGCAAAGATTTTGAAATGAATGTGTGAAAATAGACAAAATGCGGGCGTACCATTTTACTTTTCTCTTGTTTGCTTTTGTGCTTCTTATATTCTAATCACATCATATCATTTCATATCATATCATCCGGGTGCGAGAAGCATGGTTGTTTCGTTGGACAGAGATTCTTATTTTATTACTAACTGTATTATGTGTATCATCTACTTATCACTACAATTCATCAATTACATTTTCCTCATTCCATCTACATTGACAACTTGTGAAACCCCCACATGACAAACATCCTGAGAGGGTGAAGCAAGAAAAAAAAGTTCTACTCGACTCACAAGATCAAGAGAAAAATAAAAAAGAAATATCACATGAACGTATCCTTTCCGCTTGCTTGCATTCATTCCTTCTTGCCTTGCTTTTGAGACTTCAAAATAAAAATACATAGTAAAACACGGCAAAGAAAGATAGAAAATAAAAATAAAGAGAGGGATTGCAAAGAAACAACCTGACGCAATCCTCTAAGATTCTAGACAATAATAGAATCACAAACAGACATAAGCATCTCATCGACCATAGAATAGTTAAATAGTTGTTGCATGCGATCCGGTCGTCCGATTTTGTGTATCCGTGTTATGTGCGAGAAGATAAAGAAGAGTTTCTTCGGAAGATGGAATAAGAAAAAAGTGGATAGACATAAATGAAGGTAAAACTATGGCGGTACGGCTCGTGCCAGAACACGGACATTATCCACGAAACCCTTGATCAATTCTTCATACTGGTTTTTGGGATCCCCCGTCATAGCCATTTGGCCTTGGCGGCGGATTTCGGCGGCGGAGATTTCGACTTCGAGTTCGTGTTCAAATTCGCCTTTGACTGGGGGCTGGAGGGAGGGAAGGGATGTTAGCATGTTTTTTTGCTTCTTTGTGAGGGGTGAAAAAGTTATCAAGGGTTCTCACCTCTGATTTCGCAACCTGGGTTAGATCGATTTGATATGCTAGATGTCGATAACTCATACGATCTTTGTTCCGGTCGCCGCCACGACCACCCCTTCCGTCGGCGACGGGCAGGTTACTGACATCGCCGTCGTAGCTCATTTCGAGGTTGACGCTGATTCGCCAGTCGACGCAGGTGCGAGGGCTGTGTACGTCGAGGTCGGCGATGCGGCATTTGACGATCTTTGCGAGGACTTCGCCCGTTCGCTGGTCGACGGTTACACGCACCTTGGGTTTGTGACGCGGATTGAGGTTCTGTCGGATGACTGGCGGAAGCTCGTTGGGGGATACTTCGTAGAAAGTATCCCTTTCCTTTTTGTGGGCGTATGAAAGTGGGATGCGGCCTTGATTTGATTGGGGCATGGACATCTTGACCGCTTCGTTGAGGAAATTATTCATGGCTCGGTGTTGCGCCTTTGCAGAGTTAGCTGGTTAATACACATTGAAACATGCATGGTAACTTACCACAGTCATGGTGCTTTCAAAAGCAGTCCTGAAGCGCGGATTATCCTTGTTTACAACACTCTCAGTCAAGATTGGCAGAACCATTCGTTCCCCGCGATCCATGTCGATGAGCTGACCCAATTTGGCTTCCACCTCAATGATAGGCATTTGACCGGCAGCAGCCGCCCCAGCAGGGGCTGCAATGGCGTCATTTCGGAGCACGACGTGTTGGAAAAGGAAATCGGCGACAATTTTGGTGACCTCCTCGTGCGGGATAAAACCCGTGATAGACGGCTCCCATGGCCCCAAGCTACCGACCTGTGGAGGTTCGGATGGTCGCTGCGGCGTCGAAGGTCCATTCACGGGCGTGGATTCCCCTTTTACTTTGACTGGAGGAGCAACAGCAGCAGCCACAGCTCCCTGCGCGGAGGACACGGCGCGTTGGCGCACGATCCAGGGGTTTGCTGGCGAGTCTCTTGCGTGTTTAGGAATAGGCGGGTGTGGCTTTGGGATTGGGGGACATCTTCCTTTCGAGCGAGCACATCTTTGGGCGTAGATAGGCGGTTCGTTGAGCCTTCGCCGTTTTCGTTTGGGCTGTTGCGGGCTCGACGTGATTTTCGGGTCTGAAGCCACTCTAGCTTTTTGGGCCCACTGGGGCGCCGAATCCTCCACAGACGATTCCTTTGTGATGGACATTCTCGACGAGGGGGAACTGTTGATGTGTTGCTGTTGTGTGGGAAGACTTGGGTTCGTAGGTTGGCCCTCCTTTATTATAGTTCCATTCTCAACGTGTTCTGGCTGCGATAAAGCGGTCTGGTCGGGACGTGCCGTAGTTGCCTCGGGACGTGCCCCTGGAGGGAAGGTAGTTCTGGGGCTCACACTTTCGTCTGACTCCCTTCTTTCTGAGGTTGAACTGTGTTTGCGCGGAGTTTGGTCTAGTGTTCTTGATTCTGCTCGCGATGACCGCGCCGCGGTGGAGGGCGACACGTGCATGGCGGCAGCGGCAGCGTCCGGGCCCACCCACGGACTGGAAGCTCGATTCGAAAGAGAGTCACGACCTGAAGATTGAGGACGAACCGAGGATTGGGGTGATTGGTGGGCGTAGATAGCAGCAGCAGACCCTCGTGGCGTATTCGGTAGCGATCCTTGTGCCGGAGGGGAGAAATGTTGCGACGGGTAAGGTTGTGCAGCGCCTGTCGGGGAACTTTCCCTGGGATGGAATGAGTTGGAGGAATGGGAATAGGGGGTTAAAACAGACTGGATGGATTGCGACCGTTGTTGAGCGACGGGGGACTGCTGCTGCTGCTGCTGCTGCTGTTGCTGTTGATTGTAAGCGACGGACGCGGCGAAGGAGTCACGCGAGACGGAGGCACCGTAGGGAGGAGGGGTCGGAGCTCGTTGGGATGGCGCGCCCGAAATTATGGCCGGAGAGGGACGATATTGGTAAGGCGATTGAAGAGAGCCGTAGGAGGAAGAGCGCTCGGGGGATGCGTGAGATCGTTGCGGCGGCGGAGGGCCGGCAAAGGCTGACGGATAGGAGGATGAGGATGGCAGCTGGTCGCGCGGAGGATAGATGGGGTCGGAGGAATCGCGAGGCGCTTGAGATGGCGACGGATGTGGTTGGGAGGGAGCGCTGGAGTTGCCAGCGCTCTCCGTGTTCATGATGGTGCGCAAATCCATGGTGACAGCTGGCTAGAAAGCGACAACCTGAAGGTGTTGAGTAGCAAGAAAGAGGGAAGCTGCAGACTGCCTTTCACGATCACTCGGGGACAGCTGAACTCCAGCCAGCAAGCTCGGAGAGGTCACGAAAGAATGGCGAGGAATGACGGCATGAGGCAATCGCCAGTGAGTTGGCGATTTGCAGGGTGGAAGGGCGAAGGGCACGAAAGAGCCGGGATGGAAGCCGAAGTCGAGGAGGAAGAGGAGAAGGGAAGAATGAGGAGAGCTGGGATTGAAGGTCGAGAAGTTCACGTCGCGGGATCGGCACCGTATTCTGGCGTGCAATTGGCGGGTGGCCGATTGGCGGCTCGGAGCTCCCATAGAAAGAGAGAGTTTGGGAGTAAAGAGGGTGATGGAAGATGAAGCGCAGTGGAATGAGGATGAGAATTGGTTATTCTAGCTGTCAGTTGAGAAATGGGGAAGAGACACATCACCGATAAGTTTAACTCAGTAAGTAGAAAGTGGTAAGTAGTAAAGTAGCATTGAGTGTATAGTCCCCTTCCCTGCTGCAATGCCTTCCGCCCTAAGGTTGCACCGCGCTGAGTCTCATTGCGACGCTGCCTCCACTCCCCTTTGCACTGGATTCTCATGTCTTATTCAGTGTACAAATACATTTGAAATATTAAGGTGATACATATTAAAGCTCTGGTTTAGCTATTTAGAATTGTAGAATGTTCTTTTACCATGCCTTGGACTGTGTCTGTCAATGGTGCAGGTTGTATAGTATAGATTGACGGGAGTAGTAAGTAGCTATAGTATACCCGGCTTCATCCACTCCCCGTTCAAGATATCCACTTGTAAACGAGAAAAATAAAAGCACAACCCAAGTGCCTCTGACATACACCTAGGTACTCATTCGACTATACGCTAGTTCGTTTCATTCGTTCACTCATACCATGCCAGTTAACAACCCAAGAATCTCTTTACAGCGTGAGGGGATACCGAAGGTGGCAGCCAAATCCAAAGAGGAAAAGAAAAAAGAAACAAAGTAAAGCCAACAGAAAAAGGAAAACACAGCAACGCGAGACGATGGTGTAGTGTAAGTTGAAACAAAAACAACAAGTCGTCTAATGGTGCTTTTCTCCATGGCGCTACAGTGCCACCCCCCATAATCCACGTCCACCGCAGACCCCGAGCCAGTCGCGCGGATGCCCGGCAGGGGTGGTACCGCCCTGCGGCGACCAGCTGATGTTCGACACTTCGTTGTCGCAGAGCCATACGGCGGCCGGGCCACGCTCACTGGGTGTCGCGGGCGTGCCCGCATTGTGCGGGGCGGGAGGCATGGGGGGCACAGGAGCAGCATTGTGCTGGTTGATGAGGTCCCACAGAAGTACGAAGCAATCGTCCGCACCAGAGGCCAGAACCCCGCGGCGATTGGGCGACCACTCAACGCAGTTGATGGAGGAGCCGTGGCCCTTCAGTTCAAGAAGAGCCTGTCCGGGCTGTCGGACGTCTAGAACCCGCACGATGTTGGAATCTTGCGAGAAGGTGGCAAGAAGGTGGGAATCATGGGGTGATGCTATGATGACTGTTTAGCGTCCAATTTCAACGGCAGCCAGCAAACCCAACCAGATACATACCAGCGATGCGCAGTAGAGGCGGGGGCCATACGGGCTGGGCTTGTCCAGAAGGACTTCCATTGCCCGGGGTGGGGACTACAGCAGGTACCCGTTAGCGTACAATGCAAGGATCTCTAAGAAGAAAAAATTGGCATTACCCTTCTCATGCTTCTCCGTGGGCTCGTAGATGATAGTGCTATGTTCTAGGCTGCGGAGATCAAACATGCGCACACTACCATCAGCGCCACAGCTGACGAAGACGTCCACGCTATTCGCACAGAACCGAACATCGTACACCTCTTTATCATGTGCAATCAGCTGCGTCTTAGCGGTAAGGGTGGGAATATCCCAGATCGTGCAGGTGGTGTCGATACTCGAGGTAATGATCAGACTGGGGGAGATCGTATTCCAGTCCAATGAGGTGATTGGAGCGGTATGCTCGGGGGATTTGGAATTGGAGAGCAAAGCCAGCGGCGACAGTTTCGCTGTCGGTGCGTGTTGGCTGGCCGACCGCGTAATGGTGTTGGAACTTGGTACGGGTTGCGCCGTTGGCAGCGACCATAACCGCAAATGATCGCCAGATGTGGCCAACAGATCGGTAGACTGTTTCTGCGAAGATGGCGGCTCCCAAAGTATCCGTGTTACTGGATATGAATGGGTGGCCTCTGCGGTTTTCACATAGTCGAGCTTAATCTCCCCCGCGGCGGCATCCGGCGTATCGGGGTCGGGTTGTGTCCAATGGGTATCTATAATTTGTATCTATTCGAGATTAGCACAACTTTGAGGTTGCGAATAGCAGAATTGAATAGTGGCAGGGGTATGCGTACGTAATTGTGGTTATCCTCTAGGTAGCTTCCCAAGGCAATCTTGCCCCCGAACGAGCTGGAGCTCCCCGTGATAGGCCATTTGCACCAATCCATAGAATATATAGGCCAAGGAGCGATGTAATTGCTATTGGTAGGTACTGGATTATCCCCGTTGAACGGTGCCATTCCGGAGCTGGTGATTGGGTCACCTAGAAGGTCCCCTGTCGGTCGGATGTCGGCTAGACCCAACGGCGAGTATTTTGTTCCCTGAGGAGTATGGGGAGGGTATGCAGAGCCAGGAGAAGAGCCTGGCTGTCTGTATTTTGGCTGCTCAAACCCCGCTGGGCTGGATCTAGAATGCCCATGAGAGTTGACCATACTGGCGCGGGCATTTGGCTGCTGCTGCTGGGGCGGTTGTTGTTGTTGCTGCGCCGACGGGGGCTGTTGTCCTGATTGTGATGTTGGCTGCATTGGGGTATTCAATTCAGGTAGCGTTGGTAGCGCCGAAGGTGCAGTGTTAACTGATACTGCAGGTGGACGGTTGACGTTACCCGGCTGAAGCGCTCCCGGGAGTACTCCGCTCGCGCCGCTGCTTCCACCACCACCATACTGACCCGGTTGTGACCCCAATGGGTGAACATTGATGGAAGGTACATGGTTGTCTTGACCGGCGGGGTATTCGTGAGACATCGATTGTCGCTGCAGATTGGGGCCCGTTGATGGAATATGGAGCTCCTCAGGTCGACCGTAGCTTGTCGCCCGCCGAGCGTCGTAAGGCTGCGTAGGATTCGACATGACAGCGATGGCCGAACAACCCGAGACCTCAAGAATGAAAGGCGCAGCCCACCGCACAGCAGTTGGAGCTCAATGAGATTCTCGGATTGAGTTCGGGAGTCGAAGACGTAGGGCGATAACGAGGGTACGAGGACTATCCGGAGGAGAGGGGATTGGCGCTAGGAGCTCCGACTGCACCAGGGATGTGCTCGATCTGGATCATATCACGGGGGAAAGATGGTTAAGGAGTCAGAGAGACATCCTGGAGCTCGAACGAGGGGAAGGAATGCCTGCAGAAGAGGAGAGGGTCGAAGGGAGGAGCGATGAGGCAGCAAAGCGCCGCCGAGGGGAGTCTCGTGCCGCTGACTCAGCCACCCAGATCGCGGGGAATTCCTGCGCTTCTCCTTCCATCATCATCATCGTTGGTTGGAGTTGATGAAAGCGATCTTGTCTTACGTTGCAAAACGAAGGTATTTGACACCGGATTACAAGGTGGGATTCTACACTTATCTTATATTCCGCACCAAAGGGTACATCGTGCGCTGTATAACTCCTCGACTCTATCGTTATCGCCTTGAAACTCTACCCTTGCAGTGTTCATTCTCTACTAAGCTCCACCCGTGAGCTCCCCTCTCATCTCCCCGCAATATGGCTTCAGATCAACTTTCGGCCCTGCTTCTGCTGCCGCCACCCCCCTCGGCATCGTTCGACCAGTTCAAGGCTGCATACGAGCCCGTTCTGTTGGGTGTATGCACCCAGCTTGTCCGGGAACTAAATGGAGCCAATCACGCGGCCACACTAGATATTGCGCTCTCTCTTCCAGGCCTTCTATCCCCCTCATGTCGGCCGCGCACTAGGGCATTTTCAAGCCTCCAGTCTCTTCTGGAAAGCATCTATAGGCTTATTGGGATTGTATGTGTTGAGCAAGGCATTGAGCTCGACGGTCCTGGCGGTATTGACGCCCGTGTGATCTTACTCGATTACGATTCGGTCCAGACTGCCGTTCCCAGGGACAATCCGTGCGATGGTCCTATTATTGACTTGCAGACGTTGGCGCGGTCTGGGCGACTGTGGGATCACATATACTACCCGGATAACCAAGTAGGTCAGGGTCTAGCAACAGCCTTCAGTAGCATCTATTCTGAGTCTAAGGACCCCAACGGCGGATCGATGAGCGCAATCCCAGATGCACCCAATTGGAAGGCTGCAGAATCTCTTTTGATGATGGACAATAACCACACATCAACTACGCATTACTCTGTGGCTGTAGGAGGCACTTTCGACCATTTTCACATTGGGCACAAGCTCTTGCTCACGGCTACGGCGTTGGTATTGCAGCCTGCTGAAGATGTGGAGGCAGGTAAGGTCCGGAAGATTACCGTCGGGGTGACCGGGGAAGGTTTGCTGGCGAAGAAAAAGTATGCCGAATTTCTGGAGAGCTGGGATGAGCGATGCATGAGTACTGGATCATTCCTTTCAGCCATCATGGATTTCCGTCTCCCGGAAACCAGTGCGCCGCGCATTGAACGGGAGTCTGGGTGTGGACCCGATGACAAGTACATTCAAATGCAAATGCGGCCGGATCTAGTCTTCAAGCTGGTACAGATCACGGATCCTTTTGGCCCTACCATCACCGACAAGGAGATTAGTGCTCTTGTTGTTTCCAAAGAGACTCGTGCAGGTGGGGGCGCGGTCAATGATGAGCGTGCGAAGAAAGGCTGGGAGAGCCTGGAGGTGTTTGAAGTCGACGTACTACATACAGGCGAAGTCCCCACCGATGATGCCGAGAGTTTCGCGTCCAAGATAAGCAGCACTGATATCAGACGGCGTCGGATGGAGATGGCCACGGAATAAATTAGCGCAGTGAACTGGCAAAGCGTGCGGGCAGCTATGCGAACCAGTCGTCAAGCTCGAGAATTTAGACGTTGACAGTTGTCCTGAAACGGCAGAGGGCAGGCGTGCAGATATGGGGATGATTGGGCACGATGCGATCCTGTTTGTACATACATTGTCGGCATCACCAGCAGCCAGGAACAACAAAGCGAGTCATGCGTTTAATCCATATTGAATTTTTGTGAGTTGCGATGGTGCTTCTTGATGAAGTGACGCAACAAGGAGTGAGCTTCAAATATTTTTAAAATGGGGTTTGTAAAATAGACGGTCTCCGGCACTAATATGTGATGGCGGACTACTCCTTCTTTTTCTTCCGTTCTTTCTTCAACCGCCATTCAATTATATTTTGCTCCTTCCTAATTTCGGGGAGGTTTTTGAATGGCCTGTTTTTTTTTTTTTTGGATTATCATCCTCTTTTTTTTGATTTCCTAAACGCAAATTACCCCTGAGAAAGGTTCAGAATGAGTTGTTTTCTTTGTGCAGAGAGAGACAAGAGAGAAGAGAGAACAGACCACCAACCATCTTATCTCCCCGGCGTTTGGGATTGCGCCCTGGACTCGGGGGCTACTGGCCCAGAGTGTTTTAGGGGCTGATGATCCTTTCCCTCACAGCATCCCCACGCGAGGCTTTTCAGTCCGGACCAACGCAATGCCATTGTTGGCGATTCCGATCCAGTTCTGCAATCTCGATACCGTGCTGCTAAGTACTAGTCCTGCTGCTAGCACCCCCCGGTTCGATGGAGCAGCTCCAATGCCCCAATGCGCTAGGCTCACGGAGATGGGGCAGAAGGAGGGAATAAATGCCGTGCGCAACTCACCAGTCGCAAGCAGGGACGATCTAGGCTTGGGAACGACAGGCCGCCATTGATTCGCAGTCTTTCCAGGCGGGGTTCCCTTGCTGCAACTCTCTGGTGGGCGTCTGCACGCAACAGACTCTCATGTCGCATCATTTTTCCCTCTTACCCACTCCCCTCCCTCCCTCCTCCTTCCCTTATCCCCGGTCCAGCCAGCTGTCGTCGTCGTCCTTCCCTACCAATCCCCTCCGTCACTTTCTTTCCTACTTGTAGATTCCCTCCTGCAGGTTCGCGCTGGATATCCGCATGCTGTTTCGATCATGTGACCCCTGTGTGCCAGCTCTCTCAGCCAATATCCTGTCGTCTGATCAAACTGGGGCGTCTTCTGATGGTCCTGGCGAGATACCCGGAGGTGAAACCCCCCCAGTCGACTCGAATGACGGGATTAGGGATTGTCGCGGTGGGACGCTCTAAATCTTGTCAGACAGGTTCACTTGCTGCAAGCGCTCTGCCTGTGGCCCGCCGTCTACTCTGCAGTCGATAGAGAATGTGCTGGGAGTGTGAGAGGGGATGTATCACTTTCGTCCTTCCTTTCTCCAACTCTTTAATTTCTTTTTCTGCTCTCCTTTTTTTTCTTTTTCGAACTTTTTGCGCCTCATTTTATTTTTTGTGGTCATGATCCTTTAAAAACCTCCCGGCTGTCTGTTGTCACTCTTTGCTTATTCTCTCGTCGATTCCCTGTCCATATAATCAGGGTCAGTCCCTTCCTGCTCTCCTCTTCCTTCCTGAACCTTCGACCTGGCGCATCGTTGTTTGCCATACCCCTCTCGTACCTGGGCTGGTTTCCATGTTGGTGCGAGTGACCATAGCAGCCGACCACGCGGCTGCTTCGCTGTGCGAAAACCATGGAGAGACCTCGAAACATTGAAGACTTGGCAGACGAGTTGATCAGTGATATACTTTCGTACCTTTTGGGTTCAGACAATCTATCTCCCGAGCCCTCCCCGACAACTCCGCAAGGCTCATCTCGCGACTCCGACAATGGCACGGCTCATGCCTTCGGTGAAAAGTCCGAGTTGGATCGATTCAGACTCGTCTGCAGAAGATTCAAGCGCATCGGTACACCCCGGAAATTCACCAGTTTTGTACTCCGGTTTTCATCCGACGAATTCCGAAGATTGGAGGACCTTCTGAACATGCAGCTAGCCTGTCATGTCAGATATTTCACGTACATGGTGCGACCCTTCTACCAAGGAAGCGGTACCGTCTCTGCAGACCCGCCCGGGATGTTGCGCGCATGAAGCTGATGATCATATAGGTTGGTCCCACATCCTGGATGGGGTCGATGTAGATAACCTTCCCGTTTCGTCCATCCACCGGCGTCGGCTCGATGACCAAAAATACATACTCGATTCAAACCTTGATCTCCGTTTATTGCGACGGGCGATAGCAGCATTTTCTTCTCTACAACAAGTCAAACTCCTCCGGTTGCAAGATGGAGCAGACGAACAATTGCTAGACCACATACGCGAGCGCTCGTTGGGAAGAACAACGCGTCTGGACTGGGAACCCGCCTGCACCAGAGCTGTCACCAGCCTGAGCATCTCGTTACTAGAGTCAAACTGTAATTCAGTGAGATTTGTCGGGCCGCAGATCAGCCCGGAAGCAACCGTGAGATTGCTGCAAGCTCCATCCACCAGCCTTTCCGCACTGGGCGCACGACTGGCGAGCTTGGATGTTACTTTCCACTCCGCAGCCAAGCTATCCACATACATGGAGACACTGTCCAACGTCTTCCATGACTTCTTTCTAGCTGCCAAAAATCTCACGACCATTCATTTAGGCTTCCCTACCAATGCGCCACTGGACCTCGCGTTAGAGCAAATCTTCCACCACGTCCAGTGGAAAAGACTCCGGACCCTCAGTATCCAAGGCTGGCGCCTCGGCTCGGAAGAAATCATCGCCTTCATCCGTCGGCACAGGCGCCAGCTTCGCAACGTCCGACTAGCCAACGTCTATCTCCGCCCCGGTGGACGATGGCGCGACGTTCTTAGCGTCTTGCATGACGAAATGGACCTCCTTGAACGCATAGACCTGCGTGGAATCGACTACACCAGCCATTTCGACGCCAATGCCAATGCACACCACCACGCTGACGCTGCCGGACCCGGTGCCGGCAGTTCTCAAACGCCGACACTTGCCATCGTCGTACAACCCACGCCCGACATGGCCCCGCACAAGGCCTTCCTCAACATGGACTACTCAAACAGTAGCTCACCAGGCAAAACCCGCCGCTCCTTTTCCGATGCCACGCTTGAACAACTGCGCGGACACACATCCGACGTATTAGGAGACAATGGAGAGAGCGTAAGCCATGACCAGAGGTTACTGTGGGAAGCATGGATTTTGTCCAGTCAACGAAGTAATGTCCACAGAAGGGTTTAATGTCATGTCTTCACGAATTTGTTCATTTTGCATATGTTAAGTTCAGTTGGTTCCTTTTTCTTGAAGCGATATGGAACGTTAGTCACACATTAGCCGTAAATCCGGTTCCTAAGCAAGTATGTATGCCGCGCTCGCTCGTATACTAGTTAACTAAGCAGTCTGAGTGAGCAGAAGACCTTAGTACAGAGTAGTATTATGATAGCGTTGTACTCGTAATAATACCACCTGAGTAAAACAAAACATAGTAAGCATTCAAAAAGAACACATACGACCAACAAATACAAACTTAGATCCCACGACCAAGTTTCATTATAGTAGGAATCAAGTGCACTGCGAAGATACTAGAGCAGGATATTACGAAAGCAAGGGGAAAGCATTATAATTAACGGGAGGCATACATAGAAAGAACAGATGTGAAATCTAAGTCAAAGATAGAGATAAAGAAAAAAAGAGAAAAGAAATCTATATATTGAGTAGATGATAGATAAATAGGTAGGTAGAAATCATCAACCCTCTTGCCTGCCCCCTCCCGCGGTAAAAAGGTACTATGTGGTTGTAGTAAGTGCGACTAGATAGTAAGATAGACAAGATGAATAGAAATGACATAGGATCCCAATGATCAATGCAATATAACACATCATCGTTCATCGTTCATCATTATTCTCCCTTTCCCTCTTCCCCTCTTTCTCCTTCCCCTCCCCGCGACTTAAACTGTACATGTATGTATGTATGTGGCTTTGAGATATCTACGCACCAGGCGGTGGAGCAGTAGCAGCAGTGGCAACATGATCCACTGCGCCAGCAGGTTTCGTGTTGCGTTCCCGCAGGCGACGACCTTCCATGAGACCGCGAAGGCCGCGCTTTTGAAGACCAATGACGCTGCTGAGGTCGCCGGTCCAGATCTCGCGTTCGGGACGGAGTTCTGCGTCGGTGTTGCGGCGGTGGTGGGACGGACGGGTGGGGTCGCCGCCCATTTCGGAGTCGGAGTGGTCGAAGCTGGTGTTGGTGGAGGCGGAGGTGGAAATACTGGCGTTGCTCATGGAGTCTTCGCGGTCGCGGTCAACGCCGGCGTTGCTGCGGTGCCGGCGGCTGAAGATATTGGTGTTGATACGGAGGGGGATGCCGCGCGAACCCATCACGCCGCTGGCGCTGCTGGCCACGGAGAGGGCGGAGGTGCCGTGTTCGGTGTCGGAAGAATCGGAGGTGAGGTGGCTTTGAGATGTAGTGGTTCCGGTACCGGAGGAGGATTCGTGGCCGGCGTGGGCGCCGTTCAGCGCTTCCAGGGTGCCGCCGGGGCCACTTGTGAAGCCGGTGCCTCGGCCACCGCCGGCGGCCATTGCGGCGGCGTTGAAGACGGCTGCGGCGTTTCTTCCGTCGAGAACTTGGTGGAGGCGCTCGACGGTGGCTTCGAGGAGACCGTCGACTTGGTAGGGGCGGGCGAGTTGGAGGAGGGAGCAGAGGATTTGCGGAGTACAGAGGGGTGAGCCGGCGGGGGGAAGAGACGAGGTGTAGAAATAGTAGACGAGGACTTGAAGAGTGAGGACGGTATGGGGGAGGTAAAGCACACGAGGACGAGAGGTAGGGGAAAGGCTATGCGCAGAGGGTATCTCAAGGTTCGCTAACAAGGACTTTGAGGTGACTGAGCGGTTGCTGACAAGAGTGCTGGAATTGGAATAATTGCTATTTTGCCCCAGCGACGGGGTGATCGTGATGCTCGAGTTGCGACTGGGATACATGGCAACCGCTGGACGTAATGTGGCAGTCTCGGCGATCCCGCTATCACAGGACTCGCGCAATAGCTGGATAAAGTAAGGGCCCCATCTGCGAGTCAGGATGCGAGAGTTCACTGGGATGCGCTCGCCTCCAACTGCCTGCAGTTCCATATCGGCCATTTCAGGCAGAGACTGGGCGAGTCTGCCTAGTTCGTCAGACGCGGAGGTAAATGGCCGTCCGCCCGAGGTTAATTTGGTCAATTTGTGCTGCATTGATGCAGGGACTGCCGGGGCGCTGTACGAGATGTATCCCGATGTGGGCGTGGTCCGGCACGCATTGTTATAGAGCCCAAACGCCTCCAGCTCGACCATACACACGTGAGAGAAGTTGATGCGACGATGGTTGTAGTCCTCGACCAAGCTGCGCTTCCGGTGACCCAGAATAACGAAGGTGTTCCTTCTCGGCCACAGAATTCCCCGGTTCCAGCTGCCATGTCCGAACACAGACCCGCCAGCATCAATGCGACCCCAGGTGAGAGTTCTCAGGTCGAGAGCCCAGAGCGCGTATTCTTGCTTCGACGAAGTCAGATAGGTTCCGCTCACGACGAAATGGCCGTTGATGACACCTCCATTGGGGAACCTCAAGCCAGGAGGCGAGGCCTGGCTCTGCATGGGCTTCTCGATCAGGCGACCATCTGGGAGGCGCACCTGAAGCTCCAGCTTCACATCCAGGAAGTTGTAGTTAGAATAGACCAACATCGGACAGCCCTCGACCTGCGACTCTTCTAATGGCTCCTGCGCCTCCCCATCGTCTGCGGCAGACCCGATGTCGGAAACATTCATGCCTACCAAGGGAGCAACCACACTCCGATAGGCACCGCAGCTTCGCCCCAGGTGAGTGGTACTGGTCCACTTCAGGCTACGTAGGTTAAACACGCTAATCTGTTCGATATAGTGGTTGGAGCTATCTTGCCCTCCTACAACCACCATTTCCGCCCCTCCAAATCCGTCGATATCCACCCCGATCGATCCCTGGTGCGGATTTGACGACGCAGGGTTGTGGTGAATTGCAGAAAGTGGAGCAGTGGCGGAGGTGAAATGGGCGCTCGAAGGCAAAATGGTCGCGCAGTGTGCATAACGTCCCTGAGGCGAGTCTGTGGCAGGAACACGGGTCCACGTCCGAGATGGTACATCGAAAATGTGAATATCAGACATGACCACCACTTCTGGCTGTGCTTCCTGTCCACCTGAGCCATTACTGGCGGGCTCCTTTGACACGTTCAGTGCAGGCGACATGCCGCCATAGCACACCAACTTATGATCACCCAGAGCGCAGACACTGTGGAAGTACCGCGGACGGGGAATGTCGCCGGTAGTCTCGATCTTCGTCCAGTGACGCCGGATCAAGTCCAGCTCGTATATGTCCGACGTCAATTGCGGGCGACTTTTAGACAGGACACGACCACCGAACACGTAAAGCTTATCGCCCAGGATAGTCGTGGTGGCCCCGACCAACGGGTGCGGTTCCCTGCCGGTTGTTCGGCGCACATTGCACACCAAACCCGACAGGTTGATGGGACCTGAATTAGACGGTGGCGCTTGATGTCCAGGCTGAGCGCCTGACGCAGAGGAATCATCCCTCCCCGCATCCATGAAGCCCAAGCTCGACTGGCTTCTGGACATCATCTTGGCGGTATATGAATCCTCCACCTAAACAATTCCACAGAAACCAACTATCGTCCTTCCAATCGTGCACCCAAGCGAGCTCTCATATAACCAACTGTGTCCGGGTATCCAAAAATCCAAAGAGATGTCTTCCAAAATCACGACAGTTTCCAATCCTCAAATGACTTATCTCTGATATGGCGCTAGAGAGATCTCGATTCGACAAGGTATCATCCCACCCAGATATCACGACTAGGCACGGATTTGGACAAGTGAGGCCGCACGGGCACGATAGGAGAGCGAAACGAAAGGGTTTGGGGCGATCTTCGAGGTCTAAATCGGACCGGGGTAGTGCGACCAGATCAGGGGCGGGCGGAAAAGGCGAAATCCGTCAGAGGCACTCGCTGGCTTTCCCCGCCGCTGCCGCAACCTGGACGAGGGGAAGAGGCAAGGAGGTGGGACCAAGAGGCTCTTGACTCGAAGGATGAGTTGCTGCAAGGGATGAACCACCGACCACGTCACTGAAGAAGCCCGATCGAGGAAACACGGTTGAGGGAAAGGAGAAAGACGGGGGTGGTGGAAGTGAAGTGCGGGTTCAAGGCGGTCTCGCTACCTTGTCACTAGTTTGGCGGTTACCCGTTAAACGGTCCAGGCACTACTGGGTCAGATCACGGTGGAGAACAGTGTCTCAAAGGGAGAGGGTAAGAGGGTTTGCAGAATATGCAACCCAACCCTGGGAAAGTCAATTCCTCTGACAGGTCAAACTCAAAGTGTAAAGGGAGGGGAGGGGAGGGGGGCGAGCCTGTTTCAGAATCGAGGCATCAGCAACTTTTGAGGAAAGAACGATGATGTCAAACCAGAACGGGAAGTTCCTCTCACCAATTCTAATTGTTATTTATAGCACACTTGGAGGTTCGTCAGGGTAGCACCGCCAGCATTCAAATACTTGTTGCACTTCTTCTGGCCAGGTAGTCAAAACTCAAGTATACAAGATTTGTATCTCGGACTTAAATATCCTGTATCTGGCAGGCAAAAGTTTTCGCCGACCCAGGACACGACGACGCACCTCATTTTGAAGTACAGTCTTACGGTCCCTGTGATCGATCCAGAGCCTCGGCCCCATGACAGTGTGAACATTGACCAGAAAAATTGGTAAAACAACTAGTTGGTGGGTTGGGAGGAAGAGGAGTAAGCACGAAAATCTGACAGTCCGAAACCTGCATGCCATTGTGTATGAAACCAAAAATTGTTCTGAGGCTCAGCGACTGTCGATTGATTGATCATCGTACACAGTCAGATAACTCATATTTGCTCGTTGTATGCTCACTTCCTATCTAGCAGTAAATTTTCCCTATTATGCATTCTCGGGGTGTTTACGGGTTTTTATTCGAGGCATGGCACCGGCAACGCATTCTGCCCTTCTGCTGGCCTTTCAGCCGTTCGCGACCAGGATCATCATGCAGGACGGAACTCCAGCTCCATATCGCCACTCGAACGGGGCCAGACTACTGTTGATCATGCTACCAGTCGCTGTGGGTGGGCAGCGACAGGATCCTCTAAGGTGCGCCATGCAGGAACCAAAGCACCGTGGACACGGTTCCTGCGTGGAAACTCCCAACATACAGGAGCATTATTCAATACAGTCATTTATAATAGCCAAGGCGAACCCTGCCCGTCTTGGGGTTATAATTTGAAGATCGTTAATCGATTTGTTTGTCATGAGGTATCAAACTATTACACATCATAGCCATAACTTTCATACCGCGTTCCCTCTACCAACCCCGTCACAACATGTTTTAGTTATCATGATCGGTACGCCACCCATCTGTGTGAGATTTGAGTTGACGAGGATCGGCGGGACATTGTCATAATCTGCCTTGATTTACTCCTTCTTGAGGGAGGTGAAGCGAAGGTAACTAGTCCATCGTGTTAGCGACCGTAATATCTCTTGAAGCGGGTGTAGTGGACAACTTACGGCTTGACAATGCGGATGTCACCGAACTTCTTCTGAGCGTCCTCAGTGGAAACGGGAGGGGGGATGACAACGTCGTCACCAGGGAGCCAGTTGATGGGGCAGGTGACACCGTGCTTGTCAGTGGTCTGCAGAGCGTCGACAACACGAAGGACCTCAGCGGTGTTACGACCAGTGGAAGCGGGGTAGGACATGATCAGACGGATCTTCTTGCTGGGGTCGATGATGAAGACGGAACGGATGGTGAGAGCCATGCCTGGGATATGTTAGCAGCGTCCTCACGGCGTCACTCTAGGAGTATGAATGGCTCACCCTTGGCGTCAACGTTGGTGGTGTCCTGGTAGTCGACCATGTCGTACAGGTAGGCAACCTTGCGCTCGGGGTCGGAGATGATGGGGAACTTGAGGTTCGAGCCGTTGACCTCATCGATATCCTTGATCCAGGCGTGGTGGGACTCGGTGCCGTTGGCGCTCAGACCGATGAGCTTGACGCCACGAGCAGTGAACTCGGGCTCGAGCTTGGCGAAAGCACCGAGCTCAGTGGTGCAAATGGGAGTGAAGTCATCCTATACCAATTGCAAAATTGTCAGCCCACCTGTATCCTTGCTTTGTCTTGGTTGTGTCCATGACACTTCTGGGAAAGGACTAACGGGGTGAGAGAACAGGATAGCCCAGCTATCGCCAATGAAGTCGTGGAAAGAGATAGGGCCGTTGGAGGAGTCGGCCTCGAAGTTGGGGGCAACGGAGCCGAGACGGAGACTGAGAAAATAGCATGTCAGCATTGGGCCGATTGAGGGGATACAATCACATCTTGTTGGATAGCACTTACGGAGCACGTTCCTGAGCCATTGTGAAAGTGAGGGGAGGTGTAGAGGGTGGGTATGAACTTTTTGATTAGATAGGTATGGAAAGAAAGATGAGTAGGAAGTAGGAGAAGATGAATGCAACGGAGGAAGTTGGAAGTACTAAATATACCCCCGATGAGGCCCGAGGTCGGGGAACCAGGAGACGAGGAGCCCGTGAATGGAACGGGGATGGAGCTACGAGGCAGAGGGGGGACACCATCCACATTGAACCAGAACCACAGCTTGGATGCCCCTCCAACGAATGACAGCCGCTGGGAGGGCGATCTTGATCACGCAATCTGCCACCGCCCATGAGGCAGAACAGCTCTGATTGGACCCGCATGAGCTCATTCCAGGTGGGATGTTTAGCGTCATCCGCATTGGGAAATGCCCCTCCCCCGTCCGGGATGATTCAACCAGAATCCCATGGCGAGATTGGATTCCCCAAGGCACGAACCATCGACCTTAACTCATGTACCGCCCTCTAGTTCCGGCATTGTTCCTAAACTATAGTCGGAGGGGAAGAACCGTGCGAGGCCAGTCCTCTTGTTCATTCTCCTTCTCTGTTCTTCTATAGATAGTTCCTGTTACTATTGCTATCTCTATCATCATGCAGAATTAATTACTACCACATACTGGCTGCTGCGTGCCCAACTTTGTTCGTTCGTCTCTGCCGCTTTCTAGCGTTACAACTCTCTTCTCACCCGAGACCTGTCGGCCGACTACCTTGCAAGAACATGGCTCGGCCGACAATCGTGTTCGCTTGGGGCCAATGGTGATGTTGAATGATGGCGCAATTGTGCGCGTCGTCTTACCCATCTTCCTGGCGACTACTTGATCTGCTACTGTCTACACACTACTATTACAGTAAGTGATGCCCGAGCCATGGTGGGCATCAGGAGAAACATTTGCAGACAAGACTTTTGCCCATAAGGCCGCATACATAATTGCTCAAATCACCCGGAACAGTTTGTATGGGAGCTTACCAAGATCGTATTACATGCACTCACCGTTTTGGCGACCGGAACCCAGGTATCCAACTTATTACCGACCCCGAAGCGAGTAAGGAAACAATGTCAATCAATCGTCTAACGCTATCACGGAATATGGAATTAGGAGTGGCCGTTATCTGATTCTTGAATTTTCATTCAAACGAGAGAAAGACTTCCCATGGCTTGGATGTGGAGGACCCGCCTCCCTACAGTCATTGCCGAAATGGCATACTCACCATGTACACTAGGTATCTGTTTGGAGGCATTTGCGACCAACTCTGCAGGGCTTGGTCATTGACAATGGCGCAATTTCCTACCGAACACCATCGATATTTCTCCTTCGATCAAAGTCATCATGTTCTCCTGTCAGGTACCAATTCGCTTACAATCTCCATATAACGGTCAACATATCCCGCAAGTCTGCCAAATATTTCACCTCTCTCGAATAATGTCGATGGCTCTCTCCACCCATATATGAACTTTTGATCCTGATATTTTCTACAAAGAGATTGAGCAGCAATATTTGGCCGAATGGTGACTCTGCGCAACGCTCAATCTGCTTAAAGTGTGCCCTCCGCATTGAAGGATGCTTCTGGAGCTTGCTGGATAGATCACGCCAACTCTAATTTTGAGAAGGTGAGGGGTGTCCGATGACAGGAGAAAAGTTTCTCTGGAATAACAACGAACCGATTTTGTTTCATCTTCGAAATATGGGATATACTTTCCGCCTTCCGATCGAAGCAACATAAGACAGATACCTGCTTCAAGTTCTTCTGGAACGAGAGTTTAGAGGCATGGAGTGGACAGAGTACACTATGGACGAACCAGTCAAGTAGAAGATAAATTCTCCTTGAATTATCTTGTTGGCCAGCTCATCGCATTGACAGAACATTGATGGAGAGCTAAAATGCAGATAGGAGAAGTTACTTCTCAGCAATCCAGGACCTTGACCTATGACTATGAGAGTCTCCCTAAACACTGTGGCCAATCAAGGCGTTGAAAGGGCATATTAGATGGCTTCAGCCTAGCGGAGGCTATATGTTTGGGCACTAGCGAATCATTATTGAGATAGTGCCTAATAGTTGGTGGTGTAGCTGGTAGTACAGCTTGAAAGTTAATCAAAATCATGGTCATGAGTGGTCTACACAATACAGTGATATTGACGGCACGAGCTTGCCTGTAGTCGGGTGCATCGTTCCAACTGGCAGAGTAGCGCAATTCCACTAAATCATGACAGGGGTATATGCTGCGTGCTGTTTTATTCTCCCGCCTGTTCCTGCGCCTACGGAGTAAATAATAATTAGTTATAGTTTTGCTCGGTGAGGGTACCTGAATCTCCGGGATCATAGCCACGTGACCCCAGCGGAGCGCCTAAGGGGGCTCCACCGCGCGTCCCGAGAAGCTCGACCCGTCCACTCGTCCGCAACCAGAGCTTCACCCATCGCGGTCCTGTTATGATTCTTGCCCAGTGCGTGCCTAGAACCGCGTCCTGTCGTGTCTAATCGTTCCCTTTGACTGGCGGAACAGACAGCTGGTCCGTACCTTGGTTAGTCTCCGTTGCTAACCTTTGCAAATACCCATTTCCTCATCGGGACCTTCATAAGCTTTCCTATACTGGATTGACTGACTGGCTGGCTTGCACACTTCTAGGCGCGTCTGGATCCTCGTGTGCCAACTCCCCCAGCGCTTCCCCGCTGGCTGGCTCCTGACTGGCTGATCTCCTTGTTGTCTTCATCTGCTCTTGTCCTTTTCTGACCCTCCATTCGATCTTTGTTCCGTCTCTCTCTTCCCTTCGCCCCCCTCCAAAAACTCCCGTGGATCTTATCGCGCAGATAAACCTCCCCCCCCCATCAACCTACCAACCAAACATGGCACCCCAAAGGAAACGCAAGTCGGAGAGCGCGTCAATCGCCGAGGAAGCCGAGTCCCCTGCTGCGAAGAGAGTGGTAAGCCTTTGCCTATCTACAAGTTCATCAATAGTACCCACGAGGTAGCGCGTCCTTCTACCAGACCAGTCGGCCCGTCCAATACGCGATCGCCGCCCACTGGCTAATCACGGTGTCTTTCGCTCCCCTTCCCCAATGATTGGAAGCGTCGATGTTACATCCAAAATGCACGAACAAACCATTATGATTTTCACAGTTTCACGTTCAGGCAAAACTAATCATTCTTCGTTTCTCACATAGGCCGCGCCCGACACACCGGCTACCGGCGAAAAGAGAAAGAGGGGTCGTCCCAGGAAATATCCTGAGGGTAGTACTCCCAAGCGCCCTGACGGCCCCAAAAGAGGCCGTGGCCGTCCTCGTAAAGATCCGAATGCCCGTCAGTGCCCTCCTTGCGTCCCATATCTTCTCTGATGCTTTTACGGACAACCTCCATACCGTTTCTTTAGTCATTCCATTCTCTTATAGAAATGCGTTCGGTATAAACTTTCCTACAGAATTTGCTGACATATACTAGCTACCCCCTCAAAGTCTACAACCCCCAAGCAAGGCAAACGGGGCAGGCCAAGGAAGAACCCGGTCGAGAATGGAACCGAACCTACCTCATCAACAACGAAAACAGAGACGGTCGATACCACACCCTTCGAAGGGCGCTCATATTGGTTGATGAAGGCCGAGCCGGATTCGCGACTGGAGAAAGGTGTTGATGTAAAGTTCTCCATTGATGACTTGGCTGCCCGTAAGGAGCCGGAGCCATGGGACGGTACGTATCCATCATAGGGCCTTGAACGATTGATTTGTCTGCTGATCATCCAGTAGGTGTGCGTAACCCTGTTGGTAAGTGAGGCCATTGGCGGTGGCAAGCTAGCCTTATGGCTCACAATCAAAACAGCACAAAAACATATCCGCGACATGAAGAAGGGTGATCTCGCCTTCTTCTACCACTCCAACTGCAAGGTCCCAGGAATTGTGGGTATTATGGAGATTGTCAAGGAACATTCACCGGATGGTTAGTCTTTACACATTAGCCCTTGCTAGACAAAACAGAGTCAGCTAACACGGCGTTCGCATTCAGAGTCGGCATTCGATCCCGCCCACCCATACTATGACGAGAAGTCGAACCGAGACGATCCCAAGTGGCAGGTTGTCCACGTTGAGTTCCGGCGCAAGTTCAACAAAATGATTACGTTGACCGATCTCAAATCATATGCACAGACCGTACGGGCTCTTGAAAACCTGCAGGTGCTGAAGCAGTCCCGGCTGAGTGTGACGCCAGTAAGCGTCACAGAATGGGCATATATCATGGGGGTAGCGGAGGAAAACGAGGCCAAGGCAAACGCCGAAGCTTCCAAAGATGACAGTGCCGAGGACGAGGAGCCTGAATCAAGCGAGTAAAGGATAAAGGGGTTTCATTTTCTTGTCGGGCTTTTGGGATGATCAACTTACTCTTGTGGGAATTCGACACGCGCATTTATTTTATGTACAATCAAGGAATTTTCTTTTCTTTCGGTGCAGCTGATGGTGCGGTCGATTCACGTAGCAGGCGGGTTATACCCGACAGCTTTTGGGATGGCTGCATGGCCCTGACTGGCGATGCTTTCTATATATGTTGCCACTAGTTGACGCATTATAGGCCTTGTAGACTAGCAGATCCCCTAAGGAGAACCGCCGATACCTAGGCCAAGTGAAGGACATTGGTGGCTGTTGCGACGATAAGTTTGTGATTCTTAACGAATCTCAGTTCTGCGACAGATCGAAAATCTACCACAGGTGGCGGCAGAACCCCCTCTTAGATGCTTCCGAGGATGAGCGAAGACTGCAATCAATAGTGGAGTATTCGGAGAAAAGTGAGGGGTTGTGGCGAGATCTTAGAGGGAGCGATCATAATGGAAGATCTGGAAGAATCATGATTGGAGATGGAGAATATGCAAACTGCATGCACACGAGGAGGGGGGAGAGCAGGTGGTCCAGCTGGGTGAGGGAAAGAAGTGCGGAGGAGCTGCAGAATCAAGCTTATCCAGCTGAGATGATTAGTTTATTGCGCCGGTGGAGATGCTGACCCAGAGATTGGGACACCGGCGAAAGGATGGCATCGAGAAGAGTAAGTGTATGCGAAGAGGGGCTGCCCGAGGCACCGCCGCCTCTCCCATTCGCTCTTCCATCCTTCGCTGGCGGGGATGCTTCATCCGGCTTCCCTTCAACCACTAATCAACTAAGCACTAATCACCCTCAACCCTCTCTCTCCCTTCAGCTTCGTCCATACATAAAATCTCCCCCTCGATGCCCTTCTCCTCTTTCCCCGCTCCCTTTCGCTGTCTTTCCTTCTCCTCTCTGCGGCTGCGTGGTGTCCCTTCTTCTCGTCTGCCAGTCGTTGCCTTCTCCCCTCATCGCCATCACTTCCATAGCTCTTCCATCACCATGAGCGATCTGTCCGTACAATTGACAGCCCCGAATGGGCGTACATACGCTCAGCCGGTTGGTCTGTTCATTAACAACGATTTTGTCGCTTCTAAGTCTGGGGAGAAGTTCGCTACCATCAACCCTTCGTACGTGAATCCCCTCCGAGTATCTGTCATGGATCTGCTGCTGACCAGAGCTAGAAATGAGGCGGAAATCACCTCTGTCTATGCTGCGGGTGAAGAAGATGTGGACATTGCTGTGAAGGCTGCCCGTAAAGCCCTCAACCACCCCTCATGGAAGTTGTTGCCTCCGACTGAACGAGGCACCCTGATGCTGAAGTTGGCCGACCTGGTCGAGCAGCACAAGGAGACGCTGGCCACTATTGAGACGTGGGACAATGGTAAAGAGCTTCACATTGTTCCCAAAAACTGTCATCATATACTGACTCCCTTCAGGAAAGCCATACTCCGTTTCGCTGAACGATGACCTGGGAGAGGTTGTCGGCTGCCTCCGGTACTATGCTGGATACGCTGACAAGGTCCATGGTCAGACGATCAGCACCACTCCGGCTAAGTTTGCCTATACTCTTCGTCAGCCAATTGGTGTCGTGGGCCAGATCATCCCCTGGAACTTCCCTCTCTCTATGGCTGCCTGGAAGTTGGGTCCTGCCTTGGCCTGTGGAAACACCGTGGTTCTGAAGCCGGCTGAGCAGACTCCGCTCAGTGTCCTCTATCTTGCCAACCTCATCAAGGAGGCCGGCTTCCCGCCAGGTGTCGTCAACATTCTGAACGGATTTGGACGCGTAGCCGGAAGTGCGCTCGTGACCCACCCCGAGGTGGACAAGGTTGCCTTCACTGGTTCGACGTTGACTGGTCGCGAAGTTATGAAGTTGGCTGCAGGCACCCTGAAGAACATTACGCTCGAGACAGGTGGCAAGTCACCCCTGGTTGTCTTCAGCGATGCCGATCTTGACCAGGCCGCCAAGTGGGCGCATGCGGGCATCATGTACAACCAAGGACAGGTTTGCACTGCCACCTCTCGTATCCTGGTGCACGAGTCCGTCTATGACAAGTTCGTGGCCCTCTTCAAGGAAGCCGTGGCCAACACCAGCAAGGTGGGCGACCCCTTTGCCGACGACACCTTCCAGGGTCCCCAGGTCACCAAGGCCCAGTACGACCGCGTGCTCTCTTATATCGAAGCTGGCAAGTCCGAAGGAGCGACACTGGTTGCCGGTGGTGAACCCTTCAAGAATGTCGGTGACGGCAAGGGTTTCTTTATTGCGCCCACCATCTTCACCGACGTCAAGGACAACATGCGTATCTACCGGGAGGAGGTTTTCGGACCATTTGTTGTGATCTCCAGCTTCTCGGAGGAGGACGAGGCTGTCAGACGGGCCAACGATACGACCTATGGACTGGGTGCTGCCCTGTTTACCAAGGACATTGAGCGTGCGCACCGGGTTGCGTCGGAGATCGAAGCGGGCATGGTCTGGATCAACAGCAGCAACGACAGCGATATCCGGGTGCCTTTCGGTGGTGTGAAGCAGAGTGGAATTGGGCGCGAACTTGGCGAGGCCGGTCTGGAGGCCTACTCACAGGTCAAAGCGGTCCATGTCAACCTGGGAACGAAGCTGTAGGCGAGCACAATATGTGCAAATGATGTCGAATGAATTGCAACCGTGATTTGTGGGACAAGCCTGGTAGGACGAACACATACACATGCATCCGATGGACCGTTGTGTTGATGGCGCTGCATGAAGGGAAAGAGAGATGCTATGTGGCTCTGCGACATTGGTTGCATGTCGTGTACCCGATGACTGACATAAAGTTGGTGTGTTGTTGCCAACTTGACTATACCCTGACTGACGATGAAAAAAAAAAAATTGTATTATAATTCAGCCATGTCAACTGGCAGACGGGCTGTGAGTCTGAGCCTGAGTGATCTTTCACATTCCACCGTAAGCCGTGATGTAGCACCCAACCCGCCACAAACAAACCCTTTTAGCCTAAAGACAAGCCCAAATGTTACACCTCCAGATACCAGATCTCACAGCATATATACCTAGGACAAGTTAGTACTCGCTTACCTGTCTCCACACGATACCCACACCCACATCAACTCAACATCAACATGCACGTCCATTTATCTGCATATCAATAAACACCATGCACATCACCTAACAAAACGCAAGCACCTACCAAACCCAACCATTTCAATCTCACTCACTCACTCACTCACTCAATCAATCAGAAAACCAAGACAAACAAAAAAGACCACCCAAGTGCCCCAACAGTCACGATTTAAATCCGGTTTCAGACCCATACATACATACTTTGCAATCAATCAATCAATCAAATCCAACAATTTAAGTTACTTTCCCCCGCGCCAAGCCCAAACAACTCTAAATGCAAAGCATGGGTACCTGATCTGACTTGACTTAATATATATTTATACTTCGCTTTCCTTTCCTTACTTACATGCTTACTTACTTACTACATGCTTCATGCTATCCAGATTTGAAATAGGAATCCCAGACCGATTGGACAAGAACCGGGCTTACTCACATGTATGTAGAAATCGTTTGCCCGCTTGCTTGAGAGTGAGTGAGTGAGTGTTGGTAGGGAAGTAAGGGGGTGTAGATTCTAGATGGATAGATGGGTGGTTTTTCTTGGCTGCTGAGAGTTTTTCTTACTTGCATATACTTTCTCTATTTTCTATGTAGGAGAGTTGGTACTGTAAGAGTGTGTGATTTGTAGTATGTATGTAGGTAGGTAGGTGGTATGTAAGTGACAACTCAGTGCTTCGTGCTTCGTGCTTCGTGCAGGGTGCATGTACATGTTACCATGTATATGTACATGTGGTGGTAGTCGTAGACAAGATCATAAATATTTTATCGTTACAACATAGTGAGTTTATAATGAAGGAATCAAGTTTTTGCGATGTGGAGAGTACTAGGAGTCAGAAGAGAAAGTGGGAGTGTACGTACATAATAAATGTGGTATGTGCGTTTTGTTTTTCATCTGCATGTCGGTAGATATACCCCCATCCCATCCCTTAACTTACTTGCATTGCAGGCGTGCAGGGTTAGTAACTATATTTCTTGGGGTTGATATTCTTCACTGTTCGTATTATTAATTAGAAGAAAATTACTAACTGCCTACATGTTACATAGGGTAGGTGGGTTATCTAGAGTAGGTAGTATCTATCTATATATATACATATATATTTTAATCCGCCATAGTACTCTTTCTAAATAAATAATAATATTAGTACTACTACAATATGATGTCTGTCTAGAAATGAATGTACATGCAATTATAGTATGTATCCTACTACACATCACGACTCCATCCGAAGTCATATATAAACCCGCGACTAACTACATCCGGAAACACAATCCTCGCTTCGAACTTCTCTATCTATCCACATCCTGCATTGCATACTGCACTTTCCATGACGCACAGGATCATATTCAAGACACTGCAGTCAAGCAAAGCAAACAGAAATGCAATCAAACAAACACCAAGTAGAATAAAAGTATAGAAGTCGAGAATATCTTCCGATGAGAGATTAAAAAAAATTGTAAGCGGGAGTATGCATGTATCATCTTACTTTTGGGTAGAATTATGCGGTTTGCTTTGGGATTACTTTCCTTTGAGTTTGTTTACTGCACTGTGCGTGTGTGCGTATTTGTGTGTTGCATCGAAGATACTTACTTACATACATACATACATACATACATATATGTAGGTAGGTAGGTATGTAGGTATGTATGTGTGTTTGCGTGGTTGATTGATTGATTGAATGTTTGTTTGTTGGGAGTTGAAGAAACGAGATTAACTATCACTCACTGCTTACTGGGCTTAGTTATTGCGGGTAGATACATGCTAAACATTAAGCAAACTGATAACTGCTTGATAATAAGATGCTAGGAGCCACTATTAGGTTTACATTAAGCCTCGGTAGGTCATAATTGTTGACAGATATATACCCACAAGCAACATGGATTATTCATAACCCAAGCAAGTATCATAGTGTAGTATCATCATATCAAGTTAATTAAACTCAAACAGATAACTACATCATGTTTGTTCAACCCACACATACTTTCATTACATACTACTTACTACCTCAGGATACTTACCAACTTAGTAAGTAGTACACTTCCCTCCCAGCAACTAACTACTCACTCCCACCGACACTAATGCCAACACACAGCAAGCACCATCCCCAACCTAATGCAAGAAATACCCAAAAAAGCCACATACATGAAGCCGATACCCAATGAGCATCAGCCAAGCGTCAAATATTTGTCGAATTCACGTGTCCGTGCATCGCCATTGGTAGGAAAGGGGGGGAGGGGAAGGGCAATGTGTAGGCTGGTTAGGTACCTACCAGGTTAACTAGTAGAGGAGATAGGCAGAAGGATGGACGGAGGATTTGGTTTTTGGCTGGCTGGCTGGCTGGGCTGGGGGGCTAGCTAGCTGCATTGCGAACGTAGAGCCATGTGTTGTGACTGTCGTGGCGGGTTGCGACTGGGACTGGAACTGGGGTCGGGGCTTACAGGAGTTACTTTACTCTTACTAGTAGGTGGTTAGCTAGGTTGGAGCATGCTGGGCATGGGTTTGCCGGAGTTGCTGGCTCCGGGGAGAAGGAAGAGTGAGTGTGAGAGAGAGGATGAGGGGGATTTGCTGGCTGATCAGGGTTGATCCTGTCTGTCTCCCCAGTCGCCACACATGACATGGGATTACTCAGACACTTGCGTATACAGTCTCTCTCCTACTCTTTGGTTGTTCCCCCTCTTTGTCAAGAGGATTGTGCTCGACATGGATTCTCCTACTTGATAGTGTCAACAACTTTCCTGCTGTGTAAGGGAAATACCATACTTACCGTAACCGAGACCCAAACATACCATACATACATACATACATACCATACCGCAGGGCCCCGTACCTGCACCCGCCATGTAAAGTTACATTGTCGTGCATGAAGAATCGATCATGTGAGGGCTGCCTAGGCCTCGCGCCGTGCGGCCCCATCGCTGCTCCTCGCCGCCTGCAATCGCACCGCGCGCGGAGAGAACTAAATCTGGACACACTTGCATACATAAGTACATCCATCTTCAATCTCAACATGCCATGCGGCATCACACCCCCTCCTTCCTCCTCTCATCCTTCCCCTCTCTTCAATGTGACCACTCACTTTACAACGGTCGGGGATATCCCCCTCTTCCCCCCAAAGCCCGCGCGCCGCCGGCTCTTTGCCCACAGCCCACTACCCACCTAAACCTATACCCACTGGCTAGAGTCTTCCAGCTACCGATATGACCGACATGACACGCCGCATCCAGTCTGCTGCCGTACACCGCATTTTTCGCGGACACATTGCTGGTTTGAGTGATCCACCGAACACTGGCTCGAAATATCGGTCGTGTTTGCCTCCTGCAGGTACTGTCTGCCCGCCCAACTGATGCATCACCGTTGAGCTGGTCGAATGCTTTCTTTCCCCCCGCTTGGCTACGCTGGATGACCTATTAAGGTTGTGTGGCCGACTCCGTTCGTTCGTATATCTGCACCGTCGATGGCCCAATGTTGGGCCGTCCGACCGTCAATCAATGCAGCGTCGCGGATTGTGGCCAACGCCCCCCATCAACCGACCGTGACTTTATCACCCTCTTTTACTTCTTTTGTACATGATTAGCACTATGACGACGATCACCCCAGATAGACGGAGATCAAGGTCACTTCCGTCGTTAAGTTGCCGGCGTGTAGTCTCGCTCATCAATAGCCATGTTGCTAGACCGCCTGGATGGGGGCAGTCACAAAGTCTCAGTCTGTGCTGCAACTCTCTCACTAGGTCAGCTAGAGTAACCCGGTCTAGCCAGCAAAAGCAACGTAAGTCTGCCAAACCATAGGCGAGGATCCTGCCTAGCGTTGGTGCAGTCCCGAAGGAATTGCAATCTAGGAATACTGTAGCTGCTCCTTTAGTATCCATCTCTCTCTGAATCGTTTTTTGCTTTTTTGGGTCTCCCTTTTTCTTTTGCTTTCTTTTTCTTACTTAATGCCTTTTTTCTCTTGGCACGACACACATTGTAGAATGTAACTAGTTGTGACCTTTGGACGAGGTAGGTATACTACCAGTAAGATCCAATTTTTAGGAATATTGGGTGGTCAGTGCAGGGGAGCTGTCGTTTGTAACGGCTGTAAGTCAGAAGGCTGGCCTCCAACTGGTAGGGAAATCTTCCACATCATTCCGAAAATTGGGACCCTGGGCGGATATGCCGTGTCTGCATCCAAGGAACGCTTTTAGATCCGGGACTCACATTGCTTGATCCTGCTCTGTCGCGCAGCTTGCTTTAAGCCCTAAACTAAACCGCTACTGGCTGTCGCCATATTTTCCAGACTGCCACAATGCTCCAGGGAGAGGTCCCCCCGGGTGCATTCCTATTTGTCCGTAACATCACCCCGTATGTGACTTTGCTCCACCGCGACCCTTGTCTGGAACAAATGAGGCGGAACACGGGAAGCCTGCCGCACCCTGTCACTGACAGCACCAAGGCTGGCTGGCGTCATGGTGAGACTCCATTCAATTAGCCCGATCAAACGCATTCGCCGGTGGGTACCTGGCTTCCTCTTCCTTCTCGTCTTTGCTTTTCCTGGGCATTCATTCGATAAGTTTTCCCACGTTTGCTGTGACGAAACTGTTGGTCCAGATAGCTGATACCAATTCACATGACAGGTGATAGTCAGCTCCATTGGGTGGAGTCGCGCCTAGATGGTGGGTTCCAATAATCGTATCCACCAAAATCCCGGCGGTCTCAATAGTGGAAAGGCCATCGAGCCGGGTGTTTGGACTTTGGAGTACTTTCCTGGGCCGTGAGAGAGACGGACATCCGATGAGACACTATGTCTATTTATTGGCATGACGAGCAGGAGGCCGAGCTCCAGCTGAAACCGACGCGGTTTGCTTAGTCCAGACTTGATTAGCACCAGTGGCACCTGGATTGGGCCACCCACCGGTGAAAGTACCGACTAACTTGACACGGAGCAGTGACCCGATGGGCAGTGCCAGACTGCCTTTGCTGGTAGCCTGGTACGTAGATAGTACTCCGTAGACGAGCACCGTAGCACACAGAAGCCAGCTAGCCCCACTAGCCATGAGCTTCCTAACGCTAAGGTGAGAAGAACCAGAAAAGTGTTCGATGAGGTTCGTGCGGGGACGACTGGCGACTGGGCTTGGCAACCGAGGACAATCCCGAAAAGCTGCCCATGAGACTTCGACTATCGATTCTCTCTTTCGGGCTGGATTCCTCAGCACACACACAACGGTTCCATTTTCCAGCAATCGTCTGGTCTTAGCCGCCGCGCATATTCCTTAAACTGACTAGGTTGTCTCGACCTAGCTGAGTACACGGTTGCCCCCGATCTAATCCCCATATCTGAATCACCGGTTCTGAGGATTGCGCATCAGCCTGCCATCGAAATGTCCGGCTTTCAGTACCAAAAGTGGACGGTCTCTGAGGTATGGTATCTCACGTTTATTTTTTAATGAAGGCGACCGGCCCAAGGAGGTAAGAACTGGGAGGCTGATCCTCACACTGGTTTCTGTATGCAGCCGTATGTCGATGTACCAGGAACCTTATTGGAAGGACCGTTTCACGACAAGACCAGAAATGAGTTTCGCTTTGTCGATATATGGGAGCAGAAGCTATACGTTCTGGACCTGGCCAAAGGCCCCGACTCCCTGAAGATCATGGACACATCTGTGTCAATCGGGTATGTCGCTCCTAGCTAGACTCCTTGGCCCACAAAATAATTACACCGTAAGCGGTGCCCAAAATGACACTAATATCATACTCCGAATCTTTGTAGAGTAACCGCCAACATTGCGAATGCTGGGGATTCACGCGAGAACCAGATTGTCGTAGCCGCAAAACATGGATTTGCCCTGGTTGACCGCACCACGGGCGCACTGTCCTATATTCAGAAAGTGTGGGACGATCCGGCCAAGGAGCATAGGTAAGTCGATAATCCAGCTTCCTTGCCATCATCCTCGTGGAGTCTGACTCATCGGGAACGTCATCAAAACAGAATGCGTTTCAACGATGGGGCCGTCGACAGCCACGGACGCTTCTGGGCTGGAGCCATGAACGATCCTAAGGTGCAGAACCCAGTCAACGAAGGTGTGATATTCAGGCTAGACCCGGACATGAAACTGCACCGCATGGTTGAACAGGTGACGATTCCCAACGGGATTGGCTGGAATCCTGCGGATGACACTATGTACCTGACCGACTCTCCCACCGGCAAGATTTACGCCTTTGATTTCGATGCTGAGACCGGAAACATCAGCAACCGAAGGGTGTTCTTTGACATTGGGGAGCCAAAGGAGCCAGATGGGTTTGCCATCGATGAGGAGGGGTGTATATGGAGTGCTATTTACGGTGGTGGGAAGGTGATTCGTATCTCGCCGGAGGGCAAGGTCATTGGCGAGATAACTTTTCCCACTCGAAACATTACCTGTCCAGTTTTTGTGGGAACGGAGCTCTTCATCACGACCGCCAAGGATGATACCAATGATGACCAGCTTCCGGAATCCGTCCGGTATGGAGGCCGGCTCTATAGAGTCGACGTCGGCATCAAGGGTAAGCCTAAGAATGAGTTTCGACTTGAAGGCAGCCTGCAATAGGTAGTACTCGATAGACTAGCGGAATTAGTTGATTGCTAAAGATAAGCCGATCTGACCGCTTGTCGGACTATCACCTTGAAAGGAATCACCAGTTGGGGCGTCTGGGTTGGAGCCGTATGGTCTGTATACCCATCTAGAGAGATCAACATAATCGTGAAAATGAGTCTTTTGAGACAGCTGTTCCAGCCAAAGTGTAATGTCTGCCCAGAAGAAAATGATGAGTCTGTTAGCCACAGGATTCGCACAGAGCTGAGGTGGAGCCATCAGGTACTTCTGGTAACAGTACAGGGTATGTTGTGAAACATATCTGCATCGTTGTTACATGTTGTGATAGACATGCTGGAGGTCAGGATTGAAAGTATAATGGCAGCAGCAGATACGTATCCTTGCAGTTGTCGTTCTTTCCGATGAAGAAGGATGAAAGGCTGCCTTGGCCGTGTCGGAACCGGAGGATAAGTGAGAGGTCCGCGGATCGACGAACGGTGGGTGCAGAGGAGTTGGCAGTGGGACTTTTGGAAAGCGCAAGTCAGCAGACCTGGAAGTGACCAAAAGAATTGTATGTCTTCTTTCTTCTTTCTGCTTTCTTGTCCATTTCAACTTTCCATTTGGTTTTCGCCCCTAATGGTTTTGCTGACTACTCTTCCAACTTAGCCCTTGCCTTTCCTGCCAATATTCCTATCAGGATTAGTCTCTCGATAAATATTTGACCTGAAGAATTAAATGTGTACATTGAACATCAATCACAACGGAAAGGTAAGTAGGAATACAATCTAAAGCTATGATCTGTTGTAGAAGTTGTCACTCGTCTTACCGCTACATTGCATGAAGAAGCTTGTGGGGAAAGTAACCAGAGTCAAGCAAGTAAATGGAACATGAATTAGTACACTCGGCAGGTAATGATGAGCCCAGAATGATCTCAGTGGCTATTACTGGAGTAATGTATAGCCCTGAGTGGCAAGGTACATTCTAGCATTCTAGCATCTACTTATGTCATACATTCACACACAGGGTTTAGTAGGTACAAAGTACGCCCCAGAAAAAGATTGCTGCCTGAGGATAAAACAGGCATGCAGGCTGCAGCCAGAAAACAAACGAGTTCTCACCCATAATGCCATTCTCCTCCTCCAACCTACCTTCTTTCCGGGTCCTCTACAATGGCATCCCACTCACAGGATCTTTAGATCGCATGCAGAGGTTCCTGCCCTATCCGGAGTCTAACTTGATGATCGCTTGACTTCTCCCAGGAAGGTGGGTGACAAGTGTGAAGCATGTTGCATGCATATGCCGCACATATGCGCTACGGCAATACCATCACTTGCCCTGGGGCCTGGGATCTAGCCGGAGCTAGCCCTTCCATGTGAACATACCGGTTATTCTGATATCACTGCCGCCTGGCCTGCTGGATGGATGATAGGTACGTTATTGAGTTATGCAGAGGTGTAGGCAAACGGAGAGACTCGTGGATGGACTGGAGCCACTTGGCTATGTATATATATTTTACTTTTTCCCCTTATTGTTGCTTTTTTTCTGTGCAGGGTAATAGTACTTTTACTGAGTTCCCTGACTGTACACTTACTATACATACATTCAATAAGTACAGATGTAAGTATGCACATCCTTACGTACATGAGAATACCAGCTAGGCGACGCAGGGCCAGCAGTTCGAAAGTACGGAGGGCACAGAGTGGATACCTTCCGATGCGCAGATTTGCTGCCTGCGTACTCCGTGGTTGGGATCTGGACCCGTAACCTATGGAGGTAAAAACAGTGTCAAGAGAAAATTCGAACAATTTCAAATCCACGGTAAAAGAAGATAGATAACATTGATCAGTACAGAACGAGATAAATCCCACTAGGATAACCGTTGAAAATTAGCTGGGAGACGGCTACAGCGGCACTGAAAAAAGGCGAATCATATATTTGGAGACTGACAGTCCAGGAGGAAGCAAATATGAGGCAAAGGAGGGTGGGGTGGTAGGAAGGAAGGCTTGGGAAGGAGAAAAATGAACTACGAAAAAAAAATGAAAATTTATGGAGGAAAAAGCAATGAGGAGACAATACCATTCACTGCAGGTTCTGTGGCGATCGAAAAAGGGCTTTGTTATTGCTAGGATCGAATGGCGTCGTGATTGATAAGTTCTCAAAATAATAATCCATCTTCACCTTCCTCCTTGGGTAAGACACACTTCCTTCGCAGGATTGTGAAGGAAGGCAGGTCAGATGGCCGAGGATGCCGTGTTCGCAACCTTCTACTCCCCTTGGTTCGAAATCCAACATTCGAGAATTCAGACCGAAGCCACCTTATTCTTCCAAAACCATCCTTTTCCGACGGCTTGCCTCGAAATTCGTCCCTCCCCCATGGTCTAAACTGATAACCGTCAATAGCACGCAACCAGGAACCACTCCTCTGGGAAAAGCCCCCTCTCCTCTCCCCCGACTAAAACATGAGCTAACGCACGAACTAATGCAGCTTCTCTCACACTTCGTCCCCATTTCCAATTCCGCCTGCGTCCCCGTGGTCTTCCCCGGCCTAGTGTCTTTTAGTACCACAGAGCGGTGCCGGGTTAGGCCATAATTTAGCCCAGGGCAGGAATAAAGAAAATAAATGAACATCAACAGTCGCCGGGATTCGCTACCGTGGCAGAGGAGGTGACTACTTAGGGACCAATTGAATCCACAAGGATAAAATTATGTCTTTCATTACCAGGGCAAACAATGAACGAAAAGAGGCACACAAATGAGAAGGCGGAGAATGGTTCCGATCCCGACCGCTGGACTGACTGGCGTCTGCTATCAGTCTCATCGTCCCATGCCATGCCTGGTCCCGTCAAGCCGCCACGATGGATGAATCAAATGAGGACGGAACACCTCGTCTCCACTTCCCGCACATATTAATCAGGTAACGTGTGTACCTCAATCTACCAAAGAGAGAAGAGCTAGATAGCAGGTAGCTACTAGCTTTACCGCCAACCTTCCACTAAATCGCATGTAGTTTCGCACGAATTGGCTCACCATCTGAAGACCAAGTTGGCCTGACCCGCAGTTGGCTAGAAGAGGCTTCCAGAACCGATGTGCCGCCCGCATAACCAGAACATTTACCCTATACCGACACGGTGGACATCACCCTTACTCCGCGGCAATACCATCATCGTCCGTCTTTTTCATGACCTAATGACGGGCAGTAGCTATGATTTGTTCAATAATGATAAGGGAGATACGAATGCGATCGAATCTTGTTTGCCGTGGCTAGCGAGGTTACCGCCCGTCCGTGGGGTTTCAGAGCGAACCATCCAGCGTGTGAAATACTCTAGTGACTAACGGAGGCATTGACTACTCCGTAGCAGGGGGGAATCCCAATTCAGCTGGGTGCGCCAGCTAGACGAAGCAACAGTCCCTTTGAGGTAGTACAGAGGGGGGGCCCGCCCACTGAAAACGAAGGAAGGGCCACCAATTTTCCTGCTGCTAGCCAATGGCGGTCTTTGGATCGGCTAGATCGCAGAGAAATTTCCCAAGCTCACTGCAGGTAATTCGCTACTTTCTGCAGAAGCATGGAGCTCACCGATCCTTACCGACATATGTACTTGACAGATCTACAGACTCTCTTTTCCTACTTTACTCTATTTTCTGTTCCTTTGCCTTATCCCAATGGTCATTATTATCTTATTTTCTTATTGTCTTCGGTTTTTTGCCTGACTTCTCCTGCGGTCCCACTTCTCAAATTCAAAAGTACAAGCATCGTGTCTCAATCTCATGCATGCAGCAGAGATCAGAGATCCGTCCCAACCAATACCCTCTAAACCCCAAAGTATAGGCAATGTTACCATAGATGGTACGACGGTCGTGAAATGGTCGAAAGACAAAGCGAAGCAAGTGGGAGCCACCTGACAGTCAAGGACGCGGCAATCCGGACTAGCTCGGCCACCAATAGTTTCAAAATTTAGTGGCCTGGTACCCATGATGCAAGCTTCGGAGACTCTGTTATATCCCACCAATCCAGCCCGTACGCCCGTCTATAATAGTAGTTGGCTTCCGCCTGCAGCACCCAAGAGTTCATACTGGGTTACCCTAGCATTTGAGCTTCACAGCTGGAAGGGAGAGGATGCTAACTGCACTCGTTGCATATGGTTGGGCTGTGTTGCAGCCTGCAAGTAGATATCTCCTTGATCCGGTGACTTTTAACATCATATACAGTCCGAGAACATTCTTCGAGACCAAGAAGCTCTACATCGAAGCAGTCACAATGCAATGTAGAGTCTATGAGTATGCTGCTGATGATTCAAGGTAGGCAAGATACCTTTATGTCCCCATGAAGTTTGCGGGATATACAGCAAGCACCATCTATTGCACATTTGCTTCTAAGGTGTTTACAAAGCGATTGATGCCCGATGACGTAGCTGAAACACCACAGTTTCCCTTTGGCCTTTGGGCCGACCTCGCTGGACACCAAAGTCCGAATGAAAACACAAAGCATCCTCCGTGGACCACTTAGATGACAGTAAGATGATGACGAGCCAGTCTCTCCGATGATCTGTCTTCTCTGTTGCCTGCGTGCAACGAAAAATGATCCTTGCAGCCCACAGACCCAGTTTTTAAAGACTTTGCTAAGCCACCAGGAAGGACCCATCGAATTGAGACAAACGAGGTCACCAAACACGCCTATCAAGACACCCTGTGATAAGAAAGTGTTGACCTCGAGGTAAGGAAGAACCGGAGACAGAATCCCCGAGGTGTACTGAAGGATGACAACCAGAAAATTAGAAAGGTGAGAAGCAACGGTGATCAGCAGATGACATGGGAACGACGACGGTCACCCGTCTGTCATCCACATTTGGGGGGGGGGGGAAGGAAGGCAAAAGCATGTTGCCCGCATGCATGCAAGACATCGTGATTTGGGCGTCCTGAGTGGGAGAAGCGAGGCCATCCGCCCCATCTGCCGATGCGAACTAGACGAGGGCCTTGTTTTAGCTTCTTAGGAGGAATTGGCACGGCAGCTACTCTGGGGCTAAGGCATCTAGTCTTAGGTAGATAGGCAGGAAAGACCCGTCCGGATAAGCGTCGCCTGGAGGGTGAACGAGGGTCTAAAACAGCCGGCAACACAAAGCCACGACATGGTTTCATTCAGAGTTAGAGCTAGCCAGATGTTTACTTTTCTCTTTTCTCTACCTTTTTTTTTTTTTTTCTTTTTTCTTTTTTTCTTTTCCGGTTTTTCAGATTTTACTTTTGTGTTGTAGCTGTCTTTCGTCGAAAACATTTCTTTTCTTTTTTCTTTCTTTCGCTACTTTCGGTCAAGACTCCGTCCATTCTGGCTGTTTTTTTCACCTTGGGGGTGGATGTATTCCCTAACCGGTACAAGTCCACTTTGTTCGACCCAGCCATGTCACTCGTGCAACAAACTATCTCGTCAGTGACGATCATTCAACTTAGCTAACATGATATAGTTGAGGCTGTTGGGGCTGCGAGCGACACCCGAAGTCTATCAGTATCGAGATGTGGATTGGCAAGTGAAATCCGTGGAGACGAAATGCGAAGCACCAAAACCTTGAGCAGTGATTAGTTTTGAGATCGTCATAAGGCAGGAATGGAGGTGAAATCCTTCCGAGAAAAACCGGTGACTTAGTCATACTCTTTTGAGTGGCATGATTTCACGCTTAGAGGCTCTGTATAGACTACTCCAGTCTAGTAAATTGTAGCTATGGAGTCGATGGTTGAATAGTACTATAGCTCTGATAGTGAGTTGATGGCGCTTAAAGGCGGTAAGTGCACTCGGGAAGTTGAATGAGTGAGTGCTTTTAGTATGGCGTAAAGTAACGGAAGAAAGATACCTACAGTATACCTCACGGGTACCGTAAGGAACCCGACACAGCCTGATCTCCGGCTGAATCGGTCGGTATCGGTAAAGTACCAAGCAGGTATTTTCAGGGCCTCCACTGATCCATAGTGCTGGCGCGCCCAGTTTAAGCGCTCCGGTTCACCTGCACCTTTTCCCCAGCCCCAAGGCCGGTGTTAGTTGCCTCTAGTGACCTCACTAGCTCGTTGTTAGTGGGTTACGCTTGTTGGCCAGGTAGTTAGTTAGTTAGTTAGTTAGCAGTTTTTACTGACATACCTGGAATTCTGTCTGTCTGTCTGTCTGCCTAGTAAATTAATGCACGCTTCGCTCGGCCAGCCAGCTGGGGCTGTGGAAGGATCCCGTGGGATCCCTATCCACTACCCAGAGAAAACTAATAGCTCCATTCCGGAGGCGGCGCGCTCTCTCGTAGATTTCCTGCTTCGGCAAGTAAAGGAAAGTTCAATCTCCAAGATGGCCAACTCACTTGGGAAGTGGTGGGTGGGTGAGTGTGTGTAAATGGTTTGTCTACAAGTAGTAGTCTAGGTATGGAGTCCCCATCCCTATAGCACCTCCCCAATTTTTTTTGATAGCGCAGTAAGCTAACTGTTATACTTTTTGAGAGATTATTTTTTCCCCATTTTAAATCATTTCCACGTTCGTCAGCGATTATTCTGGACAAGATGATGGATGATGATGATGATCCACTACTACTGAGCAAAATAGTAGTAAGTAGTAGAGACCCTTTCCTCTTCATGACTAGTTTACCTCCTACCCAACAACTATATTGGGAACAGCTTCCCAGCCCAGCAGCTCCAGTGCAGTGAGATTCCGTCACCCCCGAGTCTCTTCTCATTCACGGCGTTGACTTGCCTCCACTAGCCCCTCTCTTCATCTTTTCTCTCTTCTTATTACTACTTCAGTTGGTACTTTTGGCCACCGGGTATCATCGTCCAGGTCCTACTACCTAATCTAAAGTATGCAATCTGCATGTATGTCCGTATCACCCTGCTAAGTACGAGTCAGGTCCGAGGTTCGAACTTCTCAACAAGTACGTATTTTTGGGTACTAAGACGGCAAGTAGATTAGGTGCTTCGATGGTAGGCGCGATAGATCAATAATAATACAGTCAAAATATTAATAATAACAAGGATTATATAATTATTATTATGATCATGAGAATGGGCTGCAGGATAGGTAGTAGAGCCCTTCTGCCAACCAGGCCTGGGTTAAGCCAGGCTGTCGGGGGGCGGAAGGGGAGGGAAACAAGAGTCTCCACGTATGTATGACTGAGATGTATGTATGTCAAATGTAAGTACCTCTGACCGGAAGGAGGTTATGGCGAGGTACTCGGTATGTAAGTATGTATGTAAGCTGTATGTATGTATGTATGTATGTAAGAAGGCACACACCCATGTCGGTATGGATACACCTGCCACTGGAAGTTGACCTCAAAACTCTCTTTTTCTACTTTAGTTTATACACTTTGCCATCTTGCTTGCTTGCTTGCCTTCTTCCCCCTAAGCATGCCGGTCGTGCTGTGTACTCTCTTGTTTCTTGTTCCTCTTACTCGGAGTTGGTAACTAGTCTTCCTTTTTTAGAATTTTCTCAAATTTTTGTTTTTCCCTTCTTTTCTTTCTCATTATCTCTCACTGTTGTGACATGCGCGATCCGCCCAATGCAAGTCGGCTTCGGGTCCTTGTCTTAGTTGTCTCCTCTTCCCACGTCTCTGGGTTCAACTCATGGGGTCCCACCCACTCTTGTTTTTTGTCGCCCCCGCCCATCTCATCCCAGCAATCAGTTTTTTTTTCTTTTTGATCGATTAGGATTTTTATTTTATTTTTTTCTTCTTTTCTTATTTCTGTTTTATTTTTTTATTCCTTTTTTTTCTATTATTATTATTCTGATTTCCGATTAATCCCATCTTTATTTTATTTTATTCTCACTGTCGTTTCGTTTCACACCGCCGAATGATGCTGTCAACAACGGTTCGAGGTTACTTTACGATCGTCTCTGCTCCTACGGGAAAGCCGTCCGCGAGCAATAATAATAATAAACCATGCCTAGAGAAAATAATCAGAATAACTAATCCTCATCATAAATCATCATCGTTCCTGGACAGTCTGGCTTGACTTCTTCCTTTCTTGTCTGTTCTTCCAACTGTCACCCCCCTGTCCCTGCTGGCCCTCCATTCTATCCATCTTCCTCTTCTTCTCTTCCTCTTTGCTCTCTCCCATTCTCCGTATTTATTCATTTATCTTTATAGATAATTTGTATTTCTTTCATCCTCTGCTGCCCTTTACCTCCTTCTAAAAAAAACATCATCTTTCTTCTTGTCGGTGCGATCTGCACGGTTGTTAATCTGCCATACTACCTACGACTACTACATCCGGTATACTGCTGGTCACTATCGTGTAGTACTCACTTCTTTCTTCCTCTGTCTTTTCTGCAACCAACAATACCCTCCTAGTCGGGAACAAGCAGCACCACCGGGTGTATGATATCGAGGTTTCACTTCTTCCCTTGAAGCAACCGGGTTTCTCCCACCTGGTCCTCCTTTTGTCCCTTTATTTTAATCTCTTGTGGTTCCGTGATTTTCCTTTCACCGTGGCTACCCTCGGGATCAGTGTGTTGGCGAGTCTTCCATACTCCCACCCGGTTCATTCCTCGCAACAATATCATTCGCTGTCAGGCTATCATCTTGCCCAACCCGCCGGCTCCCTCTCTCAGGCAGCTCTTCACGAGTCTCCAGCTCATCTGGAGAGAGAGGGGGCCCAGCAATGCCCTAGGTTGCTCCATCGATCTATCGAAAGAGAATCGGAGCATATGTCGTCCACCTTGACTGGCCCTTCCCCAGGCGATGCACATCCGGCCGAGGATCACAGTACGTTTGGCAGAAAGCGGCCTCGCTCAGACGATGACTCTACATCTTCCGATGGGCCGGACCCTGTGCGTCCCCGGCCTCTTTCCTGGCAACCATCAGCTCCTGTGGAACCTTCCGTGAAATCTACTCAGCTTCGTTCCATCGGCGTTGAGTCGATCTTGAACCCACCGTCAAAAGCAGCAGTCGCTGCGGCCGAACCCGGTCGCGAAGCATTAGGGTCCCAGGTGCCGACTACTTCATCGTCACCATCCCACGCACGACTGCCCTCCTCCCCATCAGTCCATCTTCCCTCTCCTTCCGTTCACCCAGCAAAACGTCTCTCTGCGTCTCCCGCTATGAAGCATCATCAGGCCATCGCCCCAGCTTCTCCTTCTGCGCGGTTTGTTTCAACGGGAGGCGGTTACGCCCAGAGACTGGGTGTTTCACAGTCTCCTCTGGCTCACCCATCTCGTCTAGCCTCTTATTCAGCAGCTCCTGGCTCTCCCTTATCCGTTGATCCATATCCTGGGCAGTCAGTTTCGACATCTACGCATCCTGCACCGGCTCCAATCTCCATGCATTCGACTCCAACTTTCCACAGCCGTCGGACAAGCGCCAACCCCACGCCTGCTCCAAGCTCCCAGGAAACAAGCCCTACAACCCCCGTTTCTGCTTACAGTCAGCTTGGGCGGTCATCTCCAGCAGTGTCTGCTGCGCCAATGCAGCAAACTACACCCTCGTTTCTCAATGCATCCGCGTACGGATCCAGCGAGCCCGCCGCTCGCTTGCCTTCAGTCATGGCAGGACCAAGGGCCACAGGGGAAGAAGCGACTGCTGCGGGAGCCCAACCAGAGAATCCCCCCTACCCTGGCATGATTCCTTGCATACTAGATCTGAAATCAGGGTCCTCTAGCCAGGCAGAGAAACGGAAGGCGAACAGCGATGCATCGAGGAGGTTCCGAAATCGGAAGAGAAACGAGATGCAGCTGGAGCAAAAGATTGCTGGGCAGCTGGAGGAGATCCAGAAGAAGACTGAAGAGCTGAAGAGGCGGGACGATCAAATCCGATCTCTGATGCAGGAACGGGATTTCTATCGCTCTGAGAGGGATTTCTTCCGTGAACACGTCTCCCGCTTGGTGCCTACAGGTCAGCTTCCGGCCAGGCCAGCATCCCCGCTTACCCTACGACCGCCTTTCGAGTCCACCGCCTCTGAGCGCGAGGCCACATGGCATGCCTCGGAGGCCAGAAAGATGGTCGAGAACACTTCTGGAAGTGGGAAGCTGGCCCCAGCGCCATCTCACCTGATGGCCGGTTCGTCAACCAGGCCGCCCGTGACGTGGTCGGCCACTCCTACTTCGTATCCGGCAGCCCACGTTGAGCGAGGTATGCTGCCCGACGACCAGCAAGCAAGATCATTGCCCCAGTTCCCGGGACAATGGGCGCGAAGCTCTTGAAGAGATGAATAGCAAACGTGAACATCGGACGCCTAATGTGGCTTTGACATCTCGAGTATCGGATTAATCTACAATACTTCTGGCGGCTCGCAGGGAGGGTTACTAATGCCAGCGGGACACGCATTCTCGAGATATCTTCATTTCTCATTTTCCCTTTTTTGTCATGTAATCGACCTCCGCATGCCCTTGCGCATTGAGGACTGAGAGCCATAAAAGTTCCTAAAAGGCTTGTTTTCTTTCCATATCCTCCGGAGGCTAAGTCATCTTAAGCATTGGGAAAAGCTCTCTGCGCACGATTCGTGTGATCAGCATATGAAATAGGTGTATGGATGGGTGGTATTTTGAATGGTGGCTTTGTCGTTGCCTCTTGTTTGTCTTTCCATGATCGGGTATTATCATGCAACTTGTCTATCTTATACATTTATCGTACACATTTACTCAGTTATGTCTCTCCTGGTTGTTTTCCATTGTTGATTAAGATGTTGGGTGGTGTTGGGTTTCTCTGCTTCGCTTTGCCATGAGTTAAACGGCCTGCACGGTGGACTTTTGAAGATACTCCTTGCTGCATGCAGCACTGTCCGCAAATAAATTGCTTTGAATAATTTTTGCTTCTTCTTCTCATATTGGACGATAGACGCTGCCATTATCTGACTTTTAATGAGCGAGGGCGATGTTTGACATTCGGCGTTCTGTTCTTATGATTTCCCCACGTCCTTTCGGGCTTTCGGCACAGCATATTAGATTGTATAGCATAAACAGGAACAAATTGATGACACATGCGTCCGAGAATCTTCAGCCGTGGAAGCATTCATGTAGATCTTTGCTAAGAGAAATGATGGCGGCCTAGGGCATCCAGGCACCTTTTCCCAACGGGGAACTTCCGTCGTCCACGTGCCCTGGTTCAGCCAATCAAAGCGTCCCACGGCAATGCTGGCTCAACGATCAACTTGAATGCAATAAATGAAGATGGAACTAACACCACCTGCTGCCTTTCTCTCGAGAAAGCTCCTCCACTTCTCACACTAGATATATCCGTCCCTTGTCGACTTCCCGTCCCATTCGGCCTCGTCCGCTGAAGATCCATCCCACCATTGCACGTGGGCCACCATTGTGAGCTTCTAACCTGAACTGGTAGAGCATCACACACCATGCCAAGGTGGGATGAAGGGGTTATATGAAGACCGTCCGGTCCGGCGCGATGGCCGTAGCTGCCAATCGCTGCTGTGCAAGAAATTCCTGCTCATAGGCATCATGGGCGTCTCTGCTGTTCTACTTCCTCTGTATCTCCTGTCTGGGTATGCTAAGCACCTCGATCAAAGTCTAATAAGGACCCTCTTTTCCGAGGGCCCCTGAAGCTCGGACTGTGTGGGACTATTGATCGCTGACAATCTGTGCAGAGTCACCTCCGGACTGGCAGTCCCCGCCTCGAGAAATCAATCCACTTGCGATACGGTCGATCAGGGGTATCAATGCTTCTCCGAGACTTCGCATCTTTGGGGTCAATACGCGCCGTTCTTCTCTCTGGCCAACGAATCGGCCATCTCCCCTGATGTGCCCGCCGGATGCAGAGTCACTTTCGCTCAGGTTCTCTCCCGTCATGGAGCGCGGTATCCGACCGACTCTAAGGGCAAGAAATACTCCGCTCTCATTGAGGAGATCCAGCAGAACGCGACCACCTTTGATGGAAAATATGCCTTCCTGAAGACATACAACTACAGCTTGGGTGCAGATGACCTGACTCCTTTCGGAGAAGAGGAGCTAGTCAACTCCGGCATCAAGTTCTACCAGCGCTACGAATCGCTCACAAGGAACATCATTCCATTCATCCGATCCTCTGGCTCCAGCCGCGTGATCGCCTCCGGCAAGAAATTCATCGAGGGCTTCCAGAGCACCAAGCTGAAGGATCCTCATGCCCAGCCCGACCAATCGTCGCCCAAGATCGACGTGGTCATTTCCGAGGCCAGCTCATCCAACAACACTCTCGACCCAGGCACCTGCACTGTCTTCGAAGACAGCGAATTGGCCGATACCGTCGAAGCCAATTTCACCGCCACGTTCGTCCCCTCCATTCGTCAACGTCTGGAGAACGACCTGTCTGGCGTGTCTCTCACAGACAAAGAGGTGACCTACCTCATGGACATGTGCTCCTTCGACACCATCTCCACCAGCACCGTCGACACCAAGCTGTCCCCCTTCTGTGACCTGTTCACCCATGACGAATGGATCAACTACGACTACCTCCAGTCCCTGAACAAATACTACGGCCATGGCGCGGGTAACCCGCTCGGCCCGACCCAGGGCGTCGGCTACGCTAACGAGCTCATCGCCCGTCTCACCCACTCGCCTGTCCACGATGACACCAGCTCCAACCACACATTGGACTCGAACCCGGCTACCTTCCCGCTCAACTCTACTCTCTACGCGGACTTTTCCCACGATAACGGCATCATCTCTATTCTCTTTGCTTTGGGTCTGTACAACGGCACCAAGCCGCTGTCTACCACGACCGCGGAGAATATCACCCAGACAGATGGATTCTCGTCTGCTTGGACGGTTCCGTTTGCTTCGCGTCTGTACGTCGAGATGATGCAGTGTCAGGCCGAGCAGGAGCCGCTGGTCCGTGTCTTGGTTAATGATCGCGTTGTCCCGCTGCATGGGTGTCCGGTTGATTCTCTGGGTAGATGTACCCGGGATAGCTTTGTGAAGGGGTTGAGCTTTGCTAGATCTGGGGGTGATTGGGCGGAGTGTTTTGCTTAGATGAAACTACCCTGATAGATGGTATGTATCAATCAGAGTACATATCATTACTTCATGTGTATATTGAAGATGTACATATCGAAAAATATCGATGATAACTACCTCGGTAGATATGCAGATCCTTCTATTCCTCATCCCACAACCAGTCATCACTCCTATCAACAATCACACTCAACGCATAACGTACAGACGGACAAACGAACAAATAATATTATACACTCCTCCCCAATGCAATAACAACCGCAATTCATACCTCATATAAATACAATAGCCATACACTCAACCCATCTCCATCCCATCCCACCAATCAAATCAAAGCCTACTTACTTCTCCCCCTCCCCTTCCCCCTTCCCAGAACCCAACCCCGCAGGAGTAATAGTAGAAGTAGACGACCTCTCCACCAACCTCTTCGGCCTCTTATCCCCATACGCTACAAACACACCAAATAGTCAGCAAGCACACAGATAATAATCAAACCAAAAGTAATTAATCAAGAAGAAGAAGAAGAAGAAGAAGAAGAAGAAGAAGAAGGAATATACATACTCCTCTCATACAAACTCCAAGACGTATACATCAAGATGGGTAATCCCACCATTACTGATATCCATCTATGAACCCATCGCCATTCCATGTTAGTAAACTAAACTTCCTAAGAGAGGATGATTTCCTCTATAGCACTCGTAATGTAATCAATGATAAGCAGGGTGGAGGGGTGGGTGATGACATACCGTCTCGCAGCAAGTTTATATTCTTTCGTTTGACGGATATCTTTCACTGCTCCCGCTGGACGTTGGCCACGGGGTGGCATTGGTTGGCGGTGATGAGGATCCATGATCACTCTTGGTTTGGGGGGTGGTTGTTGTTGTTGTTGTTGTTGGGAGGGCATGTTTTCTTTTCTTCACTTGGGGATTATGATTTGGAATGGAATTAGTTTGGTTGAGTGAGTGAGTGGGTGGGTGATGTTGAATGAGTGATTATTGGGAATGAAGTAGAATTGGATATGAATGATTGATGGGATGAATGGATGGATGGATGGAGGCGGAAAAGTCAGGTGGTTTGAGGTTCGGATTATTGACTTTATGCCTAAGGCATCACTATCCATCTATCTTATTCTATACCAATCTACGACAGCTAAGTTGACTGATGTCACAACAGTGCACAATAAGTATGTACCCATTTCATGTGTAGTATTTTTAAATTAACCCGCTGTGCTATTTGCCGTAGCTTTCCACCCAATTTCCAAGTTCGAAGAATTAAAACTCATCCTACAGTACATAATAGAAGTAAAAAGAGAAGATAAAAACAAGATAATACAACCAGTCCAGGTCCATTCTAGATCTCGAATGACCACCAAATAAGATAGCAACAAGCAATCAAGCAAAGCATAAGTCTAAACGAACGCCAATAACTTCATCGCCTGCCTTTGAACCTGAACGCTATGCACGAATGGCTCGAAATGATTCCCTTAACTCCGTAGTACTGAGAGTGAGAGGAAAAGAAAAAAAAGAGACAAAGAAGCTGACCATGGGAGAGAAACATGATCAGTCGGAAATGGATCTGCGGGCTGAGATAGATATGACTTGCCTCGCAGATCCGGTGACAAGGTAAGAGAATTGAGAGATGTAATCAGCCACTGTAACTTCATCAAGCTTCGAACCACATTCAACGGTCGGGTCTGCGGGTTGATATTCAAGTTGCGATGCCACGCAGACCCAAAAAGAGTGAGAGTTATGAGATATTTGAACCACTGTGACTTCATCAAGCATCAAAACACACTCCATGGTCAATCGGTTCGGGTCTGCGGGTTGATATGCCAGGTTCGATGCCACGCAGACCTGAACCGATTGAGAAATATGAAAAGTTGGACAGCCACTTTATCTTCATCAAGCCTTGAATCACCCAACGGTCAGTCTGTTCGGAATCTGCGGGTTGATGTAGAAATGAGGCGAGTTCCTCGCAGATCCGAAGACAAGATAAGAGAATCAACACCAATGACCACATTGACTTCATCGAGCATTGAATCACTCAATGGTCAGTCTGTTCGGGTCTGCGGGTTGATATGCGAGTTGAGATGCCTCGCAGAACGCGAACATGCAATGTATATAGACGAGTGTAGACTGACCATTGAGAACCGAGATAAACAATCACTTCAACTTCATCAAAGCCTTAAAATAATTCAATGGCCAGTCTATTCGCGGTCTGCGGGCTGATACTCAAGTTGCGATGCCACGCAGACCGCAAACATTGATCGAGAGACGAGAAAAACAACCACTTTAACTTCACCATAAGCCTTTCAATCAGTCAATGGCCAGTCTGTTCGCGGTCTGCGGGCTGATATGCGAGTTGAGGTGCCTCGCAGACCGCGAACATGCGATGTATTTTCTTAGTTAGACGAGTGACTGGCCATCGAGAAACGAGAGAAACAACCACTTTAACTTCATGAAAGCCTTGAACTACTCGATGACCAGGGTGTTGGCGGTCTGCGGGCTGATATTCGAGTTGAGATGCCACGCAGACCGCCAACATGCGATGTATCATATGAGTTAGACGAGTGACTGGCCATTGAGGAACGAGAGAAACAACCACACTTCATGAGAGCCTTAAACTATTCAATGACCAGTCCGTTCACGGTCTGCGGGTTGGTATGCGAGTTGAGGTGCCTCGCAGACCGCGAACATGCGATGTTTTTCGATGGACGACTGAAGCCTGACGATTGAGAATTATCTCAGTTGGCTTGGCCATTCGGCTGGCCGTTGGGTTTAGTATTAGGATCGTCAGGTTTGTCCGATGGAACGTTCCGTTTGCGTGCGTTAGCGCGACGAGCCCTCTCCTCGGCGTGATTCTGAAATTCTGCAATCAGGGCAGCCGCAGCACGGCGACGGGGACGTCCTCCAGGAGCTGTGTTGAAGTTTCGGGGTGGCGGTCCAGGAGGGGGAGCTACATTAAAAGCCTCATAGATGTCTTTTGGTGGTTCGGGGGGGCCCATCGCAAGATCTTCTGGAGTCGTGCGTCTGATCATCTCTTGAGTGTAATTGCGACGCAGACCGAGCTTCAGGATTTTGGAAGGGCTAGATTGCTCCTGCTGACTCTTCCCCTCAGCGGGCTTCGTTTCGGCAGGCTTCATATCGGCGGGCTGATCTTCCATCTCAGAATGGGATCGCTTTCTGGTCGCTGCACCCGCTCCTCCCTTCAAGGTCAGCTTGATGCGCAGCGTCTTGGGCGGCTCAGCGGGTGGAGTTGGTTCCGGCTCTGGTTCCCTACGGCGTCGCTTGGGCCCTTGAGTGGTTTCTGAGGCTTCGCCGCCGCGGCGCCGTTTGCGAGTCGGCTCCTTGGTCTCTTTGGCCTCTTTCACTTCACCTGGACCATCTTTCGGGGCGGTTTCATCGTGCTGAGCGATCAAGGTCTGGATGTAGGCAGCCGGCATCATTCGATCGACGGCAATTCCTCTCTTGCGGGCCTCCTCCCGAGCCTTGATGGTCGCCTTGACCTCGTCCACGTTTTCGAAGAAAAATGGCATCTTGTTATCCTGGGGCAAGTTGCGCTCTCCCATGCGTGGGGGATATCCGAAGATGCGGTCCTTCTCGAACTGTTCATGAGACTTCAGGCGAACCGGAGGCTGGGGGAGCAATTTGTCTCCGTAGGTGTTGTTAGGGCGGAACCAAGAATAGCCTTCGCCTACAACGACAAGCTCTTCGCCAAATTTATTTTTTTGGCCTGTAAAAACGAACCCATCCTCGTCAGTCCACCGGTGCGTCTCGGACGTAGAGATTGGCTTACTTGATCCCTCAACGCCGATCTCTGCCTGGGGCTGCGCTTCGGATGCGGCCTCGGTCACGGGCTCCGCCTCGGACTGTACCGCTGGAGTTTCGGTCTTCTTCTCCTGCTTCTCCAGGTACTCCTTGCGTAACTCTTCGACCCAGCCCTCGGCTTCCGATGACTGCTCAAATTCTGGAGCAACAGCTGCCGCGGCCAGGTCAAGAAGGCGGTTTGCTAAAACTGCCCATTTTCCATCGACACCTGCCTTCGACGCCTGAGCAATACCAGCTGTTTTCGCATTGGCCTGTTTGTTGGCACGCGTCTTCTTGACTGCTGCCTTGCCCTTTACTTCCTTGAGAGCAGACTCTGGCTTGGATGACGGTGCACGGTTTCTGCGGAAGCGCCGTTCGGATTCCAAGGATTCCATAGCTTTAATGGTAGGCTTTCTGGTTCTGCCAGAAGTGCGCGCAGCTGACGTAGTGGTTGAGTAGCTGGCAGTTGGGGATCCTGGGCCCTCATTGGAGCCATCAAGACCAAATTTGTTTCCATACATATCAGCATGATATTCAAAAGGAAAACTTTCGCCGTACGGAGTACTGCGTTCGATTCCGGGGGTATCCAAGTCGTATCCAGACATGGTGTCGAATTCAGCCTTGCTGTCAAGAGCAGGGGTACTTTCAATGCTGTCAGCAACCTCGCGGCCAAAGGGCGTCTTTAGGACAGAAGGTGTTTCAAGAGAAGCGTCATCCACGGCCTGGCTTGCGGCGTTGATTGCAGACTTTCGAGTAGATCGCTGGGGTCGCGAACTGGTTCGAGTAGCAACCTGTGAATTGACAGCCTTGTGACTGCCTGAATTCACTGCAGAGACGGGAGTAGACTGCACTGATTTGGAATTCTGAGTCGCAGCCATTGCTCTGGACTTGCGTTCGGCACGACGAGATCTGGCAGTCGTGGTACGAGGAGTAGAGCGAGGCTGCGTAGCAGGTGTTGCAAGCTTGGTGCTAGCCTCCTGGGCTTCAGCAGCTTCAGCAGTGGTGGCAGACGCAGCAATATTAGCGGCAGCTTTATTGGCTTTGCCGCTCTGAGCGTTGGGAGTAGAAGTGAGAGAAGAGGTAGAGTCCACGGAAGAAGTCTTCTCGCTGTTCTCAAAGCCGTTCAGCTTTGCTGGCATAGACTTACGCGTCTTGCGGCTATTGGAAGCGGAAGAGTTCATGGCGGGAGAGGAGACGTGAGAAGTAGACATGGTGGGGTTCGTTGACGGGTTTTGAGTAACAAGAGACTTGCGTCGATCTTTGAGTGTTCTTGACAGAAAGTTATGCAACGTCGACTGTGACTGTTGCTTGGGATTGGAAGCAGGAGTTGCAGGTTGCACGGTCTCACCGTTGGCTAAGGCCGATTTCCTGCCGCGTTCTCTTTTCTTAGAGACGCTGTTGGATATCTGCGAGGGACCACCAGAACCTTGTTGATTCGGGGTTTGGGCAGATTCTTGATTCAAACCTGTCTTCTCGTCTACAGTGGCAGAACGCTGCGTCTTGCGACGTTTGGCAGATGGAAGCTGTTCGTCGAATGACGTGGTGACAGGTGTGGGGGGCAATGAGATAGAAGAGTGAGATAAGTTCGAAGGAAGAGCTTCTGGTTCACGTGTTGTTTTACGTGACGCACGAGACGAACTTCGACGTGTTTCTCTCTGGAGATCTGGTTAGAAATCGAAGAAAGAGACGTGAGGCAGAAAGATGCAGAAGACTTACGGGAGTCAAGTCGAGGGAGAGAGCAGCGGGAGACCCAAGTTCCCTCGCAACAGAAGCCCTACCAACCACTTCAGTGTTATTAGCTTCCATCGCAGTGAATAGCCTGATCCAGGTGAATCCCCAAGTCCCAAAACGGGATTCAGGTCTTTGTTCGGCTTACTTGTTCACTGTTTCTCAATCACTTCAATCCCTTCAGCAACCCCGAAATACGGCTTGTCCCGGCCGAGTCCTGTATAATACAACCACTGATACTTCGGAGGTAACGGACAGAATGGCAGGCGAACTACAGTGTCTATTCCTGTCGAAATGAAGGTATTCGATCGGAAGGGTAATGCGACGGGGATTTGGGGCTTGACGGGCCTGTGAGACGAGGCGAGAGTCAGTGAATGGAATGAGGGCCGATGGACGATTCGGAAAACGGAGGCAAGCAGGAGCGGCACCTCCTGGAAACCCAGAATACCTGGCATGAACCACCAACGGGGCACGAAGCAGTCCAACTATCTTCTCCACGTACCAATATCCAGCTATACTCGTTGTAATTGTAACCACAACCGCCCAGATCCAACTTGTCGTGATCGGAGACCAGGGTGGCCCGTCGGTGAAGCGGAGGCGAGGAGTCGGAACGTCAAGGCAAACTGCAGGCGCAGGGGGGCTCCCGGGGCTAGAGGAGAGGCATAAAAGACATGGCGCAAATGCAAAGGAGCGACTATTGAGCCGTTCGAGGATCTCCGGGATCGCAGCAGTGGCAGACAAACCCGATAGTCCGGACGAGGGAGCGAAGAAGAAATGTTTGGCAGCCCGAACTCCATCGAGATGCCGGGAAATTAGGGCTTGCACGGGCGGCGGGCGGTCACTGGACTGCCGCTTGCCCCAAAGCCGCGGGCGCTTATCTTAGCGCATCTTCCGCTTCGGCCTGTTCGTGTCGTTGCTCCAGCTTCCCATTCCTCTCGTTGTATCCCCGGTGTTTAGCCTGGTCGCTTTCTTCTATTCCATTCATTCTACTGCCTGGTCGCTGTGGTTTTGGTCTCTCGCTCATCATGCAGCTGTGGCACTCCGTTCTCCAGCTCTCCTTGCTGGCTTCTGCTGCTATCCCGACCGCGGCTGCCTCCGCATGGGGATTTACTGATGCCACCGTGTCAGTAAACACCAAAGGCGCTGGTGTCGGTGCGGGCGTAAAGGAGGTGTACGTTTCTTGTTTTCTACGTTGTTATCTTACTCATCTGGAACTTTTGAACTAATGGTATCTCTCAATTGACAGTATCCCCGATAACAAAGCTCTTACCAAGCCCGTCGCCCTGGGAGTCGCCGATACCCTGAAAGTTACCTTGACAGCTCAAGAAGGACGCACCGGAAAGCACGCACACCAAGTGTACCTCCTCCTCCAGGACCCTGAGACCGGATTGGACATTTCATACCCTTTTAACGTCAAGGACAATGGCAAGTCCAGGCTTGACCTGGTAGGTGGCCTGCACTACACGCAAAACCAGCTAGGGCACAGCTGATGTATACTTCAGACCCAGAAAGACCTTCCCATCCAATTCCTTTCCGCCTCCGAGCCTCTTGAGGCCCGATTCCTGATCGGATCCTTCGGCGAGTCGACCGCATACAATGCTGCTGCCTTCCAGCTGGATGTGACCCGTAGCGCCGATGAGCCCGTCCCGACCGTCGAGGTTTCGCGGTATGGAAAGCTTCCTGAAATCCACCACATCTTCAAGAGCGACCCTCAGAGCCCTCCCATCGTGATTACGCTGGCTTTTGTCGCCATGGTGCTCGCTACTCTGCCCGTTTTGGGTGGTGTGGTAAGTTTTACTCTATACTTTCTTTTCAAGACGTTTCTAACACTGCTACAGTGGCTCTTCCTCGGCGTCAACGTCAACCACCTGCCTACCGCCTTGAAGTCGGCTCCTATCCCTCACATTGTGTTCCTTGGCTCCCTCCTCTCCATCGAGGGTATCTTCTTCCTGTACTATAGTTCTTGGACTCTCTTCCAGATCCTCCCTGCTGTCGCAGTGGCCGGATCCGTCGCATTCGTCAGCGGTAGCCGCGCTCTGGGTGAAGTCCAGGGCAGACGGCTTGCCGGACTCAGGTAAATGCAGTACTGGACTACTGCTGCCTGAGAGAGTATTATTGAAGTAGTGTTCCTGTAGGGAACCAGGCTTGTGCAGACAAGCCTTACTGTATGAGTGTAGCAAAACAGACATGAATAGGACTAGCATCTACTATACGATATCATCATAACACACCTCTATAGAAAAACTACCTAGACAGTCAGGGGTATCCCACCTCCCAAACCACAATAACAACAGCAGCAACAATATCAAAAGAACAAGTAAATAATTCGTAATGGCTGACGTCACCCGCGCGGCTAGTCCATCATCCCAAACAGGCTAGTCCGCCCGATCCTCTGCAGAAGGCAATTGAATCCATGTAAAACCGATCATCACCACCACCGCAATTATTATGCTTCCAGAACATCAGTGCTAAACCCCAGCTCCACCCCCAGATCCGCAATCTCAAATCCTCCAGAACCGCGAACCCATGGGCGCCTCATCCTCCAAGCCCGCGAGATCCGCCGCCCAGGCTGTCTCGCGGCGCCAATACCCCAAACAACCCGTTTCTCCTCCGACCTCCTCCCCAGCACAACCACCACCAGCATCTAAACCCACGAGACAGCAACAACAATCACCACAGCCACAACCACCGCGACAACCGTCGCGAGCACCCCCCACAGGACCAACCTACCACTCAAAAGAACCTCCCTCCCTCGAGCGCTCATCAGGTACGTACATCCACTCCAGTCCCATACATCAAAACCCAATCTAACAATATCTCTACAAAGCAATCGACCTCGACGGCCGCGACCCAGATTTCGCCGCACAACTTCGCACCATCGGCCCCGTGACTCCTAACCCGACCTTCTCCCACACTAGCACCTTTGCGCGCCAACAACCCGCACCTACCGTCTTCCCGCCCGCATCTAATCCAGCGCTACTGGTTTTCTCGGCGCGGCAGCGCCTCACCAAGGCCGCGGAGCAGGAGTTCGAGGCGATGGGGAAATCGGGATTCCAGGGCAGGGAGTTTGTTGATGCGTTTACCATTCGGCAGGTCCTGTCGATGAGGGATAGGCAGGGGTTGTCGGCGGAGGAGATTGAGAGGCTATTGAGGTTGAAGAGTGGTGTTGTGGGGAGGTTGGGGGAGAGGGGGGTGGTTGGGGATATTGGTTGATGAGTTGGAATCTTGGGGGGGAATGAGTGTACGATAGGGAAGAGTGGATGTATGTATGCATGGTTATGGAATGGCATTGTATCATTATGGGATGGAGAAGTTGTTGTAGATGGCTCGTTTGAGGTGGATGAGAGTGGTGGGTAGGATTCGATATATGGACTGCATGTTGTTGCTATGTTGCTACATTATAGCAGAGCGCATGCGATTCTGTGGGCGTGTGGAATTGGAGTACTCGGACTTTGTCTAAGACATTGTCGGTCTTCAATACACCGGGTTTCATATAGCCTTGATAAATTGGATCTGCCCATACGTCCCGTTTATCCGAGTCCCTCATTTCCAAAGTATGCTTTGCATTCATCCTCGACGGTTGGTCCTAATATACCAGGCCTCTCTATTCTTATGCCATCATTGCACTGGAAATGCCTACTCAGGTTGCTCCTCGGGATGAGCTATAACAGAAACACGGATTCAGAGAATTGCCTAAGATAAAACTGACACCAGGCCCTGTACACACTCGTGACTTTGTTAGAGATCTTATGGTTCTTGGGTATGGATCCAGTTATGGTATGTCTGAAGCACTCCAAAGCATGGTGGTGATGGATTTGTTATACTTCCTATGCTCGGTTCCTCACCATTGTCGCAGGAGATTTCAAGCAACTACAGGAACACTACACTTCTTAGCATCTCAATTTCTAGCTATGAGTGTGTGCTAGAAGACCGCAGGTTTTTTTAAGTGTTTGTTTTAGATGACATTTATAGATTGTGTGTTCGATGTCGTAGACTTCGGCCGTTATATATATAGAGATACCACTGGTAAAAAGGCTCCATATAAATCTTACCATTATCACGATCTCACCTGCATTCTCCAAAGCAACAAAACAACAAACGCACATAAATAAAAAAAAAAAAAAAGAAAAGAAAAGAAGCTAAAATAATAGCAAAATCATCAAATATAACCCAACACCCAAAAATACAACAAAAACCAAAAACATCTCCCCGACTGGGAGTCGAACCCAGGTCTCCCGCGGTTGTTCCTGTTAAGGATTGACAAGCGGAAATCATGACCGTTAGACCATCGAGGATTGTTGTTATCAATCCCTCCAACTTACGCTATAACAGCCACTTCTCAATACCTCCTAAAACAACTACAAATACAAGCACAAGGCCCATTGTCCTCCGTACCACACCCATCCCAACCATGAAACCTACACCCCCAGATGACGATTCGACTTCCCCATCAAACAACCCTCCACGAGGAGAAACTATCATAAACCATTCCGAAACAGGAGATCCCGATCTCCCTTCCCTCTCACTTCCCTTTTCAGCAACTGTCAATTAACGTCCGCCACATCAAATGAATGGAAATGGTCACAAGATACCCCATCGTCGATGCTATTACCGATTGCAAAGTGTGGGCCTTCCATATAGGAACATGATATAACTGGATACCAATGTCGGAGAGATACGGGGGCGGATACTGCACGCAGAAGATGGACAATGTCATGCACGCTGCGGTGGTGATGCGTTGTCAGTGGTTCTTTAATTGATATCTATGCTACTATGGAATGTGCAGGTCAGGCTGTTGGAAGTAGGATCTATGTAGGCAGGTAAACCGGAGGCAAGCGAGCCAATTACTGGACTTGTATGTATTTATGTGGATGGAAAGAACTGAATACTTACTTAGCTACTACTAGTAGTTAAATAGTATAGGATCATGCTGATGATCCGGGGAAATATCAAGTGACTAGCACGAACCGAAACCACATCATCCGGGGAAGGAGTATATACCAATGAGATGGTGATAAAGGGGGAAGCCCGGAATTGTCCGTGTATTGGGGATATAGATAAATGCCACGCTGAGTGAGAAGATCCGATCCCAGCCGAAGTGAACGCCATCCAATTATATACTACTACTATACTAGTATAGTAGTAGCCTCACCTAAGACACAGGTGATATCTCAACAACAAATGAAAATAACCCACCTGCAAGGCCTAATCACCACGTGAACCAAGACCCCAGAAACACTAATATTGCAGTATCGAATAAGGGTCTAGATTATGTTCACAAATCGATCCCCTTGCATCTGGATCGAAAGAACTAGGCCGCTTAGGCGATATGTTAGGCATCAAAATGGTTTACCTCAACTTCGAATAGTTACTAAGTCGGATGGATCACGAGACTTCTTTCCGGGTTTTGATTTTATTTTTGTTTATAATTGAATGGCTTGTTTGGTTTTCGCTCGGCACATATATCCGTCTTAGGCTCTGTCAACTTCTTTCTTACATCCATGAGTACTAGTAGTTAGTAGAAGAGGAAGATGACTGTCCTCTCAGCTAATGACTACCATGTATAATCCCCAAATAGGCAATCCATTTCATTTTCTCGGCGAAGTCTGGGTTCATCCATTTCGTTTTGCTTTTGTGAAACTGCACCAATAGATAGTTCCATCGTCCATAGTGGTGCTTCGTGTTGTGTGAGAGTGGCACCACCACTACTACCTCGATACATATATTTTCTATTCATTCTCTATTCAGATAATACTCCTTTTCGTATCTATTTAGTAGGGATAGTATGAACCACCGGAGAGTATAGCAAGGTAGCGAGGAAACTTCAACCTTGCTGCACCCAGTAACTACCAAAACCAAAAAGTAAACCTAATAAATATAGAAATTCAATAATTATAATAAGTCTATACATCAACCACACGTCACATCAACCTCTCTAACCCTGGTTCAGAACCGAATCTAAAACGTATGCAGTTATGCGGGGGATCTGAGGTGGGGTAGTAAGTAATTAATTACCCCGGATCGATGGTGGGGATATGGGCAGTAGATAGGTCTTGGCAAGATGCCAGGCTGGAATTACTAGGAGTACTTAGTAGCAGGCTTACGACTACGCTTACTACATTTATCAACTTCCTGCCCTATGGTAGGTTGGCCTGGGCTAGGCTTGCTGAGAAGATGACTTTTTGTGGGGTCATGTGCGAGTTTCTGGGGTGGTGGGATCTGCGCGCTAAGTGGTGCTATTCTGTAACTTTGTTTTGGGTTGGGTTTGGGTTAGGGGATGTTTATTGGGCGAAGGTTTGATGGGGATGGTGGGGGCTGAGGACTATTTCAGTCTCACTGGAGGAATTATGGGATGGATATATCGGGAATAAAAGTAATATTGATTAACTAGGTAGGTAGGTAGTAGGTAGGGATGATAGGTATGTATAATATAGGTATAGGTACAGGTGGTAGGTAGCAGCTCTAGGTACTGTTCATCAACCCGATCATCCCGTCCAGACACCAAATGCTAAAGGGGAAAAAGAAACCACAAATTCGCCTCCTGACGGAGAGGTAGACGTCATGATAAACCATTATAGTGCAGTGCTCGCTTCCAATGAACGCCATGCGAGTATCAGTGCCGTGATATCAGAGTGCAGTGTAAAATACCGGAAGGAAAAGAGGATGAGTATGACTGTTCATGTCATCACCATGCGGCGTGACCACCGTCAATGCGAAGGTCGCTACCAGTCATGAAGCTGCTGGCGTCGCTGAGGAGGAAGACTGCTGCACCGCGGTACTCGTTAGGAGCGGACAGTCGGCCGAGCATGTTCTGCTTGGGCCACTCGTCGCGGCGCTGGGGGAACTGCTCGAACAACTTCTCGACCATGGCGGTGACAATGTATCCAGGGGAGATGGTGTTGACGCGGATATTATATTGACCCCATTCAGAGGCGAGGTTACGGCCAAGTTGGAGCACGGCAGCCTTACTGGCATTGTAAGCGGGGCAGATGAGACCCTACAGCATCATGAGTCAGTCGTCGCACAGAAAGTCAAGAGAAGGAAGAGTCAAAGCGGGGAAAGCAGTAGGGCTGGTAACGGGTGACAAGATGGGAACATACCCGATTGGCAATGGTGCCACTCATGCTCGCAATTAGGGCGATGCTGCCTCCATTTCCGAAGCGAATCATTTGCTTGGCGACTGCCTGAGCGGTCATGAACACTCCCGTGACGTTCACCTCAAACATGGTGTTGGAATCCTTGGCTGTGTACTCCAGCGCAGGGGTCTCTTGTTGGATTCCGGCCGCCGCCACCAGACCGTCCATTCGGCCTTCGGTGTTGGCAATGGTTTCAATCACGGTGTTCAGCAGCTCTGTGTCGCGGACATCGATGCGGCGGTAGTGAAGCTCAGTACCCAGCTCTTGCAGAGCGCGCTGCTGGATAACGGCGAATTCGGGGGACTAGAAGAATTGCGCGTTAGAAGAGTAGATAGGAAACTCCTTCTAGGTCACCTACGGGCTCATCCAGACGGTCAAGAGCGTAGACTTTGGCACCCGCTTCCAGGAGGGCCTCAGCTTGGGTCAAACCAAGGCCACGCGCAGCTCCGGAGACCAAGACAACCTTTCCAGCCAGGCTGAACTCGGGCATTCTGGACTTGGAGCCGAGACATGGGCCATCCTGTACAACAGGGACCGGGGCGGGGGCAACGTCAGTGGTGTCAAAGGAAACAGACATTGTGGACTAAGTGTAGAGTAAGGTAGAGTTGAAAGACAATGTAATTGAGAAGGTTCAAGTGTAAGATGGATAGTGAGTTGGGCAAGTCTTAATCAATGGTAGCACGCGAGTCACTGTGAAAGCAGAGGTGAACACGAAGAAGACTCAATTGCTGATGGCAGATACCTCAATGAGCATCGAGAAAGCCTCTTATATATCTGCGATGAGCCCATGGGTAGCTTCCTCAGGGGGAGTGATGTTGGCCCAAGATGGTCATGAGGGCTCATGTGAGCAACTAAAGATTGGAACCAGCACCCAAGAAAGATTAGCTGCGAGGGAGAGGTGGATGCGGTCCAGACCCAGGAAATGTGTGGACGGATGGGGATAGAAGGGAATACAATTCAGGTTCCACCAAGAGGTCATTCGGTCCTTTCCATCGTGGCAAGACCTGCAGGCATCGTTCCGGCACCGAATGACTTCTGTATATCATACTGTACGGCAACTATCCCGACCAGACGTTGATAGCATACAACTTTGATCAATGCACATCTCTAGAGTCACTACAATATCAATTACTGCTCTCTTCAATCAGTATGACATCTAAACCAGGGGAATTTCCAGTTTCTCCCCAACAGTAACTGGGTAATGAAGGGTTGTCGATAAAGAGAAGCGGGCAAAGTGACATGGCCAATGGGGATGCACGCCCGCGGATGACGAAGTTAAATCATCATGAAGTAACAAGAGTCTTGGAGGCCATCGTGAGAAGTTCCCCAGAAGCATCTCTCGTCCAGCATCATCCAAGGCAAATTTACGGCCTGACCGACACGAACAACGGACAACTGCCGGCCATGGCTTTCCACTGGAAGGGCCACTATTCGTGGAGTGCTCGGCTTTCTCTTTTAGGCAATCCGGGGATGGGGCGAATGGGGGCGCGGCGGGCGGAAAGAAGCTCCCCCTCGGCCTCCACCCAAAACTGGGGATGGAAAAGAATGACCGTCAGGATGACAGTTGGTCTGTCTCTGCCACTCCTGCTGATCACGGGGCCTGCCTGGGCGGTTCTGGAAGCTACATTTAATTCGGTCGAACATTCGACGGGGTGGTCACGGGTCGTTCGGAGATCGTCCCGGATCCAGTGCCAATCGTCTCCAGTCCTCGTCCTGCACATTATCAGGCACCCATCCGGGTACAGCATGTAGGGATGTTATGTATGCGTTATGTACATTCAAGATATGGTGTTGGCTTGGACCACCTCTCCGGTTAAGACGGTGGCATAGCATAGATATTCTGTCTAGGGGTGTACTATCCATTTCACCTCGTTCGGACCAGTAGCGGCTATGCATGGAGTGTGTGATCCCCTTTCCTCTGTCTGTAGCACTACGTTGAGACAGCAAGCTTATCACAGGTCCAGGCAATCCTATTGGCCAATTCCTGCACTTTCTAGTCGCGGAGAGGATGCTTTTCGAATTCACATCGCAACTCCGCGGTCGCCAATTCCATCCCTATGAGTCTCCCTAGAGCCCTAGCGATATGGATCGAGGCAAGTCATATCATGCACTTTTAGTAAAGCGAACACATTAATATCGATATCTGGTAGATCACGTAACCAAACAAACATCTTGTGTATACGAGCTAGCGCATAGATCTATATCAGGGGCTACATACCCATATGTAGCGAAGCCACAACCATACCTTACTTTGAGGAGATTCGGAACATAGAAGAATCATTAACCACCATTCCAAGTATAGATAGATACAAGGTCCCTGCTTCCTACGATGTGGCCGACAAGCCTAAACCAGAGTAGAGCAAGGCATCAGATCGGCCACCCGAAGCGGATCCATGGGATTGCCATGTGACCATCATATTTTTCTTCGCTGAATGGAAGGGTCTCATCCCTATACCGGGGGGATGGACCGTAACGAGGTGAGGTGTCACCATCTTACCCTTCTGGGACTCCCGGGTGGCTTTTTTCCTGCCTGAAATTAGGGGCCTTCCGGCCCCGGACTTCTACTACCATGGCACCCGCATCTTCATCGGCGGCTGTATCAGGTCCCGTGAGCATTCTAGTTTTTTCGTTTATTGATTGATCTTTTGGAGCTTAAGCTTGGACTAGTGCCCAATAACGTTCGTTCCGGTGCACGCGGGCAGAATATGCTGGCCTGCCTGATAACTGATCTTAATGGCTGTGCTATTACTGACCCTTTGCGTTTCTCATATCTCTAGCATGGCATGAGAATAGGCTTGAATAAGCACTGAGTCCAGATGCGCCCATCGGATATGCGGCCTGCATCCCTGTCGAATCCGGAAGATCCGGGAGTATAATCCGCAGAGATCCTTTGGCATATACAACTGTGCTTATGTGAATATATGTATTGCGTGCAGGATATGGATATTGAAAGATGGTGTGAGCCTGTATTGCTTGATAGACCTAGTCGGTCAACAGGGTGAAAGAACCAAAATGCGGGAGTGACGGGCAATCGGCAGCGGCAATGATCGACTCGAGGGTGGCAGGTTGCTTAGGGATCCCCAGGTTCCAGACTCTCCCACGAACAGGCGAGACAGTAACTGCTGGTCAGTGCGCAATGCGCCCCTGGCGCGCCAGGTGTCGAGGCCCCGCGGAATCGAAACATCCTACTTCCATGTGTACATTCAGTTTCCTACTAGCACAATTACTGAGAATTTACTCTTTCTTATTTAATCAACCTATAATCAAGTTTGACACAATGATTAATATATTGATACCGTGTTATGCTTGGTTGCGGAGAAGCAACATCAACGTTTGATGCTATTAGTTGCTGAATGGAGTCCAGAGAGGCATACTATAGAGCGCTTCTGAAAAAGCGACCCGAGAAATCTACACCTATAAGCGTGCAGTAGATAACGCGTATAGTCCATAGTTAACAGTCATTATGTCTGACCAGAACCCAGGGAAAAGCCAATTCGATCAAACTAAACGTAATGGTGACCGCAGCGGTGGCAGATACTATAGTAAAGTTCTCGCCTGATTGCTATCTATAGGTGTCTACTATGTATAGATAGTGCCGCCGCGGGGGCGTGAGGCGTGTGACCAGCAAGAATTTCCCCAACTCCCCACTACTACCCCTTCTTTAGTAGTCTCCCCACGGCCCTCTCGACTGTTGAGTGACAGGAAACCTTACCTCCAGCTCTCTTATCCTAGGACCGGCAATAGTTTATTTTCCAAGGTTCTCACCACCAAGCCACCAATTTACTACCGTCCTCCGTCCCTTCCGTCCCTCCTCATTCCGATTGAACCCCGACATATCGCTGACGTGGCCTCGATTGCACAATACCTGCCCTTGCAACTGTGACTTATCTTCTTAGTCCCGACTGCAGTTAACGCCAAAACTTGAGACAGATGCAACATACAAGAGCGTTTAGCATTCGTCGCACTATCATCTACCCCACCCAGATTTACGGCTGCTGTTCAGGTGATGAGATGCATCTTACATGCTAGAATCTTCCATGTGCATACAGTAGGTACTTACCCCGGCCAGTCCAGACCGGTCGGCGTCTCTCCGATCGTCAGGTACGGTAGCTGGGATATGCTAGTCTGCCCAAGATTGCTGGGAAAGCCGGATTTGGTGCTGTCACATGGTTGTTCAATCCAGATTGCTGATTTCCAGCAGATAGCAAGTGCTCAGTTGGTAGACAAAGCACTCGTGACTCGTCATATAGCTTTTGAACGCAGAATAACTCAGATGTGTTCCTTGCTCTACTGGAAAGATGGTTATCAGATTGCGTCAACTGACTGATTTGGCACCTTGAAACATTATTCGATATGAGAGCATCTAAGGCTACGAGAGTGTCATTCATACTGCACGATTCTAATACTATACATCTTAGGTATTGACCGGAATGGCCCCGGGGTATCGTTCGCCAGCTGGGGTGAATTTAGCCAATATATCATCAATCTCCTGCATCTCTTCATCCGTGATCTCGATCTGCTTACTGTTCTCCTCCACCCGTTCCGCAGTTGTGGCACCTGGGATAGGAATAATGGTTGGTACCCCCGGGCGCCTAGAGAGTGCTCTCGTCCAGTTGATAGCCAGCTGCGCTGGGGTACAACCCTTCCTCTGAGCGATATCTTCCACTTTCTCTACCAGCTGCACGTTTTTCTCGAAGTTCTCCCGCTGAAATCGCGGAAAGTCGAAAGAGCGCAACAGCGAATCTTGCGGAAGATCATCGAACTTCTTGAACTGACCAGTCAACATGCCTCTGCCGATCGGCGAGTAGGCAATAATCGGGATCCCGTACTGGGCGCACGCCGCTGCGACGCCGTTTTCCAGGATATCAGTAGTGAATCTATTCCAGTCAGCATTAACCCTCCATTGCTTCCGCAACAAATCCCATACATACAAAGAAAGCTCAGCCTCCACCGCAAGAACCTTGGTATACTGGACAGCTTCATGGATAGTCTCAGCCCGCACCTCCGACAAGGCAATACCCTCGATCTTGCCCGTCTGAACATACTCTTTCTCGATAAGAGCAAACGTCTCCTGCATAGGCACAGTCGGGTCTCGACGAGCAAATTCAAACATATCAATCTTCTTGTGACCTTTCAGCTGCGCTATGCAGCTATCTAGACTGCGGCGCGTGTTCTCCGCCGAAGCATCTATCTGGTGAGTGTCGGGATTCACGCCGCCCTTGATGTTCAGAACTATTTTGTCGGCATCTTCGGGGTATTCCTCCAGATATTGCTCCACTAGGACCAGACTGTTGTATTCGAGTGCACCGTAGTTTTCACCGCCGTTCCAACAGGTACCTATAGGTTATTGATCAGTGTTGGTTCAGATAGCTGTCTACTAGCAAAAGAAAGACAGAGGAATGTTACATACATCCTTTTTGAATTGCCGTATGCATGGCATCAAATGCCTGCTCCTGGGATGGTGGTGTCGCTCGCCAGGTTAATCCCATAAGACCGAGACCAATGGGACCGACTTCTTTTCCAGCTATTTCGGGCATGCTGAGTTCCTCGACGGCGTAGCTGGTACTAGTAGATTCGTAGAGCAGGGTTCTAGAGTGACAGTAACCTTTACTCTTTCATTCTAAGTACCCTTAGAAAAGAACTCACCTTGTGCATTTATAAAGTGAGATACCATGGCTATTCCTCGGTTTTAGACATAACTCCGGCAGTTAATTCCGTTTGCTTACCTCCTCTTCGGCGGTTGTTGGGCGATCATTAGCGATCGCTTTTGGCTTTTAGCTATGTATCTGCATCGCTAGCTAGATCCGACAGGGTAGATTATTTGTAATTGTACTTCATGCTTTAGTTGGCGAGGGGTAAAATTGTGCACGCGTTCTATTGGCACAGATAGCATCTCATCCCTGCATGTTCGGCGGTCTTCTGGAACACCAGAGCCAATGAAGTTTTGTTACTGTCTCGATAATGTTAAGCACTATCAATGGCTACCTGCAGTGATCTACGCGAACGGATATCAGAAGTTTACCGACGTTAGATCTAAGAAAGGTGCTACTAGAAAAGAATTAGCCGAGACCTGGCGCCCCTTGGCATTGAGTTCAGCGTGGAGATTTAGTGATTGTCAGGATCTAGATATGAGAGAGTATGTCAGTCTTGGGGTAAATAAGAAATATGAGAGTGGTTATGTTCTCTGTCGTCAGTTTACAGGTTTCATGGATAGAAAGACTAGCGATAGACTACACTAGTTCATTTGAGTCATGGTCCTTCAGTATGGAGCACGAGGCTGTGCATATCCTACTGCTAAGCCAGGATCAGCCCACCGTCAGCCTTGCTTACAGGCAACAGTGGGGCCCGGGATAGGTGACGCATCTTACGAGCCTCATTCTGCAAGTCCATCCTATATAAGTCTGTCTCGAATACTACCTCAATTGAAGATAAAAACAAGAAGAAATTGATGAAGAGTCAGATAATAAGAGCATTGTGTACCTCAAGACCAACCATGCAGCGAATACCCTCTACATTCCTCACCTCCCCACCGCCCCCAAACGCCCGATGCCATCGCATCAACTTCGAGACCTCACAACCACCACTCCCAGAATACAAGAACCTCTGCGCAGCAGTGATTGACAACGCATTCAGCGAAGAAGAATGCGCCGAACTAATCCGCATTGCGGAGTCCAGCACCATCCCTCCCGGTGACACTACCGCTACACCTACCTGGGAACGCGCCATGATCAACATCGGAAATGGCAGGCAAGCGCTCGCAACAGACACCCGGAATTGCGGACGCATTATCTATGATTCCGAGGATATAGCAGATAAGCTGCTGGCTCGGTTACTTCCGTTCTTCAAGGAGCTGGGGATTGACAAGATTGACAATCAACCTCGGGTGACGGGTCTTGCGGGTCGGAATAAAGCTTATGAAATGACTCGGTTGAATGAGCGGTTGAGGTTCCTTAAGTATGAAGGGGGAGAGTATTTCCGGCCGCATTGGGATGGGATGTACAGGACGCCTGATGGGAAGGAGAAGTCGTATTATACTATTCAGCTGTATTTGAGTGGGCATGGGGAGCAGGATCTTGGGGTGCTGAAGAGGGAAATGAAGAGGGTTGAGCGGGGAGAGGGGGAGGTGAATCTGGATGTGAAGGGGGAGCTGCTGGGTGGAGCGACGTCTTTTATACCCAGATATGAGGAGAAGGAGAGGCATTTGCGTGTCTTTCCGAAGATGGGCTCGGTGTTGGTGTTCCAGCAGATGGATTTGCTTCATGGTGGGGATCCGGTTCTGAGGGGGACGAAGTATACGATGCGGACAGATGTGATGTATCAGCAGTTGTAATTGTTGTATAGCCAGTCAATTTGATACTAAGAGATAGGTTATATCTGTATTTCAGTGTTTTGTGTAGCTATCAGCTGGCTGACATGAGTGCTGACATTGTAAGTTGACGTTATTTCCGGTGCAGATTCCCTCCAGTTGCATAATTGTCCTGCTCACCCAAAGTTAATTGCATTAGACTGGAGGTTGGACACGAGCAAACAGCAGAGCTGACTGAATACGAAGCTGACTTGATGGGAGCGATCTTCTGGTTCCGTGGATTCCATCCGTCAGCTCCGGACCCACTGATCGCTGTGACATCAGGGTCCTTTCGTGAACGCATACTAGGTCCCTTGCAAGTCTCTTACTGTGTATATTCGAGTTGCTACAAAGCAAATGCCTAATGTACTCATAGCAAACGGCCTCATTCAAGATTGGAGAGTACCATGTGGGAGGTCTTCAGAACCCAGCAGAAAGCCCAACAAGCAGTGTCGCCCAAGATCGATCCCGTGTGAACCGCCATCCATGTTCGGTTTGCCAACTTTAATTCTCTTTAGTGTCTGCGATCAGCCACTTCAGCTGCGGAATTGCCGGTTTAATCCAGCCTCCACATGTAGGTAGTAATGTCCCAAGCCATGGACTGCAATTCAATGCCATCTCCGCTGCAACCCTCCAATCACCTGTCGAAGATCCATGGTTCTTTAGACCGCCAGAAACGAGGTCACTATGATCATCCCCAAGACTTCGGTACCGTTCTGGTGCTGGACGAGTAATGGTCTTTTGTCTACCACCAAGACCTTGGCTGCGCGGCAGCCTTGGCCGGGTTAGAAATCTGAAGTGGTTGCTCTTTCTTGCTATGAAGACGTCGGGAAGCGCTGTTCCACACCATTCCAACCCATTGGCCTCTTCTAAGAAACGGCAGCCGTATGGTACTTGCTAATATGCAGTGCATAGCAGCTTTGCTTGCCCTTGCAAGCATATTCTCAGGTCTGTTATTGTCATTTTCGGTCTCAATTCCACCACTGCACCACTTCCCGCAGCTTCCGAGATGGTCTAACCGTAGAGTTCCATAGGCATAAATGCTAGCTTTAACAATGACTACGGAAAACACTTGATGCAGGAGCGCGCGCTGCCGAATGCACCAGATGGATATACACCAACTACGGTCGGATGCTCTGCGAGTCGTCCCACTGTGCGCAGCGCGACAGCACTCTCGTCAAACGAATCATCATGGCTGAGGACTCGGAGGAACAATACACTGTCGGCCATGAGGGAATTCTTCGGTCATGTCAATATTACAGACTTTGATGCTGTGGGGTACATCAACCGCGTTTCGAGTAACACCTCCAATCTGCCTAACATCGGCATCGCTGTCTCTGGTGGAGGGTACCGGGCCTTAATGAACGGTGCCGGGGCAATCAAGGCTTTTGATAACCGTACAGAAAATTCCACAAGCAGTGGCCAGCTGGGTGGGTTGCTGCAATCAGCAACGTACTTGGCTGGCCTCAGTGGTGGGGCGTGGTTAGTGGGATCTATATATTTGAACAATTTCTCCACCATCTCGTCGCTCCAGACCTACGATGACGGGGATGTTTGGCAGTTTCAGAACTCGATCTTTGAAGGTCCCGATGGGGATAGCATCCAAATTATAGATTCTGCAACCTACTACACAGATATATATGATGCAGTTTCCGGGAAGGATGATGCAGGTTGGGAGACATCCATTACTGATTACTGGTATGAACCCTCCTCCAACTTTCCCATAGCAGCAATACTGATGTCCACCAGGGGCCGAGCTCTTTCATACCAGCTCGTCAACGCCACTGCTGGAGGAATCAACTACACTTGGTCATCCATAGCTCTGACCAACTCCTTCAGAAATGCAGAAATGCCAATGCCCATATTAGTCGCAGATGGCCGTTACCCACATGAGCTCCTAGTCAGCAGCAACGCCACAGTCTACGAATTCAATCCCTGGGAATTCGGAACCTTCGACCCAACGGTATACGGCTTCGTCCCAGTCCAGTACCTGGGATCACGCTTTGTAGCCGGATCTCTGCCAAGCAACGAGAGCTGCGTCCGCGGGTTCGACAATGGCGGGTTCATAATGGGAACCTCATCCACCCTATTTAACCAATTTCTCCTTCAAATCAACACAACCAGCCTGCCCAGCTTCCTAAAAGACGTATTTACAAACATTCTAGAGGATCTCGGCGAAGACAGTCAAGACATAGCAGTCTACACCCCCAACCCCTTCTACCTATGGGCCAATTCCACCTCCCCATCCGCAAATGAAACAGTCCTCGACCTCGTGGACGGCGGCGAAGACCTCCAAAACATTCCCTTACATCCACTCATCCAACCAGAGCGCCACGTGGACGTCATCTTCGCGGTAGACTCCTCGGCAGACACGCAGTACAACTGGCCCAACGGCACCGCTCTAGTCGCTACCTACGAGCGCAGCCTAAACACTACGGGCATCGGCAATGGAACGTCTTTCCCTGTTATTCCCGACCAGAATACATTCGTCAATGAGGGACTCAACACGCGCCCGACGTTCTTCGGGTGCAACTCGTCGAATACCACTGGACCGGCGCCGTTGGTTGTTTACCTCCCTAACTTCCCGTACGTGACTTTCTCGAACGTGTCGACGTTTGATCCAAGTTACTCGGAGGAACAGAGGGATAGTATCATCCTGAATGGATACGATGTAGCCACGATGGGAAATAACAGTCGCGATGGGGAATGGTCTGCTTGTGTGGCGTGTGCTGTTCTAAGTCGGTCGTTTGAACGAACTAACACTACGGTGCCCGATCAGTGTAACCGGTGCTTTGAGAGATATTGCTGGGATGGCACTACGAATAGCTCGAATCCGGGCACTTATGAGCCCAGTACGGTGTTCGATAATGTTGCGTACGCTGTATTGCCTGCTGTTTTTGCGACTGTGGCGGCTGCTGCGACTGTTTCGGCGTTTATGTAGGACATGTTTCCGCTGTTTAATGTGTGTGTATGGTATGGTGTATATCTAGTAGTGGAGTTGACGAGCACAAAAACTTAATGCACGGTAGTTTCAATTATACGCGAAGTATATATTTCTGAAATTCAAGGCATTCCATGAAATGGTAGTGATTGACGTGCTCGACTCCGGAAGAGGCAGCCCACTTTCCTCACGTGTCGCGTTACCAGGGGAACCACCGCCCGATCGCCCAAACAAGCAAGCGGCCACAAACGGCAGGAGCGTCGTCCACTTGGGCGACTTTGATGATCGGCCTCCACTGCTAACTAGTCAACAACCAACGCCAACTCGACCACCACCGACCCCCTGCTTACTTTGACCCTGCAGAAGAGCTTCCGGGGTTAAAGCAAGTGATCGTTCACTTATCGCCAGTGGACGCACAATGAGCACGGCAATTCAATACTAAGTCCCCACCGCCACCGACAGATCATAACAGAAGCGGGACATCAACAACACCCACCTCCGACCTCCCGCGCGGTTGTATTTACCGACCCCGAATACCAATCAACACACAATGGCTCGCGCAGCAGTCATCCCACAGTCGCCGCCCAAGCGGACGACGCGCACACGAACTAAGGGATCGACGACCACTACATCTGCTAAAGCTGCGCCCAAAACGACAAAAGCCAGGGCACCTAGCTCTGCCACCGAGGCGAGGAAAAGAGGCGGCCGGACAACAGCAGCGGCGAGCAAACCCGCGGACGAAGATGCAGACGAGTCGACAGACGATGAGATTGGCATGTTCTCTGAAAGGAAAACAACGACGGTAGCGAAACCTAAAGGCCGACCTACGACTAAATCCACAACTACCACAACTGGTCGTGGTAGGAAGGCCACGCCCACCACAAACGCGGAATCGGGCAGCGACAACGATGACGAGCTTGCTCAGTCGGACGCACCAAAGAAGCGCGCTGGGAGACCGAGGACGAAGCCTGCGACGCCTGCAAAGACCGAAACCGTCCCAAAGACGCGAGGACGGCCGAAGGGTTCTACAGCAACAAAGTCGGCCAAGCCAGTCGATCCTGTGAAGGAAAACACGCGATTGAATGCGAAAGGCTTTACCGATATCGATTTCTCTTCATCGCAGGAAGCACCCAAACGTGTGTATATTGCGACGAACTCTACGACAGCGAGATCGAACATGCTGCGTGGACCGGCGAAGAAGAAGAAGGTTACATTCCAGGATCCGTCCGAAACTGCAGAGGAAGAAATGAGCGAGCCATCTCCCCCGCCGGCTGCTGGAAGGCGACGAGGAACAATTGGGCCTGGACGTCAGGCAGGTCTTGCGTCCAAGCCGGTTCGCAAACCTGCAGCGACCTCCGCTAAGGGCCGGAAGCCGGCGACGGCCAAGAAGGAGGGCCCTAAACCTCTTTCGCCGAAGAAGGCAACGCAGGTCGCCAAAGCGCTTTCGTCGTACGCCGACTCGGATGGAGAGGACGATGAGCTGAGCGGCGATAAAGATCAGGTCAAGTTTGTTGTCAACTCACCCCCCAAACACGGATCAGAAAATACCGGCCTTAGTTCACCAGTGAAGAAGATCAATATCACTGGAAAGTTCCGGAAATCTCTCGACGAGAACGGCGAGCCTCTGCCTGGCCCTAGACGATCGATCGACTTTAATGATACCCTCCTTATGTCCAGCCCTGCTCGTCGACCACCCCCTTCGCCTTTCAACTTCTCAATGAGAGAAACACCCAAGCGTGGGGCATTCGCTCCTCGCGATGACCCCAAGTCATTATCACAACCTCATCTCTCCCCGACACACAATTCACCACTCAAACTGTCGCCCAGGAAGGCGCACTTGGAGACTCCAAAGCGAGGAAGCATCTTTTTGGACAGTGGCAAGCCGTTGTCGCAACCCAACTTTACCCCAGGGCACAATTCTCCTCTCAAGGCGTCACCCAAAAAGGGCCTATTCGGGGCGTCGTTCACGTCACAGGCCCATGCCGAATCCACGTCGACCCCATTGAGACACAGTGTATCTTTCCTTCAGAGCCCGGCAAAAAGGATTGCGTCGCCATTCAAAAGCTCGTTGTTTGCAAGCAGAAGCCCCATAACCGAGGATGTCCAGGTTGACACCCGGGATGTGGAAGAACCTGCTACCCCTGACGTCGACGAATCGCCGCTTAGAATGATCGATTTTCAGGAAGCCAGGGATGCTGAAAGTGAAGACGAGCAGGTTGATGACGATATCCCTGAGGGAGTGGAAGATAACGATGCGACTAAGGAAATCGATACGCAATCCCGGGCTGTTGCAGAAGAGTCCGACGAAGATACTCTGCACGAAGAGTTTGATCGGGAGCAGACCATAGAGTATCAAGAGGGAGACACGCGAAATGCGGCTGAGGATGTCACAACGCATGAAGAGCATGATGAAATTGACGTTCCCAATGAACAGCAGGTTCTTCAATCTGCTGATGAGTTGGTCGAGGCCACTGAGCAGCCTATGGAGGAGTCTGAAGAAGAATTCGGGGACGATCCCATGGAGGAACCTGCTGATGAGCCACTCGAGCCTACAGAGGAGCCCATAAAGGAGCCCAACGACGAGCCTATGGAGGAGCCTTTGGAAGAATTTACAGAGGAGATGGCCGACGAATCTGTTGGTGATCCGACCGAGCATTTCGAGAAGCCCGTTGAGGAACCCATGGAAGAACTCGCCGAGGAGTCAGTGGAGCCACCCATGGAGGAGACCGAGGACTCTGTCGAAGCAGGAGCGACTGAGCCTGTCGAGGAATCCTCTGAATCTCCCGTCAAAGAGCTTGTTACCGAGCTTGACGTTGAATTTGTCAGAGAACCGGAAGCTGAGCAGACTCACCCAACGGTTGAAGATGGAGAGACTGGCGAGATGATTAACGCGCATGAAGCTCAGGAGAACACCACCGAGTACGCCGAAGATGGTCCAGAGCTTGATGCTGAGGTTTCCGTCCCCGACACTAGAGAGGACACAGTGGAAATGGAAGATCTTTCCGTTTCTCAGCCCATCGACTCTAGCCCGGCAAACCGGAGTGAGACGCGCGAAACTATCGTTGAAGAAGAGCCTTCAGCCGGGCACGACCAAGAAAATGTCGAGCAACCCGAGCACGAGGCAGAAGTGCGCACTGAAACAACAAACCCGGCAACTAGACATGACCCAGGCCCAGCCAACACAGGACTAAGAAGCAGTTTGTTGGAAGGCCTTGAGGATGTCTTCGTCGAACGCCCAGCAGCCCCCGAACCTGTCAATGATGACCGTGATGGCTCGGAGACGGAGGACGACCCGGATATGCTGGAGGCGGCCGACGAAGAGAATGCTGCAGATGCTTTTGACGACTTCGACGACGTGGACGACCAGTACACATTCGATGACAGCGAACCAACGCTCGTGGGGTTCGAACCGACCGAGCGGATCCCACCTAATCTCGTTCCCATTCAGCCATACGAAGTCGAAGAGGCGGAAGATCCATTCAGCCCTTCGCGTCAGGCTCAAAATGCCTCCAAGCGTGTTCTCTCGCCCGTTCGTATCCTTGAAAGCCCTATCAGGCGAAGCCCTATCAGGCGCAGCGCGAGGAATGCTCCTACACCTGCAGCAGCCATGGACAATAGGACGCAAAACAATGCCGACCTCTCGGACCCATTCGTTGAGCACAGTCGTGCAACACCTCGTCGTAGATCTACTCGAGGTCTACTTTTCGACAACGCCCCTCGTTTCACACCACTGGCGCAACAGTTTAGACAGTGGAAATCTAACAGCCCTGAGAAGGCGCAGGCGACGCGACCTCGGAGGGGAATCTTCTCTTTGGGAGGCCGCAGGAGGTCTAGCAACGTTACTAGTACTTCTGAGGTTTCATATCCTGATGTATCCAGGCAGGCAGAAGCTTCATCGTCTAAGCCGCAAATCTCGCAGCAAGAGCGGGAAGATGTCGATGTGCCGGAGGTTGCTGGAACTGAAGAGCAGGAGCCTGAAGAAAATGCCGAGCCAGCCCACGAGGAGACCCCAATGCCTGTTTCGCCTGCTCCGCAGGAACAGAGTGAGGATGTCGACGTTCCTGAGTCCGATGAGGATCAGGAGCAGGAAGCGGAACCGATTGCTGAGGAGCCAAATCAACCTTCATCAGCCGAGTTGCCAACTCCTCAAGAAGACTTGAATGATGTTGATATGTCTCTACCTGAGGAACATGATCAGGATCCGGAACCAGTTGGTGATGAGCCAAGCCCGGAGAAGGCTTCATTGCCCAACTCGCCTGTTCTGGAGGAAGACAGCAATGATGCCGATATGCCTGCTATACATGAAGACGAGCCGTCACAGCTCATTAGCGACATGCCCAGCCAGATGGAGGCATTGCCGGCTGAACCTGACACTTTGCAGGAAACTGACAAGCCTGCTGATATTCCCCAAATCTACGAAGATGAAGATTCTGGTTCTCAGCAAGCTGGCGGTACTGAGACCTTCGAGGAGCCGTTAGAGCAGCCCGCAGAGGTAGTTGAGAGCAGCCAGGAGGCTGTGGCCGATGCAAGCGAGGATAAGGAGAACATATACGCGGTGCCGTCCGTGCCTGACAATCTCGCTTCTGAGTCGCAGCCAGACAAGGAAAGAGAGCTCGGGGATATTCCCATTCTCGCACCTTCCACTCCGATGAAGAACAGAATCCCTGAGATGCAGACTGTACACACAGTTTCTAAAGTTCCACTCAAACCCGAAGGCCAGATATCGCCGTTAAAAATGTCGCGCAAGCGTGGTCTTTCGCTCTCTGCCTCTTCCCCAGGGCGCTCCTCGAGACCCCGCATGTCGGCAATTGCACCAATCGCGCAAAATGCCCCCCAGCTCTCACCTCGCAAATCGCCGCGGCTACAAAGAACCGCTTCGCGCCAGTCACTCGGCCAATCGCATACTCTCGATACAGCTAGGAAACCTATTGAGGCTCAAAGACCTGCACCGCCCAAGCGGCCCTCGTACTCCCCCAGCCCCAAGAAGAAGACGAAAACGCCTCGCACGAGCATCAATGCTCCCAAGCTCGCCCTACAGGGCTCTGTTGTATATGTGGATGTGCACACAACCGAGGGAGAGGATGCCAGTGGCATATTCATTGAGCTTCTCCAGCAGATGGGAGCCCGGTGTGTGAAGAACTGGTCGTGGAACCCTCGCGCCAGTGTGTCTCCGGAGGAGGGAACCGAGCCCAAGGAGGGCAAGGTGGGAATCACTCATGTCGTCTACAAGGATGGAGGTGTCCGAACTTTGGAGAAGGTCCGACATGCCAGAGGCCTTGTCAAATGTGTTGGAGTCGGCTGGGTCCTTGAGTAAGTTATTCACTTGTCTGCCATAGATGCAGGTACTAACATCTCACAGCTGCGAACGCGAGAACAAATGGCTCGATGAGGCACACTACGAAGTCGACTTGTCCATTATTCCCCGTGGTGGTGCCAAGCGTCGCAAGAGCATGGAGCCACGCGCTTTGAGCAACGTCAACGGCACTCTCGTCAAGACCGACGCAGCGAGTGCATCTGCAAACCGCAGACGATCTAGCCTTGCTCCTCCCAAAGAATCCACCCCCAGAGATGCGACACCCTCTTCTCGAGATGAACCATCTACCCCCGACGCCACTCCCAAGATTGGCGCCGGTCACACGGAAGCAGACCAGCAGTACTGCCACACGCCCAAAACTCCGGGCTACACCCTTGACATGGATGCCATTGGTATGTCGCCAGCCACACCATTCTACCTGTCGCAGCGGACGAAACTCGTGCAGCAGACCTGTCCTCCGAAGCAGACCCGCCAAGGTCTCTTTACCGCGCCGGCTGCGGCACGCGAGCCGAACCAGAAGCTGCGGGCCAAACTGGAGGCAGCTAGACGAAAGAGTATGGCGTATAAGCCGCGAGTGGGGAGTCCCCTTGTTGAGTAGATTTTGGTTGATTTTGTTCGCACCGGATTGGTTTAATTTCTGCATGGTTCTGGTTACTGGATAATCTGTTTATGGTTATGGTTATACTACATACCCCTTTGTTGTCTAGTGGCGTATGGTTGGATTATAGTAATTGGAATTCTTTTCATCTCTGTCTACTTACGTGTATGTTTCAGTCTTGAAGCATTGTAATCTTGATGGTTTATGATGGAGACATAATTGAAATGGATCCGTAATTCATTATCATTACAACAAGACATGGTTTGTCGATGCGAGACCAGCTCAACTCTCAACCTACCGCAGTCGTATACTCACAGGCCCGGACCAACAGAGACAAAGGCTCTCATGGCGTCCACCACATTACCATCTTGCGATCTTAACAACTCGGTCGCAGAGCTCTTATTCAATTCCAACTCCTCGACCTTGTCCACCATCGCCATTAGCCTCCACCCAAACCGTTCTCTAAAGTATTGACATACCAGAAGATTCACATCCTCCACCGCCACCTTAACCGCCTTCTTCTTAGCGCCTTCCACCGGAACCCTCTTCTGGGCTTCAACCGGCTTCTGCACGCCACCGCGACCAGCACCGCCAGTTTGTCCCGAGGCGATCTCCAAACGACTCATCGCCTGACCCAGAGCTTCCTGGTCGGCAGCGGAAGGAGTGGAGGAGGACTTGGGGGTGTCGGGGGCGATGTGGCTGGGGTTGAGGGCGGAGAGGGCGGCGGCGGCTTTGCGGTCTTCGGCGTTAGTGGGGTGTTGGTGTTGATGATGTTCATCGGGGTGGGCGGAGGGGATGGAGTCGGACATGGTGATTGATGATACTGATTGATTGATTGATTGATTGATTTGATTGATGCAGGGTAGATGGGTTTGAAATTGGACTGTCAGACGGTTAGTCAGGTCAGGGGCAAACAATGAAGTTAACCAACTAGCTAAGTTAGTTAACTATGGTAGAGATAAGTAGTAACTAGTATTGAGAACACATGACGTCGGAGTTCAATAATAAAATGACATGGCAAAAGAGAGAGCAAATTGCCTGTCTGGGTTAGCGGGACAGGCGTGACTCAAAAGGGTCCAAATCCGCGAATAACCGATTTTCTTTTTTTTTTCTTGCATTGAAAGTTAATTTAATTGGAAAGTGTAACGTGTTTGTTGTTCTTTGCTTTTCTTTTTATTCTTCAAACTTGATTGCTTCTTCTTCTTCGTCGTCTTCCTCTACTTCCATCTCTCTTCTTCTTGCTTCGTTGCAGTCATTCATTCATTTATTTCCAAAGAGCGGTGGGGAATCAACATCCACTCTTGACAGCTCCCTAGCGTCGATCAATCACTGATTACTCCTCGCTGCCTCCACCGACTCTGTCACAATGGCGGAGTCAGAATGGTCTCCTAGCTGTGTGTATACCCATCTATCTTTCTTCTTATGAGGAAGGAAAAGTAATGCGATGACTGACTCCCATTAGCTTGGGCCTCGAAACCGATCAAGCAGGATGTCGTTTATGACGATGCGGCGGGCGTACAAGCCGCACTGGCGAAGCTGCAGAAACTCCCGCCGTTGGTCACGACTCAGGAGGTGCGATCTATCGTTTCGTTGAGAGCTGGACAGACAAGCTGATTTATTTGTAGGTGAATGAATTGAAGAAGAGCTTGAAGAATGTTGCACTGGGAAAGGCATTCGTACTCCAGGGTGGTGAGTACACGGATTTAGATTCCGCATTACGGCCGGTACTGATACTGTGCAAGGTGACTGCGCGGAGCTGTTCGATTACTGCAATATGGACATGATTGAAGCCAAGGTGAAGCTGCTTCTTCAGATGAGTTTAGTTCTGATTTGGGGTATGTTTCTTACTATAACTATAATATAACGAATCATGCTAATATCACCCAGGAGCAAACAAGCCTGTCGTCCGTATCGCCCGAATTGCAGGCCAATTCGCCAAGTAAGGCTTCACTCTCTACATGAACAACAACACCCACTAACGACAAACAGACCCCGCTCCAGCCCAATGGAAACCATCGATGGCGTCGAAATGCCCTCTTTCCGCGGCGACAACATCAACGGCTTCGACGCCACCCCCGAATCCCGCAAACCAGACCCCTCCCGACTGGTCTCAGCCTACTTCCACTCCGCCGCGACACTCAACTACATGCGCGCCTCTCTTTCCTCAGGTCTCGCCGACCTGCACTCCCCTCTAGACTGGGGTCTCGGGCACGTCATCACCCCCTCCATCCGGGAGAAATACACCAAAATCGTCAACCGCGTCAAAGACGCCCTGCGCTTTATGCAAACCGTCGGCATCGACACCGACCGTGGTGTCGAGACCGTAGACATCTACACCAGCCACGAAGGCCTCCTCCTCGAATACGAACAAAGCCTCCTCCGAAACCTCAAGAACCCCGACCCTCCCACCACCTCCACACAGCCCCTCAAATCCTACTACGCCACCTCCTCCCACTTCCTCTGGATCGGCGACCGCACCCGCCAAATCAACGGCGCACACGTCGAATTCTTCCGAGGCATCGCCAACCCCATCGGCATCAAAATCGGCCCTAGCATGACGCCCGCCGAACTCACCTCCCTCCTGGACATCGTCAACCCAACTCGCGAAATCGGCAAAGTCACCCTCATCTCGCGCTACGGCGCAGCAAAGATCTCGCAGTACCTCCCCGCCCACATCGCCGCCGTACAAGCCTCGGGCCACATCCCCGTCTGGCAATGCGATCCCATGCACGGTAACACGCAGGCCACGCCGTCCGGGGTGAAGACGCGGCATTTCAGCGATATCTTGTCCGAGCTGAAACAGGCATTGGAGATACATCGCGCGGCAGGGTCATTCCTGGGCGGAATGCATTTGGAGTTGACAGGTGAGGCAGTGACGGAGTGTGTGGGTGGTGCTGGGGGGTTGACAGAGGAGGGATTGAGTGAGCGGTACACGACGTTTTGTGATCCCAGGTTGAATGAGAAGCAGGCGTTGGAGTTGGCGTTTTTGGTGGCGGGGTTTTATCGGGAACTGGATGAGGAGTTGGCGGAGGATGAGTCTATATAACCAGCCCAGACCCCTTGGGACTAAAATGGAAGGATAGTAAGATCTTCATGATGGTATGGAACTAATATATTTCTTTCGGGTTAATGATGAGCCAGTTCTACCGATTATCGAAGGATGTGCTGTGAGGGGAATTATTACATTGATAGCTAGAGTTGGTTGGACTACTTTGATCTTTTCTATCTACCACATTTGAAGTTCTATATCCATACTACCCCTACTTCATTCCATACTTATGATACAAAACATGAATAGTAGTCATATGGTATCCATTGATATATGAATAAAGGCCGTCTCGTCTATCATCATAATCTTACTGACCCACTCACCCACCACCATCTATCCATCCCATATACACACCAAACTAAATGCATACCATCTATATACACAACTCACCCCCCATCCCCCATACATACTACTTCCCAGCCCTCTTCTTCCTCTCAATCCCCCTCCCCTCCCAAATAAACCACAACACAACCCACCCCACCATCGCCTCCACCGCCAGTCCCCACCAAACACCCCCGACAAAATTCCCCCTGAGGCCCTCACCCAACCCCCAACCACCCAAAAACGGCCCTAACGTTCTCGCCGCAGACGAAATACTCTGCGAGACGCCATTAATCGTGCCGAGGACCTTTGCATCCGAGACACTATTATTGACCAGGATCACAGCAGCGGGTAGTGCAAACGTCCTCGACACGACCTGCAGTGCTATCACGACCGTAAATGCAGGCCAGACGATGTATGCTGTGCGGGGAAGAAGGAGGAGGAAGGGCATGAGGGCGTATGCGAGGGAGGAGAAAGGTAGGAAGGTGCGGAAGGAGCGGATGGTGCCGAGGTAGCCTTGCACCCAGGGGTAGATGAAGATTTGTAAAGGGAGGCCGATTATCCCGATGATGGCGGTGGCGAGCCCGACGCGGGAGGAGGGCAGGCCGAGGCCGCCGGAGAAGTGGAACCAGCCGGTTCTGGTGGAGGGAGGGGCGCGTGGAGTGGGCAGGAAGGTGAAGGTGATGGCGTTGAAGGCGGAGGTGTGGAAGGCGAGGAGGAATTGGGCGAGGAGGGTGAGGAGGACGTTGCGGGTGTAGATTTGGCGGAAGGAGGGGCGGGATGAGGTTGTTGATGATGGCTTAGGGCGCGAGGAGCGGCTGCTGATGCTGATGCTGCGGCGGTGGTGGGAGGTGTTGTCGATGTAGATGGATTCGTCGTCGGGGTGTTCGGTTAGTCGTTGGTAGTATTTGCTGTCTTTGCGTTTGGTGCGACGGAGGGCGCGTGAGATCCGGTGGCCGAGTTGGCGGCCCCAGTCGCTGCGGTGGCGGGCTGTTTCGTGGGTCTGTAGCTTGATGATTAGATGATGGGTTGAAGAGGATATTAGGGGAGGGGGGGGTACCTCGTCTAAGCCGAAGAAGACAGCCAGCAATGAGCAGAAGATGAACACCGCACTGAGCAGGTTCGGTAGCAAGAATGGCCATTTGCGCATCCACTCCACCCCATTTGCACCACCCAGGAACGTGCCCGGCCCGAAGATCTGGGGATAGTTCTTGACTGGATCAGCCAGGGCGCCGCCCAGCACTGGGCCGATGATGACGCCGATGTTGAAGCACATGGGCAGTAAGAGGAACGCTCGAGATTGATACCTGCGTTTGTCAGTGATCATACTCATCTTAAGCCAGGTACAGGGTATGGGCGTACTTCTTCTCCTCGATAATCTCCGCAATCATCGTCCTCATCACACCCACATTACTGTTCAACACACCTCCCAGCGTGCGAAACACCGCAGCAGCCACAAACGACCGCGAGAACCCAAACCCCAAGCACGAGATACACGTCCCCAGCGACCCGATCAGCAACACTCTCTTCCTCCCCATCCACTCCGCATCAGCTAGCCGTCCCCACCACACAGCCGTCAGGAACTGCGCCGCAGTGAAACTGCCCTGCAGGATACCTGCCTGTCCGGAGATAGTCGAGTCCGGTAATGACGGATCGAACGACTTGAGCTGGTAGAACATGTACGCTTGGAGGGAGGTCTGGGTGAGTGGCTCTGAGAGACGGGCGATGGTCAGGATAGCGAGTTGACTCTTTTTCGGTAGTGAGGACCAAGTTACGGGCTTTTCGTCGGCTTCGTTGTTGTTTTCTTCGTTGGGGTTGGGGTCGTCCTCGTTCGCGATCAGATTGGTATCTTCTTCGTCGTCATCGTCGCTGGAGCTAAAGCTGTCGCTGTCGCTGTCACTGAAGCTGCTGTCATCATCGTCGTTGTCGCTACTGTTGTGATCTTCTACTGATAAGCGCCGCGACTGGGAGGATTCGGGCATGGGCGCCGGCGCAAGTATACGAGTCTGCGCTGAGCTGCCGTCATGGATGGCGGTGTTGACGCTGTCTTTGTCGCCGTCGATAGAGGAATCGACTGACATGGCGGGCGACAGAAATTGGGTGTCCGGAGTCTTGCGGAGGCGTGAGGCGTCGGCCTCGGGCGCGGAGATAGCAGTAGTAGTATCTACATGATTGTCGGTGTGGGAGTTGCGGATCTCGGGTGGTTGTGTAGAGGTCATATATAGATCTTGTCGTGAAGAACAGTAGGAGAGTCTGGGGAAGCCGTCAGGTACTTCAAAGTCAAAATTCAACGGAGACGATAAAATCTACGGAAAAAGAAAAGGGTGGGAACAAATCTGGGGAGAAGAAGAAAGTGGATAGAAGAAAGCCGAAGAGGCGATGAGCCAAAGATTCGCCCGAAGCTTGTCATCCCCGCTAAACCTGCCTCGGGTTTAGTCGCCGCGACTTTGCCGATGCCTGATTCTGTATAGACGAGGATGCGACATGCATCTCACTCCCCATTCTTCTCATCCTGCACCGTGTAACACCGCGTCCCTTACATGGCTAGGTACCCCCTACTCAGTTAAACGAACATTGCATGTACGCAAGCATTGACTCATCTGTGTTACCGATTAAAAACATCCTTATCCAATCCCATCCCAGACAGGCAGTAATCAATTCAACAAAGCTAGGCACTCCCTGCATCCGCATCAGAACGCCGTATCCAACACTATTAAGGACAAAGATGAGAAAAGAAGAAGAAAAAGGAAGAAAGAAAGAGGGGTGAAGGGCAAGTCCGATCGCATCCCGTTGCGAGATCAACACCTGGACGGAGATCTTGATCAGTCCGTCGACGTCCAAGAACAACCTCAAGCAACAGACACATGAACGAGTCCGAGGACTCTCAAAGACAGCCACACACCACATGCACGGCGGACACATTCCTCGAGGATCAACTCAAAGACCCTGCGCATCATTGCGTTCTCAAAAACCAGGGACATACACAAAGTCAGTCGGAAACCTGATCCGAAAACATTACATCTGCACAAGACTAGGAGAGCGTGAGAGAAAAGAAAGAAATGAAAGAAAAGGGGAATAGAGAAAAATACACAATTAGAATCACACATGCTCAAGACCAATGTAACAAATCAAGGAAAGGAAAAGAGCGATAGCTCAGTGGTATTCAACTAGTTGCGACGGCTTCCACCAGTCCTGCCCGTCATCTCCAGCGTACTTTCAAACCCCTCCCAAGGGAGCTCATCATCGTCTTCCGAGTCCGGTTCCTTGCGAGAGGACTTGTCCGTGGTGGCAGTGACGTCTGCTGTCCGTCCTGCCGTATCAATTCCAATCGACTGTAGAGTCACCTCCATCTCCTGCTCCGTCATCTCACGGCCATTCTGCTTCTGGCCTTCAAGGACATCGTACAGCGCATAAATCTGGTCGGCCTTCATGTCGATGTCCTTCAACAGCTTCTCGATCTTCTCGCCCACAGACTTCCTCTGTCGCTTGCTCAGCGAGGCATCCAGCTTGTTGTACGAGCCCTGGTATGCCACCAGCTGCATCTTCAGGTGGGCCAGCTCATCTTCCAAGGCCTTGAGCACGGTCGCAAGGGCAAGTTCCGGCGATTGCGCGGGGCGCATGGTAGGCTCCTCATTGTAGACAGACGGCTCGGGCATACGCTCCGAAACGGGAACGGGCTTGGGAATCTTCACTGCCTCTGCAGTGTGTTCACAAGAGGCACCTGGAATGGACTGCTTGCAGACCGTGCAGTTTTTGCCATTGTGCTTAGTGGCACTGTCAAGTGCACGCTGAGCGGATTCAGGAAGCTTCGAAAGATTGTTCTCGACCAGATGCGCGGGGTTGAACGTAATATCAGGCAAGATAAAGGCCGAGGTCATCTCTTCGGCCATCCTCCGCCGGCGTCGCTGAGAAGCAGCAGCCCCGGAGTTGTCCGAATGCCGTCTGGGGCGTTCGACAGGCACCGACAAGTTACTTTCTCCTTCAGTCATGCTCGCCTTGGAGTTGGCGGTCAAGTCACCCATGGCCGAGGCGGGTCTAGACGGCAACCCCTTGCTTTCTTTGAGGGAAGACTTTCTGGGAATCGTCGACTTAGCCAGGCTCTGCCGGGTCGTGTTTCCGGTCTCGTTTGCAGTCTGCTCTTTGCTTGTACTCGACTGCCGCCGTTTCCGAGCCAGGCGTTCCTCTTCCAGCGTCTTCCGTAGTTGAGCGATTTCACGTTCCTGATACTCGAATAAGTACGGGTGTGTAGTATGGCAGTAACATAAGAGGGAACTTACATCAACGAAGCTCAGCAGGGTAAAGTCCTGCTCCGTTGCATTAGATTTCTTGGTGTTTCCAGTGACCTCCCCACTCGATTCAACAGGCTCGGTCTCCTCCACCTCTTCGACAACCACTCTCTTGACGCGCTGTTTGCCAGTGTTTGATTGCTTCCTGGTGCTCACATCACTGCTCTCCGACCGGCTCTTAGACTTTCCTGCCCTCGACTTCGACTTTTCCCTGGACTGGGGAACGTCGATCGAAAACAGTGCCTCTTCTGCACGCTCCTTTTCAAGCCGGGAAATTTCCTTATCGACCTGCGTCGAGATCTTGGCGCGCGAATCTTCCTGACGTCTAGACTTGGATCGCGAGCTCTTGCCAGTGACTTCGCGGGTGCTTCGGCTTGTATGCTTGCTATGCTGCGTATCAATCTGGCTATCCTCGTCGCTTGCATCAGTCATAGAAGACTGCTCTGACTCGACTGTGTCCTCACGTGCTCTGGAGCCCGCGGACAAGATCTTCGATATCTGCGACTTCAAGTCTGCATTCTCCTGACGCAGACTCTCATTCTCGCTCTTGAGGTCTTGACTCTCCAGATATGCAACTCCCAATTGAGAGACTGCCATGTCTCGTTCTCGGTTCAGCCGCTTCAAAGTCGATTCCTGAATCTGGGCCTTTCGTTCGATTATGTCGAGCTTATTCTGCAAAGCCAGGTTGGCGGCATCCAATTCTGGACACAGTCAGCTCAGTGTCGCAAAGACCAATATAAAACTACTTACTTTGGTTGTCGTTGGCAAGTTGATCCCGTCGGTAGTCATCCTCCTCGGAATCGTAGGGTCGGCTGCGGCCATGCTTGTCTTTTGAGCGCTTGTTTGCCCTCAGCGTTTCATTCTCCCGCTTCATGTCATCCATCCTCCGTTCGGCGTCAGACTTGGATCTCTCCAGTTCTGCAACCTTGTCCTGCAAGAGTCTCAATGAAACGAAGAGTGCCTTCTCATCTTCCGGAATGGGGACAGCATCCAGCGGCATGTGTTCGCGAGTCAAAGAAACATCAGTAGCATCATGCGGAGGGGAGACAAAGCGCGTCGTCCGTGCTCTGTTCTGACGCGCATACACGGGCGTGCCGTCTTCATAGACGCCCGAGACCAACTCTGACAAGTTGGGAAGATCCGGTAGTAGGAATGACTGCTGAGTAGCCGTATCACCTGCATTGTTGGCCAGATTGCGAGAGCTGTTACTGGACTTTCCGCGACGGAGCTCGCGAGCATAAGCCTCCTGAGAAGCCTTCTCCACCGCGTCGGCAATCTGATGAGAGAGGTTGGGGTTTCCAAAACGTGTCGGACGCGTACTGTTGGCCATGACCGGAGGCCTTTCATCCTCGATTAGGGATCCTTCATAAGTATCGCGAACCTTTGCGTGCATGTCTGACAGCGTTCGTCGCTCTTTGCGGTTCGACTTTGCTGTGTGGGGATCAACGTTCTCCTTGTGGGCAAGGCTGGCGCGTCTGATTTGAGCATCCTTTCGGAGACTATCGCTGACCGCTCTTCTCGCCGGGTTCCGCAGAGCAGACTTCTGAGGGGTATTAGAAGTAGGATAATCGAGTCTGACGGCGGGTGACGACGAGCGAACGCTGTTTTCGATGCTCATGTAGGAGTTTCTCGAGTCGTCCAATCGACGGGGAGGTTTCGTCGGGCCTCGGCCGGCCTCAATGGAGATGCTGTCGTCGTTGTCGGCCTCTTCTTCTTCTTCGGATGTGCCGACCGGGGAGAAATCTGGAAGATATTGCTCGAAGGTGGATGTGTTGAAAGCGTAGTCGGGCTCTTCTTCTTCGTACTCGTGGCGCTTCCTGGCGTTGGTGTGCATGGACGGAAGTCGGGGGCTACCATGACCGAGGTCCTTGGTGGACGCGAGCGCCTCGTGCTCAGGGTCAAAGTCGGAGCCAAACGACGCGAAGCTATTCGTTGTTGCTTCGCGCGACATGTTGCCGGCTGCTGTGACGCGCCTATATGGGATGGTTTATTGACGGAGTGAAAACTCGAGTACCTCACAGGTATTCAATGTTTAAGCTGACTGGATTAGCAAAGTAGACTTGGAAGTAATCCGCTCGTTGTTCTGAGGCTGCAAGCTGCACGGCGGACAGTCAAATGTTTAGAGAGTCGCTGGTAGCGCGTCGGTGCAGCGCGAGTCTCCCGGCTTGAAAAGGAAGTAGCCAGGGAAACCACCACTGAAAGGAAGGAAGACAGTGCAATTGCCTAGAGAAGACAAGCCACTGCGGTTTCCAAACTATCGCAGAAGCAGCACAATTGCACGGTAAGACCTGACTAACCGGCTAGACAACGCAATGGGGACGCGAGTGGATGATGCGACGGAAATAAATGAGGAGGCTGGGCTGGCAACAAGTTACTACGTCCTCGACCAAGTGGAACTCGCCCGCTGCTTTTGGTTTGTTTACGCCCGTGGGCCCCCTCCCGTGGAGAGCCCTGACCGCCTTCCGAGTGCTTACGCCACGAGCCTGGCTGCAGAGATAGTGATTATCCAATTCATGAATCTTATTGTAGACAACATTTTCGCACGTCGTTATTGAAGCTTTTGCATTGAGATTTCCCATCATATGCTGGAGCGTATAATATGTGCAGACAAATCCAATAAACACAGTGCCCCCTTCTCTAAATGTACAGGCAGACTGGTGTGGGCTGAAAAAACAAGAAGAGCCGTCCATAGATTCGCCTTCAATAAAACGCCTTGCGGGCTAACATGAATATCCAAGGGAAAGAAAACTATTGACAGGGTCGGAGAGTAATTAAAACAACCTATATGCTAGTATGTAGGGTCGTAAACGCTGATGCTCGTAACGGGTATTGGAATGCGAGGTCGGAAGGGGCGAAGAATGGCAGCCGTGAATGTAGACCGATGTGTCAGGTCTTCTAATTGTTGAAAAGGCATATCGATAATAGAGAAATCAAGACGCCTGGTGAGTATGAGTGTCATCCCTCAAGAGGTGTGTTTCGGCTGATTCAGAAGCAGGGTGTTCTTCGACACGTTCTTCGGTGATGGGTTGAGTGGTGGTGGCAGGTTGTTCGGTAGTTTGTTCGGCGGTTTGTTGCTCTTCCGGCTCCTCTTCCCGCAGAGGATTCGTGGGCGTGGTGGGAGTGTTGCTTATAGGGCTGGCCACATCGATATGGATGGTTGGCAAGGGAGTCAAGTCACGAAGCTGCGGTGCATGCTCGCCTCTCTCCGCGATTGGACTCGTATAAGGCGGCGCTTCTCCCCATTCTAAGACCTCGTACTCGGGCGGCGGGATGTTGAGTTCACCCACATCACCCTCGTCGACCGTTATTGACGGGCGATCAGCCGAATGAGCAGACGCCGCATGCGATTGCACCTGAGTTAAAGTATCCGCATCGGAGACGTTGGATACCCCAGACTGATACGACGAGTACGACTCGCCTCGAGAATGGACGCCCGTGAGAATCGATCCTGAGGATCGATCGGGCGCTGATGCATCGGTGAGAAGAGGACGACGGTCCGAATCGGGCGACGTGGCTCTGATACGCGACCCGTCATGCCGCACGTGGCCCAGTTCTGCATAAGAGACACTGGAGATACGCCTATCGCGACCACGGTTACGGGATTCCGCCAGAGCCGCGCTGAGGTTGGAACCACTCCCATTGGCAGACGCGCTGCTTCTCGCGCGGGCCCGACTCTCCTGCCGGAGTTCTTCAAGGCGAATATAGTCTCCACGAGCACGAGCCTCCCGGCGCTCCTGTCGCCGCCATTCACGGTCGGCTATCTCCTCTCGCCGTTGCAAACGGATTTGGTACAAAGACTCCATCAGCTCTTCTCTGCGGGATTCCTCCTCTTCAGCTGTTTCGGGGAACTCGACAACCATATCCATGCCTGCTCGCTCCCCCTCTCGAGCAATGACCTGCTCCGTTGGCTTGGGACTGGGCGAGTAGGCGGGGAGGGTGATGACCGAGCGAACCGATGTATCCCGTCGAACATTGCTCGTATTGTTGGCGGCCGGGGTGGTAGTTCGCATCTCCGAGCCTCCTTCGGCGGGTGTGTCTCTGGTGTTCGCATTTGGATTATTCGACCCCGGGACCTGACCGTATGAGACGCCCACGTTCCACCTATTCCACTTGTCTTTTAGGAATTTTCCAGGCAGATATTTCGGGCGACAGTTCATGCGACGGAGAGTACGTAAGACGAAATAGGTCATTAAGGCGGATGCCACGGCGAAGATGATGCAAGCGACGCACTGCAATTAGAGGAAAAGATGCATTAGTGACTGCGGGAAACCGAAGAAAGAGAGCACCCACTATTATAATGATATTGTTCCTGCTCGAGTTATCATTGTCGGAGGTGTGGTTTTTATCCTGGCTATTATCGGTGTTATTGGTGTTGGTGTTGGGATTGTTGATAATGTTGCCCGGACCATCCTGACGGATGTCAAATTGGCGGAAGTTGACTGGAATGTGCATGCTGTGGATTCCGGGCGATCGGGAATGAGCCCAGATCTATAGCCCCTAAGCATGCAGACCAGCTAGAAAGTCGACGATAGGAGGTATTATCGCAGGCGAAAAGAGGTTTGAAAAACCCGGATCGGAGGCGAACTGGAAATGGTAGCCTAAACCGGGAACGCTGCGGAACTGGCGGATGAACAGTGAAGGTTGGTACTCGGTGGTATGAATCAATAAGAAAAAAGCAATAAAGGCTGCAGAAGGGGCCTGGGGGAAGATTTGATAAGATATTACGAATCAGACCATAGAATGCGACTGAAATCAACACGAATAGCTAGAGATAGAGCCAGCAATAATGAATGAGATGGTAGATTATGGAGAAGAAGAGACATGCGCGAATCCATGGCCTCAAGCTGTGATGGCTGGGGGAAGAAAGGACCAGGAGAGAGAATACGAGCAGGACCGCGGCAAGATTTCAGCGGCTAACTGGTGTCAGAGAATGACGATGCTCATCATTCCAAGACAGGCCTGCAAGTGGTTGTCGAATGGCAAGAGGGGAGGGCCACAGATTGGCGCTGATTGACTGATTGCTGATGCTGATGCTGATGCCGACGAGAAAGTGGCTGGGTCGCTGGCGGAGATAAAATAGCGAATGGATTTTTCCCCAGCCAGAAAGAAGTGACTGATCAGAAGTAGTAGTACCACCCTTGGATGCTTCCAGACTCAGGAGGTCAATTTGATCGTGACACGACACAATTACGCATCAACAGAGTCTCTATACAAATTAAAAAGGACTCCATCGCACCCTCCCGACTAATTAAAGACGATCTCATTGTGAAACGAGAGGCGCAATACAAATGGAAGCTGCCGGTTTTTCCTTCCCGAACCACCGGCGCGTGCCATTTTTAGAACACGTTCCTTCACTGCTGGTTTTCTGGTTGGTGTCGGATCAGCGTTGGGGGTGGTTCTCAGTTGATTTGCTCCAGATGCCTCTTCTATCTAGCTTTAAGTTCGGTCAGCTTATTGCCCAAGGAAAATTAAGCTCACTTATCATCGCCAGGGTCAACTGAGCACCACCAGGGATGGGGCTGTCACTACGGAGTACCCCATCGGAATAAAGTCCTCCCGGTTTACTAGTCGGTCTTGTTAGTTGTTAGTTTCTAGTCATGGAGTCTCCTCCTGAATCCTGACCCACTCCTCATCTACACCATATTCATGTAGATAGCCGATCTCGCTTTCAGGGCAACAGACTTCCTGCCATCTTCCATCATGCCAAAAACACGACAGCTTCTTCAGTGAGAAACCACCTATCCTTACACTAAGGAGGATCGTAACATTCTTCAACTGTCTTACTATGAGCAGAAGAATATTTTCTTTGCTTATTTCAATGCTCACCAAGCTGGATCAAAGACGTTGTCCCATTCTACTTCAGTTGTTCGGATGTCTGTCAGATGTTAGACGCTGAAAATTAGTTACATGGTAGTTCCAACGTTTGTATCCCGGCACTGCCAACACTCAGTGCAATTCCCTGAATCTTTGACTTTCCATACAGAATTGATGAGGATTATGCCGGGTAACGAAGGTGAGAAGGCTAGATGCGATGCAGAACCGAAATTGGCTTCGTGAGTACTGTCTTGACGTTCCATCTCCGGATATATCTGATACCCTTGGCTCCTCGACAGGTCGGTCAGAGGGTATCGAGTTCTAGCAAATTGGCCGCTTCCCATTGAAACTCACCGGCTTGAGGATGAACGAATACCGAGTGGCGTGCATCGTGATTATAGATATTTAACTGTTGGCTCATATGGTTCAGACGTTTTCACATTCCATGGTATAGGCTTCCAATTTCAACCAAATGCAATGGAATAACCTTGGGACTCTGTGTTTCAACTATACTCACTCTTTGCGATGAGAACAATATCCATTATTTTCAAGCGAGAACTTGGTCGAGGGCCTTTTGTTCCCTTCCTAACTGACACATATCCGAATAGCACGTCCATTGTTGATGGCTGGAAAATTACTTGTCCGGTGGACTTAAGAGTGGGCCGGCTATTCGCAGATTGAGATGATTAGACCCTTTCATCGGCTAAAAAAAAGATGATTAGAGCCTTTCATCGGCTAAAAAGTTTGGGCGTCGATCAGCTAGGGCCATCTGAGTACCACAAGTTCGGAGATAATTCATGAATGCCCTAAAGACCGAAGAGAAAGTAAAGACGACATTGAAGCAAATCCCCCCCTTACTATCAGACATCGTGGATAAAATGTTGACGGCAGGGCCTTTTGATACCTTAATTTGGCTCTCTTCAGCCCATATGGTCTTTTCACAACCGCTGTTTTGCACTGATGATCCAGAATCATCTCTTTCAATCATGCCAATTCCAAGGAATGTGAGCCGTACCGCGAATTCAAGGGTTTCTAGCAAGGAGGCGTACGACGAAGACTCAGACAGGAGTTGAGAACGACATTCTCCAGCATGACATCTAGAGACATTTCTTATAAACTAGTCTTGTATACCTGCACATCTGCTTAACAATTTGTAGACAAATAACAAAGCAGCATGCGCATCAATCATCCTGCCTATGAAAGCGCCGTTTAAAATCCTACCGATCCGTAAACCCTTTTTAGAAACTTACAATATCCGCTCAGGCGTCCAGCTAGCAACTACTTACTACTAGTAATACCCAAGCTACCCAGCTTTCCATCCAATCCCATCTCATCCCGCACCAGCCATTGAGTCTCGGAGCGTACAAACTACACCAAGTCAAGGATCATCCCAAGGACAACATGCACAGACAAACCTTCATCCATATTACGCAAGCTCCTTCCCTCTTTCAATCAGGCCTCCATTCCACGCAGTGCTCAATCATAGTAATTCAACGTCGGAGTTAAAACCCTGACCCAACCATATCCACTTGTCCATCCCACTCACTATCCCGGACTTAACCAATGTTACCTCCGGCAATCCCGAACCTGCCTGGCTAAACCCACTACGCCATGCCATGGAACCTCGAACTCTACCTTCCCACATCAACTGACAGCAACACATAAGCAACCAGTTCACCGCTCTACCTAAAGCTTATCCTTTTTGGCAGGTCGATCCTAGCTATCAACCTACTCAACACTATCCGCTTCATATTGAGAAAGACCATAGCAGAACTTAACACATACCTCAACTACCGCTACGTCATATAGATATATATATCATCATCATGTCCTGTCCCGACTGCTTCAGCGGCCACGTGCACGAGGACGCTACGCCCAGAGGAACAGTCACCACCTTGCATGGCCTGAATGCATATGTGACGGAGCCGACGTCCACAGAATCCCCCATCAAGGGGATCATCATCATTATTCCGGATGCGTTTGGGTGGGAGTTTGTCAATAATCGTATTCTGGCCGATCATTATGCCGATAAGGGAGGGTATAAGGTGTATTTGCCTGAATTCATGAATGGTATGTTTACTCCTGATCATCGAGGCTCATGTGGAGATAACGAAACTATGAGACTAATCTATACATATCAATTAACCAGGACACGCCGCCCCAGTCTGGACTCTAAACACCCTATCCGCAATAATGAAGACCTCATCCATCATGGACTGGATTACGAAACCGTAAGTCTCACACACACCTATACCTATCACAACTACCATAGTGCAATCTCACGCGATGCAGATACCACATCGCCTGCGCCATGTACGCCATGATCCCCTTCGTCTACCACACCAAATTCACCATCTCCTGGCCCACCGTCAAGACATTCTTCACCGCCGTACGGCGCAACGAAGGCGCCAACCTCCCCATCGCAGCAGCAGGGTTCTGCTGGGGCGGGCAACACACCGTGTACCTCGCGCACGACAAAGAAGAAGACAAAGTAGATGGCAAACCCCTAATCGATGCCGGGTTCACCGGCCATCCCAGCAATCTGAAGATCCCCGCGGATATCGAGAAGATCAAGATCCCTGTGAGCTTTGCGATGGCGGAACTGGATATTGCGGTGAAAATGCCGCAGATCAAGCAGATTGAGAAAGCCGTCGGAGAGAGGGATGTGGGGGAGGTGAAGGTCTACTACGGGGCTGGACATGGGTTTTGTGTGCGTGCGGATGTGATGGTTAAGGATGTGAGGGCGCAGGCTGAGGAGGCGGAGGATCAGGCGATTGCGTGGTTTCAGAAGCAGTTTGCGAAGGTGTCTTATTGATTTGTTCTGCATCAGCTATTGTGTGGATGGGTGTTTGTTTATTCATATTCTCTTCCTTTTCCCTTTCATACCCCCGTTTCATCCCCCTCAGAATCCCCCTCCTCAATCAAAGCCCTTAATTTCCCACCCTGCTGCCGAGCAAGCACCTTATACTTCCCCGCTTCCACCACACGACCCTTGTCAATCACAATAACATTATCCGCAATCTTAATCATATCCCTTGCATGCGTAATGATCAGGACAGTAAGGCCCAGCCGCGTCGCGACCAACCTCTGCACGGTCCGTCGAATGATTTTAGCGTTATTAGGATCAAGGCTGGACGTGGCTTCATCCAGGATAAGAAGCTGTGGCTGTCGCACCAGCGCCCGAGCAATCACCAGCCGTTGCGCCTGTCCCCCCGACATACCGGCCCCGCCGTCGCCTATCATGGTGAAGTAGCCCTTGGGCAGGGATGTGATGAAGTCGTCGATCCCGGCTGCTTCTGCTGCGGCGCGGATGTGGAATATTGTGCGGAGTGGGGAGTCGTCTTCGAGTCCGTAGCTGATGTTGTCTGCTACTGTGCCGGGGAAGATGGTGGGTCGTTGGGAGACGATGGTAATGAGGGAGCGGAGGGTTGGGGTGTGGATGCGTTGGAGGTCGATTCCGTTTAGGGATATTCTGGAGGTGGTGGTGGGGGCTTCGTAGAGGTTCAGGAGCAACGATGCTATTGTGGATTTGCCTGAGCCTGATCGGCCTACGATTGCTGTGCTTTGGTTTCGAGGGATGGTGATGCATACGTCGCGTAGGACGTGTGCGTCTGGGCGGGATGGATAGCGGAAGTTTAGGTTGGTGATCTTCACTGGAGCGATTGTGGTGACTTTGAGAGTGCCCTGGTGTTCGTGGGATGCGCCGCATGGGAGGTGTGCGAGGCGTAGGACTTGGTTGGCCATTATGTGGGAAACGCTGATCTGGGGGACTGGGGGGTGTTAGCAAGGGCTGGGGACAGTCGTTGTCGGGTAGGTGGCTCACTCCATGATAGTACTGTGCTTGCGTATCCGATGCTGAAGAGAAGGACAGAGAAGACAGTCATGAGGCTGGTGACCGTGAACTCGAGCGATGATACGAGAACGGCTCCGTAGTAGAAGATTAGGCCTGCGCAGGTTAGCTCTGTGAAATCAAGATTGTAAATAGGTTGCTTACTGCTGACGAATATGATCATGGACTCTACCAATCCAAAGAGAAAGCCGGTATAAACAGCCTTCTTCACTCCAAGGACCATACACAGTGCCGCGGCCTTCATATGCTTCTTGTGGAAGTAAGGCTCAAGTGTCAATGTGCGGACGGTGCGGATCTGCGAGAACGTCTCGATGAATATCTCCGACGCTGTCGTTTTGACCCCGGTACAACGTCGTTCCCATATTCCAGTGGTTTTCTCGAGCCCTCTGGTGATGGCATAGATGACTGGTCCGCAAGCCACTGCCACAAGGGTCAGTTTCCAACAAACAGCCATACACCATATAATAGCGACCACGGTGACTGAAGTAGCCACTAGGACATAACCGCCAAAATGACCGACCAAGTTTCGCATCTCCTCGGCACTGTGGTTGAGGGACGAGGTGAGTTGGGAAGGTTCATTTCCTTCTTCTTCAAACCACTTTCGCGGCTGGTCAAGTATATGATGGAAACCTTTTTTGCGGAGACGATCGACCCACGCCTGGCCACATAGCTCCAGAAGATAATGCATCAGAAATGATATAACGCCGTCACCTACGGCTATCCCTAGAACTATCAGTGACCATGTCGAGGCCTTGGCTTGCTTGTTGTAAAACGTCTCAAGGAGCTTCGACAGGCAATAAGAAAATAGCGGAGTAGCCATCGCATGGCCCAAGGTGCTGAAACATCCAAGCAAAAGAAGCAGTTTTTGGCCTCGAGTCAGGTTAGGGAGTATGGTCAGCATGATCCGCCCCAATGGCATGCTTTTTTGCGGCGCGAGGCGTGCTGCATTCTTGTATGGCCGCTTGCTTCGGTGCTTCGATCTGGCCCTGTTGATCTCATTGACAACATCATTCACAGGAAGTATACTCTGTCTAAACCGGTTGGACTGGAAGTTCGTATCATCGACGTGGACGGTATTGAGCTCGTACATCTGCATCCCAATCGACTCACGGCGTGAACTGAACCCTCGAGAGTCTGCAGATTGGCGAATACTCTGTATGCTTCTTTTGTAGCCGTGAATAGCATAAGAATGCTGTGCAAGCTCGCTGTGTCGAGAAAACGAATCAGGGCTTGGGCCGCGTGTACTTTCAATTGAGGATCTTGAAGAAACACTGGAGCATCGACCAGAAGAACTGTGGACAACACCATGCTCACTTTCCTCATGATGGAGTTTGTCGGAAGTAGCAAAACACGTATTGCTCTCCTCCAGTTCATGTCTGTAGCCAGCTTGAATAACAGAGCCTTGGTCCATAACGTAGGCGAAGTCATGATCCATGATCTGCGACATATCATGCGTGATGATGATAGTTGTTTTCCCTCGACGCCATTCCCTGATAGCTTTCGTTATTTCCACGCGATTTGTGGCATCAAGGGCACTTGTGGGCTCATCCATTATCAATATAGGCGTATCCCTTAACCGTGCCCTCGCAATCGCCACCCTTTGCTTTTGACCACCACTGAGAAAATCACCACCATGACCGACACATGTGTCGATTCCCTTAGGTAGATCGTCTATTGTGCTTTGTAACCTTGCAAGATCAATACATTCACGTACATCAACCTTGCTGAGTCCTTCGTAGTTGCGACTACCAAAGGCAATATTCATGAAGATAGATTCGTTGAACAAAACGCTTCGCTGCTCCAGCAGAGTAATATTGTTCCTTATCCAGTCGATGCTCAAAGATTGGATGGGGGCCCCGTCTATCAGAATCTCTCCGGACACTGGTAGATAGAAGCGTGTGAGCAGTTGTCCAAGCGTACTCTTTCCAGATCCACTTCTGCCAATAACGAAGGTCGTCTCTCCGGCGGGAAAGAAGAAGCTTGTCGACTTCAAAACCGGTCTGTCCGGTTGAGCTGGGTAAGCAAAGGAGACCTGATAGACACATTATGAGTTCAATGTACCACGCAGCTATTCCACAGGTATCATCACACTTACATTGCTGACCTCGATATCGCCTTCGCAAAACTTCGGATAAACGGAACTCCTCCCCTCCCCTCGAACAGTATCCTCTGACTCTGAGCTCAAAGTGTGGATCAGAGAAATGGCTGCATCCTTTCCTTTTGCTAGGACGACAATTTGTGGCATGAGGAATTCCATTGACTGGGCAGCTGCTAAGCAAGCCCAGAATGTCCTGAGCACTTCTCCTGCTGAAATCTCACCGGACGTAGCCAAAGAACTCCCATACCAAAAGCCCTGCACGAACATTCCGAAAGTCATCAGTCGCAATATCGATATTTGTAGAGAGGTTAATCGCGCGCGTTTGAGATAATGTATAGCGGCATTGTCAACGCTGCTCACGAAGTTTCGGATCTCGGTATCTTGCCCGTTAAATGACTTGACGCTGTCGATTGATGAAGTAGCATTGTCGACTATCAGTGATAGATGACCCAGCTCTGTCTTCTGTGCCTCCATACACGAGTTCGTCTTGGTGGATAGGAAGGAGAGAGCGGCTGAGAGGAAGGGGATTCCCGCCAAAGTGACCAGAGTAAGGTTCCAGGAGGTGAAGAATGCTAGGGCTAGAGAGAAAATGGCTCGAAAACTGTACTGCAAAGCGAGGCCGAGAGGCTGCGATGTTGCTTTCTGTAGGTCTTCGATTTGCCTGAAAGATCGTGTCAGCTAGGATAGTGGCACACAAAAGTGCGACATACCCCTGGAGAGAAGATAGAAAGACCCTCGTGCCATCCGGCTGCGTTTCGAACCATTCCTGGCTCTTCTGTAAAAGCCTTTCGAAGAGCTTGGTGCGAGCATTCGCAACCTGAAATTCTCCGAATAACACAAATAGAATGAAATAGATACTATTGCAAACCCAATTGATTGCTCCAAGTCCAACCAGCTGGACGGCATACTTGCTGATCTGTGGAGTCAGGTCCTGTTTTGCAACCTTTCCTCCCCCGAAGAGAGTGAACGTATTGAAGATTTCGCCCAAGACTACGGAGAATATGGGAACCGAAAGACTAGAGATGGCCGTAAATGTAAATCCTCCTATGAGCACGGGAAGATGTTTCGTCGTCGTGAAGCTGAACAGCGACATCCACCTTGGTTTTCGATGTATGAAGCGCCTGGCGCCAGCAAGGAAGGCTGCCATGATGAACTATACCCGCTGATCAGGGCGAAAGATCTTCAACTGAGCATTTGGCCTTCGACTCCAGTATTTAGGTGTCATGTAAGAAGACATAATGATGGTAGGTAAGTATCAGGTGCTAGGGCGTCATATAGTAAAACATAAGCGAATGATGAACACCCAACAAACAGGCGTGTAAGCACTCTTAGCATATTCATCAGAACAAAGAGCTACGTTCGTTTTCATATTAGCCCGTCTGGCCGGATATCAAGCACTTTCCATATGCGGGCATATTGTAGATGATAAGAACAATGGGTTGCGTTGCCATTGTTCTCGGGTACAGCGGAAATATTTAGTGGGTCAACCACACGTCTTTCTATCCATCACTGCATTCCAAAGCATCAATTCAGCTCGTTATATGTACAGGTATCCACTCCGGTAGTACCACCCTAGGGCGCCCTGTCGAGGGGCTATCCCCACTCTTTTATAGGGTCATATACGCTATGCTGGACCACCCGGATGAGACCTATGGGCCATGGTAATAAATGATGGCTGTCGAACTCAAGGACTTGAGTCACTGCATAGTCTCTTGACGCTAGCAAAGCAAGGACGGTAAAGGCCCGGATGAACCATTCCGTCTAGCCGCCGTTCCTGCACGGCCCAGATAAGAAGCGCAGCTTCACATTTATTTGTTGGCCTTCTGCGCGCGCTCGTAGATCCAGTCGTTGAGGCCAGCACGGTTTCTGATCCATGTATGAGTATCCAATTGTTTCCAGGGTTATTGAAGCGGAAGAACTCACCTAGCGATCTCGACGGCGTAAAACTGCATACGCATGGCTGTCCTTCTGTTAGCTAGCGTTCCACCCCCCAGACAAGCCACACAGCCATGTATCACTTACCGAAGATCGTGGTATCTCTGTCATATTCCACCTTGGGGCTAGCACGCAGCATGGTACCGAAGTTGAAGTCCTCGATAATCTTCTCGTACTGGTTGATCCAGTTACGCCACTTCTCCTTGCCCTCCTTGCTCTTCATCTTGTCCTCATCGAGCGTCTCGGCAGGGTCGAAGTCGGGGAATTCCTTCTGGAAAGACTCGAGGATCTCATCGTCCATCTTGGTCAGGCGGAGTTTCGAGCCGGGGACCTTCTCCAGAATCGACCAATATGTCATCAGATGTTCCACGGCTGCATAATCGTGAGTCAGGGGACGAGTTCGAATAAGGGATGTCCGGACCAACCCTTAACGGCAAACTGCTTCTCCATCTGCACCAAATGTCAGCATTCTCGGTCGGAAATCTGAATAGGCAGTCTAGGCGCAAAAGTGACATACATCCTCAAAGTTCTCCGCCGTCTCTGGATCAAAAGGCTTCGACATCTTGGCGGTTGTGTGGGCGATAATTAATTACACAAGAAGCAGACAATATCAAAAGAAGAGTGTAAAGGTAGGAAATATGTTCTATTCGCTGGCTAACAGTCAGGGTAGTCGAAAAGAAATCGAAAAGTGAGTTGCCCCGCGCCCGACTTCTTTTTCCCGCAGGCGGAGAGATTTTTGCGCCGCCGCCCTTCAACCCCGCCGCTCGCGATTGGGCCGTACGTCATTTACAGATCTTAAAAACACCACCAGGAATTTAAGAGTCCGGACGATGTACGCTCTAGTTCATCTACGTTACTGGCATGAATAATTACAATTTAGATTCTATATTTCGGCCTGCGAATCTATTCAGTTTGCTATCTAGATTGCTCGCTGTCTGAGAAATGCCATGTCCGGCTAACTAACTAATCTGCCTCTGCCGCTTATTAATTGCATAGCAATCCACAGCGATGCTAGATCATACTGGAAAGATCCAGAAATGGCGGACAAACGCGAACGCCACTTAATGCTCTCTGACGAACAGTCTTCAATCCAAGTAAGGTTGACGTATTGATTTCAGAGCGTTAGGATTCATCGGGATCGAACAAGGAAAAGAGAATCTCTCATCGATGGCGGACAGAGATTAAACTATGGTACAGGGAAGCAATGTAAGGAAATGAAGAAGAGCATTATGCCTAATCACTGTCGTCGGAGTCAGGCAACTCTTCGAAACGTCCTTCATGGAGGGCGCGCGTGACAGGATTCTCCACCTGAAGAATGCCGTTCGCTCTGGCTCTGTTGCGATACTCAGCATTTATTAGTGCAGGTAGACAAAGGGTGAGGCTTACCGCTCAAAAAGCACAAATAACCTCTCCGCCTCTCTTTCTTTCTCCTCTTTGGTCATAGGAGGACCATCGTCCTTCTTCTCTGCAGCCCACTTCTGGCCGGTAATGGGATTGACCTCTGGATCAAACCCGTTCGGGTTGGTTGCGAATGCTTCGCCTGCCGTCTTAGGGATTTCCATGCCGCGAGAAGCTAGTAGTCCTGCGGCGAACCCATATCCGATGTTCTTTGTCAGATTTTCAGCGTCTTTTCCGGAGAGCACAAACATAAGCTCAGAAATAGCAGTCTTCAGATTAGGATAGGGCGTGGTCGACAGATTGAGCAACTTCGATGAGAGGGTGTCTGATTGTCCAATCGGGCGGCTTCTATCGTTGTCCTCGGGCAGAAGAAGCCATTGCATATATTTGCGAGGGCCGTCTGGAGCCATTTCATGAACGACCACGAGCGTATGGAACAGGGGTATAGCCTTGGTCTCCAGCTCGTCAGGGCCATATGCGGACACAGCTTGATCCAGTATGTTGATCAGCTTGTCGACATTGCAGTTCTGATTGAAGGTCGGGAAAAGGGGGCTACTCTCGAAGACTTTGCCCTTCTTATTTTCCAGATCAAGCGTGGACAAGCAGTTAAGAAGATAGCTGAGGAGGCCTTCCAGAGGCTTTGGGGGGATATCGATGCGGTTGATCATCTTAAAGATGTGAGGGATCGAAGCCGAGAATGTCGCAGCCAAATCAGAATATATCTTTGAAACATTGAAAATGAGCTTCAAGGTATCAGTAAGGGCCAACTCGTCCATCTGAGACAGAGACTTTTTGCCAGATTTGGGGAATTGTTTGGCGTGTCGGACGATTTGCTGAAATCAGTCAGCTTCCATCATATTCCGGTTTTGGCAAGACACGCATTAGCTTACGTAGTTGACATTTTCACCCAGAGAGTGATGTCTGATGAGGTTTTCAAAGTCCATTGTGGTGTCATAGGTAGATAGGAACAAGATCCGACTGATCACCATCTCATCCTCCGAGGAATCACACTGAATGAAGGTCAACTTCTGCAAGAGCTGGTTGACATAGTGAATGGGCATACCTTGAGCCTCTCAGCCAATTTACCTCCGTAGCCTGTGTCTACGAACAGCTGGCGCATCGATCCATCTAAGAGGAGAGCGTTTGCGACGCAGCGTAGAGCGGCACGACGCACATCCGGGGTATCCCCATCAACACCATATCTGGCTAATAATTCTATCCCCTCTTTAGAGTAGATAGGATGAGCATGGCTGGGGTTGGTCCCGTGCTGCCTCAACTCCAGGAGTGTCTGCACGCGTTCTAAGGCACGCAGGTGACGAGGTCAGACCGGTACATTTTACATTCCCTGTGTACTTACCCTTCGAAGTGAGAGACTTCGCCTCGAGGTCCGTTTTGAGAGAGCCCAGTAGTTTAGTGACTCGCTGCAGCTTCTCTAGTCGCTTGTTAATTGAGGTCTATACAATGAAGTGGCTTGTACATACCTGGGCCTTGGAGCGGCCTGAAATCCATGGTCAACTTTTGCTTAGCGCAATTCTATGCGCCGGAAGTGAAGTGTGTCAAGGGGTAACTGCTGGCTTGCAATAGCCGTCTTACGGGGCGCGGTGAACCCCTACTAGTCTGTCCAGTAAGTCCCACTTAGCTTGGGCTTGATCAAGTTGCAGCGAAAGCGGGTCTCCGCGATTAAAGACAGAGTCGTTGGAGAGGCGAAACCCGGTCCAGAGGTTATGGGATGATCTGGAGTATCTTTCTTCGCCGATGGGCTGTAGTGAATTCCGGTGCTGGAAGCAGCGCAACGGATAAGGATAGGAGCTAATGTTGCGCTGATGAATAGAGATCCGCAGCGCAATAAAGCAGAACCCCACCGGATAGCACTAAGCGGCTGCACAGTATCTCCGCAGTCTGTACATGCAGCAATGGTATTAGACATAAGGTTGACGAGACGGACATAAATCAATGCATGCAGTCTGTGGTTAGTAGTTAAGTAGACGAAACTTACATTGACAACTCGTTCTGGGTTCGAAAACAACCAACGTGAATGGGGGAAACGAGAAAATTGAAGATAATAACTAAAGAATTGGGGGGAGGGCAACTCCGGTTCATCTCCGAAGCCTTCTCCGTGGTGCCTGAGTGCCTTACTGCCTTGGGCATGAAACGCGGCGCTGCCACTTTACGCGTGGCTCAGCCACAGGCGCGTCTTTTTGAGTTGCGTGGCTTGGCGCGGCCCCGGTAGGATCAAACTGGCACGGCTATCCTACTTTCACCAGGGCTTTGATCCTTGCTCATGCTTGTCGACAGCTTCGGTCTGGGTCATGGACAGCGTGGTTTCTAGCTAGGCTGTATCGCGATGTTCCTTCTCCTTCTTTCATTCCTGTCCCCGTTCTTTTCGTCGTCCGATTCTGTGAAATATGGTGGAGGTTCTCGGTCCTCTGTCTGCTCGTCCGCCAACTCCACCTAGGACATCATCTCGTATGCTGTCTGAAAATGATCGAACTGAAGATTCTCCGGTTGTTGTACACACGCCTCGCGACTCTCCCTTTTCCGTCAATGGCTCAACCGGTGCGCCGTCAAGTCGACAATCAAAGCGCGTGAACTTCTCACCATGGACAAGATACATCAAACCTCCCTCGTTTACCAATTCCGCCGCAAAATCCAAATCTGACCTCAAGTCCCTGCCTCCCTCGAACGAATGCAAACCTACAAAATCTATCCTCAAACCGACCACATCTCACTCTGCTACCAATTCGCCGTCTGCTGAACCTCAAGCTCCCGTTTCCTTCGCCATGCTTCTAGAGTCGATCTTACAACAGCTCGCTGGAGAGGCTGTCAGTTCAAGGCTCGACGCCTACATGCAGTTCTTCGGGGCCCTGAGAGCATATGACAATCTGCCTGGTGATCAAGAAATCATAGCGAGGTTGGGCTTGATCACTCAGTTCATACATCGGGACGTTAGCCGGGACTTGACAACCGGCGGACCGCTACATACCAACCTTGTAATACAGGCCCTTAAGTTGGCTGTTGCACTGGTTTGGCATAGTGAGATCTCTGCGCGTCTGTCAGATGACTTCAAGACCTTTCTTGTCGATCATTCCGTCAACTGTCTTCAAGATGTGAAGATGCCAAAGTCCGTGGTTACTCACTACTTGTCCGTATTGTCAACCCAGAACTTTAACGCCAAGGTCATGACGAACACGCGAATAATACGCATTTTGACGGTTCTCCATGAATTAACTAATCGCGTCACTGGAAGCGCAATTGTGTCCCAGCGTCTAAGCATCTATCTTCGTGTCCTCAATCAATCCAAGATGATCTTCGTCTCAAATGCATCCCTGTGGATGGATCATCTCATATCCGGCTTGCTACACCATGTCAAAGATATCAGGATAAAGGCTATCTCGGTGGGCTTTCAGACCGCTATAGCGTGCGGACCAAACCCAACCTTGTCGAAATGCGTCCGTGAGGTCTTCAGCAGACCTCTCGATGAGCGGAGGAAGCTTGTGACGGAAGTTTGTGAGCGAATGACGCGCATGATGGCACTTTCTGATTGCGGAGTCCACATACCTCAAATATGGAGCGTGATTATTCTACTCCTGCGCAGCAAAAAGTTCAACGTGGATCAGTGGGAGCATTTCAAAGAATGGGTCCTTGTGCTGCAGAGATGCTTCAATTGCAGTGATTCTGCAATCAAAGCGCAGGCCATCGTTGGCTGGAATCGGTTTGTTTATGTCGTCAGTCCCAGCGACACAACGAGCCCTTCCTTATTGCGGATGCTGAGCAAGCCCATCGTCTCTCAGTTCGATCGGAAGAAGCAAGACAAACAACCCAGTCAGCTAGCCTTGTGCAGCTACTATAATCTTCTTTATTACGCCTTCCGTCCCTCGGCATCTTTTCAGCATCTTGATGTCGTCTGGGAAGAATATGTCGCTTCACCGGCTTCGAGCATTTTTTCGTCTGTACCCAGTCTCAGCGACAGGGTAGCCCACGTGCTATCCAATATGCTCTGGAGCCCCCAAGCGAAGGTTTGGTTGGAGAACAAGGTCAACGAGAGCAACAAGCTGGACCCTGAAGAGTTGCCATCCATTGACAGTAGGTGGATTCGGTCGAGGATAACATCGGTTTTGAGCGTTTTTGAGGAGATCTTCAAGTCTTCTGTCTGGAATCCCGATATTGAGCGGTCGAATATTGCTACAGCCTGGATCGGCTTGTCCAAGGCCTTGTCACATGCGTCGAGCAAAGAGATTACGCCCACGCCAGAATCGATGCAAGCTGTAGCACACGTGCTTGGCCTTCTTCAGCGCCTCTGGAACGCCGGGCCCTCATCGCTCAATGCGGCTATCGAGAAAGACTCAACGGATGCCTTCTATGACCGGTTCAGCTTTCTTGCCACCACTATGATCTACAGTCTTGGTAGCGCACGGTTTACCGAGAAATTACTCCTCAAGACAGCCGATGAGACTTTTCAGGCTGCTACTACGCCTACGCATCGTCATCAAAAGGCGAATACAAGTCTAGACAGTCCCATCCTACATTTTCTTCGATTTATCAGTGAACTACCTGGTCATTCGAGGCCTTCCACGTCATATTCGCGCCTCGTTACCCGTGTTCTGGAAGCTACTTGCAGTGACAAGCTATCAAGGAGCTCACGTCTGGAATTCTTTAGCCAATGTGCAGATATACATGTGTTTGATGCGGCTGCTCATATTGGCGATGATAGTCTAGCTGAAACCGTGTGGAGGTCTGTGGCACAGCTGTCTGCAAGCTCTTTATCCTCTTTCCCTATGGAGACAGCCCGCGAACGTGACGGCTCAGTTTGCCGTGACTATGAGAACATTGTTAACATCCTTTCTGCCGGCTTGAAGTTCTCCGACGTGTTCGAAGCCTGGAATCCGCTTGTTGATTCTCTTATCCGCGTCGTAAGAACCGAAAAGGGTGATCGGGCTATTTCCACCATGGCCATGGAACCTCTTGCCGCATCTATCATAGAACAAGGGACACGGAATACCTGCAAGCCCTCCGCATCACTCTTGAAACTCTCGCTCTCAATTCCTTACGGCCACGAAGCGGAGACGGCAAAAGGAACACATGAAATGGCCTTCCCTTACAAGCTGATCGAACTCGTGGATAAGACTCTTCGTCAGTCGTACGAAAGCTTTGATCCTGTCGAACCAAACGGCATTGCAGATTTCATCGAGTGCCTGACGTCTCTACTGGGATCGGGTGTACCTACTTTCCGTACAGCAATGCTCACACACCTCCAGCAGTCCCTTGCATTATATCTCAAAGACGGGGAGCGCAAGATAAACGCTGAGAGTGGCGTGGAAAGCAGAATCCTTACTGCTGTAAGTGTACGAAGCAAGGGGCTTGTGTTACGTACTAACTTAGAATTAGTGTCGCGCGCTGTCGTCAGCCGTCTTGAACATCTTGCAAGCAGCACAACCTCACGACGCCTTCCGTGTACAAAAGTTCGAGCCTATAATCTGTGCGGGTCTTGAGTCCACACATGCCTCTGTAACAAAACGATTTCTTGACTTCTGGCGTTGTTCGTTTGGATCACAAGAGTCCTTGCCCTGCCCCGAGACGATATCTCGCGCGCTACATGATATTGAAGTCCAGATGAAGCTTCAGCAGCCGCATGGTCATCGGCAAAATATACAGGTACGTATTCTGATTAAAGTTCCAGCCTGCCCTGCTAAGAAATTCTAGTCCGAGGCACAATCCGATCGTCAAGACGCAAAGGCCATTCCAGTCGATACATCGGTCAAGTCTCGCATTGCTTTCATACTTGATGATCCATTCACATTGGGGCTGAACTCGTCGCCTATAACCGGAGGGTCTGAGCGTAAAGCCATGCCTACGTCTTCGGAGAAGCAGACCGGACATTCAGCGGGCCAAGTATCCCAAACTGATGATGACTCTGATCCGGATGTGGCCACGGGTCATTCGATGCCCCTCCCGACGGGATCGGGAGATCCTAGGAAGCGTAGCGAGTTGTTTTCGATCATTGAAAGCCTTCGTTCGTCTTCACCTCCGACGAATACTCCAAGAGAACTCGGTTTCATGACGCCCCCGCACTTGCGCGACCTGCGCAACGCGGATGCCGACGCCGGGACACCACAAACCCCGACCCTACCACCTGTCGCCACTGACAATGAGTACGGGTTTCTCGGTTCTTCCCCTACGCCGGGTACTCGAAGCCGAACGCAATTGAGCGAACCCGAAATACCTCAGTCGCTATCGACTCCAGCAGCAGAAGAGTCTGTCCTAGAAAACGAACTTCAATCCTCCCCTCCAAAGCTGAAATCGACCAGTCCTGAACCTCGAAGTAACACAGGAAACATGAACACACCAGGATCAGGGAACACTACGTCGAGCAGGAGCAGAAGATCGAAGAGGAGGGCCCGGCGTTCGTCAAGGCAGAAGAAGGCAATGAACGCTCAGTCCAGTCAACCGGAAGCGACTGATGAAAGCATGGCAGTTGATTCAGAGGAACCACTGACAAAGCGTCTCCGTTCATCGACAGGCAAATTGCCAGAAGACAAAAGTCTCTCCACTGAAGACAGGCAATCGAAGGATTCGTCGAAGAATGGCTCTCGTGACTCCGGGCTTTCCCAAGACCCTATTACGGATTCTGGTGCTACCGCGGAGCCTGTCAACGAGCCAGAGCACCAGGTCAGTGCTGAGCAACCGAAGGACAACGAAAAACAACAAATAGACGGCTACGACTACATAGCGGACTCATGCAGCGACGACATGGAGACCCAGGTTGCGTCTCAGTTGGAGCAGGATCTAGAACTCGCTGTAGATCTGGACGACACGGCGAGTATAGAACATGCTGCAACAGCTTCGGAGCAGGGTGCGAATAAGAAACGGAAACGCGAGGCAGAGCAATCTACACCTTCAGGCAAAGAGCGACGTCGTTCTTCAAGACTCACAAAGACGCCTTCTGTCGCAGATATCGAAGGCGGTCGTGCTACTCGGTCTAAGAGACCGATGACCGTGTCGCAGGAGGTCGAATCATCCCCTGCCGAATCGGCGCCGAAGCGACGGAAGACCGAGTCTAAGAGTGATATGACTAGCACGAGCAAGCCCGCCGAGCAAGCAGCTAGTACTGATAGCGGGAAGACCAAGGCCCTGGATACCCAAGACAGCTCTCAAAAACGCAGATCCTCTCGTCTCAGCGGACAGGCGGCGCCAGCCATTCCCGAGGAGAGCCCGCTTCCGAAGAGGTCACCACGACCTAGTCGTTCTCGCAAGGCGACCAAGGACAAAGCCAAAGACAGCATACCAGAAGAGCCTCAACTTAGAGAAGATGTCGAGACCCATCACGACGAGACTCCTACTAAAGATGCGGTGGACCAACCTGTCAAGGATGAAAAGGAGTCCAAGATCACTGTTGAAGATAAACCAGCTGAGCAACTCCCAGAACCGGATAGCTCAGTGCAGCCTCCAACAGAAGCTCAGGTCGACGAACCGATGGATGAGCCGGTGCCAGAGACCCAGCAAACGGCACCTGATGACGTGCCAATGGAAGACGCGCCCACAGTGACCGAACCCATCCCTGAGACGAAGGTGCCATCTGAAGAGAAGAATCTGGAGGTGACGGAAAAGACGCGAGCAGTATCCCGCACGACTCAGACCGAAGGTCAGGAGCCAGAGATCTCGGAGGTGGGTATCACAGACTCCCTCCGCAAAGTCTTGAGCGATGTGAAACTGGCCAAGTTGGATCGAAACTCGCTGAAGGAAATTGACGATTTACTATTTGATATCCGGGTGGAAACGCATGAGGCATTGAGGAGAAACACCGGTTGAATGGATTTTGCATAGCGATGGCGTTGTACTTTTGTCTATATCCTAGTATCAATATCTTATACTCCTTGCTTTTTTTTTGTCTGCCCGTCTGACTGTTTTATTTTGTGACCATGGCCATCAAAAGAAGTTCTCATTTGTTTATGATCCCGTGCTTGATTTGCCATTATTCTTTCGGTCTTATGTTCTATTATAAGATGGACGATGCGGAAGCTGAATGTACTCATCACGCTTTTAAGACTGGAGAATGCGACTGTAATACCAGCATACCATAAACTACATTCTAATCCCAATCACTAGCCACTACTAGTTTCTACAACTAGTTAGTAGTGGTTCAAGATGATTAATTCGCGGAATCCTTGGCCGCTGACAGGAGGAGTCAGTCCGTCATCTCATCCTCACTGCCACACCCATCAGGAGGCTTACTACTACTTTACCAACCGACCAACCAACCATGCTTATCCTCCGGGGCGTCAGTTGCGCCCCAAATCTCCCAGGGGTCCCCTAAAACCCGAGCACATCAGTCAGCTAAATACTAACTTACCTACTTCATCTATCCATCAGAACTGAGTCTCTATCCTCAGCATGACCACACTAATGACCCAACCCTGAATCAAAGACTCAAAAGTCGTCAGTCAGACTGGCGTCATGGTCCCGAAGAAACGAGGAAAAGAGACCCGATAGCAAGTGGTGGTGTATTCACTAACTAACTAACCTTCCAACATAACACTTTGATTTTTGTTTTCTTATCGCGGGGTCTATGACTGCGATATAGTGTACTTACTAGTACTCACTCGGCTCTTACTTTATCGGGATCATACTGTCTACCTATCTGGATAGATAGATAGATAGGTAATCTGTGTGAGTATGTCCCTACCTACCTACCTTATTTATTCATAAAAAAGCTGGGTTACTAACAAAGAAGACTCTCGCAACAACACTACACCATGGTCCAAGTATCCTCTCTAGCATTAGTAGGCTATCTAGCTCCAGTGCTCGTTACGTTTCTGCTCTTTGTAACATGGTATGTATGTCTTTTCATTTCTACCAGATTAAAATACCACAAACCCCCTCCATACAACGAAGGACATTTTATTTAATTAAGATAAAATACAGGCTCATCCTCGGTACCCGCCGTCGCCGTCGCCGCCGTCGCCTCTACGGCCCTACATACCCCTACTCGGACGCCGAAATGGCGGCGGCGGCGGCGGGGGGACAACGTAATCCCCGGATTGTAATCTCGCAGCAGCTCATCGATGTACTTTATCCGCAGGTGAAGTACAAGGACTGGTTGGCTGGGAGGCAGAATCAGCAGCAGCAGCAAAGACAGCTGGATCAATCATCGGGTGCGATAGCGCAAGTGAGATCCACGTCTGGGGATAATACTTCCGGTGAATCACCAGACAACGTCAACATCAACACCAACACCAACATCAGCAACAACCAAGAAAGAGACAACGACACAGAAGATACAGATACAAGCGGAGACAACCACCGCACATGCGCAATATGCATAGACCAGTTCGCTGACGATGACGACATCCGATCCCTACCGTGCAGACATATCTTCCATACGGTGTGTTTGGATCCGTGGGTCACGAAGAAGAATGCGTTTTGTCCGTTGTGTAAGAGGGCTTTGTGTGGGGTGAAGAAGGGGGATAGTGGGAGTGGAGGGGATAGGAGGAGTTGGCCTTGGAGGAGGCAATCGCAGAGGGCGAGTGCAAGGGTGGTTTCGGTTTCGGTGCCCGAGGCGGCGGTTGTTAGAGGGTCGGTTTAGTTCGTATGTTGCTTTGGGCAATTGGGGTGGTGAGTGGCCTTGCTTGGGGAAGATGGGGGAAGGGCAGGTCCTGGTAGAGAGGACATCATACAATACTAAACGTACGCGGAGTACGCAATACACAATACTAGGGTAAAATTCTATTTCAATCTCAGCTGAGGCATCCATCGTCACTGCATGATTATTCACGTAAAGTTAAGCATATCCTATTATCCCAGTTACAACCGGGGCCGGATAGTTTGTCCACCTTCCCAGGATTCACCCGCCTCCAGGGTCTGCCAGCCAGCAACGGAACCGGCCTCGACACAAAGCATGTTCTTGTATGCCTCGTCAGGCCCGAAGTCCGCCATGCCCTTGGCCTTCTCGATCCAGGGGTTCCACACAACCACATCCGTCAATGCCTCCCTTGTGATGGAGAACAGAGGCTGATCATCCGACGCCGTGGACACGATAATTGGCACCTTCGGATCCAACGCCTTGTACACCCGGTCCGTTTCCTTGTTGATCTCCACTGCCTCCGAAGTCTCCGTGATAGCTGCACCGCCCTGTGTCTTGTCCAAGTATTCTTTTTGCTGGAGGTTCTTGACCCGGACGTTCGTGATGTCCTACATGCCTCGTTAGCCTGACTCCAGCCCTGCAATTGGGCCGTGACATACCTCAACACTCAAATACGTATGCATCAAAACCTGGAAATCGAAGTTCTGCTCGCCCTGGTTCTGCACCTGCAAAGAAGTCTCCAAGCTTCCCTTCGTCAAAGTCACGCTATACACCAGTCCAAACTTATACGGCCAGGCCTTCTGGAACTCCTCACTCAGCATGGGATGTGACAGTCCAAAGTCCAACTTCACGGCGTCTTCGCCTTCTTTCCGGTCACGGCCGAAGGCTTCGGACGAGGATTTGCCGAGGAATTCCCAGTTCGAGTTCCGGGCGAAGCCGTGTTGGGGGAGAGCAGAGGTGGCGTGGTTGGAGGGGGGAGGACCGAAGACCTGGTTTGATGAGATTAGGAGTTAGTTGGTTTGCCTTTCAATGGATACGTGAAGGAGCTGAGATTTAGAGAGCAAGCTGGCTGTTCAGTGGTGATCGGCCGAAGAGGACATACCGGGAATACGACAGGAATTCCACCCCGGATAGGCTTGGAACCATCTAGGTTAGCCTTCTCGCTCACGAAGAGCTGTTCCTTGCCATTGGCGAGCTTCCAGGAGGTGACAGTGGCTCCATAGAGATAAACGGTGACAGACTCGCCGGTGGGGAGGGTAGCTTCAACGGTGTTGTCGCGGAGAGAGATGGTGGGTTGGGGAAGAGAGGCACCGACGCCGATGGCGGCAGGCTTGTTAGAGCGATCCATGATGGTAGTTGGAAATTAAGATGAAGGTATTCAAGGTGGAAGAGAGAAGGGGAAAGACCAGCAAAGACGGAGGACGGATGCGGGGAGGCCGGAGTCAACTGAACCGGCGGGGCGGCGGGGCATTGGCGTCATTCGTTCCTCGCCGTTTCAGTTTACGAGCACAACTCACCCCCTTCCATTTCTTATCTTCTTATTGTCGAGGTGCATGTTACAAAGCATCTGATGTGTCTCGACAATAGTTTGAGTCTTTCGACTACTTCAGGATACTTTTGAAGTCCCAATTCAGCTGGTCAATGCAATGACATCACATGTTTGCTTTCCGTCAGGGTCCAAAGTCAATGCTAAGCTCGATCCAGGGACTTGAGAGAGTGCAGAACTATAAGGGTAGCACTGATATTCAACGATAGATAGATACGTCAAGGGAACTATGATATGTATGAGGCTATCCTACCCTCTATATTACTTGCAGTCCAGACTTCTTTCATATAATAGCTAGGGTAGTACCTAGAACCATACCCTGTCAGCTGTGCAAACGTTATTTGACTCTATCCACTATTTCAGCCACTTTTTTAAATTATCAGAAACAATAGGTTAAAGAACCGGTCAGTAGTTAGTCTATCATGACCCTGCGACTCCCATGTCAATAGAGATATAGAACCATTGACATCCACATTGAGTGACGGGCATACACTGGAGACTGAGAGTAGTATGGCAAGATGTCTTCGTTCAGTTCTGTTTTGAATCCATACATCAATGCACGTACATACTATTCGTATTTCCACCCTCTCCCAAATAACAATAGTATCATCAAACTATCATTGCACCCAAGTGCAATAGCAAAATGGAAGCAAGCATCCAACTCTATTCCTTCTCATATTCATCTTATGATTGCATTCTGTCAAACACCAGGAAAGTAGTAGATAGGACGCCTGGTATACAGAAATTAGGAACATCAACATATAGTTAGTACAAGTGCTGTATACGAATGACCCTACGAACTACTGAACCTGAATTGAACACATGGTGGAGGGCAAAGTCGCAAATTGGAGACAACTAATGACGTACAACAGAAAGCTGTCTTCCCATCAGTAACATAACTATCACTGATGGAATGCAGGCTATAGTACGAGTAATGATGCAGTACTCTCACTCTATGGCCTCTTGTCGGACTTTGAATCCTTCGGGGGTGTTAGCGCTGCGTGGACAGACAGATAATTACTGCTCCGGAGAAATGATACCATGAAGTGCGAGTTCTACTATTTAGACTAATGATCTGACTAAGAATACACCCATTATAAAATATGATATTAGAATATGGTACCCTGAACACACAAAGAAAGAATGCCTATGGAGCCACAAAGTAAAAAAAAAGTACGATATTCGCCACCATACCCAACAGGGCAACCCAACCCAACCTACCCTACCAATAGCACCCACAACCCAGCCAGCCAGCCAACACCCTCAAAACCCACACATTCATTCCCGTGATTCCACACAAAAAAAACACCCCACTCCAGCAGAGGAAAAAAAAAAAAAACATTTCAAAACCCCCCCGTACCAATAGCCCCATCACCCAGAGATCCACTTTCCACCCTAAAAGGTCCCAAAACATGGTTCCCGAGCTGTCAAAAGAGCGAAAACAACCAACCAGCACCCACCATATAGGACTAAAGTTGAGTGGGTATTCTAACAACCGGCGCCAATCGTCTAGTGGTTAGGATGCAACCTTCCCAATCTGACATTGGATCAGGTTGCGACGCGAGTTCGAATCTCGCTTGGCGCAGTTTTTTACTTGTGTCTTTTTTACTATTTTGGCTATATAATAACTATAGGGGATATGGAGTAGGTAGGTTAGTATTGTTTTCGGATTCACTGTTTTTTTTATCCTGTAGAACTCGATTAGAGTTTCTACTTACGCTTAATATTACTCCTAATATTGCGCATCGCTTGAAGACACTACTATACAATGTATCAACATACATCAAAGCCCATCCAGTTTTACACACCTCTACCCTCCTCTCTATTCCCCTCCCCCAACTCATTACCAACCTTGAACGGATTCCTCTTTACCAAAAGCGCCGCCACAAACACACTCCCCGCCAACGCAACCGCCAACAAGAAAGTCCCCCTAACCGCAACATCGTATGCCCCTATCACCGCCTCCAAGTACTTCCCAGGCAACTTACCCTCCAAGCTTGTCGCACCCAGATGCGTCACCATCACCGGATCCAACCCGGGCACACTCTCCGCTAAGTCCCCCGTCAACCGGTTCAAGAATATCGCCTGCGCAACACTGATGAACACCGCTTCTCCGATGTCCTGCGAGAAGGTCATCAGTGCCATGCCTATGGAGATATCCTTCATGGGGAGGATGGCCTGTACGGCGATGAAGGGCACGCCGACGGCACTGCCGGAGCCGAGGCCTAGGAGGATGAGTGATGGGATCCAGAGCTTGGCGGGTGTGGTGGGGGTGAAGGTTGTCATGAGGGCAATGCCGGCGATGACGAGGAGGGAGGCGGGGAGGAGGATTGGGGTGTAGGTGCGTGTGCGGGAGATGAGCCAACCGCCGGTGATGGCGCTGATGAGGACGGAGATGACTAGGGGGAGGGTGTTGAGGCCGCTTTGGAGTGGGGTGGCGTTGCGGACGGTTTGGAACCAGATTGAGAGCTGGGGTTGGTTAGTTTGTGTTTAGAGAGTGAGGGAAAGGGTGGAGATGGGGAGTGTACGTAGTATTGAATGATGGCGCGGCAGGCTGAGAGACACAGGCTAAAGGCCGCGCCGGTTATAATGATGCGTTTACGGAGGACGCGCGGTGGGAGCATGGCGGTGTCTTGTTTGCGGTGCTGGAGGAGACAGAAGCCCGTGAAGATGATGGGCGAGAGGACGAGAAGGGCGATGATTCGTCCGTTGGTCCAGCTGTAGGTATCGCCGCCCCATTGGAGCGCGAGGAGGAGACATAGTACTGCGGGTGCGAAGAGGAAGAATCCGAGTAGATCCAGCTCGCGGAGTTTCTGTATGTGTGTTTTCGAGCCCCTGGGGGTGATGGTCGGGAGCTTGAGAAGGAGAAGCACAGCGGATGGTAGCGCTGCAGCGGGCAGATTGATGTAGAAACACCATCGCCAGGATAGGTCGGATGTGAGTATGCCTCCCAGGATAGGGGCTATGGCGATGGCGGTGTATTCGCTGGCGCTGATTAGGCCGACAAAGGTCGGTCTTCTTCGTAGAGGCGTAGAAATTGCAATGATGCTGGATGTTTGTTAGCTTTCAGACATGTCTCTATGTACTGTAGTGCTTACACCATGCAGCCTTGACTGATCCCAGAAAAACCCAAGCCGGTTATGGCCCTTCCGATGATGAAGATGAACGAACTCGGCGCCAGGCCCGAGAGAAGGATGCCACCCTCGAACAGCAGTAGGTTGATGAGAAAGACCCATTTGACCGGGTAGTTGTCATATAGCTTTCCCTGGGAAAGCTGCGACATGCAGGAGGTGAGTCGGCTTGGACGCCGTTAGCAGGGATATACAGGGTTACTGATCTGTAGGATAGACTCACAAAGCAGCATCATACCAACCAACATCAGCCACCGACCCGAACTCGTCGGTTATACGCGGAATAGCGGTGGTTAGGATCGTGGCATCCTAATATGACATTAACCAGCGCATGGAGATCTGCAAATAGTAGCACTTACCAGGCCAACCAGAAAGACACAGAAACAAAGGGACAGGGAAATAAGGACGAATTGGACCCCGTGGGGATAGATGGCCTCATCGGGCTCAGACTCGGCCTCAGGCTTAGCTTCCTCATTCTGCAGGACGGTAGTGTCGCCGACTACATCTTCCGGAACTTGCTGGACCTTCTCGAAACCCTCCCCAGGGTGTGTAGCTTCCGAGAGCTCGATGGCCTCTGGGCTTATGGCCATTCCGGGCAGGGGGCAGAGGGACTGAGAAAACTGAAACTAGAAGCATGAGCGAAATTGCAGCGGGGAGGCCGGCTACTATAAGAGAGAGATAAGTAACAACCAGGCAGAAGCTATCAGAATAGTAAATGATGGAGCATCCTGTAAAGCCGGAATTGTGCCAATCAGGAACGAGGAGTCGATGAGGTGATTGCCCCCCGGGCTGATGCGAGCTTAATGCAGGTAAGCCATTTAGTCCGATCCTTTGCAGTCTTGGCCAACTTCCTCACCAATGCTACTCTTGTGTGGATACTATTAGATAGGTAGACTACAGGATAACGAAAAAGCCAGGTAAGAACCCAAAGAAAACGGTGGTTCATCATTCGTTCATTATACATATATCGTCAGGCCCGACACATTGGGAAGTACAGACTTCCTGCTCACTTTTGACCACACACAACGCCCGTACGCCGCGATGTGGCGTAGCTATCGAGAAAATAATATCGCACTATGTGATGCCCGCCAGCACAGGGCTTCCATCCGCATTGATAAACTGACAATTAAAAGGTGGAGGAGAAGAGAAACAATCTGGGTCCATAGCCCAGCGGCTGGGAAGTTGACCGCAGCCAGCAGAAGTAGAGGATAAGCAACCCAGGGATTGACTGCCAGAGGACTGCAGGGTTGGAAGGTGGAGACGACCTTGAGCAGGAATGCCGCCAGTTGCAACGCCACTGTAGGGATCTGCGAGTCGATGAATGATGCAGCGCCCGGGAAGACTCTAGCCAGAGAGAAACGACCGGGAGGCGGGGGTAGTAACTGTTGGACAGGCTGCGGTCGCTCCTGGGGAACCTCGCGATGTTCGGCTTGTGCGGGAGAGTGCGATTGTGCGCTGGAGAACCAAGGCCGCACCATCATGTCGTTTTCCGGGCTGAGCGGGGTGTTTCGCTCTGACAACGGGCTTGTTTCTTCTACAACCGGCCTCAATGCAGCCTCGGCACCTTCCGACTCATACAGTGGATTTCGTCGTACAGCCACTGGACTCCGTGTCAGAGACTTGTTCGGAGAGCTGGATGGCCGGAAGGATGGAGAATCCGTGCTTTCCACCGGATGAATCCTCGCGCTTGGACGAATGTCAGGGCTTGTTGGACTGGTCCTTCTTGATCGAAAACTCTCGTTAACGTTGGCACCAGCCTGTAGTCCGCTCAGAACCTCGTCTGCAGACGGCCGCCCGTCAGGGTCCAAGGACAGTAGACGTTTTAAGAATGTGTAGAGCTGCCCAGGCAAATCTGGCCTGATAAACTGCGCATCGTCAAACCCAGCCCAATGGCTGATCTCCTCACGAAGCTGATCGAGATCCTCTTTCTCCTCATGGATCAGGTCTGCGTGCGTGTAGGGCAACTGCGCAAAACAGAGGAAGTAGAGTATCATCCCCAAAGAGAAGATATCGGACTTGAATGTGAAGTTCCCAAATGGACCCCCTGGATAATCTCGCCGTAGAACTTCCGGAGCGCAAAACGAAACCGTCCCGGTCGCCCCAGTAGATCTCCGCATCGAGTCTTGCGCCTGAACCTCGCCAAAGTCGCTCACGAGAACTCGAATTCCGTCACTGGTCTTGTGAAGCAAACAATTGTTTGGCTTCAGATCACGATGAATGTATCCATTAGCATGGAGGTAACGCAGCCCTGAGGTGATATCCTTGAAGAAAGAATAAATTTCCTCGAAGTTCAACTTGCGAAGGCCACCAGCTTCAGACGGAGGCTCCGGTCCTCCTCGGGACTTTCTTCGCAGACGCTCCTTCAGCTGCTCAGTGGTTGTCGGAGTGTCAACTGAACCACAGATATAGTTATGCAGATCCCCAGCGTTACAATATTGCTGGAGAATAAATGCACAAGGCACACTTGGCCCGAACGTACTGATCTTGGCGTTCTCTAGCCACACATGACGATATGAAACAAGGTTTTGGTGTGTAAGATGCTGCAGCAATTGCACCTCTGCGAGCACTTTCTCTAGCCATTCATGATCGTCACCAACGGGAACCCGCTTGCAGGCATACTGTCCGAGCGATACACCGTCCAGCACATGCTTTACCAGCAAAACCACTCCTTTCCCTCCCTTTCCTAAAACCGTCTCTTCCACGAAAAACTTCTTGAAATAGTCCTGTGTAAAAGCGGCGGAAGAGATTCCTTGCGTAGAGTGTATGCCGCTACCCGAGTAGCTGGGCTCGCTGGTGGGACCGTCTGCAAGTGCGGGCGGCACCAGACGTCGACGGGGTGACGGAGGGCTAGATGAGCTCACAGAGCTGGGCAAGCTATTGTGAAGCATACGGAAATAGTGTGGGTTGATAAATTCCGGCTGCGTTCCGCCATGGTGGTCGTCCTGGGCCGAGCTGCTATCACGTAGGGGTCGATGGCAATACGGGCAGTCAGCGAGCTCCAGGTTGCCGTCATCGCTTTCGGCTGCATGTCGAAGAACAAGTTGCTGGGAGTCTCGGTCGAAAACAACGACAGAGTCGTTATGGCGGCTTGTCAAGAAGCATTGTCAGAATTATCTTCATAGTGGGCAAGTGTCTGGTGGGGAAGCCAGGCTCGGGGTGAGGGGAAGCTTGGAGCGGAAGCTTACAGTACGACGTCAAGATTGCCTGACCCGTAGGGAACAATGGACATGCCTTCGTCCGCCATTATAGCAGGCAGAGCAGCCCATGCTTAAAGGACGCAGAGAAATACAAGGCCGCAAAGCCATGAAAAAGGGGCCGATCTTAAGCAGTAGCTGGCATGTTCTGGCCGCTGCTGCGGAGACCGGATGACGAGAGTGAGGCTGGGCGCACGTGAGCGGCCCTGGCGGTGAAGCTGGAAAGTCGCCGCGTCGCGTCCAGAAATGCTTTTTACTCGTGTATTCAACTAGAATGTACGCGGATTACTATAAATGCATGAACATGGATTATCAGACGATCTCTCTCTTAATTTGATGCTATGCTTCTCAGCACTATGCGGGTATCTAAAAGTAAAAGCAGTGGGGCCGAGGGATAGCTGGCTCGGATCCCGGTCTTTCCTGCATGGGTTGACATGTACTGGCAGACAAGCTGTCCAGGTGGCATGTCAGCAAGGCCGTGTGAAACCAGGCCTGAACTGGATATGCTCGGTGGCGTTCCGACCTCCGATCGATCTGCATCGTCAAGGATGCCAATGGGCCATACAGCTTTCCGTCAGCGGCCCGATGATCGGTCGGGCATGGCGTGACTGTCGGTTCCGCTCCGGTTGAAAGGGCGACGACATGGGCCCAAGGTCAATGGGTTAGTGACGGGCGGATCGGCGATCCGCGGGGTGTTGAAAGTAGTTCAGAGTAGATTTCCTGTTTAATCTTCCTCTGCTCCGCTTTCCTCGTCGCTAACCTCGAGATTGGCGATCGAGTCGTTATCATCATCCTCCTCGTCAAAGCCCTCGAACTCATCTCCCGAGCCAGACTCTTGCTTCTCAGCCGCTTCAGTGGTATCAGCAGCCTCAGGAGCGGTCTCATCAAGCTTCCGCTTGCGGCTCATTTCACCGAGGCGACCTTCACGACCTTCAATCTTCTCGCCCTCCTCGCCAGAGTTGTGAGGGGGAGCAGTGAACCAAGGGATCTTTCCACGGAGGAAATCGTTGATGACCATCTTGGCAACACCGTCGAGATCAGGCTCTCCACCACGTAGGAGGCGACCACCCTTGCGGGCAAGGAGACTGAGGAACTCGATGGGGTCGTCAGTGCGCTTGATACCATAGGTACGCTCCAAATGCTTGGGCTGAACACGCTTGAGAATAGCTGGAATGTACTGCTCAGGGTTCTCTACGTTCTCCACACGGACGACACCACGGAGAAGAATATCCTCAGGAGAGTCATTCGGGTTTGGAGGAACAACACCAGGGCAATCGATGAGGTAGATCCTCTTCATCAAGGTAACGTACTGCCACACCTTGGTTTCACCCGGGATAGGAGCCACAGTGCACACCTTCTTCTTGCGCAAGGTGTTGATGACGGAAGACTTTCCAGTGTTGGGGTATCCAATGAATCCCACGGAGATCTGCTTCCGGTCCGAGTGCAAAGAAGAAAATTGTCTCAGTAGCTGGATCAACGAGCCCTTTCCGAAGGAGTTGTTGATAGAAGCATGGAAAGCCAAGGTAGGATAATCCTTAGAAAGGTGGCGAACCCAAGCAGCCTGGTGTCACGTTAGCAGCTGAACACCAGCGTTGCTATCAGAGTATAGCATAGTAAAAGAAGAAAACATATAAAGAAGAAATAAAACAAAAGTATGATGACAGGATGTGTGAAATGTTACTAAGAGACCTGCTATGATGCCACTTCAAGAGCGGAAGCAGGACTCAACTCAAAAACAGAACACAGCTCGGTCCTTAACGATCGGCTTTCAAAACGAAAACCAATCAGCCTAGCTTCAGAAAGAAGGTCGGCGCGGACCAGCGTCAATCTGCCAAAGCTGTAACAGACAGTCTCCCATAGCGAATAGCGCGACATGAAGTCGCAGGAGGCGCCTTGACTTAGCGATGGCAACGGCGAAGGGCCGTATTGTAGATCAAAGGAAAAGGGGAAATTGCAATGAGAGAAAGAAAGCGAAGATAGACTTACCGCCACACCTGTAGGTACAAGATCGCACTTGTTCAGGACGAAAATCAAGTGCTTGTGAGGAGCCTCCTCTCGGATGTACTTCTCAATACTCTTGCACCGTGTACCTTCCGGATCACGAGCATCAAGGAGATGGATGACAACATCGGAGGAATCGATGACCTTGTAGAGCTCGTTCCAGATACGCTTACTCTGTCCCTTAAGGAAGACAGCCTCCTTCGCGATGGGTGCAACACTAGAGTCTTCCTCTACTGCGACATCATCACCATTCACCACCATAGTGCCATCTTCATAAGTAGCATGGTCCGACTTCTCAACAAAGGCGTCGTGCATCTTGGCGGTCTCGCCAGCCAGATCCGCAAGCGACGAGACACCCAACTTGACACGTTTCCTCTGAGCCTTGGGCCCAAAGGTGTCACTGAAGGGGTTGGTCTCGATGGCCATCTTGGCCTGGTGCTGCTTCAGTCCATTCACACCCTTGTCATCTCTGATCAGGCTCATGGGAAGCTTGTTGGTCTTGAGTAAGACGGAATACGGATCAGAGGCACGCTCAGCGACCGCCTCACGGAAAGAGGACAGAGCCTCTTGCGAGATCACTCTGGTGTTTCCAAACCATTTACGGTTGGGTTCAATCCTAGCGACGGGGGCGTCTCGAGACTGGTACGAAGCAGCCTTGGTGATCTTTCCTTCAGCGTTACGTTGGGGTTTACCATCCTTGAGCATATTCAAGGTCCTCAACTTCTTCGCATCTCTTCCAGAAATCAGTACACATATCCATGACCATCTGTCGTAAGGAGAATACTGACCTGTAAAAGTTTTCACCCTTTACCCGGACGTTCCCCATGCCATCTCCAGTCTTCCCCTGCCGCTCTTTACGAGTGGCTTCCTTCTTGAAGGTACCCATTGTGCAAGTAAGCGCTCAAGGCACCTTGAAGAAGAATAATATGAAAAAATATCAAAGATAAAGTGTCACAAAAAAGAAATGGCGGAGCGCAAAGAGGGAAGAGAAAGAAAGGAAAAAAGTTTCGAAGCGCGGGAAATTATTTTTTTCTCCAAAGGCGGGCGCCAAGCTAAGCGGTGCACGGACCAGGCGCAAGAAAATCGCTTCGTCCTCGTTCGACTCCCGCAATAGCACCGCGCAGGCCATCAGCCATCTCACCCTCCTGTGCTGGTCCTCGATCCGAAGTAGACCGGCTACCTGGTCTCTATCAATTCTTTTTCTTCCATCCACTAGTCACCAATATTGCTCCGCCACTTTCCTTGAGCAGACAGACACTGTTTACCATGTCTCTCTTCCGCAATTGCAGGGCTGCCACTGTGCAGTTCCGCGGCTTCACCTCATCCTCCTGCCTGCGGGTCGGCCCCGAGTCTCCCAACTTCGTCGACATTCCTCAACCCATTCAGCCCGATCTTCCTTCGAAGCCCCGCGTCAAGGGTACCCTGCCCGTCCCCCGAGAACTCTTCCCGGCCCGCCGCAAGGACAAGCCGACAGAGGCATACATCAATGCCGCGACGCCTCTTCCGACCAAGGAGACCAACTTGGACCCCAATGACCCCAACACCGAATACATTGAGTGGAAGAAGCGCATGGCGGAGATGAGACGCAAAAACCTCCGCGAAGGTCTCCTGGAACTACACACCCGGAAGCAGCGGACGGACAAGGCCATGATGCAGCGGAGTTTGGAGAAGCAGAAGCGTCGGGACCGTATCCTCCGCCAGCCTGAGAGAGAAGACCAGCGGTTGACCCGTAACTCCGTCATTCAGGACATGCTACCCAAACATACCGCTGTGCTGCCGGATCCTGACCGCGAGACCCGCCTGGCTGAGTCCAAGGCCCGCCTCGAGTACCAGCAGGCTGTGAAGGAGGCCGAGCGTCAAGACAACCTGCAAGAGCTGTACATGAATGCTCGGAACTTCATTACCACAGAGGCTCAGCTTCTGGCTGAGATTGAGCGGGTCTTCCCCGAGGGTGAGAACGAGGCCTGGCGCAGTGACCACCAGGAGGGCGAGAACATCTGGAACTTGGGTGTGCCCCCTACTGTCCAGGGTATTGTCAACGAGACCAGGAAGAGCGAGACCGCTCGCTGGGACGTCATCCAGAACAGAGTCAAGCAGCTGGGAGAGCAGATCACTGGTGGCAAGTTGTGAGCCCATGTATTCATTTAGACGGTTGTACATTACACTATTTTCTTTTTCCTAGTTCGGTTTTACTTACTTTGTTTTGTCATGCAATTTATTGGTTTGTACTAGCTTTACCTGTTTGTATACCTATTGTACCTGAACGAATTGAACAATCTCAGTCATAAAGCTTTTCCGAGTGCTCAAAAACTGTCACAAAACGCCATCGCTATGCAACACAAATGCCTAAACGCCGCAACCAATAATATAACGACCCAAATCCAGTAGCTCTATCAGCGGAGGAAAAAAAGAATCATGACCACAACTCACGAGCTGGCTTCTGGAGCGCCTGCACTTGAAACAGCCGCCAAAGCAGCACCTTCAGTAGCCACAGGTCTGGAAATACCCATCGTACTTGTAACCTCTCGCTTGGACACTTCCTCATCAATGAAGCACCCAAGACCTGCAAAGGCCTCCATCAGAGTACGCGAGTAGTATTCTTGAAGGTCGTATCCACCGGCCTGCATACGAGTGTCCTGGCGAATAGGGTCGAGGTAGCTGTTCGGGTAATGGTCGCGCAGAGTATAATAGTCCCTCTTGTTGGGAATGAGGCCACCAAAAGGATCGTAAGGCTTTTCAGGCTCGGGCGTCTTGATCTTCTTGAGACCCTTGATCAGACCAGAATCACCACTGTCATCTGCCCTGTCCGCCGTGGTGAGGGCACCCTGGCCGGCCTTCCTGGCATCGGAATTACGCAAAGCAGCTTGCTTTTGTCGGATGCGGTCTTCTTCACTACGACGAGCAGAAGATTTCTTGAGCAACACCTTGTGGCCTTCGCGGGCGATAGCCGCTGCGTCGCCAGGTCGACCTGCCGCAAGACGACTGAGGACATCTTCTCGACCGGCAAGCATTTCTTTCCGCTCATTCTCATATTCCAGTCTAGCTGCCTCTCGCCGAAGACGTGCCAGTTCTTGTTCGTGTGTCTGTTGTTCTCGGAAGGACGAGGCCTCTTGTGCTTCGAGGGCTTGGTTGGCGCGAATTGACCGCATGTTGTCTGCAGCATATCTTTGCAGGTCGCTTTCCGTCTTCGCCACATCTGTACCATGGACAAGGTTCGCTATTATCTCTTCGCGTTGTTCTAGGAAGTCATCGTAGGCTCGTTTCGAATCAAACTCTTCTTCGCGGCGGTTGAGACTAGAGAAGTATTAGTGAGACCATTTCTGGGCCTAGTGGTTTGCTCGTGACGTACATCTGCATCACTCTGCGCCGAATGTCCACCTCCCTTTCCACATTGATATCCTCGAATGTCTGCTTGCGAAACCGGTTCTTGCGCAAGGTCTTGTGACAGCCCGCCACAGGACAGTTCGCGGGGCCTGAGGAGAAGATTCGGTCCACGCAGGACTCGCACATCTTGTGATAGCATTCAGGATTGATGAGAAATCGCATGTCTGGATTCAGATACCGCGAAGATTTGCAGACAGGGCACACCTCTGCTGACAGTCAGTGTATATTCAAAAGGGTCATGGGAAGTAGACTTGCCGTCGTCATCCCCCCGGTGAGCCATGATATCACGAGCAGGAGGCATTTTGAGGGTCACTGCAGCTCAAAGAGGCTCTGGACAGCACAGTACGTGAGGCACGCGACAGGTTGGGAGGAAGAGGTGATTCCTCAGTGGCATGGAAGGTTGATAATCCAGCTGCGTGCACGGGCCAATCATGTTCTGTTCTCCGCTCTTGTTCCGCGGCGGAACTTTTTCTTTGCCGCCGCCTTCCTTCTCTTTCTATTCGGACATCCCCCTCCCAGTGCACTTTTACACTCCTACGAAACGGCTGCTTTCCCTGGATAGTTCTCAGCATACTCTACAATGGGTGTTCCAAACAACAGCCTGCATGAGCTGGAACGCCAGCGCCTCGAACTTGAGGGGAACATCTCGAAGCTACAAGATTCCCTCTACCACTGGAGGACGTGGGAGGCCGAATACGACGGCCTCAAAGACGAGATAAACGAGCTGGACGACGATGCGACAATGGATGACTACCTCCGAGTAGGACGCGACTTTGGTGGCTCCCTGGTCAATGAAGAGGAGGTCAAAGTGATTTTGGGGGAGAAACAAGGCGTGACGCGAACCAAGCAACAGGCGGTTGATCTGGTAACGAGGCGAATCGACTACGTGAAGCAAAATGCGTCGACTATAGAGAAACGGCTACGTGCGGCAGAGGATCAACTGTACGCGCTCGACTCCCAAGATCGGTTACCGGTGGAACCTACGGCGGATTTTCCTATGACTGAGATTTTCGAAGAACTCGATGAAAACGGCGAGATTATTTCAAGCAAGACAACCACACCCGGCAGCGAGGCCACCGATCTTTTGGAGGTTTTGAAGAAGGCTGGTGTGAAGGATATACCTGATGTAGCTAAGGCCGATACGCCAGTATCGAGTTCTTCTCAGCAAGTCACTCAGAGTACGGAGGAGGCGTCTTCTGCAGACAGTCTTGGTAAAGATGATACATCCGCCAGCGAGGAGCCCTCCGTCAAATCTTTGGGAAGCGATGCTAAGGAGACAAGCTCTGCGTTAGACCCGACCGTCGAAATTCATGGCGAGCGTCCTGTTATGGAAGTCGACGAGTCTCCGGAGGATGCCAAATTACGCCGTGAGATGCTCCAGTATAGTCTGAACGAAGTCGGTTCTGTCGTGGCGGAGCTTGAGTTGGACGAAGACGCAAGTGATATTTCTGTTGATGAAGACTATGATGCTTATGATTATGACGAAGACGAAGATGAAGAGGAGGACGAATACGGAAGGAGCACTAGGCGTGTTTTGAGCGAAGATTATCACCGCCAGATGCGCGAGCTGGAGGAAAAGCTCAATGCTCGGGGAATGTGGAATGCCGGAAAAGACACGCAAACGCTTCCGAACGAAATCAGGCAGGACCTAGATCAGCCCAGTGTTGTTCGTGTCGAGGATAAGGCAGACACGAGTAGCGAGCCAGTCAAGGAGAAGAAACCGAAGAAGAGGGTTGCTTTTGCTGACGAACTCGACATCGCTCCGGCTTCCAAGCCTCCGGTTGTGGAGAAGAAGGTCGCTCCGGTCCGAGAGTCTAACGTGCCTGTTCTTCAGGATGCTGTTGTTGAACGCACAGAACCTGCTCGGAAAGAATCTGTGCAGAGTGACGCCCCGAAGAAAGTATCCCGGTTCAAGAGTGCCCGGAAAACCAACAACGCAACTGAAGACGCCACTGCGTCAACAACCCAAACTAGCAACACTTCTCGACCTGCCGAACCTCGCTCGGCTCTACGCAAGACTGAGACATCTACCACTGGGCCAGCTCTACCTCTGTTCCCTGCTAAACCAGCGGAACCCAAGCCCTTCTCCCAGCCTATCTCCGACATCGTGGAGCAAGAAGACCCTACACCCAGGGGCCCTGAAGGGAAGATTCTTGCCGATACGCTCGTTGAACGGGAGACCCCAGCAGGTCCAGCAGTAGCACCAGAGCCCGATGAGCTCGACGAGCAGCTGCATAAGAAGGAGATCGCAACAGAGTTCTACAAGATCCGGAACCGCATGATCCAGCAAAATGGCGGCTTCGTAGGCGAGGAGCCGGAAATTGTGCCAATTGAGACTGAGGATGCGCCCAAACGGGTGAGCAGATTCAAGGCTGCCCGCATGAGGTAAGACTCAGATAGAACGAAACCCAAACAGATACCCAATATATACCGATGCACAGATGCATGATACTGCGACATTTTCATTCTCCCATTGTGCCGTAGAAAGGACCGAAACCAAGGTAGTTTCTACCTTGGCATGACTATACCGCTTTCCCATGGTATAGTCATTCAAAGTTCGAAGTCCAAGAATGAAGAATAGGGCTCTCTGACTGTGCTTCCGTTACTGGGTGTATTGGGCTCAATTGAGTACTTACGGTCAGTTACAGATGGAGACATGGTTACGTTTCACCCTCGACATACTACACATATATATACCATGAACCTTCTCAAACTCTCTGTAACAGTGATTGTGGCATTAGTCTAGGTCCAATGTGAACCATGTACACCTGGATAACTATAAAATTTCTGCCTTATGTCCAGTTTCCATGGGATGGGGTATAAATAAGCGCTTCTTCTCCGCAGTTAAGTATCTATCAATGATACCCAGATACTACCTGATATCCAAGTCAACAAGCACGGAGCCTGCCAGCCACAAGTGTGAACTGGTGGTTCATCTATGTGACTTTTACAAGCAACGTCCATCCATCCATGTCAAATTCAACATGTGAACATTGTTCAAGCTCCATCTTTCCCTTACCCCGCTAGGTAAAAGACGCAGCAGAGTTTCACAGCATCATAATAATGTTTACATCATAAACAAATCATTGATGTTTGCTTTTAGTTCAATAGCTATCGGGGTAGACCGCACGAAGATCGTAGGGATTTGAGTGATCAACAACCATTACTTGATGAAGTAGTTATTTATTTATTTATTTACGTCAGATACACACTGGCTAGCTGGCCCAGAAATGGGAAACAACACCTAGCATTGAATTCAGAGTCGATCTGGGCTGCCTGATCGATCGCCGGTTGCTTAGGGACTCGATGAGGTCAAGACTGGGCAGCTGGACTTTAAAATGAAGATCGACATGGAAATGATGTGCTGTACTTGATTCTGACAGCTCTAGTTCAACTCAACCAGCTTGGATCGTGTGAGACACTGGTGGACGTGCGCATTACATTATTGTTAGTCAAGGGAATCACTAATTGATTGTTAACTGGTTTAACTGATGCTATGTTGGGGTTGTTTGTTGTCCAACCCCGGCAAGTCCGACGAAATCAAAATTTCGCGAGTCCTGCAGGCATCCATCTGTGTCTTGTCATCTGGATCATTTACAGAATGCTTTTGCATAAGCATTATTCCGTCCGTCCGTCCGTCGGACCGATCCTTGACTGAATGAAGGGTAGAGAGAGAGGAAGAAAATCGTGGAAAATTCGAATTGTGGATGTGTCCATTGTTCGGAGCATTGTGCTGCTGGTTTACTGTAAAGGTCTGGAATCAAACAGGTCGAAGGATAACCCACTTGTTTGCCCATCCTGGACACATGGATGGTGGGCCAGCACATAACTCACTTAACAGAGTAGAGAGGGATCAGAGTTTAGGTGGATTCTAGCCAACTGTCTAGACCTTGATTGACCGTTGTTAGGTGAGGGTGTACGTAAGCTTCTACAGAGTGCAGTGCGGGGATTTGGTCTGCAAAGTGCCCCGTTCTCAACGGCTTTGCTTTTGATTTTGATGAGACTGGAATTTTGAGGATCGTGAATAGGGAGAGAGTGAGAGTGAAAATGTGATAGGGAACCCCTGGAGGCCCAATGGGACTGCTTTGACTGAGAAGTCGTGTTTCAGGATGGACTGGTTATATGGTTCGAACCAGAGTTCGATGTTCAAGAGATTGAGAAATGCTGAGGTGGGGAGATAAGCATGGAGCCAGGATGGGGCGGGTTTACTTACGACGCACTGCAGAAGCGCGACGGAGAATCTAATCGTGTTCCGCAGATGTAATGGAGAATAATAATATAGGAAAGTAATATTGAAAATGGCTAAAAGAGTATAGATTGAAATCGATCGCGCAGCCATCCAGATGCCGGCGAAGCTTATAGGGCACTGGCGGCCAACAGGGCTGCGTTGCCCACCTGTCAGATGGACGCCAATGACACGAGGCTGGTCAGGCCGGAATCCTGGGATTGTGTTGCCGTTGACCGGGTTGTTTCTATATATGTACGGCTCATAGTATATCTGTTTGTGTATCGTTTGTTTACACAATTGATCATTATCGTTTGGGTAAACACTTAGGCAACCATGGCTGCTACCATTGTCCCATGGAGGCAGATTGGTTACTGTTCAGGGTTGCCTAGAACCGGTCTTTGGTTCATATTCAGTTTCTTTTTCCGCTCTGCTTTCTCGGGAGGGAAAGGCAGCGAGCCGGGCATAGGGTCAGTAAGAATTTCCCATGACGTGGCGCAGTGGCTCGGGTGGTGTATTGCCGGCAGACGAGAGAAGGAATAGGACGATGGATCCTGGAAGCCTCATGGAAGCTGGATGGAGGAAGTCCAGCGAGGCTGGCGTCATCCCCCACCCGCGGAACACGGGCTTACTATTGATCCGAGTGGACTGGGTTCTGCCGGGTTTCTCCGACCTTCCCAAAGAGTAGATTGATAGTCCCTCATCTCCATTTTAATGACTATTCCCATCGAATAATCAACTCATCAATAATCCACCGTGCCAAGAATTATTCCATCATGACATACAGTCGCTTGCTGTACTGCTGCTACGCGGGCTATGCTGCTTCCCAAGCGGGATCCAAAAGCTGTTCACCGAAGTCCTAAGCAACACATCCAAGGCAAGAGTCAACGTCAACCGTATCCCCCTACTCCGCACTGCATGTCGTATATGCTTCGAGTCCAAACCCTTCTGAGCAGAATGCAAGGCACCCTTCCCCGGTTAATCCCAGGATTCCCATCCTTCCCTGTTGTTAGGCCGTGATGGTGGCTATAGCTCCCCCTCCACATCCCTCCTGACTTACGCGGACTATGCTTGATACTTGCACTCAGGATTGATTGCTTATGTCGAGCATAGAGCATTGTCGCTTACCTTGCGTTCCCGGTTTTCCGCTGTGAGCGATTATGAATAGAAGCAGGCCCGTGGGTGTCCTACCCATGTTCCTTGTATGGATAACAACAATGCTCGCTATGTATGGCTGAATGGCGTGTTGTACCGTGGGTGGCATTGCCATCTCGCCACCGGACTCGCAATAACCCGCCTGAGTCCATGAGTCCGGAAGGTATTGACCAGGGCAGGGTTCCCGGCCGATCCAAAGGCTGCTCGATGGGGCTGGGTCCACAGTTGGCTTGTGCCCTGCATCGCCCGAGCCACTGATACCGCTTCTATCTCACAGCCAACTTCCAGATCGGGTGTTTTTCATAGAATCCCCCCTCCACAAGGCCCAATGCTCATGACGTCTGCTTTCATTGCTCCTTCAATCCCGAAGCTTCCAGGCCCGGCGTTGTCGGACAACTTGCAGCTTGTTTATTCGCTGTCCGGTGGTGCCTAGCGGGATCAACGGTGGCCCTCCATGTTTCTTTTCCATGGTCGAACTGCCAGTCCAGCAGAAGCAATGCAACTGGCTGAATGTCTGTTTCTATTTTTTCGAATTGCTGTGCTGTGGAGGTGTGCGTGTTGACTCTGTCCGGTTTACCACCGGCAATTGCCCATGACGTGCCTTTTATGTACCCACTATAGTTTATAAATATTGAGCGTACCCTGGGTTTTTCGGCTTGCTTGTTAATTTACCCCGGCCAATAACTCTTCCAAAAACAATCTTTATTCTTACAACACCCCCAATCCGTTCGCTTGCTTTCTAGCTGTCGTCTACTTTCGCTTTTGCAAGTATGAAGAACGTTGCGACCCTTGCAGCCTTCGCTGCTGGGGCTAATGCCCTTGTTGGCCGGAGCGACTCTTGCTGCTTCCACCTGACAGCTTCTGGTGATGCTTCTGGCACCATTGGCCAGCTGGGTGATGGTCAGAACCGCATTGGTGGTGGACTTCCCGCAACCCAGTTCTGCATTGACTCCAACGGTGGCATCACTGATAGCAGCGGACGCGGTTGTGTTGTGACTAGTAAGCTATCCACATATGCATTATACCGGATATGTTACTAACCACTCATCCCTGACAGGCGATACCACACAGTTCCAGTGTGACTTGGGTAAATCTCCTATGTCGGGTTTCTCCATCACCTCCTCTGGTGAGCTGGAGTACAACGGTGACGCCGATTTTGTTGCCTGCCAAACTGGCGACAACAATGAACTGAACCTTTACACCACTGAGAATTCCTCCGTCACTGGCTGCGAGAACATCAAGTTGACGGCTGATTCCTGCTCGGGCTCGGGTGCTGGCTCTGTTGGCTCCAGCTCTGCTCCGGCTTCGACCCCTGCCCCTCAGTCTAGCCAGCCGGCTCCGGCCCCGTCTTCCAGCGCTCCAGGTGTCCCTGGCGCTGGTGCGTCGACTAGCTGGGTACCTGGTGGCCCTGCCTCCAGTGCTTCAGTGCCCTACGGTCCTGGTCCCCAGTCGAGCGGCGCCGTGCAGGTGACGACCGTCTATGTGACCGAAACCTACTGTGGCGCTGAATCTACTCCTGTGGTTTCTGTTCCTGGAGAGACTACTGTCCCGCTGGTCCCCGTTGGACCTGGGTCTTCTGCTCCCGCTGGTTCCCAGCCGGCGCCCTCCGGATCCCCTGCTCCTCAGCCATCCGAGACTCCATCCTACCCTCAATCGTCCGAGAGCCCTGCTCCTCAGCCTTCGGAGACTCCTTCATACCCCCAGTCCTCGGAGACCCCGGCCCCCCAGCCTTCTGAGACTCCTGCTCCTCAGCCCTCCGGATCTCCGGCTCCTCAGCCTTCTGAGAGCTCTTACCCTGAGACCTCTGGCACTCCTGCTCCTCAGCCTTCCTCCTACCCCCAGACCTCTGGAACTCCTGCTCCCCAGCCGTCTGGCACTCCCTCTTACCCCCAAACCTCCGCGTCTCCCAGCAGCGCCCAGCCTTCTGGCACTGCCACTCAGTCTTCCTCTGCCAGCTGCCCCACTGATCTTTCTGGCGACTATGAGTACCCTCATCTGATCGTCCCGATCAACTCTTCCACTCCCGACACCGCCTATGGTACTCAGTACTTCGGCACCGTCTCCTCCACTGTCTCGACCATCTTCAACTTCGACATCCCCTCCTCGGACTCTGGAAAGACCTGCAGTCTGATCTTCCTGTTCCCTACCAAGGATCAGCTCGAGACCTCCGACTACACTTTCAGCGGAGACGGCAAGGTTGACTTCTCCCAGCTCGAGTCTGCTGCTAGCGAGTCGACGACCTACAACAACGCTCCTGGAGTCAAGCAGGACTACGGCGACTTCACCCTCTCGCCTGGCAACTCTTACCTGATCTCCACTTTCTCTTGCCCGGCTGGCCAGACTGTCAGCTACGAGATGAAGGAGGCTGGTAGCACCTACCTCAACTTCTTTGAGGACTACAACCCCTCTCCGTAAGTGTATTACATGACATCTTCTGTGAACTACTGCTAACTGAAAATCTAGTCTCGGTCTGTACATCACGGTCTGCTAAGCTCGTCAGACATAGCGATCGCATCCGGCAACGCGAACATGATTAATGGACCCGTTATGTTCTCTATTTATTGATTTTTATTCCCTTTAGTTCAAGACATGACCATTCCTTCTTTTGATACTTAACCGGGCGCCGGATACGGTCTCTGACCGGAGAAAATATGGATATTGGAAATACAAAATTGGTTATATCAACGATACTTCTTTGTCAGCTAGTAGCGGTGTATTATAAGCTACAGCTCTCGGGTCTAATTACATTAATCAATTACGCCTATCAGACATTTGATACGAACTCGCGTAGTATTGCCTTCATTGTGTTGAAGTTCTTCATCTGGCTCAATGCATACATCCATCCAGCAAGATCCCGGAGAACAACCATGTCAGACACAAGAAGAAGAAAAGGGCGAAGATGACGAGGCACACATGCCATCCAAACCCATTCTGAATACCAACAGAAACTCCATGATCACATTCCTTTATACATAGTATTATCTAAGTTCACATCGTAGATCCCAACTACTCTTACAAAAACGTGGGCTATGCAGGGTAAGCCGTACTAGTGGACACGAGACCCCGGCCCACATCAGATTATCCATCACTGCTTACCCACCCAGGCAGCACCGTTTCCCTTCGCTTACTGTGCACAATCCATAAAGCATTGTTAGCATAGCACAAGCTTGTATGCTATATTTTTCAATCGGCCCGATACAGGGTATACAAAGGGTCTGTGATGGGTCTGGTCCCTGTGGAAACTGATCCCTTCGCTACGACGTTATCCGTCAACACCCGGCTGGCAAGATGATTCTCCACTCTACTTGGTGGATATTATAGAATTTTTCTGCTGCTTTAAATAGATTTATTGAGGTATCTAAGTAGTAAGAAGAGATTGAGGGAATTCGTAAATTATTCGGACCGAGTAGTAGTCATTGAGGTAATTTTTCAGGTTGAATGATTGCCCTAGAGGCATTGTACGTAATGGAGCTTCGTCATATGCTTAGATCACTGTGAAGATCAACCATGATAGTGCTTTGTACTATAATGCGATGCTCTACACTTCGTGTTAGCATTCGCATCTTTCTTGGCTGCACGGCTGCGTCGGATCATCTGGAAAGGTATGCGCATCGGGCACACGTTGATCTGGAGATCTTCGATGGGGCGGTGCAAGGCTCTGATAGTAAAGAAGTAAGCAGTGCGTCATGTGAAATTGATTCGGTGAATTGAGTACTATAGCTTTAGCAAAAGAAAATACATGCTGCAGGTTGAGTCTGTCCTTCTGGGTTAGCGTTATTGATTGTTTGATTAGTACAATAAATTAGTAACAATTGCTGAATAAAGAGCAGAATCTCATTATCGAATTAGCATATACCCTAAAGATGTATAGATTTCACTCAAGCAAGGTTACTCGGTTTCACAGGAGCAAGTGCAACCTCTTCCTCATCAACCCGTATTCCACGCCTCCGTCTATCACGAGATAAACATGAAGCTTTCTCTTGAATCCAACGCTTGATCTTGCACCAGATTGTAGTGGACTGCTGTACTTGAATCTCAGTAAGCTGAGCTTGGAGATTGCTGATTTCCTCGAGTGCCGCGTGAAGATCATTCTGGACTTGTCCTTTCATTTCACAAGCGACGGATAATTCTTTCGTAGTACTGTCCAAGTCTGCCGATACGCTAGAAAGTTGGGAGGTGATAGTTTCGATCTGTTCCCGCTTGCCATTTATCTCTTTGCGCATGTCTTCATTGAAGATTCTGAATCTTTCAATGGCGTGTCGTACATTTGACAGTTCGACTGTGACCTCGTTCAGCTGTTTCTGCTTGTCATAGACCTCCTTGCGCATCTCTTCATTGGCGTCCTTGAGACTGTTATTGTTGCCTCGCACAATTGACAATTCGGCCGTGATTTCGGTTAACTGTTTCATCTTGAGATCGCACGCACCCTGTAGATCACTGATGGTACATGTGAGTGTGCTATTATTGCCTTGTACATCGGACAATTCGGCCTTGACTTCTCCCAGCAGTTCTTGAAGATGTGCACAGTCCTGTTCTCTTGACATAGCCTCCACCCTCAGACGAACATTCTCTTCGCGCTGAGCCCAACAATTATCCAGAGTATTCTCAAGCCTAGTCTGCAAAGCCCGAAAATCATACAACTTCCCCGCCTCTACCAAATTCCCCGCCTCTATCAACTCCAAGTACTTGCTATCTTCCCCTGGTGAAGGATATCTGGAAGAATTCTTGATCTCGTCTTGAAGTACCTGGTATAATGGATGCCTCGTCTCCGTCTGCTTTTTATACGGCCAGTACAAATGCTGAAGACTGGCAAGGGTATCATGCCATTCGGACACGACCTCGTGCACTTGGCCACAATGATAATCGCATAATCCCCGCTCAGCTATTTCTTTCAGCTCGTCGTCTGATATCTCGTGTGGCAGTTTCCTAGCCAGCTGGCTTAACGATTTCCGGATAATCTGGTAGTCTGAATAGGGGATGTCCCAGCGACAGCGACTATCGTATCTGGAGCGTGCGCGACCAAGACAGAACATTCCTTGATCGTAAGGGCCTTTGGTGATTTGGAGGATGCGGTCTGGGTCCCAGAGTGTGGTGGCCATGGTGGTAGGAGCATTCTCTGTGGGTTGATGGGATTGCTGAATACTTGGATATGTGGAATATGGAAGCTCATATATTGTCTAGATCTCTGTTCTCAAGTGCGGGGTGCGAGAAGCATAGCCCGCTGTAGCTGCATGATGCTGCGCCGCCTTTTTGGATGGATTGTAACCCTTGCTTTGTTGTGGCCAATAGACGCCTGGATGAGGGAGGAGATAGCCTTGTTGATGGGTTGTCATATCGTTAGCCGCCGTCTATGCTAAAATATTACAAATGGGAAAAAGAGCATTTGGCAACTTGACCTGCTCATCTTATCCTCAGATATCGTGCTTGGTACGGTTGTATAATTCTTCTAATGCGTTCCGGGGGACCTTTTCATTCTGAAACAGCTAACAAATGCTCAAACATAATCTTGATATATTCAGAAGGTGTCTTGAGGCTGCCTTATGATACTGGCACTGTGACTCTCGGTTTCTCAGATCTTGAAAGAAGTCTATTACCCTATGAGCAGATCAATTGGTGCAGGCTATACATGTGACTAGGGTAATGGGGGCTACTCAATATAGATATTGAAACTATCCGCGAAAATGAACATGTCTTATAAGTGTAATATGTGAATAATGATGCGAGAGAGATAACTGCTTGAATTCAATTGAAGTGACGATTCCTATACATATATAGAGAGCGAAAATCTTCTCAATTGGCAAATGTTAAAGGAAGCAAACCACAAAACCACAGGCATGAATGGATGTAAAGTGATGTAGTTACACTGAAATCTTCCTAACATTCTGAGGGCAAACGAAGACCTATAAAAATTACATCACCTGTGTCACATCCTAAAATAACCCTATTTCCAATAACTTTTTGTGCGTCCCGATATAATCCGCGATATTCAGGTGGAATCCATAAGAGCCTATCTTTTCCGATGCCTATCCAATCATAAGTCAGCGATATGATGTTGATTGGGGCCTTTGGATGAATCCTGTATTCTTGCATGTTGGTGTCGAAAAGCCACGAATATCCGTCGTCGCTCTTCCTGGCTTCCTTAAACCACGATGGCCCGTCCTCTTCCTCCAAGGTCTGCCGCAAGTCGCCGTCAGATTCATTCCACACTTTAACTCCGGTGCTAACAGATCCCGTCGCCAACAGCTTGCCATCAGGTGAAAATTGTAATTGATCTGTAGAGCAGTCGGAAAAGACATGTTCCTCCATGCCTTTCCCACTGTTCCACAGCCTCACCGTTTTTTCAAATATGTGGCTGGAGGCCAGCAGATTTCCAGATGGTGAGAAAGCTACTGTATCAACATGTATGAAGGATGCTAAACTGTTCGGGGAATTTGACACATCAGAAATGGACGAGCCCTGTCTCTTCGGCTCCACGGCCCACTTGCATGTGCCCGTAACCGCATCCCATAAGCACATTTTGTCATCCCAAAGAGCCAAAAGCAAGCTTTCATCCGGTGAGAACAACATGCGTTTTATATTACCAGACTCGTTTGACGATAGGTTATGCTGCAAGGCCCCAGTTGATACGTCCCATATCTTAATGAGTGAGCCCATTGACACAGCCAACAGGTGGCCCTTTGGGGAGATGGAGACCGTCAAATATGCATCTGAGTAACATTGTGGTACGCATTTCACTGTGCCCGTGGAAACGTCCCAGAGCCTCACTGTATTATCCTCGGAGCTACTAGCCAGAAACGCTCCAGTAGGCGAAGGTTGTACTGTAGTTACTGGCTTTGTATGCCCTTGTGGGGCATGCTGAATGTCACAGCGAGTGGTATCCCAGAGTGTCACCTGATAATCAGTTGCGGAAGCCACAATCTTGTTGTCTGGTGAGAATCTGACTAGTTCAATACTCTTTTTGCGGCTAGTAAAGGTGGATAATATTGGGCTATGGCATATGTCCCAGATGGTCAGCCCTTGCTCACAACCTAAAGCCAGCGATCTCCCATCATGAGAGAATGCCACAGAATTAATACAGCAATCAATGCCATGGCAGCGCAGAGTATGATGCACAGTTCCTTTACACGCATCCCAAAACTCCAATATGCCATTCTCTGACCCTGAGGCTAGGAGTTTTCCATCTGGTGAGAGTGCTAGTGAGTAAATAATTTCGCCATGACTCTTGAGTGTATGTCGTAGTTCGGCCTTGACTGTATCCCAGAGCTCTATTGTGCCATTCTTTAGGGTGCGGGCCAGTATACCACCGTCGCGCGTGAGTTCGGCCACATGACAAAGAAGCCAAGGTCCTTTTTCAACTTCTTCATACTTCAAACATACAATTTGCTGTAGCTCTCCGGATATAGTGCTCCATGTTGTCAATATTCCGTCAAAGGATGCCGAGACCAACTTCTCATTCGATAAGAATGCTATCGCATTGGTATCATATTCTCCTTCCAAGATATGTCTCAAAGTACCAGAATGAGAGTCCCACAATAGTATGGTGCTGCTGTTTCGGTTCGCCCAAGCCACTAACGTTCCATCTGGTGAAAATGCGCCATCTCCTCTCCTGTAACTAGCAAAGCCCTCAAGCGTATTCCGCAAGTCACCAGTGCGGGTTTCCCACAGCTTTAAACTATGGTCATGTGTGAGGAGCATCTGTCCATCAGGAGAAAATTCCAAGTAATTCACAGTCGCAGCTCCAACCTCGAGTATCTGTAATTCAGCACCCCAGTACTCAGGAACTCTGGGTAGTCGAGAGAAATATGGTGGGACACAGTGGGAAAACGTGTTTCTGATCGTACATTTTTCTGGCGCGAACAGCAATGCGGAGGAATACAGCTGCAGCGGAAAATCTTTGGCAATCTGGATATTCTTGAGAGTAAATCGCTTTGCATCGTAAAGAAATTTTGACATTTGATCTGAACGTGACGTCTGTATATTGTGAACATCCAGTAAACTCGGCTCGCTATTAGAGAGAATGACGCGTACCTGTACAATCGAGAGTAACATGTTGACACTGCCTATTGTTTCTGGCAGATTCCCTAGGATACTCATTGCTTCCAGCCAGTGAAGAAAGTGCTTTTTGAGAAATCCATGTACTTCGTCGTGATCAGAAAGAGTCAAAGCTCCCTGGTGAAGATGATGAACCCAATATCGGGTAGAGTAGCGAAGTTCTGCTGGGAAACACCCTTCAATTTGCTCCGTGGTAATATCATCTCTAGAGGTTCCATGTTTGCGCAGGTCACAGATGTCCTGTCCAAGTCCATGTTGGGGATCCATCATGACTGCAATGCACTTATGAGCCAAATCGCGATGCGTTGAGTGCCCGTCCACTGAAAATTTTGTTTTCTCTTTTGTCTCTGGATGAAGGAGGAATTCACGGAAAGAAAGATGGAACATTCTGACTGGTTTGTTGTTGTCCTTTGGAATGTTCAGGACTGAATGAAGTGAGTCTAGTCTGATGCGAATCAGGCTCTCTTTCATATTGATCAGCTTTGAAAGCGAAGCAATGGAAAGTGGGCTTTCGAGAGCAACGATTGTCCCAACAACCTGGCGGAATTGCTTGACCAATTCATTCTGAGCTCGTCGATCCTGTCCTTCGAGGAGTTTGTTTAAAACAGGCAAGTAAGTTCTATCCAGATTAGAGTTGTTGTATTGACGTTTCAATATGTCATTCAAGCTGTCGTCTGGATCCCAGCGGTAGTCCCCTAATAAGCGGCAGACAGTTTCAGCGAAGATGAATAGCGGTATTGCCATGTCGATCAGAGCTTGTGTCCTGGTTTCTCCAGGCCATATTTCTTCAAGATTCTTGTTCTTTCGGATTTTCGATAATCGGTCCTCAAAGAATAGAGCCATATCGTGCTTGATTGTACGACGTTCAATTTCATGGAGAACGACATCTTTGTGTTCGCCTTCTATCTGCTCAAAGCCCTCAAAAATTGGGTGCTCGGGTCGGCTGGTGATGAAGACCTTTAATTGTATCGTTTTCGATTCTTGTACCCGAGGAAGAAGTCGAATGATCGTCTCAATGCTTCGCTCCTCACACTCATCCAGGGCATCGATTACAACGACAAGCGGTAAGCGCTGCCCATTGCTAAATTCCACGCTCAGAAGCGGCTTCAATAACAGATAGTCAAATTGATCTTTCAGTGACTTGGAAACTATCATCAAGTCGTTCTCCATGGCTGTCGCAATCTCTTTTCTCATCTGAGGAAGAGCAATCATGAATTGCTTAACGATAGTGGTGACAAATCGCGAAGCTTTCCCACGATCACCCTCACCTCTCTTGAAAAAGAAGCTTGCTCCTAGCAGCTCTCTCTCCTGCAGCTTTCGCGCTACTGTCCGGGAAATTGTTGATTTTCCAGTTCCAGCTACACCACTCAACCAAAAAATGGTCTTTCCCTCGGAATCATCTACCCAGTTCGTGATATCATCAAGAAGCTCAACTCTTGTATTCTCCAGACATTCAGCCTGGTCCTCATCCATGTGGGAATCGAAATGAGCCCCTTCAGCTATTGGCAGCTTGTTGAGTTCGATTTTCTGTGCAATATCTCGGATATAGTCGAGAAGCCGATCAACTCCAAGAAGTATATTATTGGCATCCTGTTTGCGTTGCATTTCTTGATACATTTGCAACCACTTTCCCAGGTGCGTTTCCTCTGTGTCGATCGAGGACTGAATCTCTGTCAGGGGCAGTTTTGCCAGGGCCACCACACTACGCATCAACCTCTTTCCTGTAGTTGAGCGATAGATGGTCATTGCCTCTGCCGTATATTTCAGAACAGCGATATAGACCCTCAAGATGGCATCCTCAATTCTGTCATTCACCTCGGAGCTCTCGTCGCGGTAAAGCTTCTCTATAACGGCATACCGAGCTAGGATGTCAGTCAAGATGGCAGATGACTGAAACCAAGTCATTTGTTGATCACGATAATTCTGTGTCATCTAACAACACTATGTTAGGCAAGTGAACTGTGATTAGACAATGATGTCAAACATACCGTCAATCCCAGGGAGACGACTGTCCAGGCACTTGACGCGTGGGCAGTGGGGTCGAATGCCACGATTGCACTGATAATATCCTTGCAGCTCAATGTGGCTGTCAAGATTTTGTTTGCAGCATCCCGAAGTCGTGAGTCTCCTCTTTTCGACATTCTAATTTCGTATTGTGCTTTGACGGTTTGAATCACATCATCTAAGGTTTTACGTACAGAGTCTGAGTCGATGTCGTGATTGTTGCCGCTCTGTTCATGTTCCTTTACCGGATTTATATTCTGGCGCTGCTTCTCATCCAACGTGTTGTATGCCTCTCGCCAGAGATTCCGCTTCTCGGCCTTCCTGTTGAGGTGAGGCAGGATGGTATCCGAGCTAGATTGAACCTGTTTATCCTCTGCGGGCAAGGCATCTGATTTAGGTTTCGGTTGAGCTGCTTGCTCTAGGGTCGAAGAGGTACCAGAAAGAGCATTAGACGGTATTTTTGATGGAATATTTGGTAGATTCGTGGTTTCTTCCCGAGGCTGTTGTTTGGAGCGCCTCTTTCGAAAGGGATTCCGTAGCTTAGGATAACCCATGGTGGGCGGGGTTCTATGCGTGTTAACTCGATCGAAAAGCGCCGGTCGGGGGATGAGCAAGCATCTTTAAGCCAACAAAGAATATTTGCTTTTTCTCAGCTCTAAATCTAAGGGCTGAGAGACTAGCAATTTTCCGTTTTTCCGAGTTGTTCCTAGTGCTTCATGTATGAGTTGGCGCCCAACAATAGGGCGAAGTACACGTAAACCCCACCGGGATTCTAACATTTAGTACGCAGCGCTACGGAGTAGGTCGGCACAAACAACGATTGGATCTGCTACCATGAACGGAGCTCACCACAATCTGAACAACACCCAGAGGTGGTTCATTCCATGGTCTGATATATATACTTTCGTATGCCCATACTATCAACATGTCTGCTGAATCTTGAGAGCACTTGCAGCGAGACAAACAATTGGACAAACAATTACACCCACCACCTTCAATCGGGTATGAGATACGTCAAGGCTGATGCTGATAGTACACGCACAAGGGGTCAGGATGTCCCCTTTCATAAAGACAATGATCTGCGGTTAATAATGGCTAGCAGTACTGATAGACACTCTGCCGTCGACGGAGACTACTGAGAATATCCGTTAGCCGACCAGCAATGAACAGACGATGTCAATCTTGTGAGGCTTTTCCCATATCTTCGGTACTTATGAGAATCACCTCCGTGCGGCATTATATATTTCAGCATCATAGGACACACCGTGACGAAGACGTGAACCCAATGGAGCTTAACATCAAGATTGTTCCGTTCCAGTCAATTATGCAGGCTTGGACTCGAGCTAGACAAGAAGTATGTCACATCTATGGGTGAGGATGAATGTTCTCAATCCTTCCATCCATCAGCAGCAGGCGATATTCCAAAACCGATGGAACGATGCTAGTGGGCAATTGAGCTTGCATGTTTACTATTTACATTGTGACACTGTGTAGGCAGTACCAGCTTAGGGTGTTGCTCCACGAAGAACAAAAGGCTGTCCATAGACCAAGGGTTAGCAGCACTATACTTTGGTGGCTGGAAATTGGTGTATTGCTGACTGTATGGAAGAGAGGGAAGGTAATGAACCAGTTTGCTAACTCGGCATTAGGAGTTAGAAGCCCAGATGAAGTGTCGTTCTTTATATCGCTTTGATAACTTGTTCTTCATGATGACCTGCGAAGAAGTATCTCTGATGTCAGTCATAATAAAGTCCGGTTTAGTCCAGGTGTTGAGTACATCATCTTAACTCCGATTAAATCCAGGCCTTCGGGTAGATATGATTGCAGTCAATTGATGGCTTGCTCCTATTCTAGTAACTCGTCTTCAGATCACCTGAGTCCGCAAATTTCGTTGTACATCCTTCATTACACACTCTTCGCCATAACTCTCATGAAGCCATTGATCTTGATTACCGGTACCAACGGGGGCTTAGGGTATGCCAGTGACGGCCAAACAGCTTGCCAGCACCGGCAAATACCGTCTTCTCATTGGCTCCCGGACGCAAGAGAAAGCCGAGGAATCTAAGTAGTATTAATAAACTTAAGCAGTTCCTCCGATGGGCTGACACCAGTGGCACTAGACCTTGACAGCGACGTATCCAAAGGCTGCCGCTATCTATATCCGGGAACAGTTCGGTTCACTCGACATTCTTGTCTATAACGGCGGCATCAATCGATCATCTGATCCCAACGCCACGCTGCGTGATACTTACCGCGCAGTATTCGAGACCAACGTCTTCGGGGTGGTTGTTGTAATAGATGCCTTTCTTCCTCTTCTCCGTGCTTCCAAGTATTCTGATCGGCGCATCGGCGACGTGACCAGCGGCCTCGGGCAGATTGGAATAGCCTACTCGCCTACCTCGGAGTATAATGCTAAGATCTGGGAGCTGCCAGCCTACTGAAGCAGTAAAACCGCCCTTAACATGATCAGTGCGGTGGATGCGGTGCGCCTGCAGAAGGAGAATATTCTCTCAATCGTAATTTGCCCGGGTCACTGTCGAACGGACTTTGGGGGAAACTGCCGTGCCAAGTTTGCCAGGGAGGGGGCACAGCCGATTGCCCGCACGGCAACAGAGGGGTCTCCAGAAGAACTGTCTGGGATGGTTGTGGAGGATGAAGGGTATTTTGTGGAGTTCGGGTGGTAGACGCCGCAGTGAGGGTAATTCTTGTCATTTGTAGTGTGGTGTAACAATCTCCAAAGCTCCCCACTCAATAGTCATTGTATAGAAAAGAAATAATACTTATAGTGCCATATAGCTGAATTGTAGTGGTAGAGAACTCATACTAACTTGTAATTGATAGTTGATCAAGTTGAAATATTGGTGTACAGATGATGGTGTGGTGTAGTTTTATATATAGCAGTCATCATGACAGGCTCAGGCAGTTAAGCCGAATAGATAGTATCAGTTGAACCACTGTAATACTAACCTAACAGGGCTAATGTAAATAGGTTCCCAGCGAAGACCACCCAAATTCCCCATTCTGGCGTGCTATAACCCGCAAGGACTAAAAGTTGGAACTGCCATTCAATTTGACTCATTGGCGAAAGGATCGACATCCATGCATTACATAAGCATACAATGTGAAAATGACAGGAAGAGCGTTACAGGCTGTCCAAGGGATCCACCCCTGATATTGTTGTATTATAACAGCGGCCATACCGAGCCAAAGTTAACCGCCCGACTGTCGATCAAGCAGGGTCTGTTCACTTAACACGGTCCATCATCTGTCAATGACACTCCGTGCCTAATTGCATTCCCGGCCGAGCTACTCGGTGGTCAATGACATCTTGCATCTATGATGGTATCTACCGCTATCCATTCTTCCCTTCAGGCTAGCCTATACGACCGACAAGGGTAAATGGCCCATACCGGGGTCTTCCATGGAGACGAGGCAGCCAGCGGTTGACCGAGCCGTGGTCGAGCCGATGTACTCTGGGCGAGTGGGTCGGCGAAAGAGCTGCAGGCAACGAGTATTCAGACTTCCCCCATATCTAGTCGCCCACAGCCCCATGCTTTGTCTCCGTCTCAATCTCATTGGCAGGTCACAAATCAGGGACTCAGCCTTCTCCGAATTATTTTATTGCTGGCTTTTCGCCGCTGGGCAGATCTCAGTTGACACTTCAGCTGTCGACAGATTTCCTCACGTGCTTCCAATCTCACGCGCACACCGGTCGCATTAGGCTGCTCTTTTTCAAGGAAAATAAATGCTTTGAACATTGGCTAGGTTTTTATATATCTGAGCTGTGAACAAGGAGAATTGAGCCCCTCACTTATTGCATTGTGTCTTAAACCAAGTGGATCCTGATCCGATGGACCGTCTACCCGAAAAGCTGCCTTTCTCTAAGCGGCGCCTGAAGCAGCGAGTCATCTTATCGTGAGGATTCAATTCTAAGGGGAGGAAACGCTACTCATTGCTAACGAGTGTCGCTCATGTCAGATATATCTTTGACTATGTTATTCTAATGTTAGTTCTACCTGTTGGCGGATCATCGGCGGCATTTGCTAATAATAGCTGCAATAGTGCGTGCATTGGCGGCTTCTACGTCCTTGATTCCATTGAACCATATCACCAGCACTTCTCGTTACGAAATATCTCGATTCAGTACCCATATGCAGTCCATGAGCGGATTACAATTCAGGAAGCCCTCTGTATCTCCGGCCTGGCACCCCTCGTCATCATTATCGTCTATACCCTCTTCATCGACGGGCTTTTCTCGCATCACAAGACGCAGCATCCAGTCTCGGGGAAGCGCAAATTCACCGGTCCATATAGATGGAAAGATCGGCTATGGGAGCTCAACTGCGGTATTCTGGGGCTCTTGCTCTCACAAGGGCTGGCCTTTGTCATCACGCAGGTGTTGAAAAATGCTTGTGGAAAGCCTAGGCCTGACTTCATTGATCGGTGCCAGCCCCGAGCGGGTAGTCAGGACGCGATACCCGGACTGTCGAATTCCACTGTCTGTACCGGTGAACATGCGCTTATCAAAGACGGCTTCCGGTCATGGCCTTCAGGTTGGACAGCACTTCGAAAAGACTAACTTCCTTTCATATGCTAATTCGTCGTTATAGGACATAGTAGCTGTGAGAGATCCACCTGAGTTGTCACAAACGCGCATTGAGAACTAATATAATGATTACAGCGTCGTTTGCCGGATTATTCTATCTCACGTTGTGGCTTAGTGGCAAGCTGCACATAATGGACAACCGCGGCGAGGCCTGGAAGACACTCTTGGTCATGATACCGTCTCTTGCAGCAACGCTTGTTGCGGTGAGCCGTATTATGGATGCAAGGCATCATCCATTCGACGTCATCACCGGATCGCTCCTAGGTATTGTCTGTGCCTGCATCTCGTACCGTCAATATTTCCCTTCCCTCAACGAGCCCTGGAAGAAAGGACGCGCCTATCCCATCCGGACGTGGGGCAGGGATCCCGTGGGGCCTGCCGAGACTGTCCGCCTGGTGGCTGCTGATGGAAGCACTGCCGCTCTAAGGAACCCGGAGGAGGAGCGATTGAACGAACCTCCTCAGTCGAAGACGACCGGAAGTGATGCCGGTAGGCCCTTGTACCTACCGGAATCTAATCCGTACACCACGAACATGTACGGCTACTCAAGACGTGATGAAGACGACAACTGGTCATCCTCCAGTGAGGATGTTGCTGGTGGATATGAGATGCAACCTGGCTATGCCCGGACGCAAAACCCAGCGTTGAACGGACCAACGGCGCGACTCGATGTTGATACGGCGTACCACTCCCAGACCCCTCAGGTTGTACTTGGAACCACCAGTACCCACGAAACCTCGGGCGCGCTCCCGACTCATGCGGACAGGGGGCGGGATCTAACAGATATGCCGTATCGGGAAGTATAAAACCTCAGCTTTTGTTGATTGATTATGGGTGTATTTTTTGCCATTTCATAGACATACTTGGTCGCACTTAGAGATGTGGAAAGTGGATCTGGTATGGTACCAAGAGGGCGAAAGTTGACCATATTACTACAGTGTGGAGGAGGAGAGACCGCACAGCTCTCCATCTCACTCTCCTTGCATCAGATATAAATAGTCCTGGTTACTTTCTTGGTCGATCCGGGACGCTGCCACACAAGAGGCAGAAAGCGTTCCTGAGGGCTAGACCAGTGCTCAACCGTGGCTCGAGCACCTCGTGGGCCGGGCAGCCCCACCCACGGCTCAGCTATGGCAACGGCCCTCCCAAAGGCAAGGATGGCGGTAAACACCGAACAATAATCACCAACGATTGTATGTTGAGAAAAAGAATTGTATACCATTTGTACCGATTGGCGTAGAATTGTTGAGCCTGATGACTCGATCCGACTCGTAAATTAACCGTTGAAACACCTATTGAATCTCGCTGTTTCAAGGTCGGGCAATAGAACCTTGTTTTCACGCTGGGATCCCAGCCACCCCGCCGCCTGAATCGCCCAGCCTCCTCTGTCTTTCTCCGACTCGCATATTCATCCCCGTCCGGTTCCTCTTTCTTTTCTCTTCTGCATCTCATCTCCATACTGCCTTGGGCTGGATGCATCACTTGTACCTTGCTTTCTCTAGCACGTAACGGCTGGGCTCGTGCCTTTGAGTTGGGCTGCATCTGATCGGCACCTAACCAGTTCTCCTCTATACGTTGTCCGGCGCAACCACATAATCCCTCTTGACACGGTGCTTCACTCAGTACACCGAACACAGCCAGATTGTGTGTCGTGCAAACATCGTCTTGTCGGTTAACGTGCCGCGTGTGATAACGTTGTAGTGGCCGCCACGTTCAGCCCAGACTCCTACTCTTATTCACGCTTCTGAGCATCTGATCCTAGTATTTCAATTACACTGCAAGAAGGTCAATTCGCAATCTGCGCATATCCGACAAAATGATTGGCAGTATATTCTTCATCTGCAACCGCATTCTGGAGCTTGTCTTCCTGATTCCGATCATCGGAATGATGGTATGTGCATTCCAACCCTAACCCAACCCCCGGACGGTCATGTCTAACAGCACTGATCTAGGCATACTTCGTCAATGGCTACCTCAATGCGAACCAAATTACCCCTGCCTACATTCTCGTTCTCTTCATCGTCAGCGTTATTGCAGCTTTCTGGTGCCTCGATACCCTGATCCGCTTTTCGACCACCAAGCGCTCCGCTATGTTTGTTGCTTTCGTCGATCTCCTCTTCTTCGGTGCTTTCATTGCGGGTGTCTACGAGCTGCGTTTTATTGCAGGGGCCAGTTGCTCTCATTGGGATGGTGGCTCGGTTTACATTTCGCTGGGCCCCTTCGGATACTACGGCTACAGGACCGATAACCCGCTGTCCCTCCACATTGACAAGACTTGCGCGATGCTGAAGGCCAGCTTTGCACTGGGGATCATTGAAGTTGTCTTCTTCTTCTGGACGGCTATTCTTGCTCTCGCCATCTACAAGCGTCCGGAAGTTGTTGTCAAGGAGACCACTGTCCGTCGCAGGAGTCACAGCAGCCGACGTGGTCACCGGCGCCACAGCAGCTCGGGTCGGCGGCAGCAGTATGTGGTATAAAACTATTTGCATATCAAGCAACAGATATGATGGGATGATACGGATTAATGATTGGAATGGATAACGCGAAACGAACGACAGAAAAAAATTGAAATAAACGAAGTAACGAGGGAAGGCATACCGACAGCATGAGTCTTAGCAATCAACCATTGATGATCTGTGATTGTTACTGCTCCATATATGATGATAATGTTTCTATTTGACAAAGTTCCTTGTCCATTTTGTACGGCATTTGATGCTTTTTGACAATGTTATTGTCTTAGCTTTCTCATTTTTGTGGCAATCCCCATAAGATATGTGAGCTATGTTTACGCAAGAACTACTTGCTCGTTAAGTAGACCCCTACATGATCCTCTGGCCATTAAAGTGAAGTTGTGATATTGTAAGTTATCTTAGTATGAGGAGATAGCCTAGTATAATAACAGGTTGATATTCTTTACATATAAGTTTGTAATGGATCCCTCCCACCACCACTTTTGAGCAGGGTCATTACTGCAGAAAGTGAATCCCACTGATCTTCGGACCCGGCCGCTCCCCGCTCTCGATAAGCAGCGCAAAAGTGGGGAAGTTTCGACGTGCTGGTCGGGCTGAACACGCTCAGGCTTTTTTGCAGGTAGCTGTTCTTTCCAGAAGATTTATGTATGCCACGTATCCTTGACCCGAATGCTACTCTTCAATTCAATCATATTCTGCTCTCTTTAGTTGCCAGCAGAGACAAGTTTCAGCGTTGGAGATGGTCCGCGGCTAGCCGTCGGCAAGTTCGTCATCGGTAAGCTCCGATCGATTAGCCTTATCGGCAAAGAGACTAAGTTAGTACTTCGACTCTTTATTTCTATTCATACCTCCACCGCTACACGGTATATAATTTAGCCTACTTGCACAGTGATTGACAACCCTATTTATACTTAGGTCAAGAGCCTTATTGGATGCTCTTGTGTTTAGCGGGCTTTACATATCCATCTGTGGTTCAGGGAGCATTCTATATGCAGTGAATCAGCGGTCGCCACCTCACTCTCGACCCCTGCCAGCAATGCGACACTCGACCTTCACCACACCACAACCATAATCTACCATTAACTTGCAATTAATGTCGTCTGGAACGGTTCACCAAGATGACAGACAGGGGCAAATGCCAATACCCGGATGATGTGGACGTCATTCGGGAACGTGAATATCCCTTGCTCAAAGGTAGGTCGCGTGCTGGGTTGCTTCTATGCGTTTTGAACAATAGATGAATGGAAGCTTATTTATCTAATCTCGACACTAGACACGACATATCTTGATCATGCAGGTACCACGCTTTACGCGAAGTCCTTGATTGAATCGTTCTCCCGAGACCTTACGTCGAACCTCTACGGGAATCCCCATTCCATGTCCGCACCTTCACAGCTATCGACTCAACGCGTGGATGATATCCGTCTACGGGCCCTTCGTTTCTTCAATGCTGATCCGGAGGAGTTTGATCTCGTATTTGTGGCGAACGCTACGGCCGCAATCAAATTGGTTGTCGATTCTCTCCGTGACTCAACGCCGCAAGGGTTCTGGTATGGATACCATGTGGAATCGCATACGAGCTTGGTCGGGGCGCGAGAGCTTGCAGGCAATGGGAGCAGGTGCTTCGTGACGGACGCAGAGGTTGAGAGCTGGATTACTCAACTAAGTTCAGAAACGGTGCAAGGTCCTCGCCTGTTTGCATACCCTGCTCAGTCAAATATGAACGGCCGGCGCTTTCCTCGTGAATGGTGCGGGAGGATACGGGAGTCATCAAAGGACATTTACACGCTTCTTGATGTCGCATCGCTTGTGTCAACATCCCCCCTCGATCTAAGTGATGCTTCCGCTGCACCTGACTTTACCGTTCTCAGCTTTTACAAGATCTTCGGTTTTCCGGACCTCGGTGCGTTGATTGTTCGCAAGAGTGCTGGTCACATCTTTGACAAGCGGAAATTCTTCGGTGGGGGAACTGTTGATATGATTTTAACACAGGGGACAAACTGGCATGCGAAGAAGCAATCTTCGATTCATGAACGACTGGAAGACGGGACGCTTCCGTTCCATAATATAATCGCATTGGGCTCTGCATTTGATACGCACGAGCGCCTTTTTGGGTCTATGGATAATATTTCTTCGCACACCCGCTTCCTAGCGAAGCGCTTATATGATCGCATGATTTCCTTAAGACATCATAACGGGGAGAGAGCTTGCCACGTGTACAAGCCATCACACACTGACTATACCGATCCTTCTTCGCAGGGTCCAATCTTGGCATTCAATCTGCGAAGCAGTCAAGGTGCCTGGATTGGTAAATCCGAAGTGGAGAAACTGGCCAGCGTCAGGAACATACAAATCAGATCTGGAACGCTATGCAATCCGGGAGGCACAGCGGCCAGCCTTAACTGGACCGGAGCAGACATGCTTCGACATTTTGGAGCAGGCATGCGTTGTGGCGATGACCATGATATCATGGACGGACGACCTACTGGGATTCTGAGAGCAAGCCTCGGTGCGATGAGCAACATGGCCGATATTGACACTTTCATGGCTTTCATCGAGGAATTTTACGTAGAGAAAAGCCCGACTATGTGTGCGTTGCTGCCACCACCGGAAGCCAACCTTACTCACCGGTCCGGTTTCCATGTCGAGAGTCTGTCCGTGTATCCCATCAAGAGTTGCGGTGCATTCAAAGTACCTGACGGCAAGCGCTGGGGGATCCGGCGAGAAGGTCTGGCCTGGGATCGCGAATGGTGCTTGATCCACCAAGGCACAGGTACAGCTCTTAACCAGAAGAGGTATCCTCGCATGGCTCTTATACGACCATTTATCGATCTCGGTCAAGGTATATTGCGTGTCACCTGTGGATCTATACATTCTCAAAGCCAGAAAACGCTCGAGATCCCTTTGGATCGCGAAAGTAGCAACCTCACAACTACCTCTTTATGCCAGAATAGCTCGAAACCTTCTACCGTCTGCGGAGACCAGGTTATTGTTCAAGCATATTCATCTCCCACAGTGTCCGCCTTCTTCTCCGACTTCCTTGGTGTACCCTGTACGCTCGCGAGATTCCCACCTCAATCCTCCACTCGACTTGCCGAACCCAGACGTGGTGCTGGCAGCAGGAGATCACCATTTGGACAAGCTATGCCAGGCGCATTCCCCCAAGATACCCCAACCCCTGAGGCAGAACGAAATCCAATTCTTTTATCAAACGAAAGTCCAATCCTGCTCATCTCCCGCTCATCCGTGAATCGTCTTAACGAAACCATCAAAAGCAGTCCCACAACTACAAACAGTACTGGGCGCAAGAAAGCTGTAGCTGCCGATGTATTCCGTGCCAACATCGTCGTTGCGGAGGATTTCCCACAGCCGGTGAGTGCGGGACGACCGTATATTGAAGACCACTGGGAGAGTTTGCACATTGGGCCCGAAAATCTTCAGTTTAACGTGCTTGGATCTTGTCAGCGGTGCCAGATGGTCTGTATTGATCAGCTTACTGGTGTGCGTGGTGAGGAACCATATTCGACATTGGCGAAAACGAGGAAGAGTGGGAATAAGATTTACTTTGGGCGGCATTTAGCGATTTCCTCTGGCGATGAGAATAGCACTAAGTCAAGGACAGTTATGGTGGGGGATGTCGTTACTCCTTCTTACTATGGGTCATGAATGATGAATGATGATTTGCCTAGGTTGTGGATAAGCATTGCATTGCATTGGAGCATGTATCAAATTGGAATATTACTAGTTATAGCATGTGTGACATTGTAAACGAGGTGGAAACCTCCTTTGAATGGTTTGTTTGCATTCAACATTCTATTGATACCATTTCCATTCACGCAGACATTCAATGTGCATGATTTTGAGAAACAAGCTATTTGTACAATAAATACATAAGAGGACAAACTCCCGTGCCGAACCCCGACAACAATGATTCAATCGAAACTCTCCCCGAGCTGGATAGACGAATAGATAGTTCCGGCTCGGCGAGATGTATAAAATAGGACAGATGCGACATTATGCAAGCCTCGGATCCATTCCACCCGAGGCGAAAAAACGAAGATAATACATCCAGAAGCGTAAGCATTTACCGCTTGGGCCACGACTTCCAGCCACGACCGTGACCTCTCTGTAAAGTGAAGTGATACCGAGTCAGTGCACCGTTCTTCATCCTAGCAAATGAGGGGGTTAGAGAAAGGGAATGGGAAACTAACCTGCTTCCACAAACGGATCATCTCCGGCATCTCCATCATAGCCTTGCGTCTGTCCTCCAGACGAGCCTCCATCGTCCTCTCCCACTTGTGACCCTTGACCTTCTGTCCGATACCAGTACCCTTGATAGCCAAACCACGCTCCGCACGTCTCGTCTCCTTGAACTCCGTCGACTTGCGGCCAGGCGGCAACAAGGCCTCAACGTTGTACTTGATCGCCAACTTCACCAGCTCCGCCTGTCGACGCAGTCCAATCCGGGGTCCGAACCACTTGCCGGTGCGGAAGTTCTTGCGCGGCAGGAACGGGTTGGGGTGCTTGGAGTCGGAGTGCAGGATGGCCTTGGAGGGAGAGAATGCCTTGGGATCGGGACGCTTGAAGCCCTTGGCATCACGGTTGGGCGTGTAAGGAGAGGGAAGATCCTCGACGTTGACGTTGACGGGGGCACCAGTTTCGGGGGCTTCGGGGCGTGGTGCTACGGCTGCGGAATAGATTTGCGGAGGATAGCGCGCGAAGAAGTTGCGGAGGCGGATGGGAAGCTTGGATACCAAGCTGCTGGTTTGTGTGGTGGCCATTTTTGGCTGTTGTTTCCCGATTGCCTCTCCTGTGAATTGGTGAGGAAGGGGGAGATGGGATGGATGGGGGCTTCTTTTCTCTCCGGATAACTCGAGCTGGTGGTGATTCTTTGGATTGTCCGCGTTGAGAATTGCAGGAACGGCGCTAAGCCGTTTTGGGGTGAGGCTCGGGAACTCGGCGAAAAAGAAAAGAGCAAAGAGAACGAAGTAACTTTACTGTAAACTGGGTGAACTAACTGGTTACTGCTGCTACTGTTGCTGCTAAACTAACTAGTAGAACTTGTGGCTGGTGCTTGATCCTCCTCCTCTCTCCGTCTTCCTCGCTTTCTCTCTCCTCCTTCTTTCGCGCGCTTCCTTTCTCCCTATCTATCTGGTCGCCTTATATCTCCGCTCTTCATTTTATCTTGGTCGCTGGATTGCTCCCGATCCGTTTCCTTTCCTAACAGCGTCCCGTCCTTTCTCACCCCTTGTCGCGGACGATCCTTGTCACTACTCTTTTGACCCCGACCACATCAACTGCCATCATGGCGGACTACAACTATGGAGGTTCCGAGGAGGAGAACGCAGAGTTGAAGAAGCTCGAGACTGAGTTGGTATGATGCGATCCTATTTATCATCTCGGTCGGCGGGGAATGCTACATCACATGTGCTAACACCTTCGTTGTCGTACAGCTCGATGACCCGGATAACTTCGAAACCTGGGAGAAACTGGTTCGCGCTGGCGAAGCACTCGAGGGCGGAATCAACCGCAACTCCAACCCCCAAGCCATCACCACCGTGCGCAATGTTTACGACCGCTTCTTGGCCAAGTTCCCGTTGTTGTTCGGTTACTGGAAGAAATATGCCGACCTGGAGTTTTCCATCACCGGCACCGAGGCTGCGGACATGGTATGCATATACCTGACTTAGGGTTGGATGAAGTCAACCGGGATTGCTGATGCTTTCATAGGTGTATGAACGCGGTGTCGCTAGCATCTCGCCCTCGGTCGACCTGTGGACCAACTACTGCTCCTTCAAGGCAGAGACCTCCCATGACGCTGATGTGATTCGAGAGTAAGTATAGTAGAGCTGCTTTCCTTTCCCTTCCCCCACGTAACCGTTACAAACGCAGCACGGACATGGTTGTGAATGCCGGACCCGCGTGATGCAAATGTTCATTTGCACCAGTCCCCCTCGCTGACGGGTGAGATTTCACCTTACCCAGACTCTACTGGAGTTTACTTCTCACCCATGGCTTCTCCAGGCTGTTTGCTCTCTCTCTACCCCCTTTGAAGAAACATTTACAGTTGATTTCAAGCCAAGCACCTCCCCTGCACGGACACTAAACACCAGGACTTGTGTTCGGGTGGCACCTATTCTGCGCTCGAAGCAGACGGGGGAACATAAGTTTCATCCACAGTTTGACCATCCTAGTCGTTCAATTTTTTGGGCTCGCACTCATTGGGAATCTGATGCTCATGTTTGCTATCCTTGTCACTCCCCTTCTTTCCCCTCCCATACCCCCATCTCCCCAGCGCTGTTCTGATGGTGGTGTATCCGTTTTGTTACTAACGTTCGTTTGTGCAGGCTCTTCGAGCGCGGCGCAGCCAGCGTTGGACTGGACTTCCTGGCCCACCCTTTCTGGGACAAGTACATCGAGTTCGAGGAGCGCCTGGAGGCTTTCGATAAGATATTTGCTATCCTAGGCCGGGTGATTCACATCCCCATGCATCAGTACGCTCGGTATTTCGAGAGGTACAGGCAGTTGGCTCAGACCCGCCCTGTGGTGGAGTTGGCGTCTCCGGAGACTTTGACCCAGTTCCGCGCGGAGCTTGATGCTGCTGCCGGACATGTCGCCCCTGGCGCGAAGGCTGAGGCAGAGGTTGAGCGGGATCTGCGGTTACGCGTAGACAGCTATCACTTGGAGATCTTCTCTAAGACCCAAACCGAGACCACGAAACGTTGGACATACGAGTCGGAAATCAAGCGCCCGTACTTCCACGTCACCGAACTCGATGAGGGCCAGCTGAACAACTGGAAGAAGTACCTCGATTTCGAAGAGTCCGAGGGCTCCTATGTGCGCACCCAGTTCTTGTACGAGAGGTGCTTGGTGACGTGCGCTCACTACGATGAGTTCTGGCAACGTTACGCCAGGTGGATGGCCGGCCAGCCTGGCAAGGAAGAAGAAGTGCGCAACATCTACCAGCGTGCCAGCTGCTTGTACGTGCCGATCGCCAACCCAGCCACCCGTCTTCAGTATGCCTACTTCGAGGAGATGAGCGGTCGTGTGGACGTTGCCAAGGAGATCCACGACGCCATCCTCATCAACCTGCCCAACCACGTCGAAACGATTGTGTCTCTGGCCAACATGTCTCGCCGTCACGGCGGACTCGAGGCTGCCATCGAAGTGTACAAGAGCCAGCTGGATTCGCCACAGTCAGACTTGGCTACGAAGGCGGCACTGGTTGCGGAATGGGCTCGCCTGTTGTGGAAGATCAAGGGCTCTCCCGAGGACGCCCGTCAGGTCTTCCAGAAGAACCAGCAGTACTACATGGACAGCCGACCCTTCTGGACCAGCTACCTGAACTTCGAGCTCGATCAGCCCACGAGCGCGTCCACAGAGAATGTCCAGTATGAGCGCATCAAGCAGGTCATCGAGGACATTCGGTCCAAGAGTACCCTCCCGGCCGACGTGGTGCGGGAGCTGGTTCAGATCTACATGGTCTACCTCCTTGAACGTGGCACCAAGGATGCTGCAAAGGAGTATATGACCCTGGACCGTGAAGTACACGGTCCGGCGTCCGTGTCGAAGATGAAGGCCGCGGAAGTGGTGCAGCTGCCCCCAGCTCAGCCGGTTCCGTCGGCGACGCCTGTGGCGGAAGTTGTGGTCCCAACACCCCCGCAAGCTAACCCCTACGCCTACTATCAGCAGACACCGGTCAACGGTGGCATGTAAGTCTGATGGGAAGTAAAGAACCTGCTGAATCCGGTTGGCGCGGAAACGCCCAACCCTAATCTGACTCCTCGCAAAGAGGATGGTACTCTTTCCCGCTCATAGCTTGTGAAAGGCTTGCTGATATGTAGAACAATAATTTCTCTTCTGATGTGTGTGCAGCTTTCAACGATGGCGTGTTGAGCGAAAGGCGAGGCGGCATCTGCAACGTGCAGAGCCGGTTCTCGACTGCTCTTCCCGATATGATGGGATACGGTTGGGTGGACCTTATGAGTTTGGACACTGTCCCCGTGTATTCTAATGCGTAGGTAGCTTTCATTCCATGCATGTGATTCCAGTTACCTCAATAGAAGAGACATGCTGTGCTGTAGTGTTCAAACATATAGAGTAGCCTTATCCTTATCTGCGTTCACGTGATCGAATACTGCGCACATGGCCGCTGTTACCCACCGTAGAAAGTGGCCAGGCCGCGGGAGACAAACCAAGTAGTTCTGCGCCGAGCTGCAGTTCATCTCATGCTTCATCCTCTGCAGTCGCCATGGATAGTATCATGACCAACGGTTCGTCGGAGGCGCACCCTCCCATGCCTCCTCCGGAGCCCATCGAACGCCCTCCTACTCCCCCGCCACCTCCTCCAGAGGATTCCGGCCTCCCTCCGCCGCCGCCAGACACGTCCGCGCCTCCTCCACCGCCGGAAGATCTTCCACCTGCGCCGCCGCCGGAGACTGAGCCCAAGAAGAAGAAGGTCGGATGGGGCACGAAACGACCGGCACCAACGCCGCTGAGTGTGGAGGAACTCGTACGGAAGAAGCGAGAGGCTGATGCCGCAGCAGCAAAGGTACGACACAGCTCCGTGAATTTGTACAAGCTCAGACAGCTAACATCCCACTTCTCTTTCTACAGCCGAAATTTCTCTCCAAGAAGGAACGTGAGAAGCTTGCGCTGGAAAAACGGGCTCAAGAAGTCGCAGCAACCCGCAGACTAAAATCCGAGTCGTCTAATGGCGTCGACAGAAGTGCTACACACTCGCCCTCAATCAGCTCCGAGGGCCCTAACGGCGATGCCAGATCCATCCCCACTGGCCCTCGAGCCATGCGCAATTCAGACTCTGCCCCGACTGCCCCGACTGCCCCGGCAGCCATGCGCCATTCACAGTCCCACAACAAGAACTACGACCTCGCGCCGCCACCACCTCCCAAATCCATGTCCTTCGGTCTGACAAGCGGAAAGAGCGACAGCCGGTTCGTGGACGAGGACGAGGCCGCGGCGCAAGCAGCCCTAGTGAAGCAAAGATACATGGGTGCCGACCAAACGTCCAATTTCTCCGCCAAGAAGAAGCGCAAGAGGACAACAGACCGGAAATTCAACTTCGAATGGAACGCTGAAGAAGACACCAGTGGCGATTACAACCCGCTATACCAGCACCGACACGAAACCAACTTCTTCGGCCGTGGCCGCCTGGCCGGCTTCGGCGACGACGTCGCAGAATCCGTCGCCCACAAATACGCCCGCGCGCTGGAAGACCGTGACCGCGAAGCAGGCAGCATCCGCGCCAGAGAGATCCTCGAGATGGAGCGTCGCCGCCGAGAAGAAAGCACGCGCAACCAACTCGACAAGCACTGGAGCGAGAAGAAACTCGAACACATGCGCGAACGCGACTGGCGTATCTTCAAGGAAGACTTCAACATCAGCACCAAGGGCGGCAGCGTCCCCAACCCCATGCGCTCCTGGGAAGAATCCAACCTCCCCAAACGCCTCATGGAACTCATCTCCCGCGTCGGCTACAAAGAACCCACGCCCATCCAACGCGCCGCCATCCCCATCGCCATGCAAAACCGCGACCTAATCGGTGTCGCCGTCACCGGTTCCGGTAAAACCGCCGCCTTCCTCCTCCCCCTCCTCTGCTACATCGCCGAACTCCCCCGCATCGACGAATTCGAATGGCGCAAAGCCGACGGCCCCTACGCCATCGTCCTCGCACCGACCCGCGAACTGGCGCAACAAATCGAAATTGAAGCCAAAAAATTCACCGGCCCGCTCGGCTTCAACGTCGTCAGTATCGTCGGAGGTCACTCCCTCGAAGAGCAAGCCTACAGTCTCCGCGACGGCGCCGAAATCATCATCGCCACCCCCGGCCGTCTCGTCGACTGCATCGAACGCCGCATGCTCGTCCTCAGCCAATGCTGCTACGTAATCATGGACGAAGCAGACCGCATGATCGACCTAGGCTTCGAAGAACCCGTCAACAAAATCCTCGACGCCCTCCCAGTCTCCAACGAAAAGCCCGACTCCGAAGACGCCGAAAACCCCCTCGCCATGTCCCGCCACATCAATCAAGACCAACACCGCTACCGCCAAACAATGATGTACACGGCCACCATGCCCACGGCCGTCGAACGCATCGCCCGAAAATACCTCCGCCGCCCCGCCATCGTAACCATCGGCTCCGCCGGCGAAGCCGTCGACACCGTGGAGCAGCGCGTGGAAATGATCGCCGGCGAAGACAAGCGCAAGAAACGTCTCGGTGACATCCTATCATCCGGCGAATTCCGCGCCCCGATCATCGTCTTCGTCAACATCAAGCGGAACTGCGATGCCATTGCGCGCGAAATCAAACAGTGGGGATTCTCCTCCGTTACATTACACGGTAGTAAAACCCAAGACCAGCGTGAAGCCGCCCTGGCATCCGTTCGAAATGGAAGTACGGATGTCCTCGTCGCGACGGATCTGGCGGGTCGTGGTATCGATGTGCCGGATGTTAGTCTCGTCGTGAACTTCAATATGGCTACGAGTATCGAGAGCTATACCCATCGTATTGGTAGAACGGGTCGTGCGGGTAAGAGTGGTGTTGCTATTACCTTCTTGGGTAATGAGGATGCCGATGTTATGTATGTCTCCCCATACCCTCCCCCCTCTTCTTATTTGGTTTTATATGCCTTTGGCGTGGATACTAATGGTGTGTTAGGTACGATCTTAAGCAGATGCTTATCAAGTCGCCCATTTCGAGGGTTCCGGAGGAATTGCGGAAACATGAGGCTGCGCAGTCGAAACCGACGAGGGGATTCTCGTCGAAGAAGAATAATGAGGAGGGTGGTGGTGGTGGTGGGAAGTCAGGGTGGTAGGTTATTTACTCTTTTATCTTTCTGCCTAGCTATTTGTCTGTCTATCTTTGATAGATGGATGGATGGTGGGTCAAAGGGGTATCGTTATGGTATAGAAAGGATTCTATCGTACTACCTTATGAAGAGGAGGAATTGCTTTTATAATTTTCATCCGTGCCGATATGGACACGGCGTATGTATCATACCTTACCAGCGAATCATACAAACTTCCAGACAACCAATGATGGAGATGCGAGTTCTTATTTTCTATCTTTTTTTCTCTGTTCTAATTATACACCCCGATCATAGTCGGATGGGTCTCATTTATATTCTCATGTCAATCGGCATTCGCCATAAATTCCGAAATATGTCATGCAACTTTGATTTACAGCTTACCGTTGTAGCTGTTGGCCTTGAGCCACGACGCCACGTCCGCCCGGTCACGCTGGACCCAGTTGACCTTGGCGCGGACCGAGTCGAGACTCTGCTCAACCGCACGGTCGAAGCCCTATACGAGGAATTGAGTTAGTGAGTTCAACTTGAAGGAAACAATTAATTGAACGAAGGACAGGCCTACCTTGGTGTCCTTGCTCTGGAAAAAGTCCTGCACATCCTTCAACTGCTGCTCCGTGCAGAAGCTGGCCGTGCTGAGCTGCACCACCGTGCCCAGCATACCGAGGGACGGAGGCAGACGCTTGTAGATGGCATCCCAGTTGTTCTTCAACCAGGTCCAGCGAGCCTCGATACCCGCGGGGTGGCTGCGGAGACCACCCAGGGGCATGTAGATGTCCTGGTTCTTGACCTCGTCGCTGCTGGCAAGGTCCAGAGTGCGCTGGATCAGAGCGGGGTCCTCGGCGGCACCCAGGCAGCGGAGGGCCGTCGTCTTCTCATCGGAAGTGGGGGCGTGGCGGAAGCGGTCGAGGACGACGTTGTACTCCTTCTCACCACCGTTCTTCAGCACAATGCTGAAAACGCTACCACGGATGTTGGGGTGGATGGCGTTCTCGTCGCCAGCAGCGAACCGCTCGAACATGTCCTGGGCGGCCTTGACAACGACGGGGTCCTCAGCCATACCGGCACTGCCGAACATGAGAGCCTTGAACTGCTGCAGGATGTGGCCGTCCTTCTCCGAGAATTCCCATCCGAGCTCGTGAGCCTTGTGGCTGACCAGAGAGCGCTGGAAGGCCTTCAAGGCGTCCCGGGTGGCAGCATCCTCGAAGAGCCAAGCAGCCCGCAGAGAGCCAACACGAGTCAGGATCTCGTTCCACACGATGAACTCGGCCTCGCTGTCGAAGCCCTTCAGAAGCGAGAGCAGGCCGGAGGTGCTCTGGAAGCCGGACGCGGCCAAGGCACCGGCATCGGCAATCATACCGGCACGGTCCTCGACGCTCAAAAGTCCACTCTTGGCCGCCTCACCCAGCTTGGACAGACGCTCCGGGGTGTACGAGGTGCGGTAGATGGCGGAGTGGTCGGCGTTGAGCTTGTAGAAGTCGAGGTCGGGCACCTTGAATTCGCCCTCGCGCTCGGTAAGCATGGTGCTCTCGTCGATGCCATTCTTGGTGCGCAGACCAAGCATGACGGGGTAGAGCGTGGTGTCCTCGTCGGGGCGGACATCACCGGTGCGCAGGAACCGGTTCTGCTTCAGCTTGATGGTGGAGTTGCTGGGGTTCTCCGAGACGGTCACCACGGGGAAACCGACCTTCTTGGTCCAGATGTCCATGACCTCCTCCACAGGCTTTCCACTAGCGTTAGCCAGGGCGGCCCACAGATCACCCGTCTGGGTGTTGCCGTAGGCGTGCTTCTTGATGTAGTCGCGCACACCCTGGATGAAGACATCCTCACCCATGTACTTGGAGATCATGCGCAGAACGGACGATCCCTTAGAGTAGGAGATGGCATCGAAGATCTGGTTGATCTCATCGGCACGCTTCACGGGCACCTCAATGGGGTGACTGCTACGCAGCGAATCCAGGGAAAGGGCGCCCTGCAGGGTGTCGATGACATAGGTCTGCCAGACCTTCCACTCGGGGAAGAAGCTGTTGCAAGAGTACCAGGACATCCAGGTCGCGAAACCCTCGTTGAGCCAGAGACCATCCCAGAAGTCCATGGTGACCAAGTTACCGAACCACTGGTGGGCCAGCTCGTGCTGGACAGTCTCAGCAATACGCTCCTTGCGGGCGGCACCGCTGGTCTTCTCATCCAACAGCACGTCCACGACACGGTATGTGATCAGACCCCAGTTCTCCATGGCACCGGCGCTGAAGTCGGGCACAGCGACCATGTCCATCTTGGGCAGGGGGAACTCATTATCGAACGCCTTCTCATAGAAGGCCAGGGTGCGGGCGGCCAGGTCCAGCGAGAAGCGACCGTGCTCAATATCCTGATCCGGGGTAGCATAGACACGGATGGGGACGCGGAAAGCCTTGGTCTCGATGTAGTTGAGGTGACCGACAATGAAGGCGAGCAGGTAAGTCGACATGACTGGGGAGGTGTTGAACTTGACAGCCTTCTTGCCGCCCGCAACCTCAGTCTCAGTTGCGACGTCCATGTTGCTCAGACAGGTCATGCTCTTGTCCGCCACCAGGGTCACGGTGAACTTGGCCTTCAAGGCGGGCTCGTCGAAGCAGGGGAAGGCGCGGCGGGCATCAGTAGGCTCCATCTGGGTGGTAGCAATGTACTTGGTCTGACCATCGGCGGCCTTGTAGGAGGAGCGGTAGAAACCGGCCATGTTGTCGTTGAGCTCACCAGTGAAGGTCAGCTTCAGCTGGGCGGAGGAACCGGCGGGGATGGTGTCGGCGAACTTGATGGTCGCAACCTGCTGGTCCTGGTTGAGGGTGATTTCGGGGTTGGAGGCCACGACGGCGCCTTGGGAAGAGACGACGGCATTGTGAATCTTGATCTCGTTGGAGTTGAGGGAGATGGAGGTGGTATCTTCAGCGACGTCAAGGCTATAATTCCGGGGAGTGTTAGCTTGTGCACTAGATGGCGGGGTAACCAGGTTATCAGCATGGGTGGGTAGGTAGAACATGAACATACTCAATGACGACGGTACCGTCGTAGGAGAAGTTAGCAAAGTTAGGTTCGAGGGTCAGGTCATAGTGGATGGGCTTGACGTTGGTAGGCAAGACCTCACGACCACCGGGGACGTTGGTCGAGCCGGTCACTTCTCCACGTCGAGCACCACACATCCTGCGATAGGAACAGTAACGTTTGGAAGCTTGAGAGAGGGGAGCACGACGAAGAGAAGAGCGATGAAGAGGAGGGACAGTAGAGGAGGAAGTAGAAGAAGAGGAAGAAGAGGAGATGAGAGAGGAGGGAGTAGAAGTAGATAAAGAAGCAGTGGGGAAGTTAAAAGTAGAAGTAGAAGAAGAGGAGGGGCGGGGAAGAGCAGAGAGTCGGTGGAAGCGGAGGGGAGCTGCTGCTGCTGCTGTTGCCCTTCTGGTACTGCTGTTGCTCAGCGGGAGCCGTGCGGAGGAGGGAAACCGACGCATTGGGATGAATCTGTTAACAGAGAGAGAGACAGATAGACAAAGAGAGACACACACACAGTCCCACCCAGATAAACCAATGGATAAGAAGAAATACAGAAAATATTAGACAAATCAAAGGACAACCACAATCACACGATTACTATTGATACAAAGAGAGATTAATCCCAGCAAACCATCAAATCATCAACAAATCCAATCCAATCTTCGAAGGGAAAGAAATGTTCCTTTTTTTTGCCGCGGGAATTCCGTCGGTCGTCCGTCTGAATCCGGTAGGCGGTAATCTCTCTTATGACTAACATCTTCCAGTCATCTGACCAACTGATTCTACCTGGTAAACTAACCATGCTCAATCAGGCAATCAGCTCTCCCTTGTTCCTTACCATTCCTATTCAGGCCTACAATGAGGGCTATCCGGAACAGGGTTTCTCCGCATCACATGACGTCCATCTTTTCACCCATTTCTGCTTCCCTTTTCCTTTCTCTTTTCTTTCTCCATACATATACATTCTTACACGCAGGTCTTCTCCATACAGCCGGTTGCCAGATTTGCCCATTCGGGTAGATATTTCTCTATCTGGCAGTTGGCTGTCGAGCTGCTTCTTCGGGAGTTGTGACTTGCCAGACGGTCCACCAGCCAGTTTGAGGGGTTCATGAATAGAAAGTATCAATTTGATGCTTTTTTCACCGGTGAATGGGCTTCCATAGAGGGCTGGGACATACTTTCTTTTAATAAGTATAATTTTTATTCAAATACAATTTTGATACTTTTAAGATCATAATTCAGCAATATGTCGTCGATTGTTGAAAGGAGCTTTGAATCTAGTAATAAAACACAAGAGGTATCTCGAAAAAGACATCATAAGACAACAAGTCTATGAAAACTCAACCCATTCCCTCCCTAATAAATCAATCATTCCCTTTTCCCTTTCCCTCCAGCAAAGAAAGCACATAAACTCCGCACCCATGCAAAATGATATAAGTAAACATTATGAATTATGCCATGTATTGGCATTGATGTTGAATCGTTGCGTCATAATCGAAACGAAGCAGCAATAGTCATGCAGCCGCATCATTCACTGAGGAAGCCCTCAGAAGTGATGCTGCTGCTGCTCCTGTTGCTGCTCCTCCGCCTCCTGATACCTCAGCGCCTCGGCCTGCTCAATCGGCATCTTGGTAAAGACACTTCTGGACCAGCCATCAGCATCCACCACCGACTCCTTGACAAGGATGTAGCGACCAAAGCGAGGCATCAGCACCGCCCACACCAGATAGTAGATAGCGCCGAGGGCGAAGATGCCCAGCGCCACCACACAGTGCAGGTAGTAAGGCAGGCTGTTGTAGACACTCTGTCCGGCACTGGGGGGCACGTAGGGTGCCACCACCAGGTACATGTTGGACAGGCAGAAGAAGATGGTGACGGGGAGAGTGGCCCGGATACCGGGGGCCCAGTCCGGGAAGTTCTTCTCCTTGGTCAGGTAGATGTAGACGAGGCCACCGGACACGAAAACGTTGACGATGGACAGCGGGTACGAGATGAGGTTGACCAGGAAGTTGTAGGCATCGCCGGGAGGCGGGGCCAACATGATGATCACGGAGACGACCCAGTGCTCGAAGAGGCCAGCGGCGGGCGAGTTGAACGGCCGGTTGCTGGCCCAGATCTTCGACAGAGGGAGAACTCCTTCGCGACCGAGGGCTTGGACGACTGTTATATGTTGTTAGCTTCGCTCAAGGTATGGCGGCATAGAGGGAAGGGGGAGGGGTCTACATACTTCGTCCTTGCGAGAAGATGACCGACAGAACGTTACCGAAGGCAGACAGGGCCACGAAGACCGACATCACCTTTTCGGCGCGCGCACCGAACATGTTGCCGAAGAAAGCGGCGGCCACAGTCTGGCCAGAGGACAGCATCTGCTCCTTGGGGACCGCGGCAAAGTATGCGATGTTGCACAGCATGTACATGATGCCGACCGAGATGATGGCAATGGGGGCAGCGATCTTCAGGGTACGAGTAGGGTTCTTGGTCTCGCTCAAGGCCTGCAAAACAATATTAGCATCTCATAACACACCACGCACAGAAGCGAAATAACATACGTAGTTGGCATTGGAGTATCCAATGAAGGACCAGATGACATTGTACAATGCCATAACGATACCATAGCCGGTATCAGTGGTACCCTCGAAGGCGTTGGTGAAGTTGTGAGGAGGATCGATCTTCATATGACCAGCCAGAGCCACCCATCCCGCAACAATGACGAACAGAATGATGACGAGCTTGACCACACCCAGGAAGTTCTGAAGCATGAGACCCCACTTGACAGCAAAGGAATGGATGAGGAAGGCAGCCGTGATACAGGCCAAACCAATACCACGCTGGTTCCAACGATCCACTTCAATGTCCGCCGCGTTCAGGATATACTCGCCAAAGACGACACTGTTACTGGCCGCCCAACCCAGCAGGACGGCATAGGCCGCGTACATGGCCGTCATCAAGAACTTGGGCTTCTTGAAGACATATTCGAGGTAGTTCTTCTCTCCACCGTTCTTGGGAATAGCAGTACCCCATTCCAGATAGACAGCAGTACCAGCCATAGCAATCAGAGTACCAATGACCCACATGATCAAGGACAAACCAACACTACCCGACAAAGACAGGATAGTACTCGGGGTAGCGAAGATACCAGTACCAATGACACGGTTAAAGATCAGAAAGGAGGCACTGATGACACCAATCTGGCGACGATCGTCCGGGGTAGCCTCGAAGACATTTCCTTCATCTGGAGCAAAACAGTCAGGGAGGATTCATTATATTTTGGAAAGACCTAGGAGACCTAGGAGGAGATAGGACAATCACATACACAAGCCAGAAACACCATCCGTCCGACGAGGACCTTCCTCAACAGCCTTGGCATCGGGCAAGATGCCCTTTTGATAGGCAGATTCCACGACCGGGTCCGTCATGATTGAGTTTGAGATTGTTAGAAAAAGACACCGGAGTCTACAAGGATGACAGGCGAGAGAGCGTCTCCAAGACTATATAACCAGCAGGTAATAGCGCCGCGAACAGGCCAAAATCAGGCGTAGAGTGAGCGGCTATCACCGGAGGCAAAGACCGTAAGACGCGATGATGTGCTGGGACTAAATGTGATGCAATCCCAAAACGAGCAGGGTCTGCTCGTGATGCGTATGGACACAAACGAAGGCCAAGAACTATCAGGCAGGCAGGACCCCTGTAAACCGGACAGCAACTGGAAAAGGAACGTGTCTGGGCAATGGAGGCAAAATAACGAAAAATTTGATGTAAGAGAAAAACGAAAATGGTGAAGATAATATTATGTTAGGGCACGGGTGTCAATACTATTTTCCAAGTATAGATCACGACCGAGTCCCCCAACAGGTTGGAAAGAAATTGTTCTAGAAAACGAGAAGTCTTGAAGTCTATTGTGAAATCACGAAGAGGAAGAAAGAATAATCAGAGAAAAGGAAAAGAATGACAAGATACGGGTGAAAGATCACGACAGCGACCGAGACAAGATGAAGCACGGGCGATGACAGACACCCGCCATGTGTCGAGTCATTTTCGTTCGGGATCCCGTGAGGCAAAAAGGTAATTTCTTTGGTACAGGAAAAAAAAACTTCTTCTGGGCGTCGGAGCGGAACCCGAACGAGGGAAGCTCTCCACTCCCCTTTCCAAATCTCCCAATCCTCCCAAACCATGACCCAGAGACTAAGACAAGACCCAGAGGATGGTGAACCGTTCAACGTCCTTCAGGGAATTCCTATGACACACCAAAATCAATCACGCAATTTGGGCCTGGATCTTGCACGTTTAAGTTAGGTAAAGTTAAGGTCAGACCGGGTCCCAGAGCCAATGCCGCCGCCGTGGGTCAAGCTCTAAATCCGCTGCAGTCCCTCCAACCAGTGGGCACCATTTCCTCGCCACGAGATGAACATATTCGCGTGTTATTATGTGTATATACAGTACAGCTGCCTCTGACTGGCAGTATCTGCATCCTCAAGATCCATCCCGAACCCACCCTGACTCCCTATGATCCCATGGCATCATCATCACTCGTATCCAAAGTCCGCTGGCAATTTGTGTACCTGGGTCCCCAGCTTGAACGCCAATAGAAAACACCCGCCCAACAGGCCTGTAAGTAAATCATGCGAATCCAGTAAAAAATTGAATAAGGGAAAAGGAAACAACACACGCAAAAAGACAACACAGCAACCCTATAATAAACCCGTATAAAGAACAATAAAATACTCGTGCATCAATGCGTATATCAAAACCCAGAGAGAACTGGCATGGAGAATGGAAGTAAAAGCAAGTCCCGCACGCGTGTCAAGGTACTAGCTTGAAATGTAGTTGCCTGCATTAGCAATGCCCACACAAACTAGGACATGAGGTAGAAAGAAAATAAGATAAAATAATAAAGGGGCAGAATGAGCATGGTCCTGCATGCTTCAAACGGTCAACGTCTTATTTTGGCGGCGTGGCTCCCACTGCAGGGGAGAGTGGCACGAGATTCGACGGCGGCATTTTGCCCGGTCCACTGGACGGGGGCGTGTACCGATTCGACAGCAGCGCGAGTTTCTTCCGGAGCGACGCCAGGCGATTCCGGATCTTCGATATCACTGTGCCAAGCGTTAGCGCCTACCTACGCAGTGCCGTGCATGAAGGTGGGGAGAACACTTACTTTTCGCCAGAATCACCGCTTGGGGCTCGTTCTGTCCGCCATCCTCGTTGTCCCGCCGGCCGTCGGCTCTATCAGCGCCGCCGTTTTGGCCGGGTCGGGATACTTCCACATCATCCAGGATGGCTTCGAGCATCCGGATGGCGGTGACATACGAGATTTCACAACCGGCTAAATCCTCGCCGGTGATTTCATTGATAGCCGCCACTCGGCTCATCTCCAATGCGCGCTCGTACATGAGCTTCTCTGCTGTCACGTCGGGGCTGACCACCACATCGGCAGAGGTTCCGGAGCCTAGAGAGGATGCAACCGACAGGTTGCTGGGATGGCTGGGATGATCCGAGGGCAGTCTCTTCTGCGCCTCAACTAATTTGAGCCGGACAAATTCGGCTTTCTCCAGCACCTCGTTGAACCGGTTGCGCACCCACTGGACGACATTGTTGATCCGATTGCCCGCAACTGTGCTTCCAGTATCCGCTCTGCTGAGCGTATCGCCCCGGCTCTTGCGAGTCCACCATACACGCGCAATATCCATCGATTTCGCCAGCAATGACAGGGCCTTAACGTAGAGAACCAGGGCTTCCTCAGATAAGGTCACAATAGCATCGACCGTGAGTCCACCATCCGCCGAATCGACAGCATCCGATGCTGGGTCTCCCGAAAACCCAGTGGCGGCAGATGGTGCTAGTGGAATCAGCTGCTTGTACTTGACTTCGGCAAACCCGTACACGACATCACTGCGCGTGGCACACTCCTCGAGATCATGGACGGTTTTGCTATCTTCGTCCAAGTTGGCACCGTGCTTGCCCCCATCCGCGTGGACAATCAAGCTCGTTTGGGCACTGGGGTATGCGGGGAACGGATTGTAGGCCAACGGAGGCGAGCGTCCGCCTTTCGTGATGGTCAGGGGTGGTGAGAAACTCATTCCAAACAAACGTCCGCTGGCCATATTGAGAGCCTTTGAGATGGCCGATGTAGCCGACGTAGGGCTTTGTCCATAGCGGCGATCGTATGAATTTTGACGGACGTGGGTTGAATCGGCACGGGAACGCCCTGAGATGATTTGCATGGCTTTGCTGGGCGACGCATGGGGCGACGACCCCCCGGCCGGAGGTGTGCCTGGGGCCGCTCCCGAACGCCGGGATACTGTACCTCCTTGGCCACCCTGCATTCGTGGGTTGTAGGCCAGTTCGTCAGCAAAAGCATTCATCTCTACCGCACGCTTCTCCACAAGCACGTAGTCCCTCTCAAATGCTACCTCTTGTGCAGCATGCTCCTTTTCGTCCTTCGCTTTCTCGGCGGGTTTGTCAACTTGGGGCACTCCCGAGGATGCCGTACGTCTCCGTTGCTGTTCCAAGACGGCCGTCGTGGGAGGGCGATCGACATGCTCCTGGCGGCCAGGGGCAGTCGCCAGAGACACTGGGCTCGGCCTTGTGGGATGAGATGCTGGCGGTGTAGGCTCATTCGGAGCAGCATGATGCTTGCCCGCACTTCCAGTCCTCCGCATAGGCGTTGAAGGTGTCTCTGGCCGAGGGCTCTGTGTCATGGCTCGTTGAGCCGCCGGGTAAGTCGATGGCTCATCCCGGACTCCAGCAGACAGCGCATTCTCACGTTTCATTTGAACGGGCGTGCTACGCCTTGACCCGGAACCGGGTCGAGGTGTCGGGTCGGCCGGAGAACGCCCGAGGGGAGTGTCATCCGCTACCAGACCGGGAATCGGTTCTGTGAGAACTTTATGCGCGAAAAAAACATCGAAATTCATCCGATCCATTGGGTGCTGCTTCAGAAGACCTCTAATGAGATTCCTGATGTCCTCCGACACACGATTCGACGGCGGAAATGATATTTGGTCCTTATTTTTTTCGATCTTTTTGATGAGTTCAATATGGTTCACTGCACGAAACGGGGCCTTCCCGACTACCATCTCATAAAGTACCGTGCCCACAGACCATAGATCTGCCTTCGCGTCGTATTTCTCGTATCGCAAGATCTCAGGGGCCATGTACAATGGCGAGCCACACAAAGTCTCCGCGAGAGAGGTGGCCGGCAAAGACCGGGCGAAGCCAAAGTCAGCAAGCTTTAGCATTGGCAGAGACTCCAGTCCGGTCTTCGGGCTAAAGGAGTCCTCGCTGCTCTTGAAAGGTACAAATTCAGCAGCCCCACTGCGGTAGGACGACGGTGCAGGACAGAGCAGCAGATTCTGTGGTTTGATGTCCCGATGAATCAAATCACGATCCCGAAGGAATCTGAGTGCACTAGAAAGTTGTTTGAGGAAGTGGCGGACGATCACCTCGTTAAGGCCCGCACCATCCCCAGGATTGGGATACTTCGCTATCAAATCCCGTGTGTATGAGCTGTCCCGCAGGGTATGGCGCCCCTTGATGAAGTGGGAAAGGTCCCCCATAGCGCAGAATTCCATCACCAGATGAATATTGGAGGTCGTATCATGGCAGTCAAGGAGAGCGACGATATGGGGATGGTGGAGCTGTTTAAGGATGGAAATCTCAGAGGCGAGGTTCTCCTTGAGCTTCCTGCTGAGTTTGGTCATGGTAACCGATTTGATTGCCACATAGGTGCGTGATCTCTAAATCGCGAGAATCGCATCATCACTGGTTAGCCCTTGTAATTTCACACCCGAAAATGGGGGACTATATAAACAGGCCGGATCTTCGGCAGAGATAAGAATCAGAGAGAACGGGATCACAACTTACCGTATGAACACCTTGGTAGACCACGGCAAAGCTCCCTCGACCGATCTCGTTCAGCCGAGTGTAATGGCCAATAGGCATTTCCCCATGAGGGCCCTCATTGGACCTCCTGGAATGATGTGCAGATGCCATGACTGCAGCCAGGCGATGAGAGCGTCTTTAGAGACCAACCACACGCCCCGTCAACCACACACTACCTCAACAGCGGCAGAAACAGCGTCGGGTGATGGAAGAGGCCCATCAGGGGAGCGAAAGGTAGATCAGAGGAGCGGCCGGTGATGGGCGAGTGGATAGAGCGGATGATAAAGCGAGACGGAAGATAGGAAGTAGGAGAGATGGATGGGATGAGCGTGGCAAGCCTGAGGAGGAGAGGCAAGGAGGGCTAGACTGCGTGGCAGACGACGGGGACAGTAGACGGGGCAGGAAGAAAGGGACGGTCCAGAGCGTAGGCAGTAGTAGTAGTAGTAGAGGTAGAGTAGGAGTCGGAGAAGTTGGGGGACGAGAAATAGGGTGCGCAGCACACCTACAGTAGGGCGCAAGTAGGCAGGAGAGCGGTGAGGCGGAAAACGGGGGCTTGTATGATAGGATGAAGGGCGACAGGGATGGCCAGACGGATGACGACCAAGGCGTGGGACTTTAAGTAGGTACTATAGAAGGAGGAGGATCGGGGGATCGACGATAAGGTATGAATCACCGCACTAGGGACGAGAACGGTGGGGAGGCGTGATAGATAAGCCAGAGATGGCGTGAGAGGTGAGGGTTAGGTTGAAAGTGACGAAGCAAGAAGATATAGGAGGAAGAAGTAGTAGAAGCAGAAGAAGATCAGAGCAAAAATAGTCGCGAGAGAAGATGAGTGAGTGGGAAAGGAAGCTGAATGATGTGATGGGGGAAGAGAGAGTAGGAAAGGCGGGAAGCAGCTGGACCCAGGGATCCTTGACGATGTCTGGGAGAGCAGCGCAACGAGAGACAGAGAGCGTGACCGCCGATAACGAGCCGAATAGGACTGGCGGATGATTGAATGACCTGGGGAGGGAGAACCAAGGCGGTCAGAAGAGCGGAACCACTAGACTACTGGTATCTCAGGTATGACCGCAACCAAATTTGGGTCCTCCTTAGCTAATCAATCCATCTGCCAAAAACAATAAGAAAAAGTACGAAGACAGACAGGAACCAACCAATGCAGTAGACGACAGAAACCGAATAAATCACGCAACAAGACCAAAAACAACAAAAAAAAATGGCATCAACTCACTCATAAATATACTAATCTCACCAACCAACAAAGCAACCTGCAGGATTGCACAAGAGAAAGAAGGAAATCCCCAGACTCAAAAACCCACCAGCAAAAAAAAGAAAAAGGGGGACCCCGGAAGTTGCCAGGAAAATTAATTACCAGCAAAGAAGAGATAAAGCTGCAGGCGACAGTAACCATGATAACGGGCGCAATCCAATCCATCCATCCACCACCCATCCATCGCCTGAGGCCGGATGAAGAAGAAGCGGAGGGGGGAAGGGAGGACGGAGTAGATGATCGGTATTACATCATACCGTATAGAACCAATACTGCACTGAAACCCACCTCTTCATCACATTCCACCTGCGCCTGACTGATGTTCTTAACTTACCATACGAGATTCTATTCCTGGTAAAAACCAAGTCAGGTCACCCTCCCTTCGTTTTCCCAAGGGACACTGCAGCAGTGACACCTCTGCTTTCTCCACTTTCTCTTCCCTCTCTCTTCAATCATCAATCATCAATCCTCCCTCCCCCCAGCCAGCCAGCCGATCCCCGATCGACCCAGTCCCAGTTAGTTCAACTTTCAGTCCGTCAGTCAGTCAGTCACTCAGTTTCATGGTAACCAACCCAACGTTCGCGGGAGAATTCTCCCCCATTCCCCGGACACCGAATCATTCTGCAGGCTCCCATTACCCACCCCAGAGGCTGGCTACTATCATCAAGTGACTCATCTTCAACTAAGTTAGTTAACGAACATTATTACGTCGGACAGAACTACTTCTACCTATGACACAAACACAGCCTCCCCATGCGACCTCGCCACCGACTGACTGAAAACTGACTGAAGAACCGGATCGCCCTGATAAGCTAAAGCTATGTACCCTACCTTCACTTGTAAGTTCTTCTACTGCGCACTCCCGTAGCCTCGCCCACGGAAACCTTACTTAGGTGGCGATCAACAAGCCTACGCCGGCGTCGGTGGCTGCTGACTGGTTGATGATAACCCCGTGGCCCCGTCGCAATGCTGCCTGATTGTTATCTACTTAGTTATCTCCACAGTACTAGTAGTAGCTCCCTGTTTGCTCTCGTAGACTGGTATCTCGAGGTGGTAGTATTTCTATTTACTCAACTGCCCGTCAATATTCACAGGGAAGTGGAAGGCCAAAGTAGTAAAAAATCAAAAGAAAAAGCAACTGCATCATACACAGTAGGGACACACACGCACACATTCCTGCCAAAAGATAATATGAGGAATCGAGAATGAAGAGGATCCAAGAAAAACAAGCCCTCCACGTCATTCCCACAAAAATGACCGCCTGACGCCTGGCTCTTCCTCTATTCCTTCAAAGGCAATTGTATATAGAAACAAGGAACAAAGAGAAAGAAAATTCCCACCCTTTTTGTCTGATTTAGTTCTTCCTGTCTATCCTCCCCCGTCGGGCCATTCTTGGGTAACCAAAAACAGGGCGTCCCATCGATGTGTCCCTCGCGACCACAGAACCACATACTAAACTTCACCAGAAGAGACGTTCTAGAAACGGGGTAAAGGTAGGGTTCAACAACAAGCCTCCTCAAACCCCAAGCCCTCTCACGAGGAGCCATAGCACAATCGGAACCACGACATTGTCATTACATCCTGTCAGAATCGCCTCGGTTGCGCTGGTTCCCCCAGCGGCCAAAATGACTTTCACCACGGTTTTCAACCAGGGGAAGTTCTGGTGTGGTCCATAGTTGTCTCCGCTAATCGGCCATTCTCCTAGCACGAGCCAGACTCGCGCGAACAATAAGCCACACGTTACAGCAACCGCAAAGGCCACGCTGCCCTCGAGCGATTTCCCTCCTCCCCAAAACCACTTGCGCCGACCGAACCGTCGCCCCACGAGCGACGCTGCCGCATCGCCCATGCCCACGCAGATGATCCCGCTCACCATACTCACGTCCCGGGTCACCGCACTCCACCCCATCCAAGGATGGTCGCCCGTCCGAGGGATATCCGCCAGGGAAAGCCAAAGGGGGATCGAGCATCCGATGAGGAGGAAGATGTGCGACACGATCACAGGGCCCCGGTGATCGCGCCCGTCCACGTAGGGGGCAAGGAAGTAAGTCAACGGGCGCGAAATCGGGGGCAGCTGGGACGCTCGGAAGAGATCGAGCAGCAGGAAGACGGACAGGACTAGACTCAGGGCCAGAGCACAAAACGTGGGGTCGATGTACACCGTCGGAAGGAACATCAGCACCATCATGCCATGGAAGACCTTGCGTCTCGTATCGACCTCCGCGACAGAGCTCAACTGTAACACAACCGCCAATCCAGTCACAAGTACCACAACACAATATGCTGCAACGAGAAGGCGCGAATTAGCCTCCCCGAAATCATCGCGGCGGAGATGTTCGACCCAACCAAGAGTGCAGGAGGCGTTCAACAAGTCAGGGTCCAGGCGAGCGGGGAGAGGAATCCAATACTCCAGGTTCCACATAATCACCCAGAATCGAAACCATGAAACGTTGCCCAGCAGATAGCTCAGTGCCCACCCGAACGGGTCTTCTCCATGTAACGCCTGCTCGCCCACATATTTTCGAACAGGTCCTAAGATGATGAGCAGCACTGTGACGTAGACGAACAACGCGTACAGCCATTTCCGGACTTGGGCTTGAGGCACTGTCAGCGACAGGAACGACGCTAGACCAGGGGCCATTGATCGCTTTCGTCGCCCACTGGGGGTCGTTCTGACTTTTCCTGTGCGTGCGACCTCGCTGACGCTAGAGATTGTGTGCCGTCGCCGGTGTGTAAGTGTAGGCTGCTGCCGGACGCTTTCTGTCACCTCAGCCTCTACGGTGCGATTGGGCTCGCCCGCCTTGGTTTTGTCACGCGACTCGAGCATTGTCTTTCGTGAGACGAGCGAGAATTGGCCTTCTGGCGAGTCACTGTCCGATATATTGTCCTCCGAGGTGCCCGTGCGGCTTAGTCGCTGGCACAACTTGTGATCAAGCACATTGAAGATACTTCGAGGTGACTGCGAGTTGCTGGGCGCTCGCCGAAATTTCCAGCTGGGGATCCTTGCCAGAGCCACTTCCCAGCGAAGCACGTCGCGACAAGAGATAAAGATGCACAGGCCACCAAGCCATAGCAACGCCTTGAGGATTTCCGCCTGAGGCGAGGACGCAAATAAGAATAGATTGATCAGAGCGCTTGTCAAAAGCTGCAGTTCTGCGGGAAGGACGCTGGTAGTCAACAAAAAATCTAAAGTGGGTATCAACGCTTGATGCAAAGGAAAAAGAAGAGCCAAAGATTCCGAGTTGAGGCCGCGAAGAGATAAAGGTTTGGGAGGCGAGATTCCTGCCGATAGTTGCTCTGAGACGATAACCGGAAGCAGAGTGATCATCCAATGGATGATGCTGTGTCCGTGAACACAATCATGCAGTGGGATGACGGCAGGCGGAAGAGATGAGAGACTGAGAAGGACATTAGGGAGTATTAGAGTAGGACTATGCTGCGCTAAAGACAAAGCAACGTAAATGGGTATCAAGATCGGGTAAAGCAGCGGAGCAGGATCGAAACTCGTAGGGATAACAAAGGACCGTAGTCTTGAGAAGCGAAAACGTCCATCTCGATGGAAAGGATAAGCGGCGTAAAGCCCACCGACAAGTAGGGAATGGGCAAGGAGCTCTAGGGAGCATTAGCAACCACAGGGACAAGCTTTCAAATACACTATTATATCTCGCGCACCTTTTCTCCAAGCCCAAGCAATCGCCCTCGTGCTTTCTTGTCCCAGAACGACGCCGCCCACCGAGAGGAGCAATGCAGCCTCCAACAGCCTCTGCAGAACCCCGATACGCCGCTTCCGAGCTTCCTGTTCGCGCAATCCTGTCGCTGAGGCCTCAGCTTCTTCTCCTGAGCTCCGCCGCGAGCTCCGTGAGGTGGAACGGGTTATCGACGGCCACGGGCGCAATAGGGGAAACCACTGGTCTTCCTCGCCAACAGCATGACGGCCCGAACGCAACCCTTTCCTTGGTCGCAAGGGTGCTGCTGGCAGACCCCTCAGTATGCCCGTGCTTTCATCATCAGCCTCGGTGCCACTATCGCTCGAGCTCCGTGGCCAGTGGAGACGGGTTGATCGGTCGCCGGTATCCGCAGGCAGCGACGATGAATGCGAGCCTTTGCGACGATACGGGTGAGGGGAACGAGAGGGTTGTCGGGGAGTGTCAGACAGCTCTATTTCGAGGGCAGAACTGTTGACAGGAAGCGATTCGTCTTCCTCCTGGCTCAGCGAAACGGCCATGGCATGGATGGTGGGTGATGAGCGGCCTTTAGAGCGAGTACGTCATATCGACTGATGGGTCGGTGGAGGAGCACTGGGTTGAGACGGAGGGTTAGCGATGACAGGACCAGATGACCGGGGTCAAACAGAAGGCGTGTCAATATACCAGGAGAATTGACCCAAGAGAGGTGCGTGGGGTGGCAGCAGCGAAGAAGATGATGAAGTGAGAATGTTATCGCTTTGATCGAACCGGAATCCCAGGGCGGAAAGGCGGGTTTTTTCGCTTATCACATGCCGCGCAGCACGTCAGCAGGAGAGCCTCCTAGAATCAGCCCATCAAGTGAACCCATCGTCACTCCTGAATCTTACAAAAGGTTATTCACTACAATTGTTGTTCCTAATTCCACTACGAGTCAGGAGATATGTACTTTTGTATCGGTGCCTCCACTCTAAGACGTCGAATGATCCATGATGCATACTTGATAGCCGTGCGCAATGGATCCCTGCATGGCCCGGCAGCCTTACAGCAAGCAGCAGGCCTATGATGCCGGGGTGTGTCTTTGTATAATGACACCTGCTGCCAACTCTCGTCCTTTCGGTCCCCAGACAGATTTGCAGGGAACAATCTGGGCAGGGAACGCAGGCTTGGACAATGGCTGACTGGTATAGATGATCGCGTGAGAACCTTCTGCCACCTCAGGCAGCTTCTGCAGGACAAGCTGCAGATACGAGTCCAAATCAGATCCCGACTGTTCCATGTCGATCTCAATGCCGATGTAACGGAGGTTCTGCTCTGTGGACACAGTGGTCTTGCGGCCATACTCCGTATCTTCTGCAGCCATCCGCAATCCACCACACCTGTACCCCAGACCCTGCCATTCGATATCACTTCCTCGGGGAAGCTCTGAGATTTGGACTGCGAAAAACGCAGGAACCAAAGCGTCTGACTGGACCACCCCAAAGTTAGGCAAATTAGGCGTCGATCGACTCGTGGCTTGCTCGTGCGCACGGCCTCCATACTTGATATCCCAGACATCCAGGCCTGATTCTCCGTCTTCGTCGTCTTCTTCTTCATGACGAGCATGCATCCGCTCCCAAATGTTCCATGCTAGTCGGGCCTGTGTCTCGATGTGCTCTTCTCCCACCAAGAAAGCAACAGCGCCCAGCCACCAGTCAACCTCCATAGCATGCCCAATCCTCCAAAGATGCTGCAAGGAAAGCACCGCGCGCGTGGCATAGTTCTCAATCCACGGCCGCGTCAGTGCTTTCCCAGAAGCACTCATCATCTCCATCGAAGCCGGCTCCAGCGGAATCTGTCCGGCAATGTAAACCATGTACTCCGAACCCTGTACCGGAACCGACATGGCTTGCGAGTAAGGGCCAATATTAGCCGGCGCCCAGTAAGAACGCGACTGGACATGAAGACCCTGCCTTTGCTCTCTAGGACCCAAATCCACGACCGCCGATACCATGACCTTCACACCCTCTGGCAGACTATCACCGCAAGCCACCGTAGCTCTCGCCGGAGGATTAGGCTTCTTGAATAGGGAGACGTAGATGCCATTCATCAAGGAAAAGTCCGCCATGGAGTGCAGCAGCACCGTCGTGAAAACGATATCAGCCGTAATCCGAGACGCACTCCCCTCTTCACGCCCAGTAGAAGCCAGTATCGCCTCAATCTTCTCCTTGATCGCCTCCATCTGCTCCGCAGCCCCAGGTCCAGCCTCAGGGGCCGAGATATTAGCAACCACCCACGTGCCATCATTCGTACTCTGCAACACCTCCATCTGTCCTTGAGACGACAACACCTTTGCCTCTCTCTTCCCTACCACCTCCTCACCCCCCAATACCTCCCCCAACACCTCCTTAAACCCCTCATCCAACAACACCGGCCTTCTCACATCCCCCGGCACCACCCCATCCCCATCCCCCTCCTTATCCACACACCTCGCCCCCCTAACTCTCACAAACGCAACACCCCCCTCCCCAGCGCCCTCCTCCCACCTGGGGACCTCAATCCTTTTCTTCCAAAGAAAACCCGGCCCATCCAACGCCAAACTCTCATACTCACCACCTTCACCCAACACCGCACCCCTCACATCCCCACCATCCAACACAAACCTCTTCATCCCATTGATAATCCTCCTCCTAACACCCGCATTCCTCCCGGAAACATCCCCCCACAAAAACCCCGAATCCAATCCCCCAGATGCAACCTTGATGATCCTCGCCTCGCACCCAACAGCAGCCATATCCTCCAATAGACCCGCTTCTCCACCAAGACCAAACCTCTCCTCCGGCGCAGGGAGAACAGGGTACTGCCACAGCCAAGCGAGCGGCACGAGACCCATTCTCGCTGCGACGTTCTCGATCCGTGTACGTTGGTACGTGGAGAGAATAGCGCCGGCAGAGATGGCGTTGGCTTCCGGGTGAGCGGCCTTGATGCGTTGGAGGAGCGGGATGAGGGATTCGGTTTCGTCTCCCTCATGCCCTTTTCCTTCTCCTTCCCCTCCTTCTCCTCCGGGTGATAATGAAGAAGAAGAAGCATCACGATAAACCCTCCCCGTATCCACCGCAGACCCTAAAATCTGCTGCCGATACAGCGGAATCCCTAACGCGGATTCATACTGCGGGATAATGCTATGTCCGATTGTTTGGTACATGAAACTGTCAATGTCTTCTTCTTCTTCCTCATCTTCATCATCACCACCGTCTCCTTCTGATTTCTCCTCATTATGAGGGGTGGTAGTGGTAGTGGTGGTAGTAGGCGGATACAAATTCCCCAGCGCAACGACCTTATGTCCGTTCCGGATGCAGTGGAGAATAGAGTATAGGGAGTCTTTACCTCCCGAGATCAAGGCGATGACATTTAGACTTGTGGGGGAGGTGGGGAGGGGGAGAGATGGTGTAGTTGATGTAGTTGATGTAGACATGTTTTGTATTGAATTGTGGGAGAGGGGTAGATAGTGATTTGAGTGCGGGGGAATTTTTCTTTGCTTTTTTTTCTTTCCTTCTACCCTTCTCTCCGATTCAGTTGAGGATTGATCGGGCCCCTCGGTGCCTCTTTTTGCTGAGTCGGGTGGGGAGTTGAATGGTTAGGGGTATATCGAAATTCAGACTGGGATGATGAGAAGGTTAAAGTAGAATGATTGTGTGGTTTTGGGAGAGCTGGAAATGTATGTGGAGCTGGTTTTGTTCTGCGGGTGACGTTCGAGACCAGACTCGGAAAGCCGACTGCAGCCGCCCGAGTCATACTACCATGTATCCATACGCTGCATATAGCTAAGACTACAACCATACTATCATACAAAGCTAGCTTAAAATCTACTGGTACGTGTTGTGATATGTTCAAAATATCAATTATACTAGCTAAGTTGCAGAACGAACAATACGCTCAACACAAATGGCACACAAGTATTATGCACATGTGGATGCAACCGACAAGAGTGGAAGGAAATAGGAGGATGCGCACAAGGGTATGAGGCAACGATTGGGGAAATTTGATAGTATTAAATTGTACATGTGGCCAGCACAGATTGATTGGGGGGTGGATGTTTCTGCAATCAGCAGAATGACAGGAGTGTGCAAAAATATTACATCGAATAGGCACAATGAATGCAACTGAAGGCAACAAAAAATGAAGAATGAAGTATATAGCAGAAGCTGGTAAGGAAAAGAGGTGGGAGATCGGGTACACAGAAAATCGCCGACAGGGGGTCAATAGCCCCCGTCGCGCGAGGATTGAGTCAGAGAGATTCTCTCGCTGCGAACAGATTGTAAAAAAGGAAAGGTAAAAAGGAGTAGAAAGGGGAATCGGAGAAAAGATCAACCCAGATCACCAGTGCCTCAAATGTGAAAGTCATCATGCGCTCTAATTAGTTTTGGTCCAACCGTGGACTCCAAGTGCGCCCAAGTTCCGTTGCCGCCGGTCTAATGCTTCGCCAATATTCGGTCCCATAAAGGGTGCCCTTTGCTCATGGTTTGTATCGTTTTCGTTTTTTCTTTTCCTTTTTTGAGTAGGGCACCAGAACCGGTCAAAACCCGTACACCTGTGATTCCTATTCTGGTCACCGCCAGAAACAAAGCCCGGACGCCAAACCGCAAGACCAAGTCAGACCAACCAGTGGAATGGAAGGTTATGTTTAGGATGTTATTAAGTGATATATGGGGAGCTCCTGGTCACATATCATCGTGATAGCTGCAAGCCAAGCGGATGCCAGTCTAGGCGTCGCTGTCGCGCTTGCGCTTCTTGGGCGCCCGTCGGTCGACGGTCGGCGAGTCAGAGGAACTCTCATCCGACTCACTGGTTGTCGACTTAGTAGCGGCGGCGTTGGCGGCCTCGTAGAGAACGTTGCCCAGCGTACTAGGGTCTCGTTCTTCATAGGAGTTTGGCGGGGTCGCATTGCCGGTGTCGATGACGCCCATCACGACAGAGCCACCCGCATGAGTGCGAGCGTGCTGCGCAAGGTTGTCGCTCCGCGAGAACTTCTTACCGCACTCGTTGCACTCGAAAGGCTTGTCCTGAGTGTGGAGGGAACGGTAGTGACGCTTGAGGTGCTCTTGGCGACGGAAGCGACGGGAGCAGAGAGTACACACAAAGGTTTTGGAGGGATCGTCCGTCAGGGACTGCTTACGACCACGTCGGTTAACCGAAACGGGGGCAGCAGGAGCCTCAGAAGCGCAAGAATGCGCGTCAGAGTTGTGGCGGGCCTGGACAGCCTGGGGTGTCGACGAGTTTGTCTCCGTGCTGGAGGCACGGCTGTTGACCGAAGGCTGCGACTTCTTGCTAATCGAGTCCATTTCGCTGTCCGAGGTACTAGCCCGCTTCAGCGACTTGCGGTTGTTCCGCTTCTTGTTACCCATCTCTTCCGAGGCTTCATTGATGTTGGTCTGGACGCCAGTGAAGTCGTGGCTTCCCAAGTAGGGAAGACTGGACTGACTGAGATCCTGCTCGTCAGACTCGTCGAAGCTCTGCTCACTGAAGAACTCCTCTTCCTCGAGAGGGTATGTCGTTCCGACACGCTGTCTCTTCTCGCCCAGGTAGTAGGCGTTGCCACTAGGGGGGAAGTCGACCAGGCGGTTGACGAATTCGTCTTCCGAGTCCAGGTCCGAGAAGCTGTCAAAGGTGGGCAGGCTGCTGAGAGGGTCCTCCGAAGAGGAGCAGGTGAAGGCGGGAGAGAGGGTCTCATGGACAGGAAGGGTCACGGCCTCGCTGCCCAGAACCACGCGAGGCTCCTCGTCATCGCAAGAAAGCGTGGGCAGAGGCGGCAGGTCAGCAGGGGTAGCGTTGATGGAGGACTCGACCGTCAGCTGACGGGGGTCACAGAAGTCGGAGCTGGACTGCTCGGTCGGCAGACCTTGAGGCTGGGCAACGAATGTGGGGGCCACGGGAGATGGCGATGGGGAAAGAGATGGGCAAGAGCTGTGCGCTGACAGAAGCTCGGATGTTTGGCTGGCGGTGAGGGAAGGCGGATGGATGAACACTAGAACAAGTCGAGTTAGTTTCCCTGTACAACCCTAGATGTCTGGCCCCGTGCCTTTTCCGTTAAATGCACCCATCCCTCCAATCTGGCAACCAAGTAAAAAGACAACAACGGGTTAGATAACAACTTACCAGGAGTAAGAGGCGGCGAGTCAGACCGGGTCCAGTCAGCATTGGCCAGGATCTCTGCATGAACATCTCCCTCGCATCCCTCCTTGACACCCTCCACCTTCTCGAAAGCGAAGAAGCTGTCATTGATTGGGGTGTGAAGAGTGCCGCTGGTAGAAGGCGGGCTGCTGATCGAGCTTCCAGCTGTGGAGAGTGGTGGGGTGGAGGGGAATGCGTAGTAGTCGTTACCGACGAACCTCGTGTCCAAAGGCATCAGGGCAGGAGAGCCCTGCTGCACAACAATTGTGGGCTTGAGGTGTGACGGCTGAGGAGAGGCAATGGGAGTCATGTTCATGGCGCCACGGAAGGCGTTAGTGGTAGCCATCTGGTGCATGTTCATAAGAGGGGCAGTGTAGAGAGTCTGCTGCTCCGGCATGCAGTGCTGTGGTTGTTGCTGGAAGGCCTGTACTTGGCCGTAGTATGACTGCATATCTGAGGGGTGGCTGGTGAAATGTTGTCTTTGCTGCGAATCAGGGTAGTATGCAAAAGATGGTTGACCTTGCACCGGAGTAGGTGCCATGGTGTATGTTCCGTCCATTGTGTCTAGAGTTAAAGAACAGGGAACCCCGTCAGTCACTCGCACTGCGCCGTGAATAGGAAGAGGTGCACTCACAGATGGTAGGACGTTGTGAATACAAGAGTAGAGGTAGCTCTACCCTTTAGTGTATATTATTAGTTATATAGTTGGTAGCTCGTCCACAGCGATGAGCGCTGAGGGTGAATGAATGTCTTGCAGAGTTGCTTGCACTTTGAGAGAGAATGACTGGGGGAAGGACAGATGATAATCCAGGAACCGCTCTCAACCAGTAGAGTATATATGAGATGCGAGATTGATTGATTGATTGATTGGTATGCTGCGAGAAACGACTGTTTCGTTCTTGATAGAAAGGTTGAACGTCGTGTTGGTGGTATCTGGGATTATATCTGACGACTATGCCGCAAGTCTATGAAGGAAGGACAGGCACCTTGTATGTCGAAACGAGCCAAACCAAAAGATGAGTATGGTTCAGGACGTTCTCGATTCAAGGAAACCGGGAGAGACTGTATAGAGTCGCAAAAGTGAAAGAGAGAAAAAGAGGGCAGACAATTAAGATTAAGAGAGAGAGATAAAAGAGAGAGGGAAGAGAGAAAGGAAAGACCAGATGAGGATCGAGACAAGTCTAAAAAGGGCAAAAATGGAAAAAATAAGAAATAAAGAAGATTAATTCGAAGGACGAGGACAGTCGCGGGGAAAATGAGAGACAGGGCCGATATGGAAAGAGGAAAGCCGGCCAGAAGGATGGGCAGTGGATAAAAGAGCGACTGATCTGCTTGTGCTACGAGCTGGTAGCGCCGTGAGTAGTGAGCAGTAGGACTGGAGCCGTACTTTTTAGTCTGAAAGCCTTTTTGGGCGAGATGGGCTGCATGGAACTTTACTTTCGCTGGTGGTGGTGCCAGCAGCGAACGGTCACTACTATAATAGTAGTAGTAATCGTAATATAGTAATAAATCAACTAATAAATCTGCCGGAATGGTATGGTGTCATATGTTCGGAGACTCTCTTTTTCTTCTTTTTTTTATTATTATTATTTTCTTATTTTATTCTCTTTTCGTGAAATTTATTTTTATTTCTTTTCCGAATTGATTTTTTGAACCCTTTTTTTTGAATTATTACTATTTTGGATTTTCCATTTCCTCATTTTTTTTATTTCTCCCACAGCCTTCTTCTCGACCCCAAATAATTTTGGGGGGATCATTTATCCTCGGATTATCATCATGCCTGCCCACTTTTTTTATCCTTATGCACATCCGTCCTGGGTAATTCGATTTTCTAGTCTGGGGCGGCAAAGAATAGCAGATTGGCGCCGGTGCACATCTCAGTACCAACCGAATGAGAAACTTGGGAGCGGAGACCAACGGGAGGTGGAACCGTCCTCGGCGGGCTTCTTCATCATCACAGTCAGCGGCATCAGCAGCAGTTAGTTTAGTTTAGTTTAGTTAGCAGCAGGAGAAGAGCAATATTCAACCTAGGCAGGTAGAGGTAGAACCCGACCAGCCTAAGTTAGCCGGGACATGTTGTGCCATTCCTCAATTTGGGTGAGTGGGTTCTGGGTGGAGGAGGGAGGGACGGAGGGAGAGAGAGAGAGAGGGGAATGGGGGGAGGGAGAGCAGAGTGGATGGACAGAAAAGTTGTAGTAAGTTGGATCAGAAGTTAACAAGAGACGACGAATCCCCGACCGGACTAGCCAGAAACTGGGCCCCACCTTGTCGGCCGCGGAGCCCAAAAAGGCGTAAGTTGCGTGGGGCACATGAGCACGAGTGGGAACATTGGCGGCCCTCAAAGCCCCATTTCAATGGTGCATGAGAAAGTGGTCGGTCCTCCAAGCCCATTATTACGGAACCCACGTCCTACCGTAATGGCCTGGTAAATGCGGAGATGACCATGTTCCAATAGGAGGCCGCGATGGCATGAGCGTGTGGGAGAAATGCCACAAGATACCTGGCTCCTGAGGTACGACGCCTATCTATACGATACCTGATATAGTAGGTCGTACCAGGTGTGACTGACGCCTTTCAATTCCCACTCGTGGTGGTCCAAATGGCCACTTTAAGCCCCCCTCTCTTTTTCCCCCCCAGAAAATTTCTTCGTAACGGCCGAGTAGTTTAGGCTTGAGGAATATGATTCCATTACCTGATAGCAATGATTGACTGCAGAAGAAGTGGGATACAGAGATAAAGAGAGTGTGTGTGTGAAAGTAGAAAGTTGGCCACAATTTTCGTTTGTCTCACGTAATTTAACCATGTTTTCGCTGTTACCGTATTTATGAGCAACCTACTAACTAGCATTCTCATGGGAATGGCTGTGTGTGTGAATTGCCACACACCCCAATCCGAGACCGTAGGTATTATTGCTCCCAAAATAGTAGCCAACCTTCTGTGATTGCCCATCCTCCCTCTCTGCCAGTCACAATGCTTCCCTTCCCCTGCTCGCTCAGCTCTGGAGGCCCAACATCACAGCTGCGCGCTTACCATCCATCACATTTTTGCCATCAAATGACAAGGCGGCCAACTCGTTCAGCCCTTGCAATGATGATGTTCTACAACTTACAGTAGTATTACTCGCTACGCTGTTGGATTATGGTCCCGTTACCAATTAGGACCTGCATCATCTCTTAGCCTATCTGGCTTATCAGCGGCTTGTCTGTCCCACAGACATGGACGAGTGAGCGCAAATCGGGCCAGTCAGCATCTCCAGACCGAATGAAAGTGGGGGCTTTGTTGGGCGGGGCGGGGGGGATGATGGTGTAGAGCGAAAGAGAGAGCAAGAGAGCAAAGAGGATGCGGGTGTTAAAGGATTGAATGGGAAAAAGGGCAGCACATCCGACTAACCAATAAGCAGGTCGGCCACTGATAGCAAGCCTGGTCCTGCCGGGGGGACATCGTGACATTCAACCGAAGTTGGCTGCATTGGAAGCCAATAGACTCAACCCGTGAAAGGGAGGGATTGACTCGCCGGCTAAGCTAGTCGGCCCCACTGAGCATCCCGTCCGCCATTTGGGGGATGTCCTCTTAGTCTTTAGTCCCCCCTCCCTCTCCCAAATGGAAAACTCAAAGGGAAAACGGGAAAGGGAAAAGGGAAGGGAACAAAGATGTGCACTGCAATTGAGGGAATGGATGGCCCATGTTCCAACACTGGGACCGTCCCGGGCCACATTTCGAGTAAGATCAGCAGAGCAATGACTGAGAACAATTGGTTGGAAGTTGGAGAAAGAAGTCAACTCTCACTCATTCACTCACACCCACGCAACGCACGCACACACATGGGCAAGTCAGTCAGTCAATCAGTTGTCAAGATTGCTGTTGTCCGGGCCAAATTGGCCAGTGCCCATTGTCAAGTCCCCATTTTCCGTCTTCCCCCTTCTCCTCCTTGCCTATCTTGCTTTCTCGAGGGTCGGTGACTTCGCTCTGGACTTGCCTTTTGGTCTCGCTTTGGATTTTTTGGGCTCCACGGTATGCACGTAATTCGACAACCGATGAAGCCAAATCCGAGAGCCGGTCCCCAGTTCTGATAAGAGAGAGCACGAACGAAAAAAACGTCCGTAAGTATACCTAATCTATCTGGCAGTAGTAGTGGCAACTAGCAATTTCGAGAAACAAGCGACTGGAATAAATTATTTCTACACCAATGGTGAAACGGTCCTGAGTAGGGCCCACCCTCTTTGTGGCATGGTGCTAAGAGTCGGTACTATGGGATACCCGGCCTTATGGGTGGCACTACAGCAGAGTACTTACTACGGACCTGCCAGCCAGGTACTTCCGAGGGGGTCTCGCGCAGACTAGGCAGACGAATCCCTGTTCATACTAACGTTTATTAATATGGCTATTATTATTCCTGTTGTAAATTATAATTATTATTATTTTCACCGTTATTTTTATGGGCCTAGGTAAGTTCTAGGTAGTAATGTCCGCGAAACCATTCCTTTCATATGATTCTTGTCGTTACTTGAAGTAGAAGCCGAGAGCGGCCAGGTCCGCCATGACCCCCATCCCATATCATACCAGTAAGTTGGTTAATAGCTTGGAGACCCTATTATCCGGTAGCATGTCATATGCCAGGTGCGATGCGCAAAAGACATAGTGCGTACAGCATTATTGAACCTACTTGGGCTAGAATTCTAGGCAAAGAAGATTACCGTTCATGCATCTGCCCTATCATTCTGGGGTAGATGGATACTTGGGAAACGTAACAGAGGACTAGCCACTTACTGTACCTGGATAAATTTGGGCACATAGATGGGTAGATAGATAGATAGTTTCTTTTTCTTTTTTAAGGCGTTATGTCAAATCCAAGGTACTGGGATACTCCGAAACCTAAAGTACCGGGGGCCTAAGACCATCTTTGGGAGGTTCCTAAAATTTGGGTAGAAGTAGTACGTAGATAGTAAGTAACTTACTTTAGTCCATGTGAGCCAGTGACGCAGCAGATAGTAGTGTGCGCAGGCAACGCGGCGCGCGCGCGAGCGCGACCGAGCGACGAACAATTAATCGTCTTTTTTGTTGCCCTTCTTCCTTCACCAAAGGAAAACCTGGAATTCGCTCACATTTGAGATGCGACGTGTTCAACGGGGGGAATGGATCGATCAGGTTTGTGGTCGGTCTACTGCAGGAACCGATGCGGAGCGATGGTAAGGGTAGTTAGGTTGCAGGCTTGGTAAGAGGGGAAACGTCCCTGGGATGGGCTGCCGCAACCCCGACCCTTGCTTGAATCGTGTATTTTCAGTTGTCCGATGGCGCGCCAAGTGGCACAACAGGGCTTACATGGCAGATGAACGCAGCTGTCAAAATGGATTCTTGGGATCTGATTTGCTTCAGTTCTTCTTCGTCTTCGGTGTTTCTACATTGATTGGGATTAGTTCTGTCTTGGATGTTTCTTCATTTCGGTTTTTATTAAGTTATTTGATGGTATGCTTTAGTCGTTCTCATACGATATTAAGTTACTAGTAGATTATATTATATTATATTTTTATTTTTAACGTTCTATAGTAGTACTAAGTAGTCGTACTACTACCTAGCCGAGTCTTCGTTTCTTGGGAGGGAAAGAAGAATGTGACTGCCTACGATAGGGCTTCAATGCCAATAAAAGAGGTCTCTTTGATTGCTACTATCTATATTCTGCAAGCCCGGGCAATCTTCGCGTTCGATAGTTTGGGTTTCAAATTCAGGTACGGTGCGTTGGCCGCCGCGTAAATCCCCCGAACGACGTGTTTTACTTGCCAAATAGGTAAAATTAGAACCCATCGCGGCAAGACCCCCAAAGTTGGAAAAAGTGATGCAAACAGACCAATATGCAGGAGCAAACACAAAATAGAGGATCAACATGACGACATCCGAAGATTGTCCCTGTCCCTGAGTTGAGAGGCGCTGATGATGATAATGATGATACGCGATAACCCAGCCAGACCACCAACTGACAGGCTGCGCCACGGTAAATCATAGGAAGCAAGGGGATTACAAGCAGAGCTGTCAGACTCCAGAACACGGACCCCTGGGCCTATCAATTTCCCCTTCCAGCCTCGGCCCATGAGCATCACAATAGCCCATCCCAAACCCTGGCCACCGCCACGCAACTGGTCCAACCGGTCTGAAACGTTCTCCTGCCGAGTCCCCTGCTCAGCGACATGACTCGTCCATCTCATCTGCCCCTGGTGAGTATCTCAGCTTGTACATCAGTTGCACAGACTTTCTCATATTCTGTTTTGTTTTCCTTCACTTCCTGTCCAATCAATCAATTGATTGATTGATTGAATGTGAAATGATTGATTGACTTTTCCTTACAAACATACATACTACATGCATACATTTATAACATACATACGGTAATGGGCAGTAAAACCCATCCCGGACAGATTTACCGCACCGCCGCCCGGGGTGTGTGTGTGTGACTGTGTGTGTGGATCTAAAGATAGAAAAGCCGTCCATTTCCCTGGCCAGGCCACTTTTCCTTTTTCGAACGAAGCTTCCGGGAGTCGGGACGGGCCCCGAGCGAAGGTAACATTGCCAATAATATTACTCACCAACTTCGCAAGCTATCTACAGTAACTATGGAGTACTACTATACCATAACCATAACTAAGCTAACTGTAGAGAGAAGAAAGCTAGGCAGAAAACCAAGATTTGAAATCGGGATATGACTATGGAGCATTCAGGAACATTAAGAGAAGTGGGAATATCTATCTATTGCGTTCCTCGGCGTGTGTCTAGCTTCTCGGTAGTACGTAGCCTAGAAATACTAGAAGTGCGTAGTCTCGAGACTAGAACAACTCTCCTACGCTTTAGAAGCGTGCTATATTGCTTGCCACGACCGGCGTAAGTTAAACAATTAGCAAGCTATACGAGGAAGAAGAGGGGGAGGAGGGGGGGAAGAACTGCCGACTTACTTCTTCGGGCTAGTATGTCCACTGGGTTAATCTATGCATGGAAGCCGTCGAGCTTCGAGAAAACTTACCAAGGAAGCCAAAACAAGTTCTACGTCCCAGCTACTGCCTAGTTAAGGTCTAGTGAGGTTGGTTAGGGGACACAACTACTCACTAGAACCCTCCACAAGCTACGGAGCTCCAGTGTAGCTCCTTGGAAGGAAAGAGACTCCAGTTCTTCGAATTTTCTATGCGCTACTTTTCTGCAGACCTACACTGTTTACGACGGAGTACCGCTTCCAGCAAACACCGAAGGAGGCGGGGTGGGTTATGGTGGAAGGCGAGAGGGATTCCATCGGCCAGGCCTAGCTAACTACAGTAGGTCAACAATCGCAGCTAACTAGCTAGCTAGGGAGCTATCTACGGACTTCCGTTGACAATGCCGGGGATTTCACTCGAGTTGGGAAACCCACGAAGTGTAAGCAGCGAAGCAGCCCACCCCCAAAGATCCGGGATTTATGTCCAGTGTATGCCACTAATTAGAATCATACCCAGTACTCCTACGGAGTAACTGGTCCTATTTGGCCCTTCGAGGCAATGCAGCAAGACCCCTGTTGGTCGCCACAAAGTAAATCGTCGCCACAAACAAAGAACCGTTGCAGCAATAGCAACGCAACCACACCCACAACCAACAACAAAGGAAGAGCCGATGCGGATCCCATCTGGTAGGATTCTAATCGCGCAAAGGAAACGATAGGATCAAACCTGCATAAGCTAATGGAGGCGGTAAATGAAAATCCGTCGTCATCGCCCGCGGTTGACAAATTGATAGCGATAGTCCAAAGTAGCTTCTTTATTTTTTTTTTATTCTTTCGCACTGTCAAGGCGGTCTTGGTCTAGAAGGGGGAATGAGAATGGCGCATCATCTGTTCTACTATGGTGTACCAGCGTGTCCCCATCCAATCCGTTCCCATCATGCACCTGCATGTCCTTCAGGACACTTACTCCAGACGACGGTCGTCTATGATCCTCACTATACCCACAACTCTATCATTTCCCGACACCAGTGTTTACCTTACTCCGTACACCGGTGACAGGCATAACCTCCTCCCACCTTCTCCATCCGACTCCCGGACTCCACCAGGGCAAGATTACGAAAGATATCTAGACTCGACGGCTGTCTCGCATTATCTATCATGGCGCCGCTTCGGCATGCCACCGACACTTTAGATGAGTAGTGAAGATGAGCGCCACCGGAAGGCAGCGCATCTTGCCTCTTTGCGACGTCGGCGGTGGGTTTCGAAATGGGGATGGGCGCGCATCCGCGCTGACAGACGGGCGGTAGGGGACTTAATCCCGTCTTCCGCGCCAGTGGTACCCGTGTGGGTGGCCACGCAGGTCCTCACGAGTGAGGGAAAAAAAAGAAAAACATTTCTGGTCTCAATTGCGACCGTGCGAGAAGTGTCAATTTGGCGAAGGCCCTTCTCGGATGCGTGGCCCCCCCTTCTTCTCGGGCGAATCAGAGTCAGGAAATTGTTGTGCTGGACAAAGCACTGTGGGATGTCCGGGCTGCGCGTATCCGGTGGTGGCAGAATGGAGAATCCATGACAGATTCAATGCCGCTTGGATCCGAAACTGGAGGCGAGCAGAGGGAAGAAAAAAAAAAAAGGCGAATCACAATGGGTCAGATATGGCACCGTATTCTACCCTCGAATTCCAATAGGTTCCGCGGAGACCGGAAGCAACGGTTATCGGATACCCAGATATGTACCAAGATTATGGATGGATATCAATTGGTTTTACAGTGGCACAAGATCTATGGGGAGGTAAGACTAGCGAACGACAGAGAGCCTGTGAGAGAGCGAAGTGGTCCTTATCGGTACCGGCCGCCCAAGACCACGACACACCATCATGATATCTTATGATGCTGCCTTGAACAAGACACGCCGGAGAATCCGATTGCGGATCCTACCAATTGATTACTCCCCGGTACTCACCGTACGGCGTATATGCTGAACCATTGAAACTGCAGCACATCATGCGACGCCGATAAGTCACTACTATTACTGGAACGATTCTCAAGCAGGAAGGTGATTATATACTTCAGGCACCATGATCGCCTGATATATAGTTGTTGTACAACCGCCGTGGGGGGAATGATTGACGGTTGATCGCGTGAACAAATGACTTCGATGCGACACACGTAGCGATCAAATCATTGCCATCTAATTGGAATTAATGCAACACCCAAAAAATGGGCATTGCCCGTTAAGCTCGCTCGAGATCATGCTGGCCTTGGTGGACTGATACGATAAAGTTCAGGCGAACCAATAGTGCAGCGCCTAGTGTGGATGAGGGTTTGACACCATCCAGAGAATTGGAACGGGGAGGCAGGACTGGAAATTACCCTCGCTGTCAATTTCCAGAACTAAATGGGTGCGAGACTATCACCGAGCGACCGAGTCTGCTGTGCATCGTGCAGAGTCAGAACCAGCAGATCTTCAATTCCGTGTCTGCTCCATACTACGACTGCTACTAATCTACCGGCTGGAAACTGGAGCTTTACTACTGAACACAGTAGACTGTCTCCGGAACGAGTCAAGACGAGCAGTCGAGGGAAGAGTGGCTAATGGGGCTAGACCTAATGTGGCTGGGACTATGGTAATGGACCTCTCCATCCATTAGGGCACCACTACGCCAAACCGGCCAACAGGAATTCCGCCGGCAAACTAAACTCCTCTCCGTGGAATACTCTGTTCTTACAAAATCGTACCGACGTCGAGCGTTTGGTAAAAGCAGTAAGCTCGAAATCTGAAACACACTACGCGGACAGCAATCCTCCAATCACAGCTGGCTTTGTCTAGGCGTGTCTCGGTTTCGTTTTAGTCAGGTCCCCAGAATTCTGACTGAACAGCACTAACCCATTGCGTTATACTAGCACTATGGAGTAGTACTCTGTACTACTAGATACTAGTCTTCGTTGCCTCCGGATAGGGGGAGGGGACAGAGCCAAGCCATCTCCGACTGTTTTACTTCTCAGCATCCACTAGTTGGTAGTAGAATGGAGTATATTCTCCGTACGACACTAAAATGGCGATAACCTCTCCTAAATCGCCATTAGGGATCTCACCTCATCCCTCATCCCGAAGCCAATCAAATGGCCCCTGACTAAACGGGATAATGCTGTGAAGGTCGCTACGTCATGAGCAGACAAACCTTCTCCATAGCAATCAATTAACGTCGAACATAGTGACTTTACCTAATGCAACCGAAGTCTTTAGAGGCTTCTTCGAACCTTCGAATCCTCGACACGGGGTGAGCTTGATTTCAGCAATAGCAACCGCCACGTACGAGTCTCCAACCTTGTGCCACAGTGGTGGCCTCAGAATCCAGGACCCTCACCCTCTCTTTCTCTGTCTATGGTTCCGATTCCGGCAGACTTCCGAGCCCTTCTATGAACCAAGGATGATGAAGAGGGGTGGTGTTATGATTTAACTATGGTTCAAACACAGTACTCTGCAACATATTTCCGAGTGATCTCTTTCACACACGACTCTGGGTCGTTTCGGAAGAAGAATCCACCCCGTCGTCAGACCATGCCATATGCCAGCTACGCCACAACACTTCCATCCTCGGCAGTAAGTATACCATGGTTGCAACGTATGCTCGCCTAAGATGCACTCGCCAACAGAGATGAACTTGATGTTCGTCATGCTCTTGGGCGAAATGGATGCCGACCGACCGAGTTGAGTAATGGGAACATTTGAGTTAGTCGGAGCTGCTAACTATCCAGTTGCCAAGCGGTCCTCGTGCCTGCTGGACGGGCTGGGACTGGCGCAAGTCGGTCTTCGATTGCCGGCATGAAGCTACCGCACTTTTTGCGGGGACTTTCCACCATCACTGCCTGCACTACTGCGTGTTCCACTGCGGACTAAACCAAGTCGGAATTCCATGTCTCTTTTAGCTTTGGGCGTTTTTCTTTTGATTCCTGATTTGGGTGTCTTTGGATACATCAAGTGTGATAGTGATGAGCAGCTACCATCCCGCATTATTTTTTTCTTTGTTTACGGTCCATGAGCCAACAAGGATCCAAGACATTACCCCGAGACTACCACAGGGCTGCTAGCTGAGCTTAAACCGTGCCAATCCACGAGTGACTTCGACGTGTGTTCAACTGCTTCTAAGGCCCATTAGTCCATACCGATTAGGGAAGGTGCGCCTTTTTTCTATGTGTGATTGTTCCATCTCGTGCTGATTCCAATCACAACTGCATGCTCGTCTCGGCACTTCAGAACACCGTCGAATCCAGCGGGCAGACGGGAAGACATCCATGTGGCGTGCTCCTTTGAGTTCTGTTCCTGGATTGGTGCAGGGAAGATCATGGACTAAAGTGGCCGATCGCAGCGACCACTGAATACGACAAACAAACTACCTAGGCCCAACACTGATAAGCCACCAACCTTTATTTTGCACGTGTGTATTGATTGAACAGCATCATACACGGGTGTATCTATGCTGTGACTACGAATTGCTCCAATCGTGGAGAAACCCGGGAGTGATCCAATGGATGCCAGCGGGGAGAGAGGGACTGATTCGCACCACCAGCCATGGCGAAAATCATGAGTATCTCTTACTCAACCCCATCCCAGCGCTACTCCATCCTGGATCGTGTCGTCGGAGCTTTTGGAGGCATGGGCTCTGAACGGCCACGGACATTGGTTATTCGTCCCGAGCCTAGCCCAGTCGGGTATATAGATAGTATTCCGACCCGTGGTTCCAGCTCGCGTTGGGGACCTGGAGAGCTCTTGCGTGTGGGCTCCAGTTGGGATCTTGGTCCCGTAGCCGCTCCCAGTATGATGATTGTCCGTGACTCCAGTGGAAATGGCGTCACCGGGGAAATTAAGATACGGAAATCACGCAAACAGAGAGGAAGCTCACCGTTCGCCCGAGAAAGTCTGTCTCTAACAAAACTCTCTTTGCGAAGGTTGAGAACGGAGAAATAGTGCGAACCCTCCCGACGGGACAGGCTAATACTACCTATCTCTATATTCTTCTTACTAACCAGAGAAACATAATCGCCACTTCCAAGACGCCAACATGGGCTATCGAAAATAAAAATGCGGAGAAGCAAATGGTGCGCCATTAAACTTGGCCCTGGAATTGGGGTCCCTTCGGAGCTCACGGCAAGCAAGCTCGAATCATCAACCACCCGACTTACTATTTTTGTGCACCGTATACCTGTGATACTGATGATCCCACGAACAGCAATTCTCGAGTCAGAGTGGACCAGAAAGCAGAATCCAAAACAACAGCATCCGCCGCACGACGAAAACTGAGATAAGAGCAACATCGGACCCGACACGCCTGATGGAGTAGGTCTCCCACTCATATGGTCCGGCACCGTCCGCTGGGATGCGATTGGAGGTACCAACCCTCGAAAGGGCAAGTAGCAGGTTTGTGGTTCTCTGTGCACGGAAACTTTCACGCCGACATCGCTAAGCAATTGGGATTGATAACAGAGTCATGCAGATATGGATACAAGAATTCGAATTTCTGGGTCGCAGGCAAACCTGCGCGGAATAGCGCGAGGCCAAGGTGCCTTCGGGTGAACTTTATCGCAGGAAGGAATTGCTTCCATGGCGCGCTACTCCACACTCCGGGCAGCTTCTGCCAGTCGGAAAGCGCTGTCTCACGCTGATACTTCCGGCGGCGACCCAATAGCCCCCTCTGCCTCATGGGTCGCCAGTGTGACTATGCACGGGATAATGAGCATCCATACAGAGAGAGTGATGCGATTTGTGCGATAGTAGCTGTGTCGACCAGTGTCCCAACATGATCGACGGCCGCCCCAGCCTAGGGCCCAGAAAAGGTCTTGGATTACCCTCTGCACATTGCACCCTTGCGAGTGGGGGAGAGCGGGCGCAAGGATTGACCACTATCAGTCTCAATCAATCACGACAACAATAGTTACGTGAGGGAATTCGTCTCAGATAAGGTAGGCTTGTGGTTCCTTGGGTCGCAGTGGGATCTCGGTCAGACCAAGCGGATCGCGGTAAGCACTGAACATCCCGAAAAGAACAATGCTCGTTCAGCTGGTTCAGCTTCCTTGGTCAGCCCGCTCCCTCACGGACCGTGCTGAACCAGAGTTTTTTTTTTACCTCTTCGTTGCCCGGTGGTATCAGCCCCCAAGGTCCTGACGTGAGAGGTGCCCGGGCGCGGCGCGGTGCAGGCTGCAGAACGTGCGAGTGGGATGGAACCATGGGTCCTTGTTGCATAGTCCTCACGGGTTGGGGCCAAAAAAGGTGGCTCAAACAGTTAATGCATCAGACGATCCATCGGCAGTGACGCTGATTAGCGACGAGGACACGGACATCTGCAGCCTGCAGACACAGCCATCGCGAGAGAAGAAAAAATCTGACATGCACACTACTAATTCGATACTACCAGGTTCCGGCTTACGACGACAATTTGCCCCCAAACCAATGCAGCAGGCGCATCTGCCGTCACCGTATTTAGTTGGTAAGTACGGAGTATGCCGGTATTCCTGGACGCGATTGGTTTTAACCGAGCAAGCATCATGCTAGGCGATGATGGCAGTTGAACCCCGACCCTAGTAGATAGGCCCTGGGGCTGGGGTTGGGGCCAGGGCGCAAGGCGCAAACGGATGAGAATCCTTGTCATCCGAACGCAATCAGCCGGCGAAAAGATTGAACTAAGATGGGCACGACGGAGAGAAAAAAGTACCACGGGTACTCTGTACTACCACTAAGAAATAGCCACGCCGACAGAAGGAGAAACAAGGTAAGCATAAGCAACAAGCAATGCAATAGCAAAGCGGAGTATTAGCATAGCACCGGAGTAGCATAGCAATAAGCAAACGATCTTATACCTCCGACGAATATCACCGATAGGTAGAAAGTAAATACGCTTTAACCATAATGATATAACCACCACAAGGATATCAAATATCAACATCAAGATATAAGAAATAAATCCTAAATAAAACAGGCCTCAGTGGATGAAGTTAAGATCAATCTCCCAGATCAACGGGAGTCAGTCTCTTCCTATCATATATGAAAACATCCAATTATCTCATCATCGACCTGATATATTTGTATAAAAGAAAAAGAAGAAGAAGAACACGAAAAACTTCCACACCGAAATTTTCACCTTCCCCCAAACCCGCTTACTCATCACCCACCCACCCACCACCCATTCCCATTGGGATGAAATTTCTCGCTTAACCCGGAACAACAAATCATCCACCCTCCCCACTAGCCACACCTATAAATACAACCTCACCCCTTCACCCATTTGAAATCTTTTTTTTCTCTTTTCTTTCTTCGTGCGGCGACGCAACTATTTTCACCCGTGTTGCCTGGACATCATTTTTCTTCAGTGATGTTGTCAAACCCCAGGTGTCAGTTGCGTCACAGACGAACGGAATTGCACACCGGTTCTTACTTTATTGGTCTTTCTGTTTTCTTTTCCCACTAGGATTAGACCATTTGGTTTGGGATCGGACATTCATTTATCACTATTATCATTATAGATGTGTGGTTAGGCATGTGTCTATGGTGGTGGTGTGATTATTTTAGTACAGATTTGTTGGCTGTAGTGTTCCTGCTGCTTTCTGTGCTGGTTATGTGTGGTGCAGATTGTGGTGGGAGCTTGGTCAATATATTTCGTAGATTTATGGATGTGAATGAATATTTTTTTATGGTCATGAGTTTCAATGTCTTTCAACAAGTAGTAATATGTAATGGTGTTTCTGTTCTGCTCTGTTCTAGTGCGTTGCTATCATATATCTACTCCATGTACTCGCATGTCCTCAGCTGCTTACTCCCCCGGCTCATCACCAATCTTCTCCAACTTACCCATCTCCCTCTTCTCACCCGCCTCACCAAAGATGCGCACCCGATCAACCCGCAACTTCTCACTATCCCCATCGCCATCCACAAAGAAAATCACCAACGACGTGACACTCTGGAACTTGACAAACCGCAAATCCACCTTGGCCGTACCCGTCTTGGGATCCCAGTCCTCCGGCTGAATCGTAACCGTCTGCACAGCAGGGATATCATCTGCCTCATCGAATCCCAACACATGCGACCGATTCGTATACAACGACACCGTCCGGGGGCGCATCGGCCGCTCGTCCTCATCCTCAACCTCCTCCTCCGCTGACGGCGGGAGCGACGTAATCTGCAACGAATGCACCTTCAGCGTAGACTGGAACGGGATGAACAGCATCAACTGCTCGTCCGTATCACTCTCCACCCAATCCGGTGCGGCCCCGGCCTTGCCCTTGGCGTTGTTCAGGGAGGATGGCTTCGAGCTATCGAAGAGTGTCTTGGCTGTGCCGAACTCGCTCGCCCGGTTCAGTAGCTCCAGACCCTTGGGGTCGTATTGGTCCGAGATGTCGCTGTAGTTCTTGGGTGCCGGGAGACCGATCCAACCCACGCCGCTGCTGGAGCCGGCGTCGTTGCCTTCGGGCGCTTTTTCGGCTTCCGTGGCGAGCTTGCGCACGAGGTCGTTGAGCTCTTTGGCGTTGGCGCCGCGGACGGTGGAGGTTGGGCGGCCGCGCTCGAAGAGGACGAAGGTGGGCATTCTTTGAGTGCTGGTTAGTAGCTGTATTATAGTTTGCTTGGTCGGGTTTGTAGGGTGTGGCATAGGCACGTACGCTGTGATCCCATACTGTCTTGCGATGTCTTGGTTCTTGTCAACGTTGATCTTCGTAAAGGTGATCTTGTTCGGGCGAGAGAGCTGCCCGGCTAGCTGCTCGTATGCGGGGGCGATGGCTTTGCATGGTCCGCACCAATCTGCGTAGACTGTGTTTGGTTCGATGGGTTAGTTTGCTTCTCTTTGTGAGGTTTGTCTGAGTGTAGGAGATGGAGTGACGTTGCGAGTGAATGGGTGGTGATGGTGGTGGGGAGGGGAAAGTGGGGGACAGCTGATGGGAGCTCACAGTCGGCGACAACAAAGGTGGAGGAGCTCAATAGAGAGCTGAATTGCTCGCGTGAGTTGATTTGCACGAGTGTCGACATGGTGGAGGTGTGTGTCGCGTAGTGAAGGACGCGAAGGGAGATGGAAGGAGGTTGGCGGTGGTTTGGTGAGCTGCGGTGGTGGTTACTGTTAGGGACTGGAGATATATTGCCGATATGTCATCAACGCCCCCGCCGCCCACCTACAGCAGTACTACTATGAGATCTATATGTGAAGACTTGACAACTCCAGGATATAACTTAAGTATAGTAGAACGTGCGTTTGGTGATACATCTGGTCATTTCCATCTGTAGTCTATAATCTCAACATTTATCATATCTCATATATCATATCTTGACTCTGTGGCTCAGGTCTTAATGCAGGCAGACCTGGCGGTGATAGCAACACAGTCAGAATAAACCAAGCTTTACCACGAGAATATAAGCATCCAAAGCGCTGCATCGATCCGCGAGCAGTATCCCAGCCTCCCTTGGAAGAGTCGACACAGGTCAAGGTGCAACCTGACCAGCAGCGTCCGCTGCAGCAGGCATCATGGCTCACCACGAGCCTATCCTCGAAGAGTCCTTTGGACGACAGACAGAGTGCGCACCGCACAATGCCACTCATGGGCTGATGCACCATCACCATACCCTGCCAGCCAAGTGCTAGTCACAACGATCGCGACCAAAGGCATCCCAGGCGTATACCCCGAGTGAAGAGTCCATCCATCCACGCCCTAAGGCGACAAAACCAATCACACATCACACATATCCCACAGCATCGCTCAAGTATCCTCCTCATCCCCATCCTCAACAGCGAACAAAACCTTCATCCACAAACTACACCCCCGACAACCCACAACAATCTCCCCATGTTCCGCCTCCCTCTCCAAATCCTGCTCCGTGACCAAAAACCCCCTCTCATCTCCACACCGACACCCTCTATACCAGAGCGCAGCGTCCGCATCACTCTCATCGCACGCCAGATCCTCCAGATCAACGACCTCCAGCCCCGTATGGAAAACCGTGCCTGTCTTCTCCCGTTCCGCGACCCTTGCGCGATCGAGTCGCAGCGACCGATCGTATTCAGCGCGTAGATATGGATCAGATAGTGTTTTGTATGCGGTTGTGATCTCGTCTATTGTGTAGCGATAAGTCGTGTGCGAGGAGGAGTTTGTGTCTGATGTAGGGAGGCTGCTGCTGCTGCTGGTTTGGACATCTTTTGCGATTGCGCCGGGCGCTTTGTCCGGGTGGTGCTTTAGCAGGGCTTTGTGATAAGCTGCTTTCAGTTGTTGTTTGGAGAGTGCCGTTGGCGTCTCTGTGAAGGGGAGGTTGAGGACTTCGTAGTGGTCTTGGGTGAGGGGGTGGTTGGATCTGGTCATGGTGGGTTGGGTATTGCGGTGCGGCAGATGTAGATGGTTTTTTGCGCGGATTGGTAGGAGGGTTGGTTCATTCGCCCTGGATTAGATTGATTCGGTCTGTGGTTATTGTTCCATTCAGTCTGTTTTGTATCTTAGGAGATGAAGGCTCTGGTGGGCTCTAGGTTGGTCAGTTGCTCAAGATGCGGCGGTTGGAGTTCGGAGATTGAAAGACTTTCTCGTCGGCTCCGCACCGCCGCCACTTCTAAGTTGTGCGCTTCCGGAGTGATGCCGACTCGGCGTGACAACAACCATACATTGTGCTACGTGATTGCAATGTTGGACAGATTCTTTTGTTGCATTGCAATCGATGGTAAGAGAGCGGACGCCTTGTGGGTTGAGCGATCAATAGTAGGTAATCAGCCGGCTCAACTACTAGGGGTGATATATATACTGCAGCACGTTCGCTGATGAGGTACTACGGCAATTATTACAAGGTATCATCTGAATCTTCAATGGATGGTTTATTGATCTAATCTTCTAGATATTTCCACCCCTGTATGGTTTAATGCCCCGCGGCAGGACATGCCTGTCTAAGACGCATGCTATGGTCGTCGAACATCGATCGAGAACATGTCGGATATCAAAATGTGAACAAGAGAAAACAATGCTCCGCAGCTAAAACCCTGAAACAAACAGAACCCAGAATATTCACAAAGACCTGGAGAGTGTTTACTCGGAGGTCTTGAAGACATAGCGGTCCTCAGTCTTGAAGGGGACACCAAGCTCAAGGAGCTTGACGAACACATTGGAGAAGTCCTTGAAGAAGAGGTCGCTGTCCTTAGCATAGAGCTCGACGTACTTGCGGAACGCCTTGTCCTTGGTCAGGGCAAGATCAGCGGGCATCATCATCAGGGTACCAGTGGTCTTGTCAGTGAACTGCTTGGGGCCGTTCCACTTGCGCTGCTGCCACTTCTCCTCAACCAACAGACGGAAGAACTCGTTAGTGAAGACGGTAGGGCTGAAGTCCCAGGGACCGTCGAAGCCAGAGCGGTCAGTGTGGGCGCGACCAAGGGAGTGAGCTCCAACCAGGGCAACGATCTCCTGGTCGTTGAATCCCATGCGGTAGAAGATGTCACGGATGTGCGACTGCTCCTTGGTGGCGTCGGGGAGACGTCCATCAGGGGTGCAAGCAGCAACGTCCTTGTCCTGACGGCCAGGTCTCCAGGGGATGGCAGGGCCACCGAGCTCCTGGATGGCACAGGCACCAGCCAGGGTCCAGAGGTCGGAGTAGGTGATCCAGGGGAACTGGGCCTTGATGGGCTCCAAGAAGTCTCTGGCGTGCTTGAGACCAGCGTTGGCGCCGTGGTCGGACTCGGGGGCAAATCTCATGGTGGCACCGTTGCTTCCACCAGTGCCAGTCTCTTTGTCGTAGGTACCGCTTGCGTGCCATGCCAGACGGACAAGAACCTATTCAACAACAAGGGTCAGCTTCCCACGTACTCAATGGCTCAAGCTCATCAGATGGTGACTGTCACTTACGGGACCATAGCTGCCATCATCATAGTCGGTCTCGTTGGCGAGACGCTGAGCAACGGCATCGTACACCTTCTGGTAGTCCTCCTTGGTGGGGACAAACTCCTTGGAGCTGACGGAGGCATCACCACCCTTCAGGTAGAAGTAGGCGCCAACACCACCAGCAGCGGCAATACCAGCCCAGAGGAGGCTGTTGGAGGACTTGGCCTCGCCAGCCTCAGAGGCATAGCCGCGGCGAGAGGCAGCACGGAAGCCCTGAGAAGGGAGGGCAAAGCGAGCACTGCGAGCAGCAGGTCTGAAGGAAGAGGTAGCGGGGGTCGAGCGAAGGAAGGCCCGGGAAGCCGTTCTAGCAGCCGATGCCATTGTGAAGAAATGTAAAGGGAAGGAGACGAATGCTCAGGGGTGAATTGGATGTACACGGAGGATGGATGAAGAAACCCTGGGACAGATGGATTACCTCGGGTGTAAGACGGGAGAGAAGAGGAAGGACAGAATAGTAAAGTAGGAGGGAAGAGGAGGGAGGAGAAGGGAAGAAAGAGAGAGGGAGAGAAAGACAGAAGAGGAGACGAAGACAGGGATACTAATAGGCTGCGAATGTTCTCCTCAGCACTTCCAGCGACTTCCTCCACAACGACTTAGTATTATGCCGAGTCCGTTGTCCAGGCACGGCGCACCAATGGCAACACGCAGATTGACGAGCTCTGGGCCGAATCTTTTGAGTCAGCAAGTCACTCTCCGCATTTCTGGTGCCGTGAATCTTTTTAGTCCGCGGGCAACTGCCACTTGGAGTTGGTTGTGAGTGAGGAGACCAGAATTGGGTGACCCGATCTCCGGCAATTGGACCTGTCCGTGGCAAGATGGCCCTTTTCCCGACCCATGGCTCCAATCTCAGTCTACGCGTTTTTGATTCCTACAGAGTGCCACAGAGCATTGATTGACAGAGCCATTGTCTGGTCGATTGACGGTGATTTGCGTGTTGAGTTGAGAGTTGAGAGGTCCCAAGTTCAGAGCTCTCAGGAGGGGCAGCAGCCCATCTCCATGCAACGATCATAACCGATGCGACTAGTCTATCGCTCGTTTCTGGGTCCGCGGGCGGGTCCGTTGCCATATTATTAACAGGAACATTCTCTTTGGCAGAGACTCGCTGGTCTCACCTGCTCTTTGCTCTCTTGAGCCGCGGTAACTTCCGGGCCACCCACTGCCTTCTCCCTTCAACTGGTTCCTATTACTAAACTTTTATCCGTCCAGAATCTTCCCATTACTCAGCTCTGGGGTCTGGCTCTCATGATAACTGCTATCAGCCCTTCAGAACCATTCTAGAAGTCTGCTGAACTGAGCTCTCTTACAAACTCCGCTTCTGATAAACAACTAGGCCTTGATGCTTATCATTATCAGTTGCTATGGTAGCTTAGCCTCCAATGTAGTCGGGCACGTTGGCGACCGCAAAAACCAGCATGCTCGGTCGTCAACCATAGCTTCAGCTCCTCTTTGATTGATCCCAAAGCTACAGCAATAATCATCCCCAGACAGATGGGACAAGGAGCGCCAGATGCAAGGGGCGTTAACTGGCTCGTACTTCCAGAGGGCGCAAAGCACCCGTTTCAGTAGCACCGGAACATGTCCACTTCTTGATCGGAATGCTTTCCGTACAAACGAAGAAACACCCATTCCGGCCTCCCAGATCTACGTACCGCACACCGCATATGCACAGCTACAAATACAAAGGTAGAGATAAATCTCAGGATGTCCGTCGTAAAAATAGTCCTGCCGTCCGATAAAAGCGAACACCAGGGTGGAGTAGACGCAGCTCTGCTAAAAACTGTTTGGTTTTGATCTTCCACTGAACGAACTTGAAAAAAAAGTATGCCTCTTCGCCATTGAAAAGGCTAGAAGCGCACTGTGTGGTTTTCGTTGTGCTACGAGAAAATAAAAGCGAGAACAAGAAAAGAAAAAGGCAGAAAACAGTAAACAGCTGAATGATGCTGCAAACATTCTGCAGTCATTCTTCTACAGTGAATGTAGATGCTTCAAGCCAAAGACATGGGAAGGAATCGTTCATAATATTCCCAAACCCCTATGGCTGAGGGTTGAAGGCAGGTTGAGTGACTGTAAAGGAAGGGGGAAACGGCGGGTGAGAGAAAATTGGGAGGAAAATTGGTCTTTTCGCTTAAGCTTTCGGTCATGTGATGTAACGCTAGCCTAAGCGAGTATGGTTGTTCCTATTGCTCGATAGGGATACAGCTATCTATATCCATACTGGCAGGCTGTCTGGCACTTCCATTGACTCTTCAGCATTGATGGTCTGTTGCTACATATATGGCTCCAGCATGCTGTTCATTACGTTAATGGCTCGTATAGAGCGACTGAGTGCATGCAATCAATGACTAGTGTTCTACTAACCACCTATATATTAGTATGGACCTGACTTACTGTGCCGAGGCAATGCGAGCCTCAGAAAAGAGGGAATATATGTCTATGCCACTGACATGTCATTAAAACAATAGTATCAAAAGGTTTTATTCCTCCAAAATATCATCACCCGACTTAAATATATATCATCAAACAGCAACGCAATACCAAAGAAACCTCACTGCCTCCTAGACCTGATCGCATCGATGGCCAATCCAATAAGCTGGCTAATAGGTCCACCGCGTCTCTTCTTTCTCCTCCGTTCTTGCTTTCCGGAGTTGTACGACATCATCTCAGGACTCTGCTGAGGCTCGAGCGCGGGACCTCCCTGAGCCGGTGCCTCGCAGGCCTCATATTCTGTCGTGCGTTGACGGACTTCCAGAGTCATTCCGACACCCAGACAGATCACAACAATCACAATCTCCTCCAAAACAGCCATGACCAGGAAGACAGTGACGTTTCCGGTCAACATGTTGAACGTGGGGTTATGCGTGAATACAGATAACAGGGAGTATATGAGGCGCACGAGAAGCAACGGAACTGAGATTCCGACTGCCAAAACCAAGCGATGTTCGCCATCCTCAATGCTTCTATACTTGCTTCCGACGACGAGTAGCAGGGCACAGAGACAGGCCCATGCGATGAGGTATAGAACGTCGCCAACTTTGGCTTCTGTACTGTTCGTGATTCCCTGAAGGCTCGAGCTGTTGCTTGCACCAACAATACAAAGAACCATGCCCGCCAGTGTGAGGAGACCGACTAATCTGAAGAAGGCTGGAAGGAGGCCTCGTCCGCTTTTTCGTTGGATGGAATCGTTACTGGAGTACGAGGAACTAGTTAGTAACTTGACAATTCTGGAAAGGGAGATATGGGTAGGTACACTCGGGACAAGAGACCGATGCAAGTGGAAATCAGAGGGGCGAGTCCGATGGAAGTGCAAACTCCCCATGCGATATAAAGGTCGATGGTCTCAGGGTGGGCTATCGTGGCCAGGTAGCAGCACGAACCAACAATGCGGGCCAAGGAGAAGATTATCAAGAGAACCCAGCCAGCGTTTCTCTGGAAGCCATGGCGGAAGCCCATGTACAACGAGATGAATAGGGATGGGAAGTATACAATCAATTCCAAAATGGAAAGACCATGTCGATAATTGACGGCCATGATTGTGATAGAGAGACGAATAACGAGTCAGTGTCTCTTATGGAGTAGGAGAGGAGAAATGTTGACTTCAGAACAGTCCTGCTTCATTGGAATGTCGACAAAGGGGAGACAAGTTATATAACATTTCCAGGCAACTATTATTCCCCTTGAAGACCTCTATAATCCTAGCAGGATCACACATTTTCTTCACGGTACCATACTTGCACCCACAAGGCTGTGCTTCCCTGGCATATACCTCAAACAAGCGGCTATCGGGAGCTCGAGGCTATGCTTAGCCATATAGTTCTGCCCAACCAAAGGCCATAATGAAGGCCAGATGGAGCAGACTTGATGGATATTTCAACGACGATATCGTGGACGGACATCAGGACCAATCAGAACACACTGTTGCTCGCCCTGCTTTCCGAATGCGGCTAGACCAACCCCACCGGACTGGGGCTTCGCTGGACTCGTGGCGTTTGGTGATCCCTCAATACGAACCTCATCTATCTATCTTGCGCCCCGAAGCTCAGTTTGGAAAGGACCTACGTGTTGGGGCCGCAATATGTCAACCTTGCTATACCACTCTATTACGATATTTAGGCATTGCGTGTGATACGACCGTCCCAGTCTACATGCGGCTCCTCACTCGTGATGGGCAAACCAAGCGGAGGGTGTGGTACGTGTCGTGCGAGGAGAGTCAAAGTAAGTAGTATGGCTTTGTCTATGATCTACCATCCTATCATCGTATCGAAAACACCGGCACCTTTCACCCATTCCATCGGATCTAATCACTGCTCCTAGTGCGATGAAGCTAGACCAGTCTGCGGTCGTTGTAGAAAAGCAAGGCGGACTTGTTCCGGCTATCGAGACCCGCACTCGGTATGGTTTAGAGACGAGAGCGATGCAGTAGCCCGAAGAGTGAAGAGATCTGCCAATTTAGACACAGAATCTTCCTCCACAGAACCGAAGGTTCTGTCGCTAGCAAGACGAAACACCTCCCAGGAAGTAAATCCTGGACACTACCCTCTGCGGTTCCCCCTAGCGATAGTTAACTTTGCGTTGGATCATACCTTCCAAGCCACATGCTTTTTCTTGAACACATACACGTGGTTCAATGCTTCTAATACGGTGGAAACCTCATTTAAACATGGTGCCGGTTCCGCTGAGTCCCTTGGCCAGAAAGCTATGATGGCTAGCATTGCATCCGTGGGCTTAGCGAACCTTGCTAGTATGCAGAGGTCCTCGTCAATGCGGTTGTCGGCTCGGCGCGAGTATACTAAGGCTCTGCAGCTGACGAACTCGGCTTTATGCGATCCGAAACTGGTTACAGCAGATACCACGCTAACCGCAATCGTTTGCTTATCATTGTTCGAGGTGAGTTGTCTGCGACCATTTACAGAGCATATGGCTGACTGGTTTATTAAGATTATTGCTTGCCAGAGAAATGAGAGCCTGCAATCCTGGATCGAACACTCACAGGGGGTGGCAACTGTCCTTGAACTCCGCGGCAGAGATCAGCTTCGGCGCGAAGGCGGGTTCTGGATGTTTCAAGCCCTCCGTAATGAGGTGGTGCGTCTTATCCAAGTCTCTTATATAGAACCTGGCTAATGACCCCTTCAGCTCCTCGGTTGCCTACAAAAGAAGACGAGACTCCCTTCTGTCCTGATCGATATGCCTGATCAAGTAGCTACCGACCTGACGTCGTATCCTCTCCCAACTGACGGAGATCGACTAATTAAGGTCATGGCTAAGTTCGCCGGGCTTCAGGCTGATGTCAGAGAAGGAACTCTCTCGGACAGCAGTGAGATTGTAAAGATGGCCATGGCCATAGACTTGGAGCTAGAGCAATTCGCTAGCAATGTTTCAGCCAGTTTTACCTACAAGGTAGAGACACAGCCGGGCAGTGTCTCATCCTGCGAGTACGAGAAGGGCAATTTCTGCCATTACCAAGGGACCTATCATATCTATCAATCCGTCTGGTCCTGCAATATTTGGAACAACTACCGCTACATCCGAATCCTCGCTAACAACATGATGCTGAACCATCTGCAATCCATGGCATTGGGTGGCCATCAAGTGCTAGATTATGGTCTCTTCAAGGCCCATTGTATTCGGATACGTGATTTGATGAGGCAGCTAGCCACGGACATCTGCTGCTCTATTCCTTTCAAGTTCGGAGTTGCTGGCAATGAAAGCAAGAATGTCTTTGATTCTCCGCATACCTATGCGGGCACAGGGTTCACTTTGCTTCTGCCGTTGACCATGGCCGCACTTGTTGGCGGAGCTTCAAGCCCGATGCATAACTGGGCTATGAGATGCTTCAACGTCATTGGTCGGGAGATGGGCATTGGGACCGCTTTAACCATCATCACAGTCTTAGGGGAAGAACAGGGTGGGCTACATTGGATAGATGCGATGGAGTCTGGCGACACCGTTTGGCCACGGGCCATGTTACAGTGAACTCTTTCCAGACGCATCCATCGGCGGGGGAAAATGGGTCTTTATGATTGATGCATACGTGTAGTATATCTTTATGAATAGACTGAATTGAATGTATATACTCTGTAGAAACAAACTCTACTGTGTAATGATGCACCGTGAAATGATGCTGATGGCTGGGATATCCACACAACAGTGATGCCTGAGGCCGCCACAACTCCACGACCAAATCACGTGCCGCACTATAGCATTGACCCATATAAAAATCCTTTCGTTCCGCGCACTTTCTTTCTTCTTATTATTACACTTTTCATACCTCACGAACGCATAATCAACCTCCAATTCCTTCTTAATTGACCATAGGATGGCAGGTCATATTGGCGTACTAGAGTAACCCTTTACCCCGGGCATAATTGACTCCCCTACCGCACTGAGCTCCTCCCGGGGCTCGTCTGTGCAATGGTGGTCGGAGTCACCTGCTGCTCAAACATTCCCATCAACGACAAAAAATAGGTATGGAGTGTGATATTCGTAGACGTAGAATGAACCAGATGCATGCACCGAGCGAGTGCAGGATCAGCGACACCACTGCAACAACAGTTGCCTTGCTGTCAGTTCGCATTAGTATTCTATTCGCCTCTTCAGGGTCCTTTTGGCTGCGTCGGGCCGTGGGTTTTCATGACGCGTCCCGGGATCCACGCAGAACGTCCAGTACTACTACTGGCATTGAATTGCTTCCATAACGTTATTCGAAGGCAAGAGGGGGTGTCTCATTGGTGTGACTTGCTGCCAAATCATCATGAATAGACTTTCCACACCAGGAACAGGACTGGCGTTAACAATCCTGGCTGGTTGGGGTCGAAAGTTCCAAGCGTTCAGTTAGTTGCTTGCAGCCATTGGGGGCTGGCCGCCCCTGATGCCACCCGGACGCTTGAATTTCTCCTATCCTTCATGTATTGCTTGCCCTGAGTTTAGAACTTCGGGGCATCTGCGCCATCACTCCGATAAAATAATCCCTCGTAGATATTTATCTACTATCTATTATCTAGTTATTTCCAACAGCAGACAACGTGGGCCGAATTGGGCCGGCAAACGGACAACTATTTATATCGTGGGACTCTGAATCAATCCATCGTCGCTGCTCTTCTGCTCCCCACCTCTACTCTCCGCCGACTCCTCTTTCTCTCTCTCTCTCTCTCTCCTCATTTCATCCCTGGCCTGCTCCTTTTACTTGTTTCCCTGCCCAATTCCCCCTCTTCCTCTCCCTCATCGACGACTCTGGCTGTGTATCTCCCGACGCTTTTCCCGGTGTAAATATGCTTTGCCTCTCAGCTTGAAGGTTTTCCCGAATCCCCCGTTCCGGAAGCTCGGCTCGTGCTGTTGCTTCGCTGGAGACTTTTTCCCCAAGTCGCCTCTGCTCTCCCCCCCTACATCTCACTTCTTCTCCCCCCCTCTCCTTGTCTTGGGTTTTGTGAGACCCGGAATTTCACCCCTGTCGTCGCGCAAGATACCCCGCCATCCTGTTAGAGTCTTGCGATCATGGTGGCCGGAATTAGCAAACGGCAGCAGTTTCGCAATGAGCGGGCGCTGCAGGACCTCATTCGGTCGGTCCCTGGAAATGACCGCTGTGCCGATTGTCAGGCTTTGAATCCTGGTGAGCTGCGTCGCCGTACGTCTTGTTTTATGTGCAGATTGCTAATGGATTGTTTTCTTTGGTATAGGATGGGCTAGTTGGAACGTACGTCTCTCATCAACCCGATTCATACATACATGCAATGCACTCTTTCGTTTCGTGAGGAAGGACAGGATATACTGATTGGAAATATGTCAATAGATTGGAATCTTTATCTGCATGCGATGTGCATCTTTGCATCGCAAGCTGGGCACACATATCTCCAAGGTCAAATCCTTGAGCATGGATACATGGACGGATGACCAGGTCGATGTGAGTTCATTATAGTGATCCGGGATGCGTTTGGGGCCAACAGAGAACGAAGTCGCTAACCGGTGGAATTGCTTAGAATATGAAATCGCACGGAAACAACATCATGAACAAGATCTACAACCCTAAGAACGTCAAGCCGCCTGTTCCGACCGACGTGGATGAGTCCGACGCTTGTATGGAACGCTTCATTCGCCAGAAATACCAGCACCGCTCCCTCGACGAGGCGAAACAGAAGCCTCCTAGTCGTCATGATTCGGGCTACGATAGACCCCGCGCAGAGGACCGGTCTCCGGAAGGCTCCCCTCCTCCCCTACCTCCGAAGCCTGCCAGGCCCTTTGGCTTCGGTCTTCGGTCCGCCTCATCTGCGACCAACCTCAACCGGATGTCCAACAGAGGTTCGGCAATCTCACCACAGTCGGATAGCTTCGGTGCGTCGGGAATATCAGTGAGGAAAGGCTCGGGAGATGCGTCGTTTGATGCGAAGCTGGCGACCCTACGGGATATGGGCTTCGCGAATGAGCGCCGCAACGCGATCGCCCTCCGCGAGCTGGAGGGGAATCTAGACAAGACGATCGAGACGTTAGTGAGGCTGGGAGAAGGCAACGGGTCTGTCTCGCTTGCCAAGTCTCCGGCTGCGCAACCTACTCCTGATGCTGGCAAATCTTCCAATCCATTCGATCAACTGGATGCCAGGCCCGCTACTCGCCAAGCAAGTGGGAGCTACAACCCGTTCGATGCACCTGTGCAGTCTCAGCCGCAAGCCCAGCAGGCCCCGGTGCAATCGCTGGAGCAGTCTTTCCAGAACCTGCAGGTCGCGCAGCCCTTGTTTCCGCACTCCACCGGTGGCTATCCGATGCGGCAGGTCTCGCTCCCTCAGCCTCTCTACCAGCAGACGGCGACGCCCCCGGTTCCCACGAACTTTGCCCAAAACGCATATGTCTCTTCTCCGCAGCCACTAGACGGTGGCAACAATCCTTTCTTCCAGACCGGAGCTCAGCCGCAGGCCAGCATGACCCCTCCCGCGTCCAATCTCGCCCAGACAAACCCCTTCTTCAACCAAGTTGCACCGCAGCCTACGGGGATGCAGCAGCCACCCCAGAGCCAGGCTGCATCGAATTCCCCATTCGGCCCCCTTCGACATGCAAACACCATGCCTGTCATGCCCTCCTCATCGCCTTTCGGCCAGCCTTCTCCATTCCAATCGCAGCTTCAGTCCCAGCCTCAGTCTCAGCCTCAACCCCAGGCGCAACCGCAACCTCAATACCAAATGCAGCAGCATCTGCAACAACCGCAAGGGTCTCTGAACCCCTATCAAGCCATGACCGCGCCAGCTACGCCCCAGAATGCAGGATACCTGGCTCAACCGCAATACGGATATCAAGCATCTGCACAACATCTAGCGCCGCAGCCCACCGGCCGCGTCGACAAGAACAGCATCCTCTCCCTCTATCAATTCTCCCCGCAACCTTCCGCCACCCCAGAGCAATCTCAATACCGACCTTCCACGGCCGTAAACCCTCCCACTCAGACCGGCCAACCTTCACCCTTCAATACCATGCCGCAACAACAACAACAACAATCACAACCTTTCAACGCTATGCCCCAACAACAACAGCAACAGCAACAACAACCTCAACAACAACAAAGCAACCCCCTCACAGACCCCCTATCAGCAAGCGGCACCCGCAACCCCTTCTTCACCACAGCTCCCCAACCAGGAGCTCCAGCCCCGGTCCCAACCACCACCGCACAAGCAACAACAACACCCTACCTCACCACCACCGTCCCACCCCAACAGCAGCAACAGCAGCAACAACAACAGACACTCAATGTCTACGGAGGAATGCCCAACAAGCCCACCGGCTTCCCACGAGGCCACATGAGCCAGCAAAGCGTCGATATCAACGGTTTCCAAAGCGGACGACACAGTCCCGATGCGTTTGCCAGCTTGAGTGCACGATATGGATAGTGTTCATCTCTTATCTTTCACTTTTGGAACAAATCTATATATCTTCTATCTATTGCACATTCTTCCTTGATTTTATATATATATAAACCTTGTGCCTTTACTTGTGAACTCGTCGACTCGGGATTTCCACTATTTTTATATGGCCTGGAAGGGTATCTGGACCCGGTGAGGCGAGTGTAAAGTAGATTAGTTTAGCTGATTGCATTTTTGGCGTTGCGTTTGTTTTTTCGTTTCTATGTTTTGAGGGTTTACGCGGTATATATATTTACTATGATATCTGCTCTGTAGTTGGCCGGGTGGTGCTACTATTGAGTATCAACTATATCTTTCTTCACTTTTTGTTTTGTGTTCTATAAGCTTTTTCTGTGGTGGAAAGGTATATAGTGGGTTGTTCTTGTTCTGTTCACTTCATCAGGGAAATTGTTGCATAGGGATAAAACGCTACTAGTTGTTGGATATATATCTTGGATAGCAGGGCAAAATTCAATTATACGGCGACTTGGGTATATGGTAAATGGTATTTTGAACAGGATACAACGTGACAAACTTTCCCGTATCGAACTATGCAGAGGTGTCCGAGGTATTATGCCAAAATGTTCACAAAAGAATATACAGCTTAGTATAGTAACATAGATCATATCCCCACAATTATATACTATGCACACATCAAGCTACTAAGCCCAATTCGCCCGATCGTTCATCCGCCGGTTCAGCTCTTCCCAGGCGGGAAATGACCAAGATGATGATTTTCTTGACGATTTTGAGAACGGCCAGGCCGGCAACTCAAACCCGAAGATGGTTGTGCGTTTGCGGCGCTGCCATGGCCATGACCACGACCAGGACGATTGGGACTGGCTTGAAAATATGGAATTCCAGAATTGCGTTAGACGTTGCTTGTGCGTGGGCTTGGTGAAAGCTTGCACGATGCGATCGAAGTGGAGATCTCGGCTTTCGCGTTGGCGTTGTATGTACACACTGTCCCGCGCGGCTTGTTCGGACGGATCAACACACCAGACGACGATGTCACCCCGACGGCGCCAGTCGTCATGCCAGGCGGTGTTCCAGGTGCGGTGGCATTCCTTGTATGCGGAGAAGCGGAGGAGACTCTGTAGGGTGGGTTCTAGTTGGGCGAAGAAGATGAGGTAATCGGGCCATTCGTGCGGGGTTTTGGACTGGTACTGTGTGGGCAACTGCGAAGATTTCCAGTTATACTTGTCATAGGACGGCCTTCGAGGGAATCTGCGCAGACCTCCAACCATGTTCGTGCGCAGAAACTGCTCAGGATCGGCGTAGAACTGGTCCGCCTCGTCCAAGTACGTAGCTTTCTCGGACGCGTCGAGGCCGACAGGAGGCTCGCAGGATAGTGCCCAGGCGCTGATGGTGGGGTAGACCATATGTGAGCGCCAAGGAGTGCTATGGCAAGGCATGAGGAACCCGGCTGTGATCCCGGGCTGAGAAGTGTCGGTCATGTCGTTGGAACCATGTATTTGTCGCTGGTCCCGAAGGTAGGACAACACGGCCGCTGGGCCGGATGCATGGATGACCGTCGTATAGAGCGCAATGACGGCGTTTGCCAGTAGCAAGAAAACCAAGGTGAGCCGTCTGGGGGTGTGTCTCTGACTTCCCGCGGTCACCGCGGGACGGAAGAAATTCACCAGAGCAGGTGCAGTGAGGACGTGCAGCGAGGGCAGCAATGGATAAATGAATCGCACCTCCTTGTGCGATATCTGCGACAGTCCAATGATCATGATGAGGCACACCGAAGCAAGCTGAACCTGCATCGAAGCCTGCAACTCGCTGAGTTCACCCGATCGCGGTCGGGTTAATGAATGGTATAAGCCCACAACGGCGAAGGGCAAGGCTGTAGTCAAGAGAAGGGGAAGCCCCTGAGACAAATAGTAGTGCCAGTCATTCTTTCCATAGAAGACCGCCAGCGATTGGGCGAGATTGAAGTACAGGAATCGTAGAGGTGGGAAAGTCCAGAAACCGTAGAAGAAGCGATCTGCGGTAGTCGACACGGCCAGAACAGCTGAACTGTAGGGGTGTTAGAAGTAGTTGCGCACTTTGAACAAGTGGAGAGAACCGTTAAGCTCACCCGCAGAGTAAAGCTTCGCGGACCAGAATTGCCCGTCGAAGGGGAGTGCTCCGGTACAACAGCAGGCTAGCTAGTACCATCCAGATCAGGATATTGGTGGGCCGCAGTATACATGCCACAGCCGCCAGCACAAGGCATTGACGAAGCCTATGCCCAGAGATAGAGTTAGTGCATTTCCTACAAAGTTGTGTAATAACATATGGTCGTACCTGCTCAGGACAGCGGTGTCAGACTGGTCCCCGTTAGACTGAGATTTGAGGCTACGTGAAGGCGACCCTCTTGGCTGGGGGGTGGTTGAGGGATCCAACGACCATACCCATGGCCACAGATAAAGAGCAACAATGGTAAGGGAGGTCTCCAGACAGTTCGATAAGGTCCTTGTGGAGCAGAACCATTGCCACGGACTGACGATGGTCAAGGCCAGCTACATTCTATGATTAGTCCTGATGAGACGCATGCTGGCTGGAGATCTGAGACATACTGCAGCCCAGGCCTCGTGAGACGTGGGATCATACACGCGACAAGCCAATCGCCAGGTATATAGGTCACCAACGGCGGCGATAACGGCTTGGGCAACCTTGGGGGCAACTACCAGGCATTCCGCTTGCCATGCAGGGGAAATGTGGAGTAGGCGAGCGAGCAGATCGGTGGTGGCATAAACAGCGGTAAAGAGAAGAGGGTGAAGGGAGGATCTCAGCTGGTGGCGCCATTCCTGCACAAGGACGTCGTCATTGATAGTTAGCCTTGCAGGGCCCCAGCAGATTGGCTGAAGAGTTGTGATGATGACACCGGGTTTCTTGGAAGATGCAGGGAGGTACAGAGCGGAATGCTCCAATGGAAAGGGAGAGGACTCACCCAAGTGATCCAAGGCGCATGGTCGTCTCCGAAAGCGGCCCGCCAAGCGGGCTCGAGAGATTGGAAGAACTCATCGGGTTGGAAAAAGGTCCGGACGATCCAAGCGTTGACCAGGCGGAAGGCGACGAGGAAGAGGAAGATGCGAAGCGAGGATGGCGGGGTGGAGAGGAGGAAGGCGGAGGAGGAGGAGGATAAGGAGGATAAGGAGGGGAAGAAGGAGGAAGACAAAGATGATGGCCTCAGGTGACCAGAGCGGGAGGAGGAATCATACAGAAGAGAGGCATCGGGATCGGAGACATCAGCGTCAGCTATGTAGTCGCTGTCCGATAAGGATGAGGGGGAGGAAAAGGAGGAGGAGGCTGTTGAAGAAGAGGCTCTCCGCCGACGACGAACCCCAGACATGATGGATGATCGGGGGAATTATTTACTAGTCAGGCACACACACCCCAGATTTTCTGGGATGATTAAGTTATGGATCCAGGGATGAAAAATGACGATAGTGATGGAAGTGGTTGGGTGGATTGGGAAGGTACCACGGCGTGCAGCACTAGTTCAGTGCAGCCACTAGTCACTAGTCACTAAGTAGAATAGTCACTAGTTAGTTAGTAGTGACTTTCTTAGTAGTAAGTAATAGTCACAGTGAACTGCCAAGTTTTACAGGTCACGATAAAACTGCCATCTTTGTTGGTTTAGTTTTTGTTTACAGGGGGAATCGGAAAAGGGAAAGCAGAAGATACCACTTGGTCCCTTTCTCAGACAGCCAACCAACCAATCAATCTCGCGTTCTCAGTCTGGACTGGGTCGGACCGATAACAAGCGTCGAGATCCGCTCCGTGGGTCTTGAGAGTTGAGTGGGAGGAGAAAGAAAAGAGTAATTGTCGGGATGATGAGTGGCTGCCCAGAACCTCCAAGGAAGGCGGCCAGAAAACGCAGGCCACCAGGAAGTGGAGCGGAGCCGCCCGCCTTAGTCAGAAAGACATCATGATCGCTTCCACCTGCACTTAGGAGTCTTCTCCGCGTCCACCTGCGCTTAACGGTGTAGCTTCGGCCTCGCAAATTTCCTGTCTACCACAAATCGTCTGTTTGCCAGCCAAATTGGTAAAAGCCTTCCTGTCACTGCTGCACTTCTCTCCTCCCCTGCCTCAACCCTTCTTATACCGTGTCTTTCCACCTTTCTCTTTGCTTCGTCTGTTCTTTCTTTCTTATCTTATACTTCCCAGATACCCCCTCAGTCCTTCCTCTTCCTCTCCTACTGCCCTCACATCTCTTGTCCTCTTCCATATACTAGCCTCTCATAGCCTCTTATCTTCTGAACACTGCTTCTTAAAATTGTCCCTGATTCTTCTCTCACACCATGGCGTCCAACGGTACCAATGGAACTAACGGCCACAATGGCGTCAGTTCCTACCATGCCTCCACTACTCAAGAGGCCATCCAGGCTGAGAAAGACTTCGCTGCCCACAACTACCACCCTCTTCCCATCGTCTTCGCTCGTGCCCAGGGCACCACAGTCTGGGACCCCGAGGGTCGTCAATACCTCGATTTCCTGTCTGCGTACTCCGCTGTCAACCAGGGTCACTGCCACCCCAAGCTGGTGGCGGCTCTCGTCGATCAGGCCTCCCGTTTGACTCTCAGCTCCCGTGCCTTCTACAACGATGTCTTCCCCCGGTTTGCCGAGTTCGTGACCAAGTACTTTGGCTTCGACATGGTCCTGCCCATGAACACCGGTGCGGAGGCGGTCGAGACTGGTATCAAGATCGCCCGCAAGTGGGGTTATAAGGTGAAGGGAATTCCCGAGAACCAGGCGGTGGTTCTGAGTGCGGAGAACAACTTCCACGGACGCACAGTAAGTACCGGAATATCACCCTGTGTAATTGGAATCTGATTCAGACTGACCGGTGTTCTCTGGTCTAGTTCGCTGCTATCTCCTTATCTTCTGACCCCGAGTCGCGCGAGAACTATGGCCCTTACCTTCCCGGTATCGGCTGCACCATTCCCGGAACGGACAAGCCTATCGCCTACAACGATAAGGCCGCCTTGCGGGAGGCCTTCGAGAAGGCGGGTCCCAACCTCGCCGCCTTCTTGGTGGAGCCTATCCAGGGCGAGGCTGGAATTGTTGTCCCCGATGAGGATTACCTGCAGGAGGCTAGAGCCCTGTGTGACAAGCACAATATTCTGTTGATCTGCGATGAGATCCAGACCGGTATTGCCCGTACTGGCAAGCTGCTCTGCCACGAGTGGAGTGGCATCAAGCCTGACATGGTGCTGCTGGGCAAGGCCATCTCCGGTGGCATGTACCCCGTGTCCTGCGTGCTGGGCCGCAAGGATGTGATGCTTACTATCGAGCCGGGCACCCACGGTTCGACCTATGGAGGTAACCCGCTGGCCTGCGCGGTCGCTATCAGAGCCCTGGAGGTCGTCCAGGAGGAGAACATGGTCGAGCGCGCCGAGAAGCTCGGTCACGTCTTCCGTGACGGTCTGCAGGCCATTAAGAGCCCCATTATCCAGACGGTGCGCGGCAAGGGTCTGCTCAATGCTATTGTCATTGATGAGTCCAAGACCAACGGCCACTCTGCGTGGGACCTCTGTATGCTGCTCAAAACGAAGGGTTTGCTGGTAAGTTAATGCGGTCGCCTTAGACTCCCAGTCAAATACTAACCTCCCCCCTAGGCTAAGCCGACTCACGAAAACATCATCCGTCTGGCACCACCTTTGGTGATCACCGATGAGGAGGTCCAGAAGGCCTTGGACATCATCAAGGAAGCCGTCAACGAGCTCCCCACGCTCACCGGCGCCGCTGAGGATGAGGTCATTCCTCCTCCGGAGAAGAAGGTCAAGGTCAGCCTCGAGAACTAGAGGCCAGACACCACGGAGGTGACGGATGGGATCCTAGTGGCAAATACACTGGGATAAACTTGGTACATCGACGCAACCGCGACAGTGCCTGAAAATCGTCAGCATCTGAGTACGGTTTATTCCGACCAGGGACGATGACTTGTCGTGTCGACTAGAGGACTCGTACGGGCGCGGGAGTTTTGACTCATCGTTGTGGTTTATCCATCATCGAAGAAAGCCCAAGCATGAGTGATGCGGTTGCACACCGTCTCTGCCACCTCGTGTGAGATGCCCTGAATCGTAGCGCCAGTTGGAAATCGACCTTTAGATGGATGAAAGTTGATGATAACGCTTGATGACCATGAGAATTAAAATTCTAGCTTAGAATGAATTCAAAGCGATTGTTTTCCCTCACTTATTTTGAAATTTTGACATGGTTGTAGTTGAAAAGAGCACGCGATGTTCGACGATGCCGCATATGTGGCCGCCCCCGCGCTTCTTTCCCCTCTTTCTCTTCCCCTTTTCCCTCTCCCGTTCCTGTCCTTCCGATTGCTCCCCATTTAATCCCTCTAGTCCCTGTCGCCATAATATATCCCGCATCAAAATCTCTTAAAGTTACCTTCATAGGATATCGAGTCCTGTCCCGATAATAAAGCCGTGTTTGACAGTGACTCGACCTCTCCTCGCCTAAACCGCACCCCCCTCAATTTTCTCTATCTCATAATAACTGAATATCTGAGTTTCACAGAGAAAAGGGTATTGGGCATTATTATTATTTAGTATCTACTACTTTTATCTTCTATTTCAATTCTTAACCCTTATAATACTTCATCGTCACCTGTTCTTCAAAATTCAATTCCCAATTTTCTTTATCCACGATGCCAATATATGTATTTCTGTTTCAGTCTTGCTGGTGGGTGGTCTTTGCCTGAGAGGAGATTAATGTCAGCCTAGTCAGCAAGGGGGTCCAGGACTAGTACTTAGACAGGGAGAGGAAGGTTAAAGCAAATGTTAGTCGGAGGAAATTGTATTAAACTATCTCGGAGGATTTTTTCTACCACCTTGCGGTTCTACTACTACTACATACTCATCAATGGTTAGACATGGATAAATACTGGGAAATATCGTACTACTCATCAGCTACTATTCTTGAATTTGTAGATATTCTGGTCGTTTCAAAAGATCTCTTACTGGATAGGGAAAGATATAAGATTAGGATTTGATGAATGGCATTCTTCCTTCCACCCGTCCCCCAATCCTTCACCGATACAGACGGAGTATGTAAATACAAATGCACATTCCGAACTACTTCATGGCTGGCTGGCTGGTGCATTGCCTGCTTAGGCCACTAGTTATCACTCACTTACTCACTCACTCCCAAGATCCTTCCCTCAAAGCGGGCAGGATGGTACTACGACACTCTCCAAACCCGAATTTACCCCCCGTGAGACGGTTAACGCACCATCCTTCCATGATGACTTCGTCTCCGTCTGCAAGGAACTCGAGTCCGTCCTTGCTGGCTTCGGAGAGGATGTTTCTTTTCAGTCCTCGCTCTAGGAGGCAGGCGACTCCGATTTGCTCGCCTTGGGCGTTGAGGCGCTTTGATTAATTGTTAGTGTCGTATGAATCTACTTATGGTGGACTTGGAAGGGGTGGGTGTTAACGTACGTCACTGGTTATGGTGCCCGTGCCGAAGATATCTCCTGTCGAGAGACCTTCGCCTGCGCTGCATAGATGGGTAACCTGCTGGAACGGAGTCCAGTAGAGCTCCTTAAGGTTTGTTTCCGTGACGGTGTAGGATTTTCCGTTTCCTGTGTATCTCAGTATTGTGTGCCATGGTGGCCAAGGCGGGGACGATGATAAGGAGCGGTGAGGGGAAAGCTTACTGATAACCCTCGCTTTCAGTTCAATATCGAATGTTGCCTCGCTTTCCTTGCCCTTCCATGCTAGGTGTCTCAAGGGCGCCGGGTCCTGCACCCTCGCATTGCAATGTGACCCCTCCAATGCCTCGATAGGCACAATCCATGGCGAGATGCTCGTTCCCGAGCCCTTGCTGTGGAATGGGCCCAGTGGTGCCATCTCGTATGTCTGGATATCCCTTGCAGACCAGTCATTCAGGATGACCAGTCCGAAGATGTGGTCCTTTGCGTTGTTGATGTTAAGGATCTCGCCTGGGGGGAGTGGCTTGGATAAATAAACGCCCATTTCTAGCTCAAAGTCGAAGCGTGCGCTGGGTCTGAAAGCTGGTGGGTCGTTGGGTTTGTTGGAGTCGAGCGTTACGCCCCAAGGCCGTCGGATGGGAGTACCGGAGATGCGGAGACTGCTTTGTCGTCCGTTGTAGACGGAGGGAATGACGAACCATGAGGCTGGAGGCTTCAGGGAGAAGAGTTCGGAGCACTGATGTTTTTAGTGTCTGGATGCGAAAGTGAGAATGGGGTAGAAGTACATTTCTGGTGTGTTCGAACGAACAGTAAAAGTCGCTGAAGTTCTTGGTCTCCATTGGGAGGTGGTTCTGCACCTTTGAGAGGGGAATGGCATAGCTTTTGCGGATATCTTTGTCGGAGAGAAGGTCGACAAGCGCTGCTCTGGTCTGTACGTGGGCTTCTTTGGGAAGAGAGGCGAACTTGTTCAAAGTTGGCTGTAGATATTAGGCCTTGTTTATTAGAAGATCAAGGAGGGACTGGTGTCTATCAGATACCGTAGAAAAGACTTCGCCTTTGAATCCCGGAATCGACTTGAAGTATCCATCCTTCTCAAGTGCACTCAGGTCTATGACATCGTCCTCCAGAACAGTCGCGCATCTCGGAGTTGGTGTCTCCGCGGTGGAGATTACACCGTAGGGAAGGTTGTCGATGGTGAAGGGCGTCTCGGTTAGGGTCATTATGCCTATATGAAATTATCCTAGTGATAGGTGAGAAACTTTAGAAGCTTATGAGCAGGCGAATATTTATCTCATGCTGAATGAGGGGTGCTTGGGTATCACTGCAGCAAGTGCAACTCGAGAGGGGATTGGAGCTCGGGCCAGCTGCACGACCTATGCATTGTTCATAGTTACCTTTTCCGATAGCAACGGAGTAACTTCATCGCGGTGAGACCTGCAAATAAGGGACTGATATCTTATCTGTACACTATGGTTCTAGTTGAAGTCAAATGTCAAATCTCAGTATCTTCAGACGCAAGGGGCTCACCACCACCGCCGCCATTATGAATCTCGATCGAAGCAGGATACAATCACTCAATCACCAACTTTGCCACAATGTTCGATGAGGAGAAGACCCAGGAGGTTGTTCATGGCCTCAAAACTACCCCTGATGGACTCGTGCTCGACCCGCAGCCATCAGACGACCCTAATGATCCCTTGGTATGTTCTTTGTCGAGTTTGAGCGAGCAAAACTGACGAAACCAGAACTGGAAGCCCTCGAGAAAGGCGCGTGTACTTTCAATATGGGCTATTGCTTGCTTTTCGAGTCAAGCCACTGCTATGACGAACATGCAGGGATCGTATCTCCAAGCACCTCTGTATCACAAGACGGCTACTCAGATTTCTCTCGCCGTAAGTAGCACACATTGATATAGCATCATGTTACTGAGAGTAAAAGGTCTCTTGCTCGCTCATTGGGATCATGGTCTCCTCTATCCTAGTCGTCCCTTTTAGCCGTAGGTATGGCTCCTGCTTCTGTCTTTTCTGGTCAACCGTCGGCATCCTTTTTAGCTCGGTATGGTCTGCCATGATGACTAGTCCATCGGACTACATTCCATTCGTGATCTCTCGTCTCTTCGCCGGTTTATGCGCAGGGGTACCTTTGGTCCTTGGCTCCGAGTTCGTCTTGCGGACTTATTTCCGGCATCAGCGAGGTAAATGTCTGCATATACTTCATATCCCCTTCCTCTTGGGGGTTGCAATTGGCCCAGCATTAGGTGCATATGTTGATGCGAGAGCTTCATGGACCATCTCTTTCTGGTATACTGTACCTCTGAATGGGGTGTTGGCTCTGTTGATCCTTGTCTTCATTGAAGAGACAGCATTTGCGGGGGGAGAACAAGTGCGACAATCCTTTTCGCAAGAGAAATGGAACATGTATATCCGTGGAAGAGCGGTTCCACCACAGCTTAGAGCAAGCTGGAAGAACATGGTGAGTCTTATTCTTACCGCATCATCAGCACTCGTATCTTAGGCTGATATTTATAAAAGGCATCCATTCTTCTTGATATCTTCCTAGTGTCTTTTTCTCCTGTGTCAATAATCGTGGGTTTCTTCATGATGGTAGACTTTGGCTTTGCTTCAATGGCCATTGTCCTCGGTGTCACCTTCGTTGAAGCCCCTCGAGACGAAGGTGGATACGCAATGTCAAAGATTTCGATGGCTTCATGTACGCCCCCAGTCTCCCCCTAATTCATTTCGACCGTTAACCCGAGCACCACAGTCACGCTCACTCAAGCAATCGGCACCGCCCTCGCGGAATTATACGGCCATTTCATCAGCGACAGACTTCCTTTATACCTCTTTCACCGAAAATTTAAGTCCCAACATATTGAAACTACAGAATGGCGCCCTGAATACCGACTTCACTGTCTCTGGGTCCCAGTGATAATGCTTCCCATAGGCCTTGGCCTATTCGGAGCGAGTTTAGAGTACCATTACCATTGGGTGCTGTTGGCACTCGGGTTTCTTCTCCTCACTTTCGGTGCCATCTCCCTTCTCCCAGTTGCAATGACATATCTCTGTGAATGTTTCCCGAACCATGTTCCAGAGGTGTCGGCAGGGATGGGAGTTTGGAGGCTTATCTTGGGAGTTCTCTCGGCTGTCTTCATCGCCCCATGGAACGATAAAGTTGGTCCTGGATGGCTATTTGGCTCTGCTGGGCTGATAACGCTCCCAGCTTTGGGAGGGGTGATTGTCCTCATGGTATTTGGGAGACAGGTGAGGCAGATGGGAATTCGTAGGTTGCGAAGTTGAGCGTTGGGGTTTGGGTTGATCAACCATGGTGAAGCTGGTTATAGCCCAAGTTGTGGGCCATCTGGAAAGGTGGGGGATGGCGTTGCTAAACAGATAGATGGGTGCTAGGAGATGATTGACTGCATCACTTTCATCAGGGGAACGCACAGAACCGCTTTGAAGAATCATGAAATTCTCCATAATCAGGTGACCATGTTCTCATGCTCTTCTGATTTCCTACACACCCATCCTAAATCTTTGTTATTTAGATAATCCGAACAAACAAGACTCTCGCTTCATATTTAGCAAATCACTAAACTAACTTGGTGCTCCCTTAGGTTGTCCAGAATAGCATACCATGTCAAAGCAGACACAATTAATAGATCTCCCTACCACGCACAATGCCCCCCATCAACGCGCAAATCCGCCCCAGTCATAAAACTACTCCCATCTCCAAGCATGAAAAGCACCGGTGCCCGGAACTCATCCGCCGTACTTAACCGAAACAGCATATTATCACCCACCCACTGGCTCTCCATCCCTGGCTTCTGAAGCGCCTCTGCCGTGGCCGCAGTCCGAATATACCCAGGCGACAGCGAATTAACCCTAATCAAAGGCATCCCGACTCTCGATCCCCACTCGGCAGCTAGAGACCGCGTGAGTTGATGAACGGCCGCCTTGGATGCGTTGTATCCGGCTGTATCGACGCCCTAGTAACACGTAACATGTCAGTCCACTCTCTCGCACTACCGCAGAGAATATTGCCCCAACCTTATTCGACACATAACCACTCATACTAGCCACAAACACCATGCTGCCGGTAGTATTCGTCCTGAGCATTTCCCGGGCCGCCGCCTGCGCGATGAGAAACGTTCCCGTCACATTGATATCTAGCATCCGGCGAAATGACGAAACGGGGAATTCGGTCGCGGGACCATCGCGGGATAGGCCTGCGCAGGCGACAAGACCCTTGAGCGGGTATCGGAGGGTAGGGATGAACTGGGTGAAAGTTTTCTCTACACCGGATTCGTCCGTTACGTCCAGGGGGTAGTATGTTAGTAGGCGGGCGTGCTTTTGTGCGGTGGCTTCAACTTCAGCTGTGTTTAGGCTCTAGTTAGAGACACTCCCTTCTTTGATTAGATTGGGGGATGGGGAAGGACGTACGCCAGTCCGGAGAATTCGGGACAGGTGCGAGATCAAGACAGACGACATCACCGCCGCTTTCGAGGATCGCAATGGCGAGCGTGGTTCCTAGGAAGCCGGTAGCGCCGGTGACTATTTGAAAGCTCTGCTGTTAGCAGATCCATGCAATACAGTAATACCGTACCCAGGAGATATACTGATGATAGTGCGATTATCAAGACGAAAGAGATCAGCAACAGGACGAGCAGGATCTCCCTGCGAGGGTTTTGCTTCACGGAACTCAGGGCCGTGGACGTTGCAATCGCTTCTCGTGGCCATTATGAGTAGGTGAGATGTAGATAAGAGAATATGTGATGAATCCCAGGTCAACAGAGGTTATTTGTTCCTGTGCGAGTGGAATCACAAAAATACACAGATTTTAGGAAGAGAGAGCAGTACCTTTTCTATATTCCCAACCCCGCATAATGAGGGGCTACTTATCCTCACTGCTAACTGCACTTCTTTTTCTCCCCAATGTGCAAGTCGCATCTGTGCTCCGTCATATGCATGACACTACGTAAACTGGACACGGCGGGTATGCGGCCCGCCTCATCCCCATTGCCTGAGCTACTGCGTAAAGTGGAGTAACTAAGGGGATTTGGTTCCCACTCCTCAAGTTTCTATCCGCTTATCTCCACCGGTGCCGAAGGGTGCAGCTTACGGCCCGACCGCGAGTTGTGGTATGGTCGAACTTCGAGTTGTTTCTAAAAGTTGAGTTTCTGACGAATGCATGTTTTGAATTTATTCGTATGATGGCACTTCTGATATGTAATTTTGTTTTGAGTTATATATTTCTTTCCTGTTGCGAGTTGTGATGGACAATATTTGCGGTGCGGCTTGGAAGCGCCATCGCAAACATAGTGATTTTGAGCTACTAGTAAGGCTTCTACCTCCCCCAATCTTCAGACAAAGAGTAAGCACCTTATTACTATAGGTAGATAACTGGTATTTCATCTCTCAAGAGGCTTTATGAGGTTACAAGACGTCAACAATGACATTAGCAAAAGACATCAAGGTTTGACAAACACTCTGCTCTCTCTAGCATAGACCACTGCAACTTATTCCAACAACAACATTCAATATCAAACCAGTAGACCTCACCCAGCAACCTAGACATTGATTTTAAGCGACCCAAGGGCACTGCCCAAGCAATCCTCCTCCCCCTTCAGTTCATCCGACAAGTCCATCACGTCGTCCAAACACCCAACGTCCCCAGAATCCGGAAGAAGCTGATCATCGCAACCGGCGGTAGCAGTCGTAGCTACCTCCTGTAAGCGACCATCAGCATTGCCAACAATAACCTTGGCTTTCTCACATTGTACGTCCTCATCCACGTCCATTTTACCCTCTCCCAGGACCTCGCCACTCTCGGAAATCGGAGGAGTCTGCTCAGGTTTATTTGTAGCACTCTCGAGCGTAGAGCCTTCACCACTACTCTCGCCATGATGAGCGGTCACATTGGCCTTTTCAGGCACTCCTGGTGGCACAACTATCTTTCCTTTGGAATTATAGAAACGGGCGATAAGCTCCTCATGCTCCGATTCCCAGCGCTTTATATTTCGTTTAGCGAGCATTATGTTTCTGGTGAGCCGCTGTAGTTCACGTCCCTGGATATTGCATGGTGCATGTATCAGTGGCAAAGTTCAATATGTAGATAGACCGGCGTAACATACCGCATCAGCCATGGTCATATTCTCAATAGGCGCTTTTGGACGATCGGTCTGGTCTGTTTCATACCTCTTCTTGTAGGATCTCTGGAGAAAATATGAGCCAGAGTCTACGGATGAAGGGTGAAGGAGAGAAAATGGTGTGTCCCACTCTAGGAGGCATGGTGAAAAATAAGGATCGCTGTGGTCTGTTGGATGGAGTGTGATGATTATAGGTGTATAAGGATAGAGCTGATAATCAAGCGAGTGTAATGCCGTGCAGCAAATGATAGGTAAATGAAACGGTGATGAGTAGAGTATTAGGATGGTCTCAGAAATGTGATGAAGGGTGTAGCTCAGATTGGCGCAAGAGAAGGAAGGTGCTCTCGTGTTCTTTCTCTATCAAAGATTATTCGTGTGCACCTTCACCACGGTGGCTTGTTTCGGGGCTTAGGGTAAACAGTTTGTATGTGTGAATTCCCTCAATGAGCGTAATAATATACTGTGCTATAGGTAAATTTGAGTATATAGGTTGTGCCAAGGGCGAATCGTAGAATGAGAGCCAGTGGTCATGCCGCCGGAGGTCATGGTTGCTTAGCTGGAAGGGCCCTTCTCACAGATTGATACTGAGCTTTATATGTTTAGCCATTCCACAGGCATGTAGAAGGAAGGCTGTCGTGCTATTCACAGCTGTACTCCCATCTAGCACTGATATACACTGCATTACCAGTTCCAGGCATCCGCATAAAAGCATAATTGCTCCGGTGCATGACAGAAGTGACTCGTTTTCACAAAGGTTTGCTATAGCTTCTTGCGTGAATCCATAGTAAGGTTGAGAACCATATAGAGATGAATACAAGATTTGAATAAACTGATTAAAATAAGATTCTTCTTGCTAATTCAATGTCATAAAGAGGGGTCTTTTTATAGGCGCAGATGCGTACTAGGCTATCTGTTGTTTTTGTGGGATACTCCCGATCCTGCGTAGGTAAGATCCCTGGGTATCTCCGACAGATCAGAACCTCCAAACAAAGATGTCACCATCACCATCATCAGCTACCATTCACAAATAAGTTGACCAGGCTCTCAGGGTTGCTGAAAAAGTATGTTGGACTTGGATACATAAAGAAAAATTGATTATTGATGTATCATCGTATTTGGTAGGAGCCTATTTTCACGACCCAAAATAATTAGTGAAGAAGCCGTAACATCGCCTTCTACTTCCACTACTGTTATGGAATGAGGCAGTGTAAGTCTAATGAAAAGATGAGATTAAAAATTAGTGAATGTGAGTTACAAATGTTGAGCTGCAAGGCTTTTTAGATAGACTGTGTGCGAGCATCTTGACGATTTGTCAGCTGATTCTGGCGACTGCAATATATGCTCCACTAGTGGCATCGAACAAACAGTTTGCCAGCAAGATACAACTAATCCAAGCACTTAAATGATTTATTTTTTACATGAGCAAGAAATATAGGCTTCTACCACGCACTTGTAAGCGAATGCATAAAGGTACTCGATAATTTCTGCAGAAAGAAACAAAGAGATGCACATGTAAGACGACCAGTAAAACCTCAAGACAAAGTGGAGGCATGCAACATCTGCAGACACCACAAGAGGCAAAAGCCATGGTCACCTGATCTCTTTGTACTCATCTTGTACATTGATTTTCGCGAGTCATGTTTCATGTTGCCGCGGGAGCTACTTACTACTTACAGCTGGAAGACCCAACTGCCGTTCTATTGGTACAAACCCACAGCTAAAAGCAACTTACTATGACTAAAACTTCAAGCTCTAGGACCCCTACTAACGGGATTTTCGGGATGATCTGCATTTCTATGTCAGGTTAGCTGTCATCCATCAATCTCCGCTATCGTTGCCGGTACATCCGACATGTTCCTAGGGCATCAGTACAGGGAAGAAAAGCACATCACTGGGTCTAGCACTCCCACCCAAGCATTAAGAATAGCATCCTAGTCTACTATTGGATATTCTCCCCTTATTCAGGAAGCTTAAAAACCCACAAAATCCCTCTCCGGAGTGGCCGGACATCCCGACAAGATCGTGCATCTAGATCTTAGTACCCGACAAAGCAGCAAGAGCTTAGATAAGACAAAGAATAAAAGAAGAACCCTCTTAACTAATCACCAGCAGAGAGGATCAAGACACGCACGAATAGGATCAACCATCGGAATTAAACAAAGGTGACTCGGAGTCAGTTTAGACAGTTGGACCCAGCCCATCGGAGTAGACCCTACCTACCTGCCCACCGAACCCAGCAAAGGATACTACTACCACACCTGCCCTTCTACAGGGAGGTACATCTCAGCACACCGAGATCATCCCATAAGAGAAAGTACTACACCGGTACCCACGAGGGCAATCCCACCACCACCACCGACCCTCCCGTCCACAACCCACCGAACGAATAATAGATGGGAATGTCCATCCCTGAAGCAGTCGCCACCCGGCAGCTCGGACGAACAGCTGATCTGAGGTTCGAGAATTATCTTGGCGCTCCCCCCTCAACCTTTCCGTTGTGATGTACCCAGTAGTTAGGATAGTAGAAGGGGAAATATCTGGCTGCCTAATGGCGAGAGTGGGCCTGGAACCTGCTCGCTGTGCGCTCCGTTTGGAGGATGGCTTGCTGTAGGCGTTCGGGGAGGGCTGGGCTTTAAATATAAGCTTATTTGGACGTCTTTTGATGCTATACACCTGGGTTTGATGGTTTCTTTGTCGTGGTGGTGATGTTTTCTATGGTCATGAAGGGTACGGAGGAACGCGGAAATTGTTGCCGGCTCAGTGTGGTCACGTGCTGGTGTGGTTTTTGTGAGTGTAGGGTTTTTATTTTTATTTATTTATTCTTTGGTGATATTATTTAATTTTGTTTAAATTGGGTATGATTATCGCGATCATTTGTCTATCTTCGGGCTTACGAGAGAACGAGCGACACTAAGCGAAAGCATGCATTCTCTGGGTTTCTTTCTTTCTCTCTCAAGGATTGCTGTTGGTGTGACTGCCGCGCTGAGGATAGAGTCGGAGCCAGAGTGGAGCGAAGTGGGTACTGTCAATATAGCGCGAGGGAGAAAAAGGTACTAACAATAAAAAAAAAGCGCATGATGTTCATTGCGAATACCACATAAGACGGAAGAATCCGCCTCTTCCTGTTGTCCCACGTAGACCGTGGTATCAAAGCGTGCGACGATCCATGACGGCATGACACACGAGGGACAAAGAAAAGGTCGGACCACTGGGCTGCACCTGCACGAGCAAGGATAACGGGTGTGATAATGGCCAGGCCAGGCCAGCCACGTCATTTCCAGATTGGCCTACACGCGTAAGAGTAATCAAGCCATCAATCTAGCCGACTCCGCAGGATGGACTTGCATCCCACGACTCAGTATATGCGACCGTCAATCCATGCTACATGAGGTAAATACGACGAGATCTCTTGTCTCCAGCATCCCCGGACGGTTGGCTGGCAGTGAGAATTGAGAACATGCCAATCTCCCTTCCCCTCCGCATTAAACGGTGGATGACCTCGTGATCATCGCGCAGTGACTTCGAGTATGTCTCCACGAGCTGATGACGACGAAGGCGATCGGTGAAAAAGGGTTCAAAATCCCACACCAACGGGAATTTGCCTTCTATGTGCCGCAAACCCCGATCCGAGGGACCCTAGAAATCGCTAGAAGCATAGAAAGAATGGAACGCTTCTCACCAAGACAATGTCTGACACAGGAGGCCAGAGAGACGGAGATGAGTCGGAGCCAGGAGATACGGATACGGAAGACCAGCGGACGAGCGAGATGAAGAGTTTGACGGAAATACGGCCAGAAGAGCGAGGCGCGGGTGGGGCGGATGCTCGGGTGGGAAGTCCGAGGCGCGGTGAATTGCCTGATCCAGTCAGAAGCCGTCTGGTTCGAGAAAAAAAAAAAAAAGATGCGATCGTTAAGTAAAATTTTGCCAGACCACTCGGGAACCATAGGGCCTGAACATGAGGGATAATCGAGAAACTCTTGGGTAATACCTACCATTGTCCTCCGTAGGTAGGGAACCGACAAATGGATCGTCAATAGCTCCTCACTTCAAACAATCGCCCCTTCGTTTAAAGCCAAGCCATGGCAACATCCCTATAGGGCAGAAGTAGGCGGAACTGGCAAACCAAGCAGCGAATTCTAGCCTGGCTCATAAAAACTTGGGTATGAAGGCCTTCGAGATCATAATTCGAAGTGGTCCGGCTTCGGGAGCGTTGCTTGTGAGGAGAAGTAAGCATTGATTGCCAAGGCCGTGCTCATTTTGCACGGCGGGTGCCCATTGATCAGCTCATCCGTGGATGGGCCTTTGCATTCCACTACGCGATGGAGACAGCTTGGCGCGCCAGGAACTAATAAACGAACGGCTCGGGCTCGGTGTATAGACTAGAGAGCTAATAGCCTTGGTGGACACCGTCAGCAAAACACCCTGGACGGATCACGGCACTAGTCAATGGTAGTGGTGGGTGCTAAGAAATCATGTACTGTGGTAGTGGTACACAGTAAGTACCCTGGGAAGTGGGCTACCCAGCTCCTCTACACACTAATTCTCTACTAGCTCCAACACTAGCAGCTCCCTGAACCATCGCATCACTCCATGGAGACGACCACTGTTACCAGTCAAGCTGTTAGACAACGGCTCTGCTGGTAAAACTCCGGGAGTCAAAAGAGTAGTAGTTAACTGTCAGGCTCGCTTGAAGTCAATCAATGGTGCACAAATTATCCGAAGTACAGTAGATACATCCCAGTGGCATCACAGTAGCACTGGTGATCAGAGGGGAAAAGAGGTCCGTGATGTGGCCGGCAGACCCTTGACTCATTCCAGGGCCGATAATCTAGTCGAATACTAAGAGTTAACGTGCGTAGTAGCAACAGCTCTTACCCCCCTCTCCCAGCAAATAGTTTACCGCCAAACTAACAGGGGGGCTGATTCCTGTGAGGAGATGACCCTGCCGCCGTAGTCCAAGTAGTGGTAGCCGTTATTCTCCAAAGGCAAATCCCAAACAACGGAGCCAGAGCCAACGCGCATCGCCCATGACTCTCCTCCATTCTCCATCCTCCGGTTCGTCGCTGCCGTCCCTTCCCGTGCTGCTCTGGACCTGCCACTTCCGACTCTTCCGATGCTTGCCAGATCCGGTGACAATGGCTAATCCACAGTGGCCATCGCTAACTTCCCATGGCAGGTCATACGGCAAATCAATCAATATTATTAAGATCCCCCCCGATGGCGCCGCCCAGCGCCGTTGCAGAGGCACCTCACTGTTACAGGAAAGAGGAGTCAGAAAAAAAAAAATTCCCTCCGTTGCAGTGCTTATAAATTAAAGCCTAGCCCCGCCTTTCCATCCTATCGAGGAAAAAAAAGAGAGAGAAATCGCATTGCGACTCTGGCATGGCACTTTCTGGACAACGAAAATAACCGCCGTCTCTAGTCTCTCACCCACTGCCCTGTCACCAATCAACCCTCCCCCTAAACACTTCCCTCACTCCTAATTTCGCACTGCTGTCGTTGCTTCCAGCTGTTGCTATTGCCGTTGTTTTTTTGTTGCTGTCAACGCCGCGATCAAGCTCTTAATCTTATAGCGTGAAGAAATGGATACCCAAACAACCGTCTTGGCGTCGCGCCAGTCCGGCCGGAGCTCCGAGAGCAGCTCCCTGGACGCTATTGAGAAGCAGAAGCTCGCCAACAAGGAGCTTCCCCAAACTCGCCCTGATCTGCACAATTCGGCGTCGCCCAAGCGATGGAAGACCTTTTGGAAGGCCTTCCGGTATCTGAACAACCTCACCCCCAAGCAGGTCGATGACTTCATGGCATCCTACGTCATCTACAATCTCGACTGGTCTGACGAGAAAGCGATGATTGAGACGCTAGGTCCGGACTATCAGGCAAAGGTTGGCGACTGCCTCAAGGCGTACTATGGAGTGCTCAACCACCTGTGCGCGCTGGGCGACGTGGAGAAGATGTACATCCCCCCATTTATGAGCAAGAAGGCGACCGTGCTGGAGAACCAGTTGTTGTACGAGGAATCGATTGCGCAGGATATCGGCCTTAGCGCCGGCGATCACGTGTTGGACCTGGGTTGCGGTCGCGGAAGAGTGGCCGCGCACATGACGCAATACTCCGGCGCGAAGGTCACGGGACTCAACATCGATCCTAATCAGATCGGCCAGGCTAAGACTTACAATGAGAAGCTCGGCTTCGCCAACAATTCATTCGTCGTCCAGGACTTCAACAATCTTCCCCTGCCCTTTGAGGATGCTAGCTTCGACGCTTTCTACCAGATCCAAGCCCTCAGTCTGTGCAAAGACCTTCCCTCCCTCTTCCGCGAAATTTACCGGGTCGTCAAGCCCGGCGCCAAGATCTCCCTCCTCGATTGGGTTAGCCTGCCCGACTACGATCCGAGCAACCCCGAGCATACCGAACTCATGCGTCGCGTAAAGCCTTTGATCGGTGCTGTTGGCACTCCCACCCCCGAAAGTCTCGAGAAGGCCCTTACCGATGCCGGCTTTTCTGTCGTCCGCTCTGACAATGCCAGTGTTGGAGGTCTGCAGGCGCCCCTCATTGACAAGGTTGACTTCTACTTCCGCTCCATGCGCCAGGTCATTTTGGGACTGGTCAAGACCCACGTGTTGCCCCGCCACTTCAAGACCCTGATCAACCGCTTGTGTCTCGACGGCGAGGCTTTCATCAAGATGGATACTATGCGACTCGTGACAACCAGTTATCGCATCATCGCCCAGAAGCCTCTTCAATAAACTACACACACTAAGAACAGGACTGGGTAAAGGGAATCGGTCATTTGCTGCACATCGAGGATTCATCCACGCGGAAAAGGGTCACCGCCCTTGCATCCAGGAAGCAGACTATTGTTTGTGGGCTGGGGTTTCCATGAGACCCCGACGATGATAGCTGGATGGGACGCTTCCACACATGCAGTATTCCGCGACTGGATATTTCACACGTCTAACACGTCTCTCTTCGCGATATGCTGATGACATGAGCATGTCACTCAACTTTGGCACATATGAGTCAGTCGCGTCGAGTTGATCGCCGCATCTTTCCTGGTCCTGTGGCCACGGCGTGTTTCTGTCCATAAAGTGAGTGCCTGTTTAAGTCCCAACATCGCACGCTGGATTCGCTGCACAAAGCGTTCATCCATAGTACGATTTTACGATCGGCTTTCTCTGACATGGTTTTGAAGATATTTGTTCTTTCCGGTTCGCATCTATATACCCTATAATCTCTGGCGGCTTTGCGGATCATACCCATTTCACGACCCCATGGCAGAGCGCCCCGACAGTTCTTTGTTACCAACGCTCGCTCGCTTGCATTCTTTCTGGTCAGTTGGGTTGCATCCATCCTGCGTTATATTTCTGTTCAGCTCTGCGAAGCCTAGCCGGTGTTTTTGGTGTCTCGCATATGGTTTCGTTTCATTTTGATCTCAGGATACCCCATGTAGATAGGGCTGTCCGTATAGAAGTACATAGACTAATACCACTTTTTTCTGCGATGACTGTCAATGGGAGACTGTGAACCCACGTATGCCAACGGACCGAGTATCACCGATAATCGGCCGTGCTCTCATCGTGCTAGTCTGGCAAGCCGCCTTGTGATTTTTACGTAAGGTATGCCGACTCACGTCACATGACCACGGGTTGTCGGAGATGCAATACGACAACATGCCTCTGCCCTCATGCACGCCATAGGCTTTTGGCCAGCATTCCTAAGCTTCCCTGCATCCTGCTGCCGACCCGAGTATGCAATTCCGAGTCAAATATTAGACTGGAAGGATCGCAATCTATGCTTCTGGCTCGCTCGCCATGACTCGAGGTACCCACCGACACTCTAGTCTGTGTACCCGCACAGAGGCACTAACTCCAGGATGAGCGGGTACCTATCCACGAGTTCCTCAAGCAGCATCGTATAATAGGTGGGTTGATATCGTGAAAGCATTTCAATCCATCCTCTCCAAGCACTGACAGCGACTAGGAAAGCGCATCACGGACCATCCATATCACCACGAGGTGTACCGGCCGCAGGGATGGGTCTCCACTCATCCGCGCTGGAGTCTCAAATCACAGGGCGCCTTTTGAGCACGTTGTCCGTGGTTCCCCCGCCCTGGGCCTGGGCATAAGGTCCCTATGGCACCCGCATCAGCGTTCCCTTATCACTTGCCTAACTAAGCACTTGCCTTATAACCTCGCCCTCAATCAGCGAAGACCAGCCGTTTTGCACTGCTTCGGATCGGCTTGTGCTGTGGGAACTCTCCTCGTCGACATTGGGAATGATGCAAGTGCCCTCAACCCTAGTACACGTTGATCAGCTCCTGTGGATCCGCACGATCGTCGCCCATCAGTCACCCGCCACATTGCAGTGTGCACGTTTGAAGGACCGGGCCGTTGCTACTTAAAGTCCCTTGCATCTGCAATGAGCCAGCCGGGCGCCCATTTGGAAGCCGAGGACTGGCCTCTTCCGCTGTCCGTATCTCGACCAGAAAGCATAGTCTCTTCCTCCACGAGCTCTTCCGGACCCAGCTATGCCACATCGCCTATTTTCCCGCCTCCGCTGAGTCGTACGGCTTCTTCAATTGGATCCCGGTCGAGGCAGGCTTCATGCTTCTCCTTATACGAAGACACCTGCCGCTTACCGCTGAACCATTCTGTGACCATGTGCGTATTGCCCAATATCCCGTGCAGACGACAACCGCTGATGGAGCCATTACAGCTCCTTCGTCCGGAGTAGTAAACTCTTCAAGCTACGCTTCACCTGCATCGACATACGCAAGGATGCCACGGGAAGTTTGAAGAGTCTTGAGTTGGGCGGAGGTCCGGGTCAGCAGACTCCTTTGATACATACTTGTAAGTGTTTGAAAGAGGCCTGCGGATGACCATGCTAACCCGTCGTGATTCATCTGTAGTCAATGATACCAAGCTTCCAGTTCCCCATCTTGAACATCCAAAGCTCCCGAACGAGTCGTCGCTGCGCGTTTCCTTCATGGACGAGCAAACCGTTCAATCGGCCCACAACGTGTTCCTCACCCAGATTTCTTATACGTTTGATGACTGGCATGGTGCGTCGCATAATGCTCTAAAAGTGGTTGAATCTTTTGCTGATTCCCATTTGCAGATTGTGTGCAGTTCCAAGAATTAGTCCTGGGTTCAAAACTGGTCTTCATAGCAGGCATCGCCGAGGCGAAGTCCAAGGGCCGAGGGGAAGAGTGCATCAGCCAGAACCTACGCATTCTACGGAATCACAATGGCAAACAAGTCATGCTCTTCTTTGCCAACTCACAACGGAAGGAGTTGAAACGTTATGTGTCCATACCGATCAACTGCATCGACAGCTTCAATCCGGGCAAGAAGGCAGGAAAGCCGGTAGTTCTCCAGTTGCAGCCCAACTTTGATATTCTCTCCCAGATGAGGACATTATCTATACAGTTTCTTGATGATTTGGGTAAGTTTCTCTTCGAACATCCCCAGCGGGATTGCTAACGTGCTCCACTAGACCGGAAAGCATTTTGCCAATTTCTAACGGAAAGCACCACATAATAATACAACACACTCCATTAAACATTGAATACGATACCCACGGAAACACGGTTCGGAAAATAGGCATAGCATCTACTAATTACCCAACATGGAATCAGTGGTTTACGAGTCTGCAGCAAGGAGTTCAGAGGGCGTTGGGTTCTCAGGTACAATGCATAATTTTTTCCTTTTTTCTTGCTTGCTCCTGTGCGGCCACGCGTCAGTTTCATTTACAATACCATAACTTTATTGTGAAACTTCAGACAAGATTGGGACCTTACGAGGCACAAGGGGCACGTGGTTGGTCGAGCCAGTAGGACGGCTTTCAGCTATAGCCAGGTTTCATCGCTCGGCGAACTCAAATGTCACAAATGGCAAATTTGCCTCGTATCCAGTGGAAGGCAGCTCGGGAGCCTGGCCAGGGACCGAAAGAACTCCGGGATCATGCTACTACTGGCGTCTTTCGTTCATCTGACAGAGGCAGCCAAGTGGACAAGTGGGCCCCAATGAGTCCCCATCCTGCCCGCACGTGCCGCACGTGGAGCGAGGAATTGGGCGGGTGCCCCAGGCATTGAGGTCCACTCCGGCCGCTACTGCACGCACTGTCACAGCTCCCGCCAATCACTTTGTTGTGTCCCTGCTTAGTTCAAACCTTCCCGGGAGAAGTATATTGTGCCTCTGGCCTCATGGTGGGCCTCGAGTACCCCTCTCAGACTCATCCTCCCCTATCTTTCAACGTTGCGCCATCCTTTTTCTTAGACCTTCATCCTCAGATCTGGGGGCCGCAGGATCTATTCTTCTCACTGTACTTGCAGGTCGATGGCCCTTCATGATGTCATCCGTGTACAATCTGATTTCTAGAATCCATCTGATCCAAACGCCAACACGAACATACAACCATGGGCAAGTTCCGCACGCGTTGGTATAAGACCGACCGAGCTCAGGATTTTGAGCATGAGCAGGTAGAAGCTTCTTAGATGCCTCACATCCTGGGTCTGCTAGCTAATACTATGCTGGTGCCATAGGATCGAGATGTTCGCGCTCGGCAGGTGTATGACACAATCGATCGCCAGGGATTTCAATACTTGATCGTCTTCGTTGCCGGTGTTGGCTTCTTTCTTGATGGATACACACTGTTTGCAAGCAACATGGCGCTTCCGATGATCTCCTACGTCTACTGGAAGAAGGAGGTCTCTTCGATCAAGATCACTCTATTCAACATTGCTACATTGGGAGGGACACTACTGGGACAGGTCTTGTTTGGATACCTAGCTGACCGGAATGGACGCAAGAAGATGTATGGATTGGAGTTAATTCTCATGATCACGTCCACATTGGGCGTTGTGATGGCCTCCCGCGGAGAAAACGATTCAATGAGCATCTACGCATGGCTCATCTGGTGGCGTATAGTTGTGGGAATTGGTGTCGGAGCCGACTATCCTTTGAGCTCGGTGATCACGAGCGAGTTTGCCCCCACTAAACACAGAGCAAGGATGATGGCTTCGGTTTTCTTCATGCAACCTTTGGGGCAGATCTGGGCAAACCTCGTGTCGCTGATTGTCATCGCCACCAGCCGTTCAGATACCAATGATTTGACCATGTCTGTCGATAGAATGTGGCGTTACGTCATTGGTATCGGTGTGATACCGGCAGCAATAGCAACTTGCTTCCGGTTCTTCGTTCCAGAGTCACCACGCTTCCTCATGGAGATTGACGATGATCCAGTGAAGGTCGAGTTCGATGCAACCACACTATTTACTGACCCAAATGCCGTTACCTCCTCCCCGACTCTCGAAACTGAAAGCTGGCACAATTTCCCTGGGCAGGCATATTCCCTAACTACCATCACGGCCGAGGACCGATCCTCCACATCCCAGACCGGGATCCTTCAACCAGCGACTCTGAACTCTCACTGGCGCTTAACATGGAAGGACATCGTACAATACTTCTGGGTGGAAGGCAATTGGCGGACTCTAGCTGCGACGGCCGTGTCCTGGTTCTTCTTAGACTTTGGCTTCTACGGCATCAGTCTCTCGAGCCCGCAGTTCTTGGCTAAAACTTGGGGGTCTCTTCATTTGAGCGCACCAGCACCTTACTGGGAGACGAACGACAGTCCTGGTGCAAGCGTCTATGACATGTTCTTTGCAAGCTGCACCCACGCGCTGGTGATCTTGAATGTGGGTAGCTTTGTCGGCGGACTTCTTCTCATCTTGGTGATCCACAAACTGGACAGAGTCGCTCTACAGAAGTACTCGTTCCTCGCACTATCCGCACTCTTCGTCGCCCTAGGTTGCATGCTTATTACCGTACAAAAAGAGGGTCCTGTGGCCGTTGTTTTGTACGTCATCGGCCAAGCACTCTTCAACTTTGGTACGTAACCTTTCCACCGTGGAGTCGATGTAGATGACTCTAACCATCATTTCTATAGGACCCAATGCTACAACATACATCATCCCCGCTGAAATCTTCCCCACCCGTTACCGTGCCACCTGTCACGGACTCAGCGCCGGCGCTGGTAAGATCGGTTCTATAGTGGTGCAGGTCTTTTCAGCCTACTACAACTTCGGCGGCGGTTTCGGAGAGGAGCCGGTAAAGCGTCACGGCTACGTTATGATTGTCTTCGCTGTATGCATGCTCTTTGGGGCGATAGTGACATGCTGGATACCTCCGATCCAGAGAAAGCCAGATGGATCTGGAAGAGGTAAATTGTGGGGTGGCAAGACGGAGACGCTGGAGACTCTGGCGCTTGGTCGACTCGGCTTGGACAGCCGATATGCGAACCAGGGGAGACGGAGAAGGAGGGATGTTGTTACATGATGTGACAACTCCATCACGATGGCGGTTTGTTTATCCTGGGTATATAACCACGGGTACATACTTTAATTTCGCTGTATATATTTGCCAGTGGTCGGGTTGATAGACTGTGATTCCCCGATTGCTTAGTTTCCCGCATAAATGCTGTACATACAAGAGAATAATCAGAAGATACGAATACGGTATGTTGATGATAACGGTGCAGCTTTGAGGGTGACACTATAGGACATGCAGACCAGACATCAAATATATCAATGTACATGATGTTAAATAACAGATTATTGAGTAAATATTCGAAAACAAACTTATTAAAAGGTAAAGGAAAAGAAAAAATTGGAGAGGTGGGAGTACAAGGGTTAGTAGAAAGATAAAAAAAATCTACAGGAAAAAATAATGCATCATCCGTGAATCGAACACGGGCCTCATCGATGGCAACGATGAATTCTACCACTAGACCAATGATGCTTGTTGATGTCAGATCAACCCATATTAGTATTATAGCCTTCCCCAATCATCACGCAAAACAAACTTTCGACTAGTTATGTCCGGCATGTCCATTTATGATCATTACCTACTAGTAGACTACGTGGTCGGAAAACCGAATCTTGGATCTATTGGATCTCATTATCTTGTACCTGCGATTACAGTATAGGTTCTATATTTTGTGGTTGGGTTTATTTGCCATTCATGTCGTTGTTACTTGCTTTTTGTTGTACTAATAAATACTTGGCTCTAATCGTATGGGAGTGGATATATATAGAACCGCATCCGTACTCGGGTCGAGTTGCAATGGTCTACACCAAAGTAGTAGTAACGATTGTATCGTTCGCAGTACCGTGATCAATCTTGCGACTGCATTATCGTCTAACTAGTATCACCGTCTTTAATTTTCATCCAAAGCTGCCGACATTTCATCTGTTAGCTCATCCCCTGCCAGCACACCACTATCCGACCAGAAATATTTGGTTCCATCCCCGCTCCCACCCAACCCACTTAGTTATATCTCTATCTACGGAGTACCATTTGTTGTGATGGGTCGATCGGCATCGGCCCCTGCCCCACCACCATGTAGAATGGTTCACGCTAGAAGCATTGAAACCCACGATGATGATAGATAATCCCGCACCTCTCGATGAGAGCTCCCCACCGTGGATAGTACATGGTAAGCGCCCTGTCTTTTGAAGGATTATTGATTGGTCGGTTGTCCCGTGCCATGCAGGCTATCATAACCCGACCTGCAGATGTTCCAGTCAGCGGGGTTGGGATCGTTGATGCCGATTTTGTGACTGTGTACAGGTGGCTAGGATGTCGTGGGTCGGGTTTGCGGTAGGGATGGGGGATTCTCCAATGAGGATGCTAGGAGATCTACTCCGTAGCCTAGAGAGGTAGATGGGTGTTTTGAGTGCTTATGATCTGCAGTGGCTAGCTGAACAGGCTGGATAAAAGTCCACTTAGGTCGATAGGAGGACCGGTTATCGGTCGTAGATGGTGAGATGGCATGTTACTATCCGCGAGCTGGGCGCTGAAAGGCAAAACTTTGATCAATGGTAAACTCGTACCTAATTCCGATAGCGGCCGGGCTCACGATGCAGCCTGCACGGATACTGCACTGGTAAACATGATGGAGGCAGCTGTGGGTCGCATGCAAGGGTGGGTGGGTATGATGGGCTCATATTGGAAGAGATAATATCCGTCGGTTCCTTCGGGCAGTCACACGAGGCAGAAGCTTGAATGACAGAATTGAATAGTGACAGAACGAGCCAGTGTAGGAGATACTGTGTTTTACCTGCCATCTGACAGATAGCCTCCGAAGTCGTTCAGCCGGGTTCCTGGACGATGCGTGGAACCCGCACTACCCGTCTGGTTCGGATCCAGAATCGATTTGGATATACCGACCAGCGAGATAATGACCCATTGCCAATTCCATAAGGATGGAATCTGGTAAGTAGCACTGTTGAAGCAAGGTGAGACCGACTGTGGAACCTCAGGAAGAAAGTGGAAGGTGGGAGATTCCCTGCGGGGTCACGTTCCCGGCTGGGTTCCCTCCCTCTGTTGCAATCAAGACATCTTCCCCTCTTTCTACATCTGTCCGGATTCAAAGCAGGATGTAACCACTCACTACTATTCTGCACAATTCGTGCACAATTGGTACGGTTCACCGCAATATAATTGAAAAGTATGCTGTCACCTCACTCGTCGAGGTCCGCGATGGAGATCTGCAGAATCCAGACCCGCCAGACTGCGGGGTATCCAACCAACCGAACCGGCAGGCCAGTTTAGCGCCGCCACGACCCGTCGGACCCCCCAGCACACCCCGAGCTAGCAGGAGAACTATCTATGCCGACCGGAACGAGCTGAAGAATGGGCGTGCAGATACGAATCTGACTAACCACATTAATCCGGTGAGTTGTCATGGCTGCTGTAGTAGTGCTCAGCTGTGGCATTGAAGAAGCGGGGTTGGTACTACCCCCGCTGATTTAAACCCGGCCACTTCTCCTCCCCTCTCTAACCCGCCCTGAGAAATACTACCCCGCTCTACTCTCAGCTCACTATTCCTTCATCACAGGCACAATGCCTTCAGAAGACGTGACAACTGGCTCGGTCAATGTTCCTGTCGGCACATTTCCCCAGACATGTTCGTCGACCGATGTCAATGCCGACCAGGTCGCTTCGCAGCTAGTCGAGAAGATCAACACAGCTCTTAGCAAAGGAGATGTGCAGTCCTTTTCTGACCTGTTTCTGGAAGATGCCTACTGGCGCGATCACCTCTGCTTGACATGGGACTTTTACACCGCGAAAGGCAAAGAGAACATTCACGGCTTGCTCAAATCCGGCCGCCTCCCAAGCAAAATCGAGATCGACCGCTCGACCGCATTCCGAGGCCCCTACGTCGGCCCTATTGATGCCTTTGGCGACGTTACAGGCATCCTGTTCTATATTACGCTCACCAGCCCCCTGCTCCATGGACACGGTATCGTTCGGCTGGCAGAAAAAGATGGCGAGTGGAAGATCTTCACCTTCTTCACCTCCATGGAGGGTTTCGTCGACCACCCAGAAGCGGTGAACTTCAAGAGACCCATGGGTGCACAGCATGGCGAAAGCTTGGATCGAAAGAACTGGAAGGACCGTCGCACGGCCGAGATCGAAGCTAAGGACCGGTCTCCAACTGTCGTGGTTGTTGGTATGCTACTCTTCTGACAATTTGTTGCTAGCTGATGTGCTGACCCGACCAGGTGCTGGCCAATCCGGTCTCATCATTGCGGCCCGCCTTAAGATGCTGGGTATCGATGTTCTGATCATCGACCGAGAGGAGAACATTGGGGACAACTGGCGCCAACGCTACCACCAGCTGGTCCTGCATGACCCTGTCTGGTTTGACCACTTTCCCTACATCCCGTTCCCGCCAAATTGGCCGATCTTCACACCAAAGGACAAGATAGCCGAGTGGTTTGAGTGCTATGCTAAGCTATTAGAGCTGAATGTATGGACCAAGACCGACATCAAGGGCTCCTCATGGGACAACAACGGAAAACAGTGGACTCTTGATTTGCAGCGGCGGAAGGAGGATGGGACGGTGGAGAACCGCACCCTGAACCCCCGGTACATCGTCCAGGCCACTGGCCATTCTGGAAAGAAGAATGTACCTGACTTCAAGGGCATGGATTCCTTCCAGGGTGACCTCATCTGCCATAGCAGCGAGTTCCGCGGTGCCAAGCCCGAGTCGAAGGGTAAAAAGGCTGTCGTGGTTGGGGCGTGCAATTCCGCCAACGACATTGCACAAGATTATTATGAGAATGGATATGACGTGACGATGGTGCAGCGCAGCTCAACCTGCGTGATTTCCTCGGAGTCGATTGTGGAAATCGGCCTCAAGGGCTTGTACGAGGAAGCAGGACCCGGAACCGAGGAAGCCGACCTTTACCTTTGGAGTATCCCGGCGGAGCTGTTCAAGGCTCAGCAGATCAAGGTCACCAAACGTCAGAACGAGAACGACCGGGCGACTTTGGAGGGGCTGGCGCGGGCCGGGTTCAAGGTAGACCGCGGTCCAGACGGAGCGGGTCTGCTCGTTAAATACCTCCAACGTGGTGGAGGCTACTACATCGACGTCGGGGCCAGCCAATTGATCATTGACGGCAAGGTGAAGGTGAAGCAGGGCCAGGAGATTACCGAGGTCCTCCCTCACGGGCTCCGGTTTGCGGACGGGTCGGAGCTACCGGCGGACGAGATCATCTTGGCGACAGGGTATCAGAACATGGCCACCCAAGCACAGCTCGTGTTCGGCAAAGAGGGCGAGAAGGTGAAGGAAGTCTGGGGATTCGACGAGACGGGCGAAATGCGCATGTGGCGGCGGACCGGGCACCCAGGCCTGTGGTTCATGGGCGGCAATTTGGCCGTCTGTCGGTATTACTCGCGGTTGCTGGCGCTACAGATCAAGGCACTAGAAATTGGCGTTACGTCTTACGACGGTTAGAGAGACTTGGCAGTAGGGTGAAGACAAAGGAAATAGGTATGAAGCAGATATAATTGATAAAAATAAGTTGAGCAGCTGCAATAAATGTCGCAACTCAACAATCTATTGAAAATGAAAATTCCAGGTATCACAAAAATATCCATAATAGACCCGCTATGCAAGAAAAAAAAATATGCAATCTCCAAGTGATAGTAATGAAAACCATCGGAGCGGAGAATTCTGTAAATCCCGTGTTCCTTCCTTTTTTACCCCAAGAAAAATAAAAAAAGGACCAGCCAAGCCGGACGGACACTCCCACCAACACCTCCGACGCACTGAACAACAACAAATACCCCCTAAACCAATACCTCTGTAGAGAATGGAATGATGTATGGATGTATGGTATTACAACCACCCCTCCATCCACGCAACATAAACCCCCAGCGTCAATACCAACGTAACCACCTCCTCCCCAGCACCACCACCACCACCACCACCTAATATCCCCACCTCCTCCAAAAACCGCACTTGTTTCGCATCCCACCCGCCAACCCTCAGCCCCTTTTTCTCTAGTCCAGCCAGCCCCGACCGTCTGACACGCTGATCGGCGCCAGCTGCTTTCTCTCCTCCGATGGCACTAACGCACAGCACAAACCGGGGATTAGCATTGGCATTGGCATCGGAACTGGTAGTAGTGGAGTCTTCCTCCTCGCAAGGGTTTCCTGTTGTTGTTAATGTATCGGAGTCCGTTGATCCCGACACCGCCGACCCCGACGCGGTTCTTGGCCGGGTCGTCTGGGACTGGGTTTTCCGCCGCCATTCGATGATGACGGTTTCTCCGGACGGGGTTTTCTTCTGTCGGAGGATGAAGCGGTAGTTGCCTCGGGGGGTGCGCGTTGCGGAGTAGGTTTGGTGTGTCGTTGGGAGGTAGATTTCGTCGTCTTCTGTTGTGGTAGTAGTAGTAGTTGTTGGTGGTGGTGGGGTGGTGGTGGTGGTGGTGGGTTTCTTGGGGTTGGGGTTGGTGTTGTGGTTGTTGTAGATTACGCCCGCGGCGATGGGGTAGGTACTACTACTAGTAGGTTCTGATGATGATGGTGATTTTGTTGTTGAGGTGGTGGTGGTGGTGGTGGTGGTGATGTCGGTGTAAGCGTCGCTCTGTAGGATGTAGAGATCCCGGCCGTGGAGCTTGCGCGGACAGTTGGGGAGGCATTTCCCTTGTCGTGGGGGTTGGTAGATTTCGAGGATGGGAAGAACCCGGTGTCGGTTTGAGGTTATTGAGAGTTGTTGGATTTGGAGGAGGAGGCGCGGGGTGAGGCGGAGGCAGGGGGAGGATTTGGGAGGAGGGTGGGCGAGGGGGAAGGTGTGTTTGGGGGTTTTTGTTCTGTTTAATCGTTTATTAGAATTAGGTATGGTGTTGATGGTGGTGATGGAGGGATGTATGTACCTTGTTTGGCTGGAGATGGAGCTCTCTGCGTCGCTGTCTTGGGTGGACATTTTGTATTTGTATACTACCAGTGCTGGTATAGAAGGAGTGAGGAATGTCAAGATAGTATAGATGATAGTAGTAAAGGATGACTTGAATATCATCACTTCAATGAGAAAAGTCCGCATATTTATTACTCACACCCCATTCTCACCCAGCCCTGTCGGTCTACTACTATCTCTGCATAGATCGTATTCGTTCCCATCGCACGGGGCGCCGATCCAGGCACTAGCTTTCTACGTACCATCTTACAAGGTGCAGAGAGGGTGTGTATGAGGGTGTGACCAACTAACTAGTCTGGTTCAAACCCACTCATCACACGAAATTATTTTCACCGTTCAAGCTTATTCTTTTTTTATAGCCTTGGCGGGGCGGGGCCATGGACTGGGCTGAAGAGGAAAAAAAGGGAACGAAAGGGACGGGAACCAAGATGCAGGTTGAGTTAGACCAAAGATTCAGCTTGCCTTCGGAACATCTCATTTGTTGAGAATTTCCCCCGGTGGGGAAATTTCTTTGCGACTCCCGACGGTAGAAGATGAGGTGAACTGATTTCCGCAACAAATTGGGGTATCGGATACGGATACGATCGCTGCCGAGGTTGTTGCGAATTTCCGATTAGTTGGTTATTACTGATTCCTCTATAGTTAACTTGGCTATAGGATTGGATTGGCTGGTTAGATAGGCGGAGTTGGTTGCGAGTTTTCACCGGGTCACGGTGTCAACCACTCGCAACCCCCTTGTTCGGTCCCTTTCTCCTCTTCCTCCTCCTGTTCATGGGTGGTTGCAGATGTAGTGATGTTGTCGGTCGGGCAGCGTCCGAGCCAGACTGTCTTCCGTATTCGTTTTCTAGTCAGTTCCGGGGATTCGTCGTTTGGAAAGTCTTGGCCGAGAGAGAAAGAGAGGCGGTGTTGGAAACCCCTGATGGTTATCCATAGCAAGGCTGTGGCATCCTGTCAGACTGTCAGATTCCTTTGTTTTGGGTTTGTAGGAGGATGATTGCATGGCTGGAAGGGTCAGGTGTCTGACAGTCAGCCTTGTGAGGCTTACATAACGACCGACGAAGTACTTACTCTGTTGGGACTAGTTTGGACACAATAAGATCCTGGAAGTTTCGGGCGCAACTTGGCTTGTATGGGAAGGATTCTCTGCTTATGCTGCGGAAAACTAGAAACGTGTTTGGTGATTACTATGGAGTAGATAGACACGTTGTTCTGATGATTTGATCGATATGGAGAAGTTGGTTGGGTTGTTATGTGTACCTTATGGTTGCTGACCTGCGGAGTACTTAATCACGCTGGATTAATTCTGCCCCATTTATCCTATTCACTTCCCGGCAAAGGGTACTCCGTACTCCGTACAGATTGATCAGATAAACGATACTATCAGAGACATCAGTTCTCAATGGACCAATCATACACTCTGGCTGGTCGAGATGTTGAAGCATTGCGAAAATCCACTTCTACTCATCAAGACGCGTCGACGTGTTGGAATCTAATCTGATGGTTTGTATGTGAATGTAGTGTTTTTTGTGGTGTTTGGTTGACTTTGTAGTGTTTGGTTTTTAGTGCTAAAAGTTGCCGAAGGGGAGCGCATAGGGGAGATAAATAGACACTGCGACCGAACAGATTAATATATACTCCACTGTCCCTTTTTATACTGGACCCTCACAATAAGTATAATGTAGACAATAGTTTCTCTAACCACGACTATTTGTCTGAGCTGCATCTACGAATTGATATGATGAACATCACGGACTCCAAAACCCACCCGACCGGTCCAAAACCCGCCAAAAGCCGAGCATCCACAGTGTTCAACCAGTCAACTTCTTTCCACTAACCACGCAAGGAAGAATGCGGGGCGAGAAACCAGCAATGGCCCTGACTCGCTATCTATCCTGCATACTATTGTAGTAGTCAAGTGTAAGCTGCAATCGCCATAACAAATCTACAAGTCTAGGCCTTTAGGCAAATATTTAAGCTCACCGATGGCATCATGACTCCACATACTCGGTAGCATTCATATATAAGCCACATCACCCTTATCCATCCACTCTAAGCATTCCTGATCCAATCCATCCCACCACCTACATACCACTACTACACCATGTACACAACAGACACCCTCCCAACAAGCTTCTGTATAGCCCAGGCAATCGGCCTCAGTGGCGCCGCTTGGCTCTCGGGTACTACTCCCCATTCATCCTGAACCTAAACTCTCGCTAACAATAAAATATCCAGGAAACATCTTCTCTCTATCCCTAATGACAATCCCAGCTCTCCTGCAATCCCACAAAGAGCACAGAATCCCCCTATCAACAATCGCCAAACAATGGGCCCTGGTATATGAAACGGGCAAGAACCGCGCTCCCCCGATCGCTCTTTTCACCGCCACCACCCTTTTGTACTTATCCTGGGAAACGAGAGCACAGAGCACATTGGCAGCGATCGCACCACGGGGAGCTACCACTACTTATGCGATTGCTGCTGCATTGACGATTGCCATTGTGCCGTGGACTATTCTGGTTATGAAGGGCACGAATGATGCCTTGATGGAGAAGGCCAAGGTGGGCGTGCAGGAGGAGAAGGACCCTCAGGAGGGCGAGAGGGTCTTGGGTTTGTTGAATAAGTGGGCGTTGCTTAACGGTGCGAGGGCTATGTGGCCTCTCGCTGGGTTTTTGGTGGGGTTGTTGGCGGTTGTGCCTTGATTTGGAACAAGTTCCAAAGAATTGCGAGATTGGGGGATAGGCTTGGGATAGGAAAAATGGGCGTTAATGGTAATGTAGGATATTCTGTGAAACGAATTGATGTATATTATATATGGAGGTTTTGTCAATGGTGGCACAGTAGTTTCAAAGGCAATTGTTTGGTAATACCGTCACTGACGGACAGTATCTGGGGAGGTAAATTCATATTCCTCGCCGTGAATTATCGGCTCATCACTATCCTGGAAGTTACCGTAGCGGGTATCTAGAGACAGTACTACCACTAGTATTATTGATATAAGAGAAATAGATTTCCAGGGAATTCGTGCATGTCGGGTATTCACATGAGTCCAACTTATCGCCAGAAATAATTGTCCGGGATGGGAGCATATGCTTTCGACAAAGGAGGCATATGGTTTATATTCACGACTTCAAAAGACGCAGTCAATATATCATTCAATATGTATCCCTAGGCTTCACCTGGAGCCAATATGCAATGGAGAATATTCCATGAGCTCCCATATTCCCCGTCCACTTGCATAGCATAAATACCCATCGTCCCCCTTCTCCGACCTTCTTCATCATCTCTCTATCTTCATATCTTCCTAACATTTTTCGCCAATTTCACCCACCATACTCTTTCCCTATCCCCAAGAAAGCACATTGCAACAGAAACCATACGAATGGCCTCAAAGTACGCATATTGCATGCTCTAAGCATGCCTACATACCAGTATTACTCTATCCGAAGAATGGAGAAGGTGATATAGCCACTATACAGTGCCAAGCAAAATGCCTGGGACATCGACCACGCTTCTAAACTTGAAATTGCAAGAGAACAAACACTGTTCAAAGAAAAGAAGGAAATAGATGAGGAGACGCTGATAACTTGCTCTGACCAACTTCAAAATCGAGGAATTCAAGAAATGATCGAGATCTCAATAGAAGAGGTTAGTAGTGATTGGCTACTGCAGCAAAAGTCATCACTGAGGAACCTATGATGGCTTCTCGAATTCATAAACTATTAATGACTCCATCCATGGCCTGCTGTACCTAGAAATGGTTGCCTCAACAAAGAACGTGGGTATAGTAAGCTACTCATGATTCACAGCCAATATATATACACTGATAGTATCGAATCCACTGCGGTACCTCATTACGCAAAGCAGTGGATGCTATCCACGCCGGGTTCGAGATTATTTGAACATTTGGGCACACATGCGGGACCAGAAAAGATACTATGGACTCATGTGGGCTTTCTTCTACGAACTTGCCCACTCCCATCGCCTGTTGTGAAAAAGACAGATTAGACAACACTTTATAGTTATTGGGAGAAGGGGTGTATTTGTCAAAGTCAGGGGACATCTTCACCTCTGCAGAGACTCAAGATACTGGCAAAATTCTGACTGCTTGGTGCAAATGCGAGAAATCAATTCGTGCAAATTCTCGACAGTGGAAGGACAAAAGGGAAAAGAACTAGTACTCGATGCTCCAAACAATAGAGAATAAGGGCTCCGGATGAGTGGTACTGATGGAGTCCTACTTGACCCCTCCACATCAAGCGAGAGACGCAGCAGATAAGCTAAAGTGCATACGTGAAGGGAGACATGGCTTTGCTTCTGCTATCTGGTGATTTATCCGTTCGTGCACTATATGTCCTCAAGCCTCTAGCATTACGGGAGCTTTCGTAGTGGTTGGACTAGCGTCACATCGTGAAAGAAATCCAGAGAGAAGCAGCCAAGAATGGGTTGAAAGCCATCTACATACTCTGAACTTTGAGATACCACGTCAGCGACTAACGTACGAATCTGGGGAATATCGAGGGTCCAAAGCTCCTCTTCAGTCTCATTGTCGTGACCGTCACTATTATTACTCCCCGAACACCTCAGCGAGCCCTCGGGGTCACAATTATATAGGCGAGCAGGATATCATTGATATTGGGTATATGCACTGACAGCTCTACTGAGGGGAGTCTCTACTCTTCAACAATTGGACCTTAATAAGGATATTATATAAGTCTCTGGTACTTTCTCTATACCTATCGGTGGAACCACGGCCAAGGAATACAGACTATATCGACACGCAGACAGTTATGAGCCCTAGCCATGGGCTGCCGGGTCGTGGCACTAGACGAGGGGAAAAATAGCAGTTAGATGGGCAGGCATGTGTCTCATCACGGGATTGGAGGAGACAGTCAACCTTCGGCAGCCGCTTACTGAAACAGCTACTGTGCTGTCGAGTGACTCGTGCGGTGTGTCCAAAATAAGCTGACTTCGCCTTGAAAAAGCCCTACATCAGATTGTGGGGTATTCCTCCACTTGTGCGTTCGCCGTGGCTGAAGTGGAGAGACCAATTTTCAGGGAAACAGGCAATAAGGAATTGGTGTTCGCAAAATGGGATTCCGACGAGGCAAATCTATCGGAATAGAAACAAAAGAGACATTGTGACGAGAACTGAAGCCAGAAGAGACAATGCTAAGAGAACTGGAACCCGATGAGGCCATGCCACGAAAATGGAATCCAAGCACGGTAACCATAGAATGAAAATCCTGAATCGTGAGAATCAATAATATAAGCGCCACAGGGCTAACTCCATGGTGTTAGCTGCACTAGGCGTGATCAGCACCACGACATACTGCCTGTTGTGTTCTCATACTAGTTACTGATTTGATATAGCATCCAATTGGATGCCAAGTACCAGTGTATCCAGCGTTCTCACATAAGAAATAATGGCCACAGGATATGGTGGATGCACTTATGGCCTTACATTACCCAACTCTGGATCGGAACGCGATCTAACAGATCCAAGAAAAGCTTCGCTATACTCTGCTTTCTATAATATTGAGAACCTAAAGAAAACGCAATCTCAGCGAACGCCTCCGTGAACGTCGCTTGATGCAAGTATTGTGATTTATGTTGGACCTTGCTATTGCAACCATTGGATTCTCGTCACTTGATATAGCAGACTGCCAGATCGAAACTTGATACTGTCGAGAACCAGCGACTACTTTACACGCGAGCTATCATCATTCATAATACTCTGCGCCGAGACAGACATTCACAATTTTGCTTTGTTCGTGGCTGTCTTGCAAAGCTGTAAGCCCAAGCTCAAGCTCCAGCCCATGTCGTGTCTACCGGCATGATCAGTGACATAGACGGCTGTTGGTGGCACAAACCATGCGAAATTTGTGGCAGCTTGTCCCAACCTTCGATGGACCAAGTTTGCTGAAACTGGGTACGGTCAGATGTATTTCAAGAGTACTAACATTGTGTTTTCGGTCAGTGGATATGATTAGGAAGAGTCATCACTGATATGGAAACTCAAACCACAGTGGGCGGTACTATATGTATTAAAGGTTCAAATAGGAAAGATAGGGAGATCATAGAGGTCCTCTTTATGTTCTTCTATTCTCCTGCTAACCACCCCCTCTTGTTTCCTCTTGGCTATACATCCCCTTTTCTTCATTCCTGCTGGCCACTGCTTCTCTACCACAATGTCCCATCGTCCCGCGCCATATTTGTTGATGGCCCATCTTCGTGACCTCCTTCAAGACTACAGGCTGCCTCGTCAAGACCCCGGCCTCAAGGATTTTATCACTCGTCCACCTATGATACTCAGGGAGCTCATCGAGTAGATTGATTACTTCATGCAGTCCAGAACTTGGTGCAGTGATTGGAGCTACATCTTGGAAGAACCAGAAATTTTTGAGGGGTATTTTCCATAGACAGCCCGGCGGTGGTTGCGGGCTTTGAATAAGGCTGGGAGCTTTTTTCACTCTTCTTATAAAACTCTTCTAATAAGGGTCGCCCACGGGGCTTTGTTCGGTTTTTTTTGTTTCGGTTTCGATGACTGCTGTTTTAGTTTTGTTATGGACCTACAGGCAATGTTGACAGCTAGTGCTCTGAGAAGACAAGGAAAATCGGCTCCTTGTAGCCTCGAAAACACGACGAAGAGGAACCGAATCTTATTCAGAGCACAGTCAACAACACATTAGCATCCTGATAATCTCTTGACCGTTCAAGTGGCTGTCCCATACCATTCCTGACGTTGAGAAAGATAAGTCCTTCTGAACATACAGATCAATATGAAGGAAGTCATCTCTTACCTATGCAGCGTTGTATAAGGGTGGAAAGCTAAGGCAAATATTCCCCTCGAATACCAACATCCGTGGCAAAGCGGCCTTTCCAATCGATATCGAGAATGGGATACTACTCCTTGCTGTAAAGAGCTTCTTCGCTTTCAGCTGCATGCAATACTAGTACACGCCTATTGTCGGACTTGAGGTAAGGAATCAACATGCAAAACGCCCAGCATGTGTGCCCCCAGGGTGAGAAAAGCTCGAATTGATGGCATCATACATAAGGCAGATATCGAGGAAAAAAAAAAAAAAAAAAAAAAAAAAAAGTCGAGGTCTTTGGTATCTCTAGCTCCAGGGATCGACTTTCTTGCCCTTTGTGAGCCACAAGACTCGGACTCATAGCATCTGCATCAAGGCGAACACGGCTGGGCTTCATACTACCCTTATGGCGGATACGAGATCGCTTTTAGGCTTCTGGGCTCGTTAATTTTTTGATAATCCTATTTCTCCGCTCCCCCGGACTGTCTGTGAGGCTGCCAGAAGCATGTAGAATTATTCCTGGCCTCGGTGATACTTGGGACGAGCTCACTGGTGACATCGATGAAGAGGAAATTAGCACAGAGCGGCGTTTAGTACACGATGCTGGACTGGTCAGCATCTTTAAGATGCAATATAACATATTAAAAAGTCATATGTCACATCTAGATTGTGTTTATGGACGAGATATCAGCTAAAGACCGGAATTGAGAATATGCGACCGTTTTAGGTGTGTAACCATGGGTCCTCGTTCTAGAGAGCAATAGAAGATTAACCTATCTTCCTTCTTTCCTCCAAAGCTAAAAAGTAATGTAATAGTCCGAAGAAAGAGCAGTATATGCGCTTCCTAACAAAAACTACAACGCAGCAGTTGCATCGAGTATCTGAAGTTCAACTGAGTCCATCCCCAATATGTCCATATCCTGTGGGTCAGTTGTTGATGGAAATCATGGAATATGATTGGACACATCACGTGGTGATCTAATTTTAGAGCCGTCGTCCTGCAACACCGTGCATTAGTGCCTTCTAGAGCCATCCAGTCGACCCATGCATTAGTGGCATGTTTTAGAGCCATTGTCCTGCAACGTAGTGCATTAGCGCCTTATTTAGAGCGACTGTCCTGCGACTGTGTGCATTAGTGTCTGTTTTAGAGCCATCGTCCTGCAACACCGTGCATGAGTTCCAATTATAGAGCCATTCTATATGCAGACTTGTGCATGAGTGCAGCCTTTAGAGCCATCAACCTGCAACACCGTGCATGAGTTACAGTTCTAGAACCATTCTATATGCAGTCTTGTGTATGGGTGCAGCTTTTAGAACCATCAACCTGCAAGACGGTGCATTAGCTTCATTTTTAGAGCACTCAACCTGCAACACCGTGCATTAGTGCCATATTTAGAGCAATTGCCCTGCAACACTGTGCATTAGCTTCATATTTAGAGCCATCAACCTGCACCACCGTGCATTAGCGCCGTCTCTACGATGGTCTGTGCTGAGGCTGACATGCATATTCGTGAAATTCCGTGCTACCCTATACAAGGTATGATTGGCTACTAGCCCAATGTTGCTCCACATCTTCATGCACAGTCCTGCATGAAGATGCAATATGGCCTGTGCAGTGCCCATGTGTGGAGTGGTTTGGATGTGATTGGTCTGTTGGGTCAAGCCACCTGCACGGGCGTGCATGATTACTATGGCGTTGTTTTGCTGTAGCTGGTGGTCCGTGCGTTGTAGGGATGATTCTTTGCTACTCCGTGGTGGGCTTGAAATAGATAATGTTTGAGAGTTTATGATTCGTGCTATATAATCAAAGTCCAATCAATGTCGAGTACATACGACCATAGGGTGTGGAAAACAGGGCTTCCCGTCCGCTCAGCCGTACTTAAGCCACACGCCGGGAGGTTAGTAGTTGGGTGGGTGACCACCAGCGAATCCCTTCTGTTGTATGTATTTTGCTTTTTATCTTTATCTCCTTGTCAGACAGAATGAATGCTTCATATTTGTTATTTTTCAGTTTTTTTTTATTACCTCAATGTTGAGTGATGATGGGTTGGATACTCGGAAGTCTTCGTTGTGGGAGGGATAGTGATGGAGTCCGTCAATACGGTGTACCCTAAACACAGTATATGATGTAGGGTATTTCTGAGGTTAAGTAGTATGATCATCATGTCCATTGATCCTCTCATATCTTTGCCTGCTAATATTTGTATAGTTTCTCGCGGCATTAATATACACATATACGTAGTGTATTCTGTCAGTCACTTGATATGTCTTAAATCAGCTAACAAGAAACAATGAATTGCACCGTCCACACATGAGTTACTTCAGAGATAGTATAAACCCGAAATCCATAATGATAACATCACAACATTGAACAGACGAAAGCAACACAACTAGATAGTAGAACCAACAGCATCACCATCACAAATAACTTATAGTCACTCACTCAATGGCACTAAACCACCACAGACGCCCTCCCCTTAACCCCCCCAACATCCTTCGTCTTAAACCTCGCCAACAATCCCGCTAGCGCATCCCGTCTTTCATTCATGCTCGCCAACTTCCCTCTCTGAATCTTCCCACTAACAGTCCGCGGGATTCTCTCAACGAAGAACACACCCCCATCCAACGCCTTGTACGCCGCCAACCGCTGACGCGCAAAATCATACACCTCATCGGAACTAACTCTAGCACCAGGGGCTCTAGCTCGGACGACGTATGCACGAGGAGCCTCCGAGCTTCCATCGGGCAGACAGGTGCCGATGACTGCGACGTCCGCGATGAGCGGGTGCTGGAGCAGCACGGCTTCGATTTCGGCGGGGCAGACTTGGTATCTATTTCCAGAATTGTATGCGTTAGTTAACGGAATCGTATGACAATAGGGCATGGCAGGGAATGAACGTACCCCCGCACTTTAATTAACTCTTTTGTTCTGCCCACGATGAAATACTCTCCATTCTTGACGTAGGCCACATCGCCCGTATCAAACCACCCTTCAGCATCAACCATGGACTCATTACGTCCCAAGTATCCCGTGAACAGACCAGGTCCTCTCACATACAGCTGTCCTGGGACTTCATCGTCCTTGACCACTTCAGCACCAGACACAAGTCTTGCCTCACACCCCGCAGTGATAGGTCCAATACTTCCCAAGTCACCCTGTCCTGATCTGCCATTGGCAGGGTAGCGTTGTTGAAAGACCACCCCACACTCCGTCATACCCCAGACTTGTCCTGCACAGGCATCCGGATGCAACAAGTCCTGGAAGGCAGACATAGAGGTACGATCGATAGGCGCTCCAGCAACGCCGATGTATCGGAGGGAGAAGAGGCGGGTTTTGACATCCTGAGTGGCAGGTGCTTGGTTGAACATGTGCACCATGGCAGGGACGAGGTAGGTTTCGGTGATTTGGTATTCGTGGACAGTGGACAGGAAGAGAGGGAACTGAAAATCACGCAGGAGGTAGAGAGGTTCGCCGTAGCGAATGGGGAAGAGGTGTGTCCAGAGGGAGCTGAAGAGATGGAAGATAGGGAGGGAGATGAGACGTGTCACAGGGTAAGGAGAGGAATGGGCGATGGAGGCGTGCTGGGCTATCAGGGAGCCGTGGGAGAGCACGGCAGCTTTGGGAAGGCCGGTGGTGCCGCTGGTGGAGTAGAGGGCTGCTGGGGTGGAGGCTGCGGTTGCTGCGTCGGGAATGGGGAGGGGAGGGGAGGTGCCGTGCGACAGAAGGGTAAGGAGGGTGGTTTTGTCTGTGGCCTGAGGAGGAGGTACGGATGGGTCGTGGACGAAACGGATGGTCTCGGTGATGGTGGTATCGTCCAGAAGGAGAATGTGGTCGTTAGCCAACTCATGCTTGTTAGCAATAGTATGCACTGTTGAGGACCCTTCTGGCTCGGTGATGATCCACTTGGGATGGGTTAGGGAGACGGTGTGATTGAGCTCTTGCAGTTGACTGTGTGGATTGGAACCCATATAAACGCCACCTGTGCCGATGATGGCCAGGAACAGGGCCGTGTAGAGAACCTAAAGATGGGTAGAAAAGAAAAGGTGAGCCAAGAGGGTTGTGTAGTGGTGTAGGACAGACGTACATTGTTCCCCGTATGGAGTAAGACGCAATCACCACGACCCAGGCCATGGGCCTTTAGCCCGGCAATTAGAGTGTGCACCAAGAGCTTGAACTGGGTGGCGTTGAGAGAGCGAGAGGGCTTTTGGGGATCGATGAACAAGGGCTTGCAAGGGTCGTACTCTACCTGGGCATCCAGGGAGTAGGTGACTACGTCATAAGAGCGAGAGGAGTCCATCGTCCGAGTGCAGTAAGCTGGAAGCAGGAAGGGTTGGGCGAGAAGAGAAGAGAGATGCTGGAACAGACGTCTGAGGGGAGCCAGGGCCTCTTATACCCTTCCCTTAAGGAGGAAGCTGGCGGCCTACGGAGTCGACGGAGAAACTCGTCGGCACTGGGTGCCTTCTACAAATTAGATTCACAGTGACTGAAAATCCCAGCACGTGAATCGGGATGACCTTCCCGATATCAGGAGCTGAATTGACTGAGACTCGCGAACAGCTAGCTTGCTAGCTAGGTCACACATCTTATATCTACTTATGCCTGCACCTGCGGCAGCAGTGCTGGGTCCAGCTGTCCAGCCGCATCTTGCGCCAGGGCATCGATAGACAACCCTCCTAGCAGCTTTAGCACCGGCATATCCACTCCTAACTCTTTGACGAACCAGACCCGCAGATCGACCGCGATGAGTGAATCTATGCCGAAATCAGATAACAAGGCTGCCCCAGGTAGCTCGGAATCTCGAGGCAGTTGTAGCTTGCGCTCAAGTTTTCTAGAGAAGCCCGCAGCAATGATCTCGGCCGCTTCGGTTAAGCTACTTGCCGACTGCAGCTGCGCCTTGATGGGGATTTGCTCCTGCTTACCGTCCCGAGCCTGCGACTGTCGAGAATACTGAATGTAGGACCAGAGGCTAGGGTTTTTGAACCATATCACGTCGGGATATTCTGCAGGGTCAGTCATAGCAAGACCGCAGATAATAGCCGGATCCCGGTCAGAGTCAGGCCGACCGGCCAGAATCGCCTCTGCAAACAATTCCAACAGGTCACGTTCGGATAATATCGATTTTCCAACAGTTTTTGCAAGGTGTTCTCTAGTCTGTGTTCCCATGCGAGCAACATAGCCAATGCCGCGCACTTCAGCTGGAAAGACAATGCTGCCGACCTGGCCACGGAGCCGTCGCTGAAGCACGAGATCCTCCATGTAAACCGCTGTTGCGGCATACATAGACTGGTTGAAGTTACCGGCTATACCGGTATACGAACCCATCAAGATGAAGAAGTCTAAATTTTCACCGTGATAGAGTTCATCCAATATCTGACTGCCCTTCACTTTGGGCCCCAGGACAGTGGCCACATCTTCCAGCGATGCTTTATCAAAAGCGACATCCCGGAGGACCATTGCGCCGTTTACAACACCCCCAACTGGTGGGAGCTCTGTCATGATGTAGTTGTGTACATGTAAAACAGAGGCACGGTCCGATACGTCCCTAAAATTGTCAATAAGTATGTATGCTGCTGAACAAAAGAAGGATCAGACTAACATGGCCTTGACGACGACGTGGGCCCCAAGGGCCGTCATCTCTTCGACCCAGCAAGGATCGATGTTAGGATTTCGACTGGTTAAAACCAAGTAACGGGCTCCACGGCTAATCATCCAGTGGCACACCGATCGCCCAAGATCACCCGTCATACCAACTAGCAAATAGGTCTTGTGGGAGTTCAAGTTTACTAAAGAGCTAGCAGATAAGGGGTATGCCAACACAGGCCCTGAATTCAGCCAGTCAACGATGATGGAGTGGCCACTGCCTAGGGAGTAAGAGGGAATGTCCTCTGGATTGATCGTGACAACAGTCGACCGCAAGGAGGTTTGTTGTTCCGCAAAAATGCAGGATGCTGCCAGGATATTTGTGCAGAAGCCCCCTTCGCCCTCTGGCCCTGAGACTGGCAAGCCGCCGTAGAGTGCGGACAAGCTATAGGTCGCCACTGCAGGAGACAACGCCGACCTAATTCGGGCAATGGTAGTGTCTGATTCAGACCTCAAACTGGCGAAAACCGAAACCCCAGCAGGTAACAGGCGCGAGATTGCACGTGATGAGCTACGGGGTGGAATGACAAGCGTGGTTGAACGCTTTCGGGCGACCTCGGTGCTTGTGATATACCGTACTCTGACACCTTTCATGGAGGCCATTGCAGCCACCGATTCTTGAAGAGATGCGGTAGCTCCGTCCAGAAGCAGAACAGTGTTGGATGGGGTTTTGCTAACCAGATCACGGGCAACCAGGGCCGTAGCAACTTCGCTTAAGTATGCAGCTTCGTCTTGTTCTGGGAGCCAGCTGGGAGCGTTCCAACACCAGGATGCTGGAGTGGAAACGACCGAGGCGTGGTTAATAGACAACCCCACAACTCGTGTGCGTGTCTTCTGGTCTTGTCCTAAAACTAGGTACGCAAAGCCAACAGACTCCACGTAAACCGTGGAAATAGTGGCATAGTGGACCCGAATGTAGACAATGTCTTTATTATGCACATGGACCATCTGGCCTGGCAGTGTCTTTTGGGGTAATGAGACCAGGGCGGCTTCCGTGTTATCAGAAACGACATTCACAGGCGTCAATTTGGGTTCCACATGCTCTCTACTGGCAAAGCCACGACTAGTAAGAAGTCGTCGGTTCATCGTGGGACTAGCCTTCAGCCTAGGGATCATCATCATGTCGTCTTCGAATCGAAGTTCCCATTCCGGATTCTCGGTACAGTCAGCGAGGCTATAGTCATTATAGGCTTCCGTATGAACAAGCCGCATGAGTGCTGTAGCTATGATATTGGGTTCAACCGTTTCCCAGTCATCGACAGTGAGGTGCTGGAGTAGGGCATGTGGAATCTCGTAAGACAAACAGCGTAAAATTCCTTTAGTCATGGCCTGATAGGGGTTTTCGCCGGGCTTGCCAGCCGCAACCCAGAGAAGCTTCCCAGCAGCCCCAAACAGCGCCTGTAGGCTGTGCAGACGGTTCGCAGAAAAATCTTGCAAGCAAGGGGTGTCTATGTCGGACAAAACCAAAACGGACAATAAAGATGCATTGGGTGGAGGGACGAAGTCTTCAAGCGTGGCCGAATGGCTGATACGAGCGAAAAAGGGTGCCACGAGATCCTGGACCCCAGCGAGTAGACGTTCTGTGCGTGGAGAGGCACCCCCAAGTAGGACAAGATCTGGGTATTGTCCCGTGGCGGGCACCAAAAGCGGTTTCTGCAACTTCAAAATGTGATCATCCACGGCCTGGGAGCTAAAGACCGAAAGTCCCACCTGTTCTCTGACTTCTGGAGAAGAACATGTTTCCACCCCCCCAAAGCCCGCGTTTCGGAGCACCTCGTCCCAGGTATCAATGGAGACCATAGGTCCCCAGGGGCGACCGTCGTTTTCTCCTAACCACCATCCTTCAAACCCGCCAAAAATGGTCGAAATGACAACATCTTCAGGGTCAATAAGCTCGAGCACAACAACCCTTCCGCCGGGCTTCAGTAAGCGTCGTACATGGGTCATGGTTTTAGTTAAGGAACGGGTAGCGTGCAGTACGTTGCTCGCGATGACCAGATCATACGCATGCTCGGCAAAATCCTGTTCTGTTGGATCCCGCTCTAGATCCAAGACTTGGTATATGAAGCGATCATTGTGCGTTTCAAAAGCGCTTTGGGCTTCTTCGAAGAAGGCCGCAGAGACGTCGGTATAGGTGTACGAATGATAGTCTCGTCCAATTTGGTCGAGCACCTCCCGTGTCGCTGAGCCTGTCCCAGCCCCAACTTCAAGAATCTTCATGCGAGGGTACCGGAAGGACAATTGACTTACGACACCAGCGAGACTGCAAGTCATCATCCGAAACCAGAAGTCTTGATAGAATCGAGTGAGGAGATCGTCGCGGCGTAGCTCTTCCATAATGCTGACTTGGCCACGCAGCCACCCTATGAGTTTCGGACCCGCAACCTCCAAGGTTTCCAAGTGGTTTTTGATCGCATGTTTCAGATCTTCTGAGACCACAGAGATGTAATCATCCCGGAGCCATTCTGCAGGATAATTGGGATGGTTGCCAGCCTGCACCCTGGACAACATCATATCCATCCAGGCTACATAGCGGCCTCGGTGCCAATCCAGCTGTTGACGATCTTCATATGTCAGCTGTTGTTGCGTGTCCCTCAAGTAAAGCAGAGCCACGCGGTTGACCTCGAGATAACAGCCAGGGAGACTAGGGGGCCTGGAGAGCATTGCGTTTGGCAGCAAAGGACCCCATTTACGTTCTGCGAATGCCCTGATATCGTCCATACTGGGCTGGGCAAGGGGAGATATTTCAACACCCTCTATTTGGACTAGACCATGACCTTCACTGTCGAACAGATCGATATCGCCGCGTATGCCTGAGTTATCAGTCCAGGACACTGTGGCCGCTACTTCATAGGGGCCACGGAGAGTTTGCCCGCTGCTGACGCGGTAGAGCGAAGGGTTAATTATTGTGCTTGCGATTCTAGTGGGGAGATACAAGCCAGATAATTGGCCGTCGTTAGGATCTCCCATGGCCGCCATTATGGCCTGGAGGCCAGTGTCTAACGTAGCAGGATGGATCAGAAGCGCTGAACCTACGTCGAGAATCGGTAATTTGGCATTTGCGACGTCCTTCCGACGCCAGATGTCTTGAAGGGTGCGAAAAATACCCGAGTAGCCATACCCCAGGCCATCTAGTTGCTGGTAGAACTCGTCTGAATCCACAGGGCGCAATCCCGGGGGTGTCGGACCCAATGATGGCAAGAGCGTTGCATCTGGCTCGCCAAAAGTTATCTCCAGGCGACCGGATGCACAGCAATGGAAGGAATCATCATCGAGACTCGATTGGCAGGTAAATACACCAGCTATTTTGTGGTCATTTCCATCTGTCCGATAGAAAGTAAACAGAGTCTCGACGCCGGAGGAATTATCAGGTACGGTAATCGCGCGATCAATGGTAAGTTCACGTATCTCGACGAGTTGAAGCAGCCGTTCATCTGCAACAAAACGGGCCGCCTCTAGAGCCATAACGAGATATCCTGTAGCGGGAAATACAACTTGGGATTGTACTTGGTGCCCGTCCATCCATTCCAAGTCCTGCACTCGCAAGAAGTTACGCCAGCGCCACTCTGCATCGCCAGTTTCAGGGGTAAGGGCGCCAAGGAGGGGGTGGATGGGGTGTCGACGGTTGATGCGCGCACTAGATAGACGTGGGACGGCCCAGTACCTTTGACTGTGGTCAAATGGATAGGTGGGAAGATCAGTTAGATAGTTAAACTTCATAGACGGCGAAAAGAGCCGGATGTATGAGACGACATCCAGAGTTTGACCTCCTAGACTTGCCCAGAAAGAGCCCACCGCCAGTGCTAAAGCTTCGATACCACCAGACTTGCGATTAGAAATTCCGACGTAAGGGACATCGGCTTCGTCAGGTTTGATGGTCGACAAGGTTTGCATGGTGGGCCCCTGAAGAGCAGCATGGGGTCCCACCTCAACGATAGCATCTATTCCCGGAAGTTCTGTCATGGCAGCTGTCAATGCCTGAGAGAAAAGTACAGGGCGAAGCATATTGTCGCTCCAGTACTGGATGTCAAGATTCTGCATAACTTGACCCTCGAAGACACTGGAAAACCACTTGGTGCCAGATGAGCCTTTGCGTCCCTGGACCTGGCACTGTCTCATTGATCGAACATATGGATCAGCACATGGTATCATATGACTAGAGTGATAAGCCGTATCGACACGCAAACGCCGCGAAGAATAGCCGAGACTCTCTATGACCCACTCCATCTCAGTGATCAACTCACTGTCGCCTGAGAAAGTCACACTGGTAGGAGAATTGAAGGCAGCCACGACAATTGTACCAGAATGGGCCGCTTCGCTACACATTGCATCCGCCTGATCCCATGGTGTACTAACTGCTAGCATAGCACCAGACTTCCCCTGAGAGCCAGCGTACTGTGCTGCGACTCCTCGCAAATAGGCGACCCGAATGGCATCTCTTAGAGTCAGCCAACCTGCTGCATAGGCTGCACCAATTTCACCAGAGGAATGGCCAACAACAGCCGCAAATTCTATCCCAAGTGAGCGCAGGATATTAACCTGGATGATTTGCAGTGCTGTACGCAGCGGTAGCGAGATTGCTGCTGAGTTGAGCCGAGATGTCTCCTCGGGAGCGGACAATTCATCCAAAAGAGTGAACGCCGGTCTGTACTCCGCTGGAAGAGTATCCAGGGCCTGCTGCATCTCTTCCATCCAAATCTGAGACTGTGGGCATTGAGAGATAACATCTAAGCCCATCTGTGGCCATTGTGCGCCTTGACCCGTGAAAACACCCAATATTCTTTTTGGCCCAGGGGTGAGCCGTCGTGTGATAGTTGACGATGTGTCAGCAGATCGTCGTTGCAGTTCATCATTTAGGGACCCCCGCAGGCTTTCAATTGTGCCCGCAGTAAGAATTAAGCGGTGACTCAAGGTGGATCGTTTCTTTAGAAGGGAAGCGGCTAGTTCCAGTAGGTTTACTGTAGGGCGCTCCTCCAAATAACTGACATAATTTCGTAGGACCGCAGTGAGCGAGATTTCAGATGCTGCTGAGAATACAAACGGAAGAATTGTTGGTGTTACAGGCTCACAGTCTGATGAAGATGATGGAGGTCTGTCAAAGCTCTCCAGAACGACGTGCGCATTGGTGCCCCCAAATCCAAATGAGTTGACCGACACCCGTCGTGGAGACCCGGATGGAAGGTCTGGCCAGGGAAGAGCTTGAGTCGGGAATTGGAGATGGGAGGTATATGGAGCCACTAGGGGGTTGAGTCTGTTAAACGGCAGGTTGGGTGGTATGACACCATGCTGGATGGCTAGTGATGCTTTGAGAACCCCAGCAATTCCTGCCGTGCCTTCTGCATGGCCTGTGACGCTTTTAATGGAGCCCACGTAGATGACATCATCGGGATTGGAGCCATCGTCGAAAAACGCAGAGGAAATACCAAATGCCTCTTGAGGATCACCCGCTTGTGTTCCTGTCCCATGGGCTTCGAAAAATTGGCAACGGTCTTCTCGGCGAAGGGGATTGAGACCAGCGCGCGCATATGTTGAGCGAATAAGCTCCCGCTGTGCCTCACCATTAGGCAAGGTCAGTGCTTCGGTATGACCGTCCGAATTTACACCAGTAGAGCGAATGACACATTCAATGGGATCAGCATCAGCAACTGCATCCTGGAGACGCTTCAATACGAGCGCGGCCACCCCTTCGCCTCGGGCATAGCCATCGCCCTGGGCATCCCACATATGACAGCGCCCTGTAGGTGACATCATATGCATCTGGGACTCCCCAATAAAGGGATCTGGGGATAGAATCAGGTTGCTACCCACGACAACAGCGAGTGAGCAGTCCCCATTGCGTAATGCCTCCGCCGCCAGGTGGAGTGCTACTAAGCTCGAGGAGCAGGCCGTATCCAGAACAAATGAGGGTCCATGCCAATCGAAAAAGTAAGAGATTCTATTGGCAAGGATCGAGGCTGTTGTACCAGTGACTGAAAAAGGGCGTAGCATATTTAGGTCTGCGTTGATCAGGGATTGGTAGTCGTTGCTCATGGAGCCACAGTAAACTCCCGTATATGAACCCTGCAAGTGCTGCAGCGGAAGCCCGGACCTTTCGAGAGCTTCGTATACTACTTCCATGAGCAATCGTTGCTGAGGATCCATTGACGCGGCCTCCGCGGGCGAGACCTTGAAAAAAGGGGCATCAAATGCCCGAATATCCTCCTGGAGAAAGTAGGCCTCGGGAGCAACCATCATGCCGGGCCGGGCCTTGCCAGCTTGGTAGAAGGCGTCTGAATTGAAGCGGTCAGGAGGGGGCTTAGAGGCGACATCGCGCGGATTCTCCAGTAGTTCCCAGAGTCGAGAGGGCGAGGAGGCCGATCCTGGGAATCGGCAGCCTGTGCCGATGATGGCGATTGGTTCTGTTTGTGTCATCGGGACGAGTTGAAAGATCGGGTTTTCAATTTGAAGGGGAAGATAGTCTAAAACAACGAATGTCGTTCACAAATCTGATAGGAATCTGAGGCCTTCGGTGGCTTTGCACTATATAAGGGCAAAGGCTGTGATGGTGTTTAGCATGTTAGGAAGGTGGATCATGATCGAATGATGAATAATGACTTGCGATTAGGAAAGACAAACAAGGAGTACGTCTACAATGGCTTCACTTCCCCATTACGCACTTTAACTTTCTTGCTTTGCTTTTTTGGTTCGACCGCTCATAGAACTTCCGGTGTGTATCTATCTTCAATCCCGGAGAGCATCGCATTAACTTCTCGGCCTTGAGCAAGACCGAGACCAGACCCCGCACGCAGCTCTACATTATCTGATGCCCGGTGTGTTAGTGCTGACGTTGGTGTTAATCGATATGAGCTATTCTCTTGGAGAAGGAGTGGGGACGGGTGGGGAGTTGTTTGGTGAAGCCACAAACCATCCGATAGACGGACTCTCGGCTCCATGATCGACGGCGAAACGATTTTCCATCATATGATCGTCTTGTTCGAGCTTTTCCTTTCTTCCTTATATTTTATTTTTCTTTTCATTGAAGTTGCATAAATCAGGGACTGCTCTGGGCACTGACGCCCCCAAAAATCCATTCCGGATTGACGACAGCACACTGAGCAGACTCTCTGACGAGCGAGAGGCCTCGAAAATCCAATATGCCGGGCGGCTGGGAAATTTACTCGAGCGTTACGCTCACTATCTATGATATTATCGTTCACTGGTGGAACGACAATTATGTGTGGCGATGTCCCTTGCCAGTTCTTAGTTCCTTCTTTGCGGCAAACGTTGGACCTCGCCATATGGACATTGGTGTCGGTACCGGGCTTTTCCCTGTACAGCATCGCGAGCAGATGCGGCAGCGACACCAAGAATGGCCTCAGCACTTGGTTCTTGTCGACATGAACCCTTCGTGTCTCCAAAAATCTGCTGAACGTATCGACTGTCCGAGCAAGACTGAATGTGTGCAGGCTAGTGTTTTCGAGCCATTCACCGTTCCAGCCGGACAAGGATCCCTTGGTACATCATCCAAATTTGACTCCATATCTATGATGTACCTGCTGCATTGTCTACCTCCGCCAACCGATCACAAGGCGACTGTGTTTGCGCACCTGAAACGCCACTTGACTCCGGAAGGGACTCTGTTTGGTGCCACTATCTTAGGTTATGGCGCACAGCATAATCTGCTCGGGCGTCTGACCATGCGCTTCTACAACTGGAAAGGCATATTTGGAAATACGGATGATAACCCGGAGGTATTTGTCAAGGCATTGGAAAATGAATTTGAGGAGGTCGAGACCCATATTGTAGGAGTGGTGCTGCTCTTTCGGGCTCGCAAACCCCGGTTGGCCTGAGCCACTTGAATGTAGGGCTTCGAGGTGCCTCACGTGTTTTACATCGAGGGGTTGTTACAATCAGAGGAAGACGTACATACTGTTACACGTTGATTCCTATCCAACCAGGCTTGACTGGTGCCCTGGACATTCGAGGATGTCTTGTTTTGTTACTCCAACAATTTTGTATCCATAAGATTCCGATTGGGTCCGAATCTCTGTGCAACATTAGACAATATTTATTAGCGTCGTCCAATGAAATTCAGTGTCTCGAGCTTGCTGAAACCTTCTTTGCGAGTAGAATTGGGCAAAAGGTAGACGATCAGACGGTGTACAAGCTCAAATTCTTCAGGCTGGCTCGCAGGGCCCCGGACAGGGATCCATTCAAAATCGGAATTGCCAATCTTGGATGGGGCCTGGGCTCGGAGCCCGTGAAGAGACGAATAGAGCGGCTCGGAGAAGCGGGTCGCCGATCTTTCTCCAATGTGCCGATCCCTCGGGTTCGTATCTTCTGCAAGATTGCGAGCTAAAACTCAATAAAGACTGGGGCAACAGAGCAACCGGTTACGGAGTTATTATTTCCGACGCTGATGCTGGCAAGCAGAGCTAGTATGCGCATGGATGCCGTCATGACGAGGGGGCGATAAGAAGGCCAGGCTTTGCTACCGGTATACAACTACAAGCCAGCAAAATACCTAGTCTGTCGGCCGACATGGAAGAGAACCCGTGCAAGATCCAGTCAGGATCGGGAACAAACGAATTGTCCACTCCTTTGATACTTTTTCATGATGCAGGCGGCACTGTGTTCCCGTATTTTTGCTTGGGTGAGCTGCATCGGCCGCTTTACGGCATTGGCAACACTCATTTCGATCACGGAGGCAAATGGGACCATGGCATTCGTCAAATGGGAGTTGTTTATTCACACTTACTTCGGTCGGTCATCGGGTCCGGGGAAGTCATCCTGGGAGGTATGATGAAATGTTAGCGCTAACGCGGAATCTCTGGCACTAACAATGAATTGCTTTTTGCACAAAGGATGGTCTCTCGGCGGCTGTGTTGCTTTGGAAGTTGCATCTCGACTAATGAAACTTCCCCAGTACACGGTGCAGGGTGTCATCATGATCGACAGTGTCTTTCCGATTGCCAAGGTCACGGACAAGTATCCCCGCACGATCGCTGATGTTGCTGCCAGCTTCCAGCTACCGGCCCGAATGTCCGATGCCCGGCGGGTACAAGCGCAGCAATGCATTCTGCACGCTCACGAGATGCAGCGTGACTGGAGACCGCCACAATTTTCGTCAGGTCCGCCTCCTGCAATACTCATACGCGCAGCCGATCCGGTACATCTTGACCCCGAAGGGGAGCCCCACTACATCGATCTCATTCGGGACTGGACGTACCTGGGATGGGAGGAGTACGATACGAGCTTCATCAAAGCTTGCTTGGAGATCCCAGGCAACCATTTTACCATATTTGATGATCAACATGTCTGACTCCCTTTGGCATTTGTCATGACCTTGCTGATGATGCTGCAGTGTCACCAAACAACGGCCAAAATCGGGGAAGCTTGCGCAATGTTGACCCGACCGCAACAGCCAAATCCCGAATGATCGACAGTGCATCAATCTAGATGCAGGGATTCATCAAGAGCATAAGACAATCGAGATCGAGTCGATCTGCGTTATTGCATCTTGATAGGTCATTTTCTAGGAACGAGGCGTAGCTGTTCGACTGGATGTTGTTGGAATTCTGGCTCTGTAGATAGCAATGCTGGCAACGGAGCTGAACCGGGCGGGCCTGAGGACACGAGCCGGGTTGATTTCTTATTCCGAGACACGCTTTTGCATACCGATAGACTATTGATGCATCCATCCATTTGAATATTTTCACAGCGAACTGCATTCTCTCTCAGCTGGTGGCGATTACACAGGTCATGCGGTACTTAATTAGTAGCTGCCGAGAATTCCTCGCCGAAACGAGCACCTCGTGCTTGCCGTCAAATGCCGATAAGGACCGCCAGGGATAGAACAAGGCATATATATAGAATTTTTAGGGATTAAGCCCGAGCCACAGTGAAGATTGCATATCCAAATTCGTTAAACACAACAATATACCCACCATGCTTGATAAACACATACCTGATGGTCACTTAGAGACAACAAGTGCCCACTGGAGGGATTTGAATCAAATTGTTCAGAATGGAGAACTCAGCATCGACGGCTATAGCCTTAGTCTTTCTGATGTTGTCGCCGTAGCAAAGTCAGCCAATATCCCCTTCAAATAACATCTACTCACACGAATTGAGCCTAACATTTGAGATAGATACGGCTGCCAGCCTCGACTTACCGAAAAGCCTGAGACGATCGATGCTATTAATGGGAGTGTGGTAGCACTAGCCGAATGCCTTCGAGATGGGCATCATATTTACGGTAGGTCGAGGCTTCGAATGAACTTTTAGATCGTATTACAATTGACCAACGATCTATCAGGCGTCAATACTGGATTTGGCGGGAGTGCTGACTCACGGACGAACCAGACGACCACTTTGCAGAGCTCTCTCCTCCAGCTACTCCAAAGCGGCATTCTCACCACATCTGATACTACCAATGAAGGCCTACAACACAATTTCCAAGAGCAAAGCTCCCACTCCATGCCTTCCGAATGGGTCAAGGCGACTATGCTTGTGAGAAGCAATTCAGTTGCCCGGGGCCATTCAGCCGTGTCACTGCCCGCAATTAGTGCAATCTTGCGGTTGATTCGTGAGGATGTCATCCCTGTAATTCCTCTTCGAGGAACTATTTCCGCATCAGGGGATCTCATGCCGCTCGCATACGTTGTTGGGGCGATTGAAGGGAGTCCCGGGATCTATGTGCGTGTCAAGGACGGATCGGAGCATCATGTTGTCACGGCTCAGAAGGCACTGCAGACAATTGGTGCTAAGGGAGTCACATTGGGACCCAAAGAGGGCCTTGGTTTGGTGAACGGCACAGCCGCTTCAGGTGCTCTTGCCGGCTTAGTGCTTTATGAGGCGCATCAGCTGGCCGTACTTGCGCAGGCAGTTACTGCTCTTACAGTTGAGGCCATACAAGGGAGCACAGAAAGTTTTCATCCTTTTATCGCTCGGGTGCGTCCGCATCAAGGCCAGATTGAAGCCTCGGAAAACATTTTGTCCCTGCTGAAAGGCTCTCTACTTGCCAGGGGAAGTAGTACCACACAAACTAGGACGGGGCTTGTCCAAGATCGTTATTCTCTCCGAACAGCCAGTCAATGGATTGGACCCCAACTGGAGGATCTTCTTCTCGCGGATCGGCAAGTCCAGGTCGAACTTAATTCAACGTCGGATAACCCGCTTATTGATACGGGCTCGAAGACCTTTTACACGGGAGGTAACTTCCAAGCAACTTCGATTACTTCAGCAATGGAGAAGACCCGACTTGCACTGCAAATGTTCGGAAAGATGTTGTTTGTTCAGTGCAACGAGATGATCGACCCTAACCTGAACAATGGTCTGCCCACAAACCTAGTCGCTGACGATCCCAGCCTTTCCTTCACTATGAAGGGGGTAGATATCAACATGGCGGCCTACATGTCTGAGTTAGCGTATCTCGCCAATCCAGTTAGCTCCCACGTTCAGACCGCAGAGATGCAGAACCAAGCGCTCAACTCACTGGCATTTGTTTCAGCACGGTATACCATGAAGGCGGTTGATATTGTGTCAATGATGGGAGCGTGTGCACTATACGTTGCTTGCCAAGCCCTCGACCTGCGTGTCCTGCAACTCCGCTTTTTTGAAAGACTCCAGGATACCGCCAAAGATATCGCAAACGGAGCTTTTGGGAAGGTGCTTGAGCCACATGAGGTCGACAAGGTAGCGGATCATCTTTCCCAAGCGTTCCAGAACTCTTGGCCATCGACTTCACGTCTCGACTTAACAGATCGCTGCGAGCGCGTGGGCGAGATGTTCGTCCCCGTGCTTTTTGGGGCTCTTATAGAGATTGTCCCACAGAATAGGCAGGATTCCGATCTATTTTCAGCAATTAATGCATGCAAGATGATGAGTGTCCTCAAGCTTGAAGCTGTTTATCGAGAGGTATTCGCCGAATTTTGCACTTTGCAACCAACAGCCGACTTCCTCGGAATAGGGACAAAGGAGATCTATACGGCCATTCGTCATGACCTTCGAATCCCGTTCCACCAGGGCCTCGTTGAACACCCCTCGGCGAGCCAAAACGATTTGCCAGAGACGATCAATGGTAGAGCCAAGAAGACTGTTGGGGGGTGGATATCAGTTGTATATGAAGCATTGCGAAACGATACGCTGAGTGGCACAATCCTAAATGCATTTCAGCAATAAACATCGGACAATACTGGCACAATGAAAGCGGGTAAAGCCCTTTCAACAAGGCTAAGGGACGACACCAGCCTCTGTCCGTACTCAAGGGTCACCCACATCCTGAGCATTCGAGCCAGCAAAGACTTATAGATCATAGGAGTCGCATGGAAAGTCTTAGATAGCCAATACAGGTATTTGAGAGAAATAGAATGAGCTTAGTGATTATAATCCCAAGGTGTGTAGTTGTCAAAAGTCATGAGATTAAGCGGGAATAAATGGAGATGGTCATGTGGTCATTACACACGTACCACGTGCTTTTCTGGCGGTTCCTGAAGAACCGCTACAGAACTTCCTATTCGTCCATATTCCGCAGTCACCGTTAAGATAAAGAAAACTGGTTTGATTGCGAATGTGTAGCTAGTGCAAAGCTACATCCAGGATGTAGACATTTAATGTCAACGAGTCCTTCCCAATGTATTCACAGTACTATCATTCAAACCTGCTACCCCACCTGGCCGATCTTCATAATGACGGTCAAGAGACGAAAGCTTCGCGTTTCTCCCAATTTTCGATGAACTGCTCCAGCAAATCTGCGTCAAGAGCAACATACTTGATGTCCGGTCGGTCTTGCAAGGCGCGTGTCGTGTTCGTCGGATCATACACAGGAGTATTTTTGCTTGTCTGCAGCCGGCTTAAACCCTCATAAACAGGCTCGTCAAGCAGGGGCATCATGGATTCTAATGCATTTCCTGGAAAGTCACGGATCTTCTCCACCCACTCCCTATAGTCCACCATCTTTAGGGGGTATCCGATATCGCGCAGCATCTTATACTTTTGATTGTGACCGATTGATAGGGATCTATCTGGTGGCACGATGTGATACGAGCGACCGAGATTTTCCCGACTGGAAGCAATATGCAGAATAGCCTCCGCAACATAGTCGACTGTCACATAATCCAAAAACTGGTCGGGAAGATAGGGAAAGCAACCGCACTGAATGCTGCCCATAATCAATCGGGAGAAATAGTCTTTCTCGTCGGCAAGGGCGCTTTTGCTGTGGCCAATGATAAACCCGGGTCTGTATATTGCAGTTGGCAGACCGCCAGCACGGGCTCGTCGAACGATCTGTTCGGCGACGAATTGGCTCGCCGCGTATCCAGTATCATATGGAAGTGCATTGAGGTGAGGATCTAGCGACTCATCCTCGTACACGCGGTCCACATTGTTGATGTATCCGGTGACAGTCCAGACGTCAATCGACGACACGTAATGAAGAGATTTGCGACGACCTAGCATTGCGGCCCGAATGACGTTCCGAGTACCTAGAATATTGGGCACATGGTGCGCCTCGTAAGGCTGGCACCAGTTAACCCGCGCACCAATGTGAAAGACAACGCTTGCCCAATTTATGAGCCATTTGAATTGTTTCTCCCCAAGCCCAAGAGTCGACTCTCCCATATCGCCGTGCAGGACCATGATCTTCTGGGTTATTTCCCGTCGATCGTCCCAGAGATTGTACTTCTCCAGCGTTTCTTTGACTCGAGTGCTGGCATCGACGGCATCCTTGCCGCGGGCAAGGCAAGCAACCCTGTGTACCGATGGCATGGATAGGAGCCCATGAAGTATATGTGCACCAAGGAATCCCGTAGCACCGGTGAGGAATACGCGACCTTCGCCCTTGGAACGCCAATCAGGGGGAAGGAGGTCAGACCCTAAGTTTTTGGAATCCTCCACGCAACGCTCTAGGCTGAATTGCGCGCTATTGCTATTTGAGCTGTTCATGGATTTTGCAAGTTGTTCCACCGTTGGATTTTGATGGAGTTGAGCCAGAGTGATGCTTTCTTTATAGTCCCGTTTGATCATACCGACGAGGCGAGCTGCTTGAAGAGAGGTGAGTCCTTGGGTGAAGAAGTCATCATTCATATTGATCTCCAAACCGGGGAGAAATTCCTGAAGTGTCGATAAAAGACATTGAGCTATGTCCTTCTTTCCCTCGCGATCATTAGTTCTTGTGGCCTTGGTTATATTGTTTTTGGGATGGCCTCCCTCCTTTCGGTGGCGTGGCTGCTCTGTGTCATTGTGTGGTTGAAGCGCCTTCTTATCAACCTTTCCATTATGGGATAAAGGAAGCCTGCGCTTCACGTATATCGTGCTCGGCACCATATATTGGGGTAAACTCTCTTTTACCCAATGAACCAACTCGTCAGAAGTGACTTGACTATCCCAGTTGGATGGAACCACATAAGCATCAATATACCCCGAGCTGCTTTCTTCAGGAATATACTTGACAACGCACGCGTGAACCTTGGGATGTTTCTCAACACAGCATGAAATATCTCCTAGCTCTACTCGGTATCCCGAAATCTTGACTTGGTCATCAGCGCGGCCGATGAATTCAAGGACACCGCTCCCGTCTCTCCACTGAGCAATGTCGCCGGTTCTGTAGACTCGGATAGGTTGGTCTGACAATTCACCCAACATAGCTGCAGAAAGAGAAATAAAATGTTTTTCGTTTTCTTCATTCCGGTTAAGGTATCCCGGCGATAACTGAGGCCCCGCAATGCAGATTTCTCCAGTGTGCCCTGGCTCGATAATCGAATTGAGATCCTCATCAAGGAGGTAGACCATTGTATCCCCAACAGGCCGTCCTATACTTACGCGTGAACGTCGCATCTCTTCTGTATCTAATCGGCCCACTGTCGCAAATATAGTCGCTTCTGCAGGGCCGTAGCCATTCCATAGATTCTCCGGAGGTGCGGCCTCAAGTACCTTACGCAGGGCACTGGAACTGATCGCCTCACCCCCGACCACGACGTGGCGTAGCCCACCGAAAGTAGATGGTGCAGTTAACGCAACAACGTGAAATAGGGCTGTGGGTACAATCATAGTGGAAATCTTATGCTCACGCACGAAGTCCTGCAGAGATGGTGGATCAGCACGCACAAGATCGGGTACTCGAACGATAGTCGCCCCGGCGAGCAGGGTCAGCCACATCTCGCAGACAGACAGGTCAAATCCAGGTGTAATGAGGGCCGTCATCCGGTCTGAGGGAAGCAGCGGCCCGAAGGGGAAGTTATTGAGAGCGTGAAGAATACTGCTGCTGAGGACCTGAATTGGCTTAGGCCGGCCGGTGGAACCAGAGGTGAACATGATATGGCTGCGATGTGACTCTGGACTATTTATGCGAACAGTAATCGCAGTCTCCGTATCCATTTCGACTTTTGTTTCGAGCACTGACTCGATGAGAATGGCACTCTGTTTCTCAACTCGATCGATATTGTCTTTATCGGTGATGATATGCTTAGTGTTCAAGTCTTCCAGGATGGACTTGAGGCGATCCTCAGGCGCAGCTGGGTCGACGGGAACACAACTTCCTCCTGCGCGAAAAACGGCAACCTGGGCCATGACCTGATGCAGTCCAGTATTGGCCACGATGCACACCGGCGTGCCAGGCTCAAAAGCCTGTTGGTCTAGTTGATCAGCAACCATGTCGGCCCGGGCGATCAGTTCCCGGTAGCTGACGACGCGGTCATCATCCACAGCCGCCACAGCATCCGGAGCCGTATTAGCCTTTTGTACCAGGACTGCTTCCATTTGTATATCTGAAGACTTCTTAATCGCGAGTAAAGGGGGCGAAAGTTCTACTGAACATTGGCGATGTTATCTAAAACAGAAATGCCTCCATCAGACGCACAGGGATTGCTTTATACCCTACCGGACCAGATTACTGCTGAATATTAAAATTTCATCTCGCCTTCTCAACCAGCATGCAGCAATCGTCTCAACAGGATTTTAAGCAGACAGTCTTGTTTTTGCTAATGTCCATCGAGGCAAGCTCCAAAACAAACCTGCAAACAAGAGGCAATCCTCTATGATCATTATTATGCAATACCTCTTGTCTTCACCATGGACGAACCTACAATGTGGCTCAGTGATATTTTAGGGAATTACTGAATTCTCTTCGCAGGTTCTCGCTTCTAAGGGAGGTGAACAAATGATGCAACGCATTATACTATGATCATTATGGTATGATTTCCAGGCTTCTGTTTCGGTACATAGTACTTCAAAGTTTAACAGAATCCCATCGAATCCCTAAAGCTTATCTGCAGACCCTTACTTACTCAGTAGATTGAAGAGTTTAATCCATGTCTCAATGAGAAGCTATAAATTATGGTCATGATTATATAATAATAATGAATTCTCACATAGACAGAGTTTTGTTCAAGGGCTGCTGATCTTCTCTAAATCACACGATTTCATTCGCAGGCCCTGATACCGACGAGAGATGATCTACATTGTCTCAATTTGACTTTTTGAATCCCGGGGAAAGGCTTCGGGTGGCAACAACATGAACTACATCATTCATCATGTTCCCTATATGATCTCCAGCGCTAAGGCCTTTGTAGGGACAATGAGATGATTTCGAGGGATGTGAAGACATAGCAAAGTACTTGGGGGAGTATGACAGGATTCGTAGCTTCATTACTGCCGTGGGACGCTGAACTCTGACAACCCACTAATGTTGTAGGATATATCTATCTGTCTCCAGTTTTTGAAAAGCCTCACTCATGTCATCACCCTGACCCGACAGCGATAGTACCTCTGACATATGCGGAAATACTGTTCCAATGGATACCACTGATGATCGTTTCGCACTCTGTCAAAGAGCCATTAGGTAAATTGCCCCGTTGTTCTCTTTCCTAGAGACTTGTCGACACCAACTTCATTGTCTGCAAAACTTTGGCGCAATCGCGAAAGTAACGTTGGAGATATCAGTGGGCCTCTGGATTCTGTTAGCCTAGTTGGTTTACGCAAAATTATTCTATTTGTTTCTAGATGCTGAATGACTTTATAGCCCTACTCTGCAAGGATGCGGTAGTGGCCGTGACATATTCGCCCTAAGTGGACCCATACTGGCCACTAAATATCTGCCACTAAATATCTGCCACTAAATATCTGCCACTAAATATCTGCCAAAGTATGGAAAAGAGCTAGTGTCCTGGGTCCCAATAATACTAGCTACACACCCACCTGCTAGTCGCCCATGATATCCAATATTGACGGAGGTTGGATAGGTATACCGTTCAACAATGAAGGTTAACCCCATATTCCGGAGGCAAGTCCACCTATATCTTGCTATGCGCTCCGAGATCAACGGGGCATATACCTCAAAATACAGCATCTGTTGCTAGACCCAAATGGACTACTAATTAGTCTAGTTACCAACAGTCCCGTGGGAATCTCCCTTCCCTACAAGTAGCCGGATTTGACGACAGGCCGCCACTTGGGCTGAAGTTATTTTTGCAAATCAGTGATATACATTGGACTTCTTCCACATCAAACACCTTGTAGCTCCACGATTACAGGCCTTTAATAGATGGTCTATGAGCTCACGATGATGTTGAGTGAAAGAAACACAGTTGATTGTCAAGCAGACGTGGTAGGAGGTTTTAGTTTCTCCTAATGCTATGTAACTGAAGCACATTAATTACTTTTGTCATCCCAAAAGAAAGCATAATGCCCCACTCCGGGACTTCTTATAGCTAGATCGAGCGGGCGAATATTTAATTGGATACTGAAGCCACATCGGCTATTGTATCGCAAGACGCTGAACGCAGGCCCGAGGCCACTGGGAACCTCCACGCAAAGGCTGTGTATGTGTCCATTATTTGTGAATTAGAAATGCCCAGTCGGAGTCTATATATAAATGACGGTAAGCCATGATTTATCATGATATGGTTCAGGTCATGGTGAAGCCAGAATATTCCGGCGGGGTATCAAAGCTAGCGATAGGCGATCCTTAAAGCCAAGCTAATAGAGAGGGTAACTATAAAGTACTAAGAACATTGCTTTATCTGTTTAACTACTATTGATCCTCGGTATTGGATACTTCTAGGTACTTTCTAGCCTGCGGCAGGCGGACATGATTCCCGCCACTAGGCACTAGCAGCTGATGCCCCGCTGTTTCCCCAACTCAGATAAAGGAGGGGTCAGTTGCCAGTTAGTCCAACACGTGCAGGAGCTTCAGGAGCAACAAAGCTCGCCGGATTTTGTTCCTTTCTTTACATTCTTCAACTTTCAACTTTTGATTCACTTCTTCAATCCCATCAATCTCCACGTTGTTATTCCCTGTCAACTTTTCATTAAAGCACTAATATACCGATTGAAAAATGCCTCGAACTGCTATCTTCGTTATCGACATTCAGAACCATATCGCCGTTGATCCTACCTCTCGCGTCCCCCAGGCGGATCGCGTCATCAAAGCCTCTGAAGAGATCTTACAGACGGCTCGGTCCACCAAAGACTCCAATGAAAAGAGCAACAGTCCACTTATTGTTTTCATTCAGCACGAAGAGTCCGCGAATGACGGAGCCCTTGTAAAGGGAACTGAGCCCTGGGGGCTCGTCTTTAACCCCCGCGCGGATGTAGAGGGCGAAATTTTGGTTGCAAAGAAGACAGGTACAGTACTCATTATGCTCGATGTCAATGGGCATAGCTTAACTCATCTTTGCATTCTACAGGGGACACATTCAAATCCAACCGCGACCTCGCGCAGAGGCTGCGCGACGCCAACGTCACCGAAATCGTCGCGTTTGGTCTGCAGAGCGATAAATGCGTTGAAGCAACGTGCACCGGAGCACTGGCAGCTGGCTTCCACGTAACTGTGTTGGCTGGCGCACATTCTACCTACGATGCTGATGGAAAGACCGCCCAAGAAATCGAGCGTGAAGTTGATCTTCGCCTTTCGACACGCGGCGCTCGCGTTGTCCGGTGGGAGAAGTGGGTGGAAAAGCAACAGGTTGCCTGATTCGCACTCTTGTTGTTTTCGGTTTAGTTTATTATTGTACATGTTATAATTGCCTGGAACTTTGCCTGAAATGCAGGCTTCGTCGAAATACACCATAATTGACATTATAATCACCGTGTTATTCCCTGAATATCGAGGCCAGAACAGAACACGTACGCCACAGGGGCAGCCAAGCTGAACAGGCCAAGTTGGAAGATCGGAGTATAGTTGCGCTTGGCGGGACTAGAATGAAGCATGTTGGAGGGGCAAGTAGGGTCTGGGCTCGGGATGCATGTCTGGGCGGGGAGACGCTATAGGCTCGCCCCACTTGTGCCCAGCTGATGTTCGATAGTCCAAAATAGTGTAGACCTGCGATCAGCCGATCCATCGGCAATCGGACATCGCAGTACCCGACATGAGGTGGTCATGTCACCTGACGGCTACGTACAAGGAAGATCAGGAAGATCAGGAATATCGGGCAATGCTCATATCCTGAGGCATCTCTTCCTCCATAGCTCATTTCTATCTCGAAACCACTACTCACTGAGTACGGAGCCTCCACTCTTTGGCTGTTATATAGCAGTATGAGATGTATTCTTTCAGGTCCCGGTATACGCTAATGCTAGAACTAGATACGGTATTCCCAAACATTATATGATTAGATATTAGTGAGTTACTTCAAAGACTGCTTGCTATCATTCTAGTGCATAAAACTGTAGCATACGTAAGAAGGTAGGCCTGAAATTGTACAGGCCTTCGGAACCTGGAACTAAGAAATCCATGAAGGTCAAACTGCTGCAAACAATTGTATAGATAATCCAAAGTGCTTGTTGACTTTGTCCGTAAACGCTTTGCAATCATCACAAGGAGCTTTATTGACCAATTTGGCTGCTTTTGATAATGTAGCCGGTAGCGGTGGTGCTTCAGCCATCCTGATCAGGTCTCGACGTCTCCATCGTCGCGTATCTAGGATCTCCAGTTTGCATTCTAGCTCCCGCAATAATCGCGCGCGAGGACTAGCGTTCACCCGGTTTAGTATCGCTTCAACAGCCCTGAGTTTTGCCTCCAGATCCTGATACTCATCGTCTTTTCTGACGAGTTCTTCCGTTTTACACATGAGCTCGTACTTTAAGTCCCGCTTGCTTTTCCGGAGACGAGTCACTTCCCGTCCTCTCTCGGTGGTTGAATAGAACCTTTCAAACTCATCCTGTGTCCTTTCATATTCCTCTCCTAGTTTCGGATCCGGCAGGAGATCCCGTGGAAGGAAAACGTGGCGATCAATGAAATATGCTATCAACTGCTTTTCGGCGTGGCAGGCAATATCCTCATCATGGTCATGGGAAGGAAAATGATGACCCACTATGTTGGCAATGTAAGAGACATCATCTGTCCACTGGCAATCACCAACACTGAGGGATTGCCCAGGAACTGGTGTCAATCGGCTTATAGCAGCAACAGACGGGAATTTTCCTCCTCTTTCTAGTCGCGCTGCTGTCTCCTCGAATTCAGATAATATCAACTTCCTGGTTGACTTGGGCTCTCCCATACTGGAAGACGTGAAACTATAGGACCGAGACAACGATAAAGTGGGTGGTTCTCCGAAAGTGGACTTTGAAATCCGTCTCTCTGCGCTAATAAGGCGAACAATTTCCTGGCGATCAAGGGCCGCTCTGGGAGTGTCCTCAAAATAGTCGTCAGTACGATCGTTTCTTTCCTCTCGAAATTCGTCATGCTCCTGAGCAAAATAAACTGCAAGTCGATTTTTGACGTCCCGGATATTGGTATCCGCACCGTGTTGTAGGAGTACTTTGACATTGTTCACCCGCCCAAAGAGCGCTGCCTCCATTAGAGCGCTCCTTCCACCGTTATCAACAGCATTCACATCTGCTCCGTGTTCGATGAGAAGCGACAGCATCTCTGGGATACTCTCAGCTGCTGCGCGGATGAGGGTTGTTTTACCGTTGAAGGGAAACCGCCCTCGAACAAACAACTGAACCTCACTAGATGTCTCCAAGTATTCTTGAACCGCTTTAGTGTGCCCAGCAATACAGTCGCAGATAGACTGGACAATCCGTTTCTTTTTAAATGGCTGGACGTCGCATCCTAGGTCAAGCGGGAAATCTCCTAAGTCGACGGTGACTAATTCTTTTGCATCTTCTGGGATATTCATAGTAATTTCTTCTTCGTCTGCTGCGGCGGTAGTAGCCTTAGCTAGATCAGCTGCCAGCTGATCAATATCGCCATCATCATCCTCATTATCACTATCATCCGCAACACAGATATTGACGTATCGACCGCGTTTCTTGTTGATTTCGTAGGCTACCTCACCTTTCTCATTCATGGGGAAGCAGCAGAAGTATGTCTCGCTTGTTTCGCAATGAGATTTTCTGAGATTGTTTGCCTGCCAATCCAACGAGTTGACCCGATGGCGATGAACTGCTTCGCAAAATGGACATCGTACGTGATAGCAGGCTGCGTTCCACCAGATCACATCAGCTTTTGGGAGGGTTCTCTCCATTGTGGGAGTAAGCTATTTTGTCGTTAACCGAGTCGACGAAGGTGTTTGGAGAGATAGCCTGATGGCTCGCACGAGTAGGGATTGATTGGAGGGACCAAAGAATTTGTTGAGTGAAGATAGATAAATACACCTGTCGCGAATGTCACGGAGACCTTTTATGTCAAGGATGCTCTAAAGGTATTTGAGCGGGGAAAGAGCGATTTCTCGTGACCAGAAGATTCAATACATCACCCCTGCGTGATTCTGTAAGATACTATATTACCATACGGTACATAAAACCAGACAAAGTAATCCTGGATAAAATTGAACTCTTCACTTGCCCACACATCGAAGTTGTGCCGAACTCTTGTCCCTTCCGATAGTCAGGTTGAGTCCTATTGATAGCGTAGGGGCTGTCTTCATCAATCGAAGGTCGATTCCAAACACATCGATGATGTAATAAAGATAAATGATGAGTTGAGTGCGGCTCTGTTGTGTCCACTTTGCTGACCTTGTGAGGCAACTCTTAGTCTCAGGTTCAATCAGAGTTCCTCGAGTGACCCTTAGGCAACCGCCCGTTCACAAGAAGACAACCCTTCGAAAATGATGTGTCATACTTCGGATTTCGTGTCTGGCATGAGCGGATGACTATCTCCACAATAAAAATTCCGATATATGAGATCCACGATACCCAACACACGACATCGGGTCCGGAGACAAATGCCGGGACTTGCCTAACAACTGGGAACGAGAAAGTCCAACAATAGGAGCTACTAATTGATGGAGGTTTCTCGATGACAATGATATAAGGAAGGAGAAGAGTACGCTTGGTTAGAAGAGGAATTAGTTCATCCTCATGCTCTCGCACGTTATCCAAGCATAGTTTAGTTTGTGGTGACTTGCTACGATCGCAAGGCAGCGAAGTTGTCGCAGCTCTTCATACCGGGGTCGACGATAGATGCTTGTGGGCGTCCCCTTGTAAAATTTTCAATGATTGGAATGAAGGCAAAGAAGCCACCGATAAGTGAGCAGAATCATCAGCTAATGATCAATTTTCCTCGGTGCGGACAATGACTTGCCGAGAGTGAGGCATTAGCATGCTCAGAGGTCAGCCAGGTACACGACTAAATGTATACCAGACGCTGCAACTGATAAGTCCCCAGGTGACAAAGAGGTATCTCCCACTTTCACCAAAGGCTGGTCTGGAAATCGCGACTTCGGGAGTGGGGTCTATACGAGACACTGAACTGATGGGAGATGAGACCCGTGGGGAACCAGCAGGCCATGCAGCCAATTGATGGTCTCAAACCTGGCATCGGTGATTGCAATTATCCCTCATCAAGATAGATACTGTGCCCAGACCAAGCACAGGATGTTGTTGAGGCCTTGGGAGCTCCTCTCCGGAAGACGTCTTATCCGGCCTGCGAATCACAACATCACAACAGTTGGCGGGGTCCAAGCCCAGCAACTTCCCCCGCCTTTTCCCCACAAACTCCCAATCTCCGCGTCTCCACAAAAACACGTTGGAAAAGCTGGGGATAGGTCATGCACGGTGGGTAGTCCGAACTACCTGATTGACCATCTAAGTGATTAGGCACTGCTGGAATTTCATGTGTGCAGCTAGAGAAAGCTACCTCTCCAAGTAATGTGAATTAGGACATCCCCCCAAACAATAAGGGTGCTATGACCTCAGTCCTTCATTTCGGCTGTGGGGAGCTTCACAAACATCACTACGCTCTCTTTAGTAGCTAGCTTGGAGCCAATGGTTGAGCTTCCGCCGAAAGCTTCGCATCACTCGAGAGCGGATGACGCGGGCGGGTGGCAGCATACGACATGATGGTTGGCCAGCGCGCATCTTATCTTGCCTAGAACAGAGCTCCCGAGAAAAGCTTGTTCGGCCGATTTTTGCTTCATGCGTATACACCGGAGAATTGCTTGAATAATGCTGGCCAGAACTGATGATAGTTCAGTCGATCATCGTCGCTGACGTGACGAAGTATCATATGTGCTACCCTTTGAAAGCCGTGCGTTGGGTGCCAAATCAACAAACACCAGTACCGAGATCGCTGGACGGACATTTTTTTGTAAGGAATAATGCGGTGGTCGCAACCGAACATAAACCGCAGGGGAAAGTTCCCTGCTCGGTCATGTACTCCCTTTGTGGACATGTACTCCGGCAATCCCCCGCAGCAATGTGGAAATGTGCGGGGATCGAGTCTGCCGGGCATCGGCACTCAAGAGGACCGGTCGACTCACATAACCACAAGCGGTATCATGGAAGATGATCCCCATAATTTCCCCACAAACTCAATTAATTCAACGGCACATCCGGATGCCCGATGACGAAGTTTGGTTTGCAACCCCCGTGGCAGGAAGACTGCTCGACTATTAGGTGTCGGGATCTGCGATATAAGTACGGGACGCATGTGTCTTTCTGTGGGTCATTCAGACAGACCCAGTCCTCATTTTTCTTTTCAATTCTCGCTGACAGATTCTGGCCACTGTTGACAGGATGCGCTCATCCGCTTGGGCTTCCATAGCCACCACCGCCCTTGCGGCATTGGCAAATGCTGCAACTCCTTCCACGTTGGCGGAGCTTTGCACTGATTCCATCGTGAAGGCAGCTCTACCACCCTCTGAATTCATCCAAGGCATAACAATTGACTCGGACTCTGTGACGACCGAAGTCGTAACGAACAGCAGTTTCTCCAGCGACTTTTACCCAAGCGCCACGATTGACTATTGCAACGTCACATTCGCCTACTCCCACGATGGCATTGACGGTGACCAAGTCCTTTTGGAAATCTGGCTCCCCGCACCCACAGATTTCAAAAACCGCTGGCTCTCCACTGGCGGAGGAGGTTATGCCATCAACTCCGGAGACCAATCGTTGCCAGGTGGTGTCATGTATGGGGCCGCGTCAGGTATGACAGATGGCGGTTTTGGGGGATTTTCAAACAATGCGGACACGGCTATGCTGTTGGCAAATGGCACACTCAACTACGAGACGCTTTACATGTTTGCATACAAAGCGCATCGGGAGCTTAGCTTGCTAGGAAAGGCCCTGACCCGCAATGTTTACGGGATGAGCGACAGCGATAAGCTGTATGCGTATTATCAAGGCTGCTCTGAAGGAGGCCGCGAAGGTTGGAGTCAAGTGCAGCGATTCGGCGATGAATGGGATGGAGCCATCATTGGCGCTCCAGCATTCCGCTGGTCCTTCCAACAGACTCAACATCTCTATTCCAACATCGTCGAGAAGACACTGGATTACTACCCACCCCCCTGTGAGCTGGACAAGATCGTCAACGAGACCATAGCTGCCTGTGATGCCATGGACGGAAAGGTAGATTGGGTGGTTGCACGGACCGATCTCTGCTTGCTCGACTTTGACATTAGCACAATCGAGGGTAAGCCCTACTCGTGCGCTGCATCCAGGGGCACCCCTGCACAGAATGGCACGGTCTCCGCCAAGGGTATTGAAGTCGCGAAAACCATCATCAATGGATTGCATGACTCCCAAGGTCGCCGTGTCTACTTTTCCTACCAGCCTACAGCCGCCTTCGATGATGCCGAGACGCAGTACAACTCCACAACAGGCCAATGGGGACTCGATATCGATCAGCTTGGAGGCGAATACATTGCTCTCTTGGTAGACAAGAATGGCACTACACTGGACAGCCTGGATGGAATTACCTATGACACGCTCAAGGACTGGATGATCTCCGGCTTGCAGGAATACTACAGCACCCTGCAGACAACATGGCCGGACCTCACGCCCTTCCACAATGCTGGAGGTAAAGTCATCCATTTCCATGGTGATGCCGACTTCAGTATTCCCACCGCCGCGTCCATCCGCTATTGGGAATCAGTACGTAGCATTATGTACCCCAATCAGGACTATAACTCCAGTGCCGAGGCGCTCAACGAGTGGTACCGTTTATACACCGTCCCAGGAGCGGGTCATTGTGCGACCAATGATGCTATGCCCAACGGCCCCTTCCCACAGACTAACATGGCTGTGATGATCGACTGGGTGGAGAACGGAGTAGTGCCTACAACGCTGAATGCGACCGTGCTCCAGGGAGAGAATGAAGGACAGAACCAGCAGCTCTGTGCTTGGCCACTGCGACCCTTGTGGACCAACAATGGCACCACCATGGAGTGCGTGTATAACCAGCGTTCAATTGACAGCTGGCATTATGACTTGGATGCGGTTCCCATGCCTGTGTACTAGGGGCTGTTTATTCGAAGGGAGCCAGCTTGATTTGTACATAAGATCGTTTGTCAATATAGCCGGACTGAGTGGAAGCTACTTTTCGTTCCAAATACATACCTGAAAACTTGATCCTTTCCTCTCTCGTTGTTTTATTTGTCAAAGTCCGGGGTATGTAAACAGTGTAGCCAACAACCTTTGGCTGGGACTCCAAGTACTTTCTCCCTGCGGGAAGTAACAGTTTCCACCTCGGGACGTATAAGTGTTGACTACTTACCATCCCCATTTTCATCCTCATATCCAAAAGCATCACAACCGGCTCATGCTAAAACACAAAGCCGGGGACTATACATAACATGCTGAAGAAAAGGAGATTCATATAAAGTCATTGGTAGTATGAAATATATGGAAACTGGAAATACGGGTCACCCCCCATCCAATAATGGTCCATCAACTTGAACCCCCCAGGTACTGCCCTTTGAAACATCCCACTCGGATCATACTTCCGACTAACCTCCTGAAGCCGTTGCTTATTTCGAGGCCCGTAAGATCCAATGGGATCTTGAAAGTCAGATGAATAGTTCATCAATTTGAAACGAGATCCCGTCCCACGCGAAACAGCCTCGTCCTCAATTTTCCCTAGCAACAACTTCATCGAATCCAATACCACTCCATCTTGCTCCTTATTATCCCAATACGCCAGCAACAATATCCCTATCAACGGCCCATCCGCCCGATGCAACCCCAAGACATTCCCTCCCAATTCCTTCGACTTCCTCATCAACGACACAGGATACGGCTGGAACGACATTGACAGCCGCAGTCCCTTCGTGAACCTCACCGGATCCACCACCTCAAAGAACTCGCGAAATATCTTCAACAGTGTGTTCTCATCTGCCTTCACTGTCGTGTTCATATACGCACACCTTGTCTGCCTCCGATCCCGCTTCTTCATATCTGGTTTCTGACTCCAACTCTCCATCTCCACACCAGGACCCGGACTCTGACGCTGCTGCACAGACGCCACAGCCTCTGGCACCGACACCATCCCCACCCTCCGCAACTCTTGCACCTCATACGACATTTCGATGAACGGTCGGAGGGCTTTTGGAACCGTCCTAGCACGAGTATAGTACAACTTATTCTCACACAAGTACCCCCATTCACGTTGATACACAATGGTCGCTCGCAGAAACATATCGCTCATATGCTGCGACGTTTGTAGGACCTTCATCAGCGCTTTAATCTGAAGTGGGAAACCGCAGCACTCATACCACAGGCTCCCTCCAAATAAAGAGCCCTGAGGAAATGTCCGCATATCGTACCGAGTGACGATTCCGAAGTTGTTGCCTCCGCCGCGCAGAGCCTCCCAGAGATCGGAATTGGTTCTCGGATTGGCATTCACAATTGTCCCGTTGGCAAGCACAACTTGGAAATTGACGACGTTGTCGCAGACGAAGCCTTCACGGGATGAGAAGAGTGATAATCCACCTGGTCGGAGTTAGTCGCTATCATCATTCATGAAGGGAAGAAAAGATAGGAGAAAAGAAAGACATACCACCTAATGCAACACCCCCAATCCCACTCTCCGTGGAAAGCGGTCCCGCAACCGCTAACCCATGGCTCGCTAGGAAATCATAGACATTTCCCCATCGCTCCCCGGCCTTGATTCTTACAATTCCTTCCCGAAGCTCAATCCCCTGGAGCAGTTTCAGATCGACTGTGATCCCATTATCGAGATTTGCACATGCATGTGTTGTCTGTTGACCTCCACTCCGGACAGCGAACCTGATTTCCTCTCGATCAGTGAAAGGCTTGACGATGCTCAGGAAGCGCGACACATCTGTGGTGTTTCGCGGACAGAAGATGCATCCTGGTTCAAATTCGCTTTCTGTAGCTGAGCTGTGGGAGTCGTTGAGGTTCTCGTAGGCAGATTGGCCGGGGGCGAGGACGAACTTTTCGGAGAATATATCCTTTAGGGCTGATTTCAAGAGAAACACTGTCATTTTTGCTGTCTTTGCTTGATTAGATTGGATGATGGGGTTGGTAGATTGGGAAGGGTGGATGCTAATGGTCTAATGCATCGGTTTGCTGCTGTGTAACATCCATTTCTGCCAGTTGAATGGGACGGTGGCTGGCTATATATTCCGCTACCAGTTTGAGGGGCGATCTTGCGCATGCTACGGATGGAAGAAGCCTTGACTTGTTGGGGTATCCCCTAATGTTGGTGAAACTTGACCCCATGAAATGAACTGAATAGTGATCAGATGGCCAAGTACAACTCAGAGCGTATATCTCGTGTTGTACGCAGCCCATGCTGTCGAGTATCTTTTGGGAACGGCCCGATTGCAAGACAAAGACGTGCCGTCAAGGCCTATATATTACCCAATCTACAAAACATAGCTATTGTCAGATGACTCATTTGATCTACAGTGAGCTGAATGTTTTGGGCTCTTTATATAATGTATCCCTTTTCATCTCTAATTCTAACGCTAATTCCCGCCCCTTGCTATGCCCTGCAGATTTAACGGATCCATCCGCCTCTCGCCATTTATTGTGCGCTTTGCTGCCAATTTGGGCTTAAACCTTGAAAAGGTATTACATCATTCGGCAATGTAGCAAGGAGTTAGAAGGAACATCAGCCACCATGTCTTTAGTTAGGGTAATAGTTCTCGAGCCAGTGATAAAGACAGCGGTTCGATTATTATCTTGGCGGGAATCCATGTAGTACTGCGGAACATATAAGCCCAACCCAACATGATACGGGGATTGTGAAAATTATCGTGACCAGATTCTAATATCAGTCACAATATTGATGTTGTAGGGTCCATATCTGTGTAGAATAGCCGATAGACTTGGAGTCGTCTACCCACGGTTACGTACTTGATCCAATCGTCCTTTGAAATAAATGTCAGGGGAGAAGGATGAATATATGAGCCATAGAATTCAGAAAGTCGAAGTCGATAAAATGTCTCGACTGGCATTCTATATTATTCAATTATTGAATGACCCCGAATTCCCCCCGCTCATAAAGTCATATGACTTATCAAGGAAAAAGGATAGGCCTGGTTAGTCGCTTTCTCGGGCCTTATCCCAGTACACACATTTGCTTGCGCATCACGCAACATCGGATAAGCAGTATTGACTGTCCGCTCTACAATAGTCCGAGCGAGGGCGACGGATAATAAATGGACGTTCCGGAAGTACTGTTGCAGGTTTAAACCTGCCAAAATAACCATGTAGTCATGATGAGGATCATATGCTTGTCCCGGTTCTCGTTAAAAGCATTGCCTTATTTAATGTCCTTCCTTATGGTCGAGCTCCGAGTAAAACATCATACAGTTGATATCTGCAGATCTAAGGGTCGCATACACATAAACTTTCTCAGCTGTAGTGAGCGGAAGGTAAAAGTTCTTGCCAAAGCTAGCAATTAACCGCGAGGTAGGGTTCCGCGAGCAATACGTTTCCCCAACGGCGTTATGTTGTCCAACCACCAATCAAAGAGATGAGGATTGCTGCAGGACAGAACTAGATATATTGTATGCCTGTTCGTTGCTAGAGGCTTTATCAGAGTTAGATAGTTGTTACCTGATGGAGTTGTTCTTCGAATGCGTGGGGAGGATAATATCTAGCGACAACTCCACCTGGAAAAAGCACCCGATCAATGAGGAAGAATGAGCATATGTGCCCAAGTTGAAAACCCCCCAGCGCTTCTGAGCCACAGGGTACTCTATCGCTTGTTAATAATATTCAATGTAAGCCTCCCTCTCAACTACATATCCTTCTTTGAAGGATATAATAACGCGTTATGGCGTTGTGCAAAGCGTGCCGCGGAGCCAAGTTTTGATACAGATTATTGATGTTTCAGTAATTGCTCAGAGTGGTTACATGATGCTAACATTGCCCAGGCGCATACCTCGGTAGGTAAATCTATGATCCGGTCGAGGATTGCCGGGCCCATGGTCCTGCAGACCATTAGACGCTTTGGCAGGTGTCGCAAGAGGGTTGCACTCTGAGTAGAATAAACAGTCTGTGGCAGGATCGAGTAACAGAAAGAGTCGGTTGGGAGGATAAGAGTCCGACGTTAACATCGAAAATGTATTCTCTTATACAGTAGTTCTTGAGGGTTTCCTCTATATTGGCTTGCTGTGTCAACAACTGTTTCTATGAGACCACAGAATGGTGAGGTGTGTAGTTGTTGTCTGGCTCGTTTATTTGTATCATCGAAGTTAACGATCAAGCCCGTTATATCTATATTAATCCTTCTTGTGACTGGAGCAGAAGTAGAGCAAGTTATCATCTTAAGGCTGGGTATATGTAGACATACAATACCATTGCCAGTCTGCGTTGGCAAAAAGACATCCTCCATTGGTCCAGTAGGTTGTCCTGTTTATATAGGGCTCTAGTCATCCCATGTAGGCTAAGAAGTCAATGTCAACATAAATACTATTATAGAAGAGAGCGCGCGCATAGGTAAGGAAGATGGGGCTGGAAGGCCGTTTATATAGTTCTTCGTCCTCCAGAAGGTGCTCTTCACTTGGGAGCAGAAATTCCCTTGTTACCTTGAATACTATCTCGTTCACCACTCCAAAGTCTCTGTGAACCCCGGGGGAAGGGAAATCACCCTATGCTCCTACGATGCGTTGACTGGTATGCAATGGTGAATCTTGAAATTGATGAATAGTTGATTTGAAACCAGCAGTTTATTGACATCTACAATAAAGCTCAGTGGATGTTAATAAGCCTCCTTTCCTCCCTGGGGCCATTACCTCTTCTATGTGGAAAATCTAGGTTTGAGCCTGAAACTGACATGAATTGCTGCCTGAGGCAACTATGAACTCCGCACGAAAGGGGTCAGTAAGCTGGGAAATCACTAGACACGCATTCTCTACGAAAGGCTGATTCGATGCTAGCTTGAGGGTTTTATTTGCTCAATGGCCGCTGATCACCGGCGTAGGGTCTGATGGTTCGAGTGTCATTGGTCCATTGAACGTCTTGCTGCATCGGCCTGTCGTGACAGGTTGCCTTACAGATGGGTTCGGGCCGGCGATAGTTACTCGCGAGGTTTACCCTACTTCCTTGCAAAACTGGGCTAAAGGTCTGTGGATTATGACATTTCCCCTCTCATCCGGATTGTCAAGACCAGTCCCTGCATATTGTAACATAATAAGCAACGATGGGAGGCCTGATTTAAGTAAGCATGAACCCTGCATAGGGGTGCTTCTGGTTGCAGATGGTAGCACTCAAGCACCACTTTCATTGGCTCTTTGGGTATTTGTCAATGCTACTACGCTTATAGGGCTGGGGTCGCTGACGGCAGGAACTAGACAGGCGCCTGACTTTGGTGCGTGAGGCTGCTGTGACTGCTGAATGGTACCAAGGTCATGGTCACAACTTGAGATTTCGAAAAATGATGTTTTTCGAACATGAGAACCTGAAGGGAATGGTTGTATACTGACCACTGAAGCCGTTTGCCCATTTAGTGTTGAACCAACAAACATGGGAACTTCTCTCCATTGTGTGTTTGAATACATTCAATGTCTTAGTAGGTTACACTGAAAAAAGAAATTATCCTCGTATGTCGGGTGGACCCTGCATGATGGTCTGATGGACTAACAATGTTCCCCTGTCCCAACGCATCTAATAGGCGGTTAGCTAGAGCGTCAGGCGTCCAACTAGGCGTGCTACAATGTATCGATTGACTCTTGTGTTTCCGTTACTTCATCAATATGGAAACATACCGCTTGATAAGCATTGAAGTCGAAGAGCTTTGGGGTATAAGAATGAAGACGAATCCACCTCCATCCTAAGTCTTCATCGCATTCTTCATCAAATAATATCTCGCTCTACCTGTGATTATAATTTTACAAGGCCCAATCCTCTTCAAACTCATACGTTATCGTCATCATGGTCAAGACCGCCCTTCTCCCTCTCGCTCTTCTTGCTGCCCTGGCTCCCTTTGCCGCCGCGAGGAACTGCAAGACTGGGCTGAACTACTGTGGTTGGAACCTCTTGAACATTGGTATGTAAAATTGCCTCCCCAATCCAGTCTTCGCATCCCTAATAATGTCCACTTGATAGGCAAGTACGGGGCCCAGGTCAATGGCGCCCTCGATGCTGCCCACCAGCCGACCGACGATGCCCATATTCGTGAATCCCTCTTCCACTGCAACGGTGGCGACAATGGCGATATCTCTTTCATCACATACTGCGGTGGTGGCTGCAAGGATGGCGGCAAGGACCGTAGCGACTACTGCTAGAGATTTGGCTCTGGATTGGTACCTGACTTCTGACTGGTGGTGCGATATGGATGCGGCCATTGTACTTTATCTTCATCTCTTTCATCGTATCCAACATACGGTATAGTGGAGTCTTAGTCTCTAGAAAGAAAATGCAACTTTTGGGGGTTGAGCTTGGTTGCTTCCTAGTATAGATAAAATATGCCATGCATGATAGGGAGGAATTCACAGATCCCTACACTTAGTACAAAGGAAAAAGAGTTCAATGGAATAGTCGATGTATTTTAGCTGTAACAATTACTGGATGTCCATCACGGGAAATGTTATGTCGAGATAAGCAATGTAAGTCAGTCAGCAACATGATACAGTGGATAGTGGATTGTATTCTTCGATTTTGAGCTCAATCACATTCTTTCGATGCCATCTTACAATAGGACTTTTCACAACCATCAAGAACCGATAACAGCCAAAGTTCGGCGTTGTCAACAAATAATATGCCGGGGCCTGAAGACTCTGCCCCACACCAACCATGCCCTACTTGGTCCCCGACTTCGAATCGTTAACTTTAGCCTCCGCCTTTGCGCTTCTCCCCGGCTCACCCGACGGAAATATCTCCCCATCTCACCAATTATTAGCCACAAAGACTCATCCGCACCCGCATTGACTCACGTCGGCAATCCTCCTGTGCTCCACTCTCCCAATGTAAGCAATTAACCCCGTAGTCGTATAAGTAGCCTCGTATCCCACCGAGCCAAGAATCCTACATACAAAACTTATCCAAAAAAAATAAAATCACCCCAAAAATGCCATTCACAATCCGCTATGCCACCGAGCAAGATGCTCCCCACCTTGCCAACATTAACGTCGTCAGCTTCAACCACCAGGCATCATGGTCCGCGTTGTTCCCAAACGTCGACGTGCCCGGAACTTTATCTCTCAAAACAGCCCGTTGTCTAGACAAGCTCAGATCGCCGCAAGTGCATGTTGTGGTAGCCGTTGATGATTATTCGGGAAAGGTTATTGGGTACTCTCGATGGGTATTTCCGATGGAGTACGAAACAAGCGTTGTAGAATTATCCTCCGAGGGCTTAGATGCACTAGCTGCTCATGACGATGGGAAAGCGTACCCAGAAGGTCTCAACATGGAGGCTTATCAAGCGTTCAAGGACCTTCTGGCTGATTTGCAGCGGGCACATTTTGAGGAGGGGGATATCAGTATGTTTAATACTCGTTTAGATTTCTCATTGCAGAACTTGAGGAATTGGCCGTATCCATGTACTGACTAGAGCAGTGTTGGAATTACTCGCTACTTTACCGGAAGCTCAAGGCAAGGGTGTTGGGACGGCATTGTTGAAGTGGGGTATTGATCGTGCTGATGCGAGAAATGCTCGAGTGTATTTGGAGGCTACAAAGGATGGGTATCCGCTTTATTGGAAGCATGGGTGGCGGGATCTGCAGGTGGCAGGGCTGGACTTTACGAAGTATGGGAGCGCAGGGTCGCAGGAATGGGTTGCTATGCGGAGGGATAGGAGGAGGCCTGTTGCTGGATGAGATTTTTTCGTTCAAGGTTGTTTTTTGTTCTGTTTAGACTATTGAAGATGGATGATACTCGAGGAATAGATCTCAGGCATTGGAGATACATTCATGGTTGATCAATGAATATATGGAACTACTATAAAAGATTATCTCAACTCAATACCTATCGTATACGTATGCTGGTGATAGGCTCTGGACTTCTCAATAGAAACACTCGTGCGGAGGACTGAGGAAGCCTATCAATTTGTAGTGTAGCAAAAGCAGGTGCGGTGCTTCTTTGGCTCAACATCTAAGACCTCCGAAATTCTGAAAAGCCTGCGGTAACTCGATATATGAGTATAAGAGAAGATGGGAGATAGGACAAGTATGAGTACAACGTCGACTTCGGCCCCAATAGACTCGAAAACTAGATATTTGTATGGTGCTATTTAGACTCATATGGCGGATTACAATTCTTTAGACCCGGCATGTCACAGCCGTTTACTAATATACTGCATGGCAAGTCTCTAGTTTGATTTCACTTCATCATCTCCAAGTTCTAGGGGGTGAATCTCATATTCACCATGGCAAAAAGCTTCAATTATGACATTAACCACCTGCCTTCCTCAACTCGAGCCATTCCCTGTCTTTTGATCTTTCTTTTTATAAATACCTCCTCTGCCTTTGTCTCCTATCTTCCTCTTTCGTAATTCTCTCATAATCTATCTTTCCCTGATTATAAGTATACTTGAGATATCTTATTCCTGGTTAGGTGTTCTTGCAATTCCGTCGTCTTCAGTGGTCGAAGGAGAGGCATAGCCTGTGTCTACTAGCAGACAATTTTCTATACGGTAATCCTTAATATCCCTTTATGTCATCCTGAGAATTCATTATCTCAAGCTGAAGCGCAAACCATGTCATCTTGCTGCAGCAATCTCTCGGTTTGGCAGTATATGCGACTCGGAATGAGAACATCAGAGGGATGTGGAATCTGCACTCAGGATGCCTAGGAAATCGTCTTGTTTTGGAAAGAAAACGAAAAGGCATGGAAATGTCCTGTTAATGGCTTGCCGTTCACCTCCAATGCACCAAGCACAGCATATTCTGAGGCCTTGACAGAGATTATTAGTTATACATATAATTTATACAGATATTAATGTATCGATTCCGGAAAACAGACTGTATTTTTTCGGCATATGCTTCATCAAGTATCTGGCGCTTATTTCTGTCTTCTATAAAAAAAGAGCAATTTATTAATGATGGTAAGTCTTCTAAGAGCGCACAGTTTGCATATACTGATGGGAGAACAGTCATTTTTGCTTTGTATGGCATGGCCGCAATTTGAACACATATGAATACTGCAGTGTCCTGCCCAACCGTTGTGCAGAGACCTGTCCAGAGGAAGGTGAACCGAAGTCTCTCTATCATGACATATCTTGAAGTGGCACACACTTTTCTGCACTTGTTATGTCTGGTGGACGAAAGATGAAGTAAACTTTTCCACGCCTATGCTATAAGGCGCTACCCTATATGTTTAGAGCTATGCTAACATATCACAGCTACGCCGGCTTATCCGACAAGCCATCTTGGGGCCTGTATGTCACTCAGTCAGCATATACTCTGCACATGCTAATAATGTACAGTGGAGAACCCCTCGAAAGCCAATACTGGCTTCGAAGAAAAGATCGCGGGCGAAAAGTAAGTTAGATCTACGCATCAGTTTAGCATATGTTAACAGATACAGCGCTCTGAAGCACTGGGTGTTGTACCGCGGTTGGCAACAGGCGAGATACTTACACGAACCAAAGTATATGTTTCACATATGCTGAGCTTATATTTGAGAGAGATATGTCTAACATATGCAGGAACAAGATTTCGCACAATTCGCCCATCTGGCGGTACGCTGACGCGTGTGAAATGTTGGCGTGAGTTATTATACCTCGCATATACCCTGCATTTACCAAGCTAAGAGGAAACAGGTCCATTGATAAGAGATTAAAAAAGAAGTTTGGAGAAAGTTTTCATCGTGTAAGTACATTCTCCACATATACAGTACATATGCTAACAATACTATAGCAAGATGCCGTGTCTGCCACTGTGACCCCTCAGGGAAGTCCCCCCATATATAATTCATGCATATACTGAACATATACAGAAACTGAGGACCACACGTCTGCAAACCTAAGAAAAAGAAACGTCTCGCACCTGCAAGCAATACCGGAGACATAGCGTACGCGTCGAACTGTGCTTTCTGGATAATACAAATTCCAGACGCTGAAATGGGAACTTCAATCTATTGAGACACGCGGTCTCAAAACATTTCCGGGATTATACCGGATATGGATTCCTTCTATAGCATCGATGATGGTGTTTAACAACCATTAGTGCAGGCAATAGTCGGAAAAGGTGGGTTTTGACCGAGTGCCTCATTACCATAGAACCACGGGGGATTCAGCATACGTATAGATTCGAAAACGCAATTTCGGGTTCCTAAGAAATATCTCTACGGACACAATCTGAAAGCTCGCATAGCTTCACGCACCATTGCCCTCCGTAGCCATTTCGCGTGAGGGCATAGTACAACAGAGATTGTTAGGGAGAGTCAGATAAGATTGAGAAACCTAATGCAGCATCACGCGGAGAACTACTCTAACTTCTACCACACAAACCTCCGCACCTCCAGATACTTGCCATTTCATACCCCTTGATAACTAACAACATGATGACCGAAGAAAACCGGGATATTGGGTAACGGGGGCCGCTAAACGCCATGCTAGAAAGATTACCTAGACAAAAGCATTACAAATATGGGGACATTGAAAGGCTTCTGATAGGGAATTCAAAAATGGGTTTCCATGTCCACACGAGGAACTTCATCAGACTAGGCACAGAGCGCACTAGTGTACTTAGCCGAAGCACAAGACGAGACGACGCATTTATGCCCAGTAGAAAAGGCAATTTCGATCCAAGCGGGCCGACCGATGTGTTCTACTTCTCAACCTGGCCATTCAATCACATTGATTCTTGCTTGCGTATCTGGCTTCACTGCCACTGCAGCTTGGACACGATGGTTGGAAGATCGGATGGTCTCATGCGCTGTCTGTGCGTCTGTGAATCAAATGATCTAGATGAAGGGTCAAGGGCGCTATACCAATACCACCAGCGCTTCATGAATAGCATACACTGCAGTATAGTACTAACTCGTGTGTCTCTTATAGTCGTCGCAAGTGCATTAGTTGTTCGAGATCTCTCCGTTGGGCCGGGAAGGCGGATATTGTACGGCCCGAGTGGACATCAATCATTAGAAAAGACACGATTTGCCCTGAAGCCATTTCTGCTAACGCAATCCAGGGTATTGCTGGCATAAGGATCATGATGGTATCGAGGCTCGTCCTTAACTCAGGTAACTGTGTCTTTAAAACACTACTTTGAGTTCAAATGATTAGATTGTCCACTGCATATCCTCCCCAGAATGACCCGATGTATATGACTCGTACCGCACTTAGTCAGAAATAGCAATTAACATAAAATAACCACAGCTACCTACACATAGTAGTATTTGGCTTGCTCTAAGGGTGTCTCTCTCATGTAACTCATGATGGTCATAGGGGTGTCACCTGACTGCCTTGTTTCTATGGCCGCCCCTCACCACCTCTTCTTCCTCTTCGTCATCTTTATCTTGTCCCTCACTCGTCCTATTCGCATCGAACTACAATGGTCTACAGATAATGTAAGGATCAAGAATCAATGTCATTTCATTATGCTCCATTGTCAAAACGGTCATGCTGGACGCATAATCTCACAAAATGCTGTTAAAAAGCTCCTCTGCGGTTCAGGTACAAGATTCTCTCCACATTTGACCACAGTCTTCTCAGTAACACCCGGACTCATGGATTCATGGTGTGTCGGCCACGTTGTACACCAACTTCTGTCCACTGACCCTGCCATCCTTCATATCCTGCAGACCCTCCAGTACTCCCTGAAGCCCCCGTGGCCCCAGCTTGACAGGGTGAGGCTTGACCTTTCCTTTTGCAAGGAAAGTAGCTGCCTTGCTCATGAATTGTCCCGCAAACTCTCGATCCTCCGGCTTGGCCGGAATGATGCTACCACCAAAATCAAAATCCTCGCCAAAAGCAGTGTATCCTATGGTGAAAAGACTGCGGACGTCATCACGGGGAACGTTCACCTTCAGCAAGGCAGAATAATCGCCGCCCTTGCTAGAGATCACTTCGCCACAGAATTTAGCGCTAGACTCAACAGCAACAGTGTCGAATACCAGCTTCAGATTGTCCTGTGCGTAATCCTTGATGGCTTGGACTGCATTCGCATCTTTATAGTCGAACACTGCATCTGCACCCAGGCTCTTTACAAGATCAAAGTTCTGGGCGGAACATGTCGTTAACACAGTGTACCCAGACAATTTGGCATACTGAATGGCCAGGGTACCGGTAGCCGTGGAGCCACCGTAGATGAGAATCAGCTCAGGCTGTGCTAGTGGGGCGTCTGGTGGTGCGAGCTTCAGACTCTGATACAAGCCCTGGCCCACCGTGATTGTCCCCAAGCCGAGGGTTGAAGCTTCTTCAAAGCTGAGCCGGTCGGGGATGGCGATCTGAAGATCAGCTTTCGGGATACAGTATTCGGCAAAGGCGCCACTCTCCGGGTTGTTGGAATTGCATCCTTGGACCCAACCGCAAACACGGTCGCCCTTGCGGAAGGCTTTCTTGACGCCCTTGCCGACCTCTTCGACGACACCGGAATAATCATTTCCAATGATTTGTCCTGGAGGTTTCCGGTCGGCGCTTTTCCAGTCGGTAGGGTTCAGAGCAACACTGGCTGTTTTAACAAGAAGGCAGTCGTCGGGCACAGTAGGGATAGGACGTTCCACTACGTCGCGACTACCGGGCGCAGTGATCACGAGGGCTTTCTGCATGATGAGTGATGAGATGAGATACGAAGTTATGGCGTGTTGCGAAGAAGCAGGTGAGATTTACAGACAAAGACATGCGGGGGTCAGAGAGGGGTTTAATAAATGTTACATGACTGCTGATTATAACGTCACAGCTCCTTTGCCAGACTAGTTATGTCCTTGTTATCTCCGCTCCTACACCGAATGGATGACAGCTAAGCATTGTATTATTAATCGGGGCCATTAATAATCCAGGATGCTATGGCCTTCTAAGGCTGGCTTGCTGCGATGTGATTCGACATCGGGACTCGCTAACCAGTGCCGGTCCCGAAATGGATCCGTTCAGTAGTTTAGCTTCTCTCCAGCCGATCCATGTTCTCCAACATTCAACTATCTACCTCTGTTCCATTCTTCTCCAACTCACTCCTATTGATGTCGGCCCGGCCCAATGACATTTCTCGCGTGGCCAACCTTGTCTCTGCCCAACCCAGCCCGACCGATTCCCCGTCCGCACCTCCGCCAGCGGGAATGACGCCGCCTCCCCGAGAGCGGGTCCCACGGGCCTGTGAACACTGCCGGGCCCGCAAGATCAAGTGCAATGGCCAGCAGCCGTGCAATGCCTGCGCGCGCCATCCAGAACGATGTCTCTACCGGACAGGAAGCATCCGCCAGAGAAAGAACCGTCGCACCAAGGAAGCCCCGCGACCACCAGCTACCTTACTCCCTCTTCCAACTACCGAGTCGCCCACTACTTCAAGTGACTGGTCCCACACCAGTCTAAGCGATGGCCCGGCGCAATATAAGCGACATCACGAGCTCCGCGCTGGCATTGGCGTACAGAACCCAGAGACAGGGGCATTCCAGTTCTATGGTAATTCTCATACCCTATATTTTACAGACTCTGTTAACCCACGAAGGACCCTCCTCCGGCTTCTGCTTCATTCATCGGGTCTACCAACGCATTAAGCAGGGCTCATCTAGTGAGCCGCTGCTTGCTCGTCGTAGTTGCTCCATTCCAGATGCCATCCACCGATTTGGTTTGGAGCGCTTCATGTTTGCCCGGCCAGGGGACTCGGATCCGCGGCGGACTCAATTTCCGTCTCAGATGTTCCTCCCAAGGGAGTTGGGTGACCAGTTCATTGAGGCCTATTTCCGCATCATGCACCCGCAAATACCCATATTGATCATGTCTGAGATTGTCGATGCTTGGAACCAAATGTGGGAAACTCCTGTTCGAGACCACAGCGTCAAAAATCAGGATATCCTATTTATGGTGCTGGCTATCGGCGCTCGGATTGCCAATCTGAGGGGGAAGCAATCTGAAAGCAGTGTCGAGGCCTGGGCCGATTACTTCTCCAGTCGAGTGTCTGAGGGGCCCATCTTTCTGCAGGAACCGAGCATCCGGGGTGTACACTTGATGCTGTTGAAGGTACGTCACCAACATCTGCCAATGAAGCTCGCTAATCCATTACAAGTCAATGTACGCTTTACAACTAATGCGACAAAATGATGCTTATCTCTACCTGGGTCATGCCACCCGCACATGTCTCGTACTAGGCCTGCACCGGGCCCAGGTCACTGATGGTCGCGATCCCAACGTGCATCGGCTGCGTTTGACCTTCTGGACGACATTCTTCTGCGAACGCATATCTTCGCTGTATATGGGTCGTCCGTCGAGCCTTTCTGATCGACAAATTGACACAGCATACCCCGAAGATCTGCCGCAGAATCTTTACGACAGTACCTGCGCGCCTATGCAAGAATGTGCGTTCATCCGAGCCATGGGCGAGATTTCCAAGCTGGCGGATCGCATCTCTATTGAGATATATTCGCCGGCCAGCATAAAAAACCCCACAGATCTGGACAAGCTCAACCAAATCAGCATTGAATGCGACCAAGCCCTCCAAGCTGTCACACCGACGCTACCCAGTTACCTGCACTTCTTCGATGACACGGTCCCAATTGGTGAGCCGTGGCAGGAGATTCAACGCGTGAGCCTTGGATTCTGCTACTACGTCGTCCGGATGCTCCTCTCCCGCCCGGCACTGGTGCTCACAACCTTCTTCACCTCGGTACAAGAAGCCCAATTTGCCACTGGCTGCACTGAGCTCCAAGCCTGTATCAATTCATCGACTTCTGCAGCCCGGAATTTGATTCACCTGGCTCATGATGTCTATTTCCGTCGCTTTCCAGAGATCCGCTATGATGGGGCTTTGGCCTCATTTCTTGTATCTGCAACGTTGACTCTTTTATATGATGTGCTTAACTTGGGAACAGATCCGGACCGAGCCAGGCAGACCTTCACGGTCGTTGAGAAGGCAATAAAGTGTCTGGATGAGATAGAACATACGGGGTATACGTCAGGCAAGGCGTTAAGCTTGGACCTGATGAGAGTGGCTAAGCAAGCCGTGCAAGCGTCCGATCCCGTGGTGGACACAAACCAGGTCCTGATGGATGCATTCCCGTGGTTAGAGTATGTTTTTACCCTTTGTTGTTGGACTGTGCTGACTGAGTAGTAACTGGGCATCTGCTCCGGTCGGGGAGAATCCCGATCTGTCAATGTATACGTTTCCCCCGGCGGACGTGGCGGTCATTGGCTCTCTGGCGGGGAATGAAGTCGGTTGGACCGAGACGGACGGCAACCATCTCTGGTTGGGCAATGGGTTCGAGCCGAATGCGATGCCGGGATGTCTTTTTTAATTTTCGGGCTTAAGAGGTGTGGTCTGCATATAATATTGATTGATAGACAAAAATGTTGTGATGGGTAGTGAATTATTGGCAAGATACCATAGAGGAAGATCAGCTATTCTAATTTAGTTTCCTTTTCCATAGTATAATAGGGAATTAGCGCCTGCTATCGTTATGACCTCTTGAGTATGAGTGGGTGAGCCGATCTCGAAAGACGGTGTAGAGATCAACCAGAACGCTATGACGCTTGCGACTGAACTACGCTATGCCCTCGAGAAACAAAACAGAAGCAAAGAAGCAGCGAACCATACATGCCACCCCTATTTCAAGCGCCTTGCCAAGATCCACCGACACGTATGCACCAGGCAACATCGCAGGCCAAAACAGCGGCTCTGTGCCATCGAAGGAGTAATAATCACCCCGGTCACTTGGGCCCCAGCGACTTGGTCTTGGGCCAGCATGGATAGTCCCCAGCCTTGCTGTACTCACCGCCAAAGCGGGGGACTGAGCCAACCGGTGGACGCCACAACACGAGGTGTCATCGGCGGAGATGTCTGATTGGCAGCGGAGAATATCAGCCCGCAGAGCCCTAACACATCCTGGCGGCAACGGGCCTCGGTAAATGTGTATACATCAACAACGCGATTATGGCGATTATAGACCTTCTTTTGATAAAGGTTTTCACTGGGTTCCGGTAGCTTGGGACGATCTATGAATGGAGGCTTTCTGCGCACGGAGCTCGAGAGATCGCGCTGAGACTTGACATGAGACGTATTGATGCAGGGGTGTATTGTTTTGATGGAGAATGTAGGTGCAAAGAGCATTGTGGACAATAGAGAGTGTAGTTGTTTATAAGGTCGTGATGGTATGGAAACCAAGCACGTCTCAGGACGTCTCTGAAGCTGTCTATGTCTTTCGTGCCTCTAAGACTGTGAATGCAATGAATGCTATACACATACCTCTTCGTACCCAGCGCAGATTTCTCCGATCTTGCGCAATACTCTTGTCTTTCCTTGCAATAATATCACTACTCTATACTACGAGCGTAATACACGCAAGCAATGCATCTTCCGTTACGCTCTTCTCCCCACACACAACCCCATGTGTACAAGGAATTTCCCCTGGCCTTCCAAAAGACTACACCAATGCCCCAGAGCAACCGCCTCTTTGCACAAATTTATTCGGAACCTCCTACCTGGAGAGCCTCCGCGACCACGCAACAGAGTACTGCACGCCTGACTCCCCCGCTAGCTTGACATGCTTCCACACCCAGACCAAGCCAGGCGACCGAATCGACACTTTCTGCCTCGCCCGCGGGGCTGTCTTCGACCCATCCCAAGCCAAGTACATCTTACCCTGCACCCTCAGAGACCTGCCCCGTACCAACGGCATGCCCAGTCTCCGCGAATTCCACTTTTACTGGTACGGCACTGGAGCCGGGATCGTCATCCACAATGGCATCCGCATCGTGCCTCCACACAAGAACACCCTCAATATCAACACTACCATCCCACCCGACAAACAGAACTACACCATCCTGACCAAGCGCGAAGGTGGCCAAAACTTCTGGCACTCGCTCATGGAAATCTTCTCCATGACTCTCTCACTCGACGTGCTGCAAATGACTCCCATCCCAGACATAAACACCAGCACACCACTCTTCGCCCCCTCATCTATCCCCAACACCGACGTCACCCTAGTCGACACCGCCGACGCAGGCCCCTTCATCGACCTCTGGTCTCTCTTCGCTCATAAACCTGTCCGCCGCCTTCCCCAACCGTCCACCACCACCACCACCACAACAGATGAAACCACACCCCTCACACCAACAAACCTCATCATCCCCCTCCCCGGAGCCAGCAACCCCCTCTGGCACGGCGACTGGTCCATCCTCCCATGCACCTCCTCCCCCTTGCTACGCACCTTCATCACCCGCATCCTATCTTTCTACGATCTCTCCCCAGTCCCCGAAGCAGACCCCAACACACTCACAATCACATTCATCAACCGCACCTCTACCCGCCGTCTAGTGGATGCTGAATCCCTTCTCTCCTCCCTTTCGACATCCCTACACACTGACCCCAAGATAAAAATTCACATCCAATCCATCGACTTCGCCTCCCTCTCGCTCCTCGAACAGCTCCGCGTCATCAGGTCCACGGATATACTAGTCGGCGTGCACGGGGCGGGTCTTACGCATGCGATGTTTCTAACGCCTGGGATGTCAGCTGTGGTGGAGGTTCTTCCCGAGGGGCTGGAACATAAGGGGTTTAGAAATCTGGCGGGGTTGGTGGGGGTGGGGTATTTTAGTTTGCATGGGGATGGGGATGATGATAAGGGTGGTGGTGGTGCTGCTGATGGGGGAGGAGGTAGGAGAATGGGGAGGAGAAGGAGGGAGGTGGAAGGAGAAGAAGAGGAAGATTGGCATGAGAGGGATGTGCGGGTCGATGGGGATAGGTTTGTCAGGGCTGTTATTGCGGCGGTGGGGAGTTTGAGTAATCGCGGGGTGAGGAGTTGGGATGTTGATGGGTTTGGGGGGTGATTATGATTAGTTGTCTGATTTGTTTTACTGGGGTTCTGTTATATAGGGATGTGGAGTTTCGGGTTGGGTGTGTGTGTTTAACTTTTTTATAATATTTTATATTTTATATTTTTGTTTTTCTTTGTTATTGTATGGTATGTTAGTATTACTATCTTGTTAGGAAGATGTCCACAGGAAGAGTATGCTACAAGATAGCTAGGAATTTCCACTTGTCAAATCCTAAGAAACCGGCATAAAGCTAGGAACTACGCGTTCAATTGCACTACAAGGCATCCACTGGTGTCCCATCAATCCTTCATAAACCTTATCCGTCTACCTCTCCAGTCAAAACTACTCTATAAGCGCACACAATGCCCAATTGACCCATCGAAGCGACCCTGCGGCTGGACGCTTTGTCCTCCAAGGCACCGTTTGACGTGGCACCACCACATCACCGCTTATCAGTGCGGAAGTGGGGATCTCACTTTTCTAGACTGCTGATAAAGCCGAGCACTGATGATCCGTGTTCGGGGGATTGACTAGGGGCAGTTGGGGTGATTGGGTATTCTATTTTAGTACGATGGCGTAAATGTCTGGTTGTTATTGGCAAGGGGTGGCGATCATGGCTAGGAAGATGATGATAATCTCAGGCGATACCACATCTGGGTATTCGAGGATACAACACTGCTGGTTCTGTGTCTAATTACGTTCAAGAATCCCGCAATTTGGAAGATGAAAAGTTTGTTTATATTTTACTTCTGACTCCTCACCATACTTCGCAACGCCTCCGTCTCACCCTCCAACTTGGAAACCCGCATCTTCAACTCGTCCCGCTCGCGCTTGATCGCCTCAAGCTCCTCCTCCAACTGGTTCATCCGATCCACGCGGCGCTGACGATACCGTCGCGCAGCAAGGGTGTTTAGCTCCCGCTTCTTAACACGGTTCGGGGCTTCTTTGGGAGGAGCGGCTGCTCGAGAGGATGTAGTGGAGCTGACGGATGGCATGGGTGTGAAATCTATTTCAGGTTCTTCATCTTGTCAGTCACATTCTATTTTCAATCAAAACAAGACTGAGTTTCATACCAGGAAGAGAATTCACACCAGGCGAAGCCAACAGATTCAACTCCTCGCTCAGCTCCGGAGAACTAAGCAAGGAATCAATCGGGTCGAGATCGGGTTCAGCAGTGACAGGCACAAGAGAGTGGGTATGAGGGTGAAGTATCGTCGCGCAAGAAGTATGTTGAGAAGATGTCGGATCCTGATAGCCAATGATCTGATCTTGATAGCTACTATCACTCAGACTGGACAAGGCTGTATTTATTGTTGAATTTGAATTGGACCCGGCAGTGAGGGAAGTATCCGGCGGAGAGTCGTCATAGAACAGGGAAGTAGGGTCAACGGGAGGAAAGGCCGCTGACGAGAGATCGAAAGTAGGATTGTTATAGTATTCGGGATGGAGGTAGAATGAGTCAGGGTATTGGGGGAGATCCTGGTAGAAATGGGAACTATTATACGGCGGCGGCGGAGAGGTCTGGCTTTGCGCAGATAAACGCGAAGGTCTGGCGGATGGCGTGCATGCTGGTAACTGCAGTGACAACCATTCTTCTATACTTGAGGCCGGGTCCTTGGACCCGGGAGAGCCGGTGCGAAGAGAGGGAAGAAGAAGACGCTTTCGCCGAGGCGATGGAGGATGAGAAGGGGAGGGAGAAGATGAAGTTGGTCGGGGTGAGGCCCGGTTTATAAGGCCGCTGCGGATTGAGGAGGCGGGTTGCGCTTTGGGTTTAGTGCGGCGGGTGGGGCGGGTGCGTTTGGGGGATGTCTTAGTTGGGTGGGTTTTATCCATCTTTCGAAGACTCAATTGTAGTATACTCTGAAATAATGATAGAAAGAAGTTTGGTGTAGTATGTACATCTTGACAAAACAACCAGCGCAGTATTCCATCTATGTACCCTCGTCATTCTGAGCCATCTTCTTCATTCCAACACCACTGAAGGAGGAAATTGTAGTCTAGGAAGTATCTTCGTTAGCTCTATCCAAGTGGAGATGAAAAGACACTATGAACACGAGCGAGCGACTCAGATGATGTCGGCCCGCAAGCCTGGAAAGGTTCTTCCATTTTCATCTTTCCAGGCGCCTCAGAATGCGGAGCATGTCAGCGATCGGGAGTGTCTTCATCGTGCTCTGGTGCTAAGCTAGTCGGAATTGGGCTGGTGCTTACGGACCGGAGGAAAGTGGCATGTAGTGCAGTGGTATCGTGTTGATGGCAGATTAGAAGTTGCAGAAGTTCAACTAGATTCATTCAATTGGTATCATAGACGCTTTACTTTACTACGTAGAACTGCCTTTTTTATGTCTTCGTGCTGCGCTGGTCGACTCACTTCACCGTCAGAATACACCAACCTGAGTCCAACATGAGTCCAGCATGAGTGCAGCGTGGTCTATCATGAGTCTCTGTGAGTCGAGATGATACAAAATGATCACAGCAGGCAGACAACTAAACTGCACCCGCCAAGTAATTACTCGTGGGGCCATCGAGCATGAGTCATTCTCACTCATGGCCAGACTGCCCCACTGCTGTCTGCCCCACCCTCCACCTCAACACGAGCCATCCAATCAAAGGGTGATGCCCCAGACATGCAGGTGACTGGATTGGTATCACAATTGTGCTGATAACGCGGGTCTTCTCTCCGCCTACAGGAGATGAGTTGATGCCACTGTGGCTGTTGTAGAGGTCGTTCTCATCAGGGAATATCTTGTCCTAATGCATGTCTTGTATCTGTTACAAATATTTGTACCTAGCTCTCTTAAGTAGATATCATATTGGTTACATACCTCATGGTTGGATTGATAGATGTACTGTGCTTTTCTACATTCAATACTATATATAGTATCTGCAGAACTTGTGCTCCCCATACGATAGCATAGATGGTAAGTACATATATACACTCGTTAAAGTTACACCATTCGCTCTCCTCATCGGATGTCAACTCCGCAACCCCACCAATTCCAGTTATGCCAATTCTTGGGGTTACTCTGTGAAACCCTGCATTCTATGCCCGGAGATACTTTTCCTGCCATAGACATAGCGTTGAGTCTTGAATATCATACCTCTCTCCTATAAGCACATAGATAGGATAGCTATAGTCGTCGCTGCCGAATATAGAAATTCTACCATAATAGCTGATCTCAAACCATTCGCAATAGTAACCACCGTATCCCTAAAACAAACATCCAGTGAAAAAATTGTAATAGTTACACAGATTGACTTTCGCTTCGAGTCATATACACCTAATGACGGCATCTATTAGGGCACTAAACAACAACACCTATCCCACATAACGAGATACAGACCCCTACACACCTACCTAATTAGTATCTTCACCTCCCCGACCAGAACCAACATCACCAAACCCAATAACCACCATCCCCACCACCACAATGCACCTCCTCACCACCCTCCTCCTCCTATCCACCACCGCCCCCCTCCTAACAACCGCCTACTCCATCCCTCCCAACCTCTCCGCCCTCTACAACAAGCACAAGGTCTGCCCTCTCCTCCCCTCCCCTCACCCTCCCCCTATACCCACCACTAAAGCAAAGAACCGAAAGTCCAAACCCTGCACCCACCCCCTCGCGACCGGCTTCCACGACGGCCAAAACCCCACAGACAGCACATTCACCTACTGCAGCGACCTGTCCAACCGGTCCATCTTCCTACACAGCCCAACGCTAGGCGGTCGATACGACAACATGGACATCGACTGCGACGGAGCAAACTCACACGGGGGTAACTGCGGCTACGACGAATCAATCCAAGACCAAACGAGCTTCAAAGACATTGTGTCATCCCAGTACGGCATCCCGGATCTCGACGCTAATATACATCCCTATGTTGTGTTTGGAAATACGGATTATGATCCCCAGCGTGATGGGATGTGGCCGTTGAGTGTTATGGTGGTTGTTTGTGGGGATCAACTTGTAAGTATATACCTCCCTCCGGAGGAGGGGGTTGTTTTCCCCTTTGGAGAAGGGAAGAAAAGGATGTAAGTTGCTGATGAGGGTTTAGTTCTATGGGGTCTGGGGAGATACGGCGGGTGGGAGCTGGACTGGGGAGGCGTCGATTGCGTTGGCGAAGTTGTGTTTCCCCGGTGATGGGATTAGTGGGGATAATGGGCATGTGAGTGATGATGTCCTGTATATTGGGTTTGTTGGGGGCGAGGCGGTTCCTGGGAATAGGGCGGATTGGAAGGCGGGGAGTACGTGGGAGTTTGAGGAGAGTATTCGGGGGCTTGGGGAGAGGTTGGTTGCGACGCTTACTTAGTGTAGGCAGATAATTTGATCGAACATTGGTGCTTGAAATCGAAATTACTGGTTCTTTTTTTGCTGTTGACTACTTTGCTGGGTTATTCCCTACGCTCAACTCTCCACATCTACAGGAAGCTGCATGCTAAGATGAGATTCTATAACTATCAATTTCCTAAGTAACAAACCGTAACCCGACCAACAGCAAGGTATCATAAGCGCAGCAGCAAGCCAAGCCAACCGTCAAGCTCTCCCAACGCTGAAACTCGCTCCCGCTATGCAGAACAAAACAATGTCGTCAGAACCACACTTTTGGCGCGTTCCGTTGCAGTGGCCCAAATCAAAACGCCGGCCAATGATGCGCCATACACAATGATGAAAAAAGAAGATAGCAAGGGTATAAATCAAAGACATGCTCATTTCTTGAACATGTAGTGCCCGTAGAGCCCGCCTACGTCGCCCACGGCCACCGGAATCTTCCGCATGCCCCACCAACGGGCGCCCATCTTCCAGGAGCGCGCTCCGTCGTCGAGCATAACCTCCGGCATAGAGGCCGGGTCCCGCACGTACCATCCCCGACGGCCCAGCTCGCGCACCGTCCAGTCCGGCGAGGTGCGGGTGTTGCGCGCCCGCTCGCGCAGAGGTGCGATGAGCTTGTCGCTAAACTCGATGACCTGCAGCGGGTAGCTCTGCGGCGAGAGAATAACGCACGCATTGGGGTTGAAAATAGTGCCGATCGTCAGCTGATTGGCCTTGTTCAGGTCCAGGTAGCACAGCGTGGATGGAACCCAGGGAGTGATCGGCTCTCCATCAACCGACTTGGGTGGCACAAAGAATGTGTTCAAATCCTGGCCATTGAGCTCGCACGAGCTCAGACCCAGCTCCTCCAAATGCTTCGTCAAGGGCAACAAGGCCTGAGTATGGGCGGAGGTCACCTTTGCCCCTCCAAGGTTGAGCGAACGAAGGGTAGAAGGCAACCGAGGGAGAAGTGCCTGCACATCCTCCTCCTCAAGGAGCCGGGACCGGGTGGGGTCAGTTAGCAGGTTCAAGAACACCAGCGAGTCGCAGACCGCTGGGTGGGTCGACAGAAACTCGACAACTCGAGAGCCCCGCAGGCGAGAGCACCGGGAGATGCTGAGATGAGTGATCTTCGCGGTCTCCGGAATAGAGAACAACGCATCCTCGGTGATCTGCGTGTGGGTGACATCGAGGTGAGTGAGGTTAACCAGGCGCGGCAGAAGGATCTCGAAAGCAGCCGCGGGAAGACTGCTACATTCATGCAGGGAAACCCGTCGCAGGTTCGGCAGGGTCAAGGGGACACCAGGGCCGGTGATCAAGGCCTCCAAGAAGAGGGTGGAGAAGGATTGGGAAGAGCAGCCGCAGAAGTCGACGGCGGACAGGTTCGGAAGACCGGTGAACAGCTTCCGAAGCACATCCAAGCTGATATCGCCCTCGACATGTTCCTGCAGCAAGCATTCTTTGAGGTTGGGCAGCAGCTCCAGGCATTGCAAAAGCGTCTTGGCGGTAAGATTCTGAATCTCAGCGTTCATCTGCTTGGTGCGACCCAATCCAACCGACGTGAAGTGTGAAAAGTCAAGGCGGCGAACCAGCGTGCCCAGTGCGGGATAGCGAGAGATGTGGTTGAGAGCCTTGGAGAAGATAATAGAGTGGGGGAATGTCATGTTCCGGTACAACACACTGAGGGTGGCGGCGTGCAATGTCTTTGAGGTAAGCAGGCACGAGATCAGATCCACATTACGGGGAGTATATCCATTAGGGGGCACGTCCAATGCCAACATGGAGATAAGATGGTCAAGAACCTCCGGCGGAAGCCGTTCCAAAGCGGAGGTGCCTGCAGGCGGCTTCTGCTCCACTTCCACTTCTTTCACTTCCGGCACCTGCAGTTTCTGCTCCTCCACTGGCGCCGGCTTGCTAGGCGGAGCGACATCGGGCGTATCCCAGGCCCAGCCGCGCGCATGCAAGTTCCCCAGGCTGCGGAGATCGCTGTAGCTCCGACTCAAACTCTTGCCACCCAGCCGGATCTGCTTCCAGCCGAGGAAACCACCGCATGGGCAGCAAAAGTCGGGCTGCATCTCAATAGGGCTGCGCTTGGTGGTCTCTTGAGGGGACTGTTCGATGTGGGTATCGACGAAGGACTGGGCAATGCCTATGACGTGTTAGTGATTTGCCATGACACCATCCTTGCGCGTCCATTGATATACATACCATCCACGTCTTCCTTAATGGAACCGAACGACTCCCGACGGCGACTGCTGGACCGGGAGTTCTGGGAGGAGCAAGTGGAGGGGTGAGGGGAGGCGTTGCGAGAGCCTTCAGTAGGCGAGGTGTTTCCCGAGACAGCGGGAGAGTATCTAGGCTGTGGTGTCTTGTGCAGAGACAGCGGGACGGTGGTGGCGGCCGACATGATGAAGAAGGGGGAGGGCGTATGGTTTGGGGGAGGCTCTATATAGGAAAGTAGGGCCGGTCCCAGTGAAAAGGGTGGTGAGGTGACGAGAAGATCAGGAGAGGCACACACACGCACACACAGACAAAAGGACGGTGGGAGGAGAAAAGAGGAAAAGAAGGGAAAAAACGGAAAAGCTTTTTTTTTCTTCTTTCCCCAGATTCCACCCAAGACACCCCTGGCTGCAAAGGACGCTAGAAGATGCCAAAGAGGGGCGCTGGAGACGTAATTAAGCGTATATTCGGAGCCAAAGTGTGAAGGTTGTTTGCTGTTAGTCACAGAATCCGCGGCGGATGGAACGAGGCCGCGCCGTGAGGCGGGCACACGCTATTTGACTCCAAGAGATCCAAGCCAGCGGACAGGGTAATGATTCGCTTAGGCGGAGGGGCAGCCAGTGGACCGTGCAGTGAGCTATGCAATGTTGGTTCAACAGGGCTGCTTTTTTTGTTGTGCAGATCAATTAATTGATTAATGGAGGGGGAGGGGAGGAAGTAAAAGGAATCAAGGAAGTCGATGTCGGTGATAAAAATACCAAGCACGGGGAGAAAGGTAAAGAATAATATGAGTAATCAAACAGTACAAAGTAGTTTAGAAGGGGAATGCAAAATGAGAGAATAGGAAGGAAAAAAAAGAAAGAGAGAGAAGAAAGCGGCAAGAGACTGCAAGTCGACGTCAAATTTCCATTAAGTAAGGCGAACAGACCGGGTTTGCCAACCAGCCAGCAGCCAACAAACAACGGTGACACTGGCCCTCTCTGTTTGTTCTCTTGGTAATTTTTTTTACACGGTGTTTTGCCCGCGGAGTGGAGGCGGAAAGGGAAGCTCAGCGCAGAAAAGACAGAGAAGCCCATGGATCCCGCCGGTGACTCGGACTAACTACTTTTCTTACTTTGTAACCAACTGACCACATGGGGCCCTTCAATCCCTCCCAGCGGCGAATCCGGTTGTTCGGAAGCCGCAAAGACAAAAAGAGGTACCATTCGGCTGCTCCATTCTTACTTGGTACTACTTCTTACTTTGCTGCACTGTGAGTGGTCCTCCCCGTCCATCCTTGAATCCTTTGACCGTTGATCGATCGCCATCCGCTGCGGATTGGTTGCTTTTTCTCACACGGCCGAACTACGTACTATTTTAATCCACGTTCGGGGGCGATACCCGGGATACCACGGTAAGGTTATCAATCAATCGGTCGGAAGTTGGCAGAATGCAGAGGTTGTGGTGAATTTCTTTACTGTAGGATGGTGTCTCACCTACGAAGTACTTCCTCTCTACTATCTGTCATCTTTCCCGGTGAGAGATGGTATTTGCAATAATATGGAAAGAGAAGAATAGATTACCAGACAGATTTCCATTAGTCGACAAAAGTGATGATTCGATGGCGGATTTGCTGGCGCCATGGCCGAGTCTTGCTGGATCGGGATCACCGCCTGCATTCTATGACATAATGGAAAACCGCCGCTGGTGGCCCCGTGACCTGCCCGACGGGGCGGGATCTTCTCGAGGCCGAGTCCGCACTCCTCCGACCATCGGGACTTTCCTCCCTACTGGCACTAGTGAGTTATCCATTATTCAGTATTGTACTCCATAGTAGGTGGGATGAGAGAGAGATCCATTCTCGTAAGAGTAATTCGTGGCGTGTCATCTTCATTTCCCATGAACCCCCAAGACAATTATCCCCTATAGTAATTATCACATATAGTTTCGTTCTCAAAAGTATGTCGCCATCTACCCCAGACCTGCACGCACCCCTGATGCAATATTCCTTACCTAACAATTACTACACGCCCGCCCTTCATTTGCTCCGGGCGGGATCCCGTGATCCTGCGGAGAGCGTTAGTCCTGTCACTCCTTCTTCCTCCCCCCTTCTCCTCTTTCCATTATTCGTCATCCACAGCCTTCCTCTCCTTGACCCAGAGATCAGGAGAACTCAATCCCTGACAGTCTTCTCCTCTTCCAAGGAGATATTGATGAATCCAGGCCACATGTCCAAGTTTCGGCCGAGTCATTGACTCTCCTTCCGAATCAAACTGACTCAGCTCATTGAAGCATGGTCATTACACTAGTTGTTCTCGTATAGGGGTCATGACTCCTGGTTGACTGACAACATCACCCCATCCTAGTCCGAACTTTTGATGATTGTGGGGTAGCTGCACAAAGAGGAACTAGCGGTAGGGAGCTACTAGCTAGGTTACCGGGCCCCAGGGGGGATGAACTATGTAGCACCCCCTGATTGGTAGGCTGATCTTAGTACTTCTTAGATCGCATGGATGATCTGACACGATACCAAAAACCACGAACGGGCATTGGTTTGTGAGAAGTACAATTCATCTCCCGAAACAGCCAAGTCTTTTACTGGACGATCACCTCACTCATCATGCAGCAACTCATTGCGTGAAGTTGCTGACCGGGTTGATTAATCCAAGATACAGAAGACAGATAGCAATTCAAAGGAAGTGTCCTCTCTCGATGTCGTCTATGAGGTCCTTCGTGCAACAAGGCTTACACTCTGCATCCTTACGCAGGCAGTACAGCATGTTCTACCACACCGGAAAATACCCCGCATATCTCCAGACAGGGATCGTCCGGGTGGGTGTGCTGACTCCTCAGGCCATCATTGGTAGTTAGCTGTATACTGATTGAAAGTCATGGAACACCAGTGTGACCAAACCACGCCCATACTTCCTGTCTACTTGAAACGGTTGCACATATGATGTCGTTAGAATGTGGTGTCGCCAAAATAATCACATCAGCCAGCGGAATAGTTGGCGTCGGAGGTCAAGAATGTAAGCGATGAATCACCTGGACCTGACCTGACCACCAAGACCAGACAATGAAAGGGGATCTTGGCTAGCATAATACAGCTTGACTCCGAATATCCGGTCCATCCCACTTCCTAAACATGCTGAGCGACAAGCCAGGTAGCAACTATTACCAAACACTACTAATAGTCCCCCATAGCAGGCCATCCCCGTCTTGGCTTCCCCTTGCAGTCCGTCGGAAGTTGACACCGACACCTTGCCCATGCCTTGGTCGTCATCGCAACCACCCTTACCCCATGTCGTGCTGGGTTGGTCAGATTCGTAATCCATCACGTAAAATATTCTGCCTTCTGCAGTGAAACATGCATCAACCGGTTATCCTTAATCGGCATTTACATTCGTGAAATAGATAGATCAAAAGAAGCTGGCTATACTAATTACCGACGACCCAGCCCGCCAAGCCAGGGATCCCCAGCTAAAGCCATCTCTCCAACCGGCGGCGTGGCTAGCCGAACTCCCCCAAGCGAGCTCGCATTCCCCACCCTCTAGTGGTCTGGGCCTCTCATAGTCGGGCTTCTGTGCTCCAGTCTCAAGCCCAGTACAATAAACTGACAGAATCAACTGACTCGCTTCTATCGGTCGGTTCCTGGTTATAACCAAGAACCTAATAACTAATAAATGAAATGACAGGTTAGCTTGTTAGTAATCAGCACAGATGCCGGAAACATCAATGTCAAGGTCACTGCAACCCAAGGTACCTACAAGATGGCAAGTCGGGAAAGTACTATGGTTACAATCATGTACAGCATCATTACCGGGTAAATACCCGCGGATACCTGGATCACGAGACACGTTAGGGACCCGGGTCGCTCACGCCAGCATGACACCACTTGACACCTGCGCACGCAAGCAGCAGCACATAGTTCGGTCGGACGATGTGATCCGTGGATTAGTGCGTTGGACAATACGATGGCAGCTGGGTGGGGACTGGAACTACTACAATGACTGATGTGGCGGGATTCCAAACGTATTATTGTAAGGCTGAGTGAGGGTGGGGATGGAGATGGCATCCACTGAATTGAGGGTAGGACTGCTTTTGGAATTATATGACAAAGTCAAGTTATGTATGGGAGATGTACGAATACGAGGTATTATTGCAAATTGGGTCTGGTGAGTATACTCATTCAAGAGTCAAGTAATGGGAATTATGTGGGTTAAATGATACTCCAATATGAACAATAATTTGAAATTTAGTAAGTACTAGTAGAACCGATCGCTTCAGAATTGACTGAATGCTACTGGATGGTTCTATGCGTGCTGGATAGTCTTCTTTCATTGGCCAATGCCGGGGTTGCTTCATTGTTGTTCTTGTCGCTCTTGCTATTCATGCATACAAGGGCCTAGTTTTTTTGGTGCTTAGCATCGCTCTTCACATCATCACTATCCTGTTCTGTTCTGGACTGTCAATGCAGCAGGCACGATGTCGGCAAGAGCACTCATTGTTCCCCAAGTAACACCATTATCCTCAATTACACTGCCAAGTTGACAACCAGCAAGGTGACTGTTCCATGCCTACAGGTGCTCTTTCACTCTCTTTTCATATCGAGAGTGGTGGTCACTAAGGCTCTAAATATAATGGCTCCTTGCGAAGTGTTACCATCTTCACTCTTTCATTGTTCCGGCAATCTTGTCGTGAGAATCCACTAAACTACTTGGGCTGTCCGACAGGAATGATTGTACCCTGCAGAGGGTGGCAAGATGCTTTTCTGTATTGGATTTCCGGTTGTATTCGTGTCTCGAAGACCCTGGCCTTTCGATCAGATAATTGCAGATGGCCCCAGGATCGGTGAAAAACTTTTCCTTCTGGATGAATTGATGAGTGTACGCTGGGATCAATGCCTTCCCAGAGCACGTGATGCTACAACAAGGACCATGAGGACTCACGTCTGAGCGATCTTGGCGTCGGGCAACCGACTTTCTCTCGGAGTTATTATGACAGCGGCATACTCTGATAGACAGCCTACCAAAGCTTTATCTTGACACTGTAATCCATAAGTCTACATCCTTAAGAGTATTGATCCACTGTTGTCATGGAGGGTACAAGGTTGATGCGGACCGCCACAAATGAGGCTGTGCTAGCTAGAGGCAAACGGCCACATCCTTGTCCTTCAGCCTCGCCAACTCATCAAGCGACCGTCAGAACGATTGCTGACTGACTTGGTCGATGAGGCTGGCTGCCCTTGAAGTCTTCACGCATTGCTTCCGACTTTATTATTCCACTGGACGGATAAAGAGCACTATCCACATTCAAGACGAAATATCTGGGCCAATTTCCACTATGCGTCTGCTAAACACGTGCTTGTCTGACACCGGAGACTTCTTGATCCAGGAGTTTTTCGACTATGAATTACCGCCGTACGCGATTTTGTCACATACCTGGGGCGAAGAGGAAGTCACTTATCAAGAAATCAACACAGTCAGCGCGAAGGAGAAGAGCGGATACAAGAAAATCATACAGTGCTGCTCGGTAGCAAGGACAGATGGGTACAAGTATGTCTGGATCGATACCTGCTGCATTGACAAGACCAGCAGCGCGGAGTTGTCGGAGGCAATCAACTCCATGTATCGGTGGTACCAAACGTCTGAGCTATGCTACGCCATCCTTGCAGACGTACAATCTGAAGATGAAATCGACAAGAGTAGATGGCTTACCAGAGGCTGGACCCTTCAGGAGCTGATTACTCCATCAAAGATGGTTTTCCTGAATGAGAGGTGGGAACCTCTGGGAGATAGAGCAACTCTCCGGGACAGATTATCTAAGTACACTGGGATTCCCGCCGGCATTCTTTCCGGAGACGAGGATCTCGAAACGTCTAGCGTCGCACAGAGGATGTCATGGGCTGCGAAACGACAGACGCGGAGAGTGGAAGACCGTGCTTATTCCCTCATGGGCATATTTAACATCAACATGCCGCTAATCTACGGGGAGGGCGAGAATGCGTTCATCAGACTTCAGGAGGAAATCATGCGCATTTCAGACGATCAGAGTCTTTTTGCATGGGCGTCTTCAGATGATCGCGGCGGGCTTATCGCCACCGCTCCTGCCGCATTCGCCCATTCCCAAAACATTGTACGATTCAATCCTTTTAGCAGTCTTGACAGCCCTTTCACTGTCGATAGTAGAGGGGTGCATTTAGACATTGGCTTCGCAGGAATATTAGGCGACGGCCTAGGTCTCGCAATTCTTAATTGCAAGGAAAGAACCTGCACACAAGGAACCCAGCAAGATAAGGTGATAGCCATCTACTTGAAGGATTTGGATTTTACTATGAGTCAATTCAAGAGGGTTCATAGCGGATCTTTCCGACATATAGATTTTGAAACCTTTCGACCGGTCCAATATCCTGTGAGAAGGATTTGTGTCCGAGGTGGTCGCACGATGCTCATGCGCAAGCGAATCGCCGCCATACAAGACGACATTTCCCCAGAAAATATCCATCTTTATGACGAGGTCAAACTGCCGACACATTACATCGACCCAGCAGCATTATTGGTGGCCACGGAAGCAGGAAATCAAGGTGGTGTATGGTTGCTGTTGACTCGAAGTAATATCGGGATAGAGGCAAAAAACCTGAATGGTCAGACACCTCTATCACTAGCCGCAGAGAATGGACAGGAAGGCATCGTTCAGATGCTTCTTGAGAGAGGCGCCTTAATTGAGACCATGAATTCGCGCAGTCAGACACCACTATCCCTAGCTGCAGAGAATGGACATGAAGACATTGTTCACATGCTTTTAGAGAGAGGCGCTGCAATTAAAACCAAGGATCAGTGGGACTATGAAACACCGCTAGCACTGGCAGCAGCAAAGGGATATGGAGGCATTGCCCAGAAACTCCTTGAGAGAGGCGCTGAAGATGAATATGATAACGAGAGGCTTCATAAACCACTTTGGAACGCTAGACAGTATGGGCATGAAGATATTGTCAAGATGCTTACTGAGAGACGTGTCACCTTTAGGAGAAAACATCGGAATTTTCGGAGAACATCGTTATATGACTTCAGCGAAAGGACTTGAGGTATGGTCAAGATGCTGCTGGAGTAGAAGCGCGGCAGCTGAGAGGAAATCAGTTGGGTCGGCGGCTGGTTTCTTCCCACGAGGCAACAGGCTTTCTATCAATTATAGTTCATCCACTGTCATGTTGTAGAAGCTTTGCACTATATCAAGTTCTTGGAGACTGTTCGATTTGCTACCAACGTGTGATGCTAAGAGGACGACGCTATAACTGTTACATCCCGGGAAATCCGCCGTTCCTTTCCATTCCGTGTTAGACCAATTGCAGCCAGCTCTCGTGTCAGTCCTCAACACCGATGAAGCGCAGTAGCTGCACACACACACTCTCTCTCTCTCCTATCCAAAATCTATTCCCCAGAATGCCATCCACCTATTCAAAAGCCGACAAACCAAGAGAACTACAATAGTAATTTACTCAGTCGGAGATAACTGGCCGCAATCCGGAAATAGCAGCCGAGACGGACCAAACGTGCAATTGCCGACAGACTTGTAATCGAATTTCCAACCCATCTAGCATGATTTATCATCGGCGAGATGTCGGAGATACGACCATGTGGTAACATCTCCGGAGACGTTGCATTGAACAGCTCCGGATCCGGACTACACGGTACTGAGCTCCGGAGATACGGGGTGTCATCGCCGAGCCCGATCGTCGGCGGAACAAGACCAGCTAGCTGTATACGTCCGAGACCGCTTTGAACAACAAAGCAGGCTGACATGGGTGGATATCTTCGAGGAAATCCGATTTATCCAGGAATTCAATACCTGTCCGGTATTTGTATGAGGTTAGGGAACGGGATATGCGTTTGTATAGGTCTAGCGTACTTGTCAAGAAAACCGGCTTGCATGCCATTCGGTCTTTATGGGGCTCCCAGTTCTGACCAAACCCCGGCGAGTAACAATCGCTAGCGGGCTCTAGTGGTTGGGTACGCTAATTGATCGACTGTTTTATCTTCAGTAGTAACATGATTGATGTGGATTCACTGAAGGATACATAGATCCAGTATAAGTTCGAAATAATAGAGCCATACATACGTGAGAAAAATGAAAATAAGTACACTTACCAGATTTAATTACCCGACGAATTAACATGGGCCTGGGAGATCAATAGCAGGCACGATCAAATTCAGAAAATGAATCAAACTGAATTGTTCAGAACAAATGAAGAATCACGAGGCCTTATAATACGTTTATATAGTTACTGTCTACAGTCTCGACTCCCTTTAAGGACTTGTCAAGTATACGGCGGACTGAACTTCCAATAGTTGATCTAGACATCAAAGCTTGTCTCCGTCTTGAAGCTGAATATCATCTCATTCCCTCATTCCAATTGGACCACAATACCATGTCAACCTCTTATGATCCCTTTTCCAAAGGATTATTCCCCAGAGACACAACTCACACCAAACAATCAAGCTCCCCCGGCGCACCCAACACCCTCCGCAATCAACGAATACCCCTGCACCCTATGCAGCTTGGTATAAACCGACAACGCAGAGCGCAAAACCAAACACATCGCCTTACCAGGATATACCCTATCAAGCTCCAGACCCGCAAAGCAAGGAAGCTTCCGCATCCACGCCCTCAACTTCCTCACCTCCTCAGTAGTCAACCCCTCCGTAACACTCACACTAAACAGCACCGTGCACACCGGCGCAATAGTACCCGGTTCAACAGTCCCAGATCCACTAAGCGGCAAAAAAACCGACCCAACACCGACCAGCAACGCATGTGTAGGACGGAGTTATCCCTCTTTTCATGGGACTTTAACGTTTGGAAGACGTCAGAAAACTCTATATATGCGTGTCCGCTCCGCTGTCTACGAGAGATTTCCACCGCCAGCTTAGCGGTGAGTGTATTCTCGGGTGAGATCCTGTTCCGGGGTGTTTGTGTGCTGGTGGCTGCGAGTATCTCCACTACCCTGTCTGGGATGGTTGGGGCCCGAGTTGGTATATTACCCATGTAGCAATGGTCCAGAATGAGTAGTGTGTCTAGATGGACTGTCTTGATGTCTTTCAGTAAACAGGTGTCTGCGTTGACAGTCTTCGCGGAAGTAGTGGTAGCGGTAGCGGTGGCGGTTTCAGCGAAGGTGAGTTGTCCGTTCTTTGTAAAGGCGTGTCCTGCGTAGTGAATTATTAGTAGGCTATGGTCATTTTTGGTTCTGGGTTTGGACTTGTCGATAATGTCATGAATGGCTTTCTGGAATGAGATATTGGGGTTTGGGTGGCTGTGACGGATGATGTGCTCGATGGCTGCTGGGAGGCTCAGGGTTTGGAGGATGTTTTGAAAGTATGGTGTGACTTTGTGGGCATTTGTGTCGTCTTTTTCCCAACGTATTGTGATTGAGGTGACGGTTGTGTAGTGGGTGTGGATTTGGTGGGTTGTTGCTGCTTGGAGGGTGGTTTGAAATGCGGTGGAGCTGATGGGGGACATTTTGGGATGAGTTTAAACCTCGGAGCTTGGGTGTGGTCCTAAGATAGGATAGTAAGTGTATAGAGTAGGAGTGGACGGGTTGTGGGGATTTGTTGGAGGTAGATGCAGGGGTATCGAAGTAGGTATGGGGTTGCTCGGTGGTTACTTTCAGAGTAGATGGAAAGTGGCTATTGGGAAGACAGGCAAAATAAGTAAAGGAGGAGTGGGAAGGGAAGTGAAAAGCTAGAGAGAAGATTCTGCATATTGAAAGTAACAAAAATCTTTCCTAATTATGACGATATTTGATATCATGGTTTTCGGATATTTACCACCGAATAATGGTTCTTATAAAGTGTAAGATTATGAATAAGATTATGAAGGAAGAAGAATGGTAGTTTATCTTTGATAATTGTACTGAGAAAGAAGAGCTCTAATACATTCATAGCATTCATAATGCAGGAGACCCTTGATCGACTATCCAGCAGATGGGTACATTTACCTTCCAAAATCAGACCTGAAAGACTTAGCTAGCTAGTAGGTATTTGTTTTATTCTAAATCGTCAGTATTGTGATTCTGGATGTTTGTCCTTTTCTTGATGTTTGGATAGACTCCTATTCATTACTACATTGCACATGTTACATATTTTCCACAAAGTTGTTTAGTTCGTTTGCTTCAACCCTGACAAGTCAGCGAGTCAACTAACATTCTGCACTGGAAGTGCGGCATACTCTGAATGCTGAGCTAAGAAGTCATTCATATAAGAATTCCAGTAAAGGTACCCGGAGCTTTCAATATCTCATTTGCGGAACTGAACTAGAAGGAATACTATATGAGTACTGTCCTCTATCTGAGAGCTTCTTTCAGTTTTGATTCCAAGAGTATACAGTTTCGGGTGTGGTCAGTACTACTAGATGGAGACATAGGAATATATCCCGACATAGGGTGTGGGTATTGGGGTAAGGGGGTGGAGATAACAGAGTGAATAGAAAACTTCTGGCCGTGAATGACTCTTTTATTTTGATATACTTTCTATCTCCATTCCCCATGACCCTGGAGTATTCTACGTTTACTAGATTCGTCAACACAGCTACAGAAAATAAAGCTACCAGCGAAATGTCATTCTAGAATGAGAAGATTACAATTATGTACAATAGAGCAATAGCTCAATTGTTAACCCGTTCCAGTGTCCATCTTGGAAGTAGATATCCCTGAGCCCAATACCCTTGCCCAGTCACAAATATCCATAGATAGCCACCACATATCCCCCGCAACCACAGCAAAAGATCCAACGCCTATCAACCACGCTCCCTTGACTCGAATCCAACCTTCACAAACGGCCGACTCCTCGACGGTGACCAAAACGGTGTCAAGATGTCGTTTGAATCCACCATCAAGTAGAACTCCGCAGCGAACCTGCCTATCCAACCTTAGAATTAGGACTCTTCCTAGCAACCACCTTCAAGGCAATATCATCTTTCCGGTCTCTGATAAAGCCACCCCGACGCACAAACTCCGAATCCCCCACCATGACCGTCCCCTTATTACTCTCCTCCCAGAGCTTCTTAGCATGCGGACAACCCCCAAAATGCACCAGAAACCAAAACTTCGAGTGGACCGTATCTCTGGGCGCAGACAACGATCCGAAACTTCTCTCGTCAGACGAGATCTGTTCAAATCGTCTTTGGCATCCCCTGCACGAGACCCCACGATCAATCTCCCCGGTCTCTGGATCCACCCAAGGCAGTGCAATAGTAGCCATGCACCACCGCAGGAACATCTCCCCGCTGCGGCGAGAGGTATCCGACCAGGGAAGGCCGCGTTTATGATTGGTGCTGAGCTCGCGGACTGCTTTATCGTGCACGAGCGAGTGGCGCATTTTGCGCTCCGTTTCTTTCAAGCCATACACCCCGGGAATTGATTTCAAAATGGGCACGTTTTCGCGGCGCAGAACTGCTGGGCTCACTCCATAGAGATTGTGAGCCTCGGAGAGGGTGATTAGCTCGTAATCGCGCTCGAAGTGGAAGCGGCGAGTGGTCGGGTCAATGACGTGTTGGCCAACTTCGGATTTCGTGCGGACACATGAAAAGCAACATCTGGTTAGGTTGGGAGGGAGAAGTAAGACGAATCCGCCGAAGTCGGCGCCGCAGAGTGTACACTCTCGTGTGTGGAGGACGTCGAAGACGTCGTCCAAGGTGTACCATTTTGCCAAACCGGTGCGGAGGAGTGCACATACGAGATCTTGGGCGTACATCATGGCTTTCTGGTAAGGTTTGAAGGTGCTGACGATGTCGCGGGTACGGGCGTTGACATGGCGAAGCCCAAAAAGAGTCTTGAGGTCTAGGCCCAGGAGACATTTGTGGAAGATTTCGACCGGCAGGTGGTCCAAAAGGCCGGGCTTCGCTGGATTAAATGGACGGTTGAATGCATCTCTGATGCCAGGTAGATACTTCTCGATTTCAGAGGGTCTGATTTTAATCACTGCCAACTCGAAGTCTCGGCGGTGGTAAGTTATTGCACGAAGAACGTCTGCTTCGCTGACTTCTTCATGGACAGATTGGTTGTTCGCCATTTCGGTTGTTGATGCAGGCCTCCCTGGTAGGTGGGCTGACCAATAGATGGATAGGATATGACCCTTGCATGCAGTATGCAGGTGCCTTTTATGCTGATCAGCAGTAATGAGGGTATTGCTCTAAGTGGGATACTTGCGGTGGAAAGCAGGCAGTATCCAGAGGCAGTTGAAGATACTGGAACAGTCAAGAGTTTCCGTGGAAGGAAGAACACGTCCGTGGGAAGAAGTTAACACACGCACCCTTTTTTTACAGCCACCGTTTTAATTGTCACGGTGCGACAAGACGACCGTTCCAAGTAGTGAACGGTTGTGACCGGCTGAACTGGATATTGGGCAAGCATGAGAGTGGCAGTGGGGCCATGATGCATCAAAAATTGCGAGGAAATGGGAACTTCAGACATTGCATGGCTCATGTAGGGGTATCAGTAATATCTATATCCAGGCTTCAAAGAGATGTGATATAAATACAAAGGGTATAATCATGTAGACTTCACCCATGATTGTTGATTAAACAAAGGCATGCACTTGATTCGAACGGGTGGCTCCTTCTCCCATACAACCATTTCCTTGCCCGCTTTGTAGTCTGCGCTTTCGAGGACATTGTGCACGTATCCTTGGCCGTTCTTGGCCTCACGAGTTGCTTTGTACTCATACGCCACATTCACTGAAGGAACTGCCAAGATCTTGCCCAGTCCTTGGCCCCACATATCTTTGGCCAGCAACGTGGGCTCGCCCATATGGCACTCGCCGTCTTTGTGGTTGCGGAACTCAAGCTTTCTTTGAACAAAGGGCGCCGCATCCAGGATGACCATGCCACCCCAGCACGAATAGACCTGTACCGGCAGCTTCCTTGCATATCGCTGCTGATTCGGCTGGTCATCGAAGAACATGTCCTTGGTGAGCCAGTACCGTGCATCATGAGTGATTTCGAAGAAGAGATTGCCGGACATGCTGCGCGATACCCACGAGTCGTAGAATGGCCCACCGGCGGCATTCCAGTCAAAGGCACAAGTCATGCGCGCGTCCTGCTTCTGGTGCTGATACAACAACTCGAGCAGATCTTCTACGCAAAGAACGACGTCGTTGATGAACAGGATCGTTGCGTCCGCTGCGTACGGCTTGAATTTTCCCGCTCCGGCAGAGACTAACGGCTCGAGAGCCTGGTTGCGCAGGGTCGAGAGGTGCTTGATACGGTCTTCCCATACCGCTTTGGGGTTGAGATCGCTGGTGGAAAGATAGTATCTCACGCCCATGGCAGCCATCTCGCTCTTTAACCGATTGAGAATATCATAGGTCCCGTCGGTGGAACGACCCTCGACGATGGAGAGAGCGCAATACTCGGGACCGAGGAAGCGCATCGTCTCGACGATAGTGCCCATCAAGGGAAGCATAATGTGAGCGGATTGATAGAGATCCAGAGCGAAGAAATACTTGATCTTAGGTTTAGATAGGAGGCTCTTGGATGCGTGAACCGGGAGATCGGCATAGCGCGGGCTGATGGTCGCAGGACAGTCCAGCTTCGCAGACAGACTCATATCGTGAGTCATGATGCTGCAGACAAAGTCATCGACAGCGCTGCCATTGATGGGCAGTTTGGCGGTGAGGGTCTCATCCAGAACATCAGCTACCGTCGCGGGGTTGAAGCCATTGCAGGCGGAGATGGCGGGAACAGCGGAATCGAGATCATCTTCGTAACTCGATGCGCTGAATCCAGCGGAGGCAGATGGCGACCACTCAAAGGAGATGTAGAGGAAGAGCAGGAAACAGAGGGAAGCGGTGGAGACGGTCAGCCGGAAGAGCTGCGTCTGCACCTGTCGGACATTAAAATTCATGTTGGATGTGATGCAGGAACCATCCAAGGCGGAGATGCGAAATCAACGAGCGACAGTAGCGATGCGACGCATATTGTAGGCGATAAAAGGGGGAGGGGGATAAGCAGCTGAAGAGAGGTCAAGAGGGGCAAGCGGAGATAAATACTCGCAAAAAAGCTTCGGCGATGTGAAGGTTCTTCCTAACTTCTTCCATATCAGCAGTGGGGCGCCCAATGCTGACTAGTAGATAGTTCGGTGGGAATGATTTGATCCGTTCGTTAAGCTTTGGGTGATGGCGCCTTCTCTCTATTAATTTCTCTCTCTATCAAGCTAAATTAGTAGCTGCACGACCGAGGAATCGTGGGTGCCTGAACTGGATTCCCTCGGAACACCCGGATTGGTTAGGGTATGGAAGTGGCGATAGCGTGAAGTTTTCTCCGGTTGTGCAATAATGCCCCCCTTTCCAACCCTGTAGAATCAATCGATTGATTGGCACCAACCAACTCAATCATGCCAACGCACTAACCATGGTACAGCCCAAAGCCAAGGGGAGAATCCAAATGTCGGCAATTTGACCACGAGCTGCTGATAAGCCGCTAACTCTCTTAGCCTCGCTTTTAGCTCGACCCGAAGCTTCCGAGGCCCCATTCACTCTCCGAATATTTTTGCCTGCCTGGCACCATCAGCAGGACACTAATACCATCGAGAGTCTTGATTATAATATCTTGCCATGGTGAGAATTGTGGGTTTACTGGTGGTGATATGTGGTGATAAACCCATATGATGAACGATTCTCGGGGAGAAGATTCGATTCGAACCGAACCGAACCGAACCCACAATTTCTTTTGCCTTTTTTTTCCTCAATCTCACCTCTCTCTGATGACTGCCGATCGTCCCTGCACTAAGCATAACGAACCATTTATTCATCCAGAATGGGCAGGGATGATCAGTCCTCAATAGGGTATATTTCAGCTGTCTCAATTTCCCATTCCGGTAGTTGACGAGATCTATCTAATTCTAATTATGGGATTTTCCCCTTGTTGAAGAATGATCCACTCTGTGATCGATCTGGTGTCGATGCCGGAGTTTCATCGGAATTTGACTTTTTTCTAAATCGTGTGGCTGAGATAGTGTTTGGTTGACGGGTGGAGATGTTTGAATTCCACACTTAGTTCTTCATGTTCATTTATTATACTCTTTCTCTGAAGGCAAAAGAAATAGTAGAAGATATTCAGAAATTTGCAAGTATCACATCTCCCTCAGTCTATCCAGCAAGAACCGGAACGTAATGTTTTTAATCCCAGTGGAAACTTCCAGTCTTTCCAAGTGTTGATACACCTTAGCCTCTAAACCATTCAGTGTCTCTTCGGTGACCTGCAGAATCTTCTGATCACGCATTTCATCCAAGATCAGTTGCTTCAGATCAGCTGGCAGCTTGTTATTTCTCGCTCGTTCTTGCTGGATATTCTCGATCAGGGCCGCATTCGGCGACTGTGTCAGAAGGAGGATCAATGGAAGCGACAATTTGCCTTCGTCAAGATCCTGCGCAAACCCCTTTTGCTCTTGATACTATAGTTCCAATTATATGTTGTTAGACGCATGCATTCTTCGATTTGCGTGTTGAATAGTTACCTTGGTTGATGCCAGGTTGATATAGTCATCTCGAGCTTGGAAATATTGGCCCAGAGCGATCATGAGATCGTTCAACTCGGTTTGCTTAATGGTTCTGCTATTTCGTTAGTACCACCATGTCTGCAGGGGGGCTTATTCCTCCACCTACCCAGCTGGAAACGACACTTGAATATAGAAAAGATTGCTCGCAAGACAAAACAGTGCGCCGGTTTCTGGGAATTCTGTATCAGTATCGACTCGAGATGTGTCTATAACTGAAACTCACTCAGCCTGTTCATTCCCAGGTATTCTGCAATCGAAGGACGATATCCAGAGCGTGTCCAGTAGAGGTCCATCGCTTGTCCAACATGAAGGTTGCGCAGCTCATCTACCTCAATCAGCTACATATAATCATCATCATTCTGGATGGTGTCTAACCAAAGAATACGTGTGAGCTGCCTGGCTTCATTAGTGAGATAACCTTCTCAAACGCTCGAGTAAGTGCATGGGTTGCAGCATTGATGGTTTGTGGTACCCCAAAGACGCGATAGGCAGCTGGCCGACCGCGTCTGAGCTCGGAGCTATCCTGGATGTCATCAAGCAGAAGCGACGACTCGTGCAAATGTCCGGTCAAGTCTTCTACCTGCGCTGCTGCCGATTCAGGTGCGTTAAACTATAGATTCAACGCTTGGATGATGGTGCCTCGAAGATAATCAATCGGCTGATGGAGTCCCTGTTCGGGAAGTGTCAGCTTCCCTGCTTGTTCGCGACAGCAACCTAAAGGCCACCGATGTGGCAGCCAACCTTGTAGTATGGGCTATCCAGCATTGTCTGCAGGTCCTCAGTGGAATCCAGGATCCGACTAGACTTGCCTCCCAACTGGCTGTTCAAAGAAGTAGCGCATGTTGCTGTGGCTTCATCGTAATCGAATAACTTAGCAGGCGGCAATTGTACTTGCTTTTACGAACAGGAAGGGTAGTTGCACATACATGAGCAACTTCCTCCCTGTCAACGAGCTCAAAATGAATAAATGAAATATCGACTGGTGACATTGTCTGAAGTATAACAGTCTGTTTGGGGAACGAACTAATTGATGTGTGAGAAGATGAGCAACTGTTTCCATGACACCAGGCCCTCTAGGACGGTGCACTGCGTATATACCCTATGAGCTGGCAATCCAGGAGCATAACGTGTACTTTCTCTCAAAACACACCGTCCAAGATACTCCGAATTCCACCACAGTACATATGCGGCGGCTATTCTTCCCCTAAATATCAGGGGATCGAAGGATTCTCAAGAGAAAGCTTCCCAAATATGGAAACGAGCATCGGCTATTGTCAGCCAATATACGTCCAGAACGGTAGGAAACGTGGCTATTGACAGTAATAGTCTCCCATGAGGTTGCCTACTAGCAGCCACCATCCCTTCTTTGGTCCCTGGATGGTCATTGCACGAGTCCAAGTGTCTGTGCATGCCACTTTGCGGACGCAGTAGTCACTAGTCTGATATTTCAGACTGGTGGAAAAGCAAACAAAATCAATGTTAAACTTAGGCTTCAACTCAGACACAAAAAGTAAGCATGAGAACTGAAGAAGAAATATACTCATCTGAAGATTACGGACAAACGTCAGAGGCCCCCTTTGCATAAGAATGGCTACACTATGATCTAATTCGAGACATGGTTCTTGGAGGCCTGTGAAAGAGTATATTCAGTCCAGGGTTATGGTCATTGGATCAATCGGAACCCAACATTGACTTTGCCTTGATGCCTTCAAGCTTTCATCTCCTGTTAAGTTCCCTGGTACATGCACCTGATTATCAAATAGTCAGTCAGCGAGGGACTCACCGGGCAGAGTGCATTGTAAAAGGAAATATATATATATATATATTCTCACCAAAATAACGCTCAGACTTAAACAATCCGTCTATAGTGAAAGACTAAGTTGCGAGCTGAAGTAGCTGGCGAATCCAATTACATATTCAGATGACTGGATGGTGGTGGCTTTACGGGATATCTTTTCTGTTGGGAGAGATAGTTCTCCGTCGCCTGACTCACTAGATGTGATATATTATTTTTGGTCTAGCGGTTAGTGTTTTGATATTTTCTATTCAGTTCACATCATTGATACCGATGTACTCATTGTATGCGATGATCGTTTCGGAATTCGTTTCTGAATGATGTCAACCCACTAGTAATCTTTTCTAATGCAATGTGGTGAGGATTATTCCCCAAGACAAGTGCAGGAGGTCTGTCATCATCCTCTTCCCTCGGGGGTTTCAACGCTGGTACTTGAGGTATTATCCTAGGGTATTGATGTCCAGACAAGCTGTGCGATAAGTGCAGAGCCCTGCCAATGTCTACAAAGAATCCCCAGGGAATACCTCTCAGCAGGATTCCATTGTGACTCATTAAATTTACTCGGAAGTGTTTCTTTCTCGTCCTTCACACAAACACCTGTCTTCGTTACAGCAGCCTTGATTCTTTGACTAGTCTCAGGACGGATAATGAAAGTATGTATTTCGAATGTACTAGTATATAGATCCTCAATATAATGATGGGTTGGTGTTGTACGAGATAGTGGAGGATCAAGTGATGCCTGGCTACAGTGAATGTCTCAACAATTTAAATATATATGTAATTGTAGAAACATGCCCCCAGTTATTCAGTATTCTTTTTCTCTCCGATGTCAACTACGACTGTCATCTCCACTTCGACCAAACAATCGACTATTCCCTAACAGTACTAAGTAGTTACTCACATGAATAAATGTCTGCCTACCACCAAAACACATGACATCACACCAACCCGTCCCCTTCCACCTTCCAAAATCTAAAAATACCCCAAGGCTGTGTGCCCACTAAACCCAACATAGTAAAGCGTATGAAAAGGACCCCTGAACCCCCGCCACAACCGGGCGGTGCCGCATATATTCAACAACCACAACAGCCTTATATGCTTGCTTGATTACCACTCAACAGACAATTAACTGTCAATCAATATCATTACTGTCAATACCCCATCTCCTTCCTCCCCTCTCATCCTCATATTCCATATTCAATACTCTCATATCCCATAATGTCCACCTACACCGTCGCCAGCGGCGACTCACTATGGAAAATCTCCCAAGACCACGGCGTCACCCTCGACGCCCTCAGAGCAGCCAACCCGCAGATCACCAACCCCGATCTTATCTATCCGGGGCAACAGCTGAATATCCCGGGGTCTGATCAGCCTCAGCCTCCTCCTCCGGAGAATCGTGGTATGTCGGAAGCAGCACCTGGTCAGATGTATCCTCCTTCTGATCCTCCTATCCACCTTGCTGTCTGTCCTCCGGGGCCGCCGGTTGTTCCAAGCGCTGCTGCTGGAGGAGCACCGCCCGCGGTTCCCCCACGTCCTCCGATGGCCCGACCGCCGCCTCCGTGGATTAATGTCGGGAGACCGGGGTATAAGACTGTCGGGTATTTTACTAATTGGGTAAATTATACACCACTTTCCCTTATTACTATATTTCTCTGGGTATCAGTCAGTGTAATGATATGAAACTGATGGATTGTGGCAGGGCGTCTACGGCCGCAATTATCAACCTCAGGATATTCCTGCGGAGTATATCACCCATATTCTCTGTATGTGCCGATTGTACTGAGTCTCTTTCCAGCCTATTCTTGTTCTAACTTCAATAGACTCCTTCGCCAACATCCGCCCGACTGGTGAAGTGTACGTCCTTTCCCCAGACCTTCAAACCAATCTCCTAATTAACATTTGTAACTGTAGCTTCCTAACCGACACCTACTCCGACCTCGAAAAGCACTACCCCAACGACAGCTGGTCCGAGCCCGGCACCAACGCCTACGGCTGCATCAAGCAACTCTACCTCCTGAAACAACAACACCGCCACCTCAAAACCCTCCTCTCCATCGGCGGCTGGACCTACAGTCCCAACTTCGCCGCGCCAGCATCCACCCCGCGCGGGCGCGAAACCTTCGCCCGCAGCGCCGTGCACCTCCTCGCGGACCTGGGCTTCGATGGCATCGACATTGACTGGGAGTATCCAGCTGATGCATCGCAAGCGAAAGACTTTGTTATCCTACTAAAGGATGTGAGGCGCGTGCTGGACGAGTACTCCGCTACCCACCTCGGAGGGAAAAGGCTGTTATTGACGATCGCGGCGCCATGTGGGCCGGATAATATCCGGAAACTGCGGATCGGCGATATGGACCCGTACTTGGATTTCTGGAATCTGATGTGCTATGATTTCAGTGGGAGCTGGGATAAGAACTCCGGACATATGGCGAATGTCTTCCATTCGGGGAGGGGAGAGATTACCCCGTTTTGTGCGGATGGGGCGGTGACGATGTATTTGAACGGTGGGGTGAGGGATCCAAGGAAGATTATCTTTGGGTTGCCGTTGTATGGGAGGGCTTTTGAGGGGACGGATGGGCCTGGGGGTGGGTTTCAGGGAGTGGGGGAGGGAAGTTGGGAGAATGGGGTGTGGGATTACAAGGATTTGCCGTTGAAGGGGAGTCGGGAGGTGGTGGATCCCAGGTTGATGGCTAGTTGGTGTCATGACCCGGTGAATAGGAAGATGGTTAGTTATGATACGCCGGAGGTGGCGGCTATGAAGACGGATTATGTTGCTAACAGGCATTTGGGAGGGGCTATGTGGTGGGAGTTGAGTGGGGATCATCATGTCTCGCATGAGAGGAGCTTGGTCAGGGGGACTGCGGAGAGATTGGGCAGGCTGGGTGGGTTGGATGGTACGGAGAATACGTTGTATTATCCGCTGAGTCGGTTTGAGAATTTGAGGAGGGGGTGTGTTTGATTCAGTCTATTTATATTGTGTTAACGGTCTGGTATATGGGTATCATTAGCAAGTCTTCTGTGGTTGACTCTTCAGTATCCTAGAAAAGTGCTGCCAGATCGTCTCTCCGTCTAATGCACATGTGAATGCTATCAGCCCGTCGGGTCGGATCACCACTAGCATTGCTTTTCGTGGGTCGAGTTTGTAGGCGTAGTGTGCTATTCCCCTCGCGTCAAAGTAGGTATCACCGAATCCTGTCATCCCGAGCACCTCGTACGGCGAGCAGCCGGCTGAGCCGCACACTGTTAACCAGGCAATGGCCGGGTGCATTGCAAGCTCCGGGTGGCTATCCAAGTGCTCCCGAAGAGGAACTAATTCCAATTTCGATGTCTTGATATCACCGCCTGTAAAGACTATCGCATGAAACTGGCACCGGTTCCGCAAAACTTGGTGCATCCGCACAGACTGGAATGTCCCTGGCGTGGTCAACTCGGTATCCGGAGCCCGGGTCCCTGGTTGAACCCCCACAGCCGCCTCAGTAGCTGAGTCCCAGGGTTGGTTAATTACGTTGGCCTCGTAGGATATACCGAGCCCCGTATTGAATGGTGCAGCATTGTTGAAGATTTCTCCGAGGAGAACGTTCGGGTCTGCGTTCGGATCCCCATCGTACCAAGCCGGCCATTTATGTGTCATCAATAGAGAGATATCTTTGTCGTAGTTGAGTAATCTCTGCACTGCAGACTGGCGCTCCGTTGTGTAGGTGTCCAAGACCTCCGGATGAGATAGCCCTTGCACCTCCAAAGCCAGCTTCCAGGCAAGATTCACAGCGTCATGAATACCAGTGTTTAGGCCTTGAGCGGCGCCGCTGCTGTGGGTATGGGCTGCATCGCCGCAGATGAAGACACGATTATTGTGCGTTGCAAAAGTTCGGGCCATGCGCTGGCCGATTTTGTATCTTGACGATTTGTTAGTAGGATGTCTAGTGGCCTGCGGGGGTTGCTTACAATGTCCACCAGTGTACCTCTTTGAACTTTAGACTGAAGGGCCACAAGCACGCAATGGCTTCGTTCACAGCAACCTCCTCGGTTACCCCTTCCGGATATTTAGCTGCTATCTCGGGTGTGTATGCGTAGCCAATGCGGGTAGCGCCGTGGTCAAGAGGGGCCCAGAGAACGTTCCCATGTGTCGTTGTTTCGATGGCCCTGTATGCGGATCAGATCATGTTAAGGTACTCATTCAGAATCTAGCTTACCCATAAGCCCGATTGATGGGCATATTGGTCTCGACTATGCCATCAATGCGAATCCACTGATCTTCTGATGAATCACCATCGAAGGGAATATTGGCATATCTGCGAACAAGACTATGGCCACCATCTGCTCCAACAAGGTATTTACTAGCACTCAGTCAGTGTCATGCTTCTGTTAAATGGCCTTTCATGCAGAAGGCATACCTTTTGGCTGTCATCATACCACCAGGTCCTGAGCAATGCACCGTTACTGGGTATTCACTATCGTCCAGACCGATTTCAAAGCCGACACACTCCATAGAACCATGATAAGACACCTTTTTCTTATCTAGCCTTTCTCTCAATATATCCTCCGTGTACATTTGCCTCAGCACAAGGGCAAAATCAAACACGGTGCCCTGGATATTCTCCATGAAAGTCCATACTTTTCCTGGGAACCTACCCAGTCTGGTTAGTCGTAGTATTGAAAGAAGATCGAGAGGTATACTTGCTGTCTCACTCCATCTTTGTACGTCACACTACTCCTGCAAGCAAACCCCTGTTGAAGCATGGGATGGACCAAGTCCAATTGATCAAGGAGCTCCAACGTCCGCGGAAACAGTGTAATGGCACGGCCGTAGCGGCCCTCCGGAGTATTTTTATCTTGCTTTTCCACAAGGCAGACTGAAAGGTCGAAGCGGGTGAGTTGGTAGGCGAGGAGAAGGCCAACGGGGCCGCCGCCGATGATGGTTATATCGTAGGTCTCAGGGGATGGCATTTTGCTGCTAGATAGTGCAATTGGTGTAAGAAGTCTGACAGGGCTCTGAGATGGTTGGTACCATGTTGCTTGGTACGGAGTCAACTGCTGGTGGCATTTTAGACGATCGACGCTTCGTGAGGGGTAAGATAGGATAAGAGTCCGGGGAGGGGTTGATAACAGGAGCATGACTAAGGGCGCCAGGGGTCTGTACCGCGGGTCATCAGCGACTTAATCCGATTTACTCTTTGTATGTTAGATTTTGGCTCGGTAACTGATCAGTGGCGCAAGAGCTTTCCGATGCAGTTCTAAACAAACGGGTATGCTTTGCTCAGTCTTTTAAAAAGGCTTCCCAGTCAGCCAAGGCCTTAACAAGCAATGGGATGAGTAAGCCCTGCTTGAACATCACAGTCGAAAGCCATCATTGAGCTTTCTAATGCCATCTTATAGGTCAACAGATTACGCTCAATAGAACACCGTCTTAGAACTCGATGACATTCGTGCTGTCAGCTCCATCTTTGTGCGCCTGAACGAGCCAGTGCTCAAATCAAAAGCCAGTCACGGCCCAAGTGACCAATTGAGAATATCCAGTGTGAAGGTTCTGTACCGTCGCATCGCTGCCAGCGGTCTTCTATAATCTTGGAAGCATTAATCACATTCACGCACTTGGTCTGCTCCCAGAAACTTTCCATATAAGTTCGCACGGAGTCTCTTTGTTCCTGTCGTTGACATTCAAGACCAGCGATTATTATGGGCCAGAGGATGCATTTATACAAGGACTCGTCGTTCTGCAAGCTTTCGATCGTGGCAAGCAACTCCTGGAGCAGGTCCTCTAGTGGTAAACACTCCTTAGTGAGAGCGGCAAGGACGCGTTTTCCATATATTAGAGCTCCTATCTTGTATGATTGCGCCAATGTGCAAAGAGAGCTTGTATCTCTTGGAGGGGTGGTGCCCAGATATGGTAGCGACGAAGCCCATACAGAACAGTCGAATTGCTGGATGAAGTCTACCATCGATATAGTATCCTCAATGAAGTAGCTCCAGGTGGAGTCATCGTGGCATTCGGAGCTGGCAATTGTGTCTCTTCGCGCAGAGAGATACCGTATCGCATCCAGTAGGTATTCGGGACATCCAAGGAATGACTGCTCGACGGTCTCTTGAAATTGTGGGCCCCCAAGCAAATCATACTGTGATAATAACTTTGGGCGTACAAAGGTTCCACCCAAGGTTTCGATGCTGGATTAAAATAATCGTCAGTCACATAATTCAACACCCAGGGTGCTCCTTGCTTACGAGTAAATCTGACTAGCCAGAAAATTACGCAGATCCTCTATAGTTTGCCCGGAATCATGTCTGGAAACAGCTTGCGAGTCAGGTGTACTGGGCTCCAATAACCTCTTGGCACCTTCTAAATGAACATTCCATCGATCACTTCCAGACTCCAGAAGATCGAGAAATACTAGGAGGAATATGCTGGCCACTGTCTCATCCTTGTTCCGTGATTTCGCATCACCCAGGGCCTGTGCAATCCCTTGTATGGCTTGATATTTGAAGCGAAGCGCGTCAGAATTTGCAATCATTTGATCGGATGATGCATTGACGGTGAGATCACGGAACGAGCAGTGTCGATTTACCCTGTGTCGCGCTGCAAGAGCCAGCACGGACTTGAGGAGAGTGCGGTCAATCAGCGCAAGTGACATCAAGGCCCTTAGAGGATTCCTATCGCTGTCGTAAACGATGAAGAGCCCACATATGCTTTCATTATCTGATACAGCGTTAGACAGGTCCGTACACAGCCCAACGAGATAACTAACAATAATCCAAGTAGTACCTGGAAACTGCGTCCAGGTCAGAAATGGCAAAATCGCCTATAGTCGGTGGTATGCTGATTACAGGTTCCGATGGGGTGACTAATCCGATATGAGCGATTTATTGAATACTCAATAGTGTGTGCAGCAGCTATACTTACCCTGACTTTCGGGAGACCGCACAACGGAAAGAGCAGACTCACTCGCCGATGCAAGACTGTCATCACTCGAGTCTGACTCTTTTCGGGATTTTGCTTTTTTGGCTGGACTAGCTGATTTAGTTGCCAGTGATACGCCCCGCAGCTTCCCCCGTATCGCTAGGCCTTCAACCCATCTCAGAGGTCTAGAAGCAAAGCATTGGTAGCCACTTGTCGCGCACTTTACGCAAGGAGATTGAGACTGGTCGCAGCGAATGCGCCGGCGCCGACATGTGTAGCACGGCTCCTCCATTCTCGTTGGACGTACAGTCTATAGTAGGCTGCGTAGCGACGCTGTCTTTACTGCGTGGCGAGATCCCCTCATCGAATGCCAATCCAGCAATTTTGATGCCCAACGCTCAGAGAGGCCGTGATCTGCAATGGACATAAAATCTGAGACATGTAGAGTCTGTAGACAATAAAGTTCGTTGATGGTGTCTGATAGGACAGAGCGGGGAAGAAAGATGGAGGAAGATGCAGCGAGGCCGGGAGTAACTCTGTGGGGAGATTCAAGGTCTGGCCGCCAAACTATTTCCGCCACCCAATCAAAGCTCGATCCGCGCCCCCTGAACTGACCGGTCAACCAAAATTTACGGCATGACATATACTCTTCTCATTCCTACCTTGCATTCTACATTTTTCATGTCGCTCTATGCGCGATAAGCAAGATGTGAGCCAGTATATAGTTCTGCGTAAGCCCCTCCGTTGTTCTAGCCCGATGTTGGTTAATCACCCTTCTCTCCCTTCTACACCCATACTAGTACAGTAGGCTAAATATCTCGCCAAGACACATACTAATCCAACACAATGGCACCAGTTGACGAGAAACCAGTCTCTCTCTGCAAGTCCGAGACTCACGATACTCTGGAGGTTTCCTTGCTCAAATTCATCTACTCTCACCCCTCCCTGCCCCAGATTCGCGGCAATCCGTCCGCCCTACTCGCTCTTATCGACGAGTTTGCTGCAAAGCAAGCCTTCTTTATCAGCCTTGGCCCAGACAAAGCCAAGAAGCTTTCGACGCTTTTCGCAGACGAGAAGCCAAAGGTTGTCGTTGAGCTCGGCACCTATGTCGGCTACTCCGCAATCATGTTCGCAGACGCCATGCGGCAAGCCGCTGGTGGATCCTCGACAGGCCTCCGCTTGTGGAGTCTGGAAGCTGATCCCCTCATTGCTTCTATCGCCATGAACTTTATCGAACTGGCGGGTCTTAGCGATATTGCCAAAGTGGTTGTCGGTCCGGCGGACGAGTCGCTCAAGCGCTTAAGTGCGGAAGGGAAGCTACCTAGTGTCGATCTCATGTTTATTGATCATATCAAGGATCTATATGTACCTGATCTAGAGCTGTCGGAACGGCTTGGGTTCCTTCACCCTGGCTCTTTGGTACTCGCCGATAATGTGGTGCATCCTGGTGCGCCGGCTTACCGGGAGTTTGTCCGTGGGAGCTCGAAGTATGAGAGCTGGGGGTTGAAATGTCTTCTATTCCCAGAAGATATAGTTGTAAGTGTTTCCCTGTCGTATTGCATGTTTATATGCGCTAATCATGTTTGTGCTTCAGGATGAGATTGAAATCAGCAGAGTGAAATAAGATTTGTCTGCTCAAGCATGACATCTAGGACACGAGGTTATGACAGGATACACATGATAACTTCCACCATCTCAAATGTGCTAGACATGTGCGGTTATATAGTAATTTTGACTAAGATAGTGCCAATCTTCAGCACTACATGCATGGCGCCCCACATAATCAGATACTATCTAATCTCTGCTCATTAATTCGTACACACATTCTATACTCCTACTTCTGCGCATCCTTCATCTCCCCCCTCTCCCTCACCATCTGCGCAACCCCCTTCCCAACATCCGTCTCCAACGCCTCAAACCCACTAACCACCCCCTCGCGATCCCCCTTCCCCATCTCCTGACTCATCTTAAACTTCCCCTGCAATCGCTCAATTCTAATCTCAATGCCAATAATATTCTTCTTAAGAATCTCCACATACGGCACCGGCGCATCCGAGACGCTCCACGGTGCCGGCCGCCCCTCCGTGCCCGTATACCCCATAATAGACCCCTCACTCTGTTTTGTCAAATCTTCCACGGCTTTCTGTAAGAACGTCCCCGTCTCCTCAGACTTCGAGTCACAGTAAACCCGGATCTTGCCGTACGCTTGCGCAGCGGCATAGTTCCACGTCGGGACGACTTTCCCTGTGGCGGGTTTCGTCTCCGTGTAGAACTTGGGTGTGACGTAGTGGTGGTGTTCGGAGGTGAAGAGGACGAGGACTTCGTCTTCCAGTTCGAGAGAGTTGGGGTTGTTGCCGGGTTGTTGCTGCTGCGCTGCTAGTGCTTCCATTAGGGCCTTGGCTTGGGGGTTTTGCTTGGCCATGTGGCCGCGGAGGGTGCCATTGGGGATTGTTTCGTCTGATGAGTCCTCTGTTGAGGGTACATCGAGGATAAAGGGGATGTGGCTTGATTGGAGGAGAGGGTAGAGAGGGGATTTGATTGCTGTTGTAAGGATGCCGAGGGGGTTTTGGCGGATGAGTTGGTGGAGGGCTGGGATGTGGGATTCGGCGTGGATGGCGCGGAGATACATTGTGGGCGTGAAGTGCGATCCTGTTTGATGATTTAAGTATGGGTGTATTTTGGAAAGACTTCAGTTGTAGTAGAGAGGGCAAGCATTCTTATATTACTATCCAGTATTCCGCGAGTTTAGTAGTAGGTATCGGCCGACGAGTCATACTTTTGTCTGTGTCATCGCATCGGACAGTATGCTGATTGGACAATATCGCCGAGGAATAAATTCACGTAGTGCTAGTTCTATTTAGTAAGTAGCACAACTGGCGGGTGGGTTGAATCTATAGAGCTGTACTAGGTGTAGACCCTCTTGGCTTCTACGGAAAACATCATGACTATCTCCTCGGAATTTAGAACTCGAGTTGCTGATGAGCAATCTGGAGGATATGATTCCGTGCCTGAGCATTGCGGCACATGGTCAGTAGCCACCAAGTGACGGATCAAGAAACCTTATAATCAGATTTTGATGTCCGTTCCCACACGTGCAATTCGTTTCAAAGCCATTTGGGCGAAATCTCTAACATTGGATTCTAGAATGTATGTGGAAAATGTCTGTGACAGTGCAACTCAGGCCAGTTCGGGATGGTGGCGGGGCCACCTCTCCCGAACCAATGATAGAGAATTTTTCTCTCCAAATCTTTGCCCGTTTAGGAACTTGAAGGGAGTGGGGCGGGGTCTCCGCCAGAGAAAGATGAAGTATAGAGAAGAACCTAAAGGCAATCGACTCACTCTATGTGTATATAAGGGAGTCATTTTCACGACTTCGAGTCATTATTTGTTGAATTTATCCTCAGTTTAACTTACTGTCAGACTTGGCTTTTTGAAAAATATATTCAGCAGACGAGCAATATGGCTCCTTCTAACCTTCACCATCCCTCGACTCGAGCACTACATGCAGACGACCACCTTAACCGGGTGACAGATGTCGCACCCCCAATCCATCTGTCTACGACTTTCAGATTCCCCGACAACCCGGATGATTTGATCCCGTCCGTTGACCCTGTGGTATGTTTGCCAATCGGCCAATGCGCATTCCCCAATGTAATGATGTCCCCAACAGCTAACAGCCTTATCAGGAAGAATTCGACGGCAAAAACTACATTTACTCCAGAGAGTTCGCCCCCAACGCAACTCGATTCGAAGCTGTCGTTTCGTCACTTCTCAACGGCCGGGTTGTTAGCTACTCGACCGGTCTCGCTGCCCTCCAGGCCGCTCTCGTCCTCTTGAACCCCCGTCGCATCTCGGTCGGTGAAGGCTATCACGGCAGTCATGAGGTCATCTCTGTAATCTCAAGATTGTCCGGGCTGCAGAAGCTACCGCTCGATTGCCCGGCTGATGAGCTAGACAAAGGCGATGTCATCCTCCTGGAAACCCCCGTCAATCCGCTAGGAACTTCGTTCAGTATTGATGAGTTCGCTAAGAAGGCCCATTCCAGAGGTGCTTATCTGGTGGTTGATAGCACCTTTGGCCCTCCTGGTCTTCAGGACCCCTTCCGGTGGGGCGCTGATCTCGTTCTGCATTCGGGATCTAAGTATCTTGGCGGCCATAGTGACCTTCTATGTGGTGTACTCGCTACTCAGCGCAGAGACTGGGAGAAGCAACTACTGGAAGATAGAGTCGCATTGGGCAATGTCATTGGCAATCTGGAGGCATGGCTTGGGCTCCGCAGTCTACGCACCCTCGAGGTTCGTGTCCAACGAGCGAGTCAGGGCTGCGGGAGTCTAGTTGCCTGGCTTAATCAGGCTTTGACTGCCCCTTCCACTGCTGCTGGAAGTGAAGAACAAATAGTCCAGTCAGTCGTTAAGAAAATATACCATACCAGCCTGCAGGAGGAGCCGTGGATCCAAGAGCAGATGCCTAATGGATTCGGCCCTGTCTTCTCAATTGTCCTTCAAAGTGAAAAATTTGCGCAACGACTACCCAGCAAGTTGGCTTTCTTTCAGCACGCCACGAGTCTGGGCGGTGTTGAGTCTTTGATCGAATGGCGTGCGTTATCGGATTCCCGGGTGGACAGGAAGTTGCTGCGGCTGAGTATCGGGTTGGAGAATTGGGTAGATTTGAAGAATGATTTGCTGGAGGGCTTTAAGGCTGTTTTGCAGGAGTGAAATGCACAAAGGATGAAAAGTATATAGAAACATGTTTGTTGGATACACTAGTCAGTTAATGTAAGCACTATGACGGAAAGTGCAATTGAGGCATTAAACCTAAAAAAACTCAAGAGAAGGCCTTTGCGCTGGTATGGTCACTGTATAAAGGCAAGGGTATAAACCAACGTCGACTTCCCCAGTGATTGGAGCAGCTGCAAAGCTAGTGGTCTCCTGCCTTGGTCTCGGTAATTAGTTAGTCTACTGTTGGTGGGAACATGACGTCGTTGGGTTCTTCTGTCCTCTGCAGAATCGGCATTACGCCGATAGTTTCAATATTTTCGCATGGTCGCAAAATGCATCCAACCTGAGACTAAATGAGACTTCAGGAGTTGATGTATCGAGTACCATGTTCCAGGGGGACCGACAGGGATGAGTCGATGTTTGACTCTCGAATCCGCCAGACCAGGTGAGCAACTGCCCGGATAGGCAAGTCTATCTGGTGACTAAGCCAGACCCTTGTTTGGGGGGGAACATGTAAATTACCGTGTTGTAACGCAGTATACTACTTAACACATCCATCATACCTCATGGGGATGGATACTATGAAAGACAATGTTGGTGATCATCACGAAGATGTCTGGAAAGGGATGGAGGCTCACCGTATAAGTCGACTTCTCTCTGTCAGAAAGCCACCTGGCCCCCTCGCTCACAGCCGTTGTGCCGTCGTATCAAGAGATAGCCGCCGGTAATATGGGGTACACATACATACTTACACTATAGTTAGTTAGTTACTATGCTTAGGTACATTCTGAATGCAGTGTTACCTTCAGCGGCATCAATCAACGCTGCGACAGATAAGTGCTGCGATAGTTTAGTAGTTACTAACCGATCCCGGATTTGCTGGCAATTGGCTTTTCCTGGGATACTACTTGGTTACTTTGTACTCTGTATGTAGCTAAAAACCGAACTCTGCATAAGAGCGAAGACTAAACTCTTCATGGAGTTAGTTCTGCAATGGATGGAGCACCGCAAACAGGGCGGACAGACTCAAAGCGGGCCACTTTCTGGCCGGTCCAGGCTCTTTTTCTCTTTTCCCTGGCATCCAAATTTAGCAACTTTTAGGAACCGTCAAAACGAGGGAAAACAATCCCCCATACCTTCCTTACCCTTACCTGCTCAATACCTGAAATTAATTACTTAATTTGTCGCAGGAAGGAGCAGCAGCAAAAGTCCAGAACAAAAACCATCCATCCACCATGGCTCTTCTTCCTTCGGTTCCTTGCAGCATCCGTTCTTTGTCTCCCTCTCTTCTCCTCTTCCCTTCTTCCCTTCTATCTCCCTTCTTCCTCACCCTGAATCCAGGGTCGTGATCGTGTTGTTCAACAGCAGGGGGGCGCAACCCCGTTCCCGCCGGGCGCATTTTCCTTATCTTAGGTTTGCACCGACGTAAACGTTGTTCCCGGCTGACCATTATTGACTTCCCACCCCCTCACCCTCACTCTTTCAACGGGTCACCCTCCCGGCAAGGCTCGTTTCCCTGAACGGCGCTTGGCCGCGCTTTTATTGCTTCAGATCTTGCTGAAAATGGCCTACAACGCCGTTTCTCAGGCCGACCACGAGGTGGCTTCCAACACGACCGATTCGGACCATTCCCGCAGTCCGTCGCCGGACTCTCAGCGCAATGGTCACTTCCAGCAGTTGCCGCTGGACGCCGACCATATTGGGGCGGGCTCATACCTGCAACCCGCCAAGTCGAATGAAGACTCGGGTGTCAAGAGCTTGGGCTCCATGATCCGATCGATGACCTCAACTAGCTATGATATGGTGGAGGAAGATGACTATGAACTGCCTGCCGATCCCTCTGCGGACCAGAGTTCCAATAGTCCCCGTTACGTCCCTCCGCTAAAGACAGTCCCTCAGACTAGTTCTACGACTACCACCGCCGCTACCGATGCCCACACCCCTGAACCGGCCCTCCGGACTCCAGTCACCGATCAGCCGGTCCCTCTCAGTCATCCCACGCCCGACCTTCAATCGCTGCAAGGAGCCTACATCAATAATGTAGAGCGGCTTGAAAGGAGCGCGGAACGCATGAGCCTGAGTTCCAATATCGGAGACGAGATTCGCAGAATGGACCAGGAACAAAAGCGACGCTCTAGTTCGGCCTCCAACTCCACTCACGCCAGCAATTACGACGGCCTCAAAACAAGTCTGTCGTCTCGCCACGGCTCCATACAGTCCTCTCGTTTGGCACAGGTTGCAGAACACGCCCCTGCGCGGTTCTACGGCGATTCGGCCACTCGAGTTCCCGCGATGCCTTACCTTCCTCCTCCCCCGCCGCCAGCTGTGCACAGTGAGCACGACTTTGTTCAGCAGGATTACTACGACCAGGAGCTTGGGGAAGAGCTGGAACGGACATACACAGCTGCTTCTACCGATACGTATCAACAGGCTAGGGTCCTTTTCAACGACTTTGATGGCGTGCATTATGTTCCGAATGAGAGTAATCTGGGCCGACGAGTGTCGCTGACGCGACCACCCTTGGCAAGCAGATCCGAGGCATATAAGGAGCCGCAGGCAGGCGAGAATATGGTTTACTACCCAGCGCCTGTGCCAAGGATGTTAAATCTACCACCTCGTTTGTCGCAGAAGAGTGATCAGCCACGAGGCAAACGACGGTCACAGCTCCTAGGTGTGCTCGCTGCCAAAAACCGCAAGTCCACTCAATTAGCCGCTGGTCAAGATCAAGGCGATGGTGGCGAGCCAAGTAATCACAACCAGCCGACAAGCGTACCTCCACAACTGCGCGCGAGTATGTTTTTCGAACAACCAGCTAGAGCAGTGGATGTAGAGGTTACCCATGCTTCTGCAGTGGCGACGCTAGACAACATTCTTGATGCTTCTACAACAGCACCCGTCAGTGCTTTCACGGGGCAATTGGACCCCAAAGGATTAAGTCAAGCAAGCCGCAAACTATCCTCCAGGGATTTGACAGAGCAGCGAAAGTCACTGAACTCCACAAGTATGCTCGGGCTTGGTCATCGCTTGTCTGATCCGGATCTCAAAGATGTGCCTCTTGGGTCCGGTCACTTACACAAACAAACAGAAGGCGAGGCTGCAGATGTCCATGAAGGCACATCTTTACGGGATGACAACCAAGACGGGCTTGGCGGTCCTGATGCCGATGGGGAAGAGCACAATCATGAAGAGCCTGACGCTGACTTCACCGGGCCCCCTAACACGCTGCTGGCCGAACTTGAATACCGAAAGAGCGAATTGAAACAACGACTACGATCAGCCCCCGAGACCACGGCGTTACACTCGACTCTTCTCCAACTCGAAGCGGTTGCGCAGAAGCAGAGCGAACATCGACGTCAAAGACCAGTGACTCTGGCATGGGAAGCCCCAGATGCTCATCCCCAAGAAGTTGACGATGACGACGATGTGCCCCTGGGCATGCTGTTTCCCGAAAAGGCGAATGCGGTCAGTGAGGTGCGTCCGTTGGGACTGATGGAAAGAAGGGAACTGGAAGAGTCCGAGCCTCTCAGTAGGCGTCGTGCCAGGCTCCGCGGTGAGCCTGCCCCGCGCAGCCCTGAGCGGCGCCCGGTCACCATGTATTCTACGGGCGCACCAGACGATCAGCCGCAAGAAGATAGTGGTGACGAAGGCGAGACTCTAGCCCAACGCTTGAAACGGCTCAAAGAGAAAGACCAGCCTAGTGCAGCCGCCGATAGTGATTTTGCAAACGAGATTTTGGCGGAGATCAAACAGGTGGGGGACGCTGAAGAAACCACCCAAGAGAAGGAAACGCCACCGGAAGATGAAACTCTGGCTCAACGTCGAGCTCGCCTGCAGAAGGAGGCTGAGGCTGAGGCCCGACAGAATTCCACATTGAAGATCCCCCGGTACCGAAGAAGCATGGCAGACATCCTCCACGCTCGACGTCCAACTACTGTTGGACGGCAGTCGACAATGGGCACTGCAGCGCCTCAGCCGATGCCTCAGCGCACACTGGACCATCGAATGTCTCTCCAACAGTTTCCACCGAATTACGGGCCGATGCCGGGTGCTGGGTATCCCCAATACCAGGGGCCCGCCGGCACGATGCCATATGGCCCCGGAATGGTGCACCCCAATACCTTCTACAGTGATGCGTTACTAGGGATGAACCATCTCAGCTATGCTGTGCCGCCTAAATCGAAGATGGTCCGACCGGTCAATGAACCGGGGCAGCGGGAAATTATCGACCGCTGGCGACAGAGCATCGTTTGAATTTAATTTTTTTGCTTCCATCCTTTACACTCTTTCCTGCTTCAGCATATTAGCCGATCGATATTTCATTATTTTTTTTTATCATCTGTCCGGGCAATTGGTTATCAGGTACATCTACAGGTGTTTAGCGCATCTTGCTAGCATGAGTTTGGAAGCATAAGCGATTGCGTGGTGTTAATTTCGCGTTAGATGAGCGGAACATTTCCCAGTTGTACTTATAGTAGCATGCGGGTCATCTTAGTCGCCCTGTCAGAAATGACGATCTTTGCATATGAAAAAGAGCAAATCATGAAGCCCTCCATCCCCTAAAGTGTGTCTAGCTAGCATTGGTATCGCACGGGATGTGCAATGGTTGGCATTGACCATGTGTGAATGGTGTGCATTAGTTATCTTGTTGTCACCTTCTCAATGCCCAGTAGGAAGTCAAAGAGAAAGGCACTACTAAATATAACTTTTTTTTCTTCCACTCTAATTCCAGACTTATCCGTTTGCGGTTGCGCATTCCTGCTGGCTGGTCCGTTCCTGACTGGCCGACTGTCTCGTAGTGCTTTTCCTTCCCCCCTTTGGCCTCTTTTGCTTATCAGGAGACTCATTCCATCCCCCCTACGTCCGTCGGTCTCACCCAAACCACCTTTCCATCATTGGTAGAACTATTCCTGTTCCATGACGATCGTTGCTTGAATCTGCTGCATCTCCTCGAACCCACCGCATTAACTCATTAAACACTCCGTCTCGGTTTCGCGCGCGTTCCCCTGGGATTGGCCCGCCCTCAGTCGCCCGGATGAGACATTGCCCCACGCCGCAACCTTGATCTTCCTCTTCTACTCCGCAGAGCTGTCAAGGCCTGTGTGAACTTCGAGAAGCGCCATCCCATACGCATTGCGACCATCAGAAACAATGGGCGAGGCTTTCGCATCCTAAACGCCTACTCGAACGCGCCCTGGGTGCTTCGGGCTGATTCTTTAACACCATGCCACCCTCCACGGTTTTCGCCTACTGGCGTCGCGAGCATCGCCGATCGAGCGCTTCCCCCGTTTCGCCCTCCTTACAGCCCACCTCCAAAGCACCGGTCACCAGCAACCCTCCTCAACTACCGGGGTTGTCTAACACAAGGCCAAATCCCACTGGGCTTGGGACATCGTCTGTGGAGAGCTCGAGTCCGCAGGTCCCGAACAACCCCCATGAGGACTACTATGATGCAACAAAAAAAGCCATCGCCGTATCCGTCGCCCCGGCCAATGCGCCAGGCTCCTCTTCAGCAAACCTCGCAATTCCCTCCTCTTCCTCAGACAATCACGCCCGACCTATTTCAAGCTCCGACGAGCAAGATGTTACCATCACCACGTCGCAGTCGAACTACTCCCAATCGTCCATTGCCCCGCCGCGTTCAGATCAGGGCGACGGCGACTCTCCCAAACCAAGCTCCCCGTTTCGACTGTCCTTGGGCAAAAACCTCCTGAACTCCCATAACCTGACTTCCGATCACCACAACAAACGCTCATCGACTCCGGGGTTGTCATCTTCTGGTCATTTCCGATTCAGAACCTCCCCTGACATCTCCCTGGGCGACCGGATGGCTTCGTCACACAAGGACAAGGACAAGGAATACAAGTATGAAGGTGCGGGCAATCGCCGCTCCGCAGACCGGGACGGTCCGTCGGAACAGGCCCATCATAAGTTGGGGAGGACTCGGCTTCACCTGCTGAACCCTATGTCTCTGTTGGCCAGAAGGCGTTCTTCCAACCTGGCCAGTCTGCGGACAGAGGACACTAGAGTTGGTGCTCGCAACATAGTCCCGGCTATACCGGACGACTATGATCCTCGAATTCGCGGCAACATTGTACACGACTTCTCTGCGCCTCGTCCGCGTCGGAACCTATCAACGGCACCTGTTCTTATGCATGACGTGAACAACCAGTCGAGCCCAACAGATGTAACCTACAATGGAAATGGAAACTCTGCACACAGCGCTGACCAGAGTGCCCAGGCGGGCGAGCAACGGAAGAGACACACACAGTACTCTCCTGTTTTCAAAGAACACTTTGAGGATGATCAGAAGGTGCTGCAAGTCGAGAGCAAGGCGTATCTGCAGTCATCGTTACTGACAGCGCAATCCAATGTTGAAAATGATTCACACACGCTTCCTGTATTTGCACGAAAGTTGCCGTCAAAGGTACCGGAGCAGGATGTGTCGCCTGAGGTGTCAACCGAACAGACGTCACTGAAGCAAGACAGCCAACAGAGTCCACCTAGTAGTGTCGGAGCAACAACACAAGAAGACACCGACACCATCGAGGTCATACCACATCAGCCATCTGGTTTACCTAAACATCTCAAGAGTAATGCCTCCCGGTTCAGCTTCGATATGAATGGCGTCGAATCTTCCACACAGGAGAAACTCTTAGAAGAGAAGCATAAGGAGAAGGAGGCTGCAAGACGGGCCAAGGCACGCATGGAAGGCACAAGTTTCAGCGACGGTGAGGACGATTTCGATGAAGATCTGCTCGATGATATGGACGATCTGGAAGAGAAGATACCCGGTGTTAATGTCGACGCTGACGAGGACGATGATTTCTCTGGCTTTTCCGGCCCGGGTAATGCCCTCAACAAGCCCTGGCTTGCACCTGAACTCTCACCCATCATTGCTAGTCCGCTTCCAACTGGAAGCACATTTCCCCAGAATATACAAGAACCGGCCCAGGGGCCGTTGGCAGACATCTCTGCTCCTTTGCCCGTATCCGATTCCGTTGTCTCTGATGATGTCACGACCAATATGCAGGCATTATCAGAGGCAACAGATGCTTCCAATAGTGCAGCTCAGGTTGCCATGAGTTCACACCCTCCAGCTCCGCAGCCAATAGAAGATGACGACGATCTCTATTTTGACGACGGCGAGTTTGGTGATCTGTCCACAGAAGACATGGGCGAAAAATTTGACGAGTCCATTTTCGACGATGAGACGAGTCACCTGTATGAGCGGAAGCCAGTGGTGCAGCAACCTGTTCCTGCACCTGCGCCGCCGCCCGAAAACGGGGCCGGGAGCGCTAATCCACTGGATGGTACTGCGGAACACGATGAGTTTACGCCAGAGCCAGACTACGATGGCGGACTTAGGCATGTTCCTAGCATGGCAAGCGATTATCGAAAGGGGTCGATTAGAGTCTACGGGCAAACGCGTGAGAGCTTGGCTAATCTGGGGTCTGCAAAGGCTCATGGTGGGGTGCTTTCCGAGCACAACCTCGAAGCTTTTCACAATGCATTGGCCAAAGCCGCCAGTGAAGCGGCTGCAAGTGACAGGTTCGGGCGCGAGACCAGCGTCAGCGAGCGGTCGTTGGGTCAAGAGAGCACCGCCCAGACCATGGACACGCCTTCAGGCCTCATTTCCGATGATAGTCGCTTGAGCCAGACCGTGGATATGGCTGCATTCGAAGAAGTTTTCGAAGACTTCAGCTACGATGACAACGATGATGCACTGTTTGACGACCCCATCATTGCAGCGGCAAACGCAGAAGCGCTGGAGAACGACGATGAGGGATTTTATGGTCAAGAGTTTGGGTTCTACGCACAAGCACATGGGGGCTGCAACGGTGAGCTCACCAACGGTGGCTACTTTGGTCCACGAGGGGTCGAGGGCGTCAGTCGTAGCTTCAGTAGTCGGGGCAAATTTCGAGAGCCAAGTTTGACCCCTATCACGGAACGCAGTGAATGGAGCACGCGGAACTCGGTCATCTCGTTGACAGCTCACGGTGCCGCCCACTCCAACCCTATCGCCAGCCCAGGCTTGGCTCAGCTGGTCGACCTTGGCGCTATGGACGACGAGATGTCTCTGAGCGCTTTAATGAAGCTCCGACGGGGTGCTTGGGGCGGAAGCAACGGCAGTCTACGCAGCAGCAGTGGCAGTCCCCCACTTCTACACTCGACGTCGAACCGAGCGAGCTTCATCTCCGATGCCAGCCCCACGATATATACAGCGCCTCCCGATGCGTTTTGCGGGAGTGCGACTGAGTCTCCCATCCGGGAGTCTGACAGGTTTAGGTGGTCGCTGAATAATACGGAGCAGCGTGTGGGACAGTCAGCAGGAGGTGAGAAAGAGCCTTAGAGCTGCATCATTTGCATCGACTGGTCCTTTATCGGTCATACGCCGCAGGGTTGGCAGGAAGTCAGTCAGACGGGCGCACGCGTGTGACCAGCCCGACTGCAGATCCCGGCAACAGGCCAATCGGGCCAGTCGGTAAAAGGATGAGAGTATATATATAACGCATATTGGTTTTTTTATTGTTTTACTTACCCACAGGAGTTCGAGGGAACTGACATATATTATGATTGTAATGCCTGATATATAATGCTTGATTGTGCAGATCAGAGCGATCTGTGGTCTTTTATGATATCTGATGACCCCAAGGCGGATGATGGGAGGGATGGGAAGGCTAGACGGTGATGATGATGTATGTTTGCATATAGTACTACTACTAGTACAGCTTGGGAAGTAGTAATCTATTTGATGCTGGTTGGCCATTTTGTGAGATGCTGCGGGGAGTCGTGGTCCGCTTCCATTTGTACGACAGCCGGAGCATAACCAGAACGGTGCCCAGGCCCCGGGAGCATTCAGGGGAATGACAGCCCCTTCATACTCCAGACTTCTCACAGAAATAACTCAATAATTACTCCGGATTGAATCCAGCCTTCATCCCTGAGAATCAACCCGAGGATGATTGGTCCACGTGCCCACCCGCAAAGTCCCGGAGCGGGAAATGCTCATAACCGGGCTGTGGCGGTGCAGTAATTGGGAGTAATTTGAAGTAATTGAAAGTAAACTTGCAGTGTTGTACCCGCAACCGGGAAGTTCGGCCCGCCCTGCGTTTTTCTCGGTTGCAGGGCACGGAATGACTAATGTGTGGCGACGCTCTACGGTGTAACTCACTACTCGTAGTTCATGTTCGCTGTGTTAGTCTCAGCCACAGCCTGCGCTCGCTGGCCGTCATAGCCGTAGATCTCGGCAAACCTCAACTTGTTCCCGTTCCTCCCAAGGCCCATCTTGCTCTCCCATCTCCTCTCCATTCTTCCTCCTCATACTAACGAGGTTGTCCTCTATATTCCACCCTCTCCTCTCCCCCACTACTTTGATCAATAGAGAGTGCTTTTGCTCTCTGATGAGTCCCGTTTTGTTACAGGTGCTACGGCAATCCTAGTCGACACCTGTGTTTTTCTCGCTCCCCTACAAACCGTGCGTGTTCCTTTCATCCGCCTCAAGAAAAATCCCGCAGCTTAAGCAACCGGTCCCCGTCAAACTAACTCGCGATTTTTACCTGCCATAGTTCTCGAGATAACTCGCCGTGTCATTTATCTCGTTCGCCTAATCGTCGTCGAGCTTATAGCATATTAAATTTCAGCTCGCATTACCCCATAGAAAATCTGTCGCGATGTTTCGTTCCACTGCCGTAAAGGCCACCAGCGGCCTGCGCAGTCCGGCCTGCTCTTCTTGCAAGAGATCTATCTCTCTTGCTGCTACTGCCAGATCTGCTGCCAACCGCTCAAAACTTGGCCTGACCACCAGACGTCCTCTCGCTCTCGTCGACCGGTTGTCCAAGAGGCACTATGCTGCGCCCGCTGAGGGTGTGGTAAGCAATTCCCCTGCACAAGTGTCGTCCACGCTTTTTGGCTTGGTTTCATCTCCGGTCTGAAAGCCACTCTCGACTGACATTCGCTTTTTTGGCGATTCTGTAGGATGCCAATGACTCTTTCCTCTCCGGAAACACCGCCAACTACATCGATGAGATGTACGTCGCATGGAAGAGAGATCCCTCCAGCGTGCACATCTCATGGCAAACGTATTTCAAGAACATGGAGGAGGGCAACATGCCCGTCTCCCAGGCTTTCCAGCCTCCTCCGACTCTCGTCCCTACCCCTACCGGTGGTGTTCCTCAGGAGATGCCCGGCGCAGGCCTGTCTTTCGCGGCCGGTACCGATGTCACGAATCACCTGAAGGTTCAGCTTCTGGTCCGCGCCTACCAGGCTCGTGGTCACCACAAGGCCAAGATCGATCCTCTCGGTATCCGCGGTGAGGCCGAGGCCTTCGGTTACAACAAGCCCAAGGAGCTCGAGCTGGACCACTACGGATTCACTGAGCGCGATCTGGACCAGGAGTTCAACCTTGGACCCGGTATCTTGCCCCGCTTCGCCACCGAGGGACGCAAGAAGATGACCCTGCGCGAGATCATTTCCACTTGCGAGAAGATCTACTGCGGCTCCTACGGTGTGGAGTACATCCACATCCCCGACCGTAAGCCCTGCGACTGGATTCGCGACCGCTTCGAGGTTCCCGAGCCCTACAAGTACTCCGTCGATGACAAGCGCCGCATCCTCGACCGCCTGATCTGGTCCCACAGCTTCGAGTCCTTCCTTGCGACCAAGTTCCCCAACGACAAGCGTTTCGGTCTGGAGGGTTGTGAGACCCTTGTGCCCGGTATGAAGGCCCTCATCGACCGCAGTGTCGACTACGGTATCAAGGACATCGTCATTGGTATGCCTCACCGTGGTCGTCTGAACGTCCTCTCCAACGTCGTCCGTAAGCCCAACGAGTCCATCTTCAGTGAGTTCGCTGGTTCCGCCGAGCCCTCCGACGAGGGATCCGGTGATGTCAAGTACCACTTGGGTATGAACTTCGAGCGCCCTACCCCCTCGGGTAAGCGTGTCCAGCTTTCTCTGGTCGCCAACCCCTCTCACTTGGAGGCTGAGGACCCGGTCGTTCTCGGAAAGACTCGCTCCATCCAGCACTACAACAAGGATGAGCAGAACTTCGACTCCGCCATGGGTGTGCTGTTGCACGGTGATGCCGCTTTTGCCGCCCAGGGTATCGTCTACGAGACCATGGGTTTCCACTCTCTCCCCGCCTACTCCACCGGTGGTACCATCCACATCGTTGTGAACAACCAGATCGGTTTCACCACTGACCCCCGCTTCGCCCGCTCCACCCCTTACTGCTCGGACATTGCCAAGTCCATTGACGCTCCTGTCTTCCACGTGAACGCCGATGACGTTGAGGCTGTCAACTACGTCTGCCAGGTTGCTGCCGACTGGCGTGCCGAGTTCAAGCGTGACGTTGTCATCGACATCGTCTGCTACCGTAAGCAGGGTCACAACGAGACCGACCAGCCCTCTTTCACCCAGCCTCTGATGTACAAGCGCATTGCTCAGCAGAAGAGCCAGCTTGACAAGTACGTCAACAAGCTGATCGAGGAGGGTACCTTCACCAAGGAGGACATCGATGAGCACAAGAAGTGGGTCTGGGGCATGCTGAACGACAGCTTCGACCGCAGCAAGGACTACCAGCCCACTAGCAAGGAGTGGCTCACCTCCGCCTGGAACGGTTTCAAGACCCCCAAGGAGCTTGCCACTGAGGTTCTGCCTCACCTCCCCACTGGTGTTGAGGGTCCTCTGCTGAAGAACGTTGCTGAGAAGATCAGCGGTGGTGGTAGCCCCGAGGGCTTCACCCTCCACAAGAACCTCAAGCGTATCTTGGCTAACCGCAAGAAGGCTGTCGATGAGGGTCAGGGCATTGACTGGGCTACTGCTGAGGCTCTTGCTTTCGGCTCCCTTGTGTCCGAGGGTTACCACGTCCGTGTCTCCGGTCAGGATGTCGAGCGTGGTACTTTCTCCCAGCGTCACGCTGTCCTGCACGACCAGGAGACTGAGGGCACCTACACTCCTCTCCAGAACATCTCTGAGAACCAGGGAAGCTTCGTTATCTCCAACTCCTCCCTCAGTGAATTCGGAGCGTAAGTTTCAGCGTCTGCCTTTCTCATGTGGATTAAAGCTAACTCCATTCCAGTCTTGGTTTCGAATACGGTTACTCCCTGACCTCCCCCAACGCCCTCGTCATGTGGGAGGCTCAGTTCGGTGATTTCGCCAACAACGCTCAGTGTATCATTGATCAGTTCATCGCTGCTGGAGAGTCCAAGTGGCTGCAGCGCTCTGGTCTGGTGGTTTCCCTGCCCCACGGTTACGATGGTCAGGGTCCTGAGCACTCCTCCGGTAGAATGGAGCGTTGGTTGCAGCTTTGCAATGAGGAGCCCCGTGTCTTCCCCGAGGGTGACAAGCTGGACCGCCAGCACCAGGACTGCAACATGCAGATCGTCTGCATGACCAGCCCCGCCAACCTGTTCCACGTTCTGCGTCGCCAGATCCACCGCCAGTTCCGCAAGCGTATGTAACCTACAAATTCTCCCGTACAAGTCTAGTGCTAACTTTTGTACCAGCCCTCGTGATCTTCTTCTCGAAGTCCCTGCTCCGTCACCCTCTTGCTCGCTCTGACATCGAGGGCTTCACCGGCGACTCTCACTTCCAGTGGATCATCCCCGACCCCGCCCACGGCAAGGAGATCGACGAGCCCGAGAAGATCGAGCGTGTCATCCTCTGCTCTGGCCAGGTCTACGCTGCTCTTACCAAGCACCGTGAAGCCCACGGCATCCGCAACACCGCCATCACCCGTGTTGAGCAGCTGCACCCCTTCCCTTGGGCTCAGCTGAAGGAGAACCTGGACAGCTACCCCAACGCCCGCAACATCGTCTGGGCCCAGGAGGAGCCTCTGAACGCCGGTGCCTGGAGCTACACCCAGCCCCGTATCGAGACTCTGCTGAACGAGACCGAGCACCACAACCGCCGTCACGTTCTGTACGCCGGTCGCGCTCCCAGCGCTTCCGTCGCCACTGGTCTCAAGTCTGTCCATCTCAAGGAGGAGCAGGAGTTCCTCAACGATGCTTTCACTGTTCACCAGGAGCGCCTCAAGGGCGAGTAAATGATGTCGTTGTAAGAGTGTGTTTGGGTTGGGGAGTCAGCGTTGGCTCGTTCTGGTCTTCTTTGTATGATTTTCCTTTGTTCAGCAGCATAGTGTACGATGATTATACTACAGTTCATGCTTAAGTGTTTCCGGGCTTTGGGTCTCGTTTCTTTGCCACATTGTTTCGTGATCTAGCCTGCCGATACCTAGCATGTGCTTCGTGCACGCGTGTAAATTAAGAACGTTGATATAATTTCAGTTTCTTTGGTTGGCAATTGCACCGTAAGCTACACTGTATACAGAATGGGGCCTGCTTTTCATTTGAGCCCAGTAATACCCAGCTCCATATAGCCAAAAAGAGTGGCAAAATCAACGACTACGGGGCAATGGCGCATCTGGGAGCGCGTCAGACTGAAGATCTGGAGGTGGCCGGTTCAAGCCCGGCTTGCCCCATCCATTTTTTCTCAATTCATTTTTGTTGTGGGTTGTGGATCTCCCGGTATACACCAGTTGATAGCTCGAGTTGAGATTGAGATTCGTTTAATTAATATGTGACGTCACACCATCCTTATCAGCACGTCTTTGTCAGCCGAATTTCAGTGCCTGGCTCTGCAGGCACCAATCACCTGATGAATGATGGGCTCTGCCGGGTCTTTCTCCGCACTGCAAGTCTCCCATCGCTCCAACTCTCGTTTCCCACCCCCGATTTTTCCCTCTTTTGTCTGTCTGTCCATGTTCTTCCATCTGTTGAGCCATCGATCTCCCAGTATCTCTGAGTGCTTCTTGTTCCCTGATTGAGTCGGACTTACTGTCCGACTTGTGTGCCTTTTCCTTCTTTACCTACCCATCATGTCTGCCGTTGCCGTCAACTCTCAGGGTCAGAGCGCTCGTCAGTCAACGCGCCAGACCAGAACGAACCCATCGCGCACATCCAAGACTTTGGGCCGTTCGTCTTTCGCTTATGGTCATGGCTCCATGGCAGATACCCAGTCTGCGACTCCTGTGGCCCATGGCTTCTATCCTGCTCTCACCCATTTCACGGACGCCATTACGGCCCTCCCTAGGGAATTCCGTCGTCATAATTCGTTGCTCAAGGAGGTCGATGCGAAGGCTTGGGCCTTAGAGGATAATTTGCTCCAATTGCTGAGGTCCGCTTCGGAGTCGCAGCCTGTGCCGTACCCCTCTACTCCGGTAGGTAGTTTTGCTGTGCGCCCTGTTCGGGGAGATCTCTTATCCTTAGTGTGGGTCATATAGTGGTCTGCGGGGATAAGCTATCTATGATGAATTTTGGGTGGATATGAGCATGTGCTGACGAGTTATCGTGATTAGATCCCCGAATCTCAGGAAAGCAAAGACCGCCGGATCCTGTTCCATCGTGTGCGCCATACGCTTACGGATCTGATGATGACCGCGGATGAGAAAAACCACGTTATTTCGAATGCGAACGACGAGTTGGACCGACAGCTCACACGTCTTGATTCTATTTTCCCGTTCATCGCGGGGGAGATCAGCGATGAGGCTCGTCTGGGAAGTCTCACGCACTGGGCTTACACGAATAGAAATGCCCCCAAGACAACTACTAATGAGCGTCCTCGTCGGGAGGCTGCGTCGACTAAGGAATTGGCGCATGCGATGCATGAGGCGGAAGCTGCTTCGCGGAGCGAGGCTAGGCGCGAAGCTGTCATTGCGCGCAGGCAGCGTCGCACGCATGCGGATTCGGATCTGGACGATGTACGTGCTGGCGGGGCTCGCAAGGGACAATCTAGTAAATCTCGCGGGGGTGCGGGTGCGGGTGATCAGGCCGGACATGGGCAGGGAAATACTGGGTCGGGCCAGGCCAAGCGGCGCAAGGTCGAGCGGCCCGCGCCTGTGGAGGCTGGTGCTGCGATGGAGCGCACTGCTAGCAGCGCTAGTACTTCGAGGCAGGCTGCTTCGAAGGATCCTGCTGAAGCTACGAAGAAGAGGCGGGCACCTAATACGAATGCGGCTGCTCGGAAGAGGTATGTTAGATTTGCTTGCTTTGGGTATACATGGACTAACATAAGTGGCAGAAACAACACCAATGCATCTGCAGTCGATTCGCCGGTTCTGGCTCCGTCCCCTGTTGTCGCTGCTGCGGCTATCCCACGAAGCGCTGTCAGTCCTGGACCTGGTGCAGTGCGGCCACAGACGTCTCGCGCGCAGCAGAATTCCGGACAAGCAAACAATGGTCGTCAAAGACCGTCATCTTCCGCGTCCAATCGTGTTACCAGCAATGGTACGTTTCAACCATGTTCTCTCGCAGTCTGATCGTAAATCTAACCAAATGACTACTCTAGGCAAAGCTGCAGAACCTAAAACCACGGTCAAAGAGACAACATCCAAAACCGAAGCTACCCCTACCTCGAATCCAGATACCCAACGAGAAACCGAAGAGCCCACCACAGACTCATCTAAGCTCCCACCTCCTATCAGCACTAAACGCGAAGACACCGATGGAAAGCCCGCGCCGTCCATCGAACCGGGCGAAATCCCCGCACCGCCAGTCTCGAATCCACCCCCCAAGGGCCGATCATCAAAGACGTCCACCCCGGTGCTACCCACCTTCTCCGAACCCACTCAGCGCGTACGACCTACCCGAAGCACGGATCCCGCACCAGCCAAACGGTCCCACAAGAAGAACAGCAGTGTACCAGTGGTGCAAGCGCGGGCCGTATCGGAAGAGGAAGAGTCTCTCCATGAGGGCGATGATGAAGACGAAGACGGTGAACCCAGATACTGCTACTGCAATGAGATCAGTTTCGGTGAGATGGTGGCATGTGATAATGACGCCTGCCCTCGCGAGTGGTTCCACTTGTCGTGTGTTGGGTTGACGAAGCCGCCTGGGAAGAATGGTAAGTCTATCCCTTTATCTCTATGAATGTGGAGGGTGCAGATTGCTAACGTGAAATCAGTTAAATGGTACTGTAACGAGTGTAAGGAGAGTATGCGACGGAGTCGAAGTGGGCGTTGAACAAACAGAGCAGGAGGAAGCAAAACAAAACAGGATACCGGAGTTACGGGTTGGGATGGTTTTTGGCTCTCATGAATGTACATACATAGTAGACAATAAGATGGTTGTCTGACTTTTGTCAAGTATGATCATAGGTAATGGCGAGTAAAGACACTTCTGTTTACATAAATAAACGACATGGAGGCTTATCGGCCAGTCAAAGAGCTGCATCATGGACAGTATACTAGCTGAGCTAAAATCTGGAGACAGAATCATGATCCTCTACCCCGCCAGCCTAGACCAGCTCATTAATAGCCGGCGCCAGTTCCACTCTATCTTTGTCCTTCCTCTTATTCTAAACCCTCGATTAATAACATCCCCCATCATCTAAACAAAATATCCAACGAGAAACTCGAGCTCCCCAGCATTGCCGAGATCGAAGCATCAACCAATATCCTCAGCGACCCCTGCAGATCCGTCAAAGTCGTCCGAGTAAAAGAGCACTTCGCAGTCAAAATCGGCTTCTCTATCGCACCTCTAAAGGCAGAAAACATGAGATTCGTTGCTACTAACAGCAAAGTCCGCGTCCCAAAAGTCTACGATGACATTATAGACCCAAAGACCCAAAAACGGTAGATCATCATGGAATATATCCCCGGTTCCGATTTGCAGAAGTTAGCGCCATCACTTCCTGAAGATCAGAAGAGAAAAGTGAGCAAGCGTATCAAGGAAGTACTGAATGAACTGCGACGTATTCCTTCTCAGGGGTACCTTGGGAACTTGAATCGCACACCTTACTACGAGGGCATTCTCTCTACTACTTACTACCCTTGATCGGGACCCGAGCATATCTGGTCCCTTTGGCGACGAGGAACAGTTCAACCAAGGTATCTTGAAATGCCTGGGACGGAGGGAGTCGCCGCATTATGTCCGCTTGCTTCATCAAGCGATTAAATGTACACTCCAAGGACACAGGGTTGTCTTCACCCATGCGGATCTCCAGCCGGAGAACGTCATGGTTGAGGAACAGAAAGGAGTGTGGGAGGATGGAAGTCACGATTATCAGATAACGATTATTGATTGGGACTTGGCTGGCTGGTACCCTGAATACTGGGACTATTGTAATTCGACGGTCTACTGCCAGGCGAAACCGGAGTGGCTTGGATTATTCCCGGATATCTTTGAGGAGTATCCGGTGGAGTATCTTATCATGCGGATATTCTATATGTCGATTTTTTATTGAAGAGCTCTGCAACAAACTTTAACGAGAAATGTGATAGCCCAGATTATCTCTCATATTCTTAGTGGATACTACATATAGATCAAAGCAATATAACAAGAGCCAAACGCAGGTACGAAGACAAAAAAAAGACTTGAGCATATTCTGATGACAGCACGAAAGATCTGGTCTGATTCATTGATGTGTACTGATCTGAAATTAGCCGACGATGTCCCTATCAGATGTTCATGACATCCCTCACCTTCTTCAGGGCTAAATGATACCCTTCTTAAAAGCCAATTTCTATACTTCCTGGAGCCGATCTACACAGCGATAACCTATCCCAGCAATGCGATTAAGAGTAATTGAAACAACAACTCCAGAGCCGAATGCAATCATACTAGTAGTACCGAGTAAGGTGACGGGAATAACAACTGAAAATAGGAGATAGTCTCACATTAGCTTCCACCTAGTCGTTTATACTACGTAGTAGATAAGTACTTGACTTTGTAACTACTACCAGTACACTAGCCCATTAGTACAACTCCGCTCATGGACTTGCCCGGAGCAGAAACATCATCCTGAGTGGATAGAGTATACACAACACGAATTCAAATACAGTAATGACCAATTATACAGGAGACCAGTAATATCTTTATGCCCTGGGTGTAGACCCAATACTGCCCTATCTTGACCGTTCCATTGACCGCCAAAAGCGGCAGAACCTAGCGAACCTCGCAGAGAAAAGTGCGGATATAGACGGATATAAGCGGATATATTATTATACAGCTCCGAAAAAGTCAGTCAGCATTCTGTATACTTTTTGACCGCCTCGATTGATGTGGCAGAATCCGGTGTCTGTGGTTGGATAGATATTTACTTCGCAGATGCTAGAAAGCGTAGCTTTGGGTTTTAGTGTATGCAATTCGCCGATGGAGATTAATTCCAGGTGCTTGAAGAGTATTAGGAAGTTGAGGGTGTTTGGGGAGTAGCAATTGCAACTTCCATGTCTTATTACTGACTACTATTATGTGCGTTACGAGAGGATTGAAGTTGTTGTCGGCGCTCTCCAATCGTTCGATATCACAGACATGTTTAACGGTATCATGAGAATTCGGGAATCACTCTTAATGGTTCCATTCATATTCTCGCCCATATACTTCCTGTCATCCTCGCAAAGTGCCACGATATAAGATCATCTAGCCAACAGCATCTCACATCAGGTACTAGGAGCAGACAAATTCCCAACAAATCTCACACTTCCCTTCCAATGAAGTTGCACCCCGGTCAGCTTGGTCAAATCCAAGTCATCAGGATTCAGCAATCGAATCGTCCATTGAGTGAACGGAGTCGGCTCGGCGTGTTCTTTAGTTGGGTAGGTCGCGTGCACCAGTGTATCACCTATGGCACCCAATTCGTCAATCTCATAGGTAAGTCGCACCTGTCTTGGTAGACTGGTGAAATGGAAGATCTTGCCATCTTGAATGTCTGCATATACTCCCGAAGTTAAAATATCGATGTTCACATGTGCGACTCCATCACTGATGGCTTCGGCCCGGGGAACAACACCCTGCAAGAAGGTCTCGAGACCTTCCAGACGAAAGTGCGATCCATCATTGAATAAGCTGGCGAAGCTGTTATTGTCGCTGGAATCAGTTGTCGGCGCAAGTGTGAAACTGGCGCTGTGGCTTTCTCCCTGTAGGCCCTGGATCATTAGATCGCCGTAGTTGGCGGGCAGCTGCTCATGGGTCAATCATTGCGATTCAATAATGAAGGAGTCGCGCGCGCTCCGGGGGCATCCTACCTTACTACATGGTTGCTTATATTCGAACGCTGAGTAGTAGTCAGTGGAGAACTAGAATGAATATCATAGTAGGAAACATACGTTGGAAATCTGTGGCGTATCTCTCATCCGCGGCTTGAATCTCCGAGTCAAGAGTGAGCAGATAGTTTTCGAACTCCCCAGTGGGTTCCTGCGAATCAAGTGTAACCGAACTGTCCGCCAAAGCGCGGTATTTGTAGGCCCAGACCAGCTTCTGCATCTGCAGGATAAGGCTCGTGCGGATTTGCAGGAAGCGGTCAAAGAATTTGGCTTTAGCTTGGGCATACTGCTCCTTTTCCTCGGTATATGTATCTAGCAGGTTCTTTAGAGTATCAATGTCTTGATTGCAGGCTATGACCTCGATCGCCGCTTGAGTGTACTCGTGGCCCGCCTTGACAGCCTCCGCCTGGGCTTGGGCTAATGCCTTTCCATCAACAGCCTGCTTACGCAGAGCGAGTTGGTATGCGCTCGCTCCAGTAATAGACTGGCCAACTGCATACGCCAACTGCTTGTCAGCTTCAAGACCCCATTTGTCCCATGCCGCCAGCGTTATGATTGTTCGTGCGTCAGCATCCCCGTCGCTGCTGCCCGTGACAGTAGCAGAGGACGGTATATCTGCGTGAGGGTCCGACTCGAGTTTCTTAATGGCCGCAACCAAGTCTGCTGTGCTGGGATAAAGGCTCTCTAGAGCTTGCATGCATTCTCCTAGGTTTTCGAGTGTCGCGGAGGATATTGTCTTGCCCGTCTGGTCTAAGCCTTTCTCTGCTTTCCTCACATCGTTGATTGCGTCTTTGATATCCTTTGCGGCATCTCCAAGGCTGGATTTGAATCCTAGACTAAGTACACCAATTGCATTGGTAAATTCTGGCGTTCTTTTAGTTTGTACACTTCAGTTGACAGGAGAAGAAAATGACTGAGAAATACGTACTGACGATGGCACTCAGGGTTTCATACGCCGCAAAGAGAATGGTCCTTGCAATCCACGCTTCGAGCCCTTCCAAAAATGCAGACTTGGCATTATCAACCTCCTTGTTATCGGCGTTCATCTGCTCCTGGGAGCGGGCCACCACCGTGCAAGCATCCTGGTACTTAGTCCAGGCGGCTGTTCGGAGAATAGTGTCTTGGGTTAATTGGCTCTGCGCATGATCAAGCAAGCTGCTCCATGCTAGCTTCAGGTTTTCTACATTTTGTTCGTTATCTTGAAACCGCTGGTATTGGTCCTCAAACGCCGAGACCGCGTCAAGCGCATCATGCACGGTAGACATGTACTGGTCGACCTGCAGCACAGGTGCATAGCCCATATCAGGCCCTGTCATGGCCTGGGCGGCCAGCTGCTGGCCCAGCGCTCCTGCTTGGGCATTGATCCTGGAATAGGCGCTCAAAGCAGGATTAGATGTGAGGGAAGCAACGTATGAGCAGATGGAAATAGCCAAGGATGTGTTTCTCCAGAACAGCGCCAGAGCAACGCGCAGCTGAGTGTCAAGGCTCGCCTGGAGATCCACATCCACTACGCGGACATAGGCCGTCTGGTATGTAGGAACTATGTGATCTGGAAACACGGTTAGCTTCACCCCGACAATTCCTGTGGCGGAACCGAGCTTGAGAAGAAGTGGTTCTGAACTGTCATTTCCCAGAGACACCGAGATCGGCTGGTCGATGACCGATGCGTAGATGTATGTGTGGTAGCCCGTATCAGGAATGAATTTCAAATTGACGGGCGTGTCCGCTGTGAGGACCCTTGCGATTAATTGGATCTCTGCATAAGCTTGAGGGGCGATGGTGACCTCTGATTTGGTGAACGCAAAGACGTCGGTGTAGAGGTACAGCAGCTGGTCCGCTGGACTCTCGATCTTCGATTCGTCCAGATATACAGCTCGCTCGATGTTAGTTTTCTATCTCATATTCAGGTGTGAGAAATCTGGTCCAGGAAGTCAGAAAATGAATTTGGACTGCACTTACCTGTTCGGTTCTATGCTCCTCTCTCAGTGGAATCGAAGAGACAATCTCACTCTGGGAGTACTGCAGCCACTCGGCTGGAGTTTGGGGGTCAGAAGGGATGCTCATCTTTGCTTGTCACCGGACTGTGAACATATATAGCAACCATGTTGGAGGAAATATAACTCATCTCGTTTTATTCAGCCCTTAAATAAAACCAGGCAGTGGCAAATACATGCATTTACAGCCCCACCACTACAGATGACTTGCATCTCTACTTCCCAATATGATTACTTACATGAGTAGGCACCGTTGCAGTCATTTGAATGCGTTGGCAGTGTGAGATTGTACTTCACCCCTGTCAGTCGGGGCTGAGATGCAGCGCACATACAGTAGCGGCCATCTGGTCTGCTTCCCCGCTTCCGCTGAACCAGCCAAGAGCCTATTGAATCTCAAGCCTGAAAGTCAGACGTATACACTTATTCTAGTGTACAACTCACTATCATCAAAGGCACTCATGGCAAAATCCAGAGGATCCAGCCCCTGCAACTGATGTATACGAGGCATGCATTTGCGCGCCCTGTATGGAGACAGTTTTCTCCCGGCAGCATGACGTGTCCCAGCGCAAAGAACTGAGGTGAGGGGAAATGGGAAGAAATAGAAAGAGATCGAAAGGAAGGAAAGTATGATAAATAGTTGGATCAGGTAGAGCATTGGCATTGTATCAATTCCAACTCAGAGCAGAAAGTCAACCCTATCTACGTACATCTAATCATAAAAGATGACCGAGGCTAGCAAGCGTCTGCAAGCCACCCTAGGGGGTTTTTCAATGGTGTGTCTTCAGAACCAATGTTTCCCTTGTCGTACTTTCTAACTTTTTCTTGAACGATCAGGTCACAGCCCTTACCCAGGGTGCCATCAACAATGCCATGGCCGCCCTGGTGACAGCTCAGCCTGAAATGGCCCACATTGACTGCTCCACCAACAGAGGCGACTCCATCAAAGGCACCATTGCGGAGCCTTTGGTCTCACTGAAAGTCATAGGCGAAACACATACTGAGCTGGAATATACTACTCGATTTGTCTCGGGAACATTGCACTTCGACTACGGGGAAGGGTTAGTTAACATCCCCCTAATATACATGGCGTTACTGACGCTGTCTTCAGGGAGAAGAGTTTCGACGTGGCAAACTGGGAAATTGCGTTCGACGTGGATTGGGACACTACCGACATCGAGGAGGGCTCCGAGGAGAACAAGAGAGTCAAGGCTGCGATCGATCAGGCAGGAGACTACTCCATCAAGTCCCTCTTTCTGGTATTCAACTGTGAGCACACCTACTTTCGTGCTGTCACCAAATCAAATACTGACTTTCATCATTCAGTGGGGGACATTATCAAGCCCAAGTATGCAAGCGAAGTTCAACATCAATACTCCTGTGTCGACTACTAACATTGTCTAGTCTTGACCACTGCAATTTTCAAGGAGCAGACCTTGAAAGTGATGACATTCTTTACATCGCAGCAATTCTGGCCAAATGGTATATCGATGAAGGACCCATGACCGACCGACAAAACCGCACTATCGGCTACGGGTTGCACACGAGTGATCCATCATCCGTCAATGAGGACGCGGCCACATTCCCTCCGACTTCATTGAAGTTTCAGACCTACGGGTACATAGCCCCAGGCAAAACAGAGCCAGACGAGGGCATCGGCGCTGGTGACAACAACATGCTGCTGTATCTGCAAATGACCGACAATCAGGCCTTTCCTTCTGATCCTTTCCTTGCATATTCCGGAAATTTTGCAGCAGCCGGAATGGATGGCACGATGGCTATTGACAGAAGCATCATCTGGGACAGCTATCTCCTGCGGACGACGAGTGAACTTCTCAACACCCTCAACCATGCCACATACGTCTGGGTTAAGACTGCTGATGTTGACTCAACCACGAACCCTAATTGGGAAATTGGTATTGGAGATTCAATTCATTCAGCTTCTCCAGATTTCTTCTCTTGGAATCCTACTGGCACCATGTCGTGGTCTTGGGGACTTCCACAGAAGGAGTCCGAGCAGCACTCCAAGAAAGAAGGGTGGAATGGCAACAGCTATGGCAGAATCACCGTTGACTGTAAGTATCTTCCCTTGGTTCCCTCTGTTCTCCCCTATCTGTCCTCCTGATTTGACTGACGACCCTGCAGGCACCACTAGTAACACTATGTCCACCAAATCCGGATCCAATATAATCCAGATCGGTGGGAAATCGGATATCAAGGTTAGTGTTAGCTGCGGCCATGAGTCGGTGACTTTACCCTGGGCCACTGAGTATGGGTAAGTCATACATGGGGAGTCAAGTTAATCCCATAAGCTGATTGCAGTAGTGTCCATGTATGGCTTGAATGGAGCACAACAATCACTATGAAAGGAGAAGACAGTGGTGGCCTACGAATGGAGCTTGATCTGAGCGACAACGTCTTCAAGGTGGACAATGACCCAATCTCATTCTTTGGGTCCCAGATAGGCGTTACAAAGTCCGATGTAGAAAGACGACAAGGTGCACTCCAGGATAATCTGAAAGAGGCTCTGAAGAACTCGGCCCTGCAGAGCGTGGAGGAGGCCCTCCAAACAAACCTCAACAGCACAGCCCGGTTCGTGGTTCCTGGTCAGGGCACCTTCTCCTACAAGGATCCCGTCTTTAATGACAATGGGGACCTGCTTATCGAGGTTGGCTATATACAGTAGTTGTTTTCTACCAGTTGTCTACCTTAGTATATATCCGACAAAGATGAATGACATGAGTGTTCGCTTGGGCGAGGAGATTTATTGAATCCATGGAGATGATAGTAAAATTGACGGGTCAAGACGTCTAGGATCAATGGGCCGACGTAGTAGGATCGTCTCCGTGGAGTTTCATGCAGCAACCCCATATGACCACTACTACAACTTATATGTTTCAGTGCGATAGTGGTACTACTAGTACTTAATTAGTAGGAGTAGTAGTGTGCACTCAGTACTTAGTAGTTCCATTGCTAAGTACGTTGGTGATAGAATTACCATATACCAAATTTTACATTCGTCTTTGAAATAAGAATTGTGAAGCAAGATAGTCTTACATTGATTCCCATGTAGTCAAATATTGTTCAAGTGGTGCGTGTGTGGTATTTTTCTCCTATCCGCACCCACTTACCACACAGAAAACGACGCACCTCTTCATTTACCATACCCTAGAGGCATTCCTCAACAAGTCGTCTCGATGGTGTAGTTGGTTATCACGTGGGTCTCATACTACAGTATGACGTGGAAGCTTCAACTTCCATGCGATCCCAAGGCCGGGAGTTCGAACCTCCCTCGGGACAGATCTTTTTCTACCTTTTTTTTTTCCTCTTCCACTTTCGGTTTTTTTGTACATTTGCGGTGGGTTGAAAATTTCTTTTTTATTTATCTACCTACCATCTTTATAGGGATGGGGTCCTTTAGCCCTTTGTCTTGATATTCTGTGCCTCTGAATAGGGTTTGTGATTGAAGAAGATTCTACAAGCAGTCAATTGGTGAAGCTCACTTCGTCTATGTATTATTTTCAGTTCAAGATGTGGGTATATATATACATGTACATCTAATGGTATTTGACAATCAACAAAGGCCAATACTAAGAATAAGCCCGGTTCTCTTCTATAGGTCCCATTTCCCCATGGTTCTGATCATGATCCAAGTTTGTACCTACACCCTCCGAACCTGCTTCTTCCTGAGGTAGCGGCCCTCCCTTCTCGAATCTCCCATCATGATCTCGAGTCACAATTTCCAATTTGTTATCACGTTGCATCACTCGTATATTGTGCTTGTATACATCAATCGTTGAGATACCCGCTCCCGTATGAGCCATCTTTTCTGTCGGAGCAGAGTTCCATGCAAGCGCTGCGATCTCTGGCGCAGAGCCCCAACTGCTCGAGGAGAGCCCACTGTAAATCGAATAACAGACGTGGGCGATGGCCACGGTGATATAGATGGCGAGTACGATCATTTCGAGTATGGACGTGATTCCGTCTGCGCTGTATGCGTAGCCGTTCACATAGGCTTCCATTACTAGTTGAGTGGATCGGTTGCGCACGGCGGCAGACACGTTGAATGCGTTGCGCCCCGTGCCCATGTTCCCACCCTGAGGAATGATGTCGTAGATCCAGTCACCGCCATCCCAAAGATTATTTGGATTGTTAGCACCTTTCAAGTCCATGATAATACTATGGTTGTACGCTGACCGGCCGATGCCGTTGGTGATGAGGGTAGCTAGGATATTCTCCACGATGATATCGTAGTAGTAGGAGGCTGACGGAGTTGAACTGTTGAAGATGCCAGCCATCGAGGTGATAGGCGATAAGATCGTTTTGTTTGTACCGGGAATGTCTGGTGTCAGGTACCTTGCCCAATCCGCGGTAAGTGCAACTCGTGGCCAACCAGAATGAAACGTCCCATTTTTGTCCATTTCTGCAGGCTGACCAGTGACAATTTTGATGTGGTTTCGCGTGGACACTAGAGTGACGTTGGTGAATCTGCTGTCGACGCTGCAAGTAAAGTATTGTGGATTGGTGCTGTCCGTGGTGGGAAGTATGAATATAGCAGCAAGTGTGGCATCAATAGGTTGCAGTAGAAGAGGATCATCGATCCAGAGCACAGAAGGGGAAGTACCTTGCTGGAGGAGTGATTCCACCTTATTTTCGATTGTCTTGTTGGAAAATCCATTGTATAAGTCGATCGAGGCCTGACTCAAGTCGGCCGTGCCCGGGCCTGAGGAGAGAGACGCAGTACCCAATGCAGGAAAGGCCAGACTGATATTACCGGAGTAGTCGTAGAACGTTTGACCACAAAATGTGAGTACCATTGGCTGCAAGGCGTTGGTCATGAAGAGCGCATCGTTCCTGAACTTGAATCGTCCGACATCGATGTTGGCGGCAGCGTACGACCATAGCCTGCCTAATTCTGCAACGCTATCCGCGACGACAGAGAGTGGGGTAGTTGCAATAGTGTATGCATTCCCCCACATCATCTCATGAGTACCGAACAGATTGCGAGACCTCATTCCAAAGCTGCGGATGGAGGCTTGGCCGGAGATGGTAAGATTCTGGGGAACACTGCCCGCGTTGACGAGCTTTGGAAAGAACGAGTAATAGTCCTGGTTGAGGATCTGCCAATTACCAGCCGGGCAGGCGAGGTCACTGTTATCAACAGCACAGTGCGATAGTGCTGACGAGTTTTCCATTTTATTAGGAAAGAGTACGCTGTCGGTGGCGTTGATCCAGAATGGCGTGCCACCTGCGGGCCAGTCATCCAGACGTGGCTTCATCAAATTACTTGTGGACGGTCCAACTGTTAGTCCCAGCAGGGTGCATATAACCATCAGGCAGAGGATGAACCACTTGGTGGTTCTTCGTTGCCAGTCATGATTGACCGAACCCCACATGCTGAGAGACCAAAGGAAACTGATATCTTGAAACTGCAAAGAGGTGAAAATGGCGCCAAACGGAAGGCCTTCCCCAAAGGCAAGTTCTCTGCGGATATAAGTAATTAGTATGGAGCCAAGCGAAGCTAGCATGAGAAGTTCATGCAGCTTAGCTGCGAATGTCAGCGCAGCCAGCTTCTCAGCATCCTGTCCAGAAGCGCCAGATAGTTCGCCCCCAATATAGTAACCAGTGGAGTTAAGCATGATGAGTGCAAATGCAGCACTGACAGGAACTACATGCAGAACACAGCGGATGGATGCAAGTGTCTTACTCCTGTCCATGAAGACCTTCGGCTTTTCTGTTACCTCAATGTCGCGCAGCTTGCAGCAGGTATTGTAGAAAGATGTGATGCCGATATTCTTCAGCAATGCCAGAAAATGGTCGCCGAGCCCGCGACTGTTGGATTCCGATTGGAGTCGTTGCCAACGCAATCGATCTCTTGCTTGGGCCATCTGGGCCACCAGTGTAGTTCGAAGCGAGTGTAACATGCACCGAGCCTTGTCCGAAATCGGGCGCCGACCATACCGCGCGCGCTGATTTGCTTGTATAGATCCAACGCTATCGGAGGCGTCGCTGTTGGAGCGCGAGATGCGACCATGCAAATTGGAGTCACTGCTTGACGCGTTGTAGGATTTAGCAAGAGCCAGACTCCGTCAAATCCCAGTCTAGACTTACACTGTGGTCGGCCGATACGGCTCGGCATACATGTTTTCTAAGCTCACAGCTTCTCCATCCAATTGGGACTGCCAGGACAGATTGGATGAGGAATAAGTGTTATGAACGAGGCGAAGTCCATTTTGAAAAGAAGGCCGAGTGCCATTTTCGGAGGTCATTTCTGGAAATCCGTGGTGTATAATTGTCTTGAATATAATTTCCAGGAGGTGGTTGGCCTCAGCCACAGATTAGGCCATGTATAGTATCTGAACTAAGAAGATGGGACGCAAGGCTTAAGCCGTAGACGTCTTATAAAATAAACTGCGCCCAAGCCCGCGGAACAGCGTCAAGCCCATATCTGAGCTCCAAGGACTGGAGTAATCTGATCTACTAAACTGATAGCACATAGCCTAGCAGGGGACCTAGTTGCTGATTGGCCTCTGCTCGCTGTACCGCTCGGATAATACTAGCGCTTAGAGGATGGGACGGCGAGCTGAAGCAGTCTACCCAGCCCCTGATCCCTTAGCGGACAAGACCGGCCAACAAATAGTGCCCACGTCAAATTAGGCCGGTAGACGATAAAGCTACGCGCAAGCAAATAGAGGCAGTTTAGGTGTCACCAGAGCGTTTCTCCCTGCACTCGGTCAAAGGGAGGGGGCCGCAACGATCAGACAAGGCTAAAGATACTAGACAGGAGCCAGTGCCTCTAGCGCCGCGGCCCACCAAAAGCATATCATTGGTCTCGACCACGAGACGGTCTGCGGGGTCATTGCGAACCAAGGATCAAAAGGCGCTTAACGAGGTAGTGCGTTAGAGCTCGCCAGCTATTAGATACTGACTGGTGGCAGTACAGAAGCGAGGGAGAGAGAAAGCTGTGGGGCGTAATACATAGTGTACTGTGTACCGTCGTAGGCTGTTTTGACCCTTTTCCGACTTCCCCCGGCAATCCCAGCCTTCCTATCAGTAGTTCGCGCCTACTTCTTGGCATCGACCTTCCAACCTCATGAGGTGTAGAACAGGACACATAGGCGGTCGTGTGTTGAAGTTGGTTTTAGAATCAATCTCTACTGACTTCGGAAGTTGAAGCGCCCAATTGTAGGAACACCCACGAACTTGGCCTCAAACGTGTGCCCAACCATTAGAGACAAGCACCTGCATCTCATTGATCAAACAGAAGTCACCAGGTTCTTGCTCATCGATATGGTCATCATGCCATCCAGCAATCCTCTTGCGGACAACCAGCTTTTTGAAAAATGGTGTTGTAAACCAGCGTCGGAGTCGGTTCTCCCAAAGAGCTAATGCCACATGTTGCAGCGATAACCAGGCCCCTGTAGGGTGAACAGCTTCATAGGCGGCAGGGTTATAGCCGACACGAACCTTAGGGTTCAAGTAAACCCCGTCTTGCTTGGAGAGGGGGTTATCCGCATGAATCAAACAGCATTCAGAGCCCTCGAGATGTGAAAGCGCCAGGGAATCGGAGATAGCGCGAAACCGTAGCGGAGGAGTGGAAACAAAAGGCTCTATAGGCATAGCAACTGCGATATATGATCGATCAATATGGGCATCGAGAAGAGCGTGTAGGGGAGTCACCAACCCATTCCGTTCCAGCAACTCTTGACAGGCACAGGAGACAGGGCAAGTAGCGCATTGCGTGATGCTGCAGACCTGAAGTATGGCCACTTCTGCATTACATGCTCGTCGCCGTTCGAATCGCGCAAGGCAAATGTGTCATAATAGAGCGGCGGTTTAGAAAAGTCCAGCGAGCAAGCGGCAGCGTAGACACCATCATTTGTATCAAGTAACCGGATAACATCATCCACCTGTGATCTGAAAGTTAGCGACGTGCAAATTTAGATCTATATACCAGACATACAGTGAAGACCACATCATTCAGGAACAGCACTTTGTCAAATGTAATGCCTTGCTGCGACAAGTCTTCTAGTGGTTGCAAGGTCAGATTGCGTAGCCGCGCAAGATAAGGAATGCGTCTGAGTTCCTTCTTTTGGCGAGGTGTATCGATCCAGCCTTCTCGGGGACGAGAGGATAGCTCATCCTGATGTGTCGTGTCCGATAGGGTGATGTTGCGCCGCACGCCAAGTCGGTCCAGCCCAGCGTCAAGCTCGCGGAGAGCCCCCTTAGAATCATCCCAACTCCCGCTCTCGTAGACGCTCACAAAAACATTATCTGGTCCAAATGATTTTGCCAGTTCTATTACCGCATCATTCCAATGGCTTCGCAGGATTGGTTCGTTGTTCCAGTGCATGCTCGCGATGAATAGCCGCTCGGGTCGGGGTGACAGGTGGTCCTTGGCCACATCCACAGTAGAAGCTTGGTGATGGATATAAAGGGTTTCCAGTATCGTCCAGGTTATCATACAAAGTAAAAGACCCTGGAGGAAGCGCCGGCGCAGGCTAAACCGGCGGGACAACCCATACCGAAGGAATGGGCTAGCATAGCTGGTAGTTGGAACCATTGAAAGTGGATTTGACGATCATGTCCTATTCATATATGATAATATGAATGCGATGAAGGAAGGCAGGTAGATCCGCATGGATGTCAGTATATCGGAGAGCTGGCACCGAAGGGCAATCAATAGGAGACGATAATCAGCGACTGATGATGGAGAGAGTTCAGCTGGCCGGATTCTGCCAGTCCCTACCGCCACAACACGCGATAACAGTGGACTCACGTGCGGTCTAGATGCCAATTATAGTATATCACAGGCCTCGGCGGTCAAAGCGCCGCGTTTTATGCCGGGGAACAGCTTGGCTTTTTGATGAGTCTGGAAACACCGGCTGGAATACATAAAGACTGGTGTCATAGCCAATGAAGCGAGGTAGAAAAGGATACCTGCATATCACAATATTAAGAGGACATTTCATATGATGCACTCTAGGTTGATATTAACTTCGCTCAAACACACTGAAAGCTCCTATACATTTACTATACCCATAAGCTTTGAACAATTGAAGGTATCGAACACTCCTATATCGTAATAACTACATGGAAAAACCCTCTAATCTATATCCCCCCACTCCTCCTCAACCTCTGTCCCGCAGCATCCCCCGTCGCACCCGTAGCCGACGAACTCGCCGACGCCGCAATAGCCTCTCCCTCCAACCTCCTCCTCAAGTCCTCATATCTTCCACCATCTGCCCCTCCAGCTCCATTTACAACTCTCCGCTCTTTCTCCCCCACCATCCACGCCGGGACTCTCCACGCGCCAGTCCCAGGCAGGAACTCCATCCGCCAGGCCACACCAACCAGCCATCCCACCGCAGCGGGGACGACCATCGCCGGGAACTGCGACAAAGCCAGTTGCGCAGCGACAATATACGTTGTAGATTTATCAGACAGTGTAAGAGTAAGGGACTTGCTGCTCTGTTGCGGTTGGTCTTTCGTCTCGTTCGAATCAGATGCAGATGACGTGGAGATCCGGTAGCGGAAGGTAGATGGGATTGAGGCGTGGTATTGCGCTAATAAGGCGAAGATGGTCGCTACGGGTCCGGAGGGTAGGTAGTTCAATTTCCCGAGGGTGATGGGTCGGAGGACGAGGATGAGGAGGAGAGGTGGGAGGAGGGTTGTGTAGGGGAGTGTGGTGAGGAGGAAGGTCTATAAGCCATTATTGCTTGTTAGTAGCTGCATCGCTAGTATAGCTTGCAGACGGAGATTGCTATGAGGAAAAGCAAGGTAGAGTAGAGTGACGTACCGCAAACTTTCTTTTTCCCCAAGCGCGCTCGACAACTCGTAGATGATACACTAGCATCGCGGCGAACAGCGCCTCCGTCGAGTTCGCGAATCCGGCTACCTGCCACACCAGAATGCGCCAAAATTGTCCATATTGCCAGATGTGTGGCGCGACTTGGATACTAGTGAGGTGCTTAAGGTCGAAGATAGCGAGAGCCACTGAGGAGGCGACGGTGTAGATGAGGAGAGATTTGGAGATCGAGGCGTTGGTGAGTCCGGAGGTTAACATCTTCGAGATGTTATTGTGAATTTATTAGATTTATTTAGAATATAGAACTGGAGGTAATTTCTCCTGAATATTAAGCAGTAACTAGAGCATGAAGGCGATGTCTTATTAGTGGAGCGTCACGGTGGTCGCGATGCTGGTCTGACAAGCTGGAAGGAAGGTGGAGGAAGTGAGGGACACGTCGCGTGAAGGGCGGGCCGAGGCGGAGGGGCGGAGAGCGGAGGGCTCGGCATGCCGATCGAAGTACTTATTGCGTCGCAATTGGCTTTACAATGAATCGTTAATAGTCATTTATGTCTATTCTATCATACATTATCGCCATATCACGCAGATGGCATTTCCTTCATTTCTTCAGCCAACGCCTGGTTGTACTTCGCCAACGCCGTTTCCAACGCCCGGATGGTCGGCCCCAATAGTCGATTGACAGCCTGTTCACCCCCAGCCACACCAGCGAGATTGAGCTTGAGCTTCCTTCCTGTCCTTTCCAGCACTTCCCGGGCATGCTGCTTCAGTCGATCAACCTCAACTTGCCGCTCTGCCTCTGCGTCTTGCGCCACCGATTTTATGCGCTCCATGGCTCTGTTTAGGGACTCCACGAGCGAAGCAACCTCACCCGCGCGATCCGGATTCCCGGATAAAAATGCCTGCCAGAATTGATGCAAGAATTCAGTCGTCGTGGCATGCGTTAGTGTCAACCGGTCGTACAACGCAGTTGACAAACCGTATGTGCCGGCATTGCCTGATCCCTCTGTTTGAGATCGGCGGTCACGGATCGCTTCGAGAATTTGGTTTGAGGCGCGCTTCAAATTCACTCTGGAACCAATCACATCTTCGAACTTTTGTTGATCTTCATCTTCATCTTCCTGCGGTTCTACCAATCTCCCTAGCGGCGCGGCTCCGCCCTCTGGCAAATTTTGTTCTAGATCCCCACGTAGCTTCCCTAGTATCTCATTCGGATCTTGCTGGGCAAATAGCTTGTTTTGCTCATCCTCCGCAGATTTCGAATGCGACGAGAAAAAGCGACTCTGGTCCTTGACATTAAGGAGGATACGTTGCTGTTCCTCGTCCCCGCGTAGATCGCGCAGCTGCAGCTCGTTGTATGTCCCATCTTCAGCCGTCTTGCCATCCGCCTCGCCATCGGCTGGTGCAACGTTCGCCATAATCTTCTCACTCAGACTGTTCAGTGTGCGGATAATGGGCACCTTTTCCACAGAGGACGGGCGCATGTCGAGATCGGGCCGGTTGCCTTGCCGTTGACTGTTGTTCACTTCATTTCCCGCCAAATCCAGGAAATGCGGAACATGCGCATCGCGCGGTAAATTCCCCGACTCATCCGCCTTGATGTATTTATCCAGGATTATATCCGTGGGATCCGTTTCAGAGATGCGCTCACCACGCAGTTTCTTGAACAGCCGACTTTGGAAAAACCGAGACCAGAATTGCTGCTCGCTAAGCTTGGGTACATTCTCGTCGTATACCCGCTTCACAAGCGGGTGCTGATTGAAAATCAACTGAATCTGCTCCTTGCTAATATTCAGCTTTGTCACGCTATCCTCCACCCGCGGCTTCAAGGTCGACAGCACATTGTACGATCCGCGTGTCTGCGACCGTTCGATCGCATGCGCACGCAAAAGATGAAGTCGAGTAGACCAGAACTGCGTCATGAATTGTGAAGCAGACAGCGTATCCGGCTTGGTGTGTAACGACTCCATGAACATGCGCTGGAGAGTCGGGTTCGACTTCAGCAGCGACTGCTGCAACTCCACATCTCCTTGAAGCCGCTTGTCATCATCCCACGGGTTCTTCTCTTTCCCTGCCGATGAGACTGCATTCGCTATGGCCATAGCAGGAGAGACGCCTTCTTTAACAGGGGCACTCTGAGCTGTCTTCGCAGCTTGGATAGCGGCACTGAGCGCATCTCTGATGGCATCAGCTTCCGGTCGCGCGTTCGCTCCAGCTGTGAAGGAAAAGACATATTGTTCGGGGGAGCTGGCGGGGGCGTTCGGAGGGAGGACAAAGATCTTCAGCATCACTTTCGGGTTACTCGCGGGGGTCTGTTGCAAATCTATGCCGTAGTCAGTATAATCGCGCCCGGTGAATCAAGCTAAAGACCACGACGTACTGGTAATCTGAGCAACAGGAAGAGTAATTGCACCAGCTGCACCGCCAGCCGCCGGGATCCAAGAGATCGACTGGCGGTCCTGGGCTATAGTCAGGGTGCCATCTTTCTTCTTGTATGCCGCCGACCCGCTCGGAGGTGCCATCGTCATGGATCTCGACAGCGTCCACTGTCCTGGGCGGCGTCTAGGGAACCACCCATCGGGAGATTGAAATCCCACGGGAGAATCGGAAGGACAGGGCCTTCAAAGACGCGAGAGGTTTGAGTGGATGGGTTAAGATGCGAGTTTGTGAAAAGTACGAAGTTCCGCAATCAGTGAAGATGGAGGCACGTGATAGATATACTGAGACATGTGACTTGTTTGCTTAGTCAGGATGTCAGCCCTAATAAGCTTGAGGTACATTTTTGCAGTCGTAGACAGAATGTAAGTGAGGAGTATGTCAAAGTGGATAAGTCCAGCTGATAATTACTTTGTCAGATAATTTAGATCTGAGATCATAGTACGCATAGCGCGTATGCCGTGGGTGCGACAAGATATCATTTCGGGTTTCTTCGACCACAAGTTTTACTATGTCATATCCAGGGACTAGAATGAGTTCAGTAGCAATTCTTTCTCGACAGTACTGCATGATAGCTAGGAATAAGAAAAAGAACCATGACCGGATTTTTCCGTCAGATGGGGAGTGCCACCGACTTGTCCTTCAACTTCTACCTTTACTCTTGTCACCAGAAACCAGCCATAGCCATGGTCGACCAAGTATGGTGGAACGTACCGGTCATTGAAGTGAGAATCAACATTTCACGAGAGGCAGGATACTACCTGAAAGATGGACCAACAGCATATCTCGAACAACAAGAGCATTTGCAATTAGGCATACACGGACAATTCCTCGAGACACCCACAAAAATGGTGACTAAAGCAAGAAATGGACAAAGAGATAACTAATCCCATGAATTAAGTTTTCAAACGGTGAAATCCTGTGTAACCTTCCACTTTCCTGAACCAAAGCGGTCCGTGTGTCCCTATATCCGCTACTCTAAAAATTAGTGCAGGTAGGAAAGAGCTAAGAAACGATAAACTTATAAGTATCTGAAGGCGCAGTACATTGAGCTGATGCCACCTGATCTTCATGCTCAAAGAGTGCTAAGACTCTACCGGGAGGATAAAAATATTGAATTAGGGAAATCCCATCTATTGCTATGAGTCGCGTCTAGAGCACTCTAATATAAAGAGAACGCCCCACTTAGTCTCAGAAGTCGGTTTCCAACCAAGTCTATCCTACATGTCGACACAAAAGCCATACGATATGGGGAGTTCACAGTCCGAAGAGTCTGGAGCAAAAGCTCCCACTCATATCGACTATAAACTGGAGAACATTATTGCGGAGGCGCTGGATAATGGTGGAGTGCCCAACGTATTCTGCGGCCACGGGCTAATGTGCGTCTATGGGCTTGTGCAGGAGCAAAAGGTAAGATGACTATTTTTTATTACAACCAAATTGCAATGAGATCGAAGCTAACTACTTCCAGAGTTCTACCTGGGTCATCCCCAACTTCTACATTGCAGAAGCAGACTCCCTTCTAAAAGAGGCCGGTTTCCACAGTTGCCATAGGTCTTACTGCGAGGGATACCGGCCCAACAAGAGGCCTTTTGCACCGGCATATCACTACCATATCCAACCACGGGTGAACAGACCGTACAATCACGTCGTGCTCTTATATAAGATGGGGGACCTGTTCATTGACCTGACGCCGGTTCCCACGCGACTACCACCATTGGATGACCCGGACTATATGCTAGTCGATGATCCTCGGCTACCAGACTACAATGATGAAGCTGGAAATGGTCGTTGGCAGTCTATTCGTTCGATCAAGATTCCAAAGCCAGCCCGGTTCATTGACGCTGTGGTCCTTCTCATGGTGAGAGAGTGGCCTCAGGACCCTACGTCTTCTATATGGTATGGATACTTGAGTGAGCTGCTGGATCATATCGATGAAAGCGGAGACTATGAGCTCGTTCCGAGTTGGGATGTGTTGGGAGATTTAGCGCGTGGCTTTGTGAAGTTTTATTTCGATGGGGAGACGAAGAAGAGTCCGTGTCAGGTGAAGAATTATATATCTAGAGTACGGGATGACATGATCGAGAAGACGAAGCTATCTTTACTTCTCATGGCAGATGAAGAAGAATGATAACCATGAGGGACTCTTCTATAATAAAGTGGATCATATTCTTTTCTCTAAGATGTTCGTATGTTGTAGTTCCATTGTGAAGTGAAGACATTGGGGCGCTCAGGCCGTATAGCTCCTTGTGTGGGCACACATCGTCGTCTGAGACACCCTACCCGGTATATTGCATAATGTTGACAAGACATGTGAGAATTCATATTTGTAGCAGGGTTAAAATCATCAGATGTCTCATATGTTCATTAGGCTAAATTTCTACTTGGCTGGAGCCTGCATGTGACAAATAATCTCACCTATCTAAATCCATATCTGAGAGTATACGATCGGTGATAGCCATGTGTTCATAGTTGCATTATACGAGTGTACAAGGTCAAAGGTCAACAAAGAACGCGCTAATATCCCGCGCACAAAGCAGATTCCCAAATATTGCTCAGAGACACTTTGCATTGTCTCAAAGTTAATACTCCTTTGTCCAAGCCTTCAGAATGTCTTAAAGATACTAAGTGCAATACTTGTGCTAATAGGGTGCAGCCGGTGCCTAGCAAGCGAACTATAGCTCTACTACGCCACAACTGACCACCCTAACGTTTCTTTTTCACGCTGTTGACTATAAAGTAAACCCAGAATTCTTGTCCCATCTGTTTCCTGTCTACATAGATCTGTCAGACAACTACAGGATGGAAAACTCATTAACAAAGATGCGTCTCGATAACTTCACAATCGACGAATTCGATAAGGCGTATCCGGATATACTGTATCCAAGCAAGGCACAGCTCTATGACGCTGCAAAAGATTTGCTCATATGTATGCGGTCACTGAAAAAGAAAGGTCACTTGAATACCACATTCGTGGGGATAACAGGAGGACTTGCTGTCATGCGTTATTGTCCCGATCGTTTGCCCAGTATTGTAAGTATATTCGATTGGAAGGACACCCACCAAAAAAGCGTTCCTTTGACTAATTCATTGAGTAGGCTCCTGCTAGGAATGAAGATATTGACGTCGTCCTGGACTTAGGAGATTCGACCCTGAAAGACGTCATGAATGCGTTGCATTGGTATAACTCGCAGCTCTTCATAAAACACCATGAGACGCTCTACATGCGGACACCAGGAGGCAAAGTGAGGATCGACTTCAAGGTAATCCCTGTGGATGTAGGTGCAGCTCTACGCGATTTCATTGATTCTTACTACCTGCGTCATTTTTCATGGCATGATCATAACCTAACCATGTCATTAGAGAAGTTTGAAAGGAATGCAGAGTCTGTACGATCTTCAACTGTTACATCTACTGTTCGAAAACAAGATGACAATACAACTACCGTTCGTCAACAGGATAGATCTCATGACGTCTAAACTATACGACACCCACCCTGATTCTATACCCTTCTCATCTTGCGGAGAGATTGACACCGCGAGAGGTATTCACCATGGGACAGATGCGCTTCGACTGGCTCTGTTATTCGATCCGGGAAAAAGAATCACACTCACTGTGGGGCAAGCTTGGCGGGTAATGAGGGCGTACCTAAGTATAGAGGATTATATCGGCATTCCAGGTATTGAGTGGCTTAAATTGTTCCTCGTCTGCACCGAAGATTATGAAGGTCGTCCGGCCGAGATTTGGAATCTGGAGGACGCTTTTTGGCGGATGGAAGTGCGCAACAATTTCGGACCACAAGCACTAGATTCATGGTACTACTAGCATGATACGAATTCAGTCTACGGTTTTCTCTGGTTTTCTTATATGTTTCCAGCAAATTAGATATCAAATTTGTGTCAGTAAAAGTAGCATAAATAGTAACAATGACCGCCGTCTACCCAGATTCTCCCAGAGCATATTCTCAAAGCCTTTCTGGCCATTTTCTATTGCACTGACATTATCCACACGAGCCTCCGCAGAAACCCCAGGATGCCCAGCAGTCTTCCCTAGAAAACATCGTGCATGTATAGGCGTCATCATCAGCGGCAGTGTAGACTAAACTGAATCAAAACACTCTAGTTGCTGTATAAAAAGTACATGCTTAGTGAACAGTAGTTAGCTTTAATTATTATCGATAAATACCTTCATCCGTCCAAATCAAAGTGACGTCATCGAATGTATAGAAATCAGCTTCTCACTCAACTAATTGGATATATGTGCCAATACCCATTAATATAACACAAGTACAGCATCAAATTTAGAAACATAAACTAATATTGTAGTTGAACCCCAAACCCTGTCCCACAAATTAGTATGTAGCACCGACTGTAAATACCTCCCCTCCCATTGGCTAACCGCAAAGTAAAGATTCCCCGCACGTGACAGCGCGCCATGCGGGACGCGCCTCCAAAGGAAAGAAGGACGAGTTTGACCCTCCATCTGAAAAAGAGATATCAATTGACAAGGAATACTATTGATAATCTAGTTATACACGAATAGTTCCTCTCATTGAAAATGTCGTATTATGACATTGATGCCATCTTGACGGATTCCCAAGTAGGTGGAAAATGGAACTGCATGCATGGGCTCATTCTCACACATCCGATCTATTCAGAAACTACCCTGCACGTTTGAATTGGACGTACCTGGTCTTGGTATTTTGGAGGGGAATGCGGGGGAAAATGTATCTCTCTCCTATCCATGATGTTGTTGTTTTGTGAACGAAGTGTGTTGCTAAATCTGTGTGCGTGTGCTCTATCTAGATCAAAGCAGGAACGCGCATTGATTTGCCATTATGGCTGGGTGAGATGCTTTCTATCGGGTGAGTTCAATCTACCACTACTATGTTATCTTGAAGAGAGGGTATAGTCTAACTATCGCAGTGCCCGCCTGGGAACCTCCCGCCTAGTCACGCTGGATCTCCCCTCCGCGCTCTCAGAACGAGTCATGAATGCCTTGAAGGCTGATCCTCGGACGGTGGATCTGCGGTCCCTGGCACCGCATTTCTATAGTTTGAGTGAGCGGATTCTGGAGCTGTTTGAGGAGGAGGAGTTGGTGGAGGTTTTGAGTAATGTATGGTGCTTTCTGTAACCCGGGGGAAGGGGGATTGATGTGGCTAATTGTGGTGATGATGATAGACGTTTAAGAAGCGTTCAGCGGTCATTGCGGATCATGCGCATAATCCGCAGGGTGCTTTAGGGCAGGGAGCGGATTTCTTGCGTGGGTTGGATGAGACGGAGAGACAGCGTATGTTGATCGTTGTGTCTGTGTGTTGTGTGTTGCTGATTACTGATGTTTGTGGGTAGTTTTCCGGGTTGCGCATGATAGTGCTAAGGAGACGCGGGTCTGGGCTGGAGAGGCGAAGAAGAAGTGATGGTATTGGGTGGAAGGTATGGGTTGTTGAAAGGTTGAGCTGTGCTCGCCGGTATGAACATAAAATTATAACAGAAGACTACTAAGAGTAATTATGAAGTATCAGAATGTGATGACTATAATATTCATTATCCTTGGATTTATCATGTAGAGGTCTGGTTGGTAATTGTGATCGTAAGGTTGACATCTGATTTTGAAGATAGAACTTGAAACAGCTCAATTGATGTCCTGCTGGCACTCGATTAATTGAAGGAACAACATGAAACAGTTACCCGAAACCTATCATCTAAAAGTTCCGGTCAATCGCTGCGGACAACCCCTCACGCAGATTCATGATCTTCATGTACTGTACTCCGTGCTCCGGAGATATGGAGGGAAGTCACGAGCTCAATGCTCCCCGAGATAAGAATGACTGGAAGGACATGTCAACTCCGACTGGCGGAGTAAAAAAGCGCCTACGACCGGCATTACCGAGAAGTTGTGTTTTAAGGCCCACGAGCTGGGAGAGCTGGGAAGAATGGATAAGGAAAAGGGGAAAGAAAAGAAAAAGAGAAAATCTATTTCTGGGTGTCCGAGACGAGCCACGGGAAGAACGATGGGGCAAATTGTCTGTCACGGGGCGATGATGAAGGACTAAAGCTGAGAGCGATGGGGATGATGAGACGATGATTGCAGACGGACTGGTGTAGTGGGGAGGGGAGAACCACGGGCGGCCGATGGGTCCCTGGAACGTGGGGCAGCTTGAAGGGGAAAAAAGGAGGGCAAGTTGACGGATCAGATTCTGCTGCAATTCCGGGCGGCTACATTGAGGATGATTATACTAGATAGGTGGTAGATAGGTTGATGGAGAGGAGGGGTAGTGGAATCGTGAGATTTTAGCCGATAGAGTGGGGGAGAAGGGCACTGACACTGATAATTCCCGTCCCTTTAATTCAGTGGTAGCGATCCTTGTATATCCTCCGTAAGGATGCGTGTGATCAGTTGAGGGATGGAGCCATAGGGAGAGGTTACAGTAGGGATGGAGTGTGGTAACAACAAAAATAGTAAAAGGTACGGACTTTCCAACCACTACACTTGACCAGCCACCCTAGCTATTGGTGGTCCTCAAATTCAGGACAATAGTAGAAGAAGAAAGGCGATTGGAAGCTTAAGTTCAGGTTCAGCCGGCCCAGCCATCGGAGACCATCCACTAATCCACTGCACTAAACGGCACTAAACCCGCTGAGGAGATGGTGGGAAGAACGACCGGGACCGGGATCCAGTTCCTGACTTGCTGGTGCTCCGCTAAGGCCATTTTAGCCCGGGTTTTAGTGCCCTGCGATCGTTTGTTCCTTGAGCCTATCTCGTTGCTTTGCACGCCTTTTCCCCTCTCTCGATCCAAGACCATCCAGACTGCCTACTTGCCTGCTTGCATTCATCACAATCATCATCACGCATTCACTTTTATCCTCAAATTCTTTTGCTTTCCCCCCTCGCTGGCATTTCGTTGTTCAGTCAACCTTCTTTGTTGCTTGGCAACCTTCCGTCCATACCACAGTAACTTCCCGCCCAAATCCAACGCATGCCTGCATGCATACATACCGAGAAACTCAAGATCCGGATCGCTCTCACTAAACTAATCCCTCCCTCCCTCCATGGATGGATGCATGTGTGGAGATCATCTTCCTGTCACTCGGTCCCCTTTCTTGGCCGTGAGGATCCAACGATCGACTCGTCACACTTTCTCCTCACACTTTTTCTCTTTCGCTCCCCTCACGTCCTGACTTGATCCTTCTTTTTCTCGCTTCTGTCTTTGTTCTTCCCGTCCCAACTTACACTTCCTCCACTTCTGCCTCCCCTCCTCGCCGTTCCCACTAGACGCTTGGACGCGCAGTGGGCCTCTTTTCGTCACCAATCGCCCTTCCTAGTCGCGTTTTCTCACCTTCCGCCTGAGACATTGCTTTTTCCTCCTTGCTCTATCGGTCGACTCCCTCCCCGATCCTTCTGAACGAACTTGCGCGTAGTGGATACGATCCTGCGAACCTACTGCAGTCTAACTGGCATCGCGCATCTTGTCAATTATGCGCATTAGCTAGGCAACTTTGGCCCATCTCACCCGCAGACACACACACACGCAACATGGACCGAAATATCCAAAGACGGAGCACCGTCTCGGTGCAGTCAACTGCCCCTTCTTCCCTGCGCCATTGCTCATTTCCCTCCCCTTCAAACACCTCGCCTCCGACCGATACGGCCTCCCTCAAACCCGAACCGAAGCTGAAGCGTGAGCTATTGACTATCCTTTCATCCCTTGATTGTCGCCCAAGGGATGCTTGAGACAAACAAAAGACACTGGACTGATTCTCTCTTCCCCTGCAGGCCGGTCTGCTCCCCCAAAGCCTCTTGCCCTCGCCCGGGTCAAGGGAACCGTCGCCATGGACTCTTCGCCGCAAATGAATTCAGGTGCGGAATTCTTCCCAGCATCGGGCGTGCAGTGGTATTGATCGGACTATAGAAATGTCGTGGCTGAACGACGCTTCACCAATGTCGATGACCCCCAGGACTGCAACCCCGAGAACGCCGCAGCGATCTGGCGCCGGTACGCACATGGCATCACCGCAAACTTCACGTAGGAGGGAGCGAGCGCACACGCTGACTAGTGATGGACACACAGGTACTCCGGAACCTGTCCCTCCATCGCTCGTCAACCCTTCTTCGGCCCTTCTCCAAGATCTTCTCAAAGAACAACGCGCGAATCGAGTTCCCAAGGGAACTGCGTCGGAGGACGCTGGTCAGGGCGCCCCGCGCACGCCAGAACGATCTCACTCCCGGCCCCAGTCTCGATCTCAATCCCCCGCACAGTCCCAGTCGCAATCCCGATCGCAGTCGCAGGAAGAGGTGGGCTCGGAGAAACAACGGAAAATTCAGACCGCGCTTTCGTCAGGTCTCAGGCAGCCGCATGAAATGGGTGTCAGAGAAATGGGTGAGGTAAGTGTTTCTGGGTCATTCGATCCAAGTGGCCTATAGACGGACTGACCAAATGGCAGTACGTCTCCAAGATAAATAAACAGAACTTCGACTTGAAGCTCGAAATATTCCACCGTGTGCAACAAATGGCCGCTATGGAGAAGAAACTACAGCGTATGGAGCAACTGGAAGAGGAACTTGAGCGCCTGCGAGGCTTGGAAGACGAGGTTCAGGAACTGAGGGTTGCCGAGTCAGACAATCAGCGACTAAGGGAATCCAACGAGCAACTACGACATGAGGTTGACAAGCGGGACCAAGCAATTACGGAGGCCGTTGACATGATCTGCCTTCTGGAGAATAAAGTGGCCCAGTTGGAAGCTGGTGAAAATCCATCGACACCTTCTACCACTCGCGGGTTCGAAGACGATGACCCCGGTGCTACGACTCCCAGGCAGAATACCACGTTTGCCGCTATTGACATCCCGGAGAGAACATCCTCGTGGCGGGGTACTTCTCGTTCGAAGCATCGGCGGTCATCTTCGGATTCGCATCAGCTCAAGCGAGCTCCTTCATTGTTGTCCGATGATCACAAGAGCCCCACAACACTGCAGACCACCTCAACTACTGCCGACGACCGGTCTCGTTCAGCATTGAGTGACATGACAAAATCAGAAAGTCTGCAGTCTATGAGCGATTTCCTTGAACCAGAGTCCCCAAGGCTCAGTGCTCTGAGCGAATGCAGCGAATTGTACCCGCACGATGAAGAAGCAAGCGATAGGTTGGATATCCCGGTTAAAGAGCGAGACTCATCAGGGGTCTCGGAGGCTCCCAAAGGAACGGTTGAGGATTCCGCCAGTAAAAGCCTGATTGAATCTTGGATCCAGCCACAACGCGATGCCTTCCTGGAAGATGTACCGGAGCAAGATATATTACCCTCAAATCTTCTCAGACAGACGGGTAAACCAAGCTTTGACAGCGACTCGTACAATAGCTCGAGCCAGAAAACACGAGTGGATAGCGTGTTTGGAGGTTCGAGGTTACCCCCTACTCCAGACACAATGAGTACGGCGTACGCCACTGGTCCCAATCGGTCGAACGGCAGCATTGTCGCGGAAAAGAGTCTTGTTGATCAAGCTATGACGGCCGGACACGGTCGTCCACGTTCTGCAGGGGCACTTACAACGAGGCGTAACTCCACTAACAGTGCAGCGGTTGGTAGCGTGGACATGAATGTAAGTGATGCCACTTTACATCGACCTGACACCGATGAGGAAGAAGAATCGCCTACTTTCTTCCCCTTGAACAGCCTCACATCGCGGGATAAAAGGCTATATTTCCCAGAAACCCTCGACAAGAAGAGCCTTGGGTACATTGGCCAGAATGCATTTCTCAATGGTGAAGGCCTTGACAGGGTTCTTTCAAAGCTCGATAATAGCTACTATGGGTCCGTGGCACAGGATGAATCTGACAGCTCCTTGTCTTCATCGCCTCCTTTGACGCCCCAAGATTGGGTCGAGGCCTCTAAGCCGGATGCCAAACGCCGACGGGACAAGTCTGCTATGATGCCTGTTGTGCCTAAATCGAAAAACCCCCGACCTCAGGAGACGCGAATCACCAGCCAGTCTTCTTTTATTGGTCGTCGGCACAGCATCGATTCCACCATCAGGGACTCGGATGTTCCCATGATTCCCACACTGGATATACAGTCGCTAGAGTCTGGCTTGCAGCCTGGGCCTGAACTAGATCGGCGGATGATCGGACGCAAAATTAGCATCCGGCCTCCTTTCTTTGCACGTTCGGCACCCCCTCGTCGTCTGCAGCCCTCCTTGATGTTTGATGGGTCGGATTCAGATGATGGAGCTCCTGCTCCCATTATTCGTAAAGCACGCGATGACAATCCAGCCAAACCAACTAAGACGGTTTCCAAAGCTGAAAGCCATAGTTCCAGTTTCTCCTCGTCTGTGCCAATGCCTGCCGACGCCAGACGGGGAGATATTCATCGGACATTGCCACACTCCTTTACCGAATCCGGCTTCATGAACAATGCAGTGGCCAAACCGCCGCCGCCTGACCCCAAAGACCACAAGCGACGCAGTTCCCTTGGAATCTTCAGCTGGGTGAAAGGAGCTAGCGGGCTTGGGAAGAAGCCGGAACCAGAGCTTCCGGTGAAGGCCAGCGCGCCCAGTACTGCCTTGGTCAAGAGCAGACCTCCTCGGGCGACTCCAGAGTCAGGAAAGAGTGCTTCTGACTCCGGTAGAACCATTGAGATGGGCGCGATGAACGTTGCCATTGATGACATTGCCTCTAAATCTAAACATTCAAACCAAGACGAAGAAACGGGCCGACGACCAAGGTACATGGACCGACGGGCTCGTCGTGGCTAAACTGGCAGCTGCCTTTTCCCGCTTACGAATTTCTTTCTTTACTTTCTGTTTTCCTTTGCATCTTTCCCGGGACTGTTTATGATCTATCACGATACCCCATGAGTTACATGTCTGATGACACGGATTTGTACCAGTATTGCATGCGCAGCAGAGAGTACCGCGTTTCTGACGTTATATTTTTGGGCCATTAGAGGTGGTTGCTAATTCTTTGTTGCTTGCTATACACATGGTATCTGGCTGGCACACGATATCATTTTGTGCTTCTTGCTTTGGTGATTTTATCAATACCTGACGTTCTGATCCTTCGTTCTTCATGAAATTCAAGCAGTGATTCATATCAACTAGGCTTTTCTGCGAAGTTACCAGTATACTTTTCTAGAGGACTTCTTGATAGCCTTCCTTGATAATCAATTAATTTTGTGATTAACCAGAACAGACCTTAAGCTACCAGGTAACTTACAGCACTATGAATTGTCACGACACTATTTAGACCGTAAATCGCCAACACTTATTACCATTCAATATATTCAATTAGTAGTTAGTACCTTATTATACCGTGGTTGGGAAATTAGGAATCCACTGTAGATGGAACGCAAGAGTACTTAGTAGTAAGACCGTCTACCGAGACCTGGAACGACCTTTCCTACTTCTTTGATCTGATTGTTTCTAAAAGACGAGAGATCTAGCGTTGGATACTACAAAATGCTATGATATGCAGATAGTACATGTTAGATGGGGGGTTAACCTTCCCAGATGGATCTAGTAAACTAGTAAGTCTGCTGGTATACAAGACACTCTTTTATGATGATGCAATATGATAATAAGAAGTAGTAAGTACTCCATACACGCCTGTCCTGCCCTCCCTAACCCCTGTCTTATCCTAGCCTTGCCTGCTTGTGTTGTCAATCTATATAATAAAATTATGTAAATATGCCGTCCGCCATACCATACCCAATGCAACCAGTCCATACAAAACTCCCATACATACCTGAAACCCAAAACTCCAACATGAACATTTTGTTTTCTGAGAGGGAAATGAAACAATCAATACCACCCTGTCCCATCCTCACCCCTCTTCTTCCCCTTTGGATTCATCGATATAATCCTCTGTCCAGGTAAGGTATCATCCGCGATTGAAGCCTCAAAGATTCCTGAGATAGACCGCTTCCCCAGCATCTGAAACGAATCATACCCCTCCAGTAACCCATTACATGCCGCCCATTCCCTCGACAGCCGCGGCGACTTCCCGTCACCCAGATCACACCACCTGGTGACCACAATTGCATGTCGGAAGTGCAAGGAGCGAGGATCCGTGCGATCCTCGGTCAATTTGATCTCGACGAGGTATTCAGATGGACACTCCGGACAGCGGCGCATGGGGCGACATTTTCCGCATAGAGTGGCAATCGAGTTAGGGTTATGAATGCGCCGCGCCATGAGGTCCTTCGCGCGGTGTTCGAGACCCTGTAGGGCGGAGGTGTCGCGGGGTTTGGGGATGTGCGTGAGGGCGCATTTGCAGACGTTCATGAGTTCGCCATCGCGCCAGTGCGCGCATGCAGAGAAATACGGCCAGTAGTCTTCGCGGGAGTAGAGGAGGAGACGTTGTGAGCTGGGCGGGAGGTCTGGGTCTGCGAAGCGGGTGCTGATGACCCGCATCAGCAGGTGACCTTTGTGGATGTGGAAGCGGGAGTGGTGGGACCAGTCGTCGCGGCGCCAGCGGCGGGAGAGGGAATCTGGGGGAAGGCCGTAAGAGGGGGAGAAGTTGTGGGCGCGCATGACGAGTTGGACGAAGCTGAAGGGGAGGTTGCGGCCGTGGGTGATGCGGTGACGCGGGGGCGGGAGGAGGGAGTTGCGCATGTTGGGGCAGTTGAAGAGAGGGTTGACGACATGAGCGGGTTGGAGTTTCTCGTGACCTTCTTGGGTGCGACAGTGGTAGCGGGCGCAGGGGAAGCAGAGGAGGTGATGGGGGAGGTAGCGGTCTTGGGAGACGAGGAAGTCGGATCGGTATTCGCGGTTGGAAGGGTCATTGAGGGCTTGCCAGGGTTGGAGCGGGGCGAGCTTGGAGAGGAGGGTTTTGCTGGCGAAGGCGAGACTGGCTTGGTCGGCGGGATCGAGATAGGAGCAGATCTCTGCCCAGAGGATTGGGGTAAGACTGGCGATTAAGGGCTCGCCTGGAGGACGGTTGTCGAACTCGGAGCGGTTGGCGTAGGGGTCTGAAGGGTCGATGTCCTGGACGCCGATGGCGTGCAGGAGTTCGGTGTGATCGCGGCTTTCACCGAGTTGGGTGTCTTTGTTGGCGTTGAGTTCTCGGTATTTGAGACGATGGGCCTCCAATGGCGCTATGGATGGCAGCGGAGGGACATCTTCGCTGGTGGTGCTGGGCCGCTTGAAGCCGGCTCGGAGGTCTGGAGTGGATGCGCTGTAGCCCTTGCGTAGGACTTGTCGGGATTTCTTGGGCCGGAGGGCATTAGCGAAGAAGGCGCGGAAGCCGCGCCTTTCTCCCGGGCTGTCATCAGACATTGGGGAGAGGAGTGGAGGGTGAAGCGGAGAAGAGGGGAGGACGAAAAGAAGTAAGATGAAGATGAAGCCGGCGATGCAGCGAATGTGAAACATGATCGCCGCTGTATTACGTTTACCGGATGTAACGGAGCTGACATCCGCCACCTGCCGAGCTTCAGCCACTGTGGCTGATGAGGAACATGAGTCTTTTTGTTTACGGAGAGAAACGAAGAGAAGGAGGGGAGAGTGCCATTAATACGGAATTTGCATTAGGGCATCATCGGGTTGAGCCTGATTAGTTCCAAATCCATAGTACACATAATACGCAGATCCACAATCGCTAATCAAGCCGCGTCAATATACAGTTCATATCATAAGAAAAGCTTTACGCAGAGAAGCGCTTCTCCACGGCCTTCCAGTTGATGACCTCCCAGATGGCCTTGAAGTACTCGGCCTTACGGTTCTGGTATTGGAGGCTAAAAATGATGTTAGCTTCTGGTGATCTTCACGGGTTAGGGCAGGTGCACTTACTAGTAGGCGTGCTCCCAGGCGTCGATACCCAGCAGGGGCTGGAACTGGCCGACAACGGGGTCCTGGTTCTGTGAAAAGGTTAGCCAACTTGAAAGCTTTCTTCACAGGAATGGTGCAGTCTTACGGCGTAGGCCTTGATGCCAATGTGACCGGTCTGCTTGTCCTTGACGAGCCAAGCCCAGCCGCTACCCTGGATAGCAGCAAGAGTAGCATTCATCTTGTTCTGGAACTCCTCCAGGCTGCCGTAGGTGTCGTTGATGGCAGTCGACAGGGCACCGGACGGGGGCTCACCACCGCCAGCGCTCTTGGGAGCAAGGTTCTCCCAGAAGAGGGTGTGGTTCAGGTGACCACCACCGTGGAAGTTGATCAGGGGCTTGAGAGCGATCTGAGCGGCAATGTCGTTCTTGTGCTGGGCCTCCTGGAGCTGCTCAATGGCAGTGTTGTAGCTGTTGACGTAGGTCTGGTGGTGGTTCTTGTGGTGAAGCTCCATGATCTTGCCGGAGATGGAGGGCTCGAGAGCGCCATAGTCGTCTACAGGGAGTCAGCTCAGTCACTACAAGCTCTATATGTCTCTGGAATCGCAGGGGAATGCATACAGGACAGGTCAGGGAGAGTAGCCTTGCCGCGGGCAAAAGTCAAGCCCGCCATGCCGGCAGTTCTGGGAGTAGCCGAAGCTCCGGCGCGCAGGGCCGTACGGGCAGAGGTGCGGACGAGGGAAGCAGCCATTGTGAGCGTTAATTAGAACAGAGCAAGATGCACTATTACAATAGACCCGAGGGTGTTTAGGGGATGAGAGGAGAGTTGCTGAAGAGAAAAAGGGAGAAGAAGGAAGAAGGAGAGATGAAGAAGTTCAACGTCATAACGGCTTGTTTCTTCGGAGGGCGCATTTCCCCGCGCCGAAGTTTCCCGGCATTTGGATCCACCATCTTTTAGCTTCATCCATCCATACTCAATCACAATCTCCGTCATGCTGCCGGGCTTTCTCTCGCCTTCATCGCCGTGAATCTCGATCCCTTCCTTTGTGCCGCCCTTCGCCCTCCAGCCCGGCCATGGAGTCCCCCTCATCCTCGCCCTACGCTGGCCAAAAACGCAAGATCGCCGACATGAGCTCCGATGAAGAGGAAGAAGAAGATTACCGCCCAACCATGGGCTTTCGCGGGTTTGCTCGCGCGTCGTCTCGCTCCGAGTCGCCTCCATCTCACGGCGGGCTGGGCGCCCGTCGTAACCTCCGGAATAATACCGCGCAGTCAGCGATGAAAGGCGGCGGCAACAACGCTAGCAAAGGAATGTCCGGAGGCAACTCCTTCGCCGCGCGCATGATGGCCAAGATGGGTTACGTCGAGGGACAGGGTTTGGGTTCTTCCGGTCAAGGTATTGTCAACCCGATTGAGGCCCAGGCTCGTCCTACAGGTGCCGGTTTGGGTGCAGTCCGTGAAAAGACCAAACAAGCGCGGGAAGAGGAAAAACGGGCAGCAGCTCTCCGGGGCGAGTCTGTCGAGGATAGCTCGGATGAAGAGCGCAAAAGGCGACGGAAGAAGAAGGAGGAGCGCAAACGAGAGGGCCGGAGCGGGACAGGGACACCAGTGGCTCGCGCGAAGCCTCAGTTCCGAACTGCGCGCGAGATGGAAAAGGATATGGAGGGCTTGGAAGTTCCGAATGTGCTGAAGTCGCTGATCGATGCGACTGGGAAGGATCAGAAGGTGCTCACGTCTACAGCTGGTCTGATGACGCCGCAGACGTTCGTTACCCAAGGAGAAGGAGAAGCCTGGAAGATCGCGCAACGCGCTCGAAACGACCTAGAAGCGTTTGCGGACGAGTGGAAGGGTCTAACAGAGCGGAAGAAATACATCGAGCTAGAGGAAGCCCAAGTCGTGGAACAGCTAGATACGAATCAGCTCAAGGCCGACCAGCTGTCTGAGCTCGTCACAGCCATCGGACAGCTAGAGATCTTCCAGAAGGAAGACACTCGCGCGAAATTCGACGAAATCACCGACAAGCTGGATTCCATGGAGATCAAGTACCGCAACGAGATTGATGAATACCGACTGCCAGAAACGGCCGTCGCAGCCCTGCATCCTCTTTTCCGTCAAGCGATGGAAGAATGGGAGCCTCTCAGGGACCCAACCTTCCTCGTATCCAACCTCCGTCGTCTCCAACCTCTGCTCCTCCGAAAAGCCAACACTGAACACACCCAACGGCAATCCACCTCCCCCTACGAGACTATGATCTACACCCTATGGCTACCCCGCGTACGCTCCGCCCTCCTCAACGACTGGGACGTATACGAACCCGCCCCAGCAACTTCCCTCATCGTCGCCTGGAAAGAGCTCCTCCCCTCCTTCGTCTACACCAACGTCCTCGACCAACTCGTCGTCCCCAAGCTCACCAACGGCCTCAAAGACTGGAAACCCCGAAGCAGCAGTCGCCGCCACCACACCTCATCCACCAGCAACTCCCGCTTCCCCTGGTGGCTCTTCACCTGGCTCCAATACCTCGACGAGCGACACACCAACCCCAAGCAACCCACGGGCCTCCTCTCCGACGCGAAGCGCAAATTCCGCGTCGTCCTAGACAGCTGGGACCTCAACAAGGGATTAATCAACGGCATCGAACTCTGGCGCGACGCCCTCGGCTCCGAATTCGACACCTGTCTCCGCAACCACCTCCTGCCCCGCCTCGGCCGCCACCTCCGCGAAGACTTCGAAGTCAACCCACAAGACCAAGACCTCACAGCCCTCGAAAACGTCCTGAAATGGAAAGACTTCTTCAAAACAAACGTCATGGGTCTTCTCCTCGTCGCCGAATTCTTCCCCAAATGGCACAACATCCTCTACATCTGGCTCACCAACGACCCCAACTACGAAGAAGTCGCCGAATGGTTCACCTGGTGGCGCACCCAAATCCCCTCCGATATCAACGACCTCACCATCGTCGACGACGAATGGAACAAGGGTCTCCAAACTATGGACCTCGCCTCCCAACTCGGCGATCGTGCCGCTGCTGAACTTCCTCCTCCTTCATCTACCACTACCACCACCGAACACGCAACAACAAAACCCACAGACAAACCCGCTACTGCTGCGCCAGCAACAACAGCAGATCAACCCCGCAAACCCAAAATCATCGAAGAAGTCGCCTTCAAAGATATTCTCGAATCATGGTGCATGGAACAAGGCCTCATTATGCTGCCATTGCGTGAAGCGCATCCGCAAAACGGTCAGCCTTTGTTCCGCATTACGGCTAGTGCGACGGGTAAGGGCGGCGTTGTGGCGTTTGTGCAGGGGGATGTGGTCTGGGTGCAGAATAAGAAGGCGAAGGAGATTTGGGAGCCTATGGGGTTGGAGGATCAGTTGGTTGAGAAGGCTGAGGGGAGGTAGATTGATAGATTTTTAGCATTGATCGGATATATACTTTTTATTATCTCACTGGGTTGTGGGATGGATTATTTTCTTTCTTATTGTTTTTCTATTGGATTTGTGGGTTAGTTGTGATACCATACCATACTTACATACTATTACTATCATGAAACTTATGCTTCATGTTGGGGCGGGTCAACTACTACTATTGCTATACTCTTTTACTGGACTGTAGAAGGCATGTGTGATGCCGATGTATGTATGTATGTATATCAAGTAAGTTCGCGTAGTCTATTCTGGCTACGATCATGCTCAATATGAAGTAAAGAAGGTCTTGTTCATCATCAGACGTCATTCCTATTATATCTATCTGAAATATCAATGACATGAATATGTATAAGGTAAGTACCGTGCAGCTATATATACCGATAATGTACCTGATGTGGAATCCAGGTATCCCCAGAGAAATTTGAACCTGTGCCAGGCCGAACCCAGGACCCAAGTAGCCATGCCGTAACCCCGAGTGCAAAGCAATGAGAAAATCAAGACGCTAAATCGCTGAATCAAATGTTGAAAAAGACAAAGCCACCGTTCTATGACGTGGGTTTAAGAAGAATACTATGCACCGTTCTGTCCTTCTTCTTCTTCTTCTTCCGAATCATTCGTGTCGAGCCAGCCACGCGACATCTCGACGGCCTTGGACCACTGACGGTACATCTTCTTGCTCTGCACTGGGGAGGCATGGGGAAGGAAGGTCGTGCGGTTAGCCCGGTTCATGTCCTTGAGCTCGCTGAAATCCTTCCAGATGTTGACCGCGAAGCCAGCTGCGATGGCGGCTCCCAGCGCCGTCGTCTCGTGCATGGCCGGGCGTTCAACGGGGATTTGAATGATATCGGCTTGAGTCTAAGAGGGGGGGCATTAGTCTCCGTTGATCAGGTGACAAGAATCATGTGAGTAACCTACCTGCATGCAGATATCGGAATTGCTCATACCGCCATCGACGGCTAATTCCGACAACTTGTGACCACTGTCCATCTCCATGGCATCCAAGATGGCCTTGGTCTGGAAGCAGGCAGCTTCCATGGTGGCACGTGCAATGTGTCCACGCTGGGTGTGCTGGGTGATACCAACTGAATTAAAGTCAGTAAATATTTTCTTCACAAAGAACGGCGAAGAACGCGGGTGAACTTACAGATGGTTCCCTTGGCATCATCAATCCAGTAGGGTGCGAACAGACCACTGAAGGCAGTGACGAAGACACAGCCGCCACTGTCGGGGACGGTCGCAGCGACCTCACTGACTTTACGGGAATCACGGAAGAAACCCATGTTGTTCATCAGGAAGGAGATACCACTTCCAGCAACGGCAACACTGCCCTCCAAGGCATACACTGGCTTGCGGTGCTTGCCCAACTGGAAGCCCACGGTGCCAAGCAAGCCGTGCTTGGAGATAACAGGCTTCTCACCAACGTTGTACAGAAGGAAACAGCCCGTGCCATAAGTGTTCTTCGCAGATCCGGGCGTGAAGGCACAGTGACCGACCAAAGCAGCAGATTGATCTCCGAGACAGCTTGTGATGGGGATACCCTCAAGCGGGCCGTCTCTAACCCATCCGTAGCCCTCGGGGTCAGAGGAAGGAAGAATCTTGGGCAGTCTGATCTTGTTCTTATCGATTTCGAAAAACTTCAACAACTTATCATCGTAATCAAGCGTTTCGAGGTTCATGAACATGGTTCGTGAGGCGTTTGTGACGTCAGTCACCAGTCGGCCGCCCTCCGGGCCACCGTTCAGGTTGTACAACAGCCAGGTGTCGATGGTACCAAAAGCTAGGCGGCCCTCATCATATGCCCTCTTCACCTCGGGGAGGTTGCGGAGCATCCACATGAGGGTGACGGAAGAAGGGTATGTCGACAGGGGAAGGCCGCAGATGTTTGATAGCTCATCCGCACCCTCCTTTGCCTTGAGTTCTCGAACCAGCCCAGTGGTCCTGGTATCTGGCCACGCAATTGCGTGGTGTAGAGGCTCACCAGTCTCCCAATCCCAGCACACTGTTGTCTCACGTTGACTGGTAATACCAATAGCCTCGATATCGTCCCGGGAGTGACCGAGTGCGAGGAAGGTCTTCATAGCTTCTTCAATGCAGGTGTATACGGAATCGACGAGTTCAAAGGGGTCTTGTTCGTGCCATCTAAGAAGTAGGAAATAGACATGAGCGGGATGAAGATGGCCATGGTTAGAATGGTGAGACTTACCCTGATTTCTCGTGAATTTGGCGGAATTCCATTTGGTATTTGGCCACAGGAACACCAGTGCAGTCGAAGATGATGAAACGGGAACTGGTGGTACCGGTGTCAATGGCACCGATGAAGCGATCCTTCATACTGCTTCCGTGACGGCTTTCATTGGGTTGTAACAGGGAGCGATTGCCATCATGCGACTGGTAGGCGTGAATGTCCATGAAAGGCTGGGGTTCTTCCTGCTCGACGGCGGAGTCGAGGTCGGCCATATCGAAAGGATTCCTCATCTTGGAGGTGGTAATTGGTGGGGTTCTGGTCTTCTTGGTGGGGGGGTTGAGAGGATCGGGGAGAGCGATAGAGTCAAAAGTGATGGTGGGTGATTTCTGCATTTGTGCGATGGGAGGGCCTTTTGAGGCTCCGACTTCTGATTTCCTAAAGAGGGAGGATAGAAGTGACCAGGAAGGCAGAGCCTGAAAAAGGGAAGAACTGATTGGAGAAATCGTGGCGGTATTGAAATAGAAAGGAGGAAAACAGGATTACGTCCCTAGTCCGATACTTAAGAAAAGACGGACGAGTGGGGGGTGGGGATAGTAGGTAGGTAGTAAGGCTGGAACTACGAAAATGAGGACACGCCCGGTGGCGGCAGTTGCAGCAAGCCAGTAGTAGTGCAAGTAGTACAGATCCAAGAGTTGAGTGTGCAAGTATGAGAGCAGCGAGCAGCAAGAGAGCAAGGACCCAGCGCGACGGATGGTGACGTATGCGTGATAACCGATTGGGTGGAGAGGGATCCGAGAGATGAATCTGGAGAAACAAGCGGACGCGCCAGGTGTGGATAGACCGCTGAAAGGCTGGAGGGAAGGTTGAGAGAGGAGAGTGTCCGCAGAGAGAGGGTATGAGGTCACAGAGAAGACTGGATAAGACCGGGTGTGGTTTATTGGGGTGTGGCGACGGGTAGAAGGGAAGGGAAGGAGAACAGAACGGAAGGGAATCAATCAAATCTGGCTCAAGAGATGTTGGAGGCAGGATGAGGGAGACTCTTTATCCAACTCGGTGGGACCTCTTCTTCTTCTTGTTCACGTTGTCCTCGGGGTTGCTGATAATTTATTCCCTTAAATTTTCTATTTTATTTTTATTTTAGTTCTTTGCGTGGTAGTCCCTCAATTTTTTCCCTTTTCAATCAAATTATTAAAAAAAAAGTGCCCCCCCAGATAGGATTTGGGTCATGCATAGCTTGTTCCGGGGAATCCCCTGGGTCTAGGTGGTATTCCTGCCGGAAAGTAAGGTCCAAGGTCGAGTCGAGTCCAATCCGACCTAGACTAGATCGCTAGTACGGTACCAGTACCTGCTGCTATCGACTGGACTAGCCCGGGGAAACACTAGAAAGAGGTAGTAGTCGAGCAGGAGAGAGGGAGAGGGGGGCAGGACACTCTCACTCAATACCAATACAGAGACAGACAGACAGAACAAGAGGGTCAGAAGAGCAGGTGCAATGGACTAGCGGCGAGTACCCAATCTGGCAATCTGCTGGATGCGCATCCCCGTTCGTCCATGGCGGAGAAGTGGGGGCGTGGGGGAAAAGGAAAAAGAGGAAAAGAGGGAAAAAGAAAAAGGAAAAAGGGAAAAACGCAGCCAGCAATCAATGGGCAATCCCCTTCCTTTCCCACTAATCTTTGCCTTCCTTCCTCCCCTTCTGGGCCCTTCTCATCAATTTTTTTCTGATCAGACGACCACTGCCCGTCGTCAGCATTGACACCCGCCCCTCCCTCATGCCCCCCCCGTTGGTCTTTTCTTGTCGAACACTTGTGAAGGTTCTCCGTTCCTCCCCCTTACGCGGATGGCAACCATGCCTTCTGGGTGATTTTAGGAAGGTTTACCCCTGGTCACTCGCCATTCTTATCTCTTTAGCTTATTCGGTGGGCTTCCATCGGCGTTACGGATTCTGGAGTAGATACTACTGAATACAGTAGTACCTGGCAGGTTGTGGATGGATTCAAATTTCTCCATTGAACCTTTTCTTTTCCCTTTTTCTCTCTCTTTTTGATTCGTTCCTATCGTGTGTGTTGAGAGTTTCAATTTACTACGGTAGAAATTGATAGATATTGGTCGTAAATTATTTGAGGAACAATATGTAAATGCAATCATCTCCAGCTGTCACGACATCTCTCTCGACCCAAACGATCGGATATAATGCCGACAAGGTTTCACAGTTCACACTTCCCTCATTTCCTCTTTTTCCTCTTTTCTTTCCTCAATCTTCTCGCATCGGCAAGGTATCCGACCCAGCAGACCGAGTAGGTAGTATTCCAGAGTTAGACAAGCGCTAAGAATAGTCGCTGGGCTCCCACATGACACTCATGGCGGACCCATAAAAATTCCATGGATTTCTGTTTCCAGGACAATCCCTCCACCCGCATTAGCTAGCGTCTGTGCCTAGAACCACCCGCGAACACGGAGCCATATGGAAGTGAACATCAGGATTCCATTGGGTCCAAAACAAGCAATTAAGGGCTGACTGACCTGCTCAGATTGCAATGTGAAACATGGCAGATGCTGATATTCATCGTGATATTGATATTGGATCTTTTTATTGCTCTTATTCCCGATATCGCTGGTTTAATTGGTGTGATTAATGGTTTCGCGCCCAATCCCATGTTTCAATTTCACAATTAAACAATCAATCGCAATTCTGATCTATCAATCCGATTCCTTGTTTGAATACCAAGAAAAAAACCGCAGATGCCAGATCAATGCATCGTACATCGATACGTAAGCCTGCCCGACCTAAACTAAACAACTGGACACTTCAGGATGCAGTGTACAGTTATGAGTGCCTGTATACCGACATGTCCCTTTGAAGATCTACAATCGGCATCCCTAGAACCCAATGGATCTCCGGTCCATCTGCCCCAGAGACCGTAGACCGTCTTCTCGTCTTGCGCCCCTTCAACCTCCGCTCCCCCTTGACAACAATCCCTGCCAAGGATCCGACTCAACAACCAGAACGGCGGGGTCGGCGCTGAATGGACAAATGTCGCGACTCGAGGGCGAAACGCGCAAGAAAAAAAAGAGGGGCTCTGCGGGTGAGTCTCCGACTCCGCTACTATGGGATTCTGCGCTTCTACTTTGACTAGATGGATTACTAGATTCCTGTCGATCGAGCACATGACAATGTCCATTTTTCTCCCGCTAGTCCCTTTTCAACGCGTTGTTCAAGCAATCGGCGATCTAGACCGGGGTCTTTCGACCCCTGGCTCCAATATTCTTTCCTTTTTTTTACTGTTTTTCTTTCTGATCACTTGAACATCGAATGGATAATTCTCCTTTTTTTCTTTTCTTTGCCTGTCGTTTTCGGATAGTCCTGCTGTGCTGTTGCGCTGCTTAAGATCTTCAGCCCATTCTGAGTAATAGTAGATAGTAGTCCCTTCACAGTTCACCCGTTTTCTTAAGCACGGGAGCACGTACATAAACTACCATACATACTAGTAGCGATCAAGTGACTACTAATCCATCCATCTCAATGGATGTGTTGTCCCCTGCCCTCCATTTGCAATCACATTTTACTTTGGCCTTCTAGACCGTCGGCTCCCCTGACTAGCGACCTTCTAGCGTGCCGCTGTACCATTCTCCATTAGGCAGAGAGACATGGGGGAGGCGACCTCGTTCGGCCCTGTGATTTACGGAGAAATTTTACAATCCGGATACTCGGTTCGGCTTGGCTGGGGGAGAAAGGGAAGCCTAGCAGCTGGGCTGGGGGGGCCACGGGACCAATTCTCCCGGCTATCGTCCTGGCGTTCCGGCTAACTCCAATACTCTTCTTCTGCTCGGACCAGTCCAGACGCGCCAAAATATAGTAGGATTAATTATCCCACCCCCAGTACCACGATTTCGATCCATCGATGAATTCAAATCGCTTCAGATTTCCCTATCTCTCCCTGGAGAGTTAAATGACAGTCCCAATATGCGTCCATGGAATGGAAATCAATCATGCCGCCCGCCTACATTTCTCCGTCCGTATAGTGAACCGCCACGGCAGGGCCGCCCCCAAATCTAACTCCCGGGTGGTGACGTCTTCGACCGGACTTGACCTTCCTAAGGGCCACCTCAATAAATCACACCCACCGACACAAACAGCTCCCAAGTAACGCAAGCAAGCAAGCAAGCAAGCCAGCAGAAACCCCCCAAACCCGCCCGCCCATCATCAACTAGCCACGACATTGATCTGCCATCTATCCCTATTCAGGTATACGAAGCAACTGCCCCAGGAACCGTTGTGGTCCTCCCCAAATTGAGCGGAGAAGAAGATCAACAGGTTCAGCTTCCAATATGGTCATCTATGTAATCATTCGCCTTTCGAGTATGACCTCACTAGACTATCAGCCCCGAAAGCTCAATTGCCAAGGATCTATATCATCATCCCCCAATGATGCAAAGTTGATATGGGGAAACCCCCATCATCCATGGACCGCAATCACATCAGCCACATCCGTTTTTATCGCTCTGGACCACGGGCTCGTCTCGCCCCAAAAGGGCGGGCCGACACATCCCTACCAATTCCCATCGAAGAAACATACCCTGTCCGCCGAAACAAAGGACCCTTAGCCAGATATTATTATTACCTACCCATATTTGCTACAAGATCCCCCGATTCAAGCATGTGTATGTATGCCTAAGGTGTAAACACACACGCAGCAAAGCAACAACCGGATCCAGACCCGCGGCGGCCGTCCACCACCACACATACACACACACACACACACGCACATCGTCAACCCCGAAACCTGTTTCAATGCGGCACCTCCCCGTTCCGGTCGTCATTGTTGGCTCTTGATCTGCAACAAGCAGCAACACACCCGTATCACACGCCATAGTAACCCAGTCCCAACTCTTCCTGCTACCTCCCCCCTAAACTGAACTACTCATTACTATACTACTTACCTATCGCAGAACAAACACACTCTATATCCCACGACTCGGATTCGTTCGGAACATCCGACACTGCAGAAAGCAAATGCCGGCCGTCCAACCCTGCATGCCACATTCCAGACCTGCCGTTCGTTCGTTCGTTGTTCGTTGGGCGCGCCCGCCCAACCCTTATCTTTATTACCTTACTTTACCTGCATTTAGTCAAGCATACGGTATACCGTTGGTTTTTTATACATAGTTACCGCAGAAAGCCACCCGGAGTTCCGACGAGCCTGGGCACTTCTCGTCTTACTTTCCTTTTCTGTTCGGGTCAGGTAGGTTCGTTTTTTCTGCCGGATTTGGATGGAATTTCTTCAACCCAATTCGACTTACATACGTACTACTGTCCTTTTCACAATCTACCCTTGCTGGCGGGGCCCCACTCCCTGCCTAATTTTATTTTCTTCTATTCTATTTGTTTTATTTTTTTTCCTTCTCGGCCGTATATGCAGCCTTTTGCTACTTATAGTGTTTGGTACATGCTGTAGATGCTAGATACTATTTGGTAAGTAGGTGGTGAATTGTTCAGAATGGGTTTGGTGTTACTACGAAGTAGGCACTGTCACCTGACTTCAATTGATACTATCTTTATATATAAATCTCCGGGGGGAGGTGTGATGTCTGGCTAGACCTTTTACCCTCTGCGAGGTGTTGTGATATTGCCAGTTGGAGTGATAGCCAAGCCTTGAGCTTAAACACTCTTAATGCGTCAGTCATCACTCTTACACCCTTGAATAGTAATGATTACCCCAACCGAAAATGGCACAAACAAATGAAACTTCCAGCAGCTGCTGGCGTTGTTGATTTCGCATGTAATCTACAAGAAACACATCAACCCAAGATAAAAAACAGTAGTAGTATAAAACTACATCACACATAAAAAACCCGACATGATTTCTACTGTATCACAACCATGCTTGCCACAGACAGCCTGGATGACTTTCCCCTCATTCTCCGAATTGCCCCTTTGTACTATATACTTTTCAGGGAGTTTAAAAAAACCAACACTTTGATATATCAATTGATTTCAATCCCTTACTCAGCATCCTCGAGCTCAGCGCGACGACGGGCCTCAACCTCCTCCTTCTCCTTCTTCTGCAGGAAGATCAGAGCGTTGATCTTGTCCTTGATGGTGTGCTCAGTGCTGAGGGTACCGGCGATCTGCTCACGGCCGATCAAGCTGGCAACAATGCTGGCACCGACGATGAAGGTGAGGACGAAGCGGTACATGCCGTACCAGGCGGGGGCACGGCCGGCAGCAGCGGCGCGAGCGTCGTTGTAGTACAGGAAGGTGAAGGCAAGGAACTGAGAGATCAGGGCATACTCAACGGGGAGCAGCAGGGTAGGCCAGGCAACGGCAGGGGCGATAACACCGGCAGCGTAGCGCTTGTAGCCGTACTTGCCGCCGTAGCCGGCCCACTCGAGACCCCAGTGGATGGCACCGAGGAAGGAGAGGATCTGTTGTTGTTGGATTTGATTAGCTGGGGTATTCTTGGGACAAGTGGGGTTTGCTGTCAGGTTGAGGCTGGGTTACTTACAACAGCACCGTAGCCGACCTGGATGGGCTCGATCATGTGCAGCATCAACTCGGCGCTCTGGCCGGAGAAGATCAGACCATCACCGGCCAAAGCGGCGGTCTTGACCTCATAGGCGAGGGCGACGGTCTGCAGGGAAGTAGCAACGTAGGGAATGACACCGGCCATTCCGAGGTAGAGGGCCTCCTTGGGGACGGCCTCCAGGCTGAAGGTGTCCTTGATGACTTTCTATAGGTTGAGATATAGTCATTAGCGCATTGGGCTCCAGAGGTATCGCCGAGAGACTTAGTTGCCCCGCAGAAGTAGCGATATCTGGGGAAGAATGGAAACACATACAGCCTCGGTCTTGATACCGGCCATCATGTCGGGCTCCTCACCCTCCTGTGGATTTTGATCAGCAATTGAATCAATTGTAGTACTCAATTCGCCTCATTCCCAGCTCACCTTAGCGGAGGTGGAGGCATAGCGGACAAGAGCGGTGGTGACGGGCTTGCGAGCAGCCAGAGCGAGGCTGGGGGAGGTGGTCGGGCGAGCGGGATAACGAGCGGAAGAGGTCAAGGGAGCCTTGAAGACATTGTTGGACAGGGCCGAGCGGGCGACCGAGGCGTTGGAGCTCGAGATAGCCCTGAGGACAGAGCGGGCAGCAGTGGTTCTGTACAGCATTGTCGTCTAGACAGCTGATTTTTTTTCCCGATATCCGCGGTTAGCAGGGTGGAGGGTGGAAGAGCTCGGAAGCAAGCAATTCGGGGGTATACACACCCAATTGAGCTGGTGGAAGAAGGAGAAAAAGGTGCAAGAGCGGAGATGAGGGTATTCACCCAGAAATTGGTCGAGATTGACTCGTGGGAGTGGAGATGTCAGGCCGGGGAAGCAATTCGATCCTGGAGACCACGAATGAATGAGGTGATATTATGCTGAGGTGCGGTCACGTCGTTCTCCGGCATACTGTAGACGCCAAAACCGCAGGTGTCATAGACAATGCCTCAGGCATGAGTGGTCCAAACCACCACGCGGGCTGACTCAGCCACGAGGGCTGCAGCCCTAGACAGCTAGTCTCGAAATGGAAGGGGACCTCTCAGCTCAGGCCATGCCATGGCAGAAGCACCGACGTCACTCAGGGCCCGATTCTACTGTGAGACAACTTGAGTGACTGAGAGTCTCCGTAACTGCTCCGTACCGCGTCACGGCGTTTACTTACGCAGCGCTCTATCCACCCTCTTCCTCCCCCTATTAGTGATTAGTTTCTTCCCTTCGTATTATTATCATCGGCCCAGCACATGCCTTCTCAGGTACACTCGCCTATCTAGAGACAAGTCTCGTCCTCCACTCTTTTCACAATTGGGTTACTGGGCCAAGCCTGATACCCAACCTTCTACTACTTACTATTCCCCCCTCCCCTCCCTTACACTCTTCCGTCTACCTGAACTGCCGCGGGAATACGTCAGCTAGCCCTTCCACGTTCCTCTTTCGTTTTCTCCGCACTTGATTCACTATCTATACTTCCACTTTTTGTTAGCCCATTGCTTGCACTTGCCGCCCGCATTTTGTATCGCGTGCATACTGAGCCAACCTTCTGCATGGCTCTTTTCTCTATTATCTGCGAGTGCAACTAGAACTCGCGCATCATTGAAAGGTCTTTCCCATTCGATTCGTTTGCTTGCTTGATCGCCCTTCATTTCCCCACCAATCTGTAATTATCGTATCGATGTCATGCTGACTCTGCGCTTCATCAAACCAGGCTGGCCTAAACCATCAGTTACGAATAATTCTATTATCCCCTACGGTCTCCACGCAGAAGCCCCCGGCCCGGGTTACGGCCGCATCCTGCAACCATGTTGGAGGGTCTTGTCGCCAACTTGCTCAACCGCACCCTGGGCATGTACATTAAGAACTTTGATGGCAAACAGTTGAACATCGGAATCTGGTCTGGCGATGTGAAGCTCCATAACTTGGAGCTCCGACGGGAAGCCCTCGATCAATTACGTCTGCCGCTCAACGTTGTAGAGGGACATGTCGGAGAGCTCACCCTGTCGATCCCCTGGTCGAATCTACGAGGGAAGCCAGTTAAGGTTGACATTGAAGATGTGTTTCTGCTTGCGGCTCCCAAGGAAGATCAGGACTACGACCCGGAGGAGGAAGAGCGGCGGGCGCATCACCTGAAGATGGAAAAGATTGAGAGCGCGGAAATGCTCAAGGAACGCAACACAGAGGGCATGAGCCAGGAAGAGCAGCGTCGGAACCAAAGTTTCACCCAAAGCCTGGTAACGGCCGTTGTCGACAACCTCCAGATATCCATCAAAAACGTGCATTTTCGCTACGAGGACTCGATTTCTTCGCCTGACCACCCCTTCGCCCTCGGTGTGACACTGAAGGAGCTCAGTGCAGTCAGCACCGACTCCGAGTGGAATCCCACTTTCATCCAGTCGACATCCGGTACGACCCATAAACTGGCAATCCTCGGCGCCCTCGCAATCTACTGGAACACCGATGCAAATCTTCTGGGTACAGGTCGAGGTTCCGACATAGGCGCAGAAGCACAAGGAATCGGCCATGCGGAGTTGATCGAGAAGCTAAGGTCGGGAATTGATAGCGAAGAGAATGTTCAGTTCATGCTTCGGCCGGTTAGCGGACGTGCTGGTCTAGAGATGGACAAATCTGGAGGACATGATAGGGCGGCGATCAAAGCGAGGTTGCTCTTTGATGAACTCAGTTTCGTCCTTGACGACCACCAGTATCGTGATGCGCTGATGCTTGTCGACCTCTTTCACTATTTCATCCGCCACCAGGAATACAGGAAGTTCCAGCCAAAGTGCAGACCAAAGGAGGATCCCCGCGCTTGGCTGAGGTTTGCTGGGGAGGCTGTACTTAGCAAGATCCACGAACGAAATAGGCGCTGGACCTGGGACTACATCAAGGAACGACGAGATGACCGCATCGCGTACATTGACTTGTTCAAGAAGAAAAAGCGCGAAGAAACCTTGACAGGCGCAGACGCCGAAAACTACGAACGCCTGCAAAGAAAGCTCAGCTACGAAGACATTCGTTTTTGGAGATCGCTGGCGAGGAATCAATTAAGAAAAGAGAATGTCGGTGTCAAGAAGCCTGCGCAGCAGCAGTCCTGGTCAGAATGGTTCTGGGGCAGCAAGAAGGAGGAGTCCGAGGAGACTACCATGACCGAAGAACAGCGGCAGGAACTATATAATGCTATTGACTGGGATGAGAAAAAGGCAATTGCCGACAGTGTCGATGTCCCAAGAGACTGGGTGAAGCTGCAGGTAAATGCAGGTCTTAGAGCTGGAAGCTTTACATTAAAACGTGACCCGCACGGGAAGGCGAACGAAATCATGCAGTTCGTGTTCGACAACTTCAGAGCCAAAGCCCTGCAGCGTCCTGATTCCTTCTTCATCGACCTCAACCTCGGTGGCTTGCGAGTTTATGATGGAACAACGGAAGGGAGTCTTTTCCCCCAAATTGTCAAGGTCAAGGATTCACTGCCAGAACCGAAGAACCGTCTATCCCAAGCTTCAGAGAGCCAGCTGGAGCATGATGCTGGCGATGATGCTTCTGATTACAGGGACGGCTTGTTTCACTTAGAACTCGAGAAGAACCCTCTCGAAAGTGACGCCGATTCGGTCGTGAAAGTCAAAATGAAGAGTATTGAAGTCATCTACAACCCGAGGTTCATCGTTGAGGTTGTCAAATTCTTTGAACCGCCCGAGAGACATATGGAATCGATTGGGGCCCTTCTGGACACAGCCGGTGCCACCGTGGAAGGCATCCGACAGCAAACCCGAGCGGGCTTGGAGTTTGCGCTGGAGGAGCACAAGAAGGTTGACGCGCAATTTGATATTCATGCGCCTCTGATTATTGTTCCTGAAAGTATCACACAAGAGAGCTCCCTCTGTTTGATCCTCGACGCTGGTCATATCAGTGTCAATAGTGAACTCGTCGACCGACAGACAATGAGAGACCTTCAATCGAAGCAGAAACGGCAGTACGAGGAAGGCGACTATAAGGAGCTCGAGCACCTCCTGTACGACAGATTTCTTATCAAGTTGGACTCTACGCAAGTCCTCATTGGACCCGGCATTGAGACCACCAAGGCGCAATTAACCACGGATGTCCAGACCCGAAACTTGCACATCATCGATCGCATCAATGTTGATTTCGTCCTAGAAATGTGTATTGTGCCAAAGGTCACTGAGCTCACCAGAACGCGCATTTCCGGTCACCTTCCAGAACTGCATGCTTCAATGTCCGATGCCAAATATAAAGGTCTCATGAAGCTGATCGACATTGCGATCCCCAGCTTCGATGACGGTAGTGCGCCGAACAACACCGCCAACAAGACGAAAGAAACCACCGTATCTGGCAACAGGGCGAGATCTTCCTCGTTCCAGCCGTCTATTCTGAGGGAGCTTCCCAATGTTGACGAAGACTCTGATGATGAGTCTGACGATGAACAGAGGAAGAGCGTTGACAAACCAACCAACATACATCGTCGAGACTTCGAATTCAAATTCACGGTCGGTCGCCTTCGTGGTTCATTATCTCGTTCCGATCCGAAGGATCCGCTCCGCGACCAGTTGTTGGTTGAGCTGGTTGCCGAAGGGTTTGCGCTGGACTACTATATGCGGCCCTTTGACATGGTTGCAGAAGTTGTTCTGAAATCTTTGAGTGTCGATGATTACATTGAGGAAAATCCAGTCCCAGAATTCAAGAGGATTCTGTCCTCTAAGGGCTTCGATGCCGATGAAGAAAAAGACCTTTTCCATCTCAAGTTCGTTCGAGTTAAGCCGGAGTCTCCTGTTTTCCAGTCGACATACGAAGGTGTAGCGATGAACCTTGATATATCAGTCTCCACCATCAACCTTGTTGTGACTAGGAAGACGCTCTTGACACTGCTTGATTTTGTTCTACTGACATTCACAAACCCGGAACAGCCGAACAACCAGATTACCCAGTCAAGTGAGACGAACCAAGACATCAGCACTGTTCAGGAGCAGCCGCAACAAAGCGGAAAGATCCGCATCAAAGCCGACTTGAAGAGTATAGCTCTCATTCTCAACAATGATGGTGTTAGACTGGCTACTCTGAGTCTCAACACGGCCGACGTGGGCATTTCGCTCGTAGACAAAACCATGCTCATACAGTCTCGCATCGGCAGTTTGACTTTGATTGACGATGTCAACACAGGAGCTTCAGAAAGCTCTGATCTTCGCAGGCTATTGACTATCGAAGGCGAAAACTTTGCGGATTTCAAATATGAAACTTTTGATCCTGAGAGTACAACTTACCCGGGGTATGATTCAGAAGTCTTCCTCCGATCAGGCTCAATGAAAATCAACTTCTTGGAAGAGCCTTATCGCAAGATAATTAATTTCCTGGTCAAGTTCGGCAAGATGCAGGCTATTTTCAACGCCGCCCGGCAAGCTGCAGCCAACCAGGCCAATCAGCTGCAAGAAAATGCCTCTAGAATGCGTTTTGATGTCGTGATAATGACTCCAATCCTGGTCTTCCCAGGCGCCATAAGGGAAGATCTTCCCCATGATACAGTGACTGCTCACCTGGGTGAGATCTACGCTAAGAATACCTTTGTCCCTCTCGATGAGAATGATAAAGATGGCCCTGCTGTTAATCTCATCTCCTCCGGTATTCGCAACATCCGTTTGACTTCAAAGTTCCACTATGACGATGGTACCGCGGAGGAGCTGGAAATGATCCAGAAAGTCAACCTGGAATTCAGTATCTGCTATCTCGAGCATCAGCAAGACAATCCCAGACCAGACATGGAAGTTGAGGGGTCTCTGTCCCCCATCAATCTTAGGATATCACAGAAACAGCTCAAATTCCTGCTAGATCTGTCGAAGAGGGTGCCCAACGCATTTGCGACTGATGCTGAGCAACAAGAACTAGAAGCCATGGAGTCACTTCCCTCATCCGTTACAGACCCCACTAGAGAAGCCGAGTCTAGGGCAGTCCAGACTAGGCAAGCTCAAGAAACAACGGCACCAGGAGCAAGCCCTAACGACGAGACGTGGGTCCGGCTTGATATGATCTTCAAGGTGGATAGTGTTGGATTAGAGCTCATTCTTGCGAATGACGATGCGCCAGTCGGTTGCTTGGAAGATGCTAGTCTATCCAAATTTTCACTCAATGACACGCGTGTCAAATTGCGCATGTTGACCGATGGCTCCCTGGAGTCTGAGCTTCTCATTCACTCACTCTCCATTCGCGATAGTCGCAATAAAGATACAAACAAATTCAGAAAGATCATGTCGCTGATCAATAACGATGTCAAGCAACAATTTATGGCCAGCGTTTCCATGACTCCAGGTCCGAACAATCATCTCATCGCGATGCTGACCATCGACAGCCCGCGAATAATTCTTGCCCTGGACTACTTGTCAGCTCTGCAATCCTTTGCCAATTCGGCTTTCGCAACAGAGGAGCCAGTTGTTGAAGAAGACGGCGATGAGTCACCCGACGAGTCGGAGCCAAGGACTAGCACTGCTGATAGCATTGAAGAGTCTACAATAACACCATCAAGCGGAGGCGCTGCGCCTGCCGCTGACCGTCAGATGACTGTGTCTTTCCGAGTCAACCTTGTCGATGCTCAAGTAATAACTATCGCAAACCCGGCCATTACGCATACCGAGGCCATCGTTCTTGGAACGAAGCAGCTGCTATTTTCACACCAAAATGTCTCTACACTACAGATAAGCAAGGTAGGGATGTTTCTGTGTCGCATGGACAAGTTCGAAACAAGCAGGCTTCGAATTCTGGATGACTTTACTCTTGAAGTATCCGTCGATAGTCGCCCACAGGAAAAGGGCTCTTCCTTAACCTCCATAAATGTCCATATCGAGCCGTTGGTTCTGCGTCTTTCTCTTCGGGATATTCTAATGGCGATACAAATTGTCAACAAGGCATCTGAGATGAGAGCTCAAGGTACACAGTCTGTTGAACATGAAGAACCGAAAAAGCTATCGGATGTCAAGAGCACAAGACCGATATCTTCTAGGAGACGGTCCAGCGGCAGGCAGACCTCGGCAGCAATGGTCTCGAGGAATGAACGACACTCGAGTGCCACAGCTGAGAACTCGGGCGGGGAGCTCGTTTCGCAACGCTCTGCCGTGCTGAAGCGGGAGGAGTTGAATGCTCAAATCGATGGTATCAGGGTAATCCTTATTGGAGACCTTCACGATCTTCCACTGCTGGACTGGAGTGTCAAGAAGTTCAACGTTGATATTCGGGACTGGTCGTCAACACTTCATGCTGATACCAATTTCGAGACATTTGTCAATGTGTATAACTTCTCCAAGTCAGCTTGGGAACCCCTTATTGAGCCCTGGCAGCTAGGGTTCCACGTTGCGAAGGAAACTGCCCCTGAGATCCTTTCTATAGATGCCTACTCTCATAAGACGATGGAGCTTACAATTACTTCGGCAACTATTGCCCTGGCATCAAAGTCTTTCCAGTTCCTGTCAGCGGATGAAGATGTTCTCTCTAAGCCAAGAGGTGCTGATGCGCCCTACCGGATTCGCAATTACACTGGCTTCGATCTGCATGTTTGGGCCGATGTCAGCGTTGACGAAGAGGGGCCGGCTGCTAAACTGGCTGATGGCGAAGAATACCCTTGGCGATTCGAGGATTCTACTGCTATGCGTGAGACGCTTGCGCCAGAAGGCCATGCCGGACTGGTTGGAATTAAGCTCGAAGGAAGTGGATTCGACAGCGTGAGCCGCATCCCCGTTGTTCGTGAGGGCGAGATCCTGTATGGTCTGAAGCCTAAGAAGGACGGCATTCTTCACCAACTGCTTGTGGAGGTCAAGCTGGGTCCCGACAATGTCAAGTATATCACCTTCCGCTCGCCACTGGTTGTTGAGAACAGCACACAAATACCTGTAGAGTTGGGCGTGTTCAACCCTAACGATGGCCATCTTCTGAAAATTGAGAAGATCCTTCCGGGTGATTCGCGACCTGCGCCCGTTGGGGCAGCGTATATGCACTCCCTTGTTATTCGCCCTGATCAGGGCTTCGGCTATGACTGGTCCCGTGAACAATTGCATTGGAGAGAGCTCTTGCGTCGGCCAACGCGGACAATAAAGTGTCTTAGTGAAGGCGGACAACAAGCTCCTCCATTCTATTTCCAACTGCATGCTTCATACAACGCCCGAGATAAATTGACAGGCATCTATCCTTACATGCGTCTCCGGATCTTTGCTCCAGTTGAGATTCAGAACCTTCTGCCTTACGACTTCAAATACCGCATCTATGACAAGAACACCAAGAAGGATTGGACGAACTTCTTGCGCAAAGGTGGTGTGAGCCCTGTCCATGTCGTTGAGCTATCTCATCTGCTACTCCTCAGCGTCGACTTAGAGGACACTGTCTTCAGGCAGAGCGACTTTGCAATCATCAATGGCAACTCTCAGGACTACAGAAGAGAGCATGTGCTTTCATTGAAAGACGATCGAGGCATTCAACTTCGACTGAAGCTCCATTACTTCAACGTGCCTGACAGCGGTGGAGCTTTCAAGATTTCTGTCTACAGTCCGTATCTCATCTTGAACAAGACCGGACTTCCTATGGAAATTCAAAGCAAGGCCTTTTTACAGTCAGCGCGGTCAGCGGCTGGACAGGGCCTGCTGGCTGATTCGAGGCATGGTGGGCGGTCGCTTCCTTACATGTACTCCTACCACACGGATGACCAGAAGAATCGTTCCATGTTGAGAATTGGTGAATCTGCTTGGAGCAAACCTCAGAGTTTTGAAGCTATTGGGAGCACATTCGAGGTCGTTCTTCCTGACAAGCATGGTAGATCCGAGATCCATTCAGGTGTGTCTGTCGCCGAGGGCGACGGAAAATACAAATTGACGAAGGTCGTGACCATCGCACCACGCTTCATTCTGAAGAACAAGCTAAACGAGGACATCCTGGTCCGGGAGCCTGGCTCGTCAAATGTCCTACAAATCAAGAGTGGTGAACTAACACCCCTACACTTCTTACGCCAAGTTGTGGACAAGCAGCTGTGCCTCTGCTTCCCGGGGGTAAACAATCAATGGTCATCGCCCTTCAACATTGCCGATATTGGAACCGTACATGTCAAGCTTGCCAAAGCTAATCAACGCCAGAGACTCGTCAAGGTTGATATTATCATGGAGGGTGCAACTCTCTTCATCCATTTCAGTTTCGAGCCCCGCAACTGGCCTTTCTCGATGCGAAACGAGAGTGACATGGAATTTATCTTCTTCCAGGCTGTGAGTATACCTTGAACGCCCTCAAAACATGCATTGCTAACGCAACCGTAGAACCCGAACCTTGAAGACGACGAGGAAGACAGGTCCAATGGCTGGCGACCTATTCGCTACCGCCTTCCTCCTCGCAGCATCATGCCCTATGCCTGGGATTATCCAGCCACCAAGAACAAGTCCCTTGTCTTAACATGCAAAGGCAAGGAAAGACACATCAAGCTTGCTGAAATTGGAAACTTGATACCGATGAGAATTCCCCCAACCCAGTATGGAGAGACTCAGAAGATCATTGATATCAACATTGTTGCAAATGGTCCGACCCAGACCTTAGTCTTGTCGAATTTCAAGGCATCGAAGAGTATTTACAAGCAAAAGGGACAAGCCTCACAGAGCAGCTTGAGCACTGGCTTCGAAGTGAAAGAGCTTGATTCCGATGTCAACTTCAAAGCCCAGCTCCGGCTTGGAGGCATTGGCATCTCCTTGATCAATCAAAATTTGAGGGAGCTGCTCTATCTGACATTCCGCGAAATTGAAATAAAATTCAGAGAATCACGAGTTTACCAGACTCTGAACACCACAATCAAGTGGATTCAAATCGACAATCAGCTGTACGGAGGCATCTTTCCCATTTTGCTGTATCCCAGTGTGGTTCCAAAGACTGGAAAGGAGATGGAAGCACATCCAATCTTCCATGCTATGGCTACGCGCGTCAAGGACGACTCTTATGGTGTTCTCTATATCAAATATGCCACAGTTCTTTTGCAGCAGATGACATTGGAGCTTGATGAAGATTTCATTGCCGCAATGCTCGACTTTGTTAAGGTGCCTGGTGCTTCATGGTCTGAGCCGCACGAAGGGAAACTCTGCGATGAGGACTTGAACATTCCAGAGCCGCAGAATGAAGGTGCCGCTCAGGACGTGTATTTTGAACTTCTCCATCTGCAACCTATGCAGATCGACATCTCGTTCATGCGTACTGAGCGCGTGAATGCGGAGGATGCTCTGCAACCGTCCAACCCGCTGATGTTCTTCGTTCACGTCATGACAATGTCAATGGGCAATGTTAACGACGCTCCGGTACGTCTGAATGCATTGATGCTGGAGAATGCGCGTGTCTCCCTTGGAGTGCTTGTCGGCAACGTCCAGAGACACTATACGCAAGAATTCCTTCGCCAGGTACATGTGGTCCTCGGCTCTGCGGATTTCTTGGGCAACCCCGTTGGGTTGTTCAACACCGTCAGTTCTGGTGTGGCAGATATCTTCTACGAGCCATACCAGGGTCTGGTCATGACTGATAGACCCCAGGAGTTGGGTTACGGTATCGCAAAGGGTGCCACCAGCTTCGTGAAGAAATCCGTCTTTGGATTTTCTGACAGTATGGCCAAGCTTACTGGTAGTATGTCCAAGGGCCTGGCGGCTGCTACACTTGATAAAGAATTCCAAGATCAGCGGCGAATGTCCAAATCCCGGAACCGACCCAAGCACGCATTATATGGCATCACAGCAGGTGGTAATGCATTTGCAACCAGTCTAGCAAGTGGAATCGGAGGACTTGCCCGTCATCCACTGCAGGGTGCTGAAAAGGAGGGTATTCAAGGATTCTTCAAGGGTGTTGGAAAGGGTGTTTTAGGTTTGGCGACGAAACCTGCGATAGGCGCCTTTGACCTTGCCTCAAGTAAGTGCATACTACACTTTCGAAGCGAAACAGATACTGACTCAAAGTAGATCTGGCTGAGGGCGTGCGAAACACGACAACTGTATTTGATGCCGAGGGACTCGACCGTGTTCGTCTCACTCGCTTTATCGCCACCGATGGTATTGTGCGGCCCTACTCCCAGCGCGAAGCGTTAGGACAGTTCTGGCTCAAGACGGCCGACGATGGAAAGTACTTCAACGAGGATTACATCGCACACCTGGAACTTCCGGGACGGGACATGCTGGTCATGTTGACTTACGATCGGATTATCCTCGTGCGCACCAAGAAGCTGCGGACCGAGTGGGACATGCGGTTGACGGACATCCAAACTATATCCAAGGAGCGTACGGGTATGAGCATCACACTCAAGGGTGGTGCCAATGGCCCCTTCATCCCGGTTCAAGATGAAAGCTCCAGAAATTGGCTGTACAGGCAGATAGCAATCGGTGAGTGAACATACTGTCCAGCAATTGTTATGTAAAGATACTAACTTCATCTAGCCGTCAACGCCTTCAACGAGAAATACAATTCTCGCTGCTAAAAAAACACAATTCCTGTTTCTCTTAACGATGTTATGTCGGCTGATGGTTGGGTAAAATTTCCTACAAGGGTTGATTCAAAGTCCGATATGACATGAAATGGATGGTGAAAGGCAGAGGTTGTAATGATAACGCATTGCTATTATTCATCTTTTGGTCTCTTTCCCATGTTCCAGCAAATTAAGCGAGAACCGTTCTATTCGCGCAGCCTATCTTTTTTCATTTCTAATGATGTTTGTTAATGTGCATACATGCATTTACCTGATCCGCTACGCTGTGGTCAGTCCCTTATGTTAATTTTATAATCGATTTTATTCAGCTGCAAGCTACAGCACAGATGACTGCATTAGCAAGGACAGGAAACCGCTTGTCTCACACAAGAACAACAGGCATAGACAGCACAGAAACATAGAACCAACCCCCCTACTCGCTACTAGCCGAACACGCCCATATCCTATCCATATCCTATTGACCACACCCATTCAGTCAATCAAAATGGCCCCCCAGCGAAACATCCTGACACGGCAAGATCGGCCAACTATCATCCAACAACCTAATCGTAATCTTTCCCCGACTCTGCGTCAACTCCTCCACATACGGAGAGTAAATTGTTTGATAGATTCGTTGCACCACATTCCAGATAGTCTGTCTTCCCGGAGCATCGAACGTCCACCACGCCAGGTGGATTGGTCTCAAGTTGGTAATACCCACGTTACTCGTCTTGGAGTATTTTATGAACCCTTTGTAGAAGGTTATCATGTCGTCGCGAGTGGCCGCTGTGACGAGCCAGCAGCAGTAACTGCCCCTTGGTTCGATTGTTTGGACCATATAAGAGTAGTAGGGGCCATGGTGGTGGGGAAAGGTAGTTTGAGGCTGGACTTGGGTGGCGTCACCCATTGTGATGAGGATAATGTATGTTATTGATGGATTATGGGTGGGAGGGTGTTTGGCTTGGAATAGGAGTTTGCGTAATTTTATGATAAATCTCAAAGGTAGGTAGGTAGTTAGGTAGTTTCGGGACACACAAGTCGTTCGTTCAACTGGTGGGTTGTTTGGTGCTTTTATATCTATCTCACTTCTAAGCTGTGAATGTACCTTGGAAGGAAGGGGCTCGGATATTCTTCTTCTATGTGTCAATGAATCACTGCAGTGATTGGTGGAAATTAATGTCTTTTGGCGTGTGATGGTCGTCATTGAACGATGATGGATCTATGGTAGCTTTGCGCTGGATTCCGAGGGATGACTGCCCGGAGAGTCGACCTGGGCTAGAATCCGGTTGGCGTTCGAGATATTGAATGTGGGATAATTGACTACATAATAGTCATTCACAAGTAGTATTGTTGCTATCATGGCCTTTCTGGTTTATATATGTCTGTGGGTAGTAAGCTTGCATTAATGGCAGCATGAAACTGGTAGTAATCACGAATCGGACAGGACAGCTAGAGTGGCAATGAAGCATCTTGTTGTTCTGAGTAATTATTACTACTGATATTCTTCTTCTCTTAGTCTAGCTCGTACAGGAAGGTCTGGATAGACTCCTTGTCTTCAACATATTTGAGGGCGGTGCCGTTGCTCTTTGACATGATGGGACTCGACTTGCCTCCTGAAGTGGATTTCGAGCCCGAGATTACAACTACTAGTATGCCCAAAAATCCATGCAAGTGAAGTTCGTATTGAATTCGATGCACGCTATATGTACGTATGTGAATAATACAATAGTGCCAAATTCACCTGTATGCCTGCCACCCAGTCTTGGAACCAACGCATTTAGATTAAACAAGAAAAGAGATGAGGAGAAACAGTGGAGTAGACGCAAACGGACAGTCACGGTGAATACAAGGGCCGAGAAGGAAATCAAGATGGAAAAAGTCGATGGAAAAAGTGAAACGAGAAGAGACCAGAGCATTTGTTGAGGTGATGGTCATGATCTCACGACCACCGTATCAATGAGGTAGAAAAAGAGACAGGTTGATGATGGTATTGGGTAGTTTCTCGATACGTATGACACATGAGGACGAGGAAGGATAAGAGCAAAGAGGGCGGTGCATATCAAAACATTCCTATGATATTGTAGCTGTAACAGGCGATGATCGTAAAATAAAGGGGAGAATTAAAGGTAAAAGATCGCTTATTCCTGGACGGAATTTCCGCTGGTCACTGTAGGTGGTAGCCGGGCCGTCTGTAGGGCTTCGGGCAATTTCAGCGGCGCCGCGGGAGCTGATTGCAGCTTGTCGAGCTTTTCGCCTCGCAGAACCTTCTCCATCTCCTCCTTTGTCAGTGTCTCGTATTCGATCAAAGCTTTGGTTAAGAGCTCCAGCTCCTCCCGCTTCTCAGTCAGAATGTTGCTAGCGCGGACACGACCCTCCTCGACTAAACGACGGACTTCGGATTCGATCTCCTGCTTCGTTTCCGATGAGAGGCTGTCATAGTTGCTCGACAGGTCCACGTTTCCGAGCTTCTTGGAGTAGCCGAAACGGGTGACCAAGGTAAAGGCGGTTTCAGTGGCTTGTTGAATGTCCTATTACATGTCAGTGACTAAGTACTTTGAGCTAAGGGGTTAAACGTACCGCAGAGATTCCACTGGTCACTTTGTCGGGGCCGAAAACGAGCTCCTCGGCAGCCTTACCGCCCATGGAAACGTCGATATCCGAAAGGTATTCAGTGTAGTTTCTCGAGACCATGTCCATCTCAGGCAGGAAATGAGTCACACCCAGGGCCATGCCTCGAGGAACAATGGTGATCTTGTACAAAGGCGTAGAGGAAGGAGAGAAATAAGCAACGAGAGCGTGACCGGCCTCGTGGTAGGCAGTGAGGATTTTGTCCTTGTCTTGAATGATACGGCTGCGAGCCTCAGCACCCATCATGATCTTGTCCTTAGCCCAATCAAAGTCCTTCGGGCCAACCTTGGTTTGCTTGTTACGGCTGGCATAGATGGCAGCTTGGTTAACAAGGTTCTCCAAATCGGCACCAGAGAAACCGGGGGTACCACGAGCAATGACACCAACATCAACATCCATGCTGACCTGGACCTCCTTCATGTGGTGTCGGAGAATATCCATGCGACCACGGACGTCAGGAAGGCCAACAGTCACCTTGCGATCAAAGCGACCGGGACGCGTGAGAGCCTTATCCAGAAGTTGGGGGTAGTTGGTGGCGGCGATGATGATCACTCCGCTGCTTTGGGAGAAGCCATCGAGTTCGGTAAGCAGCTGATTCAAGGTTTGCTTCACGTAGGCGGCATCCCTCTCGTTCCTCTTGGCACCAATAGCATCCAACTCATCAATGAAGATGATGGCGGGGGACTTGCTGCGGGCTTGAGTGAACAATTCACGAACGCGCTTGGCGCCGACACCCACGTAGACTTCATCGAATTCAGAGCCAGACATGTAGAAGAAAGGGACACCAGCCTCTCCTGCAACAGCACGAGCCAGCAAAGTCTTTCCGGTACCAGGAGGACCAACCAGGAGAACACCCTTGGGCAGCTTGCCACCAAGCGAGGAGAAGCGATCGGGGTTAGTGAGAAATTCGACGAGTTCCTGAAGTTCTTCCTTGGCTTCATCGCAACCATGCACATCACTGAAACGGACGGTCTGCTGCTGAGGCTGAGCTTCGCTGTTCTGCGGGCCCCTGATGTTCTTCAGGGCACCAGTCGTTTCAACCAAGATTGTGATCATAACCAGAGACAGGTAAGCGAAGAAGGCGAAGTAGAACAGAAACTTGACCCATCTAAAGACAGCACTTCCGGTTGACTCCTCCACAACCACGTGCAGAGGATCTTCCTTGTTTCCAGTGCCAGTCTGCTTGACTGCTGAACCGTAGTGTGTAGAAGAACCGAATTGTCCACCGTGAAACTGGGTTGCGACAGCCTGACCGATGGCTTGCAGCCGCTCGGGGCTGACGGCCTGGCCGGACGCAGGAACTGACACCGCAGAGTCCACGCCGCCAACGCGTTGCAAGGCTTTCAAGTAGAGTTCGTCCGTAGCCGCATTCGTGGCGAAATGACCGCTTTTGTACCGTTCAACAACAATGGCAGGGTGGTTTGCACGGAGGAGGGCCTGGTAGAAAGCATTCTGGGCGTTTGCGCTGCTAGGATTGTTGTTGGCAGTCTTCTCCTTCTGCGCCAGCAGATTGTGAGAAGAACCACCAAAGAGAAAACGCTGTTGCTGTAACCGGGAGAGACCTGGTACTTGAGGGGCGTGGCGAAGACGGTTGACGGACATGGATATCGTGGAGTAGGAACGAGCAGAGGGAGAGGCAAGATGACGAGTAGCAAGAGACGGCGAGGTCCACATTGTGGTTCCTGGAAATGAAGTCAAGTTAGAGCAAGTCTTCCAGGTATAAAAAGAGAGATGTATACCATTGAGCAAGGAGCGAGACCATCCGCTTTGAGTGGTCTTGCTCAAGATGCTTGCCTTCAACGCCTCGGAAGACACAGTAGCCAGGAACTCCGGCAGCTGCACACCACTTGATTCCTATATGTATATCAGCGCACTAGCTCCATCATTATAGGGCCGACTGAAGAGACATACCGTGGAGGTTGCTTCCGCAACCGCGCGTTGGGAGGGCTGAGGGGCGGCATATCCGGAGCGGGAGGCGTGTTCGACGTTATTCCGGGGCGCATTGAACAACCGTGTCATTGACGGCCAGAGATCTGAAGTCACGGCCGCAAGACCCTGCCGGAGAGTCAATAGTTAGCGAAGGCAAGTTCAAGCGTGGACAGATAGCAAGACTCACCGGCTTGGGGAAGGGGACTTGGAAGGCCATGGTTGTCCGAACTAAAGCGGCACTTGGCCGCGACGTTGATGATAGTAACCCTTCGGCGCGATAGGGAGAGGGTGGGGCACAGTAACGATGACGATGAGATCAATCCTTAATCAAGATACATGCCATCCCCGACCACAACCAGACGACAGATTTGAGATGAAGAGAGGAAAGAAGAGAGGCCAAACCAATGACGATGCTTGGCTGGTCGTTGCTCGGCGGCGAAATTCGACTGCCGACCCGGTGCCCTGCCGGCTGCTGTCGCCCCCCGTAGCCAGTAGTGCTGCCTCTATGCCTCAGGCATGCAACATTCAATTCCACGCCATTCCCCAAACTTCCCCGCTCGCATGGACGGGTTCTAGAAGGCTGCACCACCAGAGCTTCCCGGAATTTTCCCGCTGTTGACACGGCCATCTATCTGGTATATCTGCGTCATGACTTCTTCAATCGTACTCATGCCATGACGACCATGGCCGCGCACGATCCTCAATCCACTTTCTGGACCGTATACGCAGTACCATACAACATGAGTCGTTGCCTGTTTACAACCCGTGGTTCAGATCGGATACCGATGACTAGAACATCATCATAGAGTCAAGCTCAAAGGTGCATCTTCTTTGTCACAAACTATCTATATAACGGGATACGCCCTTCAGACGCGTTCACAACGCAGCTGCGGATTAGATACTTTAATGCTCCTTCCTCTCTTGGCACCTTTGAATCAACTTCTATCTTTGACTCCCCAATCTGGACGGATCTCCGCAACGCGTTTGACATTAATAAGTTGGAGAGAGCAGCGAGCGGTTTTTTTTAACTAATATGCCCGTGGCATGAACCTCCGAGTCTCTATACGACACTTGTGATGTCGAAACGGACCATCTTCCTCATGGGTGCGCCCACGTTGAGAAATCTCCAATGGAATGAAGAGGAACTGCTGAACGCACCGATATCTCCATTCCATAGTCTGGATACACAAGACGTAGGCCATTGGCCTTTCCCCGATGGTCAGCCCGTGAAATGGAGACTATTGCAGGATTTGCGCAATCCAGGGCTGCTCCCAGAAATTTACAGGTGGGAGCCCGGTCGAGATGCTCGCTTCCTCACTATACAGGACATTGCAGGCTCTGATGGGACATCGCGGACAAAGCCGGACGATTCAGTGCTCTCGCAGTTCTACAACCATTCATTTACCGTTCACGAAACCTCGGAGATCTCGACTCCGGGGTTTCACTCTGGAGACTCCATGCGCAGTAGTGGTTTGTCGGCCGGGACTTCTTTTGCGACAAGCAGCGAGAGGGACGGGCCAACACCAGGGTTACCGATCCAAGGACCCCTCACCGACCTCCGGGATATCCCCACTGCGGCGTATCTGAATTCGATCGTGCCGCAGACGATGACGGTGAATCTGATTGTGGCGATAATCGCCATCCACCCTCCCCGGCGGGTGGTAACGCGGCAATGGAAGCAAGAGCTGGATCTGGTTGAGATGGTGGTTGGGGATGATACAAGAAGTGGGTTTGGGGTTACGTTCTGGCTTCCTCCTGTGAATCATGCGGTCATGGCTGGGGAAGGTGACGACGAAGGGGAGGCGCTGGGGGTGTCGCTGGCAACGCTGCGTCCCCGGGACATTGTTCTGATGCGGATGGTAGGACTGAGCTCCTTCCGGGAACGGGTATACGGGCAGAGTCTGAGGAAAGGGGTCACGAAGGTTAACCTGCTGCACCGGCAGCGGGTCGACGTAACCGAAGCAGGCGGGCTCTACAGTGCGAAGCAACTCCGGGATATTCAACAGGACCCTGCAGCCAAGCGTGAGGAAGATCTGCCGCTGATGAAGGTGAGCAAGGTGCGCGAGTGGATCAGGAGATTTGTGTTCGATCCGGTAGGCGGTGATGGAGGCCGGGGAACTTTTACACGTAGCTTGGCTGGAAAGGGCCAGTCACTGCCCCCAGACACGCAGGAGTGAGCAGGCAAGCAGGCAGAGAGTGATGATTTATATATAGAAATGGCCTGGAGTAAGGTCTACTGCCTACTGCTTTATATACTGGCTGGGAATCAAGTCTCTTCCCTAATATATCTAATTTCTCGATTCATTATGTTCCTTGTTCAACCTGCAGTTCTGAGGCGCTCCTGAAACCTGCCACCAGCCTTAATGAACCCGTGACTACAACTGGGGGCTACTAGGAAAGGGCGGCAACAAAGAAACCGGATGATCAGGAGACACGGATGGAATTGATGCTTATTCCTCCTGCATACATTCTGGGTAACCCGCTAAGGTAGGTACTACGCTGTGTGCTAAATTGAAGAGGGAATGCAACCCGACAGTGTGAACGCCATCGGTGGCCAAGTTACTACCAAGTATGAGGCCACCCTTTCATTGGATAATGTGATGGCACTAGGGAGTTCTGGATGGGTTACTAGTAGTTTTTTTTTGTTCTTTCTTGCTTTCTTTTTTGCCTTTTCCCATTGACGATAAAATTTACTTAGGGAGATATGCACGTACTGCGTCAATCGTGCGTGCATCAGCTGTAATGTAAGTCTACTTGATTTTTATTATCATGATCATGATCATGTTATGCAAGATTTCGTAACCTGAAGCAAGAATGGCATAATATCACCAACCTCATAACTGATCATAATTTTAAAAAAGAGTTCAATAATAATTAGTTAATAAATGTAATTAAGATGAAGACTACAACATTTTATGGAGCTGTAAAGATAATTCAGGGGGCACTGCTGCCCCACTGGGGGCACCTGAACCCGCCGCAGTGATTAGTTGGTTCTAGGCCGTACGATACCCGACTAAACCCTAAGCGGCAGAACCTGCTGGGCGAAGTGGCGCCGCCGCAAACGTGCGCAGGTTGAACCCGGTGTTCCTGGCGAGTACCAGTGAGTGCCAGTGAGTGCCAGTGAGTGCCATCTTCAAGTCACAAGGCTGTAACTCTGCTACACACTGGCCGGTTTAAGGGGTCTTGCCAGTGACCTCTTTTTTTGACTTGCCCATAACTTACCGGCCCGTACATACACAGCCATTACGGCCCGCTCTCCCCGAATCGCAACGCCAGGTGGTCTCCTCTTTCTCTTTCTGCCTTCCTCTCTCCTCCTCCTTCTCCTCGTTCTTATATTATATCCCGACCGTTCTTTTTTCCTCCTTTCCTTTCCTTTCTCTTCCCCGTCTGTGACCATCCGCTTCAATCAATCAATCAATCGATCAATCTAATCTCTCCAACGTCCCCATCTTTGGATCGTTGGAACAACTGCTCCCTCCTCTTTCATACATACACTCTCTCCACCTTTCCTTACTACCCCCCCTCTTCCGTCGGCGGGCTTTTGTTCCACCTGTCCAACTCGTTCTTTGCTCCGGTCATTCGTTTGGAGCGAGCCTCCCGATCGCTACTCTACCCTACAATTAATACCTCCCTACAGCAACCATGAAGGGTATGTACCAGACTATCTAATTGTCACTTTGGACTCGCTGACTTTTGACTATCTAGCCCTCATTCTCGTTGGCGGTTTCGGTACCCGTCTGCGTCCTCTGGTGAGTTGATCACCCCCGCCGACGATCGTGACGTCGAACATACCAGTCGATTCATGGACGGGCCGTGGAAAAGCGCACACAAGCTAACCGTTCTCAATGCTGCCTAGACCTTGACCCTCCCTAAGCCTTTGGTCGAATTCGCCAACCGGCCCATGATCCTGCACCAGGTTGAGAGCTTGGCTGCTGCTGGTGTCACAGATATCGTCTTGGCCGTCAACTACCGCCCCGATGTTATGGTGTCGACCCTGAAGAAGGTACAATTGCCCTAGCTGCACGGATTGCCATCCGCGAATGCTCACAGCCGCCCCTAGTACGAAGAAATCTACAATGTCAGAATCGAATTCTCTGTGGAATCCGAACCCCTCGGCACGGCTGGTCCCCTGAAGTTGGCGGAGAAGATTCTGGGCAAGGACGACAGCCCGTTTTTCGTCCTGAACTCCGATATTATCTGTGACTACCCCTTCAAGGAGCTGGCCGAGTTCCACAAGAACCACGGCAACGAGGGTACCATTGTGGTCACCAAGGTCGACGAGCCCTCCAAGTACGGTGTTGTCGTCCACAAGCCCAACCACCCCTCGCGCATCGACCGCTTCGTCGAGAAGCCCGTTGAGTTCGTCGGCAACCGTATCAACGCCGGTATCTACATCCTGAACCCCAGCGTGCTGAACCGGATCGAGCTGCGCCCCACCTCCATCGAGCAGGAGACCTTCCCCGCTATTGTCAAGGACGGCCAGCTGCACTCCTTCGACCTGGAGGGCTTCTGGATGGACGTTGGTCAGCCCAAGGATTTCCTGAGCGGCACCTGCCTCTACCTCACCTCCCTTGCCAAGCGCAACTCGAAGCTGCTCGCCCCCAACAGCGAGCCTTACGTGTATGGCGGCAATGTCATGGTCGACCCCTCCGCCAAGATCGGCAAGAACTGCCGCATCGGCCCCAACGTGGTGATTGGACCCAATGTGGTGGTTGGTGACGGTGTGCGTCTGCAGCGCTGTGTTCTGATGGAGAACAGCAAGGTCAAGGACCACGCGTGGGTCAAGTCGACCATTGTTGGATGGAACAGCTCCGTGGGCCGCTGGGCTCGTCTGGAGAACGTTACTGTGCTGGGTGACGATGTCACCATCGCCGACGAAGTCTATGTCAACGGTGGTTCCATCTTGCCCCACAAGAGCATCAAGCAGAACGTTGATGGTGAGTGAATTGTCTACAATCACATGGCTCATTGCTAATTCAAATCTCTAGTTCCTGCTATCATCATGTAATCCTTTTGTCACGTCGACATGCCCTTCACCTTCGATATACACCACCTACACTGAAGTCACCAGATGCATAGAAACCGGAGTTGATCGTGTCTTTCTCTTTCGAGCAGTGTAGAACCCAGAGGGGGTTCTAGACAACAGGACGCTGCTTGGATACAATGCGGTCTACGCCTCTGAACCATCTCCCACTCGCACCCGTCCATTCTTACCTTCGTCTTGTGCTCGTCCGTGTCCGCATGCTAGAGGCCTTGATGGTAGAAGCGTGTCTGATTCGGGTCATCCTTACATCCCTTATAATCAATCCGAGGTCTTTGATCTCTTACCTTGTTCTCCCGCATCTTTCTCCGACGGACTGTGTGTCACCAGTGCTGTTGCTTCTTTTATTTACCGGCTTTTTCTTTCTGCTACCTTGTTTCCCCGGGGGATGGTGAGCACATGGACTAATACTCTATCTGATTTTAATGACGTATGTGGACATGGTTAAAGGAATGTAAATACGGGAGGCAGGATCAGAAAAACAATCTTATTATCTCTATTACTCTATTCCTCTATTATAGATGCAGTATACAGATGCAGATGCAGTATGCACTATGCCCGAACTCATGCACCAGATTATCCCACAAAACTAAGCAGCAGCAGCAGCAGCAGCAGCAGCAGCAGCACCCTCCTCCCTCTCCAAAATCTCCTCCCACTGCACCCTCAACTCCTCCATCCCCTGCCAACACTTCCTCCCCAACTCCTCAAACTCGACTTTATCCTCCGCGGTCAAATCCCTCGCTCCACGCTTCCTCCTCCGCACCCGATCCTCCATCACCACCGCCTCCCCAACCACACCCCCATGACCCCAACCATCCACCTCCGTCGAAACCGCCTTATCCCTCCCCAACCGATCACACGATGACCCCCATTTCACCTTCCCGCCCCCATGAGCCCGATACACCTCCTCCGCAGCATCCAGCTCCTCCTGTCGACTAATAGCCAACCACGTCGGCGCACACGCCCCCGCATACGTCGACAGCGTATGCCACGGCGACCCCAGCAACCGGGCAATATAAAACGACGCGATCATGCACCAGAACAGCGGCAACGCCAACGGGAGGATGCCCGTTCCACACACGCCAGGGTGCGAGAGATACATGCGTGGCTCCTCCCCTTCACCACCCTTCTCATCCACATTATCACCCCGCTTGTCAGGGGGATTATAAAACCCCTGCACCCACTTCCTCGTAGAGGGCGTCTCCGCCGTGAGGGCAAGAATATCCGTAAGCGTCTTCGAACTCTCATACGGCACAGTCGACCTCAACCCCTGAATATCCTCCACATTGAAATGATTCACGGTGGCCTCGATACTCGAAACCCAGATGACGCGGCCCGGCTGGGTAGATTTCCGGAGTAGGCCCATGACGCCATGCGAGAGCATGTAATGTCCGAATACGTTCGCCGTGAAGACGCTACCCAGTCGGGGCTCGTCAGGCTGTGTGGTTTGAGGCGGGGTGATCATCCCCACGGGCGCGATCTTGTGCGCGAACCATGAGACGCTGTGCACGAGATCGGTCAGAGTCCCCCAGATTGCGCGCGGCCAGTCGATTCCTGTCCATCCGCCGATGCCGGCGTTGAGGACGATGGAGTCGAGTTTGGGGAGGGTTTGGGTGAGGCGGGTGGAGAGTGCGCGGACGGAGGGGAGAGAGGACAGGTCCACGGTTTCGGGGTGGAGGGTTATTCTGCTGGATGTGGTGGGAGAGGAGATTGGGGGGAGGAGTGTTTGCAGGTGGTGAAGGGTCGAGGAGGCTTTTTTGGCGCTTCGGGTGGTGAAGATTATGGTTAGGTGGGTGGTGGGTGGGTGGGTTGTGAGGAAGGTGTTTATTAGGCGCGCGCAGATGGCGAGGCCGAGGCCGCTGGGAGGTTGGTTTGTTAGATTGATTGTGAGGTTGTTTGGGGGGAGGGATTGAAGGGGTGTGCTGGTGGTCATGTAGGTTGTAGGGTTGGGAGGGTGCAATTGAGGGATGGGTACCTGTTTGCGCCGGTGACTAGGACGTAGAATTGGTTGTCCAGGTCATGCTGAGGTGGTTCGGCCATTGTGATGGGCCTGATTCTGGTGGGTTGGACGGAATTGGGCCGGGTTGGAGGTGAAGCTGGTGCTGGATAGTTGAGGATTGATTGGGGATTGTATAAAACTCCGATAAGGGGTGATTACATAAGGGTTGATAGGGACTGGGGTCATGTGATTGGGATGTATTCAGGTACGTTGTGGGGAGCAGCATGGTGATTTTACTTAGGTGTATGGGAGATGATAGTGAAAATGATTTATGGGAGTATAACTGGGAATGTTAATGGTGGGGAGTTCTGTGGACAATAACCCCGGTCTCATACTACATAGCATATGGCATATGGATGGTCTGAATAGCTTCACGACATACCCAATCTAGTATACAATGGAATGCTTATATTATCGTTAACAGTACACAATAACATAACATATCAGCATCGATTGCAAAATACACATGAAAGAAAACTTCTGTAAGAACAACTACATACCCACCTCTTCTTCCCAATCTACCTCCAATTTATCACCTACTATACTACTAGTATATACTTCTACAGATCCACTCACCCACCCTCATGACCAAAACCCACCAAATAATCCTATCAAATAACATGATACAGCTTACACCTACAAACCTCACCACTCACAGTCACCCTCCAACTTACCATCTGTTCCTCCCAAACCTAAAGCCAACCGCCCTCAGACGACCCAACCAACCAAGCCCCCTGTCACCTCGTATACCCTCCTCTTCATCTGATATATCATTATCCGACGAGGTTGAAGTTTATTCTTGCACACACACATGCACACGACGATAGTAGGCGATAAGTTATCAGCATCATCAGCATCATGCGGCTCTTACACTCATCCATCATCGCCACATACCCTGATAACAGAATAAAATGGTCAAAAAGCTTAAACTATAATTAGTGTTAACGAGTGAGTGGTTTATGATTTAGATAACAAAACAGTTAGTTAGATGTGATGTGATGAGCTGGTCTTACTCATACAGCATGATCATGATCTTGCCACTGCGCATACTGCACATAGTACATACAACTAATTATCGAATGAGAAGTGTATGAATAACCAATATCTATGTAGGAGAGTAAGTATCAATATGTAGAACCAAAGTACCAGTGGCAAAAAACGTTTCTTTCTGCATTAACCCAACTCACCATACATATCTATCTCACACATACCATACCTAGTACCTACTTACCACATCCACATCCACATCCACATACATACATATACATATACATATACGGCTAGCTAAAAACCTACTTACCAGATGCCTCGTCGGTGCCTGACACCGACACACATCTAGATCTATCTGATCTAGAAGCAACCTCTCCACCCCCTCAGAACTAGGCAGAGATGCATCAACAGTTAAATTTACATAATGAGATAAGTTGAGGCATAAATGGCTGGGCTGGCTGAAGGGGCTAGACGCCTCCCAGGTGCCTGTCAAAGTCTAAGTTAAGAACAGGAGAAGGTGGTATGCATGTATGTATGTATGTGTGTGTGTGTGTGTATTTGTTCGGGATTTGGTAAATAGGTAGGTAATGTTTTGTTCGGGATGTGGTTTGTGCAGATGGGGTTGATGCATGGAATTGGGAGAGAATGTGTGGAAGGATAGTTTTGATTGAAGATAGAGAGAGATGGTGTATTGGTGGTGGTGGTGAGGCTCCAGTATACTTTTACTTACTGATGTAGGTGAAGCGTGGACAGATTCACTAACTATTTAGGTAGTTTGTTACAATGGTTGATATCGAGCATTGGTAAGCAGTAAGCAAGCTAGCTAGCGACGAACGATAAAATGAATAGATAACTATTACTGTACTCGGTATGGGGCTATGAGCTTGAGCTATATGGACAGTCTGATATAAGCAGCTACTATTTCAGACGCGGGGGCGTCCATCCAGAACACTCGAAAAGGGCAACCAGCGCGGGTTTGCGAGTCTGCGAGTCTGGAGAGACAGTGACAGCGCCACCAGCTAAACTAGTTCCGAATCTGACAGGCGAGGCGTCAAGACGCGAAGGAATAACCCGACCATTTTCACCAAATCGGGGTCAGCCCGTCAGCACCACACGCCTCCCCCCTCTTTCGTTATTATTTTGATTTGCTTAGCAAACAAGAACAAGCAGCGGACCTATCTAACCCAGACCTCTGTAGACGAGCTCACATGGGGTTTGCCCAGCCTGTCATGGTGTGGATTATGGGGTTGTTTTGACCAGGATGAGACACAGCCACGCCCGAACAGCTGCACCCTGTCATTAAAGTTTGGGGGTGGAAAAAGGTTCAATCAGATCGTCAACTGAGCTCGGTTGAATCTACCAGCCGCCCATGACCAATCAGTGTCGCGCCTGCATAGACAAAGTGGAAAGGGAGGCAATGCCGGAATTAGCAAAAGAACGACTGTTATTCAGGGCTGATGTTGATGGGCGACGCGCGATCTCTGCAAGCGAACCAATGCAGTAGCAACGCCGATTGATCAGAATATGGGATATCTTTTTTTTTATTTTCTCCCTCATCAGGCTGTCGATTCCATCCATCCACAGCGGCCTCTGCAATAGCCTATTCCAGAATCCAGACCGTATCGAAGCCGGGGACCTGCAAGGGGGGTGGGTAGAAAGACGCGCCCAGGAAAATCCACGCTTACCCGGCGCGCTGCTAACGGGATAACTTGTAGTGGAAGCAGACTTATTCTTGGCCAGAAAATAAAAAACACTTCCAGGATGGAGGGGAATGAAGTGGCCCAGTGACGAGCACTCACCGACTTATTGGGTTATTTCAGGCTTACGAGGGACCGGGGTGGATGGATGGATGTTAGTAGACTAGTGATGCTTCCGTATAGTAGCGGTGGCCCGCGGGAAGGAAGGAGGGTGTGTGGGTGAGGAGACAACAGAATTAAAGGAGGGTGAGCCATGAGTAAACCAGCATCATTATTGAAAGCCGGCTGATCGAGTCGCTGCCCGGTTCTTGGCTATCTCGTAAGGCTAACATGGTCGTGCAATCATCATCTGCGCCTGTGGCAGCTACGGTTGCGATTCGCTTGGAAAATGTCGCGATTGAGATTAATCCCCCTCCATGAAGCCGGGCCGAGAGCAGCCGTTTGAGCAGGCAGGCCACTGGCAGAAAGCATGCGTGGCCAGAGCTTGCGTTGACCAGGCGCGCTGATTCCTTGGGATTGGGAGTTATGTATGCACATCGGAGATTTTTCTGGGCAATTGGATGCCTATCGTCCGAGATGCCGAACGCATGTATGTCTAGCATCGTCAGGGAAAGAACAGGTTAGTGGTGAGTAGGCTAGTGGCTAAGTAATCTATCGACCTGGTTAGTTAGTTTAGTCGTGGTTAGTTAGTTGGGAGTAGTCTAGCGGCCGGATGCAATGCCCTGGTGCGACATCGCGTATAGCACCGTTGCGCATCATGCTTTGAGCAGATAGAGACTCATTAGTGAGCAATGGATTAGTCCAATCTAGTCGGTCGCTCATATGGGGAAGCGGAGTATACGGATGGGTCCGCTAAAACACCGGCGCAACACAAGAAAAAGGGTTGGACAAATCGAAGCTCCGCCAGTCCACCAGCGAATTTCTGGATGTGATGAGCTGGAATTTCTTTCCGACATCCACCCGGCCGGAATTAGCGCCCAACTGTCCACGGCTAGTACTGCTACTGCGCGTCATCCATGTCGCCCTCTCCCCTTCTCCCAGATGATAACCAGGCAGCGGTGACGGAGATAGGGCTAGAGAAGTCCGAAGTCGACATCTCATAGAGTATACTGAGACACTGACGGACGGAGGATGGGCGATTGATTTCCTTGGCCTGAGGCGGATGGGCAGCAATGAGCAATGAGTGGAGGAGAAGGGATATTAGACAGAATTAGTGAGGAAGCTAAGTCGAGAGTAGTCCTGCCTTGCTAAATATACTAGCAGAACAGTAGTATATATTATAGTAGTGTAGTAGATGAAGGTTACATACATTGCTCTTTCTAATGTGCGATTCCCAGTAAGTGTCGGTCACTAGTACTCCGAAAGACTATACTAGTAGTAGTAGACCACGAGCCGGGGTGGCACTGCTCCGGATCATCCACAATGATAATTAAAACGAGGTTGATGGTAAGTAGAGATGATGACGGCAGACAGAGGAATTGAATAAAGGCAGGAATGAAGCTGCGTGTGACAGACGGTGCTAGAGACTTGCTAAAGATGCTCCCGAGCGACAATCTTCCCCCAATGCGGGGTATGTAGAAGAGGAAAAGGACGAGGCAACCAGCAGCAGCTCCCGATAGAGAGCGAGTCAAGGCTGGAGGATTTCATTTCCCCTTCCATCTCCTCCCGACCATCTGACACCCGTCCGGTTTCCTCTTTGCCAGCATCAACACTAGACCGGGATGTTCATTACTAGAGGTTACCACTTACCAAGAAGTGAAGGGGCATAACTTTCCTCTCAGTCATGAATGCCCTTCTTCTTCCACTTTGCGTTACGTGTAGTTACTAGTCACTAGTTACTAACCCATTTCTTTTTTTGGTCCCTCTGTCTGACAGCCCAGCCTTATTCGGGATATACTATCATTCAATCAACTTCACCAGACTTGTAACCATCCTGGTGTATCACCTCGGAGTTCCTTTCTCCTCTCGCTTCATACTACTAACTAACCAACCTTCTCTCCCCCCAGCCTATCTCTGTTTAGTCTGGTATGATTAATTGGTTAGTAGTTAGACTAATTGTAGCGTGGCCATGCATGAATTCCTAAAGCACTGCCCACACTTTCTTTCACACCCACCTCATTCATCTCCTCCCTCCCATCTCTTTTTTTTTTTTTTTTTTTTTTTGCTTTCCCTTCCCTCATCCAGCTTACGCATCACGAATCACGAATCACACATCCCACCCCCTGGTGGGAACAAGCAACCCACCACTTAATTTCGGTCGAGCTCGGTTAACCATGTGTCTGCTCTACTGGCGTTACGTCAATTGCGACCGGGGACAAGGGTTCAATTTCAGTTCCCAGCGAGGAGAAGCCGCTCAGACACATGATGCCGCCGGTCTGCGACTACGGGTTTACCGCGGCGGATGAACCACCGACCAGGTGCCTGGGATTCCTTTCCCCAGTGCTAACGGAAGCTGTTGTCTCAGGTTGATGGAGGAGACTGTAAGCTGGTCGACGTCATCGTCCTCATCATCGTCATCGTCCCCTCGATCTGGTCGACGGATGCAATTGCATGCCAGTTCGTGTGGCACGAATGCCCATCCCTCCTCCTTCTCATCCTCCTCCACACCCTCGAGGCCGGATGTTTTTCCCCTCCTTTCCCGTTCGTTAGCTGCCACGCCAGTTGACCGGGGAGATCTTCCCAAAAAGCGGAGAAGCAGTGTCCATCTCTCATGGCAAATCAAGGTCTTGCAATCACCTTATGCGAACATTGCCTTTTCCGGCCTCGCTTTTGCTTTCTTTCTTTATCACTGTTACCCCTCGTCTTGTCAATCCATTGCCCGTCCCTTGCTGATTTGTTGTTTCGTCCATTCCTCCCCCCAATTCCATTCTCCCCCTCCCTCTTCCCCTCGCCGTTGGCCAATTTCCCCCGGCCGGGTGCTAGAGTAGACACTTCAATCTTTTCGCCCATTTGACCACATGCAAGTCACGCCATTAGCCCGTCTACAGCTTTTGGGTCTTAAGGATCGGCGACTTACAGCATGGTGCAAGCCCTGGCGTCACTCCCGCATTGCCAGTGATGCGACCAGCTGTCAGCTTTGGGCTTTCATTGACGGGTCTGTCCAGTAAGGTTCTGGGTGCCGGTCGACCTGGAGGAGCTGTCATGTATCTGTGGTGGCACCAGACTATAATGTAGATAACCCTACTTCCTGTATACCGGGAATATGGGGGGTGCCGCCACTAGCTCATCTTCTCGACGGCTCATTCGGCGATACCGTCACAAAGTCAGGCCTCCCTGTCCGTTGCATTGCGTAGATGTACCTGGTACATGTAGGGGCCAAGTAGATTACCAGCCCATCTGTAATCTATTCAATTCCTCGGCCTCGTGATAGCGAGCAGGGTACTCGCAAAAATCACCCCCGTCGCTAGTTGGCACGCTGTCTGCCTCATATTTAGTGCCATATCAGATCAGACCAGAAAAACGCGGATGATAACGGAATGAGCAACCCCCCTCCATGGCTCGGCTTGGGCTCACCTCGCCAGCACCGGATCGGTTAGCAGGAATTCCTGTTGGGGCGGGGAACTACACACGATTGCTTACACGTACGCCTATCTGCCCTGCCCCCTGCCCCCCTGTGTGCTGACGACCAAGTCATTGCTGGTGGATTGCCCCAGTCTCAGATGACTCGCGTTTAATAAGTTAGTCATAATCCTGCTGGGTTAGCTCATGGACTGGTGCGGAAGTTAGTGAGTATAAGCCTATGGCGCCACTACGGGAGTCAACTGGAACCAAGAAGTGCCGCCCGGACGAGGAAAACCTAAAGGAAAAAGCAATACGAGCATCGATGGAAGCACACCCTACCAGTCGAATACTGCCCCCTCGTACATTTCTTGGTAGCCAATTCCCGATCGAAACGGCCCCCTTGGCATTCACTGGGCTGGCCATAGGCGGTGTCCCTAGTCTTCTAGTTACATGATTGTGCCTGACTCAGAGTGGTGGCTCAATAGCCTAGTGTGGTATAAGCTCCATAACAATTCGGAGATCCCGGTCGTGCAAACCCCGAAAAACCCTCCCAGATGACAGACGGGAATTGAAGAGTCGACGGGCAGACCAAAGCCCGCGATTTGCTGGAAGGACTTCCAGACGAAACTCTATCGTGTGCAGACGATGATCTATCGAGTGCGTGCTATAGACACTATCGACTGTTAATCGCTATCTTCGCGTGTATGTCGTACGTATCTAGCCGCTCTTCAAGTGCGATGGGTCTCGGGCTTCCAGGGTCCAAACCATGAATGGCCAAAGTCTAAGTAAGCGTATTAAACGGCCTCTGCTGGTAACAAGCGGGCGGCGATTGTTTTGGCCTGCCTGTTCCATGGGTTCGACCCGCTGCCACTATTCGAGATCCACTGGTGCTAGTCGACTTACAGTTCAAAGCCTCACGGCAGTCCGTGAGCCTGGTTAAAGTAAATGGAAGATCTATCCATGTATCACCCGCCGATTCTATCGAGGAAGTGTATCCCGAGCTTGTTCAGTCGGCCACAATCAATAGGAAAGTAGGCAGCCCCTATAGTTCGCTATCAACGACGAACAGACAGCTTTCACGCCAGTCTCTTGGCTCCAGCCTTAAAGATTTCAACTGATCGTCATGAGCTTAATTGGCTCCGATGGTCATGACTGCCATCATATCATATTAATAATTAATATCGCCGTGGACGGGCGGAAGGAGGGGGAACGGGACGACGAGTGAATCCCGCTGGTCCCTTGTCGGGGACCCATCACTGATGGAGCATTACAGACCGCGATCCAGATGAATTTCTTGAAGCCGCCACGTGGAGTGAACAAAGGCATCAATATCACTCAAAACAGCTGATAGAGGCTTGATGAATCGCTCCCTTTGAGTTTACGGCTGGCTGTCATCCAGCAATCGAATCGGTAGAATAGCCGCATCATGGAGCCACCGAGAATATCGTGGCGTTGGGGGCGTTGTCCTCGTTGTTTCTCCCAAGAAAGATAGCCCAGAAGTACGTCCAATAGCAACAGATGAAGGTATCATGGCCACTGCCAGTAGGAGATCTACTGCCTAAGTAGGTAAGGTGAGTAGGACGATTGTGGTTTGGAGTGAGGCCGATAGCAGACCCTGGGGATAGCTGCTGCTCTGGGCCAGTTTCAGCATAATACCTGCCGGCCCAGAAGGGAAAAGCCACACTTTTCGGTTGTTGCATCGCTGGTATCCCTTGCTGATAATTTCCGATCTGTGCTGCCTGGTCGGCCGGCTGGTCTGACATTGTTCTTTGTCCCATTTGGCTTTCAATACTTTTTTCTTCTCTGTCTTTTATTTCCCCTTCCGTCTCTTCCCTCTGTTGATGCCTTTTTTGCTGGACGGCCGACATCATGATCATTTTTGGGGGGTAAAGAAGGGGCCGTCAGGAACTTAATTCCAGCAACAATTGTTTGGAGGGCATGGCTCCTACCACCTTGGTACAAGGATTGACGGGATATCCTTTCCCGGCATCTTGGCAAGAAAAATAAATAAATCAATGAAAGCAAGAATTACATGAATGAAATAGAAAAACAAAAATAAAAATAAGTAACGACAATGTACATAGTAATAGTCATAATTGGAGTCAGTACGAGAGTAGGAATAGATTATGATCATTTTGGGTAGGTACGAAGTAGTACTAAGTTAGTTCCATCGGTTAGCCCACGACCTAATCAGACCTTCCATCTTACACATACCTACTCCTACCTCCCTTTTCACTGTCGTACAGAATATCCCATACGTAGACACTGCTTGTTGTATTGGCGTGACCATGCTGTGATCCGCCTCAGCTCTGACTCCTTTGGAGCGCCGTGCAATTGTCTTCGGTCGTAGTTCTATCCAGAATGTTATATGGCGAACTACCGTCTCCTCTAGCATCATCGACTTGTGGTGAGTGAATTAGAAGAAAAAGTAATTTAAAAAGATGGACGGGCAACTACCTACTACCACTGAGTACCCTTACCTAGTGGAAGTACCTAAGAGGAAGGTACCAGGGACGTACGTGTCAAGGTACCTGTCAGTAATTTTGACCCGCGAAAGATGGTCGATACAATCCCGTTACAGTAAGCGATACTAGCGGTCCGTCGAGGTTTTGCAGCCAGGATGCAGGCAACTAGACCATGTTTAGACTAGTAGATTTCTTCCAAGGCCAGGCTCTCTCTCGGTCGCCGATGATTGGCCGAGTCTATATCCTAACCTTTCAGCGTTCTAAGGCACAAGCGGACAGGGTGGGGATCGGTGTTCCCCTCTTCCCCCAAAGCCATCTTGACCGGAAGACGGTTCAGTAGGATGGGAAACCTTGGGTCTTGGGTAACTTTGTCTGGGGGTTGCTAGCTCCAAACTTCCACTCTTTCTTCCCCCCTCCTCTTCTCTTTCCCTCCCGAACATCAAATCGACAAGCGGGACCCAGATAGCCTTGGCCTGTCAGTCAGTCTAAAAGAGATTCCTAATTAAAGTGCCACTGCTTGGTGCCCGTATGTAAGTATGTAAGTCTGTATGTACCTAGTACTTGGATACCTCGTTTGATACCGAGTGTTTCCCTCCTGACCTCCAGGGTTGACAGTAGTAGGTAAACATGGTAAACCCATGTTCAGTAACGATGGGGTAAGAAATACTTAACAAAAAAAGAAAATAAGAACAAAAATAAAAACGTTGACTCTTGATTTCTTCTTTTTCTTCGTCTTTCACCTCCACTTTTGTATAGGGTGTGGAATTTTTCTTTTCTTCTTTTCTTTATTGTTTTTAGTATTATTCTAATTTCCGCTTGTGTCCATGTCGGTCTGGTGAAAGAAATCCCACAAGTGGTCCAAAGGAAATACTTCAACATAGTATAACCCGATCTTTCCGGGGTAGGGGTAGGGGTACAGGAGAAAAAAAGTGGCCAAGTCTCAAGCTAGCCCGGCCGGGTTACTGGCCAGAGGGGAGCTCCACCGGCAGGAGGAGACCAAGAGGAGGTTCCAATTTATTATTTGATTACCGCTGGACAGTAGTGAAGGAGCTTAGCAGCCCGTAGTAGCTGCTAGGTACCTACTAGGTAGAGCCAGAACGATGCGGCGTTATAAAAATTACACGGCCTGCTCACGAGAGCCGGAGAGGCAAAACGAGGAAAATAAAAACGAACAAGAGCTTCCATCCCATCGGCCAGTCAGCTAGCTCTTTTTTCTTTCCTCTCTTCGTGCAGTAAACTAATCCTCCTCATCTGGCTCGTCGAGTATTTCTTTTCCATCTGCCCCATCTGGAGCAGGTGTTCTTGACTTTCTCGTCTTTTTCTCTCCCCCATCTTCGACCTTTTTTATTTTATTTTCTCTCTTCTCCAACAGCCATCATCATCATCCCTTGACTTGGGGTCTGGCTTGCGTACCTGGAAGGAGAACCGCCTGAGACCCGCAGCAGCAGCTGTCTGTGTCTGTCTGTCTGTCTCTTGTATCACAGAAACGTTGCAACCTCGCCCGGACCGACCAGTATTACTACTGAACTACATCTGAGAAATCCGTTGGGATCGTGCTTTGCACTTTCTCTTCTACTTCTCTACATCTCTCCCTCTCTCGCCTCTTCGTCATCGCGTCACTTGTTGATTTTTATTTCGCACTGCGTGTTCGTCCGTGATTATTATTTTTATTATTATCATTATTATTATTAGATCCATTGCTAGGTACGTCTGGAATACCTCCCTGTCGGCTATGCTGGACCTCCAGGGCCAGCCTCACCTCCATCCATCCACCTTCACTACTGCGCTTCCCCATTTGATCCATCATTCGGTCCTGCGACTTGGCTGCCAATCGACCTGCCTGTCCAGACCTCCAATGATTACTGTCGAGGCTGCATGCCGTCGGACTTAATTTGCAGTGACATTCCTGTTCCCTCCGCTTGTCCAGACCTCCTTCCCTCTTCCTTCTTTTCCCCTCCCACCCGCTCTCCTATTTTCCCTCCACCATAGCTATTCTTACTACTACGGGCCATACTTCCATCCGTTCTCCCTCCCCCCTCTGTCGCCTGTACGGTTTCTTGTCGTGTTTGTCTGCTCATACTTTATTGCAAATTCATTTGTCCTTGCTGCCACTTACTTTCTGCTTCTTTTCCGATTCGTTTTCATTTCATTGCATCTCTTCTTATCTTCCTGGAATCCGTTGTTTGCTCCCTGTGTTCCTATCGCTAGCCGGCCCACTCACTCCCCGCTATCCTTCTTGCGACTCACCTCTTCAATAGCTTTTGATTTGCACTTGCATTTCCTCACCATGGCGCCTGGTGGTGGACGAGATTTTAACTGCACCTGGGAGCATTGTAATAAGGTATGATACACCTTCCACTCCATCGCTTGCTTGAAGGCGTTATAGTTTCCGTGCTAATGGCAGTAGTCCTTCAATCGCAAATCAGATCTGTGCAGGCACTATCGGATACACACCAATGAGCGACCGTATCATTGCACGGTCAAGGACTGCAACAAAAGCTTCATCCAACGGAGTGCATTGACAGTGCATTCGCGAACGCATACCGGAGAGAAGCCTCATGTCTGTGACCACAGAGGATGCCACAAGGCCTTTTCTGATGTATGTACAACTAGCTCACCACTTTTTTCATCTGCTAACCACCACAGTCATCGAGTCTCGCTCGTCACCGAAGGATCCATACTGGAAAACGGCCGTATATCTGCCAAGAGCCAACATGCGAACGAGCGTAAGCATTAGCCTGGTTCTCGTGCTAATGTCTTTCTAACAACGTGAAGCTTCTGCCGCAAAACAACCTTGACCAAGCACCAACACCGCTCCCACCCCCCAGGATCCCTGACCCGACTGCCCTCGGAAGATGCGGTTTCCGAGCACTCGTATCAAGGGCCAGTCGCCGTTCCTGTGCCGAATGAACAGTATCTCTTAGCCCAGCAACCCTACTACCCTCATACCCCGACGCCGACTCATGAGTTTTATCCCCACCAGAGCCTACACATAACGCCGGTGCCCATACAAGAACAGCCACCAATCGTGACTCAGCACATCCCTGTCACGTCACCGGTTGACGTACAGCGTGCTCAGCAACACTACATGCAGCTTGTACAGCAGCAGCAGCAGCAGCAGCAGCAGCAACGATACGACCCTGGCCGTCAGGGATATCTACCACCAGAGTTCCAGCAACCATACCATACCCTACCCACAGCGGAAGGCCCACCGCTGATGGTGACCAGCACTCACAGTGACTACAAGCCGCCGGCCCGCATCCTGAACCAGCCCGAGGGAACGGACTGGGGCTTCCTTGGTGTTGGCTAATGAGCCGACGAGTGCCTTTGCATGATTCGACAGCGAGTGTTTCAGACTAGGAGTTACAATGCGTTTGTGCTTTGAGTGATGCCCTATCATGACTGTCATTTACGAATCCTTAATTTGGTCAGACGCCTTATCCGCTGCTTTTCTTTATTTTTCTTCATCAACGGCATAAAGCCTTTTGTGAGATTTGCGGATTATGATGTTTTCTTTGGTTACGCTGCGCCCCTCCTCTGTCAAAAGGCTGCGAAGAGGTTTTATTTTTTGTCATATTCTTGATACCTTGGCAAATGATGCAATTTGCTTTTCTATACCAGCATAGCCTATACGTTCGCTTTGGGTCTGAATGACGTGCTGGGCAGCTGCGAGCTGACGGGCACGGATACAGAACATGGGTGTATGTACTTATTTCCGAAGCTTTTAATAATGCCTTCCCCCCTTCGGAGTACTCTGTTCCCAGTGACGCTGACGGCGCGCGCGCGACGTAGGCCGTCGATCAGCACCTACCAGAGAAGCAAAGCCGTGCTGACAAGGATGCTATGGACCGAGGAAGTAAGTAGTAGTGGTTGCTTGGCTTGGCTCGGCTCGGAGGGGAAAAAAAGAAACATAGGGGCGCCCATTGTTGTCGGGCCATTGTTCTAGGAAGCTACTAGCCTGTCAGGAGCTTCCTTAAGACCCCTACCACTTACCAAACCAACGTCAGCCAAGGATCGACGGCTGAAACGGTTGGGGGATGGAAAAAGGGAAGGAAGGAAGGGAAGAGGCTCCACACGTCGATGGCGCTTGTAGCAGCAAAGACCAACCAGTCATGGGGTTGAAGTCTATCTAGTTAACCCACGACTGTCGTAGCGCCTGATCGACCCCATCCAGCCGCCCATATGGTCTGGGGGGTGGGTGGGAAGGAATACACGAGAAGGAGGGAGGGAGAGTAGAAAGGAGGGGGTGCGGCTAGACAGGGAACTTTTTGGTAAGGTGCAGGTGGGCCGAACGACCACACACATACACGCACACACCATAGCCCGATAGTGATAGTATAAGTCTAAGTCTACCGTACTTAGGGCGAGAAGTGCGTGTGTATGAGAGAGAGAGAGAAAGACTACGATTGATTCGATGACCTGGCACCTGCGTTTGGTCGCTTTTCGATCGACTGTACATATATGTATGCGCCAAGTTTGGATACTTTTTCTTTTCTCTTACCACACGGAAAGGAAAAGGAATGGCTGTCATCGCTTTTGTTTTTTTTTTTTTTCTTGGCTATATACTACTTACGCGTCCACTAACTTTTATTTTTGTTGTTGTTGGTATCTGATTCCAGACAATTAGTACGTAGAATAGAACAATATGAAAGAAAGAAAGGAAGCGGATCCGATCGGTAAGATATGATGGCCGTCCAACGGGCAGAACCGGACGGAGCTTTCCGACCCGAAAGAAAGAAATAAGTTAGTTAGTTATTTAGTTAGTTAATTGAATGAATCAATCATATTCTCGGGGATAAAGAATCCGAGACTTGGTTAGGGTAGAAGTAGAAGTAGTAGTTAGGGGGGTGTGGAACAGGAGAGACAGACAAAAAACTGGTTTTTTGTGTGTTTAGTTTCTGTGTTTGTTGTTGTTGTGTAGTGTGACTGGCACTAGACTACTAGACTAGTAAGTAAGTAATCTAGCCGGGGGGAGGGGGCGGAAGTATGTACTGTATTAGACTAGACTAGATTAGATTTATTGTTTTGTTAGTTGGTTAGTTAAAGACTAGGTTCTGGGTGCCCGGATTTGATCAATAACTGGGTTTGGTTAGGGTAGGTTAGTTAGCATAGGTATGGGATGGGGATAGGATGGAGACAGAAATGGAGAACGCGGCGACTTGACCGACCGGTCGGTCGGGAGTAAGCGCCAGCCAAACAGATAGACAGATTGGGAATGGGAATGGATTGAGTGGAGAAGGGGGAGATAGTTATACGATGCTGATGATAGTAGAGATTGATTGTGATTGAAGTTCAAAGCTAAAGGATCATCCGTTTGTGGTTCAATGTCCGTTGTATGGACGGGATGTTGGTACCTGATTGGATTTAGTTGTCTATCTATCTATCTGTTAGTGAGTTTAGAAAGGAAAGGAAAGGAAACAAAACTTGGAAGTTGGAATTGCTGCAGCAAGCAGCAGGAGTAATGAATGAATCAGGGTCAATATGGATATCATTTCCGTGTGACAGGGAAGAAGTCTGTCTTGGTCTCGGTCTGACATAGATAGATGGACGGGCTGTGATCGACCGTCTCTGTTTTGTTAGTTTTAATTAGTTGAACTTGGAAATCCACTTTCATTCCTGCGTGTGTCATCTGGGTGAGATGATGGATCTCGTGTTGGGATTATGAGCAAGAGGGAGAAGGAAAGAGTCTAGATGGATGGGCTGTGGGGAATAAATGAAGATAGAAAGGAACTTAAGGAAGGCTGCGGGGGTTGCCTTGTGGTTAGTTAATTTATGACTCCGGAGTTTATCCAATTAGTTAGTTAGTCGATTGTAAGTTAGTAGGCAGTTTGTTGTGGATGTGGATTAGAATTGACATGACAGGATGATATGACATAACTGAGGAGAATTGGATCCAAGAATAGCTACTATGCTATGGGTTCAATTGTTATTTCTCAGTTACTTCCTAAGTAGTAACATCTGAATTGTTATGTAGTAAGCTGAAGTAGATATAGTATATTGTCTTACGACTGCCGGCTCCACAATCCTTCCTTAGCTACTAGCACTTAATCGAACAATCGGAAATCCAAATCCAAAGTCTAGAGTTAGATAATATATGCTAACTACTTAAGTGTCAACTCAACTCATTTCCCAAAATAAGTCTGATTGCCGACGGAACTTAACTCATTCCTTGTTGTGATCGTCAATCCGTCGCCTATCTGGTTACTAATACTATACTAGTATAGTATACTAGTATACTTAGTAACTAGTGGGTGAGTGTAACAGTGGGTATGACTTACCTATCTGTTCTACTTACAGAGTACATTGGAAAAGATAAAGATAGTCTAGATAGGTAGTAAGTTTAGGTCTGGTTTGGTTTGGTTTGGTTTGGTTTGGTTTGGTTTGGTTTGGTGATATCACTTTTCCTCTCTCAATCCCTGCACTGCAACTGCACTGCACTTCGCTTAGAGATGGAAATGACATGGATGAGATGAGATGAGATGGTTGATACATACATACATGTAATATAACACACGTGGTATATTACCCATTACTTGTATTTGTAAGGTGTATGTATGTATGTATGGTAATATACATATAAATAGATATACCTACTCTCACTACTTATCTATGGGATGATGATGAGGATGATGACAGCCCAAGAAAGTAAAAACAATGCGAAAGGAACACAAATAGATGTGATGATGATGTGATGGGGTTGCTTTTCCTTATCGATCTACCAATCATGGTGTTGATCAAACAGGAAGATAGTAAGTAGGAGCTTGTCGGGGAAATATCGGATTGTTCATATGCTGGTAGTGGTGGTGGTGGTGGCACACCATACCACTCACACGGCTGGCATAAGCAATCAAGCCACCACCACCACTACCATCATTGCTTCTGGGTTGGGTTGGGCTGTGATTGTGGTTGTGGTAGTGGATAAATGTTTATACCCTACAAGTAAAGTATACGATGTGGTAGAATACAAAAGTATACCCTAAAACCATATAGAAAAAAGTAGTAGATTAAGAACAACTATCCATAAAAGCCTCATACATTCACCAAAAGTACTAGCATACTAGCATATACCCCACAGCCTCCTCCAAAGTATCAGTCACCCCATAGTACCCACCCACCCACCCACCGACAGACAGACAGACCAAAATTGAGGCCAGGCCACCACCACTCAAAAACATTCATCCCGCCTAATACACGAACCAACCAATCCCAGAGTAGCGCAGCGCAATCAACAAGGATATAGATAGATTGTACACGTAGCGACCATACAATACTTATACCTTGTACCTACTTCAGTCTATACAGTTAGTTCATAGTTTGATTGATTGATTGTCATATAATACTAGATTATAAGATACCACGCCATCAATCAATCAGTCAATCAATCAGTGTCCTATGTTGGGTTGAATTTCCACTGGACATGATGGGGACAAAAGTACCTTGCATAAGAGTGCTTGCATGGGGTAGACTACTAACTAAGTAGCTAGTGTTGGTTGACATGATGGGTGTGGGGGGTGTGCTGTATCTTTTCTTTTTCTTTTCTTTTTTTTTGTAGGTGCTCATATTTGGGAAGTACTCCGTACTTCGTTGTCAGTGAGTGTACTGCTGTCTACTAAGGGGATGGTGGTGTGTTCCAGGTGGTTGTGTGAGGGAGTATATCTACCTATCAGATTCTAGGCCAATTTCACTGGGTAGATAGTGGTAGGGTAGGGATACTAGTGAGTAGAGGTATAAGGGTAGCAGTTGACTAAGTACTACGATGTCAGTTGTCATCAATCAATCAATTTCATACACATAGTGTTTCGAATTAAGATCATTATATTCAGCTGGTCTCATGATCAACTCACCTGATCACTCATAAATTATCTCTTCTCGGTATCGAGCAGCTATACACACCCCTGTAGTAGCGATCCATAACATATTGTTACGTGCATACCTATCCATTCTATACGTATACCTACAGCAACAGCATAACTACTCAATGCATGCCATCGGTTCACCGGCACGGCACAATCCGACAAACACATAGATAGCTTACTGTTCCACAATCCCCTCTAAACGCCATGGCAATCCCACGCCACGGGGTAAGCTCCTCATGATCATGGAAGAGTCGTATTCAGTACCTGGCTGTGTTACCTTGTGTGAGTGTTGTGTATTCTCCGATTAGGGTGATTGATAAGGGGTCGTTGGTCCGAGGCCGAGGCTGAAGTGGAAGCGTTGAACGGTCTGGGGTATCTTGCTCTGAGGATCTCTTGTAGGTTCGTTCATAGGGAGTGTATATATACTGCTGCTGTACTTGCCATGCATTGATTTCTGTGGTATATGTATGTATATATCAGTTCAATCTCAATTTCAACGCATATCATGAGCGGGTCAACACCAAAGAAAATGTAGCGAAAGTAAGCTTACAACTCTCCTCTCACAAACAAGCCCTCATCACTCATCCTATCCATATACCGGCCTCATCTCAAAGTCTAGATGCTCAGCTGCCAACTTATCTAGACAATAGAAGTATATTCTGTACCACATCGGAATGTATCCATCATGGACAAAGACAACTCGAGACCTGAATCTCGAACATAAAAGCACCTAAATCTCCTGTCCCCTTCGGTATCGACATCAGCATCACTACCACTTTCCTCAAGCATCACAATTCGAACCGAAGCAGTGACAAAATGCGTTTCACTATCCCTCTTACCCTCTTCTTCGCCGCCCTGGCTATCGCTGCTCCGGCCGCGGAGGCAGACAATGATGTCGACGCTGCAGTGTCTGAGGACCCTGGTCTGGCTGATGCGCAGCGCTGTCGGCCAGGATATAGACAGTGCATGGATGTGTGTCTCCTTTTCTCTATTTTTCTGTCTCTTTCGACTAGAAGGTCTTGATAAGACGGGTTAGCTAACGAAGTGTAGAACTGCAACCGTCACCACGGAGGTGAACGTTGCTTCCGGGTAACTCCAGCTTCTTTATCGTCTCAGTAACAAGCCGTCTAACAATACATAGGCCTGCTGGGCTCACTACTGCTAGTGACTTGCCCCATACACACCTGATTGATTGTCGGGTAGTCTCCAGACACAGTGATTGATTTGATTGTGCTCGTTCCGTTGACGTCAACGCCAGCTATTGTCCTTCTTTAACTAAATCGAGCTGTTTATGTCACTTCCTTCCACGCGTAAGCCAGACTCAGTAGTCAGTATTACCGGATTCAGCAAAGCAAGAACGTCAACAATCACCAATAACGTCCCTGCCATCAGGAACCTCGGACAGAATATGGCAAAGAGCATCAGATGACGGCGGAGGATACACGCCCATAATGCTGTAAAAGCGGCCCAAACAGTGTATACGGTGCTATGAATGGCCAGGAAGTGTGCTTGGCTCTGCTTGTCTCCCGAGTGAAGAAGAGGCACGGCGCATGCTGCCACGATTGGCGCGCCAAAAGTATTGACGATCACCAGTAGTGGCGACCATGGATACTGTGTATCTCTGAATGGAATGTAGGCTGATTTCCATTGGATGCTGGATAAGGTGGCGTTGTGACCGGTGCTGAAGAAGTGTAATGTCCCGAGGAGGGCTGCTATGGTGGGTTTGATAGAGCTGTTGCTGGGCACGAGATGCCGTAGACTAATGAGCTGGTAGTAGAGAACTGCCAAGGACAGCCCGGCTGTTGGAGTACTTGAGAGAATGCCTGCAAGGAGCATTGCTGTCATGAAGATGAGTGCCCGTTCGAGTGGCCTATGTCTTGGAATGGTTGTTAACGCAGTGGCTAACCCGATAAAGACAATGACTAGCACCATTTGTGCAACAGTCATGCGCAGAGTTTTGGAGATGTCATCTGTGAGAAGGTCTGCCAGCCAGTCGTTGTTACTTGCTGTTTCTAGGGCATTGAAGACGGTGGTGAGCAGCAGCGCACTTGGTATACCGAGTCTGAACCAGAACAGGTTTCCAGCCGTACGGTCTTGCAGAGCTAGTCGAGTGATGTATAACACAGCCACGGCAGTAATGACCGTGCTCGATAGCTGCCAAACCCAGCTGCTCTCCAAACGATAGAATGACGTTCTGCAGAATGGCAGCTGCTCTTCGCGACAAGCCCGACTGAGTGAGACGACTCGACTTAGAAGCATGAATATCGCCGAGCAAGACGCCTCACGTACACCCTTTGCATGGTTTGACGCACCAAGAGTGCATAGTCCGAATGTCGAGAGAAAGACCAAAACCACACGGTCCTCCCAGATGGTGTAGGAATTTGAAGCAAATCCGATGCCGAGAAGTAGAGTGAACATCACGGCCTGCCAGCTCCAAACTCCCTCCGGAAGGCACCTGCGCAAGATAGTCAAACCAGTCTGCCACATATTCCACACAACGCTGCCTAAAGCAGCGCCCAGGATCACACCATCCGTGAGGGAACATTGAGCAAAGTCAGCCAAAGCAACATGACCAGCCACAGTAACAATCCCCATCACAATCCCCACTACCATCCCAGACCATTTCCTCAAGCCAGACCTCTCATCCACCTGGGGGCATACCAGGATCACCACACTCAGCAACAGAACCATCATCCCCTCGACCATCTTCAGCGGATCAAACTGAGCCCACATACGCCTATACCCCTCTAGCATCCTCCCTTGATACCCCCTCAACCTCTGATAATACTCCCTCAGTGCCTCCTCATCCCCAAAATCCACCTCACCATCATACCATCCATCCCACCCAACCACCCCCTCCCATCCATACCTCTCATACTCCATCGTAAACCTCTGAATCTGCGCCCCAACCAACGCATTAACCTCCACCAAGCGTCTCCAATCCCTCCCCTCCCTCCCAGCAAACGCCTCCTCAATCGGCCGTCCCAGGTTACTAAACGGCACCGGCACGCCCATCAACAACGCCAACGTGCTCACAAAGTCCACCTGCGGCGTATCTCTCCCCACAACACCAGTAACACCATCACCATCAACAACCCCCCAAACCTCCCTCGTCGAATACATCCACAACGCAGTCCGTACCTCATCCCCGGTCTCACCCCCATGATTCCCATTCTCATCCATCCCATGATCCCCCATAACAACCAACAACGTCTCATCATCCACACTCTCCATAACCCTCTTAACAATCCCATCCATCTGAGCCAACTTGTCCCTCATGCTCTCATGCCCCGGCCCAAACCGATGTCCAACGTGATCAACACCCAGGAAATGGGCGATGATCACGTCCCACTCCCCCTCTGCCCCAATTTTACCCTTGAGTAAAGGTACCAAATGCTCATACACCCCATCATCAACCGTATGTAAATCCTCCACTAGGAACGATTCATACGGACGTGACAGGGTAGGGTCAAAGTATCCCGGGAAAAGTTTCATCCAGGTATCATCGCCCAACAGGACGAGACGTTTCCCTGCGTCATGGAGTTGAGATATCAGGTTATCTTCTGTGACTGCTGAGCCGGCGAAGTTGGACCCTGCTTCGATGAAGGTGGGTAGAGTGCCTGTCGTGAGGGCTTTCAGGCGCTGGAGGGTGGTGGTGGGTGGGTCGGCGATGAAGGGGTAGAGGAGGGCATTGTGGGGGGTGGTGAGGGCTGTGGTGTGCAGGATGGTGAGGGCGTTGTGGTATGTTTTGTTGTTGGTGGTGGAGGTGGTCGGAATGGTGAAGTCGTAGCGGAGGGCGTCGATGAGGAGGATGATGGCTTTGGTGAAGGTCGGGGGTATCCAGCAGGTTGTAGTAGTAGTGTTGGTGGTGGTGATTATGGGAATGGGAGGATGGGAGCAATTGCTTTTCAAGTCGAGGGTTTGGCGTGTGAGGAGGAAGCCTTTGGTGAAGAGGTATAGGCCTGTGGTGTGGAGGAGGCTGGATGTTGTTCAGTTAGTCAATTGAGCTGGGAGATGTAGTATACATACAGAATGTAAAGGAAGAAGAGTGGCAGATGCCATCTGCTGGTGGTGGTAGTTGATGGGCCCATGCTGTGCTGGTATAGATGCTGCAGTGCATATCAATCAGACTATACTATCTGTCGTATCATCTATCGACAGCGTACACAGATGATGATGATCACCACCTTCTTCTTCACTTAGCAGAAGCAAATCAACAACCAGGCAGCTCTATTTACAACCCACAGGCAATAGTTTCCTTAGTATTTGTGGCACAAACTCTCCCCTGTGTAACCATCACACAACAGTCAAATTCACTTCAACCTCATCAAAACGAAGTAACTACTGTATACAGATCGATACTCTCCCAGACAGAAAAGGAAATAAACCGTCACGATACCAATACACACCACACCTGTATTTCAATACCAAACCCATACTAACTATACATACTACTTACATAACCAAGCAACTAACTGGTTAACTAACTAACTAACCTACTGCAGTCTAACCAACCAACTAAGTAACTAGGTTACTAATTCTCCGCCGCCAACCACCCCTTAGCGAAGTGGATAAGTAACAACTTACAGTAATAGATAAGTAGCTAGCCTGAGGCTACGCTACTACTACTGCTGCTTGCTGCTGATCAATTGCGCTCGTATTGGGGGGACAATCTTAGCCCGATGCGGGAAGCATTAGCGAGGACAAATATGGTTGGTCGGTGAAGGGGGAGAAGATCGTAATCAACCTAGGTACGTAGTTTTATGTTTGTAAACTAAATCGAGATGACAGCTTAGTTACTAAGTTACTTACTTTACGTGTGACAAGTAAACTGCTGTAGTAGCAAACCAGGTAGTTTGGGGGCCGTTTACCTGGTTGACTTAATCTAGGTTGATGGTAATGAGAAGAGCTTGTTTTTGACTTTTTAGGGGAAGCTTTGAAAGCTATTATGGGGATTGGGGTAATTACTTTCCGTGGGTCGGATGGGGATGGAGATGGGGGAGGGTTATGCTTAATGGGTGTATGATGTGGTCTGTGTAATTTGTCTGGAGTTCTTTTGGGGAATAGTTGATATATGCCGGGTTATAGTGGGTGATATTATTACAGTGAGACAGTTCAGTGACGAAAGCAGTTGTTTTGTTCCCAGTTCATTGAATGGTTCCTTGTATATACCCATGTCCATACCCTTTCTATGATAATCCTATACAAACCTAACCCTCCCTCTCTCCATATATTCTTATATACCAATAATATACCCCAAATAAAGAGTCGTTTACCAACTCGTAACCCCTCTCTCCCTATCAAACCCACCCCTCAGCTGCTCTCCCGGCTTAACCACCTTCCCTTGCAACACCGTATACCGCACAATATTCTCACAATCCTGGGGTCTTACCCTCGCAAGCCAGATACCCTGCGCCGCACCCTCTTCCTCCTCAGTCCCCTCCGTCTTCTTATACCACTCAAAGTCCCGTCTCCGATAGATGATCACGTTCGCCGCATACTTATGTCCACCCACATGGTTGATAAAGTAGATTCCCACACCCCCAGGCCTCTCATCATCCATGTCCCGATACAGGCCTAGATGGCGCAAATGGCGCTCGAATTCCTTGCGAAGAAGCGGAGCGGACTGTCCGCAGCGGGCGTCGCGGGTGCGGTGGGAGCAGAGCAGGATGACGGCGGAGTGAGGGGAGGGACGGGAGCGGAGGGAGGTGAGGGATTGGATGTCGGTGATGTTCTCTTCTTCTTCTTCTTGTTGTTGTTGTTGTTCTTCAGTCGAGGGCTGCTGCTGCTGTTGTTGTTCACTCTCATCATTGTTGTTGTTGTTTCCACCAACCAACGGGGTCGTAGTCGTCGGCGAGCGATTCACAAAATACTTGATCAAATCCGGGGCCAGCTGCGGCGTGACATGATCGACGATAGTAAACCTGGGCAGAAGCAACACAGTCGTAGGCTGTTTCCCCGCATCATGATAATGATATTCATCCGGGACGGGCATATTGGAGGCGGACAATTTCAGTTTCTAGACATAGCCACCCCACACCGATTAGCTTCGCGCAGCCAGGACAAACAAACTGCAACAGTGGCAGTGAGATCATACCCCATTACTAGGCACCAACCCCCCCTTCTCAATCGCCTCCATCACACTCCCCTCTTCATCCGCAACATCCCTCACCCAATCCGTCTTCCCAGTCGCAACCAGCACATGCGTCGACCAGCCATTAATATTCCCGTACATGGTATCTTCCTGATCGACATCGAATTTAGCGGGGTATTTCACCGTGCAGGACGCACAGTCATGCAGACATTCCTCGCCGTCCACGGCGGGGTCGGTCTTGGGGAAGAGGGTATCGACCGATGGCGTAGCATCATCATCATTCTCCTCCTGGGGTTTGGGACTGTCTTTGGGACTATCCTGCGGGGTTGCCGAGGGGGTCGGGGTGAAGAATGAGCGACCTCGTTGGAGGATGGATTGCATTGTGAATATATATAGTAGCGTAGCAAGGGGGTGAGAAAGAAAAAGGAGGGAGGAGAAGTTGAATAGGAGCAGGGGAAAAAAGAAAAGGTAATATCTTTTTCTTTCATTCGGACTTTTGGGAACCGCCAGATCTTATCAATCGCCGCGCGCGCCTTGCCAAGGACGGAAAGCCACGCCGACACGGTTGTGATGCGGCTTGTGGTCGGTTGCTGCCGGACCTCCGATTGGCTTACGTCACGGCGAGAGCAACTCTTTGCCGATTAATGAAAGTGGGGGAAGTTCTTTTTTGGGCGTTGGAGGGGAACACAGCGAGCCCAGGGCATGTGGATATATGGGTAATTAAGGCCAATAGGAGACGCTGTGTAACTAATAGTGGCATATTGCGAATCTGAGGGAGAAATCGCATCTTCAATCGTGTAATTATCCAAAATGGTTTTGGTTTTTTGTTTCTCCAATCCTTATCTAGATATCTATGTTTGAGGTCTACCGTCGACGCGGCTGCTGCTGCCAACATTATAAGCGTATGGCAAATCCGTCGGACTCCGGGTCTCGACCAGGCGAATCACGCTCCCTCCAGAGCTACCAGATACATTCGATTGCACTCGTCGAAGCGACCGCATCGATGGCGTCCGAGGAGGCGCCAGGGTTCGCTGCGCCTCCGAGCGTCTCGACCAAACAGGCGACCAGCGACCTTGTCTAGCGCCGTCCCAAGTGGACGCATTCGAAGGCCGCAGGCTATTACTCCGGCCCCGCGACATGGCTTCACTATCGCCATAGGAGTCCACCGTATCGGTTTCACCTTCCTCGTCCGAAGGCCCGATAAGAGACTCGCTCTCAGCCTGGGAACTCCCACCACCCCGCACCTCATCCAAGATCTGGGGATCCAAAACCTTCATCCCCCTCAGGAGCTCCGCAAACACATGCATCAGTGTCCTGAATTCAGCCTCGTGTAGCTCACGCGTTGAAAAGCGCGCCCGCTCATACAGAGCGACAAATTCCATCCCAATCTCCGGCGGATCAACCACATTCAGCGCAGTCAAATGCTGCAAATACCCCCGCAGACCCATCGATATCGGCCGCCGTAATACTTCCACCACCCGCGTGTCAGGAATCGACTCTTCGGTCTCGGGAAATGGCGCGTGAAGCGCCCGCTGGGTGGCCGTGAAGATCGGGTCGGGAGGAGCGAGCGACACTGCCTTGGCTTCGATGAGGTGAGGCAGTTCCTGGACTACAGTCCGATAGGGAAGGTCGGGCAGGTCGGGACATGAGGGCGAGGACCATCCGGGGTGCTCGACTTGACCCCAGGGTGGATTGTCGTAGTCCACCAAGAGCGATTCGTAGCCTGTGAAATCATGTCCGTCGGCTGCAATGTCCCTGGGTCGAGCCTGGTAGGCTATGATTGCACTATGCGCCAGGCCCTCCTTAACCAGTCGGCGCACACTCTTGCCGACGTCTTCGCGCTCGACGGGGATCCATGCTTTGGGGATGCCGGAGAGGACAGTTCGGTTCGTATATATACGCGTGGTGTAGATTAGGACCGCGAGAATGAAGGTGACAACGTAGCCGCCGGTGATGATGAAGATGTTCGTGAGGCGCTGCGTGATGTAGCACTGGTAGATCGCATCGGCGGGAGTCAGGATGATGGAGAGGAACAGAACCAAGGAGAAGAAGGTGAAGACAGTTAGGTTCAGGACGCGCTGAACGTTGATGGCCATAACCGCGAGCACGTCATATTGCGCCGCAGTACCGGCTGCTCTCAGGTGCCAGCAACTGGGCGGTAGAAGAAATACTGAGTAGCTGGAATTAAGGGGATGTCCATTGCGACCGTGAGATGAGCTGTGATCACGTGATGAATGTGGGCGCGATCGACATTCGTCTTCCTGTACGGATACTGTCTCGGATGCAGCGAGGACAAGAACAAGCCATTCCTACCATATCTACTATGTTTCTGTGATAATCAATATGGCTTCCCAAAGGTATATATGCCTACGCTTATGCTCTATTGCTCTACGTGTATAAATGCTAGGAATCACGACCTTTAGTCGTCCTGGACAGCCACCTCGTCCTCCCACTGAGGCTCGAACTGCGCCCGAGCCCGGCGGATGACCCGCTCGATACCGTCCAGACCCATCTTCAGGACATCCATCTTCGGACCGTAACTCAGACGAACGAAGTGGTGGCAAGGGCTGTCGAACAGGTCTCTTCTGTGGGCGGGGTTCAGGTCGAAGAAGATACCAGGAACCACAATGACCTTCTCGGTCAAGAGGGCGTTGAAGAAGTTCAGTCCGTCGGACAGGTTGGCCTCCTTGGGGAGAGGAGGGTCCAGGGAGGTCAGGTCAAGCCAGATGTAGAAGGTGGCCTGGGGCACCTCGTCGATGCGGAAACCGATCTCACGCAGGCGGCCAACGACGAAGTCTCTCTTCTCGCGGAAGTGCACCTGGAGGGCCTTCATCTCTGCACGCACCAGCGACGGCTCGAGCATGGGAACGGCGGCTTCCTGGAAAGGCGCGTTGGCACCACCGTCCAGGTAGGAACCAGCAGAGCCCAGGGCATCGATGAACTCCTTGGGTCCAACCACCCAGGCGATACGCCAACCCGGAAGACGGAAACGCTTGGTCAGACCGTCAATCAAAAGCACATCTGTGAGAGTCAGCATGGCAGGAACAACCTGCACCGGTTCTCGTTTGTTCAGGGAGGGTCAGCGGGCGAACCATCTTTGTTGACATCTTCGACGTTGGTGGCACCACTGATCGTGGTTCCGTCACAGTCGGTAGTGTAGTTGTAACCGCCGTAGAACTCATCCAGGATCAGAGTCGCACGATCTCTGCAGATGTCCTGGATCTGAGCAAGCTCGGGGTTGGAGACAAAGTGTCCGGTAGGGTTACGAGGGTTGGAGGTCAACAACACAGACGTTCCACGAGCGATCTCCTCGGCAATCTTGTCGGGGTGGATTGCGTAGTGGTCGTCTTGGGCGAGGGGAATGGGAATAGGAGCGATCTAGATGCAGAGTTAGCCACCGTATACAACCCCGAGCCCACTGTTCACTGCTGCCATTCCACTAGCAGCACTGGTTTGCACTCACGTTCTTGAACAGCGACAACATCTCGGAGTACGCCGAGTAATCAGGGATAGGGAAAGACAAGTACGAGTTTCCCAGAATAGCAGCGATACGGATCAGACCCGCACGACCACCGGGGACAATGCAGACGTTCTCCCAAGTGTACTGACTAGCCTTGCCCTGACGGTAATGCTCATTGTAGAGGCGAGCGACGGCGGCACGCAGAGGCTTGATACCGGCGGTGGGACCGTACTCACGGGCGGCGGAGGTGATAGGGATGGAAGTCGGACGAGGGAAACTGCCCTCGATCTCATCGTCGGCTTCAGGGGCACCCTGACCTAGGTTGGCCCAGGAGTGAGGATCCTCAGCATAACCATGTTCAGTGGCACGCTCAGTACACCAGACAACACCGGTGGAGGCACGGGAGGCATCGAGACCGGCATGGGGACGGTGACCTTCGTGGGCGCTACGGAACTGACGGTGGGTTTCGGAACGAAGTTCTGCATGACAGGATGTGATGTTAGTTGGAATGTATGCAATAGTCCATGACTAGTAGCTTGTGTTGTTGAAGGAAGCGGAGGATTATGTGCCCCTCAAGCACAAGGCTGAGCAGCATTGCTGCATGCAGTGGGAGCATGTATAGAAGCAAGAGTGCACGGAACATGACTTCTTCAAATGAAGAAAAGAATAAAAGGAAGACATATGTATATATGAACCACGTACCATTCTCAGACAACTCCTTACCGACCGAGAAGCGGCGGTTGGAGGGGCGCAGGATGCTCAAGCGGCGGCCGGAGAAAGACATGCTGGGCTGCTTTTGCCAAGTCGCAAATTCTGGGGAAGAATGCAATCTAGTGTATGCAAGCTATCGGAGTTCCCTGGATCTGAAGGGGGTAAGAAAGGATTATTAAGTAAGAATTGAAAAATTCTGTAAAATGGTACGAATAGACAACAGGGGGGATAAAAAAGATAGGCAAGTAGCAGAGCAAAGATAGAACTTACTCTCCAAAAGAACAAGAGTTGGAGAAAAGCGAATTAAGAGGGGAGAGAGAGGAGAGGATATATCAATAAATAAGAATGAAGAGGATAGTCAGACAGACCAGATAATAAAATAAAAAGGGAAATAAAAAAAGTAACCAGAAAAGAAAAAGGTACAAGTAATTTTTTCTCTTGTTAAGGCGTTAAGGATGGATGGCTCCCTCCAACTCATTGCTTTGCCTTGTTGGTCTTGCTGTTCTCCAACTTTTCCTTTCCGCCCAATCTACTCTCTCACTCACTCTACGGCATATCGCCTTCCCAGATCCAGACCCAGACTCAGACAAACTACTACGTACAAGGTACCAACCAAACCACCCACCATTCTCCCTTTTCCCTAACTCCTCTCTCATCTGCGACAAATAATAATAATAATAATAACACCTACTAGTAGTTTCAGCCCGCAGGCACCAGTCAACTTTCTTGACAAAATTAGAAGGAAGAAAGAGAGAGCGAGCGAAATAATCGCGCAACTGCCGCCTCTTCCAGGGAAAGCAAAGCAAAAAGAGCAGCCTTACAAACCAACCGTAAAATGCCTCACAACTACTACTAAACTGAACTACTAGTTTCGAGGGTTTCGCGGTCCAACTGCCACACACACACCGCATACGTGACGAATCGTCGAAACCCACCCAACCGTCGTCCAGACCGCAATCATTTTCCCGTGGCTCAGTCCCGATCGACGGGCTCCAAGTGGACTCTTCTTAAGTTCTTTCGGCTGGGATCCGACACCGGCTCCATTGAATCCCAAATCATCTACCATAAGTATTCCCTTCCGAGACCATACAAACTTACAAAGTACTTACGGTAGTAGTAGTATCGATTTCCGGCCCCAAACAGCGAATGACGAGTGGCGGTGGCTGCTGCCCCCCCTTATTCCCTTATCCCCTATCGATCTTGTCTACCTATCTATCTTTGGTATACAATCGGATGGACGGCATCTCAAGACTTTGCGACCTGTCTAATGACAAACAGGGACTGGACGTACACCCACCCACACCCCCTTTCAGCCCTTTCAGGCCCCCGTTGGTTTGGACCGTGGAGTGCCCGAAGTTCCACTTCTCGGTACTGATGGATCCGTGGAATTATGGCGCCCGCCAGGTACTTAGTAACTTATTAACTTACTAACTCACTAACCAGCCGATCTCCTATCTCCTCCCTACTCCTTTCAGGTTTATTTTTGGAGCTATTATCTTCGCCGTTGTTCATACTCTATATCTGCACCCAGCACCAAGGAAATCTAAGGTCGTAATACTATCATTGACAGGGCCAGCACGGAAGCCAGCAAAGAAAAAACAGAAAGGGGTAAAAAGCAACAAATCAAGCACAACAGATGAGGTACCGCAACATCAAAGTCCATCCCAAGGCCAAATATGCAGGAACACTATACAGCTCATCTCGTATGTCCGACATCCGTCCTGCGCAATCAATGAAAAATCGGAAAGCCAACAAGCGGTATACATACATCATGCAGTCATGGTAGATCAGTTCAAATGGAGAGTCATCAACATTTCCCAGAGCAGAGAGCCGCCTCTCCCAAATCCCAACAGGGTGTCCGAAGTAAACCCACAGAACCCGCTCCTTGCTAGGGTCCATCAAGAATCAAGCGCCCCGGCCGATAATCCTTTTTTGCCTCTCCCTTAACCCATGCGAATAGAATCAGTAGCCTCTCCAACGCTCTCCAGCCAATCCAGTTGGATGTGAGTCGTCAACTAAACCAAGGAGACAACACCGGTGACAATGTCTCATCTCTTGCCAACTCACACAGGAGATGCGGAGAGTAATCAAATGCAGCGATGGTCGGAGAACCAAGGACGAAAAGTAACGGTAGGAAACAAAGTAAGGTAGTGAGAAAATAAGCAGAAAATAATCTTCAGTACTGGAACATATGCCATTGCTCCAGCTCTATCATATCTAAGTCTCCACTGCCTGACAGTAGAGCTGAATCTCTCCTACTTGACCCCTAGCGAGCATGTCACGCTGTTGTTCGCGCCACTCCATGAATGCCAGTTGAACGGCCTCGTCGCTGTCAATCGTGACGAAATCTCCGTCTTCGTCCCGGTATCGTAGCCTGACTGACTTGCTGCCAATGGAGCGATTGGTAAATCGGGCCAGCTTGGCATCCACACGATCGATGAGCGAGCGGAACATGATGTTGCTGGCAATGACGAGAGTGACGTAGTTATCATCGAAATTCACCTTGACCTTGAGTTGCGTCGGCATGAGGGGCTCCTCATCCGGCTCGTGGCTCAGTGGGGAGGTGGGCTGATCAGTGGCCGATGTGCTAGGACGGTAGTCAGAGTACTGGGGCTCGTGGAAATGCGTGTGCGGCACATGCCGGGGATCGGAATGTTGCTGGGAGTTGGAAAGGTGGTTTGCGTTGCGAATGGGGGCGTTGGCATTGGTAGGGGAGTTGTTCTGGCTGCGGTTGGGAGGCGCCATCATGCTGGATATATGAGCGGGAATCGGCGGGACGGGTACGTTGTCGACGGTCTGCATCGTATGGGCGCCCATGTAACGACGCATTTCCGGATTGTGGGTGTGGTTGTGGATATCGGGGCTACTCGCGGATCGCATTCGCTGGGCCATGCCATTTGCCGCCTGGGCCCCTGACATCGGAGGGAGTGAGGGTCGTTGAGCACTTCGTGCATTCGGAGCACCGCTGAAATAAGGATTTGAATTAGGCCCATCTCTTGACGTCGCACGGGACAAAGCCGGGGCTGTATACCGAGCATTTTCTTCATTCCAGTTGGCTGTAGGTGTCACTTGACGACCATGGAAATATCCAGTAGACTGGGAGCTGGACCGTGTAGACGGAGTTTCGGCGACGGGGGAGAAGTAAGACGGAGCATTCCTCTCTGCTGGCGACATACTGCCTCCAGAAAGATGGGTGTGCAGTGACAAATTCGGATCGGGTACAGGTATGCGAGGGCGACCGGAGCTACCGCTGCCTCCTGTGGCTGAACGGGTTCGGAGACTGGTGCTGGAGGCGTTACGGCTCATCGGGAATTCCGAGAAGAAGCCTGCTTCCTGCGTGGCTGCTTGCTCTTCCGCATAATACTCTTGTTCATATGGGTTTGGAATGTTGGACATGGATCGCATGTACGTAAATTCGGTCTCGGAGGTGCCGGTGTTGCGAGCGCTGCGCTGCTCTGCCTGGATCGCCCGTTGCGCCTCGATGTCCCGGCTCCATTTGCGCATGATGTCCTCGTTCGAATAGCGGATGATGAAATTGTCCACGACTCCTGGATCACCCTTCCAGAAGATCTGGATGCGATAAGAGCCTGTCACAAAGTAATTTAGTCAAAGCAGCTCCCGAAAATGTTTGTAAAGTCCTCGTACCTGGCTTGGGAAGGCAGAGCACATCTGTCACGTTCGCCATGTAGATGCGGCCTTTGAGCTGAAGCCGCGGCTTGCCTTTGATCATCGCAGCGGGCTTGTCTTTGCCTAGATTCAGTTTCGACTTTTGCTTGTTAGGGTTGATATCCTTGCAACAAAGGAGTATCCGTTCGAAGAGATAGATATGATACTAATCCAAAAGTCAGCTGGCTGTTCTCTCAACTCCCTCTTTGCAAAAGGGGCCTGGAAAGGCTACTAACCTCTCTCTCCGAGTCTTTGCCATTATCACCCTTGATCACCGAGAAGGTACCAAAACGGAGAAGGTCGCCAAATGCTTCAATCTTCAGAGCCTTCCAGTCATCCACTCGTTCATCAAGGTCTTTGACAGCAGACTGCAGGTGCTCCTTGTCAATGGCATCATTTGCCGAGTCTAAAACGGTTTGGATAGCGTCGATGGCTCGTTGGATGTCAGTCCGGAGGTCGGGGTTTTCTGTTTGCTTCAAAAGTTCCTGTGCGATGGTCAGTAACGAGACTGATGGCTATGTATTGAGACAAGAAAATCCTTACCCCTAACATGAGGGGGTATTTAGTCAGGCGCTGAAAAGGCTTGACAAAGAAACCGTTCAAGGTTGCGGGTTGCGCCACCATCTGTAGCAGGTCCTTGGACCGCGGAGCCATGTGAATCTTGTCCCAATCTCTGAGACAGATCTCATCACAGCGCATCTGGTTGGCGATAAAGGGCTCGTATTGGCGGAAAGCTTCCTCGTGCTGGATAAACAGCTCACCCCAGTTTTGTTTCTCTTCGGGCAGCGCATAGTGCTGTTCAATACGGATCAAGAACCGCTGAGCAAAATCAAGCAGATTGTTGAGATTCAAGAAAATCTGATGGCTAGCATCACCATTTACAGCACTTGTCTCTTCTAACTCCTTCTTCAGGGCCTGTAGATTCTGGAGATGATGAACATAATCGCGCTCCGTTTCCAGTAACTCCTTGAGGATGTGTTCCCGTTTGGTGAGCTTGACGGCACCTTTCGCGGGGGCCCCTGCTCCAATATCCGACGGTCGCTTCAGCTGTCCCTGCATCTCCAGGATGTCCAGAACCCGGTTAACCATCTTGATCACTTTGGTGAAGCCAGTGGTGTTCTCGCCGTAAAGGTCCGTGATAAGGAAGCAGTCTTGCTGAGGGAATCCCAGCTCCTTCAGAGACGCATGGAGGAATTTGAAGGTGGCGGCTTTCGGGCGTTTGGCCTCGGCAACTTTCGTTGTGTCGATTTCCAGGAACTCTTCGGGATCGGAGGCATTGTAGATGGTCAGGAGGGGATAGCCCGTCCGGAGACAATTCCACAGCGACGCCACCGGGTCGGTATTCCCCTGAGCCAGATCGGCTTCCTCCATCTCTCGCATATGGGGTTCGAAGTTCGGTACTTCGGCCAGGCGCTTCTTGAGGTTGACGCAGCTCTGATAGATCGATTCGCCGCCGCGGCGGTTGATGATGTTGTCCTCGGCGATAGGACCGCCATTCATGGTGATGGTCTCAGCCATCTCGACGGGGGGTGGTGGCCGACTCGGACCGTAAGGAGTGGAGGCCGGCGACAATGTGGGGGAGGAGCGAAGGGCTTCAAATCTGCGCAGCAGACCGACGGAGGGAGGAAGAGGAAGGAAATGACAGGCGTGCTTGCACGAGGATCAAGTCGAGCATGGGTCACTGGATGCGAGCCGGTGGACCGATGCGGGATGGATGGGACAAGCGAGCAGCTAAGGAACCTTAGAAGTGGAGATGGTGGTACGTTAACTATTAGTTAAGTCTCCCTAAAAAGCTGAGTCAAACCGCGAGCTGTTGTTCCGTGTCTCGACCCTCGCCGCCAGAAGTCGATCGAATGCGTGAATTTAAAATACACCCTGGGGGGGTCGACGAGTTCACGCGACGAGCCGGATGGGTGATTTTTGTAATTCGGGGAAAGCTCTGGCGCTTTTAATAGAAAAATTAGTATGGCCTTGGCCAGGGACAAATCTCCGGCCCTTGCTGGCGACAGCACCCTTCCTGATCAAAAGATGGCGAACCCGAAACCCAAGAAGGATCGAGAAAAATAGAAATGCTGGGTGTGGGGTTTGATTTGCCGCTGCAGCCAGGCAAGCGCAGGCACGTAGTAAGCAGGAACCAAAGAAAGAGCAGCAGCAGCAGCAAGTAGCAGCAGGTTCCAAAGAGGCGGATTTTGCCCCTCAACCGAAAAACAGCTGAAAGGTGGAAATCAGATAAAATATGGGAACGGGAAAGGATCCCTGGAGCGGTACCGCCGGGAACCGTAGGTGAAGGTCAATTTAAATGCGAAACTAATAAGAATAGCTATGGTATGAAAAATAAAATAGGGTGGAAAATAAACCCGGAAGGAGAGAAGGTGAAGAGAGGGAGAGTAAAGAACAAGAGAGGGAGGAGGAAGAGGGGGGGAGGGGATGATGGAGGGGAAGGAGGTCAATGGGAAGAAAGGAGGGAAAATGTGAGAAAGCAAAGGATAGACAATCAAGAGTGACAAGAGATGGGAACACCGGAATGGGGGGAAGGAAAGGAAGAGAGAGAGAGAGAGAGAGTCCAGGCCAGTCAAGTGGTCCAGTTTGCCCGACTGAGTGGTAGCGCGCGTCAGCTCCAGTCGACAAGTGAAGAAGTGACAAACTTCCCGAGTACTACTATGGAGTACTCTGTACTAAGCTGCGAGGAACTAGTCAGTCGGAAGAAAGGACTGACTTGACCAGGACGGGATGATTAAAGGGGGAGGGAGGAGGAGGGGAGGGGGAAGGGAAAGAATGGGTGTTCGGGTGGGTGGGTTTGAAGTGGAGAGAGGAGTGACCGCAGTAGATACTACTAGTCAGTATCGAGTAGTGGAGGAGGGGAGTTGGGATGCACAAAAGAGACACCGTGAAAGAGGGGGAGAAAAAGAAGAGTTGAGTGAGGAAGGGTGGGAGACAAGGAGAAGGAGAAGGAGGAGGAGGAGGAGGAGGAGGTGGATGCAACATACCAGAAGAGAAGCTGATGTGGTATTGAAATTGGTGGTTACTATCTTTTGAATAATTAGATAGTAAGTAGATAGCCGATCGTGAAAGATGGGAAAGGTAAGTATGTGAGTCGCACAACTATAATACTTTTGACTATACTACTAATAATAATTATAATGAGGGGAGGGGGGAAGGAATTAATCTGGGAGAGAGAGAGAGAGGAACAGAGTCCGGGCAACGGAGACAGGAATGAGGAGTTACCAAACAATCAACAATTCCAAGTACGTATATGTTAGAATCTGGAATCTTCAAGAACAGTGCACTTACTCCGGGGGAGGGAGTGTGTGGATGGTCAAGTCATATCTGACCGGCTTTTAGAGCAACAGAATTGAATTTCAATAACTAATTCAAATCCAGGCCGAATTGGCAAAAAAGCTGGGGTTGGCCCCGGTAGGGATTCGAGAATGACCGAAGCAGATTGGAGGCCGCATCGGCTGCATGAAGACTCCTCTCACACCAACTGTTTGAGATTTGAACTAGTCCCGAGGCACGCTTAGATTGCCGCCCCATAGACTACCATCTACTATCTTCGTATCTACACACCACCACAGTAAAACTCGTTATACACCTGGAACTAATAATAATCTACTGTGCCTAGAAGATACATGATTAGATTACTACATACATTGACTGGTCTCATCATCTTCTTCATCTCCTTGCAACCTTTGTATCAGCATCGACAGTTCGGACATTTTTGCCTATTTCATGATCCTCGATCACTACTGTACATCCCAGGGGTTAGGATGTCCGACCTGCATACAATCCCAAACACAAGGAGCAACACACATACCACCTGGCAGGTACCACTACCCGCGACACAGTGTCCAATCTACTCCTAAGTCGATGGTTGTTCCTGTTTAGTCATGATATCGACCCCATCGGAGCCCTGGGCATAGCGCCTTCATTGGTCGGGGAAGTGACAGGAGTGGATGTCCGCTGGTTTCAGGGCTGTACTTAGTAGTGGTGGTGGTGGCCGATGATGGAATGATCCAAGCCACCGACAAGCTGGTTCCCATGACAAAAACCTAATTATTATTCCCCACGAGGATGACAATTACGGAGGTTTGGGGGTTCATAATTCCAAGTTGCAGGATACTTTTCACTAGTCAGTTCCTGTAGGATGTTAGAAAGGGCCGGCTGGCTGGGAAGGTACCTTGCCGCCTCCCTCCTGCATCGGAAAAAAGAAGGTACTACCTACTGGTTCCCGCCAACTCGGTCAGGCACAGGGTGTAAAGTTACATCCTGCGCTCCCCTTGCCTAGAAGTGACAGTCTCTATCCCGGTGGTTGGGTCAGTAGGGTGTACGTGATTAGTACTTTTAATAAATCTCTCTCAGTCAAATACACCCAAAATCAAATGAGCTAGCCCCCTTCTTGCCTCGGTTGATCGTTATCGCTTGTAGGAAAGGGTGAACTTTGAACTGCCTGAGTCAAGTGTTGGCCCCACACCAGTTGCTCGCGCCATCAACCACATTATTATCCCTGCTGATACTATGCTCTCTCTGCCTGTGCATTTCGGTTCCAAAGCCATAGCTCAGCAAACACTGCACGTTACAAATAGTAATATACCTGAAGTATAGGGGCATTTAGTACTTCACCAAGAACAAGCCCACAACTACTAGTATGAGCAGCCACAACATTGGCATTAGAGGAAGGGTTTACTAGTAATATATATAATTACCCCCAGGTATTCGAAGTCTGTGTAGAGACGACAGCTCCTCTGAACATGGCCCGAAGGTTGAACTAGGAACTGGGTATCGCATGCAGGCCTATACCTGCGCCAAGGGGAAGCCAACATATCTAGTCTGGGATTAATTCTCAAGCACGAAGACGAGAAATTATACTCAGTAAGGGTATGTGAAGAAAGCATGAAGATGCAATTGAGCAGGGCAGAATAGAGGCCACAATTCTGATATAAAATGCATCTTGCAGTAAAGAGGGACAGTGACCTTAGGACTAGCTACTACTACTATTGTAAATTTGATGCTACTGGGACCACTATATATTCTACACCAGCAAAAGTAGACTGGCGCTCTGGTACTGGACAATCAATTATGGTGCGCATCTCGTACCGCAACAGAGTTATGGACAGACCAGATAGGCCCAGTAAGGTTATTGAGCTGATACTGACTAGAAGCTTGTGAGAGCATGCGATCAGGTCCCTTGCTGAGCGGATGTTCTATCAAATGCTTGGATGGTAGAGGACATCATGATGATTGAAGTTAGATATATCGATGGAGAGCTGAGAAGTGGATCGCCATAAAGCAAACCAGGATGCATTATATGCAGTAAATGTATGAAAATTCTTTCCCTCAAATACTCTGTCGATAAATTGCTTACATCTCTGAATTAGAAATGGTGGTGTAGATAGAAACGGTGGTGTAGTTGGCAAAGATGAGAGAGGTCTCCCCGGTAAGGTAAACAATACCCGTCAGGCCATAATAGCTGGGTATTATTGATGCTCCACTCTCCGCGGTGTCAGTCACTCCCTCCAAAACGTCACTTCGCCAGCTTCACCCCCCAACCACTCTGTCTCATCCATCTCCCGCCATGGCTTGCTAGTTTTCCATCTTTTCTTCTTCTCGGCCTTATTTCATCCCGGTCGTTATTTTTCTTCTTTATGTGGTTGTGCCAATAGCCATCTCCGCCTTAACCCCCACTGAAGGAAAGGGTGGTGTCCAGCTCACCTCTTTGCTTCACAGTGTCCTAGGAGCCCTAGCCACCACAAGCCTTGCTTCCTTACCGGAGCACCTGGGCCCAACCTATCCTTGTCGCCCTTCTGTCTGAACGGAGGGGCCCCAAGGAGGCTAGAGAAACCAAGCTAGGCAAATTTCCCAGCGAACCCATGGCGAGGGACACCACGCAAACTCCGATCATCCCTCGTCCCCGGCTGCTTCAGGGCGCCGCCGCCAGTTATCCCTCCGACCTCACCGCCCCCTCGCTGTCTGCGCCCTTCAAGCTCGACGAGGGTTATTCCGATGAAACGAGAAGCCAGCCCGACAAGGACTTCCTGAATTCGCCCCCCGATGATGTGATGCCGCTCCCCGACTGGGTTAATGCTTATAGTGAGGCCGAGCGAGCCGGTGAGTTCAGCCCCCCTTCCCTTGGTTCCATCCGGCGCAAGGATCCTCTTCCGTTGGCTTCTTAGCGCGATCATAATCATACTGACAGGCTGTGGTGTTTCATGTAGAGCTCGCCTACAAGCTTCTACGCACCTTGCGTGCTTCCACTGTCGCCTCGGTGGTTGAAAAGCTAGCGCCTCTATTGCATATGGATCCCGTGCTAAAGTTACCTCCGGAAATCACCGCTGAGATCTTCTCCTACCTTGACCCTCAAACATTGGCAACAGCTTCCTTGGCATCTCGCTCCTGGCGTGATCGCATTTATGACACCCGTCTTTGGAGAGATTTATACATCAGCGAAGGCTGGCGGGTCGACATTGACGCCGTGCATACATACGAACAGGAACACTCAGGATTGGAATCACCCCAACTCCGGAAATCTCGGTTGAGGCATATAGACCCGGATCTCGGTGAACCGAAACAGAAGAAGCGCGTACCACCCAGCTGGCTAGACTCTCGCGCGACAGGATCGCTGGATAACAATGAGGCCGTGCAAGGAAATGGGCTGCAGCCTTCCGCAGCGGCAGATCTTGAGGGTGATCATCACATGAGTGATGCGTCAAACGATCGTGGACCGGTGCTCACAGCTGGGCAACAATCATCGACTGCACGTCATGAGTCGTCGGGAACTGCTCAATTGAAGTCAAACTTACAGCAGATTTCGACGAACGCTAGCCCCCCCAAGTCATCACTATTGATTCGGATGCCCAATGGTGCTGCGAAGATGAATTGGCCACATCTGTATCGGGTACGGAGGCGGCTGGAAGAGAACTGGACTAAGGGCCGTTTTACGAACTTTCAACTGCCGCATCCAAATCACATGGAAGAATCTCATCAGGAGTGTGTATATGCGATTCAGTTTACCGACAAATGGCTGGTCAGTGGTAGCCGGGACAAGACTGTTCGAGTATGGGACCTGGACACCAAGCGATTATGGCATCCGCCTCTTCAAGGCCACTCAAAGTCGGTTCTCTGTTTGCAGTTCGATCCCCGCCCTTCTGAAGATATTATCGTGTCGGGAAGCAGCGATAAGAATGTCATAATCTGGCGCTTTTCTACTGGAGAGAAGCTTCACGAGATTGCGCCAGCTCATGATGACTCTGTCCTGAACCTCCGATTCGACGAACGCTATATAGTAACTTGCTCCAAGGACAAACTTATCAAGGTTTGGAACAGGCGTCAGCTCACGCCAATGGACAAGGACTACCCCTCTGTTTTCCAGGGTTCGGGTGTCTCCTATCCCTCGTATATTGTCGACACAAGCGCCATTCCCGCTTTTATACTCGAGGCCGAAATTGCCAAGAATCACATTCGAACCTTGGCGCCATATTCATTGCTAATGATCCTTGACGGACACACTGCCGCAGTGAATGCTATTCAGCTCAACGAGGATGAGATCGTGTCCGCCTCGGGCGATCGCCTGATCAAGGTCTGGAACCTGCGCAACGGCGCTTGTCGGAAGACAATGATAGGCCACGAAAAGGGCATTGCATGCGTACAGTTCGACAGCAAACGCATCATCAGTGGAAGCAACGATGATACCGTTCGCATTTTCGACCACGCCTCCGGTGCCGAAGTGGCCTGCCTGCACGGGCACGCCAACCTCGTTCGGACAGTCCAAGCTGGCTTCGGAGATCCACCGGGTGCCGAGGAGGCCTTGCGACTGGAAGCTCTGGCTGTCGACAACGAGTTCCGTGATGCTCAGCGCACCGGTGCAAACGTTGACCTCGGCCCTAGTGCCCTCCGGCGCGCCGGATATCAGCAGAACACTAACGGGTCCCGGAACCCAAGAGACATCAAAGCCCTGGGTGCCAAAATCCCCCCGGGCGGAGGCGGGAGCCAATGGGGACGAATCGTCTCCGGCTCATACGACGAGACCATCATCATCTGGAAGAAGGACAACGAAGGCCGCTGGGTTGTAGGCCAGCGACTCCGACAGGCAGACGCCGCCGCCAATGCCTCATACAGCCACCTAGATTCCTCTGCACGCCAGACAATCGCACGAGCCAACGCCTTTGCTCAAGCGCACCAGGCGCAACAAGCCCAAGCTACCATGGCGGCCGCCGCTGCGGCCGCCGCGATATCAACAGGCGGTGGAGCACCGCAGCAAACACAACCACCACGTTTGCCTCCAACCAACTCCAACACCAACAATCCCTCCTCGCAAAATGCACCCTGGCCCGCGCACCTAGCCCTCAATCCGGCCCTCCTCATCTCGAACAACCTCCAACCCACCGCCCAGCAAAGCACACCTCACGCTCAAGCTCAAGCTCAAACTCAAGCACCCACACCCGCACCCATCATGCATGCCGGCGCTCCAATGAGACCCCCACCACTACCACCCCATGCTCAGCAACATCAACAACAGCAACAACAACACCCCCGAGTGCGAGCCTTCCCCGCCGCCCCCCAGCAACCACCTACCTCAAGGATCTTCAAGCTCCAATTTGACGCGCACAAGATAATCTGCGCAAGTCAGGACCCCAGAATAGTCGGGTGGGATTTCACCGCTGATGATGAGGAACTGAAAGAAGCGTGTCAGTTCTTTACGGGACTGTAACAACCTTACATTACTACTGAAAGATGATGTGGTATAAGAACTATCTTTTGGATTTAAATTATATTCCTTCCCAAGACCCTTTTCGCTTTCTTCTATATATCTTCTTCTTCATTTCTTCTTCCGAAAAATCCCGTCTACCTGATTCATCTCTTGTGCATTAGGAGCCTGTTTATTTTGAGTTTCTTTTTCTCCCTGTCTCTTTATATGATTGCCTCTGGGTGATTTGTCTATATTGCATGAAAACCATTTCGCTCTTCTTCTTGTGGAGACTTGATCTATGTGTGTGTGGGTCTGCCTCGTCAGGCCTCGTTGTCTTTTGTTCATAACGCTTATTTTTAGAGCATTTCGGCATCGGAGCGATGGAGTCGGTTGGTTCATGTCAGCAGAGACGAAATGACTACAGCTGTTGTTCGTTTATGACATTGATAATGACATTGCCAATAATGAAAAACTTGAAGTATGCAGTCACATTCTACAGGCTAGCGCTAGTAAACTGGACAATAGAGACAACCCCCTCGATGAAGGCGCGTCTTGCATATGTACCATTTGGCGAGGGTTGAAAAACGAAGAAACGATCAAATGTATCTGGCGCACCCCCAGCCCGATAAATGTGCTACTGAAAGGACAGCCTCACACAAGCTTGCAAGTTATGGTTCAAGCAATCATTGGTATATAATTCAGGCCGACATCGGGCTTGTGGCCGGGACGTTGCGAAAAGGAAACGTCTGAAGCGACCTCCAAACTCCTGAGAACCACTGTTGTAGGCTTTGCACCTGATTTGTCGGGGCATTAGGATGCGTATGTTCTGCTGCATTAGATGAAAGATGGCTTCTCGCAGTGGCGTATGTGTCATTGGAGGCCGTATTCGAAGGAATGGCGGCGTCCTGCTCATTACGAGCCCCCATGCAGCAGGAGAACCAAGAATTGACGTCACGCAACGATTGTAGCCAAGGACCCGAATTAAAGTTGGCGGACTCACTTGCTTCCTGTGCGGTAAAGACGGGTGGTGACTCCGTGGGTGCAAGATAGCATGCCGCGGAATCCCCCACGCTCTCAGTGCCTTGGACATCGAGGCTTTCCATGTGCCTGGGTATGCCTGGCATTTGCGAACGAGACGCACAGGTGTAAAACGAGTCGACCCTAGAAGTAGGAAGAGACGCATTCGCCGAGGCTGGCCGTTGAGAAGAAGATGCCAAAACTGGGCGAGGCAACGGTAGTAAGCTATTCAGTCCTATCTGTGGGCGATGTCTTCGCATGCGACTACCAGCGCCTATGTTTGCAGAATCGGTGTTGTCAGCCTGGTCCTGTTTCACGTCTGAGAGCCTTCGGTTAATCTGTCCATCCTGTGTAGCGCTGCTATCAACATCAACACCATCTTCGCAAGTAGCTGAAATGGCAGTTCGGTGAAAGGGATGATCCTCCAATCGTCTAGCCAGATTCATGCCGTGACCACTCTGTCTATATGGAAAGCGACCTTGGACCGCAGTACCATCTTCTGCCCTCGCCACAATATATGTCTGACGTCTAGGTTGCGGGGGAGGAGACGATGAAAAGCTGAGGAGCCTTCGTAGCATCCCTCCGTAGGATCCCGTTCTAGAGCCACCAGCAACGCGCCTACCCGCACGTCTAGGCGGGCTTGGACTTGACTGCTGCGTTCGCCCACTGGTAGTGGCAGAACGGACGGGAAATTGAGCAGTGTAGTAGACAGCTTCTCGAGTTCCGAATGAAGGAAGTCCAGGGGGTGTGGGCGCTCTCACCGGTGGAGGATAAGTGGGAAGTGCAGGACTGACTGGTGAGTCAAGGTTACACGGCCACTTGAACGTTCTCGAGGTATCATCTGCATCGTTGAGACTGACTGCCTTCCTGAGGTGCAACGCATCAAGAAGGTTTTGCTTCAGCGAGTCGTCTGCAGGTACGGCTACGACCGCCTTCCCTTCATCTGTGGATAACACACGGCTGTCTAATGCCAACTGAGGATGCCAGCCAGGGGATTGTGTATTCTTTTCCGGGCAATACTTTGGCTCACGGTCTGAACGCTGGGAAGGGCCCATTGCTTCAGGCGCAAGGGGGACAAACATGGCCATGTTGGCAGCGATCCTGCTATCCAAATTGCCACGAGAATGACATGCCGAGCCAAATTTCGAGCCGAGGTCTTCAGTGCCAGAGTCTGTCCGTAGGGCATTGAAGATGGAACTCTCCTCACTCACCACAGATTCTGACAGGGTCGCTTTGCCTAGTGGTGTGGCTTCTCCCAGCGGTTCCACTTCCGTTGCGGAGACTTCATCCTCGTCGGACGAGCCATGCTGAGCGACTGGGGGGTTCTGAGACTGTGTATCCATGATACCATGTAGGCAGGTCGTGCTGTAGGCCACGTTCGCATTGATAGGAAGATGAGGGTGGACTAGAGAGCATGCCACAAGGACGACAGCGCCGTAAAGGAGTGAGGGTCCATGGCACCTTCCCTAGACTGCACAGTCCGGGAGGAAAGTGCACAGCACAATGAAGAAGGCATGGCCTTGTGTATAGCATTTACACGAGCATTAGTAAATAGTGAGAGTCGGCCGACTGACTGACCGACAGAAATCAACTGCACGTGGTGCCATTGATATTTTGGAAAATTTTCCGAAAAAGAAATGTGATGAAGTTGAAGTGAACGGTGCAAAAAGGGAACTCAACTTCCCTAGTTTTCTCTCACCTCAACTCACCTCGACTTCCTCACGTTTATTTTTCTTCAGAAATAAGCATCCATAATGAATCGTTGTCTTGATATATCATGGAAGAAATAGCTGTACTGGTTGTGGAACGTGCGTGAGCGATGAGATTAAATGATTATGATTATTGATTAGATCCGAGCGCCAACCCGGGAAATAGAGTGAAACAGTAAAACGGGGCTGCTCCACTCCAAGGTTCAATCCTACGAACCACCTGGAAACCTTAGCATTTAGCAGCAATATGCGGTCGGATATCCAAACTATCCACTACCTTGGTAATGGATGATCATGGCCCATCAGTGGAGATTGGACCAGTTTTAAACGCAAGATATAGCTTGTTGTTGTACCCTATTTCTTTCTCAATTCTGGGACGTCGTCGATCTGATATCCGACGCGGATGCGAACATTCCCCACTGCATGGTCGCGAAGACTGTGATTGCTGTGGGACGTTCTAATCAAGGCAGATTCACCTCCCAGTTGACAAATGAGAGAGCAGAAAATACGACGGATAGAGCTTCCCGACAGAGCATTCACATCGACTGCCACCAATAGCATCTCCCCCCTTCTTCCTCCCTGACCAAAGTTGGGGGAATCAGCCGAGGTCGGATCGTCGAGACCCAAGAACAACGATGAAACCGGCCGTCATGAGACAAGACTATTCGAACCTCCTTTCCCAAATTTGAAGTAGCAGCAGTGCAACCCAACCATCAGTCCGCTTTATAAACCGTCTTAAATCTATGGACGCCATCGTGTCTTAGGAGCGAGGCTAGGATAATATTAATGCCACGGCGCCCATCCGTTCAGTTGGTTGCGGTGAAATTGATTAATTTAGTTGCCCTGTTCCCCCTCATTTAATGCTCCGCTCCTCACCAGCTGGTCACGCAACCCACCAGCTAACTAGCTGTTAAGTTGTTGTTGTCTTCTCATGGACTCCAGAGCACCCCAGGATTCGGCAGGTTTGCACCATGGCTCTGCCACGACTGCCCCAGCTGAGCTGCCTCCGTCGGGCCCTGTTTACAAGGTCTACAAGCGGCGATTCTGGGGACTGGCGCAGCTGGTGCTGTTGAACATTGTCGTTAGTTGGGATGTAGGTTCTCTATGTCTGTCGCCACGAAGAATGAGACACCAATTCTAATATTATTCATTATTATCGTCGTCTAGTGGTTAACCTTTTCCTCAATATCAACTACTGCGGCTGAGCATTTCCGCGTTTCTGAGAGCGCTATCAATTGGATGAGCACTGGTTACCTCTTCGCTTTTTGTGTCGCCAGCCCGTGAGTTTAGCCCTGGATGCTTATCTCCACCTGTGTTCGGCGCCTGGGAGCGACTGATACTCACATTCATTCTTACTCCCAGCGTCGTGATCTTCACTCTCAATAAAGGTGGCCCTAAACCCGCCATCATCACCACTTCAACCCTCCTCCTCGTCGGCAATTGGATTCGATATGCAGGGACCAAAGCGAGAGGAGGCATCTTCGGTGTCGCCATGTTTGGACAGATCCTTATCGGACTGGCGCAGCCATTCTGTCTGAGCGCTCCAACGCGATACAGCGACCTCTGGTTTTCTGACCAGGGCCGGACCAGTGCAACGGCCGTAGCCACCCTTGCCAATCCATTGGGTGCAGCATTGGGAGAGCTGATCGACTCTTTCTGGGCGACCAAACCAAGCGAAGTCCCGAACATGGTTCTGTACATCTCTATCATCGTAAGCCTCCCTCAGAATCCCTCCACACATAGATAGAACCAAACCCAGCCAGCCACGACATGTCGCACTCACCTACTAACAAACCCAAAAGGCAACGGTAGCAGCACTTCCCTCATTTTTCATCCCCTCCCAACCCCCGACGCCTCCAAGCGCTTCATCTGCGAGCACCAACGCCTCCACACCACTCCTCCCAGCTATAACGCAACTCCTCAAAACCCTCGAGTTCTACCTCATCCTGATCCCCTTCTCCATATACGTCGGCTTCTTCAACAGCGTCTCCTCGCTCCTCAACCAAATCCTCGAACCCTACTCATACACCGAAACCGAAGCCGGCATTGCAGGAGGCCTTCTGATCATCGTTGGACTCATCGCCTCAGCCATCATCTCCCCCCTCACAGACCGCTACAAGCACTACCTCGCCACCATCCGCACACTTGTCCCCATCGTAGCAATCACCTATATCGCCCTGATCTTCGCCCCGCCCAGCCCCGCCGGCATCGCACCATCGTATGTCGTGTGCTCCCTCCTCGGCGCGTCGTCCTTCGCCCTCCTCCCCGTCGTTCTGGAGTACCTGGTCGAAATCACGTACCCGTTCTCCCCGGAAATCGGAAGCACGATCTGCTGGACGGGTGGGCAGTTATTGGGCGCGATATTTATTCTAGTTCAGGATGCATTGAAGGCCGGAGAGGACGCTTCCCCGCCGGTCAATATGCGAAATGCGTTGATTTTCTCTGCTGTCGTGGCGGTCGTGGCTGCGCCGTGGCCGCTTTGTATTGGATGTTTTGGTCGTGATGTGAGGAGACGGAGATTGGATGTGGATCGAGGCGTGGAGCTGGGCCAGGAGGAGGCTGGTGATGAGGTGCAGGGTGATGATGCGGAGCGTAGAGCTGGAGCTGGGGAGGATGATACCAAGAAAGGATTCTTGGGGTTGAGTGTGGCGTGGAGGAAGTGAACTGGTATTCTCTGAAGTCAGTGTTGTACAGAATGTATGTGAGCCATGACTGCACGTGTGATACCCGGCGTCCATCAAATGTGTCAATACCAGGACCTGTGACTGTAAATAAACCAAGTAAAGATCATATGATTCTCACGAAGCAAAACAAAAGAAAGATAAAAGAGGAATACTGAACATAGTCTAGGACAAAATGACATTCATCTAGTAAACAAAAGGAAAAAAATGAAATAAATAATAAAAGCACAAGTTTCAAACAAGGCAGAGACCAGCTATCTGTACATACACAGTTGAAGGCGACCGCCCCCCTTCTTAGAACCATTTCCATATTCCATAGCCCATCCATCTTTCATAGGAGAAGGAAAGTAACAAACATGCATGTATCATCATCATCACCGACTCGCAACCCGTACCGTATTTGTCGAGGGCAGCGGGTAGCGGTCGAGAGACAACACTGGATGTATGTATGCTCCTTTCTTTTTTCTTTTTTGATCTTCATCAACGGCAGGCCTGCATAGCCATCATATTGTGAATCAAATCAAGGGGGATCGATCGTAATATGCCTTTATCTCTTTGTCTTCCTTCGTCGCGGATCCTGTCTTATCAAGTTTGGTCGTGCATTAGAAAGAAACGTAGCCCGCGGAGTGGGATAAAGAAGATAAGAAAAAAGACGTCTTTAGCTATCTATCGATCGATCGGGAGTGATTTGATTCGCTTATTTGAGGGCCTTCCAGAGCTTGGGGGCGGCGCACTGGGTAGCGCAGTGCGTGAGGTGGAAGACTAAGAAAAATGGTGGGTCAGTTTTTGGGTATTGTTGTTGGTTCGTCATGACTGGAATATGGTGTCGAAGGGATTGTTGTGCTATGGTGTGCTGGTCAACTTACACTCCTCAACGCAGTCCTCCTTGGGGCCCTTGTAGTCGGGGTCCTCCTGCTGCTGGGTTACGCGCTCGACGCACTCATCGAAGTGGTGCTTGTAGGGGGCGCACTGGGAAGAGTTGGCGCACTCTGAGAGAAGCAATTGATTAGTGAATGTTCGAATTGATGAGATTGTTTGCAAAGGGATGAGTTGTTCCGAGTCAATGGCTCAGAATCGCATGACGTGAGGGTCGGTCAGCGTGCATCCATCTGACCGACTACCCGTCCTGTTGTCATATTGTCCGTCTGGAAACGAGCTTTCCCCCCAGGAAAATGCACTGAATGAGTGAAAATATGAAAGTGGCAGTAAACTTACCCTCCTCAAGCTGGGGCTTGATGTCCTCAGGCTCCTCCTCTTCCTCCTCCTCTTCCTCTTCCTCCTCTTCCTCCTCCTCCTCAGCGGGCTCCTCCTCGGCGGACTCCTCCTCAGCAGGGGTCTCCTCAGCAGACTCCTCGGTGCTCTCCTCGGCGGCAGGGGCGGCCTCCTCCTCGTTGTTCACGGCGGGCTTCTCCTCAGCCTCGGTCTCCTGGCTGGAGGTGGTGGTGGTGGTCTCCTCGGCGGGAGCCTCAGCCTGAGCCTCGGGGAAGCCGAAGGAGGACATAACGTCGGAGAAGAAGTCGGAGAGACCCATCTTGTCTTTGAAATTGGTTTCAATTGAGGGAAGAGGGCGAGAAGGGGGGGCGTGTGGGCGGTGGATGTCGCGGTAATTGAGGATGGGGTTGGTTTTAACGAACTCGAAGCTTTGGCGTTGCTGGTTTCTGCCGGCCCTGGAAAATCGGAACACCCCGGCCGCCGGGCGATGGTCGCAATTATCGTACACGTGATTGGCCGCTCGGGTCGGCCGTGACTAATGCGGTAATATTTCGTTTTCTTACTTATCAAATTAATTAATTAGTTAGTGTTCGTGCCGTTCCGTTGTTGTTGTTATTGTTACTTTAACTATGGGGTCTACTATTTGTTGTGCACTGTAATTCAACAATAATATTCCAAGTAGTATACAGGAAAAAATAGATTAAGAGGCCGCTTGGGCTTGAGGCTACCGCGGGAATAAGTGTGAAGGAAATTGGAGACTATCTAGTCATGGAAGAAAGCATGGAATACGGCACCCGTCCTGGCTTTAACTGGCTCGACGCAGTCTCTCCTCGAGCGCTTCCGCCACACTCTGCTGCTGCACCTCTTCATAATCCGGTGGCGGCTCCATAGGCTCTGATCCCGCTTCTGGCCCTGTGTGATGAGACTGTGGGCTTACAGGTTGCTGTGCAGTACTGTGGTCGGCTCCGGTTGTGCCACCCGATGGGCCTGTGTACGCAGGTAGCTCGTCGAGATGGATCGCAGACATGTCGACATTTCGGGCACCTCGACTGCTCGCCTGAGTATTCTCGACAGCTTGTTGTAGACGCTCTTTGATTCTTTCGAAATTGTTGTGGAAATCAAACGCCCCTCCCTCTTTAAATGTCACCTTGAGCTGCACAGCAGGCAACGACGCAGGGATGCCTCCTCCAGATACCGGCTGGACTAGAGCCATCCAGGCATTGGGCCCAAAGAATGGTGCAGTGACATGGGCGTCATGTACATTGAGTAATGGTGTGGAAAACGATTGAAACTCTTTCGTTTGTTGCGCGGGAATGTAAACGATCTGGCATGATTATGTTAACAAGAGCTTGTCAGATGATGGGGTCCGAAAGCAAGACAATACCCTCTGATTTGTCAGGTAGACTCGACCGGCGCTGCTTTGCATGGAAAAAGAATCCTTACTGGCGCTAGAGCCTAGGGGTTGCAGAGACAGAGTTGTCCGCGGAGGAGAGGCGAACAACTGATGCTCATTGGGTAGTCGAACAAAGCCTTCGGGGCCTTGCAGCATCACCCAGCTACCGTATTGAGTATTGCCATTAGCATGGATCCTTCAGCGTGCTATCCCCATTCTAGGTTGAAACAAGTATACAACGCAGGTCTTCTGACTGAAAAGTGTGCATGCTAGGGTGTCATGGGACGATGCGAGAGGGACAAGGGAGAAGGAAGTTGATTCATCTGATACAGCATAACAGAGGTAACAAATCAGAGGCGATGAATCGAGGAAGGAAAACCATCGATACTGAGCGCATGCAGAACGATAATAAGAGTAGCTCAACTGGGTATGGTGGGGAACATCTACATACTTGATCGACATTTTGTCAAAGCCACGATCGAGAACGTGGTCTGTGTGGCTGAGTGCAGACTGCGCCGGGATGCAGGCTGAATGTTGTGGATTCAGATAGTATATCGTTCGAGGATGAGTTACTGGAGGGATGGATTCAGAGTGCAGGATGAAGAGACGGCAGTATTGGCTGAAACAACCCAACCAATGAGTAGCACCAGGGTCCAGTTTCAGGTGAGACGATCCAGGAATGATTGGCGGGACGGAGATGATGAGAATTCTCCAAGGGTTGGTGAATGGGTTTCCGATAGCTGATAGAGCGATTCAGACAAAAGAATGTCAGATGTGGTATTCCAGATTCCACTTCGTTGATGGCGAAGCACCCGAAAGTGGCACTGATGGGAAGTGAGGCGATAGTTGCTAGTGGCTGCAGCGGACCACTTTCGTATAACGGCAAAAAAGTTGAGTGATGTCTTTCCTTCTATCTGTGTGGTAATAAAATTCGATGGAACAGCAGACCTACTAGAGGTTTCCAACGATGCCCAGGAATTTCTGGAAGGAAAGCAAGCCAGTGAAGCCCGAAGGCGGGAGACGAAGCAGTCCGCGGGGCGGCCGTCAGGCGGGGAAGCTTTTCCAACTCTCCAACTCCTTACACTCAAGGTGTCTCGGTTCGAGCGGCTGGCCAGTTCGGACTTCTCTTCAACATGTCGGACATACAGGAGGAGCCTTCATATCAGCCCCGAATCTACCCAGAGAGGGTTGGGGAACGCAGAAGGATTTGAACATCCAAATTGCGATCATTATCAGGCCAAAATGGGCTTCCTTCTTCCCGGCCTTATCTTATTCTTTACCATGGATGAACTAACTAGGGACTACTGCGCCCACTACTCGCATACTTCCTGTGCCCCCTCGTCCGGAAACCCAATCATTCCCGCATGCGATATAGTGCCTGGATTACAATTGGATGAATGGCAGAGTGGATGTCAGTCTAGCAATTAAGTACCCAACAGGATGATTAAGCTAACAAAGAGTTCATTTCTGTGGATGGAAGCCTGCATACTCTACCCTGGTGTCGACGTCCACGGACCTCGAATGTCGATAATTTGCAGCACTTTCATCAATACGCTCATGCAGGATTCAGGGATATGGACATGTATCATTGAATCAAAGCAGAATAGTGAGATCGTTTGCTAGGTAGATAACACGGACCTCTCGTGTCTCCAGAGGCGGAAGACTAATCGGTGGTTGGACGCATGGACGCTATCGGCACGGTCGGATATAGTTATTAGTTCTTTGAATAGCTAGCTAGCCAAATTTTCGGAGATATTGTTCCTTGGACTAAGCAACTTAACTGTTTGGCACCAACTCTTTGTGTGTTACTAGTGATAGTCCTACGATTCCAGGGTATCGAATAAGCTACGCACTCCTCAGCAACAACTATTCGCAAACAGTCCTATCAGAAAATATGGAATGACTCGACATTCTGTGGAATCCCCTACCAAGTTCAATCATATTGAAAGAGCTTGACTGACTCCTTGCATCAAAGTGGTAACCTTCAAAGACGAAGATGGGTGGCGCTAATGTACGAAGCTAATCTGGACCCAGAGGGCTGTCCTCAGAACAGAAGATGATAAGGACGAAAGCCACCCATGTCTATTGCCAAAATTATTTCGATCCAGCTAGAACCATCGGAATACACTTCTCTCCTGGTACGTATCTGCCAGCGTGGCTGTCATGCAAGTTCACAAAGCGATGACAGGTGCTTGGTTTGGTTGAAGCTTGTCAGCTGACAAGCAAAAGTGGCTGCATGTGGCCCAGGGGAATTCTATCTCGCGTGTCGCTGTGCAATTTCAACACCTTCTCTCTATAAAAGCTTCTCCGATGACATTCTTCCTGACGGTTCGGGGAGGTCAGGATTGCCGGTGAGGCAGCAAAAGGGCCATCCTCAGGCATGGCCGCGGCCAGGCTGGGGAGCAGCTCGAAGGCCGCGGTTACGTTGAGAGCTGTTATTGGGTCTTTACACGTGGAGAAAACCGTCCGATCAAAGTCACGGCCGACCCACCCCGTCTTCCATCCAGGTTACGTTTCCCCCTTCTGCGCTATTTCCTTTGCCTCTTCGCTCGTTGTCACCGCTTTCTACGACTTCAATTCCCTCGTGGTTCATTTTGTGGTATTCTGTCACTCCTTGAGGGTCCGCCGAACCGACGATCCCCGTTACCCCCCGGGTGACGATCGAACGCGAACAAAAAAAGAACAGTGTAGCCTGATGAGCACGGCCCTACCGGGCACATCACCAAGCTTACATTACCCTTACTACACCTCTGGTGGCCCTCATCTCTTTCATATCTGCTCTCCAGTTAAATAGGGTGCGGCTGCTTGGGTCCACTTGTCCGAATATCGAGATACTGCCTGGTGCATCGCCCCTGCACTACACGGACGCCCCTCGTCTTGCATCGTGAAACCTCCTCCGCTTCTCTCGCAGCCTTCCACAAATCAGCCCTTTTCGACTCGGAAAAGCTTGTCTTACTCTATAATATACGCATAATCACTCAAAATGTCGACATCGATACACTTGTCGAGGTTCCGGAAATGGCTCCTTGCTTCGCCGCCAATCGAGTTTGCCATAGGGCAACTACGGGACCTCTTGGTCGGAGCAATCCGACAGGGTCCAGTTCCACAACATATTGCGTTTGTCATGGATGGTAACCGGAGATTTGCTCGAACGCACGGGATTGAAACGGTGGAAGGACACAACATGGGGTTTGAGGCTTTGGCAAGGGTGAGTCCGATGGAGTTCGGTTCATAGAGAACTTCTGTCTTCCGCCAGTATCAGCTGCTAACTTGTACTGCGGTTTAGATTCTCGAAGTCTGTTACAAGAGCGGCGTTAAAGTGGTCACAATCTACGCCTTCAGCATCGAAAACTTCAAGCGCTCCAAATTCGAGGTGGATGCATTGATGGAGATGGCCAGGGTGAAGTTGTCGCAGATGGCTCAGCATGGCGAGATTCTCGATCGCTACGGGGCCAAGGTGCGGATATTGGGTCGGTTGGACCTGCTCAGGCCGGATGTTCTCGCTGCAGTGAACCGGGCCGCGGAAATGACCAGTAACAACGGTGACTGCGTATTGAACATCTGTTTCCCGTATACGTCGCGCGATGAGATCACCACGGCTGTCCGAGATACCGTGGCCGAGTACAGTCAGCCCCTTCCGTCGACTCGTCCGTCGTCCATCTCCTCGAGGACACCTTTTTCCGAATCCCACATTACACAAAACATTCGAGCACAGACGCAGGTTTCGAAAGGGGAAGAGGTACTGAGTGACTCGGAAGCGGCATCAGAGTCATCAGGAGACGGCGAAACGACGAAGCACAAGACACCGAACGGAGTCTATGAAAACGGATCTTCGTTTTCTTCCTCGTCGACTCTCCACCTCGCCGGGCAACAAGATGCTGCCAATGGGAAAGTACCAGCCGCAGAGCCCGCCGTCGGGAAGGAGAGCCTCGTCTTTATGTCCCCCGAGACGATTACGCGCCAGACGTTGTCAGAGCATTTATTCACCCATGACAATCCTCCTCTAGATCTGCTGGTCCGGACGTCTGGAGTTGAGCGCCTTAGTGATTTTATGCTTTGGCAATGCCATGAGGATACGGAGATTGTCTTCCTCGACGTCCTATGGCCGGAATTTGACCTTTGGCAGTTCCTGCCCGTGATGCTGAGATGGCAGCGTCGAATCTCCAAGTCAAAGAAGAACCCGGATGCGGAGGGCAACTTTGACGGCGATACGTCTGACTCTGCGGAGGAAAATAATGGCAAGGTCAAAGACTTGTAGATTGTTATGTTCACTTTTTATCTTTTCTCTGTTGTTGTATACATGGACTGGGTTACCGTCCTGGCATCGATCATTGGGAGTTTTGGAGTCATCCTTGGGAGCATTGACAAATATTCCCCCATCCTGTCATCCATCTAGAATTTATAGCAGTCACTGAGCTGAAAGCTGAAAGAAAAGGGTTCCATGATGAGCATATAGATGCAAACATAGCACATAATTTATAGTTCTATATACTCTACGGGACAGCATCTCCACCTCGGGGAATCACGGATCATGTAAAATAATCAGATAAACTAATACAGTGTCCGCTATCGCAGCCTCCGATACCGCATCCGACCAAGTGGGCAGCCCCACGTGACTCACACTGGCGGGGGAATCGAAGCAACCACTCGCAACACTGACTCAACTTTATTTCCTCTCCTGATATTGTTTTCTTCCTATTTTCCCAATCTATAACCCTGATATCTCTCCAATTGCCATCATGCCTGTCGCCGGTTCCAAGGTTCTCCTGTTGGGCTCGGGCTTCGGTATGTCTCCCATCTCTCTTCCACTCCCCCCTCCTGATCCGCCGTTCGGACCCCGCATTGGGGGTTAATTGATGGACTCCATCCCACTGACTCATTGTCTCGATAGTCACGAAGCCCACCGTTGAGGTTCTCAGCAAGGCTGACGTTAACGTCACCGTTGGTACGTACAGCTCAATTGATAGAGATCACCCTATCCAGTAGCACCCAACATAGCTGACCATCGTCTACTATACCCCAACAGCCTGCAGAACCCTCGAGAGTGCTCAGAAGCTCTGCGAAGGCTTCAAGAACACCAAGGCCATCTCCCTCGATGTCACCGATGATGCTGCTCTTGACAAGGCTCTGGAGCAGGTTGACCTCGCCATCTCCCTGATCCCCTACACCTTCCACGCCAATGTCATCAAGTCCGCCATCCGCACCAAGAAGCACGTCGTCACCACCTCCTACGTCTCCCCCGCCATGATGGAGCTGGATGAGGAGTGCAAGAAGGCCGGCATCACCGTCATGAACGAGATCGGTCTGGACCCTGTATGTCTACCTAGCCACATCATCCCCATATCATACTATGCACTGAACTAACCCCACCTCCAAACAGGGTATTGACCACCTCTACGCTGTCAAGACCATTTCCGAGGTACGTCCAGAATCACTCACCCTACCACCACCACTACTCAACCCATCCCTAACCCACCCCCTTAGGTCCACGCCGAAGGTGGCAAGATCACCTCTTTCCTCAGCTACTGCGGTGGCCTCCGTAAGTCATCCTTCCCCCCCTCACAAAAACGTCACAACCAAACCACATCCTAACCCCCTCAAACAGCCGCCCCCGAGTGCTCCAACAACCCCCTGGGCTACAAGTTCAGCTGGTCCAGCCGTGGTGTCCTCCTTGCCCTCCGCAACGCCGCCAAGTTCTACAAGGACGGCCAAGAATTCAGCGTCGCCGGTCCCGACCTGATGGCCACCGCCAAGCCCTACTTCATCTACCCTGGCTTCGCCTTCGTTGCCTACCCCAACCGCGACTCCTGCCCCTACCGGGAGCGCTACAACATCCCCGAAGCCCAGACCGTCGTCCGCGGCACCCTCCGCTACCAGGGCTTCCCCGAGATGATCAAGGTTCTGGTTGACATCGGCTTCCTGTCCGACGAGGGTCGCGAGTACCTCAACAGCCCCATTGCCTGGAAGGAGGCCACGAAGCAGATCCTCGGCGCCACCTCCTCCGCCGAGAAGGACCTCGAGTGGGCCATTGCCTCCAAGACGGCCTTCGCTAACAACGATGACCGCGACCGCATCATCTCCGGTCTTCGCTGGATCGGCCTCTTCAGTGATGAGCAGATCACCCCCCGTGGTAACCCGCTCGATACTCTCTGCGCTACGCTCGAGAAGAAGATGCAGTATGAGGAGGGTGAGCGTGATCTCGTCATGTTGCAGCACAAGTTCGAGATCGAGCACAAGGATGGTCAGAAGGAGACTCGTACTTCCACTCTTTGCGAGTATGGTGTGCCCGGTGGCTACTCGGCTATGGCTAAGACTGTCGGTGTGCCTTGTGGTGTCGCTGTTAAGTTGGTCTTGGATGGCACTATTAACCAGAAGGTATGGTTCTTCCTTTATTTACCTGGTGTTGGTTGAGTTGGTTGTTGGATGGGTTGCTAACGGTAATTGTTATCATAGGGTGTTGTTGCTCCCATGACCATGGACATCTGCGCTCCTCTGATCAAGACCCTCAAGGAGGACTACGGCATTGAGATGATCGAGAAGACTCTGTAAAGAGTATTTCTTCCCTTGTAATTTCTCTTCTATGATGATACATTAACGACTTGGGAGATGGGTGTTAGAAAAAACAAAATAGGGTAAATCTAAAAATCCAGATCGGTTTTGATGAAGCAGTAATTCATGCAAGAAAGAACAGTAGAGGTGTTATGTATATGTAACAGTTACCAGAAGTGTAGAAGTGCAAAGTGTAATGTCTTCTTCCTATCGTGATTTGTCTCATCTACTAATATGTTCATGGTCTGTCTATCGTGCATTCGTTGGACGCATACCCCCCATTTGCTTGGAGGGGAGGAGTTTTATATCAGGTCAGGTGAGGTAAGGATGAGTCGGCGCAAGATTGCCTGTCCCAGAAACACAGTTTGTCAAGAATCCAAAAAGCAGTTCGCTACCCTCGTCTTCTACAGGACGCGTGGATGTAGACAGGATCCGTTGTCGCCCTCATACCCCCCAAGTGCTGAATTTAGATCATGATATGGTCATGGTTTCGCGGATACGCTCAGAGAATAGTGCCAAACCTATACCGAGAAGAAGAAAAACAACCATCAGCAACTGTCTCCAAGAAAACGAAGATCTGGCAAGCCATTGTGAGGAAGCAATTGGCTAATAGGCAAAGCAAAGGGATTAAAACATACCCGAAAGTCTGCTTGATGCTGCGGACGTAGTAGACATCCCAGTTTTGCTTCGTAACATCCTCCTGACCAACAGGGACGCCGGTCCAGGTCACACGCATCTGAGTGACGCCGTCGACATCGTTCTGGTCGAACTTGATCTCCAGCGTGCTGAAGTGACCCGCGGGCCACTGGGCAAGACGCCACTTCTGCTCAATCAAGGTGGGGGCCTGAAGCTTGGTGTACTCGCCGGTGACGTTTCCGTCGAAGATGGCGAACTTTCCGCCCACCTGAGCGCCCTCAAACTGGCGAGGGGGGCCGCGAGTGAAAGCAGCAATGCGCTGGGGGTCGGTGAAGGTGTTGTACAGCTCCTCAGCCGTGGTGCGGAACTCGTCCGAAGCGGTCACGGTAGTAGTGTTGACCGAAACCTTCTCGGCGGTGGTAGTGGTGGTGGTTGTAGGGGCAGAGGATTCCTTCTTGGAAGTCTGAGGGTGGTACTTGGGAGCAGCGAATCCGCTGGAAGGGTTGACACCAGGAGCGTGTTGGAGGTCCTTGCCGTGCTCAGCAATGAGGGCGGGACCAAACTTGGCCAAAGCCTGTCTGAGTTGAGGAACGAGCTTGGAGCGAACCAGGTCCTTCACGGCCTGCTTGGAAGGAGAATCCGAGTAGTTTTCAATCTCAAACTAGAGCGCCATGTGGTCAATTGGCCGGACAGCTATTGGAATACGAGGGGCTAAAGGGAACATACGACGTACTCATCTTCCTCGGTGTCATGGGCAACCTCGGGGATGGTGATCTTTCCACTAACGGACTCATCGTCCTCAGTCTTACCTGTCAAAGGTCTTAGTGGTGTGCCCTGAACAGAGAGAAACACTATCATTGCTTAATTACGAACCTTCATACTCGAGCTGTACTTTGACATCGAACAAGGTGATGACCTTGCCCTTTCTCTGACTGACGTCTACATCGCCATCCATGCTCAGCAGGTTGGAGATCTTGGCAGAGGCTCCATTCTCCTCCACGGAGAGGACGGAGAGGTTCTCCTTAAGGTAGTCCTTGGCCCAGCCGGAGGCATCCTTGTTCACCCAGTGCCAGTTGTTGGGGTTGTGAAGAACCATGATGGTGGTAGTTTATTTTATTATCAATTGGTCTAAGGATCTCGATGGAAAGAAAAGCTGCTCTATTGCGGGGCTGAACTTCGCCAGTGGGTCAATTTGTTTAGCGAGTCCGTGTCTTTTTTCTTCTTCCTTCTTTCGCCAAAAAAGCTGTTGTGTTCTGCATCGCACATAGAATATTAGCATTTATTCATGGCCATAAAGTAGTGCGATAATGTTCAAATATGAGCGGAGGCATCGTTTCAGGATCCGGATAGCGTTTCCCGGACCGCAAGCTACTCAGCATGGAGGATGATTTCATCCCCGTCTGACTGGTGCCAGCTATGAGTTCTCATCATTCGATGGGACAGCCCTCTCCGAGACAGGATCCCTTCCTTATAGGAGGGGAACCAGGTCAAGATTGAGAGGGAGTGAAGTGTGCAGAATTGGGCAGGAAAAAGATTCATAGGCAACTTACAGTCACAGAAAAAACGTCTCACTTTAAAGACGCTGGAGCAAAGACAGATCAATCAAGTCCCAGGTGGCAATGGGAGAGTAGGAGCAAAGAGGGATGGTACCGTGGGAGCGGAGGGGGAGGGGAGAAGCCCGTATTAAATAAGACTACGAGTTGGTTTGGAGAAGGGAAAGGCAAAAGGGGAAAAAGTTCAAGGATCCGGAAGGAAACCTCTAGAAGCCGCATGGGTCACGTGGTTACCCGTCCGGTCATCGGCGCGGAGGAACAATCTTACCAGAATATCTCCATTTATTCAATCAATAATCAAGTGGATTCGCAGCTGCAAACGAATGTGGGTATCTTCTAGCGACACAGTAATTAAATCACTCAATCAGGAAACAACAGTGAACAAGACCGCAAGAATCGACAAAGAAGTAAACTCTTGATAGCCCCTCGTCAGTCATCATTCGTGAACCAATAACAACTTGCTTCTATTTATCATGCCTGCTCCAATTGCTCCAAATCCTCCCATCCATCTTCAACCATTAGCTGCTCTTTCACTCGTTCGCGTAGACGCTGGATCCCACTTCCCAGGGCTTCCGCCCACTGGCCCTCCACGGTAGCTACCTTGTCTTTCAGATCGCTTGTCAAGGTGCGCTCTTCATCCGTACGGGTTTCCTGCATTTCCTGCTGCACCTTGCTCTCGGACTCGCCCAAGCGGATTCGTTCTGCCTCCATAAGGTTGCAGCTGGCCCTCATAACAGCGGACTTGACCTCGTGCAGTAGGCAAAAAAGGTTGATCTGCGACTCGATGTATTGGTAGCTGGATTTTTCCGCGTGAGATACGAGCGTATATAGGTACTGCAGCGGATGTGCCCGGTAACTCGGATTCTCGTCGTATTCGTTGGCCGGAATCTGCACAGTAAAGCCACGGAGCGTCTCAGGGATCTGTTGCACCAACTCTGACAGCGACGGTGCAATATCCCAGAACGCCGACAGCTGTATCTCCACCCCTCGCGCTACATTGCCCTCGATCACATCTAAAAAGGATTCGAGACGTGCTAGGGCATTGGCCTCGTACTCCACTCGGCGATCCAAGGCGTCCTTGACAAAGAACTCATTGGTCTCGCATACTTTGTCCTCGTTGGATGCTTGCTTATAGGGTAGTAGGACCACCGCTCTGTACTTTTCGTCGCGCTCGCTGATCAGATCGAATACCTCGCGGTGCAATTGCTCGCGCGCTTCAAACAACCATTTGAGTTGTGTGAGCTTCTCCAGGAGCTCTGGCTTCTCATCACCTTCTTCCTGGGTTTGATCTGGGGTCTCGGATCGCGCGTCGTCAAACAGCCTGCCACGTAGCTCGTCAATGCAAGCAGTAGCCCTGTCAACCCTGTCTGCAAGAATCGCTCGCATTGGCTTAAAAACTGTTTCTTGGTATCTATCCAGCCCGCCCTTGATCAAATCTCTTTCGAGTTGGTTTTCCTCCACAATTAATGCGGCTTCTGCTTCCGCCGCTTCTGCGAATGTGATACTGCCTTGTTGGATTTGACTCTGGATATTGGCCTTGAATTGCCGTCGTCCTTCTTGAATTCGTGCCTGGTGATCCTGGAACAGCCCATCCATCTCGGTTTGGTGCCGCTGCCTGGTGGACTTGATCTCCGACAAGTCTGTAATTGATCGCACCAACGTCCGATAAGTCACGAGGTCGGGGTGGCTGTTGTTGACCGCGGGATAGTGTCTGGGATACGGCGGCGGTAAGGTGATTAGTCTCGAGACATCCATCCTCTGCACTTCTTCAAGCCGCCTAGTAGATCCAAGGCGGAGATTGTTGGAGTAGTCTGCTGGGGCAGACTCCTCGTGCCACCCTACCTTTTCGGGTGGGTATTCATCAGGACCATATGCAGCGTACTGGTTTCCTCCATTCGACGCGCCGGCATTCCCTGTGTCAGACGAGCCTTGACTTTCCTCCCATAGCAGGGCCCCACGTGATAATCCCATATATTTGGTCTCCCTCTTTGACCTTTGCACTCTTCGTTCTCCCCCTTCACTGCTAGATCCAGTTTTAGACTCCCACCATCGACTAGGCGCCCGTCCCCTCGAGCTCATCTCGTCATTGCTCAACCCAAGACTTGCAATTGGCGAGAGGCATGGTTGGTAATTATTCCACCAGGCCGATTCAGGACGTACCTGGGGTATACTTAGCTTAGGTGCCGTAGGATTAGACGCCCACCTCGAAGATGGACCTGGTACTACTTGGCTATTCTGTGGCACCGGCGCTGGTTTGGGAGGGCAGACAAACAATTTAAGGCGTACACTGTCAACATCATAAAAATCCAGATCCCATACTTTTGCATACTTCTCACGCCGGATCTGGGACTCAGAGATGATGAAGTCGGCGAACAACCGCAATGCCTCTTTCTCGTCCATTGTGCCGGCCTCCTTCTCGATGAATTCCCGATGTCTCTGTATAGCGTTCCGGACAAATTCGTCATCGCGGTTAACGACAGAGTCGAGAGAGGGATTCTGCTGGGCCGACACGCGACGTGGGGCTAGGGGTGAGACTGTAGTCACGGGCTCGTTAGGAAGGTGTAGTATATGTGAGACCGGTCGTTCTTCCTTGGAGCCAGGCCGAGACGGTGTGGTTTCTGACCCGGATTGCAGAGGTGGCGTTGGCAGGGCTTTGGGTGGTAGTGCTGGCGAAGTACGTTTGGGGAATGCAGACGACCTTTCTGTGCCCGGTGAAAACGGCGGCGTTTGCGCAAACCGCGAGGTTGAGGTCGGCACTTGAGGACTCGGCTCAGGCTTGGGGGTGGAACAAGACCGGTTCGAAAACAGACCCCCAGAAGATGCTCTAGATCGTGATGTAATCTGCGGTCCATCAGAAGATATACTGCGAGTGCTGAGAGGTGCGGCTTTGGCCGAGGCCGGGTTTCTGCCGTTGTCCGTATCCACGCTCGATTCTCCCAAGACTAAGTTGGAGGGTTTCAATTGTTCGAGAGCTTCAGCCCAGGGGTTGCTGCTCATGGAGACAGCACTGAGGCTGTCAAGCACCTGGCTTTGCCTGTTCCGGCGTTCAATCCTCCTTTCGCGGATGCCTTTAGCATTTGGGTCTTTGATAGCTGGGCTGCGAAACAGACCACCACTATTGGGATTATGACTTGCGCGAGACGACTCGAGAGATTCCGGGCCGCTCATATTGGTTGTAGTTGCCGTGTCAATAGTTAGTGGTTGTCTGTCTGCTCTGGGTTTAACATCGATTGTTTCATCGACCCATCCAGCTGGTGTTGGCGGAATGCTGTCTAAACCTGTGCCTAAAACTGGAGGCGGCCGTGCCCTGCCACTCCTAGCAGGGCCTTGCGAGTTCCGGGATGACGACGAGTCAGAGAGACCATTCACACTCTGTGACCTTGTGGCTGGTGGCGGTCCTGGTGGGGGTGGAGGAAGGGGCATTCCCGGTTCCCAACTACTTCCTGGAGGGGATCGGGCTCCAGACTGACTATGAGCTCGTGATGAACTCGCACTGTTGACGGCCGGTCCAGCAGATACGGCCCTTCTCGCAGCTGGAGGCCGATCCGTATCAAAGGGTTGAGTGGGCTCAAGCATGTTGCTATCGTCGCTCAATTGTGTCGAGTGGAGATTATCAGGCGAGACCACAATGTGCGGCCCTGGCCCTGCCATAACTGGTGCGGGTTCTCGATAGGTCTCTGACCTATTCTGGGATGAAGACCTAGATGAAAGGCCTGGTGGCAGCGGCGGAGGTGGTGGTAGCGAGACACGTCGATTGTGGCTCGACTCACTTCCCACGAACATCGACAGAGGGCGAGTACGGGGAAGGCGGCGCTGTCGATACTCTGAGGGAGCATCCCCACCTGCACGCACCGCCCCATTATATGAGGAGCTCATACTGGGTGATGTAGAGCCCCTTGAGGATGTATTCTGACTGACATTTTCTCTCTGATGTTGCTGGCTTGGTGGAGAGTATGGTGGTGGAGGCGGCGACAAAGATACATCTACAAAGTCACATTAGGTTCATTCCTGGTCACCGTGGACATGCAGCAAGCTGGAAAGTCCCAAGTCTACAAAGGGTAAAGCAGTATAGGAGCATCAAGGAGTCGGGGAAGGAGGGACAAAAGAAAAAAATGACAGACCTGAGTGTGGTCCTGTTGACCGTGGCTGAGAGACGATCCGCAGCATGTTATTCGGTGGTGTATATGTAGCTTGGCCAGCATTCATCGAACCACTTCCCACTGGGCCCCAATCCTGAGGATTGTAAGGCACATTGTATTGTCTAGAAGCCATTGGTGACGATCCGATTGCCGCCCCTCCAGGCGAGCCTACGGCGGGAGACTGGCCTTGCGTGAAAGGACTAGACAGTGAAGTCGACGAAAGAGGGGTGGAACTGTAGCCCGATCCCAGCGCGAGTCCAAGCCCTTGGAATTGATGACCACCCAACGACGTTGTCAGAGGAGGGGGCTGTACAGCATGCTCTCGACGACTAGGAGACGGCTGGTTGCTGGAGGTAAGAGGTGTCGGCCAGCCGCTGTAAGAATAAGGACCAGACGGCGGCTCGTCGCCAGCATTGCCCGACGATCGCCAGCTATAAAGAGGCCGTGATCAGTACCTTGCAGCGTTGCGAGACAGACACGAGAACAAGTCGAGGACCACAGCGTGTGAGAAAAGCTGGGCGCACCTATTCATACTAACGGAAGGATGCAGGGCCAACCGAACACGGAGCCATGGCTGAAGGCTGAGGGCTGGAAAAGCAGGAGTGAGATTAGATTGTGCCAACACGGACGAGCGATTGAGAAGGAGCCAGAGGGCTGAAGCGCAGACCGATTTCTATTCTTTGCAACAACCTCTGGTCCAACCAGGTGTGGAGGAGGCTTGCAGGCCCAGACGGGCCAGTCGGTATGTATCAACCGTTCGACGAGCATCGTGGGTTTCGATCGACTGACCAGGGAGGGCCAGCAAGATGTGTGCTAGAATCCCTCTAAAGGTTAAAAATAGCACAAGGGCCAACAAGCAGCGGGCGGTGGATTGCAGGTCTTGACTCTTCAGAGAACTAGTGCATCCCGCGAGATGCAGCCTGGCCGGTTTGATCACAGGCGGCGTGGGTGCTGGCGCTTAAGTTGTCCGTCCGCGCCCTCTCACAGGCTCGTTGCCCTCCGTGCTCCCCTTCGCCCAGACCCTGTTCCAACAAACCAGCATCGCTGTCACATCGGCCTATGACGAAGATGGTCAAGACTAGCAAGGCCTAGCAGTAGTCCAGACATGCCACAGGGTCTGCGATAGGGCGAAAGGTTTGTCCGTGAGCAAATCGGGCGCGCCATGACAGGGGCACGGGACGCCGTCGCCTCAGGCCATGAGCGCCTACGCAGAAGAACAGGGCATTACAGGGTTATCGATAAAGATAGATGCAAGTACAACCAGGGATTGATTCTTATTATAGTAGCTATGGATTCGGACTACTGCAAGCTAAAGATCCCGGCTGAAAGAACATGCCAGCATGTTGTACGACTCCTGTCCCGCATGGATAGGAGCGTTGCCCCTAGACGATTGGAGCATGTCGATCGAATAACAAGTCCTATAATATTACTAAAGTCATGTCAGCAAAGACTCCACACATTATGTGCAACAAAAACAATCATAATGAGCAAGGTGCATATCAGATCCAATGCCCTGTCACAGGCGGTGGTCATCAAGGTTAAATATTTATGTTGACCGTCGTGATAAAATAGTAGTAAATCATCATTTGAACGAGGGGAATGGGAGTTGCGAAAGAGTGTATACTCACGTTTTACGTATAATGTTGAGCTCTTTGCTAGCGATGAAACTACTGATAACTACCACGCTGGTCAGTCACCATGGACGTGCGAGGTTGAAGATGATGTATTGACAACATGTTGACTGATCAGTCATGACGATTGTCGTCCCGGTCGGCAAAGCCAACTTGGACATATGCTTGTCTTTATTTTGTGTCGTTTCATCATTGTACGATGTGGGCCAGACGGAGAATAGAGATGGTGACATACAGATACCTGACTGTCGGAGACATTATACTGGAGCAACATGTTGTCCCAATAAATATTCCTATGCTGCAATTGAGTTAGCTTTGGTCTGAGCCAACTGATGCAACGTTCTATGTGAGAACAGGTATTTCAGAAATGCATGAATGGTATAAAAAAGATGTTGTCTGCATCGATAACTCGAATAAGACTCGTCATCTAGGGAATCATCCTCGTGTAATGGGGAATTGCAGGAAAGGGGCTTGAATTTACCTTTTACTAGGTGTCAGAGAGAAGATCATAGCAAGACATCTGCCATCTTTAATTACCAGTTAGCTTCAAGCCAAGAGGTCGCTATGTGTGAATCTTAATGATCGAGAACATATCTCAGTGGGCGAGGTTTTCTAGGCCTGCCGCAAAAAGGGCATATCCATCAAGACCGGACGTTATGTCTGACGCCGTCGGAGCCCAGTGCCGTTTCATCTTCGAAGGGATGGAGACGAAGGAGACAGTGAGAATATAGCTTACCCTTCGCCAACTATATGTGAAGATATAGAGCCTGTGTGATCTGTAGACAATCTTGTAACCGTCAGCATATGCGAACAAAACTGATGACAGTGAAAACAATAGGCAGTTTTTTATGACTGATCAGAAATAGCCAATTTATATCGTCGATGACCCGAAGGTCTCAGTCGGTAATTTCCAGCGTATATATTGTAAAAGAAGCATCATGCAAGTCATGGGGAGAAGAAAAGGAAAGGTAAAAGGGAGAGCTTACCATTAAATCAGACAGACTCGCATATTGTTCTGGGAGCTAGATGAGAGTATTAGTGTCCTGTTGACCGTTAGCATCCTGCTTTGATCAATGCCTGAAAGATTGAACAAGAATGTCTTGAGCAAAAGCATCAGACTGACGTGCAAAACAAGTGAGTTTTCATGCCCTGAAGGGGTCAAAGACTCTAGTTTGAAATGGTTGTAGGTATCATCATAAGAGGGGAATGGGAATGATGGAAGCGCTGGCAATTGTGGCACTTACCAAATGAATCCTGTGCATCGAGGCGAGATGTGTCAGTTCAACAACAAAGGTGAGCAAAGCCACGGTAATGTGGTGATCTCTACAGATATGTGATGCATGCTTCCACGGGCATTATAGGAAGGCATCACACAGTGTGGGATGTTGTTGTGTGGGAAGAAAGCTAGAAATCCGCGTCGAAGTTTTTCAAGCATTCCGTTCGGAGCTAATTTTACCGAGAAGCTAGCCCCAATGTGGTCCGGTTATGAGTGGTTTAGGTAAGCATCTAACCGACAACCGTTCTGCCGTGTCTGTCTGCCTCAGAAGGCGGAAGAGAAGGCGGTGAAACTTCCCGTCTTACCTTCCGGTTTTGAATCGGGTTCCCGATGGATGAAACTCATATAATAATAGACTGACATGGGGGATCATACTATTCATTGGCCAGAGCAATAGCTCTGATCGATTAGGCTGGACCAAATCTTTGAGACATGTTACTAACCTATCCCTTGTTGATCAACGGAACAGGTGGTACTACTCCGGCTGTTCAGGAGGGATCCGGAATCGACTCATTAAACAGAGCGGGCGAGACTCGAATAGTTCGGCATAGTTTGACGCGGATTATCAAAATTCGCATGTCTGGTGACCATCCGAAATCCACCCGCCGCGATTAGGTACAACGGGCTGAGAGATAGTCTAGGTATCCTTTCTAGCTGCGCTTATGCGACATTTTTCTTTAAGCCCCTTAATACGAGCCGAGGGAGTTCAATAGTCCGGGTCAAACCAGCGTGGGGTGTGTTTATCGCTGTCGCTCGTCCGAATGGAAGGATGAGTATGTATAGTATCTTATGAACACAAGATAGCATCTAGGAGCCTGACCACACAAATATCAATTTTACCAATTGTCTAGTAGCTAGTATGCTACCTAGTATGCGGGATAGACTACTCCGTACTGGGAGAAAGAAACTCCAGATCCCAGCGCGGGGAAATTCGGGGCTAAACCGGGCGAAGGCAAGAGAAAGAGCCGGGAACCCGCCCAAACCGGGTTAGAGTGGGGGAAATGACGAAAACCATCCTTCCTTTCTAGTTATTGCGTCAGGCCCAAAGGGAAAAGGGTTCTGGATGCTCTCTCTCTCTCTCCACTCTCTCTTTTCTGTTGTAAATGTCCGGTTTATTCTGGCTTCTGACGTTAGGTTCCTAACCCGGTAAAAGATTGGTCCTGGCTGGCCCCAACGCTCACTTAAAGGATGCCCCTGTTCTCCTCGGATGGAGGATAGATCACTTTCTTCCTGCAGCTTCTACGTATCTACGTACTCATTGCCAACTGTCCCTCCTCCACTTGTCCCAAAGTACTTATAAACTACATCTCAACCGCTCCTCCCAGCTCATTCCCACCCCTCCTCTGTACCCTGGTTATCTCCGCATCTTCCTGCTTTCCCCGTTGACCCGAGGTTGAAAAGCCAAAGTTCTTTTAAAGAAGCAGCCAGCGCCAGACTAGATTGTCTCCGCTTCCCACTTGTACTATTACTACTTCACAAGCCCTCTCTTCCCCCCAGATCAAACCACACGCTGCACAACATGTCTTCAAACGGCAATGGCGGTGCTCCTCCTGTAGGACAGGAGAACATCAACACGGATATTGTCACCCTCACCCGCTTCCTCACCGAGGAGCAGGTCAAGGTTCCAGAAGCCACCGGCGACTTCACGTGAGTTTTCCTACCCCTCAATCAAATCTGGCTGTTTCTCTTACTAACGGGATTTCCCCCCCTCTTTCCAGACTACTCTGCCACGCTCTTCAATTTGCTTTCAAGTCTATTGCCTACTACATTCGTCGCGCTTCCTTGATTAACCTGACTGGTTTGGCTGGTTCATCAAACACGACTGGCGACGATCAGAAGAAGCTTGACGTCATCGGCAATGACATATTCATTTCCGCCATGAAGGGCTCCGGCAAGTGCCGTATCCTTGTTTCCGAGGAGGAGGAAGAGGCTATCATCTTCGACGAGCACCCCAATGCCCGCTATGCCGTGGTCTGCGACCCTATTGACGGTTCCTCCAACCTTGACGCTGGCGTTTCGGTTGGTACCATCTTCGGAATCTTCAAGCTTCCCGATGAGGTCCTCGGTCCCAACAACAAGGTCACTGCTCAGGACCTCCTTCGCCCCGGCACGGAGATGGTTGCCTCTGGCTTCACCATGTACGGTGCCTCCGCACAGCTGGTGATCACCATGCGCAACGGCGGTGTCAATGGCTTCACCATGGAGAACTCCCTGGGTGAATTCATCCTGACACACCCCAACATGCAGCTTCCCGCCAAGCGGGCCATCTACTCGGTCAACGAGGGTAACAGCATGTACTGGGATGACTGGGTGAACAAGTACCTCCACTCGCTGAAGTACCCCAGTGACGGCCAGAAGCCTTACAGCGCGCGTTATATTGGTAGCATGGTGGCCGATGCCTACCGGACTCTCCTCTACGGTGGTGTGTTCGCCTACCCGGCTGATTCCAAGAGCCGCAAGGGCAAGCTTCGTATCCTCTACGAGTGTGCCCCCATGGCTATGCTTTTCGAGAACGCAGGTGGTCTGGCAGTGAACTCCCAGATGGAGCGTCTTCTGGAGGTGGTTCCGGAACACATTCACGACCGGAGCGGTGTGTTCCTGGGCTCAAAGGACGAGGTACAGAAGATTATCGACACATACAACCAGCACCACAAATGAGTTCATGGCACAAAGGAACAGCACTAGGGTGGAGTTTAATGGTTTCATGTTACTTAATGCGAGCCAGTCAGTGCGTACAGCAGGTACCCGGTGACACCTTTGCACTGGCATGTGATTTATGATCCACAAACATTTACATATTTAAATCAAAATACAAATAAAAATTCTATAATTATACATTTCTTCTCAAGACAACAGAAGTCACTTCTAGTCACTTGTACTAGGATACAATGTAGAATTGTAAATCTCTTACTAATCTTGGTTATATTGTTGTTTACATTCCTCCGACTTTTGCCCCGCCTCCGCACCGGTCTACTTTATTCTTAGAGGGCGGTTGTGACTCCCATCATCCGTAAAGTACATCGAAATGCGTGCCAGTTGAGCAAAGACATTACAATGTAATCGGGGGAATGTGGAAGAGTATCACGGATTCAGTTATATAGAAACGATTCGCTTCTTGCCGTAGAATGGCGTCCATCATGTCTAAATAAAGAAAAGACTTGCCTGAATCTTTTTCTCGGTCTGTGACAGATTGGTGAAGAGCAAGGCACAACAGACTACTCCATTATGTTATATAGAGAAGAAAAGAAACAGAGAGTATTTGTTTGTTTGTTTGTTTGTCTTATCAAAGACTGAAACGACATTTTTGACTGCTACTACTAATAACTTGCTGAAAGGAATTACTTTTTACCACCAATCACATGCGCCCGTGTGCACAGGCGAAAACAAAACTCCAACATCAGTTTTTTTCTCCCTTCCCATCAAAGAGAACCAGTGTTCCCTCCTTTTTCTTCCCCCTTCGTGCTTTTTCTTCTAGATCTCTGAGTACTCTCTAGCACCAGCATTGCACTCACAAAAGTCCTTGACAAAAATGTCAGCCAGGTTGCTCGGTAACCAGGTCACACCCAATTCGGCCGTCTTAGCAGTCAGGTTCTGCTCGTACACCAGGCATGGCGAAGATAGATTGTTGTTCACCTTAGGCTCCTCAGACGTTTCGACCGTGAAGACGGGAAGGTTATAGAAGCAGGTTGGAAGAGACGAAGAGAACTCCAGAATATTTATCTTGAGTGTGCCCCCATACGTACCGGTGGTGTTCTAGCAAGTGTATGAGTTGGTATAGAGACTCTTAAGGTCAACATTATAGGTATCTGTTAGCTTGGTCAGATCATCACCTGCTAATCGGATCTGTCATGATCTGCTTGACCAATTCCCACCCTGCACCAGGATATTGAAGAGTATAACAGGCACCGTCAATCACCTTCCCGCTGGTGATAGAGGAGTAGGTACTGGTGGAGTAGGCACTCTTCAAAACATAATAATTGGCCGAGGCCAATGCGGAGCCGACAAGGTACTGTTGAAGATAGGTGTTGAAAGTGCTCTCCAGGGATTCGGCTTGTTCACCAGTGAGCAAGAACATGTATCGGCCATTGAAGAAATTGGCGACTTCAAAGGAGTAGTCACCAGATCGCAGGTCCGAGGGCCAGGAGGAGATATTGCCGGTTTCGAAGACGTCAATGAGGATATCCTGAACAGCCGTGTACATCAGGCTATAAATAGCCTCAACTTTCTTCTCCAGAGTGATTGTTTCGGTATCGGTCGCGCTGCTGGAGGAAATGTCAGATCCAGCAGTGGAAAAGAGCCCGCTCATAACACCCATCATGCTCGAAGCGGTGTCAGTCTCTTCATCAAGCAGAGGTAGAGTGCTTCCGACAATCCCCAGTGCACCGCCGACATTGGTGAATATAGTCGCTAGATCGGGTACTGTGCTTGATGATTTGACAGGGAAGTCTGCGACAATAGTATCGATGCCCAGCGACTGATTCTGATTCACGTAATTGAACAAGGAACCAAATTCAGTGATGTATTCATGGAAGTTCGCCACAACGTATTCGGCCCAGTACTCAGAGGGGATGGTATAATTGGAACAGAAACCTGAAGGGAAGTTGCACTGGCTATCAGGATAAATGTCACATTGAGTTGTCTGCCCCGTAGATTTGAACATTCTATTGGCCCATTCAGAAGCTGCACTCAAAGTTAGTATTGTGCTTAAGCTATGACACGTGAGGCAATCAAATGTTTCGACAGGCTATTAAGGGAAGAAGAACATACGTGACTTAAAGCTGTCCTTCACGAGCCAGTCAATGTACGCCGCAATGCCTCGTTCTTCACTTGCCTGCTCGCTTGTTTCCCCGGCGGCTGGGTCCGAGCATGTATCGTTCTTCAAGAACGTCTCGTTGACTTCCAGTTTGAGCAAGAATGCATCGAAAGCTGAGGTATCGGTTGGCTCAATCAGGAATTCCTCCAAATCAATTGCCTACTCCGTCGTTCCCCCCATATTCAGACCCTTGTAGTAGGAAGTGCGCGTGCTCTTAGTCGTATTAGTCATGTATATAACCCACTGTGTTTCGTTGTAGACTATGATATCCGAGTCACTTCCACTGTTAAACAAGACCTGCACAGTGGGATTTGAAGCTATTATTTCGTTAATCTCTGCGTTGGTAATATAGCCTGCTGTTTGGGTATATCTACCCGGAGTAGCTCCAGAGTCAGGTCCAACATAGGTGCACTCAGGGCCAGTGCATCCTACTGTTGTTATTTCAAATGATCTTCCATAGCTGGTGATGCCGACCATGAGTTTACTAGTGTCAGCGCTATCTTTTGTAATTATTGACAAGGCATAGTGTGTTTCGGTCAGGTTAATATATGAGCGTAAGCAGTTACCATCTTTATATTCATTATTTGCTGAAGTATTGCTATAGTCCCATTGTCCATGCAGGTTATATATTATAAAGATAATAAAGTTAATAATCTAGTTGATATCTGAAACTGGGAAGCCTTGAAGATACCAGTATAATGTTAGTATAGTAATAAATAAAGTCTTGTCTGTTCTAATGGCAGATTGGACTTTCTTAAGAAACTGAAAGCTATATAATTTGCATCATTCTTGTTACTGCCAGTTGGAATTCCTGGAAAATCTAGTTCTCCCGGATACTTCTAGTTAAAGTTAATACTATCAAGGCCGTGTGCAGATACAAAGTCATTAATATTCTTAGCTAATAAACGCAGTCAGCAGATGTAACTTCTTCTCTGGATATTATATATATATTACTGCCTATCAAGAAGTTCTATCTATTAAAGAAATAATTTTTTTGATATCAGTTAGGTTTAGAAATTAGTTGAACTGCTCTGTTTAGTTGATGTTGATAGAGTAATTTAAATTAATAGTTCCGAATCTAAAGATAACATGAGTGTACTTGTCTGTATTGATTTTATAAGTATCTATTATAAGATGGCTGCTCTTGATATTGTAAATTTTAAAGTAATTAATTAAGAAAATCTCATCAGGGGCAGTCAAATTATTGATAATAGCAGTTCTGTAATTAAATATATATCTATTTATGTCAGCTTCAGCAGTGCCTGGATTGTCTGTGACTGACTGAGTGATCGTACAGAAGTCCGGTGTGGTTCCACATTCCCCCCACACATCACAGCAAGTATTGAGAGGGCAAGGATTGGGATCAGCCCAAGAATCATAGCTAGTACCATTGGCCGTAGTACCGGGTACCTGCGGGCCGCATACAGCATCTGTAAGCGGGGCAGGGAAGGAAGGATCACCACTGCTCAAGCAAATGTTCTCTCCAGCTTGGAGGTCATCACATCCAAGCCATCCCCAGGTGTTGTTGTTGAAGGAATCAATATCATCAACTGTGATGCTGTTTGACGCAGCGATTGTAGAGCAAGTATCACATGGACGGAATGGCCTAATATTAGAGTCCTGAACTAGTGCATCTCAATTAGCTCACGGTCTCGAAATAGGATGTCAGGTACAGATGATAAGTAGCTATCAGCAGAAACCCATGCCCTTCACAGTGGCCTTTGATTCGTCTGCCCCTTCTACTCGCTTTGACTTTTTCCATAGTCCGCAAGAGAAGCTTCGCCAAGCCCAGCCTTAGCTCGCAGCCGATGTGCCAAAACTTCTGAAGTGCAGCTGTTAATTCCACGGTAGGGATAACAACCCGGCTTTAAAATCAGATCTTAGGCAACCAATCGGATATGTCCGGGGTCCACCCGAATGACCCTGATATGAGCGAAGCTAACTTACTCAGGGAATTAGATCCTACGAAGTAAAACTACACTAGTCAGGAACTATCATAGTATGTGTCCACCAGAAAATCTCCATCTTCCCCTTAAGGGTTTTGTTGCTGCCAGCAGCAGGGTCTACCCAGGGTTTGTCTAGTCCAGTGAAGAGCGGACGGGTAAAGAAAAAAAAAAGGGAAAAATGTAAATAATAAGTGTTGGTCATTAGTTACATGATCGGTTATGAAGAAAGGTTGGTCCGGGACTCGAAGAAGTTGACAGAATCAAACCAAGCCCGAATTTTTCCAACGAAAACCCCTACACGCTGACCGAACTATCATTTCCCATCATTATTTTTTCTCTTTCTCTCCATCAGGGGCTACTGAGAAGAATCTTTCTCATACTACCATGTCCTTCGTTCCTTGTTCCTGGGATGCCTACATGGACAATTACGGGTCCTGCTTCAAGCCCTGCTATTCAGGTTATCTCAGTCAAATCCTCGACAACGGTACTTGCGGTACCAATTACACCACTATTGCGGCTAGTACCTCCAAATCTACTCTGAAGTGTATCTGTGAGAACGCACACGGCGTATCTGATACTTGGAGTAAAACCGCCTGGGAATGTAGTTATACCCGCTGCGATAACTTGACTGGGAATTTCAACTACAGCGACTGGATTAGCAGTATCTGGAGCTACGATGATTTGTGCGCGTATGCAAGAGGTGAATCAATTTTCCCCCATCTTCTTCTTCTTCCTCTTCTTCTCTTGCATATCGATGTGGATGCGAATCAAAAGGCTGACCTGTTGGTTCTAGGATCCGAAAAGTGCACATCAGCAGCAACAAGATTGTCTACGGCAGGGGCTCTGGTAGGATTATTGGCATTGAGTCAGGTATTATTTATGTAATAGCAGCAGTAATTTATATTATTATGATTGAAGAACATGCCGGGATCATCCTCGGTCAATTACTGCACTAATGTATGCATAGGTGTAGATATAAGGCTGTAGAGCTCGGCTATCCCTAGATGAAGAACAGCTAGCATCGGCCTATAGTTGGCAAGATTGCCCCAGTTTTCTAATCTCCGAGATATGGTTCATTTAATTTAGCGGGGTCCGCTTCGAAATGTGTTACTATGGTGAATACATTGTGGTTTGCGAGACACTATTGATTCTTAGTTCGCCGAGAACCATGAGGGTCGAATATAGCATGCTCAGTATCTTTAGCAAGCTCTGGGATTTCCTCCTCTTCCCTGTTATCATTGGCTTCCTCATCGAGACGCTCTTCTGACGGAGTCCTTTTTGTTGTCATCTCTAAGGCTCTATTTATTTTAGTCATCTGCCAATAAACTTCTTCCTTTTTGTAAGTTGGCGAGAGACGGTTGAGGCGAATCTTTTGCTTGGGTGTTAGGGCTTCTTGCACTCAATCAATGTTGTCGCTGCATGTTTCTTCTATAAGTTCACCTTCACTCGGCGTCGTTGTCGCCATTCCGTCACCAAGTATGGCCTTGTCATCGTTGCCGGTGTTGCACTTTGTATTGCTCACCTCTGCATCTGTTAAGCAAGCTCTGGATTAGCCAAATTCCAGGTTTCCTTGGGGTTCGGCTCACCATTGTGGCGCTTGGTGCCAAAAATGGCTGTCCCGCCAGTCTTTTTGTTTATTTGTCTTTCGGAGTGGAGTTCTTGGAGATAGTTCTTGAGCATCCAGATGGCCTGGTCGACATCATCGGGGTGCATGTTTCTCCCATAGAAAACACCCTCGCACGACTCGAGATTCTCTTTTCTTACCCAGTACATAAACCGGGCTAGGTGATCAACAGCCCCCCAAGATGCTTTGTAAGGGGGTATCAGGCTGGGATAATTTTTTTTGCCGCCTTTTTCTCCCTGGATCAGAGTTTCCTGCACGGCTGCCAGTCCAACCCCCCGAGCCCCCTCTTCCCACTGGTCTTGAGGTAAGAATCCCACAGCTCCACCCAGAAGGGCTTTAGTATATCTGATTGCAACCACCGGAACCACTCGGTCTTGTCCGTTCGTAAAAGAGCCTTCTGTAGGCCCGATCGACCTTTGCCAAACTGGAGTCTTGTGGATTCAGTTGACTCATCGTCGCTCAGGTCTATACAGTAGTCAATAAGGAAGGTTCTGTAAATGCCAAATTCCTGGGTCTCTTACCCTTCCAGAATTCGTCGCCTGATTCGTCGCCTGACATACTGCCCATTGCTATCCCCTAACGCGGCCCAAGAGGTTACTTTCCCGGTCAAAGTATAGAGTGTTCAGAATCCCACCCGCTTATCTTACAATATCCTGCTTCGCTGATAGCCTTTAAGTGGCAAAACAGTCGTATGAGCACTAGATGTGGTTGGAATAGGAACGGGGTTGCGAGAAAATCGATTGGGTTAGAAGAATAGATGTGGAGATCCGAAGAAAGGAACTCCGAGCGCAGAAGGCTTAGAAGAGTAGCGAAAAAGAAAGGAGGATGATAGCGAGGTCAAAGAGAAAGAGAAGGAGTAGTGGAGGTAGAAGAGGAAGAGAAGAGAAGTGAATATAGAAATGGAACTGAGCTGACAATGAAAGGGATCTGAGCTGTGAATCAAACATATATGAAGTATATAACTACACTTTCCCAATTCCCCAAAATCCCAATTCAAATATACTATACAACTCACTTCCTAATTGAACAAAACCCAATCCAACACTCATCATCTGAAACCGAGACGTGCGAATTCCTCTGATTGCAGGGTGACCAGAATAATGGTTCACTAATCTCTACAGCGAGATGATTTACATTGCATATGGCTATAAGAATATGACCTACGACTTCTTTCTGAGTATACAATTGACATATATATTTCCGATCATCTAGTAGCACAGCCAAAAGAAAGACACGGATAAAAGGACAAGACGCCATGAATATCTAGATTCGATCGAATTCCCTCAGGGAATGTACTAATGTGACATCTTGATCCAAAAGTGTGAAAGGAAAGGAAAATGCAACGCATGCAGTCAGAAAAAGAAAGACTAATCAACAGGATCCTCTTCGAGGAGGGTCTGGAAGCTGAACGGGGTGAAAGGTATACCGTCACCCATGAAATGTTTGCTCATGGCTTCGACCCAGTGGAGACGGAGGGAGTGAAGCATGGCACTGGTACCCTCCATGACACAGAGAATGGCAATGGTCAAGGTGAACCAGAGGTAGAAGGTGACAACGATCATGACCACCCGCATGGTGGAAGACTCTTGTTCGAAAGCGCCGCCAATGGTCATGTCCCACAGCACGATAGAGAGCTGCTGGTGGGCCAGAGACAGAGCCCACAGACGCAGGTAGGAGGCGGTGTGGGAGATACAGTTCAGACAGAATTCAATAGTGTGGATGACCTGGTGGATCATGATCTCGCCAAAGTCGAACTCCTCGTGCTCTTCGTCACCGAGATCCTGGGCGATCATGGCGACACCTTCACCATCGCTGGCCATGCTGTCGCGACCACCATCGGCATCGTCTTCTAACGCACTAATCCGGGATGGCTCGCCAAGGCCACGGTATCCAAGAGCGCGGGCACGGTTGTGCTCCCAACGAAGATAGAATGGCTTGAAGAAGAGCATGATGGGCACCTGGATGACAGCCAGAAGCAAGAGAAGAACCTGGACGCTTGCCTGACCGGGGTAGAGTTGCTCCTCGACAGTTCCCGGAGAGAGGAACATGAAGATAAGCATGTTGAGAAGCCCGGGTGGAGACTGGCCGCGGGCGTTCCAATCAACGGACCACTTGTAGATGATGGTAAGAACAAGGTAACCGAAGATGGACTGGAAGAAGATCATTCCGGGAATGAAGTTACCAATAACATCAACTTTCGACTTGAAGTGCCGAGCGTTGACGTATTGCAAGCAGAGAGCGTAGGTCATCTGTAAACTAGGTTAACAATTGTTAAAAGAAATTTGGTGAAGTCTCTTACGTGTGCCCAACCGAGACAAATACTCATCTTCATCTTCAGACTGTTGGTGAAAAGAAGAGAGTTCTCGGCTTCGTGCCAGTTCCAGTCCAGACCGAAAGGAAAGCGATAGCCAGTCTTCAACGATGCCTCGACGGTCTGTCCTTGCTTGATATCGTCGGGCCACTGCCACTGACTGGGGAAGACGGTGAAGGACTTGGAGAAGATATCGTTGTAGAGAAGACCGGTGTACATAGAGAAGAGACCCATCATAAGCATGATGTAACGACCGTAGAATGCCATGTAAGTCAGCTCATCCAGCTTGGTCTTCGCCAGCTTGCGTTCCCAGAAGATCATAGCGGCAGCAGCCAGGGTCATCAAGGCACCGTGGCCAAAATCACCGAACATGACAGCGAAAAGGAAGGGGAATGTGACGATGGTGTACAATCCGGGGTTAGCTTCAGAGTACTTCGAGATACCGTAGGCGTCGACGATAGTCTGGAAAGCTTGAGTGAACTTGTTCGTCCGCATAAAGGTTGGTGGGGTCTTGTTGGTCCGGATTTGATTGACGATAGTAGGCACACTCAACCCAGCGCGGTCGTTGACGTCCTGCAATGTCGACTTGATCAAGCCCAGCGAATTGGTCGGACACCATGCTTCTGCGATAAGAGTCTTTCTCGCTTGATCGTAGGAGAACTTGTTCAGTGTATCATACACAGCCTTTTCCTTCTTGACAATGATCATCCAAGCGGCAAGAGAGCGGGCAATCTGCGTGAGCTCCGCGTCGAGGGTGTTCTTGGTGTTACGCAGGACATTGCCAACATCACCCAGGCGGGTATTGACCTCATGAATCTGATCCCGTCTCAGCTCACTGTTCTCATCGACGTTGTAAAGAGAGGCCCCAAGCGACTCGGAGATCTTTCGGATCTTAGCGATGATGCTCTTTCCGTGGGCAAAGATGACGAAAACGTTCTTGTGGGACTCCTCGTTGGTCGTCGGGTCGATGATGGCCTCGGGGATTTCCGACTGGTTCATGTAGAGGTTACCACGCAGAGTACGCCACAAGATGCGCTCGAAGGCACCAATCCTGTCCCGCGGAATCACACCAGCCACGAATCCGATGTTCATCTCCAGGAAAGACTGCTGACCCTGCGCATCGCCGTTGGGACCGCGGCTCTGCTGTTCGACATCGCGGAGGAGAGGGGCTTCGTCGTTGTCGAAAGATTGGCGGATTTCCTCCGTATGGCTGTGAGCGCGATCGAAGAAACCACCAGCTTCCCTCAGCACCCAGCGCCACTCAGTCAACTCCACCTCACGTTTCTTCAAGGTCTCATAGCTATCGTTCAGCGAAGCGATCCGTTGTTCGAGGCTTTCGCTACGCTCGGCTAGCTCGTCGATTTCGGAGGCCAAAGGAGCAGCCAGTGTGTCGGAGAATTCAGACGAAGATCTCATGGGAATGCTTGCCTTGTCCATCTGGGCGTGGAAGTAGCCTGGTGTGCGAGACGGATTAGATCGAGGTTCATAGAAACCTTATCACTGATTGCAGAACATACGTAGCTGTCTTTCCACATTGTCCAAACGACGAATTTCCTTCGTAAAAGTACGCTGGAACGCATTGGTGTCGGGGTTAAGCTAGAAACGGACGCAACAGATGTCAGCTGGATTCGTTTCGCACATGTCAACCAAAGATATCAGACAACGAACTCACATCTCTAAATTGAACCTGACCGAGCTCTCCCAAAGCACTGACAACCTCTCTTCCGATCTCGTTGGCGATGTAGAGCTGGGTCAAGCTCATCTCCGACGAGCGGAACAATGTGTCCCTTGGAGCCATGGTGAAAGCAAGACTGCCTTGAGCAGTTCTTCTACACCACAGGGACAAAAACGCGCAGGAGCGCTAGAACCAGAGATTGAACAACTTGCTGCAGGATAAAGATAGACTTCCAAAGCCGAACTGGCAAAGGATTAACCGTAAGGGAGGACTTGAAGCTATTCAGCGCCCCTGGAGTTCGATTGATGATGCGGTTCGATGGCCGCCGAGCCGCGTGGCTGCTTCCCGGCACGTGATGTTGCTCACACCAGCTGACTAAACTTGGCATTCATCTGCAACCACACCACCACCACCACCTCAAGTAACTATACCAAGTATATCATGTAACTGCTTTGTAAATGGCAGTGTTGGGAGAGTCCGTGTGAACAGAAAGAGACAATATTACAAGGATTCGAGGTATCAAACAATAGATGTCTTGTGGATTTTGATATGCTAAGTCCCTACGTATACTACCCAACGCTGGCCAGCTCCCGTATCCACTCAATACTGTAACCCAGGCAAGCCTAAAACGATATGCAAATCTTGAACGTGTCGTGTTGAAAAGAAGAATGCATAACAGACTCTTCCACCCATGCATGGTTATCGTCCCTCATTTGCGCATTATGCGAAATAGCTCTTCCAAAGAACTCCAGAAAGATCCTCAAGCTGATCCGGCGTGAAGGCCTATAGAAACAAGTTAGTGAATCAATACCTCTGGGCTTGGTCACTCATGTAGGGTAGTTGAAACTTACCTTTGCATCAATATGCCAAGTATCTTGCCTTGTCTTCTTGAATTCACTGATGATAGACTTGACGCTAGAACCAACAATGCCCGGATCACTGGCAGCACGAACACTAAGTGTTGTCAGCGCCTCCGGCATCCAACTCGGGGGCGGACTGTTGTATGGGAACGCTTGGATGAGTGCCCCGAGACCCAGAACAGCACCGTGCCTGACTAAGATGAGTCGAGTATGTTCAGGGGTCGGTGTACCAGCCCCTGAGGAGACCGGAGTCGATAGGCCAGAGCGGAATCCCTTAGGTTTCTTCGGAAGGGGATTCTCGACCAATAGCTTGGTGAACCGTTCTCTGAGTCGGTTGACCATCTCCTGCCGGAGAGACACAGGCGAGCAACGGATCATACCAGACAATGTGGCCGATGCACCCACTCTCACTTCGTGCTGAGGGTCTTCCAACATGCTCGCGACACACTCGAACAGCTTGTCTCGATCACCGCTGGAGAGCAAGAAGAGGCGACGGAAATATATAATTTGGATATTGATCATAACTCGCAGGCGTTGATGCCACGAGGGAGAGGTCTGTCCAATGTGGATAAGAGTTTTGATGAATCCAGAATTGTCTTCAGCCGGATACGGAATGTTGGGCAGATGACGGAAGACGTGGTACGCCAAGGACTGCAGCTCTGGGTCCTCCTTGACATCCATCATGTGCAAGAGTTGCCCCGTGAACAGATCAGGGAAGAAGGGGACCAGTTGCGTGCACTCGTGAGACGAAAGAGTCGAATCGAGCCACAGAAGAACTGTCTTGCACCCCGATGTGTAGGATGAGGGCGCTTGTTGGCCAGGAGTCCTCTCATGGCGCCATTTCTCAATGCGGCCAAAGACCTCATGGACCATCTTTGTGAATTCTTCAGTCGGAAGGTAAGGATAGGTACCCACCGATGATGCTGACTCTTGGGCTGATAGTAGACGTTTGAGATCAGCATATGACTCGTGGTATCTGGTGCGGAATATCGTCGCGATCGTCTGACCCATCGCTTCGCGAACGCCCTTGTAAGGGTGATCAAGGTGGGCAAGGAAATCCTTGATAATCGGCTTCTCAAGTTGGAAGTGCCATCCAGCATCGATGATAGACTGGTGTAGCAGATTGATCTTGGAGCTTTCCTTAAAAGCGGCATTTGTACCCATGTCCAACCGGAAACTAGCAAGCCAGTCAACCAATGGCCAGGCTCGTCGAGGATCCCGGCACTGGAGAATCATATGGAGGAAAGTCGTCCAGTAGCCAGAGTTCTCGGGAGTCAAGCCATCAGTAAAAATCTTCTGGACAATAGGGAAAGCGTATTCCCAGACCATTGTGCGCTTCTCGACACTTGTATCTGCCACAGAGCTCACCAGAGCGCCAAGAATCTCGGCGGTAGCCCTATGTTGATGTTTGTCGCTGCCATCTTCAAACACAAGCTGGATTTCCTCCTGAATATCCTGGAAAGTGGCTGCTGTGAGACCATCTCGAAGCATCAATTCGAATGCGTAGAGAAGCATCATAGCGCAGGGCATGCGGAATTTATCCGCCGAAGGATCCCGGGGCTCTTGCTTCAAGTACATGAAGAACTTGGAGAACCAGCTTCGGTCGAACAGTTTACCCATATAGGCGCGAACCTTCCACTCCACTTCGTCATATTCGATATCCCGGGCCACATTTGATTTGTAGGCAGGCATGCTGTCTGCCCAAACCAGCCAACCAGGGAAATCATGGTCAACGTAGTACTCCGCTTCGGGATTTCCAAAACTCGAAAGATATTCTTTGGTCCATCCTTCTTCGTACCGCTTGGTGGCAACCTTGATTTTAGAAGGGAAATGTTGATGTCCCAGAATGTAGTTCTTGTAATCATGGCTGCAAATTGCCCGCACATCTATCATCGTGAACAATGCGATGAGCGCTTGGGAATACATACCCCTTAGACCGGGGTGATCGTCAATTGAGCCGTGAGTCACCAGGTCTATGAGGTTCTCGCTTGCAACATAATCGAACCTGAGGCCCATTGTAATAACAATAGTAGCCGCGCGGCTGGCCACCTTCCAGTGGGAAACCCGGGCAAGGTTGACAAGCTCTTCTGACAGGTCAGCCTTCTTTTTTTCGATAAGCACACGCCTGTTGTTGATTGTCTCCCGTTTCTGCGTGATCTCATCTGAAACGTTCTCTTGTGGGGCGATTGCCTCAACGATGTCGCGGTCCAAGATGGCCATTCTTTCCATGGAACGACCATAATCCATGATCTGGAACACTGCGCTAGAGCAGATCCTCTGGACAGACGGTTTGTCGACGGCACTTGCGTCTATGAAGGTTCGGACCAAAGTGGGCGCGAACTTCCAGTGACGACCGACTGTCTTGGCGACGCTGCCTAGCAACAGAGAGAACAACGCTCCTTTGATCCGTGCGTGGTCATTCTCCCTGATGCCCTTTTGGAGAGCTTTGAGAAGAGGGGGAATGACAAGCAGCCGGGAACCCCAGACAGCCTTGAGGGCCGATTCGCCCGCACTTTGAGCATTGCGCCGCGTTTCGGTATAAAGGGAAACGCAGGACTCGGCAATGTCTAATAGCAGAATCTCATCCAGCTTGGACCGACGACGAGGCGCTGCATTGTGCCTCAAGCGCTGCAGATGGTACACATTCGCCCTGCGTACGAGCAGAGGACGAGGGTAGTCTTTACGGATACCGCTCATCTTATAAGGGTGAATGTCAGCCGCAAGGAGTCGTGTTACTCTGTCAAGGACATGGGCGGATCTCTCAATACCCACGTCCACAAACCAAGACCGGTAGGCCGAGTAGAGGGCTGCAAAGCAGGGCACATCATCCTCCTGCTTATCAGAGAGGAATCTGTGGACATCGTGGAGGACCCAGCCTGCCTTCTCTCGGATCTCGTGAATCGTAGTGTACATCTGGTCCGTCTCACGCAGTGGATAATTTGTTGGGTAGGAGAAAGATTCCCGGACAGCCGCTTCATCAGAGCTGTCCAGGGCCGAGTCGGCATCTTCATCGTCAACGGTGTGCGAATCTTGCTTGGCATCTGTCATCTCCACATCATTGGAGGATGTGGTAGAACTGTTGACAGTTGTTGTTGATGCTGCCTTCGGATCGAAGAGCACAGAGATACCCGAAAGGATAAGTCGTAGCAGGACCAGATTTCTGGTTACCTCGTCTGACCAATCTTTTCCACTTCCATCACGCTTGACGCTGGAAGTCTCAGTGGTCAGCGCCGTCAGCTGCTTGAGAGCAGACTGCGCCTGGTTCTGGAAGAGCTCAACGGCAAATTCGAGCTCTTCACGCTTTGGAACATGCCACTTTACGCTCAGTTTACAAGGATCCTGTCGGTAGCTCCACAGATCGGGCTGTATTCCCTTGGCAACCACATCAGGCTCATACAATGAGTAGTCCGATGTATATGTTCCCGTCAGGTTGAGAAGGAGGTGGTGAATGAAATTGGAGATATGAACCGTCGGTATTCCCCTACACTTCTGCTGCATGTACACAGCTATGTCGAAGAGTTCTTTCTTATGTGCGAGAACTGCATCTCCGACATGGACGACACACATGCTCAGCATGCTAACGTTCCATACCAGGCCACGGTCGCGAGGAAGGACATCTGTGCCCGTTGTCCTAGTGGATCCTGCGCCATTATCATCAATCTCAGTACGGATAGCCTGTGTCAACACGGGAATGAAGCGTTTCAAAGCCTTCGCAGGGCTGACTTTGCACACAGAGTTACAGATGAAGGCCATTGCATCCCGAGCCTGGTGGATAACATGGTTCGACACGAAATCGACGACCTTCGAAAGAGCAATATCGTAGTACTCCGGGGAGAGGGACGAGAGTAACGGCATGAAGGTGGCAGGAAGAGTATTCACGATGTTCTCTTCAGGGGAACCATTTCGGACTCTGGTCACGTCCGGCAGGTTCTCTAGAAGGGTGAAAACACGACCCAAAAACGATACAATAAAGTCCCCAAACCCGCACGTAGAGGACCGTAGTATCATCTCTTCTGTCTTATCGTCCAGCTCGGTGTCGTAATTCAGCTGCACCTCGACGCCTTGCTCTTCCATGCGTTCCATCTCGCCGGTAATCCATTGCATTGCGAGCATGTTACAATTTACATCATCCCCTTCCCTCGTCAAATCTGCCATAGGTATGTTATAGCATGCGGACTGGATAAAGGACAATGCATGCAGAGACTTCTCGAGGTCATTAGCGTCGACGCCCGGAAGTGCAAGGCCCAGTAAAGTGGTCATATGACAGCGGTAGCCCTTCGTCCTTGAGATAATGCGCGAGAGGACCTGCAGAGCACGGAGCGAAGAGGTAGTGCGATGAACCTCTACAAGACCTTGAAGTGACGGGTAAATCCGCTGCAGAGCTCCTGGAAGGATCAAGTGAGGCTCCAGGAATGCCAGACTCTGTAGGGTAGACAGAGAAAAGCTCATTGCGGTACCACTTTTTGCATAGATACCCATGAAGATGACGTCGCGTAGACAAAGCACGAAACGGCGCTTCAAAGGCTCAGTCAGCCTCCGCTCTTCTGGTATATCCATCTCCCCACTCTGCTCACGGTTCCAGCGCATGACGAAAAAGTCGGCCAGATAGTACACCAACTGGGACAAGGTCTTGGTCCAACTACCGGAATTGGAAGGATGGAAGAAGGTCTCTACAGCTTGTATAAGGCCCTCAAGCTGAGTAAGTACTGACTCCTCGGCTTCGAGGCAAGCAGGCGAGAGTGACATCACAATCCATCGAGCAATGTGATGAGCAACAGGGTGCTTCCGAGTATCTCGATCCAGCATTATTCCCAGCCCGGAAGAGATGTCCACAAGAGCGCTGTAAGGCGATGTGGACTGCCCGACCGGAATTTCCAGTAGTCGGAGGATAGCCGTGAAGATGAGCGATGACTGTTCCTTGGTGAATAAGCCATATTCTGAGAAGGGTATATTGCCAGCAGGCAATGAATCTCGAGCTAGACGAGACAGATAATCAAGGTAGGTAATGTCAAATGTCTTCGAACGGCTCACAAGCGACCAGAGATGGAAATGAGTAGGGAGGTAATGATGCGGAAGAAGATCCTCTCTGGACTCGGGCGGGGGAGAAGTAGGAAGAAGGAGATTAATCAACCCAACGACGACAAAGGCGCCTTCCGAGAAGGACGTAGTGTAATGGGGAAGGAACTCTTCCAGCATGGCTGGCAGCTCATATGGGTCGATATACAGTTGAACGAAGGCGCAGAGCTTTGTCAATGTCTTTACATTGCGCTTCAAGTTAGTTGAATGCACAAGCCCAGACTCCGTCGGTAGAACGAATGACTTCAATTCTCTGTATAGCGGTCTCCAATCTAGTGTTAATTCTTTGACTGGTCTGAGATAATGCTTGCGCCTGTAGCCAAAGTTAGTTCCGAGGCCTTCGAGCGACGAATGTAACGGGCGCACTTACTTAGTAAGGAGCATGAACATGCTTGCGAACCGCTCTGAAACATTAGGTTCGATTCCAGGAGCGAGTGACAGCTCATAGTACAGCTTGACAAGATTGATCCGCTCGCTTCGAGTCGGATCAAACTTGAGTGATAGCCATCCTCTGAGCTCTCGCGTCCAATGCACTGCACCAGGACTGAAGTCACCAGCCTCCACCGCGATATACAGCTGCTTTAGAATCTCTCGCAGGTTGCGCTGCCTTTCCGATTCGTCTTCCGGCGTGTATGGTAGGTATTTGAAGTATGGGTATGTACGAGGCCGGACCCGTGCCTTGGGCTCGCCCTCTCCGTTTAAGGCGACAGGCTCACCTCCGGGAGAGGTAGCTCGCGATATCTCGTGAACATTTTGGAAGTTATCGGATGTGAGAATGGCCTTAGGACCTGATTGATCCATCGTCGAGCGATCAGTCCGGCGATTACTGGGGTACAAAGGTTGGGAACGTGGGAGGAGGTTCGGGGGGACTCTGCGGACCGCGGTGTGTTAGCTAGCTTTATCCTGACCGACTGAAGTGGTGTATGTGGCAATGGACGGGGTCGCACCTTAAACATGAAGGTTGGAAGCAAATTCTAAGCTGCAGATATCGATGCCCAAACAGTGATCTGCTATCAGTCTTCGCATAGGCGATTTACTAAGACTTGGCTAACGAGGCGACCAGGAATGTCCGAGGCGCCAGACTGCACAAGATGGAAGACCCCAAGTAAGGTGTCAGGTATCACTTGTATGAGATGCGAATTTGGCCAGGAAAGCTTTCTTGCACAGAATTACGCTCGGGGTTGAGATAAACTCGAGCTCAGACGTAGCAATCCGACGGTGGAGGTGTCCGTCAAGTCAATCTGGCTCAGTTTTGTAGGATCGGTGATGACATAATTCCACGTAACGGCCGCAGCCTAATTGGGCCCCGTCTCCAGAACAACCACCGAGTGGTTTGCGCCGCGGCGAGGCAGGTCCTACCTACGGTATATAGTGAGATTGACTTTTTGGAGATGAATTCATTTGCCGGTAAGTGGAATTTAAATCCTACAAATTTGTGGGCAATAGCAGTCTTGAAATGAGGGATAGAGGATGTGAGACTCGATGTTCGAAACCATCTCTAAATGGTTCGCCACACGTGATTACACGAGAGACCCTTTGACCGGGGAAAAAAAGGGGGGTAACTTGAACAGGTAATGGTACTTTCTTATATTATGAGTTATATTATCCTTCATATACCCTGTCATAGACTTGCGATTGGATCAGGCGGGCGGGAGGAAAGACCCGAACAGAATGGCCTGGATCAGTGCATAGGCGACCATGCCCCGCACAGCCACAGTAAAGGTGCGGCTGTCTTGTAGGGAAGGTCGGGTTTGCCCCCAGTTGCCCGACACCAAATATACGAGATACCAGTACCATAGTGGATACCCTGAAGATATCCTATTGATTATCTGAACATGGTAAGAGGTCAAAGCCATTACCGCAAGCAATCCTTGTGGTACAGCTAGTCGGAGAAGCAGGGAGGCAGTCGTGGCTGACGACGACGCTTGGTCCACTCCGCTCAAAGCTCTCGGAAAGATGAACGGCACTGCCACATCCAGTGCCCATAGCGACGACCGGCTAAGTATGGCCAGCATCGGCATTGCCAGCAAGAAAAGTGGGATATTGGACACGGTCCAATACCGAAGAAATCCTACATTCCTGTTATTCAAGTTAGTAGTGTGTTCTGCGGTGCTAGTCAACCATCCCAACGTACCAGTAATGTCCTTGAACCCAGCGATAGATGCTGGGGACAAGCCATTGACACCACGGGCGTGACACATCAGCGTCCACACAGTATGTGGTATAGGCCACAGTTTGGGGAACGACAAGTCCCAGTGCAATGACACAGCCACTGATGATGATAACGGAGAGATGGGCACAGGCATCAATGGATAACCTTTGGCACCAGACGCGCCGAAGCTGCAAGAGAGCATCATAAGCGTATAGGATACCACTTAAGATCCCATTACTGCGAACTGCAGTGGCTGCTGAGAACAGGATTGCAGCTACAAACAGTTTCACGTCGCCGGAGAGACGCTTCCCCGCCTTGTTATCGAGGAACGAGGACGAGTAGACATAGAATCCTGTAATGTTGAGCAAAGAAAACAAAGACTCCCCATAGGGTGCGGAAAGAAATGCTCCTGCAGGACAAATGATGTGCAGAAATGCCGAAAGAAAGCAGATTAGTCTTTGGGTGGCCGTGTCACGGCCGAATACGTTGACAGAGAGTCTATACAAGGCTAAGACAGCGAGATAATGGGCAACATGAGACAGAGCAGTCGCCACGACAGCGGTCCTGGCTGCTCCACTAGGGCCGATTAATCGGTGCAATGCTACATCCACAATTAGTGCTCGAATAACACAGCAATACACTTTCGGAGAGGAAGACAGGTAGATCTACCAGTGGCAATATAGGCAAGGACTCTAGTGTACCCGTAGCCGAACGCCCACTCTTGCTCAAAGAGGTAGCCATTTTCGGCGATATGCAAGAAGTAAATGGAATCCCAGCGGACGAACTTGAGCGGGATGGGGAGGTGCGCATAAGTGATGTCTTCTGAGGTGACATCAGGGCGACTGTGGCTATGGTAGAGATGGCTGGTGGAAGTGTCGTAGCCAAGGCCGGGGCAACTGATGATGACCAGATATACTAGAGCCTTCCAGAGACAGAAAGCTACCGTTAACGCCTTGATGGGCTGGCGGGGATTTAGAAGACTCGGGCGACTCGTCGCTGGAGAGCTCACGGAGGAGCTCATGGTCACCAGGCAGAGTACTTAGGTGTGTAATTTTCAATAGTTCTGTGTAGCTACCAGATTTGCAAACATCGTAAGATGATTGTCAAAAACGATAATTGGCCGCCCAGGAGGATCCCATTCGCCCGTTCACCATAGATTGAAGAGGGATTTTTTGATCAACCCGACATAATCATGACAAAGAAACCGAGGTAAAGCTAAAGGGGATCTGGAGAAGGCAAGACGCGTCGAAGCTCACCAGACGGGATGACGGACTGTGGATTTGATCGGTCGGAATCCTCGGCACGCATAAATCCTTCTTATTCAGCATCCACCGATGCACAACTACGTAATATTTGTGGACGGTGAGGGGACCAAATGAAACCATGACGGTTTGAGTCTCCATACCAGAAAGTACTTAGTGGCAAGTGTTGTGGAAACCCGGTCGATTAGTAACACTGCTCTGAAGAAGAGTTTTCATTTGATAGCAATAAATTATTCAACTCGATCTAAATGCTTTACTAGTAGTACAAAATATCTAGTTGTTTAGCTTAGTATAGTCATCCTACACTCTAGAGATACATCATAACTAGTTGAAAGGGATGATGATAATGAGGATGATGTCAGACCACTTTGCCTCTCCGCATTGGCGAAGTCTTTAGTTACCTGCTTAGGTAGTATTATTCATAACAGTCAGTTGACAGGGTCCAGTAGCCATCGACTGTTCTGGATTGGGTAAACAGGTCATTCATCCTTGGATCATCCCGCCGAATCCGTGGGCAGGTCAGCCCTACGGCGCGCTCGGAACTGATGGAGCCCGACTGCTTCAGTCCCAGTATTCCTTAATCGAAATCTGCTGCAGGTTCACATGACGGAGAATGCCCGAAGCCTTCGGTATGGTAGGAATTAGATAAGACTATCCCCGTCGGCGTTGAAGAGAATATCCTAGCGCCATCGTGCCAACGGCGACAAGACAACCCTAGATGCCGACAAGCGCTAGTAGGAAAATCATTTAGATGATTAGCTACATTGGATCGAGTTAAACCCGCCTACTCAGTATCAAGGTTGGGGGGTGACTTGGAAAAGGAAGAACCGGCTATGCCAGTTCCAGAACGTTATGGTAAATTTGCACTGCATTATGAATGCCGCTGGTAGCTCCGAGTCGCTACATTGAATGCTTATACTATAGACTACCAGTACTAGTCAAAGTATGTACGTCCAAAGTAGTGCAACAACGAACATAGTGCCATCGTTTTGCGAGGGGCGCTTAATACAGGGCACCCTGGCACCTACTTACTGGTGTGTAGTGGTGGGTATAGCTAGTTGTGGTTTTACTAATTAGGCTCAGCTGAACGGACGGACGAAGTATCCATCACGTACTCCATCCAGCATTGCCCCGGGTGGCATCTAAAGTGGTGTCCTCCCCTTTCTTACTTCGACGTCGCCCGGGCCTCAGTTCAATGTACCGTAGTAAGTAGTCGATAAATCATGCGGTGTCCCTGATGCTTGAAAAGACAGCCGTGCGTTTCTTTGTTTATCACCCACTTCATCACAGGAGTACCTTGCCGCGGGACGCCTGTGTTCTTTCAGAAATATAGTTCCAATAGATTTTCGTACAATTAAGCCGAGAAGGCAGCTGACCAGCTAAAGTTTCTCCATAACTATACCGTTCTCAGCCTCGCCCTCAGCAGCTAGCGACTTTTTTCTCTCTCATGCAAGATAGGAGGGTCCGCGATGGAAACGTTACAAGACTAAAGAGAAAAGTTTGCCATCTGGTCCCCGCCAGAACCAGACCCTCGTTTGCTAGATCGTAATGCCAAGCCCGACCCAGGGAGTCATTCGGTCGGATTCCCTCGGGGAGACAACGAGGCATTTCAGGATGGCATTTGACACTGCCAAGTAGTCTCAGGATCAGTTAATACGAGAGGTAAGCTTAGCTGGACAAGGCTTAGATGGTTACCAGACACTAGGTCAGAAGATAGTATATTTGGCACTGCAGTGTTGGGCAAGGGGGGCAGAAAGTAAAGTCTCATAGCACCAACGATCTGAATTACCTTTTCCAGCTAGACTAGTAAGATAGTAGGTGAAGGGAGGACGAGTGTGATTAGTATTACTGTGCTTTCAGTCCTGATTCAGCCTTACGCTGGTCTCCGTCACCAAGTGGCACTGAGTCAGCGGCGTGTCTGCCTCAAATTTGCAGACCCAGAGATCCAAACCTTTTTTTGCTTGCTGCCTCTAAAATCCGACATCCGGTCCCATGGCACGGTGCGGACCTTACCGGCAAGTCGGAGCTTCCGGTTCCGTTGCAGCAAATGTCGAAAGCCCGAAGGTCCGCGGGGATACTACGATGGAGGTTGTGTTGCTCTCCCCGATATTAATTAACATAGCATCGTGGCAGAGGCCAACTAAGATACCAGAGCCTGACTGAACTAGGATACTTAACCTTGTTTATGTTTGGTAGGGACGTAGTCTGAGGTAAGTAAGGTAAAGCATGTATGAGGGTGGGTAATGCTGATTACACCACAGGGCACAACATGCTCAAGCAGAAAGTATGTATGCATAGCAGCGGCATGGTTTCTTCCCCTCGATTACCTAATCTCGATTGCATAATTCAGCTCCGATGCTCCGAAATGCTGTTGTCGGTCAAAGGGTCGGTCAAGCTATTAATCTCCAATTCTTGACTTTAGTACAGTGAATGCTAAATAGTCCTGCTCCATGGAAGCATTAAGGATGATCTTCGTTATAATAATAGGAACAATTTATTAATTAACGAATCTATTAATTCTGCAGGGCAGAGTTCATACTTTGCACTTACTGTGCTGTAGTAATCGTCCTCACTGATTTGATACGGGCCAAGCAATACGAGATGATTACGATGCAGCCAATAAACCGCCGATGGGGGTGGCCATCCAATGAAGAAATGTTAGTGTCGGCGTCTGGTTAGTTCCGAGAGAGAGGATCGTCGGCTAGCTGCTTGGGGCCATGGATGCGAGCTGCCGGCCATGGATGGCCAGGACCCAGTTCATGCAACGAGACCAGACGACCCAGCCTGTTCCTAGAAACATTATTTTGCAATTTCTTGCAATTTGGCTTGGCTGACTGGCTCTAAACCGTAGATCGGGGGGAGACCTGCCGATGGTCCCGATGGACAGCCCAGCAGACAACTATCGCCGTGAAAGCGTAAGGGTAATAGTAATAGTAAGTAGTATACGCAGACCAGACTCGCAAAGAAGACACTAAGGGGAAAGAACAGCCCCCCAGCGGGATCTTGACCAAATGTGACCTACTGAACCGTCATTGTCACTTCTGGTTCCATGTGGGTTCCTTTTACTGTAATTTTTGCTTTTCCTTTTTTACACTTATTTTTTTTTTTTTCTTTTCTTTTTCCACATTGACCCTCCCCCATTTATTTAGTTCAGGTCAAGAAGCATGCTGGATGATTCTTATTTATGACTATTTGCCCACCAAATTCATGGTGGGATCTTGACCGCCATCTTTTTCGCCCCCTCTAATCGATGATCTATCGATCCCATCTGACATGCGATTCGTATTCTTTTCTTTTCCTCCCTCATCTGAAAGTCTGAATATTAAGGCGCTTCTGGACCCCCTAACCCACACTGTCCGGCCTCCCTTACATACTTCCGCCCACTCTTTGCTCTTTTCTACTCCAATGTCCACGTCGTACGACATCTGAACTTCCCCATTCATCCATCTATCCGGTTTGCCTCCTGCGCTGACCTCAATCCCCTCCTTCGACAAATCTACATCTGCAGCTTCAGCCTTATTCTAGGTGGAGGGGTTGATAGTTGCCGTGCAGGTCACGCTCATTCTATCTACTACTTACTATACTTACCTTCCATCCACCCTCCATCCATCCTCCCCCTTCCTTGTCTTCTCGTCATATTCTCTCTTACTACTACCGCCACCAATCTTTCCTGACCCGGGTCTTTTTCTTGTCTTTGTTCTCTTGCCTTCCATTGCTCTGAATTATTCAGCATATCTCTCTGGCACAACGAGGTTACAAAACAGCAAACTACGGCAACTTGTCAACTAGCTGGATCGGCTTAGGCTGACGTATTCTGTCAGCCACAGCCACCCCCGTCATTGTCATTATAGTTAATCCCCGTCACTGCCACTGATCTTCGCCGTCAATGTTGATCGGGGAAAACTAAACAGACGTTGTCGCATCCCCAGAAAGAATGCTATTCAACCTTGGCTTGACAGCGGATGCGGCAGCAGCTCACGAAAACGAATACCCCGGGTTACCATCGGAAACCCAGATCCCTAGCCCGACGCGTCATTCGTCCCCGGCAATCTCATTCGCTTCCCTGCCATCGTGGGGACTAGGCAGCATCTACAACCGGCGCAAACCCACGGAACCCGAAATGACGCAGCGTACAATGTCGCGGAAAGTTACTATTGATACACTATCCTCGAGCGATGACGAGCGTTCGACAGTCACCCCAGTCCTGGCTCCATCAAGGATCGCCCGTTCGCAATCAGTTCGGAAACAATCGTCGCGCCCTAAAACGTCATACCAGCTAGCGCATCCCGCGGCCCACGCACGCCATAGGCGATTAAAGCTCCGACCTAAGCTTCTCCTGCAGCTTCAACGTGTGTCGCAAACCCCACGACCTCTGCCACTTTTGGATGTGCTCCCCTCCACTGTGTTTCTGCCGCCTCTAGCTCGCAAGTTTCCGACAATATTCCGCGGTAAAAAAGGACTAGGCCCCAATGACCTCATTGTCGTAACTAGTGACCTCTATGAGCGGGCGCCGGGCGATAATGGGGATAGGTCTCTAAGCTCCGATGATGAAGGCGGAGAACAACGTGAGGTGGTCGCAACAATATGTCAGCTCTTCAGGGATGATGCTTTATCCAAAGGAAAGGCGGAGATTTGTTTGAACCATGGACCAGTTTGGGAGGCCACGCCTCTTGCCAATGGCTCCTACGAATTCGTGGCCAACACGGATGATGGTATCCAGATTCTGCGGTGGGTTCTGAGAGGTGGGAAGAATCGTCGCGTGTCGGCGCCCCCGGGCTTCTCGCAAGAGGAGAGCAAGCGGTTTACGTTCAGCGTGATCAATCCCAGCACTCGTCGTCACCCTGTTGTTGGCACGATGACACGCAACTACCTCGAGGTGTATGATGAGTACTCAATTCCGACAACACCGGGTATTGCTGGCTCACCAACCTCCGCCATGTCCGTGTTGAGCGACTACTCCGAAATGGACGACCCATTGGATCGGAAGGTTCTGAAAACCGATAGTGACCTCCGCATGCTGATTATTATCACCAGCATATGGGTAGCCTTTAGGGAAGGTTGGTCTCATAACTTCACTTACGACGACTCGGCCTTGGCAATCAACTCCAAGACAATGTGTCCGTCGAGACACAGCTCGCCAACTGCGATTCGAAGCGAGACTGATAGAGCCGAGAGGGAAGATGGCCACGATGATGTTCCCCCTTTGAATGGTCGAAGACATCGTCTCTCGACGTCTAGCTATGTCCCTTCACAATCCACGATGTCCGACCGATCTACGACTTTTGGAAGCTTATCGAGACGATCCAACTCAACTGGTGCGGCTTTTATTGAGCGGACTAACCGACGTGCTTCTGGTAGCAACGGTCGTCTTAATCGACACAGTACCCTCTCCAGTCCTCGTGAGCAGAGACAGGACCAAGCTGTCGATGCCACACCTGCCCGACAGGACTCCAAAAGTCGCAGGTTATGGTCCCACAGAAAATCCGACGTCCAAGATTTCAAAACAACGACTTCCCCTGATCAAGTGATAGACCGATCCAAGGGATTCGATAACAACCAGTCACGCCAGGCCGATTCCTTTCGCGTAAAAGGCATTGACTCTCCCGTAGACTCGGCACCGAGTAAGGGAAAGCGTCGGCATCGGATTAGCAGCCTCTTCGATTATATCATCCGCAAAACCGGACATCATCATTGAGCCAAGCCTGGAGCTTAAAACTACATACCCCATTCATTGTTCTTTTGCTCTGCACAGCTGTCTTCTCTTTTTATCTCCCTCTTGCAGAGGTGAGCATACCTCTCGATTTCATCCAAGACACTACAATAGTGACACGAAAGCCTGGAGCTGCGGTTGTATTGTATGCAAGCGGATGGCAGGGCCTCTGTTCCAAGGCCAAAGCTACCGCTACTTCTTATCGCACTGGGTGTCTGGCAATTATCTCCCACTTCCCAACTTTGCATGAGACTTGTCTCCTCCGCACATCATCTCTCAGCTCTTTTGAACTTACCAGCGATATGAATACCACGACATATATCTGATAGCGCTCCTTTTTCCAAACCTTCTTATCTCCTTCCTTACTGATTCTCTATTCTGGCATTGCCATCAACATCAGCATCACCTTCCTGTCCGTGCATATGTACAAACTTAGGTCCGCAGCATTGATTGCTTTCGGAAACATACAGGTACTTCTCGAAATGGGTATTTTGTAGAGTAGGTACGAATATTTTGAAAAATACATATATTTGGCACACAGAGCATGGTCTCGTTGAATTTAGTATAGTATCTGCACGTATTAGAGAAGAGTACTTTCCAGCTAGTAGGAACGTAGTGGGATTAGTTTCCGAAGGATTGCAGAGTATTAAGTAGTACGATTGGTTGGTGGGGTTGGTTGTGAGCGATCGGCCTACTAACAGAGGGTGGGCAAGGCTTGTTCACTGATCCTGTCGATCACTGATATATCACTAAAGCGCATGAAGAGGACGAGTTCGTTCGTCCTTTCTGCTAATGGTAATTAAATGTCATATTAGAGCTCATTTGAGTGACTGAACAATACGATCTTAGAAGAGTATAGAATGACATTTTGTTTGCATATATGATCATCGTATTCTATTCTTTACCGCTCCAGAGCAGTGATAGCCTTAGGGATGTAAGGCTCCTCCAGGTACTTGATTTCCTCTTCGGTCAACTTAACCTTGGTACCGGCCACAGCCTCGTCAATGCGCTCCTTGCTGTTGAGGCCAAGAATAGGGTTCTCATTGGGATGGCTCAGCGACCAAGCAATGGCCACCTGGGCCATGCTGACACCCTTCTTCTTAGCGATCTCTTCGACACGATCGACGATAGCCTTGTCGGATTCTGTCTCGCGGCTGCGGATGAGAAACTTGAGTGCCCCGTCTGTTGCTTCACGCACAGTTGAGCGGGAGCCCCAGGGGCGGGTCAGCACACCACGAGCCATGGGCGACCAGGGGATCAGGCCCACGCCAGTGTCGCGGCAGTATGGGATCATCTCGCGCTCCTCTTCTCTGGCGATCAGGTTGTGGTAGTTTTGCATGGAGATGAACTGGTGCCAGCCATTGCGGGCGGCGATGTTCTGGAGAGTCTGGAATTCCCATGCAGCCATCTTTATAGGCGTGAGCATGTGTCGTTGAAGGAAGGGGAAGAGGCAAGACTTACCGTGCTGGCTCCGATGTATCGGACCTTGCCACTCTCAATCACGTCGTTGAGAGCTCGCATGATTTCCTCACGCGGGGTATCGCGATCCAGCCGGTGGATCTGCAGCACATCGATGTATGTTCCCAGTCTCTCGACACTGGCATCAACGGCGTCGAAGATGTGCTTGCGGGACAGGCCAACCCGGTTGACGAAATCACCGTCGTTCACACCGGAAGCAGAAATCGGAGGGAAGTTACCTTGGTCATCCACACCGAAGTAGCACTTAGTGAGGATGACAACCCGGTTACGGGGAATAGAGAACTTCTTCAGGGCTTTGCCAATGATTTCCTCGGAGCGGCCGTGGGAGTAGACATCGGCCTGGAAGCGAGTTAACACGATATTGAGGCAAGAGAAACGTAGTGGCTTGAATGTACCGTATCCCATGTGTTGATTCCACGCTTGTAGGCATGCTCAATCAAAGGGAGAGCCTCCTCCTCGTCGAGTACCCAATCTTGCCACTGCTTGGCGCCATAGGACATGGCGCCCAGAATGATTTTAGAGATCTTCAGTCCCGAGTTTCCCAGGCTACATGTCAATTTCATTAGCTAGGTCAGTATCTACAGGGCGAGTATCGCAGTCAGGAGACATACCGGACATATTCCATCTCATTGTTAGCAGCCATGGTGGATGTATTCAAATAACTGCAACGCCATGGTTAGCTATGATGCTACCTCCACAAGCACGCGGAAAGTTGCGGAAGGACTCGAGATGTGGAAGTCACCTACAAATGAAGTTCTGAGGTACCAAGTGCTGGAGCAAAGTGACGTAGAAGAATTTACAAGGAAATGAGTATCTTGACGGGACTGCAAGCGGTTTATCAATACTTCGCAGCTACCACTAAGTGAAATTCAAAGTCAGGGACGAGCGAGCTAGCCAGTTCAGTCGAGTTGCCGAAGCATAATGGATCCAGAGCAAGCTGGTTGACCCCATTATTAAGCTCCCCCACCGAACTGCCGAAAGTGCGAAGCGATGAGTTGCCAGAGCCGATGAGTTACCGACAACCCATTCTCGGGTTGAGCTGCGCTGGACCCATCGGTCCAGAGGAACGGGAAGCTTATGCGGGGTTCATTATGAAGATCATCCGTTATGGTACTCCGTACAGTGTGTATGTCTAATGAAGAGGATTAGGGAGCATTCAGCATAGAAATACACAGCAGACTGGAAGTCGAAGGGGAATAATTAAATGACTTTTCTCATGCACAAGAAAAGGGAAGGAGGGGTAGCCAAGGAGGGGATCCCGTGATCCACATCTTTGCTTGTTTGGCTTCGCTTCTTCTTCCTCCTCCTCCTCCTCCTCATCTCTCTGTCTCTCCACATAGTTACCCCTCTACTGTTCGATCCTCTCTGATTTTTGCCTCAATCACAGCACTACCTCTACTCCTTCAAAAGAATGCACTGCTGCAGCATGTGCCTTATGGCAATCGGCATCGCCGTCTCGTCTACCTAAGTAGGCAGCGATCTCCTGATAGGATAAAATGTTCGAGCCAATCTAGGCACACGCCAACCCCTGAGGAAGCCACAATAAAGTCACGGTTCCTCACTTGGAAAGAAGGGGAACAAGACGCCGGGGTAGGATCCCGTTCGAGCAAGGCAACCCCGCCAATGAACGGTGTTGGTGGCGGTGGCGCCAGCCACTGCCTTGAGAATCACTGGTTTTCTGGGGAAAGAGTCGTCCGACGTGACCGTCAGGCGACTGGAGGCTGCATATAGACAAGAACTGGAACACCCCCGGCCTCTGTACAACGATCAATGAACCGTTTTGCACGTGGTGCGGGTATTACAGAGTATCTGTCTCGGCCGCAGACCTGATTGAGCCGCCCGTTCCATACAAAAAAACCGGACAGACGTTTGTAGCATCAAGGGCTGGCTGAACGGTACGTCGCGGGGCTATGCGCTCTAGAGCCAAGCACTGTATGTCATGGTCGAACAGTCCGAACATCCCGGCAGCCCCGAAGGAAATCTAGTAGAAATTCCCGAGCTGGGTCTGATCGCAGCCTTGAACGTCGACCCTGCTCATGTCGCTGCTCGTCAGTGGTTCAGCTGGCTTCTGCAGAACACTTGCTGCATGCAATGTTCCAGCACCTAAACCATTACCCAATACCTCCAGTCGGTCGATCTTGGCAGTTCCGAGAGCAGTCGAGACAGTTCCCACCCAGCGCAGCCTGACGCCAAGCGACTATCAACGGTACTTGAACTAGAAGACATCTAGGTGGTGATAATACCCATCTAGAGTATCATGGCGAGAAAATTGCTGTTCACCGCTGAATTGTCGGGTGAACACCGTTCCTCTCACTGAGTGATCCTTGTGTATACATGTGGCTTCCAGGATGCGCAAACTGCCATGGGTGTGTATACATGATTACTTCTCTGATCATGCTGATTGGAGATGCGCTATTTTTCTTGTATCCCGACAGACATCACCAGAAAAATCTCATTGGACAGTCTATATCCAAGAAAGATGCAGGCCAGACCATCTGTCTATCATGTTTTAGCACCGCGTCATGATCTAGCGTCAAAGTAAACGAGTGCATCTATATGGCCAACAGCGTTGCTTCCTGCAAGCACCCATCGTTCTCTATTGTTCTCAAAATGTATAGGCCTCTAGCCGCATATGAATTACCAATGATGACCAGTAGCAAAAATAGCCGACGAGAGACGGGGCTTATGGAAGATTAGTGTCAGCTCCAGGATGGGTTGACACCCACTAGCATTATGTCAGTGCCTACAACTGCTCACCTTGGGGATGAAAATGTGGCTAGCTGGGCTGTGTACTCCAGAGTCATGCTTTGCAACGATGAAGATACCCATCGCAAGCATTTCCGCAGCGCAAGGCCGGATTCATGCCCAATGAAGACACCAGACTTGCTATTGTGAGATCCGAGTGCTCAAGGACAGCTGAAAAATGTGATTCATCGTGCAGATGGAAGTTCGTAGCGAAGTTTCCGGTCGACATACGGGCCTGAGAGAGGAACTGCTGGAAGGTTTTACTCGAAGTGACTGTGCTATCACCAAGTTCAAACCGCTCGAAGCATCTGAACAGATCTCGGAGCTGAATGTCAGCTCTCAGTCGTTTCTCAGTCGCGAAAAGTATATAAGGAAGGCAGATTCCTCTCCAGGTCTTCTCAGCACCATCACCAACTCAGCTCACAAAGCAAGCAACCACAAGAACTACCTCTTGATCATACTCTTTGAATTCAAATAATTACAACCTTGTGAAAATGTCTACCGTTGTGACCACCGCTCCCCCTGTCCAGACCATGTCTCTCCAGGCAGTCTCTCAGTCGGGCTCTTCCGACGAAGAGCTTTTGCAGCTTTTCCGCCGAGTGACCATCACCAGCTCTGACGGCCATGATGTGTCTGAGATGCAAATCAAGAAGGCCTTCCAGCAGGAAATCAGCCGGCCCCTGGGTCGACAGATGCTGGAGGCATCCTTGGCGCACGCGAATGGCTGCTCTTGCTATCACTGGAACTACCATGACCGCATCAGCGGCAAAGTCAACATCTCTCGGGTTGATTTGACTTTTGACCTGACTTCAAAGAGCATGGGACAGGCCGTGAAGGGTGAAGCTGCTGGCTTCTACAGGCCTAACAGTGCCTTTATCAAGTAAAGTCTTGCCTTTCTTTATACAAAACAACACTAACAGCAAGCAGTGCAACCGTCTACTATGACGACCAGCAATACCTCCAGGGCAACCAGAGCGTCCAGATCTACATGGATGGAAGCGTACGCAGTCCCATTTCCACTTCATATATCGGTATCAAGGCATGCTGCTAACTCGCAACCAGAAATTTATCATTGACTTCTTCACCACCGACCAGTCGGAGAAGCCAATTGCGCGTATCGTCCAGAACGCCTCGTCCTTTACCTTCCAGGGCACTGACACTGGTGACGCTACCTGGGGTACTAACTAGTGGCTGAGTCGATGATCGTCGGAAAGAGCCATTTTGGCATCTATGACAATCAATTTGGAGCTGATGGGGTGATGCGGATCACGATGGAGATGGTGATGATTAAGTCTCGGGATTTGTCTTGTATTGATTCTTGCTTTTCAGTCATTCCTTAGTTGCTATTACTTGTCTAGTCTTGCTTGTTAGGAGGAATAAGATTGATCCGCATAGAACCATGTGCAATGTAAATATTTGAAAACCCTTCAACGTAGCTTGAACACCTCACCAGACAGACCCTTCACCCGCTCCCAGTGCCTCCCTTCTCGGCCCTCCCCGTTCTTCCTGACTTCAAGCACCCTTAAAGATACCAAACAATCCCGTACATCTTCCATGATTTGGCAGAGTATGCCCGAGTCTCTTTACAATCAACATCAGAGGTCTTGATAAGACTAATTCCTTTCATTGAAACAATTGTTACGTGCATCAGGAAAGTATCTGAACTGGTTCATAATCCATTGAAGAAAGAGAGAAAATCCTCTACCTCTAACCAACCCATCCACCCCATATACAGTGTCCTTTCTATACATTCCTTTTTCTACTTTCCCATCAACCAATTCATACAGGAACTTTTATTGTCACCCGAGAAAGATAAGAGAAAAGGTCATAACCTCATACAATGTACCACACAAATCAAACAACCCACATAACCCCAAGTGCAAAAGGAAAAACCGATATAGCAAAACACGCTAGACAGTGAGAAAACCTATATGTATATGATCTAAGAGGAACCACCACGACCACCAACGTTCGACAAGGCCTTCTTCTGATCCTCGCTCAGTTGGGTCGTAGGCAGAGGCCGAGCTGCGGTCGAGGCAGCAGATGGGGGAGGAAGGAATCCGGTCTGAACGAGGTAAGAGGCGTACAGGCCGACCAGCTCCTCGGTGACGCCGGCGCCGGCGGAGGCATCAATGCCGGACCAGGCGGCGTCGGCACGGAGGGAGGCGGCGGCGTTGACGTCGTCCAGTTCGGGGGCCTTAGTGTTGGAGGGGAGGTCGGAGGTGACGAAGTGGTAGAGGGGCATGCTGAGATTGGATGTTAGGAATATAGTGGATAGTTTGGGTAGGGTAGGAACTTACAGTGCGTGCTGGGACTCGGGGTCATCGTGCTGTCCGTCATTGACGTACTGTTCCAGAGACTTGGACCAGGGGACGTAGTCAACCTGCGGGACGTCGTATCCGTACAGCTGGAGAGCACCCAAGAACTGGTTGAACCGGAGACGCGGGTGTCCAGTGACCTGGGCGACGCCGATGGGAGTGCAAGGAGGCTGGAATGCGGCGGCGATGACCACGCGGGCAACGTGGTCCACGGGAACCATGTTGACGGTGTTGTTGATGTTGGGGCGGGAAGACAGCTGGATGCATCCCTTGATCATACGGATGAGGAAGTCGTCGGTGTTGGTGGCTAGTGTTTGTATGTTAGCTTGTTTTGGAAATCAATATTCTGGGAGACTGTTTGCTTACTTCCGGTCTTGGAGTCACCAAGAACGTAACCAGGACGAACGACGGTTCCCTTCAGACCCCTACGACCAGCCTCGCGGACCAGGTACTCTCCAGCCCACTTGCTCTGGCCGTAGCCGGTTCCAAGTCCAACGGCACTGCCCTCGAGGTCGTCCTCCTCGCTAATACCCGCTCCACCGGCGGCAACGATGCGCTCGGATTCAGAGACATAGTGGTCGCTGTCGAGAACACTGGTGGAACTGACGAAGGAGAACTGCTTGGGCTTACCACTGGCGCAAAGCTTCAGAGCATCGATGGTGCCCTGAACGTTGGCCGGCTTAAGGGTAGAGTAAGGGTAGACCCAGTGGACAAGAGCACCGTTGTGGATAACGGCATCCACACGCTTGGTCAAGTCATCCCAGAGAGCATCCGAGAATCCGAAGCGGGGTTCACCCAAGTTACCGCAAACACACTGCAGTCTGCTGGTCCAGGCCTCATCCCAGAAGCCGTAGGCGCGGCATGTGGAGCGGATACGTTCAAGCGCCTGCTCATCGGTCTTACCACGAACCAGGGTCACAACCTTGGCCATGGGCGACTTGCGAGTGAGGAGGTCACGAAGGATATGCGCACCCAAGAAGCCAGTAGCACCAGTCAGGAAGATGGTTGGCTCACTGGACAGAATAGGCTCGGTACGCGTGGGGAAAGAGGCGGGCAAGGCGGTCTCTGCCAGCTTCCGGGCATCCTTCGAGTATTCGTCGTCAAGCTCATCAGGGGTAGCTGAAGCATCCGCCTTAGCAGCGGTACTGTCATCATTGCTGGCGAAAGACTCGAAGTTCTGCAGACGGTCGATCTCGGCGGCAAATCCCCTGAGGGTCGGGCTACGGAAAATGGCGTTCATGCTAACGTCAATTCCGCGCCACTTGCGGCGGATGTCGAAGAACATCTGCTGGGCCAGGATACTGTGCCCTCCAAGGTCGAAGAAGGAGTCATCAGGTCCAATCATGCGAGCAGTAAGGTTGGGGATGCGGGAGGCCCAGATTGAGGCCAGCGCCTGCTCGGTTTCAGAGAGAGCCTGGACCACAGATGACTTGCGACGAGGAGCCGCGGCACTAAGCTCTGCAGTATCGGGGAAGGGCAGCGCAGGCTTGTCGATCTTGCCGTTAGGGTTGAGGGGCATGCGCTTGAGGGGGATGAACACCGTCGGCACGGCGTAGGAGGCGAGCTTGGTCCGCAGCAGGTCACGAATGTCGTCACGAAGAGGACGGAACCGTCTAAGCATGCCGACCATTCCTTCAGCAGAGTCATCGTCTTCGAGACCCTTCTCTTGCAGCCAAGCAGCCCACTTGCTCATGTCCGGCACGAAATAACTGACCAGAGTTCGCTCCTCGAACTTGTCACGACGCACCAGGGTGACGTTCTCTCTCACCAGGGGATGGCGAGACAGGTGGGTATCAATCTCACCCAGCTCGATACGGAACCCACGGATCTTGACCTGATCATCTGCACGTCCCGAACACTCGACATCTCCCGAAGGAGTGTAACGGCCAAGGTCACCACTGCGGTACAAGCGATCTCTAGGGCCTTGGTAGAACTGCCTCCAGGGTTCGTTCGCACTGTCTGCCTTGGCCTGGTCCTTCTGAACCCAGGTCTGGTTATCAACAAACCAGTTGTTGAGGAACTTCTTCTGGTTCAATTCAGGCGAACCCAGGTAGCCTTCAGCAAGACCACCGGCACGGACGTAGATTTCACCAACTTCACCGATGGCGCAAATGCGGCTGGGTTCGAAGCGGTTAACAACCAGCATCTGTACGTCGAGCATACCCCGACCTGCCGGGATGACGTCCTTCATGGTGTCCAGGTAGCCCTCGTCGCTCGAGTAGCTCGGGATCTCGAAGTAACTGACCGCACGCTGTGTCTCAGTCGTTCCGTACATGTTGACGATGTTGACATTGGGGGCCAAGCCCTGCAGAGAGCGGCAGTCTCGCTTGATCAGGATATCACCGACAAAGAAGGCGTGGTGAAGCGAGGGGAACTGTGCCGAAGCACCGCCGACGAGAATCTGACCCATGGCAGGGGTAAGGTGAGTGACAGTAGCTCCATACTCGCGCATCCACTCGGCAAGCCTTTCGTTCTGTATATCCTCCCGGGCAGGAACCAGCAGCTGAGCTCCCAGGAAAAGAGGGGTGAAAATATCTCTTTGGATCGGGTCATGAGCGATACCGCTGAGCATGGTAAACCGATCGTTGGGGGTAAGCTTGAAGGTCTCGGACATCCATGGGAAGTAGTATGCGAGAGAAAAGTGCCGACCCTTGACACCCTTGGGCCTGCCCTCCGAGCCAGAAGTGAAGGACAGAGTCGGGGTGGAGTCAGGTCCGACAACGACGCCAACAGACTTGGCCTTCAAAGGAACTTGGTTGGCCAAGACATCCTGGCCGTTGATCGATCCTCCGACGAGGGAGCCATCGTCGCGAAGGGCCAGGGCAGGGACTTCCGTGCGCAGCTCCAGGTTCTCGTTGATGAATGAGCGGACCACATCGGAGAGCTCACCGGCATCCTTAGTGGCCTTCTCAATGTTGATCAATGCCCGAGGGCGAGCCACATCAAGGTAGATGCATTGTCTTTCCGGGGGGTAGGCAGGGTCGATGACCGAGAAGGTCGCGCCAGCCTTCAGGATACCCATAACGGCTACCACCAGGTCAACACCACGGTAAGCGTACACCATGACGACCTCTCCTCTCTCCACACCCGATTGGACCAGATGATGGCCCAAAATGTTGGAGGCTTCATTGATTTGCTTGTAGGTGAATTCCCGGTGAGGAGACCGCTCCGACTTGGTCTCCACTACACAGAGTCTTTCGGGGTGCTTCTCAGCGTTAGCGGCGAAGATGTCATGAATAGCACCGCGGAAATTGGACCAGTTCAGATCGGAGGTCGGGTCCGGAAGAAGGGCCAGTTGATCCTCGGTCATGAAGTCAATGCGCCCAATTGCTTGTTCCGGGTTGCTGGTCGCATTTTCGACCAGGCGGGCAAGCTGCTTGAGGATGGTGGAAATTCTCGAACTGGAGAAGAGTCTCTGGTTGTAGTAAGCTCCCAATTCCGCCTGGGTTGTGGAGCCATCCGATGCACTGATCGGAGCAATGTTGACAACGAGATCTGTTGTCTCGAAGGTGTTGGCAGGGTAATCCTGGGAGGCAGCAGGGGCATCGTAGGCAGCAAAGCGGAAGAGGACGGGAGAGCGTTCAGATTGAGACTTTTCTTGGATATAGGATCGTAGACTGCCCAGAGGTACGATCTCGGCCGAGCCTTGCTCGAATGCCTAGGAAAGAGTTAGATGAGCTACAACGATGATAAACGCCACCTTTATTTTTGTCATACCTTCTGGACCTTGGCGTACAGCTGCAGGAAGGTTTCGGATGCCTCGATTGGGACTCTGAGGACGAAAGGACGGCCATCGTCGCTGGAGCTGGTTCCGACGGCAATATCCTCGTCACCGGTAAGGCGTGCCACGAGCACGATGAAAGCCGTCAGGAAGACAGTGAATCCGGACGAAGAGCCGGAGATCTTCTGCAAGTCTGATTGCGTCTCCTTGGACAGCTGAATCGACTCAAAGGCTTCAATTGCCCTCTTGGGAAGCTCCTGCTTCTGGTTGTCGGGATAGTCTCGGGTGAGGGGAGACACTGTGAGGTTCTGGAGTCTCTGAGCCCATCGCTCGAGGCGCTCCTGCAAGGAGACTGATTCGACAGCCATTGTTACAGTTGCGATGCCCTTGTAAGTGGGGGGATGAGGGACGTCAACTGTACTTGGCGGGATATGAAAGGTCAGTAGGGAATTAGGGAATTTAATTGGAATTGAAGATGGGAAGAGCAGCGATCGACGATGAGTCAAGAGGGGCACGCGAGAAAAAGTGCCGATGTCGGCTGCAGCCCACCAGACAGTACTAGTTTTAGTAGCCTGAGGTTTCCTTTCCTTTTTCTCCCCACAATTTGGGAGGATCATTTCGATGGCTAGGATCTCACCGCCTCTGGGGTACTTTCAACAGAATGTAATAATACACTGACCGCTTTTCTGTTTGCACCGCCACACGCGGCGGTGGCTTACCACACATTTTGTCCAACAACTGGGACTCTTTATCCACTTGGGATGGAGACACGGTCGTATCGTTGACTTACCCGCTTGGGTCTAGGCTTCTGAACCCCTTCCAGGCACTTCCGCATTGGGGTGATCAGGAACAAAGTGCAACGCTGCCTTCAGTCTATGCTTCTATTCCTGCTGAGGTGCTTCGGGTTGTCAACTTCTCACTCTCGCTTGCCATGGGTTAATAGACGAGTCTCTGACGTCTCTTACACACCTCGTTTTTCTTCCTGTTATTATATTACTCCTTCGTTCAACCACCTTCGCTCCTTCAGTTTCATCCCCTAACCCCCTAAAGACATTGGCCGTAATACCTAATTTATTACTTACCGTTCGTTTCCTACCCGCATTAGGACAGGCAGAAGAAGCCTCACAGAAGAACATCCGATCACTTTCTCACATCTGACTTTGACGGCCAGAACTTCTACTCGGCAGATTTCCCCTGATTTATTCAGGCCAGATCCAGGCCGTGCATCCTCGATCAAAATGATGGTCCCTCACCGGAGCACGGCTCTCATTACCATCATCGTCTTTGTTGCCCTTGTCTTGGTTATCTTCTCCTCCTCTCCAGTAACCGACCCATCGACTGGTGAGGAAGTCTCCGGTCCGGCCAAATATGTCCCTCACCCGAAACTTCCTTCGTTAAATAACCTGCATCTGCCATCGTTTCACCCGACAGTGCATACCCCTCCGGAACCGCAACCCAACAGCACCAGCGGCGAGTCCAAGTGGTTCAGCGACTGGTCGTGGATCAACCCTTTCTCGTCATCTATCACCCTCGATGAGAACCGTTCCGTCCTCCCTCCTCTTAGAAATCGCCCGTTCATCTACACGTACTACGAGCCCAACAAAGGAAACGATCGGGAGGAGGATAATGCGGACGCGCAGCTGCTTCTCGCCTGGCGCAGGGCTTGGTTTGCGCAGGGTTTCCGCCCCGTCATTCTTGGCCCTGGGGAGGCCATGAACAACCAGCTTTACGAGCTTGTCCAGCCATTGAGTCTCAAGCCGGAACTTGAAAGTGAGCTGTTCCGGTGGCTAGCCTGGGGTCATATGGGTGATGGTATGCTTGCGGATTGGCACTGCTTTCCCATGGCCCGATACGATAATGCTCTTCTCACTTATCTGCGTCGGGGCACTGATCCTGCCCTTATCACCCGCTTCGATGGCTTCGGGAATGCCTTATTCTCTGGGGAGAAGTCGCGTATCAACGATGCAATCAAGGAAGCTATGAACAAGGTGGATGACAAGTCCACCTCTCTGATCGATCTTCTTCCGACCGAGTTCTTTAAGGTGGAAGAGCCTAGCGCTTTGGCTCTGTATGACTCGGCTGCCATTACTAGCCACTACCCTACAGTTGCTGAGAAGATTGTCTCTTCGCCTACTGCTGGGCGATTGGCCTTGGCTGAGTTGATCAATGCCCACTTGCACAACACCTTCCAAAACTCCTTCCCTGCAGGCGTTGCTGTATTGAAGCCATTTCCCGAGCATACTACGGCTCTGGTGGAACCGGCCCTACGGCTTGCCAAAGCCCTGGTGCAATGTCCTAGTTCTCCCGTTCCCCACTCGTGCCCTCCGAACTCGCCGAAATGTCATCCCTGCGATGCCGAAAAGCCCATGCAGGTCAGCCAGCCAGCGACCTACCGGAATACGACCCAAGTTTTCACGATCGGGACTCTGCCTCATCCTTTTACGCTCATTAGTCTGCAGCAGGATTCCACCGAGGTCACAACGCGGCACATTCGCCGCGAGACAGACCGTGATGTATGGTTGGCCGAAGTGACCAAAGAGCACCTCGGTACTGACATCGGCGGTTCCGCGAGAGCTGTTGTGTTTAAGAGAGCCGTTGCCGATGACGCCGTTGTGGGCACCTCACTATGGATGACTGTGGAGTCGCTGCCTCCTCAGGCCGGGCAGTCTCTGCCGTCCGAGCTCTTGGACGAGTTTGAGTGGCAGTTTGGTTTCAAGATCCCTCGTGATGGCAAGGTCGATGCAAAGAATGAAGAAGAGAAGAAGGAATCCGTCCAACAGGCCAACCCTGGTGAGCAAGGTGTCGAGAAGGAGTATGGCATCCTGAAACAGGCACGAGAGTATCTGAAGGGTAAAGATACCAATCGAATTGGTATCACTGATGTGGCAGAGGCCTGGAACTTGGCGGACACGGAAGTCTGGCGTTTCGTGAGAGCATACCGGTAAGTACACCGACACAGACCCCTAAATTTCTAGCGTTCTATTCTTCTCCTTATGGCGGGATTGAAAGGAAAGAACTAAAGATTGAATGGTATGAGCTAACAAGTAATCACTTTGCAGTGCGCGCAGCGTCGTGGAACGCAAGAAATGGGAGGAAGAAGAAAAGGACTTCATTGGAGCCAAGCCAAAAGTATAATTAATGTCTTTGCTTATCGCTCGTATTTATAGACATTTTATTGCTAGTACTTGTTGGTGTACATTGCTTCTCTTCGCTTGAACGGTTTATTTACTATCTTTGCCTGGGTGGCTTCGGCCAGAGCATTGGGAGCGGCGTTGATCGATACCTATTCTTCTTTCTTGCTGTTGGTACTAGACCCGCAATTTCTTACTATATATTTTCTTGCTTTGCTATTCCATTTTCTAATAGTATAATCGAGACTCTACTGACTAGGTCGTATAGAGTACTCACTACTACTAGTTGGTTCACCGGGCACCAGTGAGAGTCGCCAGATTAGTGATCAGATGACATCTGCCGTAGGTTACCGCCCATCGGACAGTGGCGATCGCCGCCAGGCGGGCCATCGATAGCCAGCGATAACCGCAGTGGGGAGGCAACGATAAGCTTGTCCATGACTCCATTTCCTTGGTTAGCTTATGCCGGGGAGGGACTTCACCCCTTTCTATATCATTTTGCCACCATAAGTTTCATAGTATATCCCTCTACGTTCTGAACAAATCTTGCTCTAAATACCTCCATGGATGCTATTCCAATCCGAATTTGAAGCAACTGAATCATCATCACACTGACCGGCCGGTCTTGGCGTCCGCTCATCTCGGCGGGGAATTCGACTTTCCGCATTTGAGCTTCAGGAAACAAGATGGCCCCAGGCATTTTAGAATCACCAAAGCCAACGGTGGCTGCCAGCAAGGCTGTCACGTTGGCTCAGCTCACTGAGGATTGGGACGACACTATTCGTTTCTATCTCAACGGCACAAAGGTCGTTCTCGACTCGATCAATCCTGAAGTCACGCTATTGGAGTATCTGCGGGGTATCGGCCTGACAGGCACCAAGCTAGGTTGTGCGGAAGGTGGTTGTGGTGCTTGCACAGTGGTATGTACCTAGGTCATTCTATCGGTGTTTAGGTTCATGTTGACATGAAACAGGTTGTATCGCATTTCAATCCGACGACGAAGAAGCTTTACCATGCCTCAGTCAACGCTTGTCTCGCCCCCTTGATCAGTGTGGACGGGAAACATGTTATAACCGTGGAAGGAATCGGCGATGTGAAGAATCCCCATGCTGTTCAACAGCGGCTTGCGGTTGGAAATGGAAGTCAGTGCGGTTTCTGTACGCCGGGAATTGTCATGGTATGCTCTTCGAGGGATGGTGATTGGCGGGACTAAGCTAACGTATCTACAGAGCCTCTATGCCCTCCTACGCAATAACTCCGCGCCGACCGAACACGACGTCGAAGAAGCATTTGACGGGAATCTTTGTCGTTGCACCGGGTACAGGCCCATATTGGATGCTGCTCAGAGCTTCACCGCTCCCAAGGGCTGCGGGAAAGCCCTGGCCAATGGTGGAACTGGTTGTTGTATGGATAAGCAGAACGGCGCTGGGGGTTGCTGCAAGCAATCATCAGCAGACACTACAGATGGAGATGCACCGAAATTCACGCCGCCCGAGTTTATCGAATATAGTCCGGGCACGGAACTGATTTTCCCGCCTCAGCTCCACAAGCACGAATTCCGACCTTTGGTTCTCGGGAACAAGAAAAAGAAGTGGTACCGTCCGGTCAACCTCGAACAATTATTGGAGATCAAGGCTGTACACCCCGATGCTAAGATCATCGGCGGAAGCACGGAAACACAGATTGAGGTTAAGTTTAAGGCGATGAGGTACAGTGCCTCTGTCTATGTCGGTGATATTCCGGAACTACGTCAGTATTCGCTCAAGGATGACCATCTGGAGATCGGGGCCAATGTCTCTTTGACCGACCTCGAATCAATCTGTGATGAAGCCCTCGAGCGCTATGGGCCATTGCGAGGCCAGCCATTCAATGCCATCAAGAAGCAACTCCGCTATTTCGCTGGAAGGCAAATTCGCAATGTCGCGTCACCAGCAGGAAACCTGGCTACAGCATCTCCAATCTCTGATCTGAACCCGGTCTTTGTGGCTACCAACACTGTCCTTGTAGCCATGTCGTTGGGTGAAGTTATCGAGATCCCTATGAGCCAATTCTTCAGGGGTTATCGATCCACTGCGCTCCCTCCTAACGCTATTATCGCTTGTTTAAGGATCCCAGTTGCGTCCGAAAAGGGAGAATATCTGCGTGCCTACAAGCAGTCGAAGAGAAAGGATGATGACATCGCGATAGTGAACGCAGCTTTGAGGGTCTCACTTTCTCCTTCCCATGACGTGCAGAGCGTAAACTTAGTCTTCGGAGGGCTGGCCCCCATGACCGTGTCCGCACGCAACGCAGAGGCCTTCTTGGCTGGCAAGAAGTTCACCAACCCTGCTACCCTTGAGGGTACCATGGGTGCTTTAGAGAAGGACTTCGACTTGAAGTTCGGTGTTCCTGGAGGAATGGCGACTTACAGGAAGTCTCTCGCCTTGGGATTCTTCTACCGGTTCTATCACGATGTATTGTCCTCCATCCAGGTCACGGAGGCAGATGTTGATGAAGATGTCATTGCCGAGATTGAAAGAGCCATTTCATCCGGAGAGAAAGACCACGAGGCTTCTGCAGCATATCAACAGAAGATTCTCGGAAAGGCTAGTCCTCATGTCTCTGCACTAAAGCAAGCTACCGGAGAAGCACAGTACACCGATGACATGCCTTTGATGAAGAACGAGCTTTACGGCTGCATGGTTCTTTCGACTAAGGCACATGCTCGTATTCTGAGTGTGGACACTTCAGCAGCTCTCGATATTCCTGGCGTTGCTAATTACGTGGATCATACCGATCTCCCTAACCCCAAAGCCAATTGGTGGGGAGCTCCAAACTGCGATGAAGTTTTCTTCGCGGTTGATGAGGTCACGACTGCTGGTCAGCCGATTGGTATGATTCTCGCTACGTCGGCCAAGATCGCGGAGGAGGGTGCGAGAGCGGTCAAGGTAGAATATGAAGAGCTTCCAGCAATCTTGAGTATGGAAGAAGCCATTGAGGCCGAGTCGTTCTTTGAACACTCCCGCTTCATCAAATGTGGGGATCCAGAGAGTGCCTTTAAAGAAGCAGAGTATGTATTCACTGGACAGTCAAAAATGGGTGGTCAGGAACACTTTTACCTGGAAACTCAGGCTTGTGTTGCCATCCCCAAGCTTGAGGACGGAGAGATGGAGATCTGGAGTGGAACACAAAACCCCACGGAAACGTGAGTCACGGAAACTACCATAAGAAAGGCTTTACTGATTATCTCTAGGCAAACTTACGTTGCACAAGTAACTGGTGTAGCTGCCAACAAAATCGTGTCTCGGGTAAAGCGCCTTGGAGGTGGCTTTGGTGGCAAAGAGACACGTTCGGTCCAGCTGGCTGGTATTTGTGCCACAGCTGCTGCAAAGGCGAAGTTGCCCGTGCGGTGCATGCTCAATCGCGACGAGGACATTGCTACTTCCGGTCAGCGCCATCCATTCTTCTGCCGCTGGAAGGTGGGAGTGACGAAAGAAGGTAAACTGCTTGCATTTGATGCGGATGTGTACGCCAACGGTGGTCACACCCAAGATCTGTCCGGTGCAGTGGTAGAAAGAGCGCTCTCGCACATCGATGGAGTGTACAACATACCGAACATGCACGTCCGTGGTCGTATCTGCAAGACGAACACCGTTTCAAACACCGCTTTCCGTGGCTTCGGCGGCCCTCAGGGTATGTTCTTCGCCGAGTGCATGATATCGGAGGTTGCGGATCATCTTCAAATACCAGTCGAACAACTCCGCTGGCAGAACATGTACAAGCCTGGTGACAAGACCCACTACAATCAGGAGCTGAAGGATTGGCATGTGCCGTTGATGTATAAGCAAGTTATGGATGAGAGCTCGTACGAGGATCGACGGAAGGCTGTGGAGGAATATAACAAGAAGCACAAGTGGTCGAAGCGTGGAATGGCCCTCATCCCTACCAAGTTCGGTATCTCTTTCACAGCTCTGTTCCTGAACCAGGCTGGCGCACTGGTGCATATCTATCACGACGGAAGTGTCCTTGTGGCTCACGGTGGAGTGGAGATGGGTCAAGGGCTACATACCAAGATGACTATGATTGCGGCTGAAGCTTTGGGTGTGCCTCATTCCAACGTCTTTATCTCGGAGACTGCCACAAACACTGTGGCTAACACATCGTCCACGGCTGCGTCGGCCAGTTCTGATCTCAATGGCTACGCCATCTACAATGCCTGCGAGCAGCTCAATGAACGTCTTCAGCCGTACAGGGAGAAGATGCCGGGAGCACCTATGAAGGACCTTGCTCACGCGGCCTACTTTGATCGGGTCAACCTCTCCGCGCAGGGATACTACCGTACCCCGGACATTGGCTACGTGTGGGGCGAGAACAAGGGACAGATGTTCTTCTATTTTACTCAGGGTGTGACCGCTGCCGAGGTGCAGATTGACACACTCACAGGCGACTGGACTCCCTTGCGTGCTGACATCAAAATGGACGTTGGTCGTACCATCAACCCATCGATCGACTACGGGCAGATCGAAGGCGCTTTCATCCAAGGCCAGGGTCTTTTCACCACCGAAGAGAGTCTATGGCACCGGGCCTCGGGACAGATCTTCACCAAGGGACCCGGAAACTACAAGATCCCTGGATTCCGGGATATTCCCCAGATCTTTAACGTCAGTCTGCTAAAGGACGTGGAATGGGAGAACCTTCGCACTATCCAGCGATCCCGTGGTGTTGGTGAGCCGCCGCTGTTCATGGGCAGCGCCGTCTTCTTTGCCATTCGCGATGCGCTCAAGGCAGCGCGCCAGCAATGGAACGTGCAGGAAGTGTTGCGACTAGAGAGTCCAGCGACTCCGGAGCGGATCCGGGTCAGCTGTGCTGATCCGATTATCGAGAGAGCGCGCGTAGTGCCAAAGGAGGGCGAGAAGAGTTTCTTTGTAGCGATATAACCAGCATGATAGGATACCACTATCAATTAGTTAACTGGACGTAATGACTGCATGAATACAATATTTATTCTACCTTGACCTCTTCAATAACAACAGTAGTAATGATAATAAGAGTCAGACACACCCCTTTCCCCATATCCATGAATACCTGATACTGGTAGCTGGATCGCTTGTACATCCATAGGTTTGCCAGCAGCAGTGATATTCTTATTGGTCCAATATGAATTATGTGTATGTAACAAATACGTGTGTGTGGATGTGTGTGTGGGCGTGTGTGGGCGAGTTGGCTTTCATCCACTGCTACGAAATACCGACAAGGACTGTTTGGGATCTGTAAGGATCGCTCGCTCTATACGGAGTAAAAATGGCATGAAAAGAGTGTATTGAGTTGGAATTATGGTCTATGGGTATATGGTAGACGCTCACGGAAAGTGCGAGGGAGTAAGTACAAGCTGGCTAAGAAACAAAAGAATCGGTAGGACAGCGAGTTCGAATCACAGTTGATCAGGCAGCAGATCAATATTTCTCCATTCCATACTCCACGTAGCTGCTTCCTCGCAAATCCGACACCCCGTCCACTCGAAGAGCATTGCGCTGTCCTGCGAACCCGACTTTCTCGTCCGGATACTCCGAGTCGCTGCTCACCACGACGGCAGAGCTTCCCTGGCTAGTGGCAACTTCGTACCGGGGTGCCGGCTGCGAGCGTGCAGCAGTCTCTTCGGAGTCACGATGGCTCGGCAGGGTAGTGAGAGGCACATCAATGAAACCATTCGTGTCCGGACCAGAGCCTGGGTTTGGTCGTGAATGGGGAGGAGCAGGTCCGCCCTCGCCGCGGTTTTTATCCCGGCCCCAGAAGAGTGTTAGGGCGCGGAGAATGCCGAACATGGCGTTGATGACCCAGACCAGGAGGATGCATGAAGCAATGATGACTTCTATCAGGAGAGCCTTTTCTAGGGCGCTGATGACCTTGTACACAACTTCGGTGATCTTGTTGGATGTTTCGTCGCCGGCGTCGGCGAGGAAGCTGTCTGATGCATCGGAACTGTTGATACTGTCTGCTGCGCCGCGCGAAAAAGTGTCGTTGGGGAGGAGGGGGAAGTCTATGTGGGCATGATCGGAAACCCAAGTAAGGCCTTTCTGGACACTTTCGACCTTGAGACCAATCAAGCAGTCAAAGACGTCGAGAAGAGGCTCGTAGAGTAGGGTACCACCGAAGGTGTCGTTGAGGACCCCGATTGTTTTGTTGACAAAGGTGTTTAGCGTGTCATTTAGAGCGCCGGTGCTGGTGTTGACCCAGCCAAATACGTGATCGTTCAGCTCGTCGTCAACGTTTATGATGACTTTGTTGGCGTCGTTGGCCCATTGAGCAGATGTATTTTGTAAAACGCTAACAACCTCTTCGGCAAAATCGCCTACTTCGGCGGAGAGTTCCGGAACTGTTCTTTTGACGGCGCTGAGCAGGATGTACTGACAGAGGCAGGATAGAAGACCAGCCAGTGCGAGGAGGAGGACGAATAAAGCTGCGGGGGAGGTCGCATATGCAATCACCCAGCGCACAAGAATCTGTCTGCGGCTGTTGCTGAATCGACTGGCAGCTCTGATACCCATTGCTGCCGTGTGAGGCCTGGAGACTATGTAGACGACGTCCATGGGATCATGAGCTTCCTTGCGAACGAGTTGGGAGCGCTCCTTCATCGTATGCCAGCGCCGAATCTCCTGCCAGGCCATGGGAACGCAAGCGATAATGGCAGCGACGACTAGAACGGCGATGAATATTTTGCGGGCGGTTAGAATTATATCGGTTGCTCCGTCAAAGAACGAGTTGATCCCATCGTTCTTATCGCAGAATGTCAGGGCCTTTTTCGCAGGGACAGGGAGGGCGGAGGAATTAAAGGTATAATTGCCTAATGACTCGTTGACCAATTTTTTGACTTCGTCGAATGGAAAACGAATCACATTCTCAGTGAAGTTCATGACTTCGTTAAAATTCGGGATAGAGTCGTTGATCTTCTGAAGATCCTTATCAATGGACGAAGGAAGCTGTACATCTTCCAATTTGTCGATTTCGCTGGTGATGTTCAAGGTCGGTACTGATCCTCCGAATAAGCTGGCAACCCCGTTTATCTTCGAAATTAATTCGTTGTAGTCATCCTCAAATGTTTCGGTGACCTTGGCGATATCCTTCGCCACAGTCTTGACCGTGGAATTGAGAACGTCTGTTACATCTTCGATTAAGCTGAGTCCAACATCAACCACACCATGTACGACGAGCGTGAACAAGCACAGATATGTCTGGTACATCACTTTGACGAAGAAAATCAGCAACTCCTCCACACCCGTCAAGGTAAGCATGAGGAGCGTCTTTAGGCCATCAACTGCCGCATTGACACCATCTGCTGTGAGCTCATTGACCCCTTCCGCCAGGTAATGGGGCATAGAGACCATTGCATCGCCCATGGATTCAACGCTTGTGCATGCGGATAGGGCCTCGCTTTTGGCTCGATTCATGTCCGTTTTTATGCTCGAAGCTGCCATCAGCACTCGGGCCAGGACCAGTAGCAGCAAAACAGTCCAGCGGTTAAGCCATACTTGGGAAAGGCGCGCCCGCAGACCTAGGTAGGGTGTCGAGCCATCAGGGTGTACAGGAATGACTCGACCTTGAACGCCGTTGGGATCTTGAACCCCATAGGGTGGTAGCAATGGAAAGATGGTCCGACCAGATTTTGAAAACAACATGTCGAAAATATACTATATGGGCAGGGGGTGATTTGGTGGAAGAATGAGAAAGAAGTCTATCACGAAAGGTAGAGAAAGATGGCAGAGCAGATGCCAAAGAAAGAATAATCCTGACCAGCAGTAACTATTCGAATGAGCAGAAGGCAATTGTCAAAAAGCTGTACTGCATGACCAAAAATGTAAAGATTAAAGAGTTGTATGGCGAGGCGAGAGGAAACCAAAAGAGTAACACCCGAGAACAATAGATGAAAGAAGTCGAATCTATAGCAATGTCACAATAAGGAGGGTATACCCACCTTATTATGGGCGACAGAGGTAACAGACCAACTTCCATTGTGACCAGGTCAATAATAGCTGAGACAAAGACAGGTTGAAGACACGGCCAACGGCAGCCAATAAGAGCGACCAGCGCCAACAAGGGTAGCAAGTAACAAGATCAAAGGCTGCAGCTGATCGGGTCGATCTGCACGATAAGTTTCATTTAGCGCAGTGTCTGTAGGTAGAGCCTATGCCGGTGAGTTTCTTCAGAGTTCTGCAGGCCAGCCAAATATAGGTACCGTGTCGGCGCTTAAGATACGGCGTTGTAGTCCAATCCGCGATCCAGGACAGCTAGACCCCACAACATTGCGAAAATCACCAGGAGAGGCGGTTAGTCAGTTTCATACATTGAAGCCTGATCTCATGGCATTTTTGCTTGATGGCCTAGGGGTTGGCGGCGCTTCCCGTTGCATGTTGTTACTAGGAAGGGGAAGATCCGTGTGTTATTGAACGCTTGACTGGTTCAGAGCTGCAGTTTCTGAGAAAATCTGCGAAAAAGTTAGGCATTGCTGTTTGACTCAAACTGAGATTCTAAATATATCTTCTGATGACGAACAGAAGAAGGGCGGTTGAAGAGGCGTTCGCAGTTGAGTTGGGCGTTTGGATACTGAATGAAATGGACGGGCACGTGATGTCCAACGCCTAAAGCAAATTAAATGAAGGCAACCGGGTTTCTCAGCCGTTTAAACATCTTGACATTGAATGACACTGCTGGATCTACACTCCTGGGAATCTGGTGTACGTGACAGTAATGAAGAAATGAACACGCACTGGCGCATCTGAATCAGGAGTGTCTCATGTATCCGCCATGTCTTCTCTGCTAGCACTCCTATTTGCTCCTGCAATGAGACGAGTCACTACAAGAAAGCTTGCTCTAGGCAGTATTGTTTCTGAGTAGATTGATCATGTGAGGTTAAGCAGATTCACCTGCTAGACAGAGTGACTTCTGCCCAATCCACAATGTTCCTACCCTTTTGGACTGTGCGTCTCCCCAGATGCTATTTCCGATGTCCGAGGTGATGAGACCAATATAGTGCGCATAAACATAGACAAGTGTATTGAGTATTCCGGTAGTTCCCGTTTAGTGATGGTATGTTCTTTTGAGGCAGTGGTATATTGCAGGCCAGACTGGGCATCTACCGCAAGTCTCCAGCTGGAAAGACAGCGATTCTTATAACCATTTATTCAAGTCCGGAGCAAGCAGATTCACCTCAGATGCTTTATGGGATAGGACTCTGTAGTTGCTTTTCCCTATCAGTTATGTAGTTACATAAAAGGCGTCAGTATTCATTGTCAAGACACGCACCATGGTCATGTAGAGTAGCCTGGCAGACAGAGTCTGGGCACACTCACAACGATCTCCCCAGTCTGCTCATCTTACATCCTCCTTCACAATCTCACCTTATTCTCAGCAAGGGGATGTAAGTCTGGCAGCAAAGTGCTCTGCATGCAATATGCCAGGCCTGCCAGTCAGAACCTCCAGTGAAAGAAGTAAACTGATGCTGTAAAATCGCTCTCTAGTAATCACCATCACTTGAAGGAACTGTCATTGAATGAAATTGCACAACGCAGACCGCCTCTGCAGCTTGAAAGAGCAAACAGCCCCAACAGAGCAGTCGGGAAGTGAGCGTATTCACTTCATCTCGCTAATTCTGGTCACGGGAACAACAGATACAGATACATCCCCAACACCACGATGAACACAAACATGCACCCACAAAACTTGGATAGTATCCGTTCAGGTGAGCAAAGCCTGAACGCATCTATCCTTTTCCATTCCCACATACACAATGCAGAAAGATATACTGACGAGTCCTCATGAAGCAGGAGAAGAAGAAGAAGAGGCGAAGGTTGAGAACGAAGATAGCAACACGCGATCTGGCGCCATAAACCTCATACGTGCGCGGACTATCAGTCGCTCATCTACCCCAAAAGGTCCCCAGGAAGGTCTTGCTGGCGACAGCCAACGTGCTGTTTCAATACCCCGGATTGTGGTGATGGAACCTCCCGGGGATGCAAAGGCCAGAAGGAATAAGAAAAAGAAGGAAAAGTACAACAAGAAGAAGAAACTCTTGCTAGGTGATTCCGGAAGCGAGACGTCTGGGAGCCAGGGCTCTGAATTGAACAGTAAGCCTATCGCGAAATCGAATACTTTGAGTGAGCCTTCGTCTCATGCAAAAGGTATAGAGGACCTGCCACACTTTGCTCGTATGTCAGCCAAAGGCTTGTACTCTAGCGTTGCTGCAAGTAAAGAGAAACCCACGCCAGACAACCAGGTGTCTCAGGGATGCACAGTGGACAGTGACAAGAAGCGAACTCTGATTGAGTCACTGAGCAAATTGGACATCAAAGGCAAGCAGCGGATCCAGCGAGTGAACGCAGTCACAGGCAACGATACCTTGGAGGGCATAAATACTCAGCGTGGTCCCCAACCAGTGGACAGGGCGAGAAGAACTGTGATCACTCCTTCATATGCCACGGTTCTTTCTGGAAAACGTGCTCTTCTCAATAATCCATCTGACTCACTCCAGGCAAACATGGCAGCATTCTCTAAAGTGTCAGACGAGTCGTCCCCCGGACAGGATAGCAATTGTGAAGCACGCTCAAGCCAGACAATACTGTCTCCTATTCCAGAACTCGCCAGCAAAGCCGCTACACCTGGTAACCTGAACTCCCACAAATCACTCCATCAAACGGACCCAGAAAGCGCAGGCTCCAATTCAATCGACAATTCAACCTCAACCCCCGTGTCCACAGCATCCACTGGCTGGAGCAACACAACGGTGCAAACCAGCCCCCAGACAACCGAGCCATCTTCTGAACCCTCCTCATCCAAGGCAGCCAGTCATCGCCACGCCACCAGTCTTCACCACGCCCACCCCCTCCCACCCACACCCCCAAGCAGCACCCATTCCCACTCCCTCTCCACCCCCAACGAGGCCATAACCAACGCCCAGGGCACCCTTTCCGCCCAGAAACCCGAAGGCTTCTTCTGGCAGCTCGACAGCCACGGCTTCCCCTGTGCCAAAGCCCACTGCGAAAAACGCTGCAACCTCTGGGACGGAGCAACAGTGATCTGTCCGCGATGCGGGCCCTACTCCGAAGTACGCTACTGCAGTAGAGACCACCTACTCGAGGACATCAAACCCCACTGGCTCTACTGCGGCCAGATGGTATTCCAGCATCCATGTCGCGAGACCTCAATTCCCCGACGAGTGCGCGTCGGTCCCCCTATGATCCCCTGCGTCCATCACTATGACATGCCAGAGCGTCATCGCCAAGCAGTCCACTTCAACATGAACTTCAGAGAAGGCGACTACTTCATTTTCACGGACTGGCTTGATTTTGTGACCGCCGGACTACCAGGTGATAAGACCGCGATCCGTTGCTCAAATAGAGTTATGTACGTGGTGAAGTTCGATGATGCCGCAGAAAAAGATCGTTTCCGTCGTGTTCTCGCCGCTTGTCTGTTCAGTAAGATCCCACCTCCCCATACCTTCCTCCTCTTCTCCCACAGAACACTCACTAACCAACCCCAAATACACAGTGACCATCGAACTCCCCGACCTAACAGACTACCTATACCGTCTCATTCGGGACAAACTGCGTCTCTCGAACGCCCCGAATCACATCGAACCCTCCCTGCGCTACCAATTCCTGCAGGAATTCAATGTGACCATCCAGGAACGCATCACCGGTGCCCGCCATGCGTGCGAAACCGACTGGGACGGTCGAAACCGCCGCAATTGCCACGATCCAGTGTGTCGGAGTGAGTATCGTCGCCTGCTGGGATCTATTGGTGGCAGAGGGTACAGTCGGGTGATTGAGGCGTTGGAGTCCACGTATTGGATTCTGAGGGCCGCCAGGACGACGCACCCGACTGTTGGGGATGCGATGAAGCGTATGAGGGGGGAGGGGTATGAGGAGGTGGCGGACGAGGATAGGCGGGTTTTTAGAAGGGGGGATGGCTGGGATGGGGCAGGTACGGGAGACATGGAGATCGAGGGGTTTAATGAGGGGGATGAGATGTGAGGGAGTTGAGGAGGGGAGGGAAGTCTGGGGGAGATGTTGGCCCGAGGACGGATGGGTTGCGAGGGTAGATGATGATGATGGGAGGATGAGTGGGATGGGATGCTGACGCGATGCTGGTCGTTGCGTTGCGTCTGTTCTACTTACCTGTCTTTCTGTCCGAGTTTCTTTCTTTCGGTCGTCTGCTTGGGTTTGCTGCTCTGGAGCAGGAGATTCGAGGCTAAGACGAGGAGAGAAGGGGGCTTGGATGGATATGATATTCTGTCTGTGAGGTGGATATCGATGTGTAATATGCCTGAGATACGATCATTTAGTTGTGGTAGATGTGGCATGAGTAAATTAGCGAGAATGTGTACTATGAAGATACTAAAGATGGATGATGAAATTGAATTCTGTGCCAACCAGCCCTTTTAAGGTCCTCTAATTCTTCCTATATAGTAGTGTTGAACCAGCCGTTGAAGGCAATATCAGATTCCCGCTCTATGCTAGCCCGTCACATTAATCAAACATGTTGAAACGCTCATGCAATATACTTCTTTAGGCCGCGCAGCCTCTCCTTGGCCGTCTCCAGCACGTCGTCGTTCTTACAGACAGCGAAGCGGAGATAGTCCTCGGCGATGTGCGCATTGGCGTCGGTGTAGAACTCGGTGGGAGGGATGGCTGCCACACCGACTTCGTGGATCAGGAACCAGCACAGCTTGAAGTCGCGAGGGCGGCTGGCGACGTGAGGAGGGAATGGGTAGTCCTCAGGAAGCTTCACCGAAGACATGTTGGCAAGAACGAAGTAGCCTCCCTCGGGGTCCGAGTACTGCGAGCTATGGTTAGTTCAGGCTTTTGAGAGGTATTGGCAATGGGATACTCACGGGGATCTTGAGCTCGTCAAAGACTTCGCAGAAACGCTCCATCTTCTTCTTCATCTCAGCCCGGCTCTCGTCCCAGAATCCGACCTTGTCGGCCTGCTCGAAGGCAACGGCGGCAGCCTCCTGGAGAGGAGACACACTGCTGTAGCAGATGCGGGTGTGCGCGCCGGCCACGTACTTAATCAAGTGCTCGGGGCCGATGAGGTATCCTACTCGCCAGCCAGTGGCGTAGAAGGCCTTGCCCGCAGAGCCGACGGTGAGAGTGCGCTCGTAGAGCTCGGGAGACAGGGTAGCGATTCTGGTGAAAGGGACGTAGTAGAGGCGGTCGTAGACCTCGTCAGAAAGGATGATCAGGTTGTGCTTCACGCAGATCTCTCCGATACGCTCCAGCTCAGCACGCGAGAAGACCTTGCCAACGGGGTTGTGACTGTCCTTGGTCAGTTTGCTGCTTGACATGTCGTTTGTCACGCTACTTACGGAGAGTTCAGGACCTAAAGACATGGTTAATTATAGCAATATGAATGAGGAAGTAAGGCACGCTTACAATCATCTTCGTCTTGTCATTGATGGTATTCTCCAACTCCTCAAAGTCTATCGTCCACTCGGAGGCGGGGGAAGTCCTCGTCGCGCCATCTTTGGGAGGGTGAAGCGGGACGTAGCGGATCTTTCCACCGGGCATCTCGATGTTGCTAATGTACCTTTGGGGCCGTCAGACGGGTTTGCATGGCAGGAATAAAGGTGACTCACTGGTCGAAGAAGGGTTCAAAGATGATCACCTCGTCGCCGGGCTCGATGAAGCCCATGAAGGCACTCAGCATACCTGAACAGTCCGTCAGCTACAAGTCGCGCACACAACCCAGTATGTCCCACCTTCATTTGCACCCGTGGTGATCGTAACCTCGGTGTCCGGGTTAAGAGCCCGGCCAAAGGAAGGCGAGTAGGCATCGGCGATAGCTTGCTTCAGACGCGGGCGTCCCTAGTCGAAGGTGAGCAAATGTTCCGGTATGGGTATGTCGCAGTCCGGTTATACCTTGGTGGGGGAGTATTGGTTGCAGTCGACACGGTCAAGGGCCTCCTTGGCGGCATCGAGGGCGAACTTGGGAGGGTTGTAGCCACTGCGCAAGTAGGATCATGGTCAGAAACTCCGGTCATCCTGGTTCGGCGATTTAAACTCACAAGAAACCCTGTCCCATGTTCACGATGGGCTGGACGGGAGAGGCAGCGGCGGCCTCATTGACAATGGACCTGCGATCCGATCAGACAATGAAAAGCAGCAAGGTGAGAGTTCGCGCGCATCGCACCAGACATCCTGTCTCTGGCCAGCGACTCTGGCCGCCGGTTTGAAAGGGTCGGGACGAGCCGTGGTGGCCGACATCGCTCGGAAGAGAGACTGGCGGGGTAGTGTGGGAGTGGACGAGGGGCGCAGGAAAACGGCCGGTGAGGGCTGGAACTTGATGGCTCTGGTAGAGAAAATAGCAGCGCGGTGGCCAGAGAACATAGAGGCAGCTGGGCCGAGGAATTGGAGGAGAGCGGGGAGAGGAGAGAAGGGAAGAGAAGAGTGGCTCGAAAAGTAGCGAAGAGAGTCAGATCAGATCCGGGGGAGACAAGAGCGGGACTCGCTTTGGCGGCCGCCAACTATAATTGCGTGCTTTGCTGGGTCGGACAGTGCTGATAAGATACCGTTCCACAAGTGTTGATTGAAGACTGTCTCGACACGAGTTCTCTGTCACATAGAAGCTTTAGTGCTTGAAGGACCAAAAGGGATAAATTGACAGTCCGCCATCCTCCGGCATGTGCATCCCTACCTCGCATATAACAGTAGCAGTGACAGTAGTAGGCAGAGATGAGCTCCGATGGGCGCGATAACGGTGAATTCGGAACGGACCTCGGTAGGGAGTGCGCAAGTGTCAACTAGACGTTATTAGAGATTGTCGACGAGTCAATTGATGCAGGAGAACTGAGGGCATACTCACTATTGACTGGTGTTCTGGTTGTAAATCAGACCGAGCATCGGAAGTGACGCACTAGTTCCTCAGGCATCAAGGCACCCAGGCACAACCGACTGCTACCGTTCTTAGTCAGCCGGCTTATCGCGCGCGTCGGAAACGCGTTTCACCACTTAATCAGAAAGTGATTTGATAGCTCCATTTCCCATGGCCGCCACTGGGAGCTGCTCTGCACCCAGCTTGCTGGCAGCGTTTCTGTTACCATTCTAATGACTACCCGCCATCATGGTGTCTTGTCCCATCTGCAGCCAGTCCGTCTCCTCCCTGAAGATTAACGACCACATCGATTCCGACTGCCAGAACTTTATCGAAGAGCCGTCCAGCTCGGGCGAGACTCCCGCCACTCAGAAAGCTCCAGTTCCCAGCTTCTTCCAGCCAGCCTCTGCGAAGAAAGCTACTGCCCAGTCTGCTCAGACAAATGGACAGCGAGATCAAAATGTGACGTCTTCCCCCTTGCGCAACGGCAACGGCAAACGGGCGACACCGCACGATGCCAACTCTTCGGAAGTATACGAGCGATCTGGGCCTAGCCAACCGTCGAGTGAGCCAAAGAAACCCAAGGTTAGCGCCTTGCAAAGGGCTGCACCATTACCGGAACGCATGCGTCCCCGGACTCTTGACGATGTCTGCGGGCAAGAGCTTGTAGGGCCAAACGGGGTGCTTCGGGGGCTGATCGAGCAAGATCGGGTTCCCAGCATGGTCCTTTGGGGTGGTCCAGGAACAGGGAAAACAACTATTGCTCGCGTGATTGCTTCGATGGTTGGTAGTCGCTTTGTCGAGATCAACAGCACCAGTACCGGGGTTGCCGAGTGCAAGAAGATCTTTTCCGAAGCGAAGAGTGAGCTCAGCCTGACGGGACGTAAAACCATCATCTTCTGTGATGAGATTCATCGATTCTCCAAGTCCCAGCAAGATGTCTTTCTGGGGCCCGTAGAAAGTGGGCAGGTTACGCTCATCGGTGCCACCACAGAGAACCCCTCCTTCAAGGTGCAGAGCGCTCTGCTGTCCCGGTGTCGGACATTCACTCTGTCCAAACTTACAGACGAGGATATCAGATCGATCCTCCATCGAGCACTACGCCTGGAAGGACCGAACTATTCGCCTTCGGAATTGGTCGATGAGGAATTGATTGATTACTTGGCCAAGTTCGCCGATGGGGACGCGCGGACGTCCCTCAATCTTCTTGAGCTCGCCATGGATCTGTCGAAACGGCCTGGAATAAACAAGGACGAGATCAAGCGGTCACTGACGAAGACTCTTGTTTATGACCGGGCCGGGGATCAACACTACGATACCATTTCCGCCTTTCACAAGTCCATCCGGGGGAGCGATCCGGATGCGGCGCTATACTATCTTGCTCGCATGATCCAGTCGGGGGAAGACCCGCTCTATATCGCTCGACGTCTGATCGTGGTCGCATCCGAAGACATTGGGCTTGCTGACAACAGCATGCTCACGCTAGCCATCTCGACCCACTCGGCCGTGGAAAAGATCGGCCTACCGGAGGCACGGATCAATCTGGCACATGCGACGGTTGCCATGGCACTCTCAAAGAAGAGCACGCGGTCGTACCGCGGCCTGAACAATGCATTTGCTGCGCTAGCAGAGCCCGGCGTTGCTGGGCTACCGGTTCCGATCCATCTGCGCAATGCGCCGACTCGGTTGATGAAGGAGCTCGGATACGGCAAGGAATACAAGTATAATCCTAACTATGTCGATGGGGAGGTTGTCCAGGATTATCTTCCGGAGCAGATATTGGGACGGAAGTTTTTGGAGGATCACGATCTAGGGCATCAAGTGGACCCAGATCTTATGAGGTAGACTATCATTTCGCTGTCAATGAGGCAGTATAAACCTGCCAGTGCCATTGACTCACCCTCAATCATCACACACAAGGCAACGCATAGCCAGCCTGTGCCTCATGGCATGAACATGCTTACACAAGACCACCTTGATCGCCTCGAGCGTTGGCAGCATGCCAATGCCAGATCTGGGACGTAAATTCGTCTGCACGGTCAGACGAAGACCATCAACATCCATGCAGTGTTTTCAGAAATAGCTTTCCCCTGTCCAGGCACAGGAAAAGTGCACATTGGGCGATTGGGTAGGAGTATGAGTAACCATGGAGGCCAGCAGATACCAGGGGCGCATCTAAGGAACAGCCTCACACATACTTTTCTACCAAGAACAATAGACCATGGTAGAAGAAATGGATTTCATATGACAGACCATGATTTTCTACAATTTAGACTTCTACTCTACCGAGAACTAAGTACAAAGTAGGATGTTCAAACCAAACGTGTTCCAGGTTAGCCTCCGCCGCCAATCAAACCGCCGCCTCGCGTCTCCATCGCGTCTCCACCTCCATCTTTCTCTCCTCTTCCTCCAGCTCTTCATCTCATCGCCCAAAGTCTCCAGATTGTTTACCCACTGCACCACCACCCCCTTACAACCTGTCATTTTACCCATCGCACATCCAATCCCACTCTCCCAGCTCCTTGCACCAACACCCCCTCCTCCATTGACTCTCACCCTCCACCCCCCACCGACCGACCGCGGTCGGGGTGCTCCCTCACCGACCTAAACCACACCACCAACAACCAAACACAATGGCTTCCTCACAACCCTTCGGCACGCGCTCCTACGCCTCCGGAAAACTCCCCGACCGATCCATTAACGCCAACGCCCTCCCCTTCAGCGCCTCCTCCTTCTCGCGACACCGCAGTCTCGCCGGCGCGCCCGGCGCTCCCACGGCCGGCGACTTCGCCGACCCCAAAGCCAGCCAACAGGCACCAGGTCCATCGCAAGCACCACCGCAACCACCCATGCATTCACAACCCCAACAAGACACAAATCCCTTGAACCGATTGACAGAGGAGCAACGCGAAGAGATCAACGAAGCTGTAATTACCCCCTCCTCTCCAAGTCATTCCCGTCAAACAACAAACATATACATACATACATACATACATACATACACTGCATCCTAAAAGGAACAAACACACGATTAACAAGATAAAACAAACAGTTCACCCTCTTCGACCTCGACCGCGACCGCCACCTCGACTACCACGAACTCCGCGTCGCCTTCCGCGCCCTAGGCTTCACCCTCCCCAAACAAGAGCTCATCTCCCTCCTAACCACCTACGGCGTCCCGCGTCCCCAAGTCCAACAACAGCAACAACAGAACGCCGGCAACCCTCCCCCACCCCAACAACAACAGAACCGCGCGGCAGCAACTACGAACCCCCAACACCCGAGTAACCTGCTCATGCCACTATCGGCCTTTCAGGCCGTCACGGCGCTGAAGATACTGGAGCGGGATCCGCGCGACGAGATCCTGCGCGCGTTCGAACTCTTCGATGAAGGCGGGAAGGGATACATTGATCTGGAGGATCTGAGGCGCGTAGCCAGGGAATTGGGTGAGACGGGCCTCGAGGAGGAGGAGTTGAGGGCCATGATAGAGGAGTTTGATTTGGAGGGTGTGGGCGGTGTTACGCGCGAGGCGTTCGTGGGGATTTGTTGGCAGTGATTCTTGTCTTTTCTTTTATACCTCTCTTTGTTTAAGTTTTCTTATTATTGGATATGTAGGTGGATTGGGTGGAATTCCCGGTTTGGTTGGTGGAAGGGAGATGGATGGTTTTCTTGTTTACCTGAGTTATCTTTGGTGTGAGTGTGTGTGTGTCTGTCCACCTGCTTCTGGTTCACGTTTAATTATTTTACTACGTACTCTGCATGGACTGGCGCCAATCGATTTGGGATTTTGACTATACAATGAAAATAAAAATATCAATATCGAATCCATTCCTGACTGCTACTACTATGCTATGGTCACTGTTACTTACTATACCTAGTACAAGACGGAAGTAATATATTCTGAAGAATTCATTATACACGGCATGAATACATACATCAGACCCCCGACCATACGTACCACGGCCCGTCTAATATGGGCAAGAGAGGGAGAGAAAGAAAGATTGATTGAGCAAGACGTCAACCAACCCCAGGCACTGTATCCATTGATTGTAAGTTTAAAGAAACACCCAGACCCCGTATAGAAAAGAACAATAAATCCAGCACCAAACCAAAACTCTAAAACACGCCTCCACTCCAAGACAAAGAATGTTAAGGTCAATTAGTTCAATCAATCAATCGTCACAAGATGCAATGCTAGTGGCTGCAAGGATCATAATGCATACTAAATCGCACGAAAACCCCCGTCAATTAAGCGTACCGCCCCTGGGGAGACATGTATTGCGGTACTGGCTGGCCAGCTACACCTGGATAGGGTGGCGGCGGCTCGTTCCCTAATCCTTGATAGCCTCGCGCCGGCCACTGGTTCATGGGCGGCGGCGGGGGAGGTCTAGCGCCGGGCCAGGGTCCGTAGGGCACTGGACGCGGCACGGGTTTGGGGGCGCGGGCCCGACGACAGCGGTTGACGATGCAGGTCACCAGGGCTAGAAGGATGAGGGCGCCTACGGCGCAGGCGACACCGATTACGATGCCCTTGTGGTTCTTGATCCAGGATTCGACGTTCTGGCCCTTGCAGTCGCCGTTGCTGCAGTAGCCGCCACTGCCGCAGGGAGTGCCGTCGAGGAAGTTCTGGTTGACGCTGTAGCACGTGCCGATCTTCGGGGAGGTGCAGACCAGTTCGCAGGAGGAACTGAAGGAGGAACATGCGTAGGTGTCGTTGCTGTGGAGAAGACTGCCCATCACGCTGCGGCACTGGTAGTCTCGGCTGGTGCATTGACCACTGGCGCAGGCGAGTCCCGAGTCACTGCTGCCGCAGCTGGTGCCGTCCTTCTTGAACGAGTCGGTAGGACAAGTGCTGGAGTTGCCGCTGCAGGTCTCTGCCACATCGCAGTCGCCGCGACTGGCGCGACATACTGTCCCGGCTGAGGAGAACTGGCAGCTTGAACAGCAGCTGTCGTTGGAGTCATCACACACAGCTCCCGACTTAAATTTGCAAGTCTTCGCGTCGCAGCAGTTGTTGTCGCCGCAACCATCTTCCCCGCCACAGTCGCAGTCTTCGCCGGACTCGACGATTCCGTTGCCGCACTGGCTGCCAGTGTAGGTGGTGACGTCGCGGTTGGCGGAGAGACAGCTGGACTTGACGCTGTTGCGGCCCAGGGCTGCGCAGATATTTCCGATAGTACATTGCGAGAACGAGGTGATGTCTGTGCCAGTTGTGGGGTTCATAATGTATTTTGCGTTGGCATCGCAGGTGCTCGAGGTCAACGGACAGCACTGAGACGAGGCTTCAAGATCCTGCGCACAGGTCTGAGAGTCGCAGTCGTGAACGGCGCCGAAGGTGTGACCTGATTCATGAGCAAAGATTTGCCAATCCGAGCCGGAAGACCGAACGACAACATTAGTTCCACTGACCGTACTGGAGCCATCCGAAGAAGCATCGCTATTACAGAGTTGGCCCAGCCAAGACAGTCCGACCTCGTTGCCCGTCGCGCAATCGCTCATCAAGGTCCAATAAGCGTTGTCGTCGGATTGCTCGCCGCGCCACTTGGAGAACAGATCGAGACGAGAGGTGAGATTTCCGCTGGAGCAGGGCATGTTCCATGCTGTGGCCGCGGGCGGATTGTCGGGGCATGAGCTGTCGGTGATGGTCAAATTCCGCAGCCCAATCGTGATGTTGAAGGACTTTTCGTAGACATTGGACGCGCTGTTGACGGTACTGATGACCCATTCCTTGGCGGCCGTCTCGTTATTGAATGAGCCGGTAAAGGAGCAGTCCGTTGCTACGCCAATCAGAGCCACCTGTTTCGTGCTCGGACAGCCCGAAGTATCGCCAATGGTCGACGCCAAATTGACACCGCCAGCATTACCGGACACACTTCCGATATCAGACTGGCGCTTGTTGAGTCCAAACAAAGAATTCAAGGACATCGCTCCCCACGCATCCGTTTCCGCCTGGACGTACGGTTGTAGCACAGGGTGGTTGGGGTTGGTGTTGAAGCCGAGCTGATCGGCTTGACACGAGGTTGATCCGAGCGACGACCGCTTCAATTCCGTATGTAGGCGCACCATATCCGAATCCCGGTAGAAGATCATATAATCCTTCGCTGAGTCGGGAAGGTCGACATCCACGGGGCGTTTCTTCTCCATGTATGCCGATTTCAGCTGAACGTGATGGTTGTCGCCGTCGACACTGAAGACTCCCTCAAACAGTGGCTCCGAACCATCCTGCTTCAAGTAGATCCGCGCCCATCCGACCGGATCCCACATGCCTTTTCCTCGCCCGAGTAGACTCCTCCCCTTGAAGACCTTGTGCTCATGTCGGGCAATGGGCTCGTGGCGTCGCACATTCCCGTCGGCGTCGAGGTACTGTACGGATGCGTCTTCTGCCAGGATGTCGTGGTTGGGTTCCAGCTCCAGCTTTATCCGCTGATGCGTATCATGGATATTGAAGGTGATTTCAAACTGGTCAAGGTGATCGACCCGCTGCGAGGGCGTCTTGATGGTGGGCTGGTCAAGCGTCGACACATGACGGATGGCACTTGGAGCTTGTGATCGAGCTGCATTCATTCAAGTTAGAATAGCTCCATGCGCCGGATGTCGCCGAACTGACCTTGTACATTAGCCCCAAAGAGTGATATAGCACTTGCAATGAAGGGCAGGGAATAGGTAAGAAACCGCATGGCTGTCAGCGAGTGAAGACAGCCGATGGGAGAGGTTGAAGGTATGCGCTGAACGAGTGTGCTGGCATCAAAACAACAGCGAGAGATCCGGAAAGTCAGGGTTAGCAGAGCCCTTCGGTCCACAGCATCAGGCAGCGACGAAAAGTGGAAACGAATGAGTTCCCTTTCACGGCTGAATGGACCCGGTCGAGATCTTGGCTCGGGATCCGGTCATGTATGACGGATCACCCCGGAGATTAAGCTGCGCAGGAGGGGGGTTTATTCTTCCCCGGATCGTCGCAGTCTCTCACACCTTCAGAGGACGTATACTGGAGGTGTGGAGAGAAGAGCGAGAGAGAGCGCGCGCGCAACAACCGGAGTGAGCAGTGAGACTCACTTGACGGGGGAGTGAAAGGGATTCTTCCAGCTGGCGAACCAAGGAGGTTTTGGCTTGGCTGGAGGCGCAGCCGCCTTGGCGGGCGGGCGGAAATCTGGAATGAATGGCGAGAATCTCCCTCCAAGCAGTAAACAAATACACGTCGGTCCAGAGGGAAACCAAAAGCAAGTCTAATTCAACGAAAGTGAATTGGATTGAGAGAATGGTAGATGATGGATGGGAAAATAAAGTGGAGGGGGTGAAAAAGGCGGAGGATAGTAGCGAGGGACTTTGAGGAGAGGACGGGAGGGATTTACAGGGTCCGGTTCAGGGATTGCAACTGGACCCCGAATCAACAACAACAAACCATTTGGTGGTCGATTCATCGCTTCTCCGCTTTTGGTTGTCGCGGACACCCGCCAAGCTTCCCGGCGCTTACGGATCATCGCTCATTATTCTGTTGTCTTATACTATAACTCAAGAGCAATAACCACTCATTCCTGGGGTCAATACTCTTCAACCATAGTGTCACCATTCCCATCCCTCCACCCGCAGTTTGGCGCCCAGTAACCCCAACTCACGGTCAGTCGGGAACCAAATGAAATGCTTCGTGCGCCTCTCGGGCGAAATGCGGAATCATGGCGCCGCAGACGCCACATGCTACACAAGCCATGCCATCTTCTCCATCGCTCTCTTCCCATGCAGCTTCCTCCACTTCATTCTCAGTCATGGCTGCAGCGTCTCCACGATGAAGGGATTCCCGAGGGGGAACCATCGAGCCGCTGTTACCCGTAGAGACGTGCACCGGCTCTGAATTGGCCAAGGCATCGTTGCGCCGCGACCCTTGGCTCTGAAACATCTTACCAATATCGCGTCCACTGCTCTGCTTTCGTTCTCCAGCTGCTTCTACTAGGTTCGTCACAGCGACATTCATTAACCGCAGGTTCCACCCAGATCTCTCCGGGTGAAGCTTGCGGAACATGGTCAGTAGCTGATCTTGTACCAACCGTTCAGCCAGCGCGTCTACACTCTCATCAAGATGAAAGACGTAGCTGGGCAGCGGCGCTGAACGAGAAATTCTCCCCCCATGGTAAGCTTGCGCATTGTCGGTGGCAGATCGGGGCCGGGTGGACAGCCGCAGGGTCCGTGGATGCGCGAGCCATCGGACTTTAGACACTGCAACTTGGTTTGCTGCTGTACTGTCAGTCTCCCCGTCCTTTTCTGTCAGATCCGTCCGCATCCGACGAAGTAAGCTCCCTGTGAGCGAGACTAGCTCTTTACGGACGCTGTCGAAACTGTCCAAGCGACCGTAGGAATCTTCAATGCTTATCTGCGTGGGCAAATCTCCTGCCTGGACGACCTCGGTATTGTCTACGCCATGCAGCAGTCCCCAGACCCGCACCCCGATATCTCGGGGTGCCCCTGGGCCCCCTAAGATCCGACTGAGCAGGGACGGGCCCATGCCAGGCAACAACCGAATGTCTCTCACAGTCACCTTGTCGGTGTCAGCGGTGTCGTCGGCGGTCACCGCTGGGGCTGAGTGAGCGCCTTCATCAGCAAGATAGTGACTGAGTTTCCGCGTCAGTTTTGACCCGATACCAGGGATCTTCCTGATTTCATGCGCATCGAGAAAATCCAGCACATTACTGGGCGCAGCAAGCGCCGGTGTAGTATACGGGGGAAGCAGGGTGGTCTGGTTGTTCGGTTTATGAGTGCTGCCTGCGAGCTTGGCGAGAAGCTTGGACGTAGAGATCCCCACTGTGGCAGTGTACCCTTTCTGCTGCTCCAGTTGACCGCGAAGGTAGCCTGCGAGGTGCGAGGCCACCAGCAGTCGAGTGTAAAGCCAGGCTGATGCGTCTTCGTCAGCTGTCGCAGTCGTCGAGGGCGCAGCGGCAGCGATCGTATTCGGATCAGCTGGGTAAGTGGAGCCACATAATCGGGTGGCATCATAAGTGAAACCCACGGTGGGTTCGTGTCGGTCCAGATGAAAGAATGAATGTTCCAGATCATAGCGATTTAACAGATCGACATTGTAGTTGATCATCTCGGTGACATCCAAGAACAACTGCAGGCGGGTATTAGATGGGATCGCGAAGAAGCTCACTGCAGCCCAGGAACCCGTGGAGAACCACCTCAACGGGCAGTCCTGACAATGAAATCAAGTTTGCAGTAGAGGCGAAACTAGCAATACATACCTCGTCAAATCCGAGTCTTTCGACCTTCTCCCCCCAAACGAAGGACCTAATGTAGAGGAATAGATCCTTGGATGCATCGCGAAATCTAGACAGATCTTCACCTAAGACAATGACGACGTCCGGGCAGATCTGTTTGGCCTCTTTGATCAACTGGAGCTTGCGCAACCCGCGCCGGCGGGCCTCATAATTACAGGTGACTACGATCTGTTTCTGCTGGACGGCCAACGGCAGGGATTTCAGCACCGGCTGCTCCACCTCGAAGACCGATGCGTAGAAACAATCATAATCCTGTGGGGATTGCAGAGAGGCAGTTAGCTAACGGCCGAATGGAGTCACGTTTCCCGTAGGGTTTTGAAAACGTTATTTTTATTTGAGTGCAGTATGGATCACTATATGGGTAGCGTGACTGACAAAGTGGAGGATAATTCGGCGGTCGTCTCTGGATGGTAACACAGCCATGAACTACTATGTAGCATCGACTGAGAGAGAGCCAGTGGGGATCGGATTCCAGGCAGACCTCAACGGAGAGTTGTATTCCGTCTGCTACCTTGTACTGAGTCCCTACTGTATCCGTAGTAGGGAGGCGAAAAGGATGTTGCGAAAACCTCCGGTGGATAATATGACCGGAATGCAGAGGGCTGGAAATGGAAGCTCAAAAAGGGAATTTGTCCGTCCGCACCTGTCATCAAGTAGCGAGAAGAGATTCGATAGTCAACCGAGATAGATCCATCCATAGATAGGATAGATAGTGCGATGCAACATTCTGTCTAGTGCGAATTGAGTCATCCAGCTGATTGGGCAACAAACCTGCGGCTGGGATGTGGCTGGTGCAGTGGTCACGCTTCTTTTGCTAGGTGGCTGGGGTAAAGCTCATTCAGACTTTCTGGTTGGTTGGACCCTGGCTGACTCAGTAAGTGCGTGACCATGACACTAACCCAAAGGGGTGTCATTTCCCCACAGTCACTCGTGCAGGGACTATCCCATTTTTAGAACACCGCGTCAGCTGCAGTTCTGATTGGTTCGTGCCAGATGCAACTGCCTTACGTAATGGCAGCACTGTGACGCGCACCATTTTATTACTATAAATAACGTCTCGCAAGTCGCAACTCGTGCCCGGGAACAACAATCAGCAATACTCAACGTGGAAATGCATCGTAAACAACATAACTACGCTCAAGGTGGATATGAGTCAACGCTAGGCAGATTTCCAGCAGAGACATGGCGGAGATCAGACTGCTGGAGGGATGGATCGGCCGCGTGTCTCGCCCGGGCGTCGATGGCCAGAAGATGGCAGATGGAATGGAGCCGTTGGAAGGATCGGCCATTCTCGATCATCGGAAAACTGGGGCCCGTCGGCGGCGGCGTCAATAGTTGGGTTATAATTAGATGGGGAGCGACTAGCCGGTCGGTGGTCCAGCAGAGGAGCACTGAGACTGTGAAGAGGAGACTAGACATGCCTGAATGGAGATGCTGAGGGTGCGATGGAGTCCAGCGACTCCATCCAGCCCGGCTTGGATGGTTGGATGGTTGGATGATAGGATGGCGAAGACTCGTAAATTTAGCACTTTTGATTAACAGTAATTTCTTAATTTCTTTAATTTCCCTCCCCCGCGGTTAAAAGATAATTTTCATTTTCATTTTCATTTTCATTTAACCCAGTTTTCCTCTTGGACTGACTTTAATCGATCTTCTTCTGCCTATCCTCTGGCTTGTCCTCTGGTTCCAACAGTCATTTCTTCAACATTCCAGCAAACCATGAGTCGCAGATCATTCTAAAATAAGGCGACCCTCGTACAAGCGCCCACGTCTCTTGTCTGCTTGGTTCCAGTGCTTGGGATCCCACCTGGTCTTATTTCAGAACCTTATCGTCCCTGGATTTAACGCGCTTGGAGCCGGTTGTTGCACTTCTGCATCTTGAATCACACTCCGGTGCTGTTGGCAAGGCGCTACTGCTTCTGCTTCGTCTTTGCTGCTTCTTGGTGCGGGGCCTTACTGTTGCACCCTCCAAGACCTCCTCGCTTTCTGATCTAATTTCGTTTATCCTCCTCCTTCCTCTCTTCCTCCCTCTTCCTCTTCCTCTTCTTCTTCTTCTACTACTGCTCCTCCGCCGTTGTGTTTGGGGGCCTTCGCCATGCTCGCAACCCCCATGACCCCGCAAGCATCCCACCCTTCGTCTTCCTCCAACATGGTCTGCAGTCTGGCTTCGACTGCAACCACCACCACCTCCTCCTCTTCATCCGCCTCATCCACCAGTGCCACACAACAACCTACGATATCATCCCGACCGAAGCTGACTCTTCAAACTTCCTCTCTTCCCCGAACCTTTGGCACATCCTCAACGGGGTTGTCCCTCTCTCTCGCAGCCGGAACGGCATCTCCCACCGTCCGCAATACCTTCAAAAATGCCTATGAGGTCACCGGCCCTTCTTCCGCTACTGCCTCTCCGTCATCCAAACACCCATCCAACCAACGCTTCAGCAAACCATCCTCTCCATTTACCACACACAACCCATACCAACTCCCACTGGGGGTGAAGAGTATTCTGCGAAACTCGCCGCTCGAGCCGACCTGCCGCCGACGGGCTGGATCGGTGGCCACCACCGGGCCGAATGGTGGACCGAGCGCGCGCCGCGTCTTCTTTCCCGCGAAGAAGCAGGTCAGCTATCGCAATCCTCTGGAAGAGGAAATCCAGACCGTGCACTACACGGCACGCCACTCCGATTTACACGAGGAACCTGAACCTGCCCTCGAACCTCAACCTCAACCTCAGCAACCAGAGGTGACCTCATCAGATGAGGACTCGGATTCAAACGCCAGCGGGTGTCCCTCGGATTCCAGCACTTCCGAAGATGAGCCCGAGGCCGGCTTAGGGAAGACGACATCGTCTCCCATTAAGCGGAAGAAGCGCAAACATTCCAATGCCGAGAGGCAAGTCCGGGCAGTGGCCTTGATGGACGGAATCGCGGGACCCAGCAACCCAGGCAGCCTGACACCACAAACGCCGCGCAGGAAGCGAGCTAAACGTCGCTGTGAATGGCGATGGACCCTGGGACCGTTAGAGAACCGTGACAAACTGCTTCATCCCGTCCAGGATGAGACGGGTTTAACATCATCCGCGTCCCAGCCTGAAACGATACCACACGAGTCCGAAACGGAGACCCCGTCTTCCGACCCTCCGCTGTCCAGCGCCAGTACCACACTCTACCACTCCAGCCCCAGTTCATCTGTCTCGTCGGATGTGGAAACAGAAAATGACGAGTGGCAGACGCATACCACCCACGAACTTGAATGCGCACATGCCGATCAATGACGATAACCCATGCTTGGTTACGAACCCCCTTGCATTGATGATCACGAATTATGCATATAGAGGCAGATGAACCGCAGCATACCCCATCCTACTTCTAGACATTGCTAGATAGCTATTATTGATTTGGGATTTTTCTTTTCATTTCTTTTTTCTGGTCGGAAAGATCTACCTTGAATGTCAGGACGTTCATGCCATTTACATTCACCGGCCAGTCATTTTTTTACACTTCTGCCTACCTTCTCTATAAATATTTTATATCTTCTTCCAATAATACATATTTATATGCATGTCAATGCAATCTCACCAAATGATCACATGGCTTCATTCCACTTTCACCCGTGTCATGTTTGTGCTACGTGCCTGCCGTATGTTCATGCAGCTCCCTGCTGCATACAACTCATAATACGACGGCCGATCTCTGACGCATTCCACATCCTATGCTTATTATAGCAACAATAATAACATGCGGAGACCCCATGTTATTAACTTTCGTGGATCGTCATTGCGTCATAATATCCAACTAATCTATCTAGTAATAGCTGCATTGACTTGCAGATCATCCTTTAGATAGATCTTATGATGCCAGCCAGCCAACCCTTAGACTTTCAAGAGAAAGAAGAAAGAAAAGAAAAGAAAACATTAGAGAGAAATAGCTGATAGGCTATTGCCAACTTGGTCAGAGCCGCAGACTGTTTGTCCAGCAGAGACAGAAATGTAATAACCGTAATCGTGAAGGTGCCACCTTCTCTTCTCTCGCTTATTATGATTATGAATTTTATATTGTTGACAGGAAAATCCGCGAAATCACGTAAATCTATGGTGACAGATATCCAAGGCAATTTAAAGAAATATAGAAATGGTAACAATCCGCGAAGAAGAAAAACCACGTTTAGCACCTGACCTGCTAAGCAGCAGCAGCGGGCCGCTCCATCATCTTTCCCTACATACTTTCTCCAAAACTTTGAACCTCCATTTCCGATTGTTAAACAAGGCGATCGCTAGTATCCTTCAAAAAGCATACGCTTTAGATAGGTCCAACCTGCTTAGGATCAATCGAAAGGTGAACGAATGCTGCCATGGCTAGCGTTCAGGCGGATCTGCGCAGTACGATAGGGACTATTTCTTTCGAGCCATTAGCAGAATGCTGCGCATTTCGAGATCTACCTCGATGTCCCGCCAATTCCCCCCCGACGTAACAAAGGCGCGCCATTTTTCTTCGCCCTCGATCATATCTCGCATGAGAGTGTCCACGCAGTCTCCATATCCGCCTTCTTTTACTGATAAAGCTTCAGGATGTGCCTTGCGCCATTCATGGACCATACTCAATGTCCGTATCAGCGTCTCCAGACTACCAAGGGTCTGTGATGCACGCATTTTTATAGCTCCAGGCGTCTCCAATACGCCAGGCGCATCATCATCGGCAGGGATACTCACCAACCTTGTAAGGTCGGTCCAGTTAGCAAAGTCCCGGCATTCAACGGGATACATCCATTCATTGTTGAACACTGATATCCCTGGTTGAGGCCAGTACGGTACCAGATCCTCAAAAAAGAACTTTTGCAGGGCACGATTAACCTGCGGGCGTCCCATTACGACGTAATGGCCCCAGTTCCAGAAAACAACGGTACCGCCCGGCCGGACTATCCGTGTCATCTCTTTCCAGAGCGGCTCAGGGTCGAACCAATGTGCTGCTTGACAGGCAATCACCAGATCAACCGTCTTCGATGCAATGAAGGGGAGAGACTCTGCATTGGACTGGTGATATTGGATATTACTGACGTCCGATTTCCGAGCTCTTGAAGCTTGCTTCAGCATGCCCTCGGAGGAATCAACTCCAATAACAGATTTGAAACGGGTGGCCAGCGCGCGAGCCACAGCCCCGTGGCCAGTGCCCAGGTCGACACATAGTTCGCGGGGAGACTGATGGTAGGCTAAAACAGTGTCGTACAGAGCCTGAGGAGGGGAAGGGCGATATGCAGCATATGCTGAACAGTCATAACCTTCGTCCCTTGCGGAGCGGAAAAGGGCTCATCAGTATGTCGGAAATTATAGGAATCCGGGGGAAAACTCACGAGAAACTGGCCATTTTTTGGACGTGATGTACCTTTCGCAGATTATATTATCAAGTCTGAGTCCTCCCTTTCGGTGTTGCCACCAAGGACTAGAAGTGGTTTATATACTGACTCATGGCGTGGATATCACTCCGCCATACCTTCCTACGGCTCTTATGCTTAAAGTATGCAGCAATGTGCGCAAGCCTCTTGAGATAACATCCACATACCCAGTTGCCATGACAATTCCACTTTCCTTTGAGCTTATCTAGCTGGCTGGTCTCATGAAGGTCCTTATCTGAAACAGTAGGATTCCCGAGTGACGTTGCATTTCGGCCTCTTCCGCGGCGATATCTCTCTCCATGGATGCCACAAACTGTCACAGCCTTACTGGAATTCATTTCCGCTCAGGGAACATATTGATGTCACAGACGTTTGGCTAAACCGAGGATGCGAGCCCTACTACATATGTTTATCATGTGGACCACGCCTTTAGAATGGCGAATGTGTATCGCGATCAGTTCAATCATTTGGCTACTTTCACCATCTTTCCGACGTCCGTGGCTTATCATCATGCTGTTGCAGACCGTTGAAGTAGGACCAAATCCAGGGGAAAAGGACGGATCAACAGACTCAGCAACATACCAACATATCGTTCCGCAAACCTTGAGACAACTTAGCATGACAGGACCCCTACAAGGAAAGTTCACATCGCCCAATCGGCGACGGGCGCTTTTTGAGACAACTAAACGAGTACTTGCCAGTGCGATTATCGATGGGATTGCCTGCGCAGCCCTTGAGTCATGTAACAGCACAATTTTGCCGTTGTGCTTACGCAGTCCCGGAGGAGCCATGGCCAGTGAAGACGTTTGGATCATGTGCGGTATGCGAGCTGACGCATATACCGAAACAGACGACGGCAGGGTTCTTGGGTTTGTGCGGGCGGACGATCTCCTGGAACCTGTGCTAAGCCAAAACCTCAACGGCGAGATATCAGAGGAGATTGACCCTGGTGTGATTTGTCGCGTTATCTGCCGCTGGCGTTCTCGCCAAGATGAAGAACACGCGGTAGAGACGCTTGTAAAGGAGGTACGGAATTCTGCAAAACAATCAAGGTGTACCAACAGCTATTTTCAATTCGATCCAAAGATAAGAACTAATGCTGAGATAGAGAAATGGTTGGACATGGCCAGTACTCTACCAAGCATACATCTTAATTCTTCACTATGTGATTGGGAGCAATCAGTCATATCTGGACATCCTACACATCCGGTACAACAATCCCCCACCTTGCCCTACCTACTCGCCTTATATTTTTTGTTAACCTTATCAAAGTTACACCGAACCTGCCTTGCCCAGTCACCCCTAGATCCCATCATGCCCGATGGCTTCCCTTATCTACTAGAGCCCGAGCTATCATTCCTCTGCGTTCCAAAGTCAGACATGAGAGTCTTCGGACCATTCCAGTCACTTCTGGACCCACTCTTAACATCTCTTGGGATTCCCAAGGCTGATGATACAATCAATGAGATCGTCATACCGTGTTTCAGTCGCCAACTCCCAGCTATCACGCCAGTATCCCGAAAGCACGCATTCTGGGGGCTGTTCAAAGCTGAGCCCTTCCGGAGATCCAGATAGTCGGGCACTGTATGACTATTGGTTGAAAAAGACAATGTTGACTAAGTGTTTTTTGGAGACGCGGTTGCAGGATGCGTATGCGAAGGTGTGTTTGTATCTTTCTTCTCATCGTGGGATCTCGAGTGTTGCATGAGTCGCTGACGGATGGAACAGTATTATGAGAGGGAAATGCCCAATATCCTCCTCCGCGATGCTTGAATTCAAGACTGAGTGCTACGAGGGGCACTAGTAACATAATGGTGGAGGGATGACCAGTTCACGATAACGATATTTCACGTAATAGTAGTCATAATGGGTAACGTCTTTTCTTCAAAGCTTATGCAGTATGAGCAACTCTTCCTACCTACCCCTGGATCACTGTTCATTCCATTCAGCGAAGGATCCATCTATACCATGATAATAGTAGTGGTATCATCGGTAGTAAGAGGTGAAAACAATCTGCACACCAGATTAGTAGGCATTGGGTTGGTGGACACTGTAATAACTGCGGTACGGTTAGTAGTCAGAAATCCGTCTTCTGATGCGGCTTGCCCAAGACTATAAGCGGCAGCAAGCTTATGAAGCTACAGTCTCCACATACGCAAAGGCCTTGGATGCGTTGGAGGACAGACTGGTGGAAGAGGGGAATCCTGGCGCTCGGTTAAACTCCCTCAGTGCTCTTGCATCGGTGCGCAGTCCCACGGATCGTGGAGCGACGCTATCGTAACGGGCGAACAAGCTCTTCGATTAACTGAAGATGAGATGGGGAAAGAGCATCCTGTTACATTGGAACAGCTAGGGATGCTCTGTGAGGTAAACTGTCGGGTAGTAGGCGAAAATTCAAGGAGCTGCGGAAAGAGTTGGATAGACGGAGACCGGCTCCGGAGAAGCAGTTTTTCTTTAGGCGGTTTTCGCGGGCTCAAGACTAAAGAAAGGTTGTGAAAATATGTTTTCAAGACTCAGTTCTGAATTTTCATGTACATGCCCTCTCCTTGGTAAATAGGAGGATTGAGACATGTACACTGGGGTAAACACCTTATCAGTTCTGCCCTGAGCTTACGTGATGGGCATGGCCTCTTATCAGCTCTCCTCGCCTTGATAACAGCTACTAGTGCCTACTGCTACACTTATCCCAACCCAATCACTAGCAACCTAGATGCACGCAAATGGACTCCTCCTCTCGTGTCTCTATCGCCTGCGAGACCTGTCGGAAGCGGAAGCGCAAGGTGAATTCCCACGTACACGTACATCCCTAACGGCAGTACATGGTAGAAAGTACTAGATGGATAACAAACCCACATAGTGCGATGGTCTGCGTCCGGCCTGTTCTTCCTGTCTGGCCCGAAACACCCCCTGCGAGTATAATGCAGAGAAGCGGATCAAGTTGGTATCCATCCTGAACTATGTACATCGTGCTAACTGCCACCTGCCTTAGGCGCAGAGTGGACCTCAACTATGTGCGAACGCTGGAAGACCAGATCGCGGCACTTAAGGAGCAATTGGCACGGGGACAATCCCAGCCACAGATCACTGTCAATGAAACTGTGTTGACTCCTGTTGACCATCGCGATGAGCGGGCCGACAGGGACGATGATGCTGTTGCAATAATCCCGCCTAGCATGAGCACGGCGATCGAGGATGTCAGCGCTCTCATCTGGCGCATGAGCATTGACAACAACGGCGACGCATCCTTCATTGGGCCGTCCGGCAACTTCTGCTTTCCCGTCGTGCATTGGGACGATGCGGACCTTGGTCATGAGAGTAGGATCACCAGGGTCACGGCCGCACCAGCGATAAGCGCCATTCCTGGGCCAAGCAGTGTGCAGCTGCAGCAGCTGCAGCCTATGATGTCGGACCAGGTGGATTGGCATCTCATTGACCTGTTCGCGCGCTTAATCAACCCCATCCAACAATTTGTAGACCCCGAGACGCTGCAGAAACTCCGCGGAGATAACCTGAATCCAGGTCTCCGACTGATCAAGACCGCTGTGCTGGCGGCGGGGGCTCTATTTGCTGATGACGCGCGTAGCAAGGCGCTCGGTGGTGAGGCAGCTGCTGTCGTCGATGCTACAGCCCTGCAGCTGTGCCGGCAATCGCCCGACATCTCGACAATCCAGGCTCTCTCCATCATGTCGTGGCGGGAGCTTAGCTTGGAGCAGCACAATATGGCCTGGATGTATAACTGTGAGTGCTGGTACTGAAGAAACCCGAGCTGGACAGATTCTGACGCTCGTCTGCAGCAATGTGTGCCAGTCTAGTTCTACATCTAGGTCTACCAGCTAGCATCACGCCAGATATTGGCGCAGGCAGTCCCGAGCTGGGCCATTTCCCTCAAGATACGCGGCGGCTGCGGGCCCTTTGGTCCTCAGTGTTTCTTGACCGGTTCGTCAAGTGCATGCATTCATTGTCACATTATAGATGCCAGCTAAACAAGTCGACACAGGATTGCAACGTCTCTATTAGGCCGAAATTGTCTGCTCCCGTGGAAGCGAATCAAAGCACCCTCATTTCTCAGTGCCGTGGGCCCTTCACCCTCGTTGGACGAGCTCGCCTTTGACCACCAATGCCGTCTCTGGTTCATCCACGATCAATACATGGACAACATGTATCTCATAGCCCTATCCATTCTATTCTCGAAACGAGTACTGACTAACAGCTCAGTTACTCCTTCAACTTCTCCGAACTCAGCAGCGCTGATAGATCCCTCGTCCTCCTAGACGCCCGCGACAAACTTCACTCCTTTTCGCAAAACATCCACCCCTCCCTGCAGGTCACCACGACCAAGCACCCAACCCCGTCAGCCATCTACCTCCACATCTCCTACCATACCTCCTACATCCTCGTCCACCGCCCCTATCTTGCCGACGCGGCCCAAAGCAACCCGCCCATCCATCGCCTCGCCTTCCGCTCTGTCTCCACCGCTGCCCGAGCTATAGTCCGCCTTCTCCGCATCCACGCCAAGATCCACTGCTCCTTTACTGAGATCCCGCCGTTCATTGTGCACAGCGTGCTCACGGCCGCCGTGACGCACCTGTGCAACACCACGAACACGACGCATTCTACCCTGCGCAGCCAGGCGACGGCGCACTTCCGGGTGTGCTTCCGGGCGCTGCTGGCTATGCAGGAGAGGTGGGTGAAGGCGAAGCGGGCGGTGAGACTGTTGCAGGGGCTTGCGCGGAGATGGCGTGTGATGGGAGCATTGCCGTTGCAGCATGGGTTTGAGATGGGTCGAGGAGGTGATGAGCAGGATGAAATAGATGATGAGATGGAGTTGGAGGGAGTAGACGCAGATGCAGATGCAGCTGCAGACGGCGACGAACCGCGCATGTCAGCCATCATCTTCCCCGAAGCCTTCTTCAACTTCGATACAGCAGATGCCCAGCAATGGGACTTCCTTACAGAATCGGCACCGTTCAATCAGATATAACGTTTCTAAGATGGATAACTCAGCTAGCACTACTCCTTCTTTACGCCTCGTCCCCCACCTCCCTCACATGCCTCTGATCCCTCCCTCCAACCCCCAACCACAGCAAATCCGGCCTACTATAATGCCCCACGATATCCACAAACGCCTTAGCCCTATATACCTGCTCAAAGTCCAAATCAGCATAAATAATCCCCTCCTCCGTCGGCGGCAGCGCCTCCGACAAAAGCCGCCCATCGGGCCCAAAAACCGCCGAGCTGCCACCACCGGGAGTATTCATAATCGCCCCCGTAGCAGTTTGCATCAAATCAATCCCCGCTTGACTGATCACAGCCGTGGTATGCAGCACAAACGAAGAAGACTCCATAGCATACGTGCGAGCCAGCACCGCAGCTCCTATCACACACACAAACAATTAGCAATCATCCTCCATACAACAACAACAAGTACCAGGAAAAGATACATACCCTCCCCCGACATCGAAAACAACCCCCCTTCATCCCCCTCATCCTCCTCCTTAAACAACGGCGGCCACGCCGCAACATGAATCCCCTCCCTCTGCGCACACATATAATACTTCAACAGGGGCTGAACATGTTCCCAACACGACAACGCACCCACCCTACCCACAGCCGTGTCAACAACCCCAGCCAGCCCCGTCTCCGCATCAGCATCCCCAAACACCGTGCGCTCCATATGCGTCGCCTTAATCTTCCTCCTCTTGGAGAGAACCTCCCCCTCGTGCGAGATAATCGCCTGCGAGATGTACAGCGAGTCGTGGACGTTCTCGGAGAAGCCGAGCACGACGGTTATGTTGTGGGCTTTGGCTGCGGCGAGGATTCGCGCGAATTGGGGGGAGCTTGTGCTTAGGGAGTTGCGCATGTAGAGCGTGTGGAGGGTTGGGGAGACGGGGCGGGTCCTGTTATGTATTTTGGTTTAGATTATGTTGGTTGATGGGGGATGGGGGATAAGGAGGAAGGGAGACTACTTACCATATCCACGCTGGATACCCTGGGATCCAGCATTCGGGGAAACTGATCAGTTGGGCCCCCTGTGAGGCGGCCTCGGCGATCAGAGAGCAGGTTTTGGTGATGGTCGCGTCGAGGTCGAGCCAGATGGGCTCGCTTTGGGTGACGGCGACGCGGATGGTTGGGGGTGGGGTTGTCATGGTGGTGGTTATTGTTGTTGTAGTATAGAGTGGTCGTAGGGGAATTGTACCTTGGTGTTGTAGGTTACTATATAAGGCGCTTTGGGAAGGCGATGAGTATATCTGAATTACTACTGGTATGGAAACAGCTCTACAATATCAGCTCGGGAGGTTATGTTCCGCCTAAGGAATCTTGGGTGTGAGTGTTTGGGTTGGCTAATAGGAAGTCAAAGTCAATCGTGTGTATCGGGCTACTATCAACTATCTCGTAGTTTGGACGGATATCAGGGCGGATGTGGATGTTCCGCCGCTAACATAATGTATAGTCTTGGCGAGGTAGAATGCGATAGCAACATGGCATTCGCACAAGCATGCTTGCTTATCTGCAAGAAACTATGAGTAAAAATATCAGAATTGGATGAAGGAATGAAATACGGGAGTAACAGGGATGGAGGAGCCTGGGTAGTGGAAAGGGTACACTACTATAATTACTCAATCCCTCTACAAACCCTAGTATACCGTCCACTTCAGTGCTGAAATTAAGTAGGAAATAGTCAAAGCAACACATTCATTCCTAGCCATGAAACAATAATAAAGACTGACTACAATCAATTTCTCTGCCTCATCCGCTTCCCCCAAAAGAACAATGGCAAAGTCGTAAGCATAACCCCAACACTAACAGCTCCAAACGTCGAGAAGAACACCAAAACCCCCTTCTCCGTCACAAAATCATTAAACACAAACGAGAGTCCAAACGCAAACGCGCTCTTGGCCACCATCGCCAACCCGAATCCCTCCCCCGCCCGCTCCCCCAAGACATCATTCGTATATGCCACAATCCCCGTACACCCCATGCCCACAGCAAAGTTCACAATCCCCATGAACAGCCCACACACGACAGCGGAGAGTCCCTGGGCCGTTGCGGCGCCCAGCCCAAAGGAACCTGCAGCCATGGCCATCGTCGCCGGGAGTATGACAAGCAGTCTATATTCAGGCTCGTAGACGCCTCCATTGCGGGAGGCCATGAGCTTGCTGCTGAGGTCGCAGGCCCAGCCACCCATCACAGTGCCGAGGGCGGACCCGATGAGTGGCGCAATGCCGGTGAGGTTGCCGACGGCGACGGTAGACATGGACCAGGGAGGCGCGGTGAAGATCTGCGAGGTGACGGCGCCGAGGAGGATGGTCCAGGTGAAGATGACGGACCACATGATGCAGGCCCAGAGGACGATAGGGTCGAGGACCAGACCGAAGGGCTCGATGAGGGCGCGTAGGAGGGAAGGGTGTCTCTCATCCTCGACCTCCATCATTGGGGCTTGAAGAGAGACAGCTTGGGCCTTTTCTGCTTCTGAGTTGTCTGAAACTACCTTGGTTGTTTCTGTGGTCGTGGTATCGCGGTGGAAGGTGGTCTCCGGGAAGAAGAAGAGCACGGCAACAAACAGAACGCCGAAGAGGATGGCTTCGAGTCGAAAGGCCCAACGCCAGGAGAGTGCTGAAATGACATACCCGCTGATCACCGGGGTGAGGTTGACTGAGACGATCACGGCGAAGTTCCACAGGCCAACGCGACGGCCGCGCTCGTGCACTGCGAAGACGTCGTTGATCGAGGCTGTGCCGGCGAGGGCGAAGAAGCTGCCCATTCCCAGACCTTGGAAGACCCGGGATGCAATGAGCGAGGCGTAAGACTTGGATGCTTCAGCCCAGCAGCAGGAGATGAGCGCCAAGAGGGTGGTAAAGAGGTATACGGGGCGCCTGCCGAAGCAGTGAGCGAAGGCAGAACAAACGTAGGCACTGATGCCTAGGGCCATGACAAGGCTCCCGTTCAGTAGAGTCACGCTGGTCAGGTCGACCTGGAGATCAGCAGCGACAACCGCGAAGCCGGGCACCAGTAGAGGGCCCAGGGAGCCGGTTGCGCAGGAACCTAGGATGATTGTAGCAAAGAGGAGCTCTTTGCGTACATGACTCCATGTTAACGGATCCGTAGGAGAAACCGATCGTCGTGACAGTAGCTGAAGCATTCTGAAAGATGAAGAAGAAGACTGTGGTGGAGAATACTAGGATGATGCTGGTTCTGGCGTGCGCACGTACTCCAAGTCTTATTCTTATACTACAAACCTGTAGGCTGGCCTAAAAAATGAAAGGGCTGATAACGGCAGTACGCTTATCATTCGGTGCTGCCATATTGCGATTAACATACTTATCACGGCGGATGATCTGCTTCCGCTGTCTGTACTTTTCTGTCGATCCACGAGAGATTAGGGCTCTTAAGTCGGATAGGACTATATAATTGTTGCTCTTTCTCCCAATATGAAACTACTACATGCACAGCAACGAAAATGCGCCAATCAATCGGCTGGAAAACTTTTTACGCTGGTTGGGCCTTGGCCTCAACCGGCTTCTGCACCAGCAGTGGCCTCTTGGCTGACCTGCAAGGTATGCTCAACTTACCATCTCTTCTACTCACCAGCTAACACTTCTACTACAGTCGATCTCCAAGACTGGGCTTCAGCATACAACCAATCCGTCGCCGCAGTGGCAACCCTATCCAATGTAGACAAGATCCGGCTCATCTCCGGCCAAAGCGTGCCTTCCATCAACTTCGAGCCCTATACAGCCGACGACGGCTCCCAAGGACTAGAGAGCTTCTTCTACGTGACCTCATTTCCCGAATCCTCGGCGATGGCTCAGACCTGGGACCCCGAGCTCATCAAAGCCAACTTCCATGCCGTCGGTCAGGAGTTCTACGGCAAAGGCTACACCATGATCAACGGTCCAACGGTTGGCCCACAAGGCCGCACCCCCTGGAGCGGCCGTCTAGTGGAAACCCTAGGTCAGGACGTCTACCTGGCCGGAATCGCATTCGCACACGCCACCGAGGGCATTCGCGAGGCCGGCATCATCCCCTGCGGCAAGCACTTCCTCCTCAACGAGCAAGAGACCAATCGCTCCGAAGTCTACTGGTCCAACAACGGAGTCACCGTCCCCCTCAACAACACCGCCTACTCCAGCAACGCCGACGACAAAACCCTACACGAAGCCTACCTCTGGCCCTTCTACGACGGAGTCAAAGCCGGCCTCGGCGCCGTAATGTGCGCCATGAACCGCGTCAACGGGACCTACGCCTGCGAAACCCCCAACCTGCTCAACAACATCCTCAAAACCGAACTGGCATTCCCAGGATTCGTCACCCCCGACACCTCTGGCCAACACACAGCCCTAGGCTCTGCCAACGCCGGCATGGACTTCGGAGCTACCACCTTCTGGAACCCCCAGACCCTCCTCCCAGCCCTCGCCAACGGCTCCCTCTCCCAAGCCCGCCTCGACGACATGGCCATCCGCAACCTCATGCCCTACTTCCAGCTCGGCCTCAACACCAAAACTATTCCCCCCAATCCCGCGGCCACAGCCCCCGTCGACGTCCGCGCCAACCACCGCGCCCTCGTCCGCAAAGCCGGCAGCGCAGCCATCGCCCTCCTAAAAAACACCAACAACACCCTCCCCCTCCACAAACCACCCTCCATCGGCATCTTCGGCTCCCACGCCCGTCCCACGCTCATCGGCCCCGGCACAACAATGGACGACGTGCACACCCACACCACCTGGCCAGGCCACCTCATCTTCTCCGGCGGCTCCGGCATCAGCAGCCCCTCGTACCAAATCACCCCCTACGACGCCCTCCTCTCCAAAGCCCTCGAAGACGGCACCCAACTCATGTGGGCGATGGACGACGAGCTCCCCATCATCCCCTACACCGCCGTAACCGGCACAATGGGAACCTCAGCAGCGCCCACCTTCGCCGGCTACGCCTCCGCCGTATCAACCTGCCTCGTCTTCATCAACGCCTGGAGCGGCGAAGGCCACGACCGCAGCGAACTCCGCAACATCCCGCAAGACGAAATGATCCTCACCGTGGCCCAACACTGCGCCAACACCATCGTCGTCATCAACACCGTCGGCGCCCGTCTCCTCGACGCCTGGATCGACCACCCCAACATCACAGCCGTCCTCTACTCCTCCCTCCTAGGCGAGCAATCAGGCAACGCCATCATCGACGTCCTCTACGGCGCCGTCAACCCCTCCGCGAAACTCATCCACACCATCGCCCGCAATGAATCCGACTACCCCGTCCCCGTTTGCATGACCGCAGATTGCGACTTCACCAAGGAAAAGGTCTACCTCGATTACAAGTACTTCGACGCACACAATATCACCCCGCGCTATGAATTCGGCTTCGGGCTCTCTTACACTACTTTCAACTATTCGGTCCCTCCTGCGATCAGCTACGTGGATGAATCTGCTCTCGCTCATCCCATCCCCACGGGTAAACTTGTCCCTGGCGGGAAGGCGGATCTCTGGGACGAGGTCATGCGGGTTACGATGAATATCACGAATACGGGGGATAGGGATGGGGCGGAGGTTGCGCAGCTGTATGTTTCGTTTCCTGAGGAGGCGGATCAGCCCGTTAGACAGTTGCGAGGATTTCAGAAGGTCTTTTTGAGGGCTGGGGAGAAAGGGTTGGTGGAGTTTGGGTTGAGGAGGAGGGATTTGAGTTATTGGGATGTAGGCAGGCAGGAGTGGGTGCTTGCTAAGGGGGTATATCGGTTTTGGGTTGGGGCTAGTAGTAGGGATTTGAGGGGGTGGGTGGAGTATGTTGTTGCTTAGATTTTGGTGCTGGGTTGGGTACTAGGTATAATGTTACCTGTGCTGCAGGGCACTTCGATTAAGGTACCTGGTAAAGGAAAGATGAAGTACTATACACATCCTATCGTTCAATCATACACACGTACATGCATACATACATACATACATAGAAACCTAATATGAATAGAATAAAAAGGCTTATCAAGTCCCTGTCTCCGTCTCAATATCCGGTTCCCGACCCGCCAAATCACCTGTAAACTTCCTCTTCACCTTTCTTAGCGAATACTTAGCCTCGTCACGCGCGAACACGGCATTTCGAACTGGTCTCCATTGCATCTTACCGCGATGTTGACGCTCCTCGCTGCGTTTATTCGCCTTCTTATGTGCTCCGTCATCTATACTGTAGAGGCTGGGAGGCCCGGCACTGCTGCTCGCGCCGCCAGTGGACGCTGTACTTTGTGAGACACGCTGCTGTTGATTGGGGTAGTGATCGTCATCCATGTCATCCTCGGTTTCGCTGGATGAGGATGCATCTTTCTCTTCTTGCTCTTGTTCTTGGGAGTTCTGGTGCCGGGCTTCTTCATCGTGCATGGTGCCGTAAGACTGGGCGACGGTGGGAGGTGGGTTCACGGGGTCGTGGGGTGGTGTCTCACGCCCCGGTTCCGCGACCTGGTTGCCGTGGTTGTTGAGGTAGGCGCCTGGGTCGTGGCCGAAGGCGCCGCTCCAATCCTGGCCTTGCTTGTCAATCCAGCGGCGGCGTTCGCGGGGCTCGGCGTGCTTGAGGATGTCGCGGCCGTCAAGGAGGGATTGTTCATGCAGCCTTTCGAGGTCCTCGGGGATGTCGGAGGAGATGCGGCGTTCGCGGACACCCTGGGCGATGCAGGCTTCCCAGGTTTCAAAGGTCTCGCGGGATTCGTTGTCAATGACGTATTGTTCGTGGGAGTCGTCGATGCCGGGACTGAAAAAGCCGTGGAATTGCAGGCGGCCAACTTCGTGCAGGTCCTCGAGGCCAGGGCTGCGTTTGATGTGGCAGTTCTGCTCGGTGATATAGTTTTGGGTGAGTCGCTTGCCGTTCTTGGTGACCCAGATGGGAATGTCGATGGCGGTGTCTTCGTTGTCGGCCATGTGTTGGAGCCAGTAGACGGCATAGGCGGTTGTGTGATGGTGGCCTTGTTGTTGGAATTCGAAGACGACGGGCGATCGGTAGCGATGCTTGACGGGGAGACGGATGGCGCGTCGGTAGTCCTCGCTGGAGAGGTCGTAGGTCATGTTGGATCCTTCGACATGGCACACATGACGAGTGATCTTGCCACTGCTGCCGCCGGTGCGGAGGCGAATCTTGCAGCGATGGTTGAAGCCCTTTACGGTGACCTTGTCGGAAATGAAATGGAAGGTGCCGACATCCCAGCCGAGCATCTGTGGGGGGAGACGGGTCTCAACGTGCCGGAAGAGAATAGAGATGCGAATGCGTCCAAAGCCGATGCCGCCAGTGAGAGGGTACCATCTGGTCACTTGTGAGCTGTTTTCAAGGAGCTCCGAAATTTTCAATGGCACCACGCCGAGGATAGGATCGTGCTGGCGATATCGTTGGTCGCGGACGCTAACGGTAACGTAGGCGGACCGCCAGTCTCGGACGAATCGTTCAGTTCCAGCGTTGAAGATAGGCTTGGAGCTTAGGGCTTTGGCACGAGTACGGTAGATCTGCGAGATGTTAGGCGAGATGTTATCATAAAAGGGGGTGTGTGGGATAGCTTACTAGCTCGTCATTGAGAATGATTTTACAGTAGCTCGTAGGCAAGTTCTCTCCAACCTCCTCTTTTTGCTCGCCATACGGTTTGGCTGGCTCATAGTCTCTCCCCTTGCGGTTACCGTGGCTGCCTTTGACGTTCTCGATCTCTAGATTCACGATTTGATGGACCACAATGCTCATGATTCCACTCGGCCATAGCGGATCTGGTGGGGTCTTGGTAATGGCGTCCTCTTGATCGGTACTGATGACACCCTTTTCGTCTTGGAACTCAGGAATGTCCTTGAAGTTCTCCGGTAGATCCTTCTTCTTGCCGTCGGTCCTCAGCTCGGCTCTCAGCTTGGGCTTGCCGAAAAACCCGACCTCCCAGTGCAGTTCTCCCGGCATTTCGCTGCCCTCGTTGAGGCCCTGGAGCTTGGAAACCTGAGCATACATCTTGCCCGGGTGTTGGATCATTTTGCGTATGGGCAATTCCACTTTGCCGACAATGTCGTCCGCGGTGGTCCGATCCGAGTCCCAGAGTTCGACACTCAAAGCTTCGTCCGCCTTGATCAACTCTGGCGTTACGAGCAACGCCGCGGTTTCTTCCCAGACGGGGTTGAGGTCGTCGGTGATTACTCGGGTACAGTACATGGGCTTGCCGTACTTGGAGAAAGAGAGGTTGATGTAAGGGTCACTGCCGCCGCCATAACTTCCACGTCGGTCCTGTTTGCTCAAGCCAATTGCACGATGGATCCGAATCCACATGATGCCCAGTGCCTGGGTCTCTTTGACGATATCGTCACCCTTGAGCATCATGCTAAGATCCATTGTCATTGATTTAGGAGCTGCAAACAGACCGCTGGCCGTAGCAATAGCATAGTTGACGAAGTTGGAGATTAAGGGGAGATTCAGGATGTTTACACCCCAGGTGACCATTGGCATACAACCGGCCTTAATATGGGGGAGTCCAACAAGACTGAACGTCACGTCTTTCATGAACGGGGCCTCTGGCATCATTTGGAACCTGGCGCGGACGGTGCCTACCAGTTCGTTCAACTCCACGAAGACTGGGAATGGAACGCCAAAGAGGCCTTTGATTCCCAGGTAGAAAACGATTTGCATGTGCATGTTGCGCGCCTTGGACGAAGTGGTTTGTCCGCTCGGTTTCGCGTGGTAGGCAAAGGAGGCCTCGATGTTGTAGTAGCTACCGCCCTCCTCAGCAGCTGCCGCCTCCTGAGGGTCTTTGTTCTTCACGTTCTCTTCGTGGATGTGATCCTTGAGTTGTTGGACATGAGAGTCCGGAAGAGACCGCAAGCTCAAGATTCGGATAGGGTTGTTTCCCTGATCAATCTCCGCAATCCGAACGTTCTCCACTACACCAGGCGCAGACGCCTGCATGATGTCTTCGATGGTATCCGCAACGGGTGTCAGCATCTCCGGGTTGATGAGGCCCCAGAAGACCCCGAGAAAAGAGTTCATCCATTCGACCGACTCAGGTAGGAGGTTTGCAGTAGCCTAACAGCGTAACATGTAAGTTTTAGTACCTTAACGGGGAGCGGAAACTTACCATTTGGCCTCTGATTTGCTCACTACTCCATTCCATCTCCCGGCCGCTTCGAATGAGTTCTTGTATCCATAACCACACACCACTTGCAACACCGAATGCTAGAGGCAGTAGGCCCCAAAGCGAGCCACCAAACATACGACCAGTGAAGACAATGGCAGCAACAATTCCTAGGCAGAGGCCGATACCACGGCTCTCCAGCTTGTCAAACATGGGTTTATAGGTGACTATGGGAGTAGGATGGAAGAGGATGTTGGTTTTCTCGCCATGAATGGGAACATCTGACGTGGTGCCTTCTGCGATTGGGTCGGGGGGTGCGGTGATATCTTGGTTTTCTTTATACTGGGAAAGGCTTTGGTTGGGTTCGGTTTTGACGTCCTATGAGATTTGTTAGTTGACGCTCGGTATTAGATGACTAGATTTATAGACTCACCGTTGGCTTTCCAAGATTAGCATTTGGGACCACCAGCTATAATCATCAACGGTTAGTGGCATATTCTACCATTGCCAATGGGGTATGGATACCTTCGGATCCTTCACTGCTTCCATGGAATCCTCGTCGAGGTCCTCCACTTCAATATCCTTGCCGGTCGTGGGATCGGTCACCATGCGAGTCTTTCCCGTTGTCTTCCGGGGCTTGTGAGCCATTTCCTCTCCCTGTTCTTCCTTCTCCCGCCGCTTGGCCGCCAGGGCTTCCTCATGGGCCTTGCGCTCTTGTTTATCCACCTCTAGACGCTGTAGAAACTTGTCGATGGTCGGCACAGGATTGGCTCCGCTCCAATGCTCCCCGACGCGGTGAGTCTTGGGTGACTCCCGCCCAGGTTGAGCATGCGACATGGTTGATAGTGATGGGATGATCAGGTATGCAGGAAATATCAGAAGTAAGGTGAGTGGGTTATCATCCCTAGCTCCGTGAAGCCGGGACCGCTGTTGATATGGGAAGAGAGCAGAGATAATGAGAGGGAAGGAGATCTGGTTGTAAGTCTTCTCTCATGCGATGTCAGCCAAGTAAGTGAAGTCAGAGCGAAAGTCAAGGTTGGCCCTGCCAGACTGGACTACGTCATTGTGGAGGAGGCGCTGCCAATGGAGCTTGGACGCGTCCGACCATTTGCTGGCACAGGGCTGGGGGAGATCCCGAACATCCAGACCGGATCTGATGTCGGTCTATTTACATTCTCCACCGGATGGATCTATAACAAGTCGAGGCTGGTTGTTGAGTGGACTGGCTGGCTGCATCCTCTTGTTTTCCGTCATTCACAGCGGAAATCCGGGGCTTGGCGTGGATGACGGGGATGGCGGACTTTAGAGTTGATCCAAAGGAGGATAAGGCTGACAGTGAAGTAGCTGACTCGTAGCAACCATCAATAAGGAATTGAGATGTATTCCTCAATGGTATATTGATTGGGGGTAACTGTTGAGGCTTGATGCGTAGCAATTCCCCTTCAAAGTTGATGATGGATGATGGACAGATGTTCGAGGCGGAAAGGGATATGATGTCATCAATGATACCAACATCTTGTAAGGCGATCAAAGAAGTCAATTCAAAACCCCCTGTATTTCATATGCTGATCACAATAAGAATAGTAATCATAGGGATTTGTGCTAGTATGAGTAAGTAAGGATCTTCCACCAGATCATGCCATCCCATGAGACACATGTTGTGGTGATTTTGTTGGAAGGGATTACCCTGCCTTACTAGCCACAAATTTGAGGCACACAACACATGCCACTCGACCGAGTCACGTTTCAGAATCTTTTATCCAAGTCGAAATGTCGCTTCAATATTTTGTACTCTGTATAAATCATTTCTGGTTCAGTTACTGAGGATGTGATGGCTCCCGCCATCACATGACTGTCCAGGCAACTGCTGAGATCCCAATTCAGTAATAAACAACCATCGAAAATACATGCTCAGACCTGGAAATAGCAAACAGCCCCCGTCCATCTTTGTAGCGACAATCCTTATTATGTATGGTCTATAGATATTCCTGCATTAATCGTTGTTCTCCCATCGCGGCCAAGACACACCCTGTCCTACGGGGCCACATTGTTGATGTCTCTTCGACCTTGCATGTACTCGAGTCCAAGGAAGTTAACAACTTACCTTCCAACATTATGCAATCGTAAGTGATGAATCGGCTAGATATCACAGTATCGAATTAATCTTTCATATAGGATCAATATCGAGCGAGTCTCTTTTCTCATATTCTTCGGGACGATTCCTATACAACGTGCAGGCACGGCTTCGAGAACGATATGTCACATTTGATATCTCTGCATTCGCAAAGGCTGTTGCGAAGCATGTCGGTCATAGGTGCGTTGAGAGCATTGTCAAGCTCCGTGAGGGAGGTTTCAATCGTGTGCTACTAGCCACTATGGAAGATGCATTCCGAGCCATAATAAAGATCCCCTACTGGATATCAGTGCCCAAGACTTACGCAACAGCTAGCGAGGTCGCAACTCTGGCATTTCTTCGCTCTAAGAAGATCCCAGTTCCGGAAGTTTATGGCTGGTCTTCGGCCACTGACAATCCAGTCGGTGTAGAGTACATTATCATGGAACATGTCGTAGGTGTCGGTGCTGATACTCGTTGGTTCAATAATACAAAACACCAAAAGCATGCTTTGGTGACAGGCATCGTTGATATTGAGAAGAAGCTTTTCAGCATACCATTTGGGGCTATTGGAAGCCTGTATTTCAGAACTGACCTGCCACCCCAACTGCAGGCTCCGCTATATGCAGTGGGCACGCCAGATGAAGCTGGAGACTCCCAGAACTACTGCATCGGACCAACGGCTGATTACATGTTTTGGTATGGGCAAAGAGCTAAGCTGGATCTGGACCGAGGGCCGTGTAAGTTGGCTATTAGTCTGAAGTACTTCAATGGGCGATCATCGAGCTGATTCTTCTCCAGGGACCGACCCCAAGAACTATCTACGTGCAATTGAAGGCATAAACAATAATATAGCTGCTTTTACTACTTGGCACTGCCAGAGATAATGAAAAAGAAAAACATCATAATGCCGGATGATTTTTACCCTAAAAGTATATATTTTGAGCTACTAGTAGTAGTAGTAGTGTAGTAGCAAAATTGAATCCTGATCCTCTAAATTTTTCACGAACCAAGATCTCAGTTCATCCAACCAACAGCTCATTATACATATTAAGCTACCAAAACAGCTAAATAGCGAAGTAAAACCCAAACAAATACTCCGTACACCACGAAGCTATACACACACAGTCACGTGACCACCATCCACCATCGGAGCCTACCGTCATACGGCCACCACATCACAGATAATCAGCTATCACCGCCGCCGCAACAACCTGTGGCTCAATTTAAATTCTACCTCCACCTTCACTTTATTCCCTGGAGCGGTATCCAATCGCTCCCGTCGAACTCCTCAATCTACGATCCCCCAGAAAGACATTGTCCTTCCTGGCCCGTTAAACAATTCACCCACACCGATTGAACGAACTTACGTCACCCAAAACACCAACCGACGAAATCAATCACCACAACCACCAACGAGTGAACCTCATATACATAAACGGGGAAAAGAAAAGACACTTAGGGAAGAAATCATGTCCTCAGCCGAAGAATCCCCCGCTCAACGAGCAGCCCGCCTGCGTCGCGAACGTCGCGAAGCCAAAATCAAAGGCGATGGAGCAGCTCGTCTAGACAAGATTACCAGTTTGAGTGGACGGACTCCTGCTAGTCGTATGTTGTCATATTATTTCTTTTCACTCCTATGGAATGAGCGGAAGAAAGAAAAAAATGAAAGAAAGATAGTGTGTGAGTAAGCTAACTCAGTATTTGCTTAATGTACAGTCCGCGAAGAAACCTCTCCCTCTCCATCTCCATCCCCGGCCCCGGCCGCGGCCGCAGCACAACCACAAGCTACCACTACAGCACTGAGTCCCAGTCCGAGCCCGAGCCCGGCCCCCGAACCCCGATTTACACAACCCTCTTTCCCAAGCCAAGGACCCCAGCAACAGCAACAGCAAGAACTCGACCCTGAAACCCTCCAAGCGCAACAGGAGCTCTTCCGCGCCCTACTCCGCCAGTCTGGCCAGCCGGGCGAGTCACCCAGTGGGAGCCCGGGACCTCAAGCAGGAGCAGCAGGACCAGGAGGGATGGGAGGACTAGGTGGCGAAGCGGACGATCCAACACTTAAGCTTCTCTCGAGCCTGATGGCCGGGGATACCAGTGCGCTGGGTGAGGGCTCTTTGCCTGGAGGTCAGTCGCCGGCGGACTTATTGACTGGGTTGGGAGTTCCGCCGTTTGTGGCGAGTATGTTGGGGGAGGCGACGCGGAAGAAGAGTGATGAAGAGAAGCGGGAGATTCTGGTGTGGAAGGTGCTGCATGTGGTGTTTTCTGTGTTGATTGGGGTGTATTTGTTGGTGTTGATTGGGTCGTCGGTGGCGACGTTTGGGAGTCAGCCGCCGCCGCCAGCGACGGCGAGGAATCCGTTCTTGTTCTTTACGACGGGTGAGGTGGTGCTTACTGGGGCGAGGGTTATGATGAAGAGGGGGGGAGGGGGGTTGGGGTTGTGGGTGCAGTTGGTTAGGGATATTGCCAGGGATGGGAGTATTGTGTTGTTTTTGTTTGGGATGGCGAATTGGTGGCATCGGGAGTGGATGGCTTATTAGATAGGGAGTAGTCTGTAGTGACTGGGGGATTGGGTTTGCATGTGGTTCCCTTTTCTCTTTGTGGTTATTATGGCATGGATGTTTCTGCTGTGCTTAAGAATATATTATGCAATTCTTGCATTTTGCATGTGAACTTGCTGGCATAACGTTTGATAGTTTGATGCTTGCTGGGGTGGTTCTTTTGCCATCGACTAGTATACTAGGCGGATGCAGTTGCAGTCGCAGCTCCCACGTGCTTGGGTGTAACTGTCCAAAAGTACAATCTAGGGGGTACACTTACGTGCGAGATATATTGGTCGCCCAGTTCGACCCTATACTATCGTAACGACTCAGTTCTGGCCCGGTTGATTTCTCCTCCGGACTCCGACTGGCCTGTGCGCTCGCTCCCAGAAATGAGGTTGATATTAGCTGTGAAAAGTTGAAAACTTCTCGCAGCCATTACCAATGCCTCACCAAACTTGGCCACAGCACAACGCGTACTGATCCATCGGGTGGACTTGGAAATTAATAACGGGCAGGGCCAAGACGTTATTAATTTACACTTGCAGGGGGGCTATTGGGAGTTGGGACGGACTTTTCCTACCGCCGTGTTTAGTAGATGCAGGACGGGCCAGAAATTCGCCGTTTCTAACCATCCGCACACCGGTTGGCTACTAAAGTCTGGCGGCGGGCTCAGACGTCGAAATGGCAAAAGCGGACCGAGAAGCTTAGTGCGGCCGGCACTAAACTATAGCGTAGGCGGGAAAGGCCACGGCCTCTGGGTCCTGGTTGAGAAAGATAGGGCTCAAGCAGGATGGAATGGGTCTTTCTGAGTGTTGAGAGGAGGCGGCGCATGCTCTCACCGGTTGGGGTACGTAACCTGCTATACATCTGGAATGCAGTATCCAGGCAATATCCAAGCAGGCGATTATACACCTGCAATATCTTGTAGAGATGCCACTCCGCGCAGGGGGCTACCGAGATAACTGATTGACAATGATAAGCGGAAACGGGGGGGGTATGGTGGGCTTGACACCGTATCGGGAGGCTCCCTAGAGGCTGGGATAAATGAAGTGGCCGAGCCACCAGCGACAATTAAGGACGTTGATTTGCTAACAGCTGGAGGGTCTCGATTAGCATGAGGGCTCTGTAGTCGGCAGTGTGGGTAGGGACTAAACGGCACACCCGGGACCCGAACGCACTCACCTTATTACCACACACGGACGCGAAGGAGTCAGGATTGAAGATCTCTCACGGGAGAGAAGCGACGAAAGGGACGATGTATCCATATTTATGGGCACAAAAGTATGGTTCCCTTGCCGAAACGATGCTTGAAGGTGGACATGTTGGAGGGGCAGATTCGAGGCCTGCAAAAGTTGAACGGAATTCTGCCGGATGGCCTCCACAATATTAATGCTTCTAGTTCTGATGGTGGAAGTTGCTCCGTAATGGCATTATAAACATGAACAAACCGTTCTTGTCGGATCGATGGTCTAATCCACATCCAATCAAGGCGGCCACACCCACAAAGCTCCCCACAATTGAGGGAACTGTGGTACTTTCGGTCCTTAGTTGTGGTGGGGGGTGGTGTTTGTAGGCTCTCTTAGGGAGTCTTGACTCTGCTCTCGTTGCGACATCAGTCGCAGAGTGATTTTTCCCCCCTGGAATGATGTGCCATCGCAGACAATGTTATGTCCATTATTTTTTTTATTCTGAATATTCGGCTGTCCGAAGAGACAAGACGCAGAGCTTCCAGTTCTCCGTACAGGAAAGCTGGAGAAACCAAAGCCTAGGTCCGAGAGAAGTCCGCGGGAACGGGGAGAAGGAGCAACGAGCCAGGCAGCGATAGCCGAACCCCCAGCAAGCAGTACCACGGTTATCCCGATTGTCCCTCGACCCGCGCGTCGAGGAAAGTGTTTCGTCCCAGCCCAGCTGATCATCTGTCTTTACCGAGTGGGCAAAAATAGCAGACAATCCCCTTTTCGGCATTGTTGAGAGATGAGCAAGTCACGGGCAGCTTCATTGCCGTAATGGGTCAGTCAGTTCTTCCTCGTTAGGGAAAGTACTGCCGTAACGTTCCGTAGCCTGGAGTTATTCCCTTTCTACAGATATTATTACTGGGGGAAGTTTGGAAGGATATTGCTACTTTCAGAGCACATGGAAGAAGAATCAGAGACATGAAGTAATCCCCTGATCCACTAACATGCACCTTCCTTCAATGCGTTGATCATTGTGTACGCAGCCAAGTCAGGTGGGTTGGCACTTTCTTCTATGGACGGACATCAGTACTACAGTGAAACACAGCTTTCTACCGATATGGCAGTTATGGCAGATGGACAAACAACTTCAATCGCTATCTAACATAATTTTCGGCTTGACCCGCTACTCAATCTACTCATTTATGCTTGTGATCGCGATAACCTGGTGTGCCTTCAAAGAACAACCATTCCATTCAGGCCTCGGCTCTGCAAGGCCATCTATTTCCACGTTCTGTTCACCGGCAATAATCTCACTAATGCAAGATGACCTCCCATTTACCTATCTCCCTCGTAATTAGTATCTCGAACTACTGCATCTTCCTGGTCAGCCCTTCAGGCACTGGCTGTGGGCCATACAGGGGGTTCCCTAATCCGGTTTCAGTGAAACTTCCGCGAACAGCAGCACATCCATTGTTCTGGGCGTCTTATTGGATCGCCCACCGAGGTATCTTAATAGATAATACCTCAAACAACGATGCAGGGGATGCTCACAGCGATCTATCGCTGAGGTGCATGTGGAAGGTGTAGTTAAATGCTGATTAGCTTGACTGCTATCTACTTCACCACCTTAGATTGCTCTCTGGATATCTGACTGCTCCAGAGTACCTCCGTAGATCCGCTCACTCTCTTTTCTCTCATCCACGGTGCCGTTGAATCTTACTATGAGCAGTTCCCTTTAAAAAGCGCAGCTAAGGTTTTGGTTCCCCCGCACGGTTCAAGCCTCGCATCCAGAATGGACACGTTCCAGTGCTGATTGACCCCTCCGATCGGGGTGCTTGGCGAGTGTTCTTGTGATACCATCCCGCCATCCCCCGGAAACCCAAAAGTTTCAACCCCCCGTCTGCCTGTGAGCGAATCTGGGGCAGAGCTGATGATAATGATGATGTTGGTCGGCTGAACGCCACCAGGATCACGGAGCTAATATCTCCCTGTGCCATTTCATGCCATGGCGTACCGTGGATACGAATGTGCAGTTGCTGTCGGAGGTGACCACCTAGGTTAATAACAGTCGCCTCTGCTGCGACAATTACCTTAGTGGGCAATTGATGATTGGCCTGCAGTCCAATGATGGACAAGAATCGAAGCAGACTAAGGTCACAATCAACACCTCGCAGACGCGAGCGTCGCAATAGTGTACCCAAGTGAATAGGTCGGAATCTCCAGGTAGAGGGGGGTTGGCGAATAACGTGTATGATTGTTCGCTACTAGTTGATCATCGACTACCTTCCCCGGAGCAACGGAAACGAGAGCCTGTCAAGCCCCGCATGGCCGAGCCCAACCTTTGGCGGTGCGTTTGAACTACGCCGAACTAGTCTTGGATAGTGCGAGCGAATGCAACGGACTGGGATTGCAGCCGCCAATGCAGGAGGTTGTCTGTCCAGTGACATTGCGAGGGCCTGCCGGGAAAAGACTGTCCCTAGTCCGTTTATCGATGACCCGCATCCAGAACAATCCTTCCACCCCCCCTCCCCCTCCTCTCAACCCGTTCATTTATGTTAATTGTTATGGTAATTTATTATTATTGATTTATTATGCTACAGTAGTCGTGGCTGTCCCGAGAGTGGAGAGGCGCTTAGAGCGACAAGCATGACTAGTCAGGTATGTATGTAGTATGTATCGTCCATGGTGGGAAATAGACCAGCGCCTCCATACGGCATCATGATCTCAATCCAATGGAGGAGGGGGAGGAGCAATTAGAGGGGGAATTACTGCTCTGGAACTCACACCCGGTAAGATCTAGGTTAATCTGCATAGCCGATCCAGAAAAGTAAGGATTGAACCCTGGTCCGACAAGGTTAATCATACCTACACGGTCGCGCGGAAGGGAAAGAAGGTTGACTTGGGGTAAGTAGGATGGACGGATGGATTAAGGGGAGGAAGTACGGAGTAGTGGGTGATAGTAAAAGTAGTAAGTAGTATTGAGGAGGTACCTTAGCAGCCCGGGAGCAGTACAACCTTGGCCAGTACGAAGCTACGACGGTACCAAGCCTGAACCAAGCCTGAACCAAGCCTGAAGTAGCAGCGCGCCTCCACCCGGACACCGGGGGAGCGGGACTCTCTCAACAATTAAAATCATAAAACTGTCTCTCTCTGAAAGGGACATCCCTCTTTTTAGTTCGGGCATTGGGTTCAATAAATAACTGTCTCTCTTCCCCATCCTGGGCACCAGTTGCTTTTCTTTCCCCCCTCCTCTCTTCCTCTTTTTTTCCTTTCCCAATCTTGCATCTTTCCTCTCTACTCCTTTCCCTCTCCCGCCTCTTTCTCCCTCCTACAATTCTCCCTTTTGTGATAAACCCTCCTTCCCTTGCGCGAAACTCTGCCTGAACCCCACCAACCAGCAGTGCTGCAATTCTTTTGACAAGTGAGCTTAATTCCCCCGCCCGCAAACTCACGTGCACTCCGGTGCCACGAATTGAACCCCTCGCCCTTTTGCCCACCAGAAAGAGGATTTATCTTGCAATTGGATTGTCTCATCCCTTTCTAACATTAGTACAGCTCAAACACACATTTTTGTTGGGACACAAAACATGGCCGACGGCAGTGTTATGCCCCCCAAGTCCTCCGTGGTAAGAAATCGCGCGTATTTGGCCGAGTTATCGCCGGGTCTCCGTGCTAATCCCGTCGGTTTCAGGTGGTCGAGGCCCACGAAGTCGACACCTTCCATGTCCCCGAAGCATTCCACCAGAAGCACCCGACAGGTACCCACCTGAAAGACCTTGACGAGTACCGGAAGCTGTATGAGGAGTCCATCCGCAGCCCAGACACTTTCTGGGCTCGTATGGCCCGCGAATTGCTTCACTTCGACCAAGACTTCCAGACCACCCACAGTGGGTCGTTGGAAAATGGCGACAATGCCTGGTTCGTTGAGGGTCGTCTGAACGCCTCTTACAACTGTGTCGATCGCCATGCCTTCAAGAACCCCGACAAGGTGGCCATCATCTACGAGGCTGATGAGCCCAGCGAGGGCCGCACAATCACCTACGGTGAACTCCTGCGCGAGGTGTCTCGTGTTGCCTGGGTTCTCCGCCAGCAGGGTGTGAAGAAGGGTGACACCGTTGCTATCTACCTTCCCATGATTCCCGAAGCCATTGTCGCTTTCTTGGCTTGCTCTCGTATCGGTGCCGTCCACTCCGTTGTTTTCGCCGGTTTCTCCTCCGACTCTCTCCGGGACCGTGTCCTGGACGCTGGCTCCAAGGTCGTCATCACGACCGATGAGGGCAAGCGTGGAGGAAAGGTCATTGGCACCAAGCGCATTGTCGATGAGGCTCTGAAGCAGTGCCCCGATGTCACCAGCGTCCTGGTCTACAAGCGCACCGGCGCGGAGGTTCCCTGGACCAAGGGCCGTGATGTCTGGTGGCACGAGGAGGTCGAGAAGTACCCCAACTACCTTGCTCCTGAGCCGGTGAACTCGGAAGATCCTCTCTTCTTGCTCTACACCTCCGGATCCACCGGAAAGCCCAAGGGTGTCATGCACACCACGGCTGGTTACCTCCTGGGTGCTGCCATGACCGGCAAGTATGTCTTTGATATTCACGACGATGACCGCTACTTCTGCGGTGGTGACGTTGGCTGGATTACCGGCCACACGTACGTCGTGTATGCGCCCTTGCTGCTCGGATGCGCTACCGTGGTCTTCGAGAGTACCCCGGCTTACCCCAACTTCTCCCGCTACTGGGACGTGATCGAGAAGCACAAGGTGACCCAATTCTACGTCGCACCCACCGCCCTGCGACTTCTGAAGCGGGCTGGTGACGAGCACATTCACCACAAGATGGCACACCTGCGTGTCCTGGGCTCTGTCGGTGAGCCTATCGCTGCCGAGGTCTGGAAATGGTACTTCGAGGTGGTCGGAAAGGAGGAAGCCCACATCTGCGATGTAAGTGATTTATCGGTTCTCCTTGTTAGGAAAGGTAGTCTAATACGCTTCGACAGACCTACTGGCAGACTGAGACGGGTTCGAATGTTATCACTCCTCTGGGTGGTATCACCCCGACGAAACCCGGAAGCGCGTCGCTTCCCTTCTTTGGTATTGAGCCCGCCATCATTGACCCGGTCTCTGGTGAAGAGATCACTGGCAACGATGTGGAGGGTGTGCTTGCCTTCAAGCAACCCTGGCCGAGCATGGCCCGTACCGTGTGGGGCGCCCACAAGCGCTACATGGATACCTACCTGAACGTTTACAAGGGCTACTACGTAAGCGACATCCGCACCTCTGCGAGACAACATGGTTCCATGGGCAGTAGCTGACTGACTTGCGCTTATAGTTCACTGGAGATGGTGCCGGCCGTGATCACGACGGATACTACTGGATCCGGGGTCGTGTTGACGATGTGGTTAACGTTTCTGGACACCGTCTGTCCACGGCTGAGATTGAAGCCGCCCTCATTGAGCACCGTAAGTTACCGCAAGACACCGCCATATATACAACAGCCACTAATCAGTAATGGTAGACATGGTGGCTGAAGCTGCCGTTGTTGGTATCGCCGACGAGCTTACCGGTCAGGCCGTCAACGCTTTCGTGGCCCTGAAGGAGGGCAACGAGACCAACGACCAGGTCCGCAAGGATCTGATCATGCAGGTCCGTCGGTCCATTGGACCTTTCGCTGCCCCCAAGGCCGTCTACGTTGTCGAGGATCTCCCTAAGACCCGTAGCGGTAAGATCATGCGCCGTATTCTCCGGAAGATCCTGAGCGGCGAGGAGGACAGCCTGGGTGACACTTCTACTGTAAGACAACACCCATTCTTGCCTATGTTGGAAATGGAGACTAATCAAGCCTGTAACAGCTGTCGGACCCTTCGGTTGTTGACAAGATCATTGCCACGGTGCACGCTTCCCGCGGCAAATAAGATCTTCGCATGACCCGAATTCAAGACGAGCAATATTCACAGCCATGAAATGAAAGCGATTAATCAGGATGTTATGATGAGTTGATTAGCATTATTGGGTGGACACAATTGTCCGGAGGCGCAGTCATATTCCTATAAACCCCGTTTAGTGATTCCCAACGTGTTTGACAGATGAACATTCAGGGTGATCGCTGGTCACCGTTTCAATATACATAACTTCTTTTCTTCATATGAACGTTTTTTGTTGTCCAATGTAGCTTGGGGTGTGCCTTCACGTGACAGCACTTGTCGGGGTCTCTTTTCTCTATTACTACTTAGTAGGTAGTCTACTAGTAGTTGATGGGAACGTCCAGGGTTACACCTTAGGAACAGTACCCCATTGGACCGATATACTGATACGGAGTCGGGCTCCTCAGGCGTAGTTACGGGGAGTCAACATAACGTAAATATGCTGCATCAGTAGTGGGAGACTTGACACAGCTACTGTGAAGCCGGACACCATTTGGGGATGGGATTGTTATCGGGATGCAAGCATCCAGTGTCAATATTCCTTTGGCCTATCCGGTCGGGCTCCCGATTCAGTCTCCGTCGCATCACGTGCCATTGTCGTAATGCAACGGTATCAACACCCGGCCACCCGGTTCCATTCCCCACTCCAGTGAGCACACCGCCCCGTCACGCCGTGACCGTACCATACCTGACATGGCCGACCTTCCCATAGTTAAGCGACAGCAACGAGCCAGTCAGGCAGGAAGGGAACCTGCCGTCGCTCTCCCTCCCTCTCTCTCTTCTCTTCCTTGGCTCTCGCAGCTTCTTCCCTCGACCACCGTCGCGCGTCCTCCTCCCTCTGCTTCACCTCGTCACTTTTTTCCCCGACTGCCACTCAAGTCGATTCCCTTCAGACTTGCTCACCTACTAGCTCCGACGGTACTTTTCCGTCTGTAGCTAGTGTGGCCTTTTTCGTCACTTTTACCCTTTCACCTTTTTTTTCTTCTTTTCTTCCCTTCTCAAAACAAACACCCGTGCTCACCAGCGCGTCGACATCGTCTTTCCAAACTTACGCAACGTTGTCGCTTTATCTTACGCTAGCGCGCTACGGTTGTTCTTTTCGCAAAATATCCATTCATACGGAGCTCTAATCATCGTCGTTCTAAACGATCTTCCCGAGCCTTCCAACCTTCGATCGCAGACGTCCTTCGAACCGAATGACTCCCTAATATAAAGCATCATCATTCAACAAGATGTTCGGAGGTTTCGGACAAAACAACCAGCAAAGCTCCGGCTTCGGGGCAGGCTCTGGCTTTGGTGGCACGAGTACTGGTGGAGGTAGGTGTCTTCGTCTGGTTGCGAACCCCGTCCTCGGTTATCCCGGGTTACTTTTCTTTTCCTTTTACCTCGTCCCTTGAGACTCTCCGGTGCAAAAGGATCGGTATTTGCTGGTAGTTCCGAACGTCGAGCTGCGACCGTCCTATTAGGCTCCTCCCACCACCGACCGCCCGTGGATGGCTTCGACACCGGGGCAAAACAGCAGCACTGCAAGAGAAGGGATCGCAGCTTCAATACAGTCTCTGACAGCATCTCCCCCGTCATCTAGGCTTTGGATCGACATCGTCTCCCTTTGGTGGCGGTAATACATCCGGTGGTGGCTTGTTTGGAAACACCTCCAGTAGCTTTGGTTCCGGTGGAGGTACGTGCCTGACGGCTATATCTCAGTGGGCTTGGCGATCCTTTCTCTTCCACCTGTGCCTTGGGGCGGACCCCTCGACTTTCCTGTGCTCGATCACCGATCCGTGACCGAAATGGCGCTTTCGAGGACCCTCACCGCCGGCTCTTAAGGCAAAAAGTCTCTGGATGAGGAGAATGCGTTCACATCAATTGTCGTCCATTGACCGCCGGAGATCCATGGCCCAAGGATGGATTCTAATCAGATGTCCCAGGATCTGTCTACTCTTTTAATATGTTAGCGAAACTGACTCAAGGTCTTTCTTCATTCTAGGATTCGGAACTGGCACGCAGAATCAGTCGACGTCCCTGTTTGGAGGACAAAATCGCACGAGTGGATTCGGAACTGGAACTTCGACCGGAGGAGGCCTTTTCGGAAGCGGAACTGCCACAGCTGGTGGTAGTAGCGGGTTCGGCGGCTTCGGAACGTCCTCCAACACTGGCGGAGGGTTCGGCAGCACTGGCACTGGCACTGGCACTGCCGCTAGCACTGGGGGTGGGCTATTCGGCAACAAAACTGGGGGTTTTGGCAGCTCAGCTGGCACCGCTGGTGGATTCGGTACAAGCGGTGGCACTGGTGGCTTCGGCAGTACCGCATCGGGCTTCGGTAGCGGGACAGGAACTGCCTTCCAGCAAGCCATTCCTCCCTCTGATGGCACTGGAAGCACGCCATTTAGTCCCTTCACTGAGAAGGATGGTAACACCACGGGGATGAATCACTACCAAAGTATCACCTTCATGCAGCCGTACAGCAAGTATTCCTTTGAAGAACTTCGCTTAGGTGATTACAACCAAGGCCGTAGGTTCGGCAACGGTAGCGGCCAAGCCGGTGCCTTTGGCACATCGGCCTTTGGTGGATCTGGCTTTGGACAACAGTCGACCGGCGGCTTTGGAAGCACTTCCACGCCATTCGGAGGCGGAACCAGTGCTCCCTCGACCTTTGGACAGACGCAGACGGCGGGTGGATTTGGATCTAGCACCAACTCCAACCCCTTGTTCGGAGCAGCAAAGCCGGCCACTTCCTTATTTGGAGGTGGAACTGGTACTACTGGCACCTCCCAGCCAAGCCTCTTCGGTGGAAACACATCTACTACTGCTACTACGGGTGGATTTGGAAGCGGCACAGGAACCACCGGCTTTGGTGCTGGAACCGGCGGATCTCTGTTTGGTGGCAGCGCGAATAACAATACCCAACAACAGAAGCCTCTATTCGGAAACAGTGGCTCCACCGGCACAGGTTTTGGCAGCGCCTTTGGCGCGCAAAACACAAGCGCCGCCTCTCCTTTTGGTGGTACTGCTGCGACCTCCTCTCCCTTTGGCGGCCAACAACAGCAGCAAACCGGTACCGGCTTGTTCGGAGGTGGGCTCGGTCAGCAAAACCAAGCCCAAAATCAGCAGCAGACTCAGAACAAAGGATTGTTTGGCGGATTCGGCTCAAACACGCAGCAGCAGTCCAGTACCCCGAGTCTCTTCGGCAATACTGGGGCTGGCACTGGCACCGGCACGACTGGCTCTTCTCTCTTTGGCCAGAACACTCAGCAACCACAACAGCAGTCGACTGGTGGATCGCTCTTTGGAAACAACCAGCAAACCGGCACAAGCTCCCTTTTCGGCGGAGGCCAGCAGCAGGGCCAGAAGAGCTTGTTCGGCGGCAGCACGCCTGCCACCGGCACCGGCACCGGCACCAGCGCATTTGGCGGCTTTGGTAATACTCAGAACCAGCAGACGGGTGGTGGCCTGTTTGGCGGCGCCCAAAACCAGCAGCAGCAGAAGCCGAGTCTATTCGGCGGTGGCACTGGAACCGGCGGTTCTCTCTTCGGAGGACAGAGCACCACGACTCCGAGCACCGGCGGTTCGCTTTTCGGTAACACGCAGAGTCAGCCTCAGCAGACTGGGGGGCTTGGTACCTCGAGTCTTTTTGGCGGCAGCCAGCAGGCACAGCCCCAGCAAGCTCAGCAATCACAGCCGGCCCCTGGTAGCTTGCAGGCCTCTCTTTTGGACGGCAACCCCTATGGCAACCAGTCCATCTTCTCTGGCTTGCCAGCCCCGAGCGCTTCCAGCCCTGGCCCCTTGGCGACGCCACTTTCGTCTGCCGCCAAACAGAAGCAGCGCACTCCGCTCCCTGTCTATAAGATCACCCCCAATGCCGCTAACCGCCTTCTTACACCCCCCAAACGCCAGGGATACGGATTCTCTTACTCCACCTATGGCTCACCTTCGAGCTCTGCTGGTACTCCTAGCGGACTTGGTGGCAGCGTGCTGGGTGGAAGCCTGCGTGGAAGTGTCAATGGAAGTCTTGGGCGCTCGAGCTTTAGCAAGAGTTTGTCTACCAGCAATCTGCGCAAGACATTCGATCCCGACACCGACAGTGTCTTGTCGCCCGGTGCACTTACCTCTGGCAGCTCCCGTCTGTCAAGCGGCAGCCTGAAGCGCCTCACCATTGATCGTAGCCTGAGGAATGACCTCTTTGCTCGCCCAGCCAGTACCCCAGCTGCCCCGATCACCAACGGCGAAGACGCAGCACAGCCGGCCGATAAGATGAAGAAGAAGGTCAGCTTCGATTCATCGTCGGATACGCCAGCCACTGGAGGAGAGATCGTTCCGGTGCAGTCTCAAAGCCCCGAGCCTACTCCGGAGGAATTGGGATTCCTGCGCTCCATCCGCAAGAGCAACACAGTCAATGGCCTCAATGGCATCAAGCCTAGCGAGCCTTCTATCCGTCCTGAGATGGAGTCTGTTCGTGGTAATGAGCTTGCCGTTGTCCCCGAGAATGCGGCGACGACCTCAACTACTCCTGAGGGCCCCTCTCGTCTGCCTTTCGTTCCTGGTGGAGACCCGCAACCGGGCGAGTACTGGATGAAGCCCACCCGCGCTGAGATCAGCAAGCTGAGCCGAGAGCAGCAGAAGAAGTTTGTTGGCTTTACTGTTGGTCGTCAAAGGTGCGGCCAAGTGACGTTCGATGAGCCCGTTGATCTGACCACCGTGGACTTGGACCGCATTTTCGGCGACCTTGTAGACATCGGTGTGCGCAAGATCACCGTGTATCCGGATGAGACCATCAAGCCCCCGAGGGGCAAGGGCCTGAACGTTCCCTCCACCCTTCGCATCGAAAATTCTTGGCCTCGGGGTCGCGACAAGAAGTCACCTTCCCCTCTCACCAGCGGCCCTCTGTTCGATAAGCACGTCGACCGCTTGATAAAGGTGCACAACACCGAGTTCGTGGACTACGAAAAGGAGACCGGCACGTGGGTGTTCCGGGTGCCCCATTACACCACCTATGGTCTTGATTATGATAGCGACGAGGAAGAAGAAGGTGAGAGCCTCAACCAAAGCACTTTTAGTGCTGCTCCTGACACTCCGACTCCGAAGGCTCAAACCCCCGCCAACCCCGATACGACCATGGGCTCGGAGATGATGTCTGCCTTCTCCACTGATGACTCCTTTGTGGGTTCAATGGCTGGCGTCGACGATGATACCTTTGATTTCAAAAAGCGTAAGATTGTCCCGGGTGCGTTTGGCAACCAAATGATGGAGACGGTTGAGGACCAGCGTTCGGTCTCTGGAGACGATGAGGAGTCTTTTTTAGGGGAAGGCTCCACGGGTTCGACTATTGAGCAAGACGGCGATGATATCACCGAAAGCCAACATTCTGGCGAGTCACTAGTCGAATTGGATGAGGGCGAGGAAATGGACATGGCGGGCACCTTTCCAGACCTCCATCCTACCGTGGAGCGCGATGACACCCAAAGCACCGATACCTTTATGGAGACCACCCAGCCTGTATTGAAGCCTTGGAACACGCCTTCGAAACCTCGTCTCGACCTTACTGGAGACTGGGCGGAGCATCTGCAACGCACCATCAGTCCCCGGAAGCAAGATCGCGATGCACTTCGTGAGATCCAAGCCAATGCCTTTACCGACCGGTCTCTCCGTGAGGATACCCCCAAGCCATCTGCCGCCGATACCAGGCAAAAGGGCTTCGCCACCAGCATCGATTTGATGAATTCTTTGTTTCAGCAACCACGCAAACAACAGGCCGCATCTCCTTTGAAGGCACAAAGCGTGCGGCCTAATGGCTTTGAGGTTTGACTCCTTCTTTCCGATCTCTTATATTCCTTTATTATTATCCCTATGGGAAGTTGTATTGTAGGAGGTGATGCGATACAATATGACTTGAGCCCTGAACCCACGTTTGTCAACAGCCTAAACTAATACCATCTGTCCCTATAGTGGCCTTATAACAAGAAGCCCAAGACTTTTGCTGGCGAATCCCACGAGCTAAGCGAAGACGACCTTGCTTTCCATCAATCATTCAAACCGCGTTGGGGCACGCTGAACTCTCTTCTCTGCGCCAAGAATGATATGTCGGACATGCAGGCGGTTGATAGCGCTTGGAGGCACAAGCTTTCTGTGACTAGCGAAGGAAGGGATGTGGCTCTCTTGGAATACAACACACCCGTGGAACCGAGTGAGATGCTGGATGCCCAGAGGAAGCTGACTGCCGTTTCACGTGTTGACGGGGTTCCCTTTGCTCGTCTGGCAAAGGCCGACTTCCGGGAATTCGTGCAAGCTTCGAACTTGGTACAATCTGACCACGAGCGACTTCTCTGGCAGCTGGCCAACATCCTCTTCAACGACAAGACTGAGGATGATATTTCCGCTGGCGTGCCACCCAATCTTCGTTCCAAGTACATTCACCGTATCAAGAAAGACCGCCTGACCCGTCTGTGGGAAGGTATCGTACGTGAAAAGCATGCACAGGCTGTGGCCAAGGCCAGCTCAGCCGAGGAGCGTGCCTTTTACTTGTTATGCTTGCATCGGGTTGAGGAGGCTTGCAAGGTCCTGATTGCTAGTCAGAATTTCCATCTCGCGACACTGGTTGCTCAGATCGCGCGCGATCCCACGACGCGCACTGATATGGCTAAACAGATTGAAATGTGGCGCCAGAACAATGTGTATTCTGAAATGAGCGAGCCCGTCCGAGCTTTGTACGAACTTCTAGCCGGCAACGCCCTTCGCAGCGAAGGCAAAACCACTGGTGCGCTGGAGGATCGTCTTTCTACTTTCACCTTCTCTGAGCGATTTGAGTTGGATTGGTTCCAGGCTTTCGGCCTTCGTCTCTGGTATGGTATCACCGACGATGAGCCCATCGAAGCTGCCGTCTGCCAGTTCGTGGACGACCTCTACGAAGGGAATGAGCCGGCCCTTCCGACGCCTTACAACCAGGAAGACATCGTAGATCGCGAATCTCCTCTATGGGTTTTGCTGAAAGTGTATGCCACGACAACTGGTGGAGCTGCTCGGACGGCCAATCTCCATCCACAGGAGTTCCCGGCTGTTCTCCTGCCTGAGTCGGTCAGCGGGGATAAGCAGTCAAGCCGGTTGTCCTTCCAGCTTTGTCACATTCTTGCGGCAGCCATTGGGCAGCACGAAAGTTTCCAAGTCAACACGGCGCAGTTGGACCAGCTCGTGTGGGACTATGCTTGGGAGCTTTGCTGCAGTGGCACTGTGAACCGGGCACTGTTCGTCCTCCTCCACCTCTCGCATGCATCCGATCGCGAGCGTGCTGTGAAGGAGACTCTAGCCCGGTTTGCGCCCCAGCTGCCGGAGCCGGTCACCTCAGACGGCCAAACCAACGTGATGTGGACTTATCTTACGCATGATCTTCAGCTGCCTGAGAGCTGGATCTGGGTTTCGAAGGCGCTTTATGCTCGCGACACGGGTGATGCGGCACGCGAAGTGGACTATCTTGTCCGTGGCAAGAACTGGAACGATGCCCACGCTACCTTCTGTCGTGTTGTGGCGCCAACTGCCGTGATTGAGGGTGACTATGGCACGCTAGAGATGCTGGTGTCGGGCTTTGGCGAGGAACCTGAGCGAAAGGTGCGCGGCTGGGCCAATGGTGGTGGCATTTACGACGACTTCCTGCGCCTGGCTACGGCCAAGAGCGGCAAGCGCGATGCTACCCGGCTTGCCCGGTTAGTAAGTGCCTTGGTGAAGATGGGCGACAAGGTCAGTCAGGGATCGGGTGTGGAAGGATTAGAGGAACGTGTAGCCTTCCGGGAAATGAGCCGCGTGGTTGCCACTTGGACTGGGCATGAGGACTCAAAGGTACGTTGTTCCATTGACACGACTCACGAAAATGCTGGTTCTGACAAGTTGCTACTTCAGGCAATCGAGCTGTCCAGCGTACTCAGTCTGCCTTTGACGGGCGACGCACGCCTTGCACAGACGGCCGAAATGAGTCGGCGGTACTACAGTCTCATCATGGCTGGGGGCTATTGATCTACCATGGTTTCGGGAATTTGGGTGGAAGGGACTCCGTTGTTTGGATGCAGCATACCGAGTGCTGGTCGAAGCTGAATCTTTGATATCTTGCATCTTTTTGTGTCTATGGGTTGACGGAACGACATGCAGCCATTGTGTAACTTAGATCCTGTTTTCACTTCTCTGTTTTTGTTCGTTGTGTTTCTATTTTCTTTTCCTTGGTTCTTGGATGCATTCCGTCCTCGGACTTTGCAGAGGGCGCAGAACTCTGGGTGTGTAAGTTAGCTAGCAGGTCCTTGTGAACGAAACAGTAATTGCGCAAAGTAATCATCTTGACATTTCCAAGTCTACGAAGTAGCAGCATCTCCTATTAGGAGCAAGTCGCCTAAATTCAACTCACCCCCAAATTATATCCTTCCAAAAAAAAAAAAAAAAAAAAAAAAAAAAAAAAAAAAAAAAAAAAAAAACCTCACACATCCGCTCCTAATATGGAAGGTTCTCTTCTCAGACCTTA